>NC_081207.1:540000-2940000 GCF_902713425.1 Acipenser ruthenus
TCTGATCTGGAGAAACTCAACTTCAGCGATCGGTGGGTTTTGGTCCTGTTTCTTCGTTTCACTCATCAGTGTGTTTTGGAACAGCAGAAGATTTCTCACTCGTTTCCATTATTACAATGGGAAGGAAGGTATACTGGCCAGCTGTGTATAACTGCTTTGTGATCACATGGCAGCGGGTGTGATATTAGGGTCCCATTTACAAGTACTATATCCATGATCCTGTTCTACACAGCTCTTCAAGAAGCCCATGCATATCACACTGAATTGTATTCACAGGAAAGAAAGCATGAGCTAAGGCTTTGAGCACAGCAGCCTGTGTGAGAATATCCTGAAAGTGATCTTGAACAGTACTGTAATTGAGGGGCAGTGGTAACATGTTGTGTTTTGAGATGGCAGTAGACTCACAATGGTATGAACCCCATACCCACTGGCACGCTGCAGTACCCTGGTGATATAGCAAGCCTGGTTTGGTAACGGATCAGATCTGCTGTGTGTTGTTTAATGTTGATCCTGTCCAGGTTTCCACACTGGTAGCGTATTGGCATCCCATTGTATCATTATAAACCCAATGCACTTCATACCAGGTGTGCATAAGCAAGCCTACTGATCCAGTACCAGAGATCTCTACATATCCTCTGCAAGTGGCATGTTCACAGAAATACAGAAATGTTGAAAAATAAATCCTTTATTTTTCTAATAATTACAAAATAAAAGGTATAAAATTCCACAGTTGTCTTGCTTCAAGACTCCTGGAAGGGAGAGGTGATAACTCCAAGGGGGAATACAGCTAACATCTGAGCTGGTGGAGGAAGCGAGGCTCTGGACTGATTCAGGTAAACTAGTATAGAGAAGAGCACCACAGCGGTGAACACAGAGACAAAGACTGAAGCATTAGGGCTGCATGTACTGTATTTACTGCTATGCTAATGCATCATGAATATGGCCCGCAATCTGATATATAGTCAATTAAAAACGTGTCATTTTCAGCAGGTAATATCTCCAGGGATTGCCATAACCATGTCAATATTACACGTGACGTGTCTATCCAAGGGGAAAGAGGAGGACTGGAGCTTTACAGTTCTGTTGTGGGGTTGCTAACTCGGATCTCCGTTCACCTGAATGTTTTCCAAAGCCAGGCACTGCTCCAGTGTTAGTGCTGTACAAAAGGAAGGATTCAGAAGAGGTGCGCAAAACCCACTGTATTTTACATATGTACACAACACATCCATTTCCAAGTAACACAGAACGGCTAAAATGAATGCAAAGAAGCGCTGGTTAAGAAAGCAAGCAGTAAACCCGATGGCTAGCAACACCCACTAGCTACACCTTCCCTCCTCTTCCCCTCCTCCACTCCCCTCCTCCTCTTCCCCTCCTCCCTCCTCCTCCCTCCTCCCTCCTCCCCTCCCTCCTCCCCTCCTCCCCTCTCCTCCCCTCCTCCCCTCTCCCTCCCGTCGCAGTCTCTGCGTTCTAAGGCAAAAGTAAAAAAACAAACAAGCGCATCTGTTTCTCAGGCAATTTCCCTTGCACGACAAAAACAAGTCACTTGAGTTTATTATTATCATCCTCAGACAGGCTGTTGGTCCTTCCTTTGTATTTTTTCTCAAGACTTCACAAGAGATCACAAAAATAGGTATCGACTTGATGCTTTTTGTTTGACTTTTTAATGCTTTAATAAAGATATACAGCTAGAGAAGCTACGAGACTAACAGTGAAGTGTTCCACCCCAGAGCCGGACCCCCAGTACTGACTGCAGAGGGACATTCTGCAGGGCACAGTATTCACAAATCACATTCAAATAGCCTTGGGCCGTTCACACATTTTAATCTATCTATTCTTACAGACCGGAATATGGACCCTGTTGATTTGTTTTCTACTTGGAAGCACCAGGAGAGCAGTGTTCTACAGACTCTGTCTTTCACAGGAGCCCTGTATAAGAGACAGGGGGAGGAGGGGGAGCCTCACTTTAAAAACTTACCCCAGGTGCATGAATATTACTAATGACCAGACCTGGGAAAAATACTGATTTTATTGAAATATTAAAAAAAAAATTGATATGATTCTAAATAATTAAATATTTCAAATAATGTAGTGTTGAATATTTATAGATATTTAAATATTTCGATTTCTGTTTCATATATATTTATAAATGTGTTACGATGATGTGAAACATAACACATTCAGTTTTATATGAACGTCTATTTAGTTTTATATTAAAATATTTTAAAATAAATATCTGAGTGCAGACAGAATCTTGAAATATTTTATATTTATAAATGAAATCTCAACTATACATATATTTGTGCCAGGTCTGGTAATGACATCCATCATGGCCTCTTTTATTACCCTAGGTTCTCAGGATATGTATGGACCTGGAGACAAGCTTTTCTGTAAAAGTGACACACTCTGATATGTCTGTTAGCGTTACATTGAACCAGTCAAGCAGGGAGAGACCTCAAACCTGAACTCTCTCAAAGAGGATTCTGTGCGTGTCTCTGCGGGGTTACCCTACTGCACCAGCAGGGGCTGACACACAGCTGATGAAGAAAGTAAACTGTTATTACAAAGAGGGGCCTATCTTGCCGCGCAGTGCAGAAAGCCTAGCCTCTAAATACTGCACTACCTCATCCAACATGACACAGCTAACCCAGACCAGACGCCACCCTGGACTCCATTGCCTGAGAAACTGGTGGTGGGGCCGGCCTAGCAGCCACTGTTGCGCCGCATGAAGGCGTGGCCCCTCACGGGGAACTGCATCTCGATGAAGGCCAGGGGCCCCACGGTGATCTCGGAAGGGCCCAGGACCTTGAACCCCGATTTCTGGTAGAAGGGCACCAGGAAGTCCTCGCACATGAGCACGGCGCGGCGCACGTAGGGCAGGCAGCGCAGGTACTGCAGGTAGCGCCACATCAGGATGGAGCCCTTGCCCTGCTGTCTGAACGTGCGGTGCACTGCCAGCACGTGGATGTGCACCGTGGAGCCGTGGGGCTTGTGCAGGGTCAGCGCGTCCTGTAGGGAACACAAGCCACGAGAGGAGAGTCACACCAGCAGCACTGCGAGCAGAGCAATCTGCTACTGCTAGACACACTGCGATAGCTGATAACAAGGCTGTGATAGCTGATAACAGGGCTGTGATTTAGTGTCAGCAAAAATAAAACATTACAGTGTAAAGTTTATATATACTAAAAATATGTTTAGAATCTGTTTACACTATGTAAATCATCAAACACTTTGTCAGTTGTATAGTCTAGCTATATCATTGTATAGTCTAGCTATATTGTTGTATAGTCTAGCCATATTGTTGTATAGTCTAACTATATCGTTGTACAGTCTAACTATATCGTTGTATAGTCTAGCTATGTCGTTGTATAGTCTAGCTATATCGTTGTATAGTCTAGCTATATCATTGTACAGTCTAACTATATCATTGTACAGTCTAACTATATTGTTGTATAGTCTAGCTATATCGTTGTATAGTCTAGCTATATCGTTGTACAGTCTAGCTATATCGTTGTATAGTCTAGCTATGTCGTTGTATAGTCTAGCTATATCATTGTACAGTCTAACTATATCATTGTACAGTCTAACTATATTGTTGTATAGTCTAGCTATATCGTTGTATAGTCTAGCTATATCGTTGTACAGTCTAGCTATATCGTTGTATAGTCTAGCTATGTCGTTGTATAGTCTAGCTATATCATTGTATAGTCTAGCTATGTCGTTGTATAGTCTAGCTATATCATTGTACAGTCTAACTATATCGTTGTACAGTCTAACTATATCGTTGTATAGTCTAGCTATATCGTTGTACAGTCTAACTATATCGTTGTATAGTCTAGCTATATCGTTGTATAGTCTAACTATATCGTTGTACAGTCTAACTATATCGTTGTATAGTCTAGCTATATCGTTGTGACTATGAAGAGTTTAGAGAGAGTGGGCTATACTACACATCCTCTGCAATGCATAGTGAGACAGAGAGTTCAAACCCTAGTAAAGATTGTCATTGTACTGTACCAATGACTCCTCCAAAGTATCCACAGTCCACACAAAGGAACGAGGAAGGCAGGGAGGTTGTGCACATACCATTGTGAGCTTCTCCTGGTCCCACAGAGAGCCGATGATGAATGCCACCAGCCTGCCTTCTTCAAACCAGCCCAGAGACAGCTCAGGACAGAGGGTCAGGAAGTGGCGGACCTCGTCCAAATGGAGGGGACAATCTCCGGAGACCGAGATGAAGGCTGTGAGAGGGAGGGAGGGTTTATTACTAGGGTCCCCTTTTATAATGCTGTGCTCGGGAGCCATAGTTACCAGACCGTGCTATTGGTGTTCCAATAAATGGAAGTGCTAGTGTATTATACTGGGAGCCACGACCATGCCGCATAACAACGGCTTCCACCACGGTATGGAGAGGAAGAAAAGGTTACGCATCAGCAAGTCAGAGCTGTTTCTCTGATAACTGGACAGTTTCCTATCAAAAACGCTCCTCTGCTTAACCTGCTCAAACCCACCCTCTTTTAAAGGTTGACTGCACTATACTGTACCGTGATTAAAGCATAGCAGAGGTTAGTAAAGAAATGTGAATGCACAGACAAGCTTGAAGAATGCATGGTAAAGCACAGCCAAGCTTGGAGAATGCGTGGTAAAGCACAGCCAAGCTTGGAGAATGCATGGTAAAGCACAGCCAAGCTTGGAGAATGTGTGGTAAAGCACAGCCAAGCTTGGAGAATGCATGGTAAAGCACAGCCAAGCTTGGAGAATGCATGGTAAAGTATAGGCAAGCTTGGAGAATCCAACACAGGTCCATATGTAAAGTTCTTTATCCGGCTAAGCATTTTACATTTCGCACTGGCAATCTAACAGCAGCTCTGCTTTAACTGGTTGTGCTGTGTGCTTACCTTCTCTCTCGATCTCAAACACGCTGATCGCATCCTCCGGGGTGAGGCAGCGGAACTCGCTGGCCGGGAGGGTGTGGCGCCGCTGGCGGCCAGGTGAAGTTAAGGAGGGCCTCAGGTGTTCCGGCTTCAGGAACGGCAGACCGCTCGTCATCTTCTGGGATCGACGCGGCTTTCTGGTGTCTTACGTTTCGTTTCAAGTCCACAAGTACGAGTCCTCTTCACTGCGGGCTGGTGGTCGCGACTCCTGTGTTGAAGCACGCTGTGTAAATGCGAGCACCCCATATTTATAAGCCCGGGCGCGCTCATCTAAATGCCATTATAACTGTCATATTTGTCATTATTACTGCAGATCGACAACGTACACACTGTTTATTATCATCGTTGTGATTGTCTTCGCGCCACGGAGAGTGCATTTACATTTTAATTGTTAGGTGCTCGTGTTTTCACATTTACATTATAATGAAAGGTCTTGGGTCAACTTATTTTAGTCGCGGTAAGTGGTCAGTTCTGCATGACGCTTTCCCCTTGTGTGAAGCGGCTCTGTTATTACAGGCTCTTAGTGCTGGGAGCAGGTTGTGCTGTTGATGTTAATATCGTTAACAGCTTATCTTAACAGCTTCTGCTATCATTGTCTTCCCGGAAAACGGCTTTGTTGTTTTAGCACTGCGGGCATAATTGTACCATGTTACGTTTCCTAATGATGTTTCGAACCCCACAGAGTTCACACTGACAGCATTTCATGACAGAAAAGGATACCACAATATAATAATAATAATAATAATAATAATAATAATAATAATAATAATAATCTTTGTTTTCTTTGACATGCCCATGTCGTCCTCGTGTTGAACAGTTACCACAGCACGGCCATCTCTCTATATCTGTCAGTCTAACTATCTGTCTGTCTGTCTGTCTGTCTGTCTGTCTGTCTGTCTATCGAGGTGTGGGAGAAAAGGCAGGCGGCTCCAGTGTCTTGATTATTATAATTATGTTTATCCGTGACCAGCACAGCTACTGTCTGTAGTTCTGTAGTTTTCAGTCACAAGAAGGCTATTAAAATACCACTTACCTAAAAACAACACACACACAATGCTTTAAAACAAACCCCCTCCCGTTCTCGTGAGGTGTGTGGCTGCGGTCTTGCTCGCCGGCGCGACTCTTAAGAAGCGGCTCCGAGGCTTACAGATACATAAGAAGTTACTTACGGGTCACGTGGGAGGCTTTAGAAAGTTTAGCAACCCCCCCCCCCAAAGGGTCGGGAGCACCCCTTGTGGTGAGACGTGGTATTACGCACGCTGAGACAAAAGGCCGTCCCCGCATAGGCTGGTCGTGATGAACAACACAATAATAACAATAATAATAATAACAGAAACACCTGCCATCTAGCGCACACACTTTTGCTGAGCTGCCCCTAGCACGTCCGCTCGATTTCTTATTAAAATGGTATCCCTGACACAGACCCTGTAATACACTGTAGGATGCTCGGCTGGTAGGTGCTTACGTATCCAACAGATTACTTTATTTATGAGGCTTTAGTGCAGACTGCCATCCTTAACTTTTAAATTAGAGGCAGAAATCAATGGAAAAGATTGACATCCACTAGGCTACAGCAGATGATTATGAAGCGGAACTGACAAGCTAAAAACAATCCTCCATACCAACGCAGTACACCGGGACCCTAGCAACTGCTTCCTTCCATAGCAACCGTATGGGTCTGTGGGTGACCACTGCTTGGCCCATTCAGCCTCAGGACAGGCGTGTTATTGTTTAAGGGTAACATATATACGGTATAAAAGCATTCTGATTGCAGGTTTTTTTTTAAGAATATATATATATATATATATATATATATATATATATATATATATATTTCAAACGCGCCACATCGCCAACCTTTGCTTACTGATAATGCAATCATACAGACAACAAGCAGGTTTTTAAAATGAACACAGACGGAAACCCCGATAGCATATCTTTCAGCAACAGCAGGAATTGCAATATTTTATGCAAACGCATAGCGGTTATCAACTAACTGCAAACGGCTTTTTAAAATAAAAAAAACAAAGCAACGTCGAGAAGCCTCTTCTTCGTCATTCATTGATTACGCCCTTTTCCTTGACAACGAGTGAGGCGCCTCCCCTTTAGTGGCACACGTAGGGTGACGTGACGACGTAAACACGCGCGGGTCCCCTGGTTACGGGTTTCTCTTTCACATTTTCCTCCACCCCGCAGTCCATGACAACAGCAGAGATGGCGGAATCCCGTGCAGCAGCAGCAGCAGCAGCAGCAGCATCCACCCCGGCGCCTTCTCCGGCCCCCAGTCCGGGCTCCGAAAACCTGTCCTCTTCGCTTACCCCGTCTGGGGCCGGTTCTCAGCGCCTGCTCTTTTCACACGACCTGGTCTCCGGGCGGTACCGCGGGTCGGTCCGGTTCGGCCTGGTGAGGTTGATCCATGGCGAGGAGGATTCGGACACAGATTCGGACTCAGACACCGGCGGAGGCGGAGGAGGCGGCGGCGGTAGCTCAGACACAGAGAGCGGCCGGGCGGACTCTCGGGCTCGGCTTCTTGGAAGGGGTTATGTGAGGGTGCAGTGGTACCCCGAGGGGGGCAAACAAGACGTCCGGGAAACCAAGGTATGGGTGGAACATTCTTCCAGGGTTTGTGTCTTTAATAATTCTGTACCACAGTCTTGTCAGTTTTGCCCACAATGCAACATAATCTGCACCAAAAATAAACAGACGGTATGTTTAGCATTTTGCTCTAGTCTGTAGCTCGGGTTGACAATGTGCGTGCGTTGTAAAGGCAATCTTGCATTTTTATATCTCATTTTGCAGGATTTGCAACACATTCTATTAATACTAAAATAAAACCACACGTTCCACCGTCCTGTGCAAATGTACCATCTGTTTCGTTGAGCATTGTCCTAAA
This sequence comes from Acipenser ruthenus, assembly GCF_902713425.1. Lineage (NCBI taxonomy): Eukaryota > Metazoa > Chordata > Actinopteri > Acipenseriformes > Acipenseridae > Acipenser > Acipenser ruthenus. The sequence goes on from NC_081207.1 coordinate 547,825, forward strand.
CACTTTCACGGCATGATGTTAAATGGAACATTACAGGTGTTTAAAAGCTAGGCCCACGCTTCATTTTGTAAGGACGTTTATTGTTTACGTATTCCTTCGTGGTTCGGATGTGAGGATATTACTCAAGAACAATGAAACGGAACATACTGTATCAATATCAAGGGCCTTATGGATACATTCAAACAAATGAATCGATTATTGGGCAAGTTTAATGTCTGGTTACCGGAAGGACATTGCAAGATAACTGCATTTAATTTAAAGCCCTTTCAGACTTGATTACTAGTTACATCTCAGCCTTGTAGCCTGTAGGAAATGAATAATTAATGTCAGTTAAGCCAGAAATTGTTTGAACTGCTATAATGGGTCTTAGTCTGTTACCCTGGGCTGTCTCGCATAGCATTTGCAGAGCATTTTGATATAATCAAAACCGAGAAGCAGCCATCTGGCTGTGCCAAATTCCTCTGGACAGAACAACACAGAAGAGAAGCTGGTCTTCGTTTTCTGTACAAGCAGTATTGACCACATGTTGCATTACCGCAGTGAAAGACACAATGGAAACAGAAGCAGTAACCCAGAGCAGCTGCGTGGGTTTTGTGTCTTCCAGAGTGAGTGAGCCCTGTCCATGAATCACAGTAGGTAGGTCCTGACCGATGCCGTCGAGGGTCTTTCTGCTGATTAGTTTTGCATTGTCAGGGTTGGCCAGGTTTCAGTTTTCTTCACGTTTGCTTTCAGAATGAACTGAACTAATCTTGCTAAGTGAGGCAGGGCATCAGCCACACCCCTCGCAGCAGGGAACTCCTGTTTCTGCACTGAGTCTGCAGGCTTGCTGGCAGGTTACTGTCTGTCACATCCTGAACTGCTGGAGGTTCACTCCTTCTGCTCCCAGCCTACCTTGCATCTTTTCACTTCATTTTTTTAAATGGGAAATATAACAGAATTAGTTATGCAAAAAAAGTACTTTTATTGTAACTGGAGCCATGCTATTATTATCCATAAGGCTACGTGTAGCGTTGGAAAGTGAAGTGAAAAAAAGGGTTTTATTTTGACCTGTTGAAATCGCCCATGACTGCAGTCATGGCACACTGTGTTACCCCGCAGATGAGCTCCTTTATACAACAAGCCCTTTTGTCTTTCTGTCCCTGTGCCCTGCGTTGCTACGAGCACGACACATGGCAGTAAATTCTGTTAATATTCCTGCCCCAAGCATTTTATTTCAGTTGACATGCCTACTGTACTATCTAAAAAAAACTAGAGTGTTTTCTGAATTGTTTTATAATATAGGGTGTCCCCACACAAACATTTCCTAAAAACTTCTTGCACACCTGCTGTTTGGTCTGCAAGTACCTCAATACAGTTGTATATAATTGGTATTTATTGAACCAAAAATACGTGATGCAGCATTTACTCTAAACTCCAAAAACATCACCGTAGCGGGTTCCCAGCACATTTGGTCTAATAATGTTTGATAAATAAAGGATTGCTCTCCCCCAGTGGTACAGGAGCCACAGGATTCTAAATCCTGTCCAAAAAAAAAAATCCCTTTAATGCTGTCCCTGCTGACAAATTCAATCCCAGCTGGGCGTGTGTCGCAGTGCTTTCTTGTGTTTAGATATGAAATGAAAAACAATCCTTAAAGCACAGCCTCTCTGCAGTAACTGGTTTATGAAATAAGAAGCATTCAGAGGAGTCGCCAGCATTGCTAAACAGCTCTGTGCTTAAATATCTGAGCTTTGAGATTTTGACACGTCCATTACATTATTTACTTTTTTTTCCTGTTTGTTTTGGTTTTTTTTAGTAGTCCAACTCCTCTTTCCTCTGTTTTTGCAGGAGAGATGGTTGTAAGATTTCAGTCAGTTGAATTGCTACCCCCCACAATAACATGATGTCCCATACTTTAGTGACTCTCAAAAGAAAACTCAAAACAACAATAATAATAATGTCTTTATTTTTATATAGCGCCTTTCATAGTGGACCACCATCACAAAGAGCTTTACAGAGGTAGACTGTGAATTGTGCATTGTATGCAGAGTCACTTACAATAGGACATTGATTTAACATTTGATCCGCAGGATGGAGCACAAGGAAGTTAAGTGACTTGCTCAGGGTCACACAGTCAGTGGTAGAGGTGGGATTTGAACCAGTGATCGTCGGTGGCAGAGGTGAGATTTGAACTGGTGACCTTGTGGTTACAAGCCCTGGACTTTAACCACTGGACCACACTGTGTCCAATCTATCCCACGGCTTTACGCTTAACTGCTGTGGCTCTATATCTGTTTACTGAGTGTTAGTTTCCATCCCCGTTTGTAACTATTGTTTGTAAAAGGTTTCTGTGTTGCAATCAAAGTGGTGGGACACAGTGGAGGCTGCGAGATTGCTTTCATTAAAGTCTTAATTTCCCAGACAGTACAGATTGTGACAAAGCTCTCAAAATGAACATGCCAGCCCCTTTATATCCTCCAGGGGTTACCGATAATTACCAGGACCAGCCGAGGCAAGGAGTGACTGTTAACTTCGCTGCCGAGTGAGACGGGGGCCAGATGGTTGTTATGCAAATGAACCGGCCTGTCCTTCGTAATTACTGAACCCCCTGTCGGTTTACTTGCCCCTTTCGCTGCTTTCTACTCTTGTGTGCAGTCCTGTGCAGTGTGCCTTCAGATGACATTGATGTATGTATTTATAATTATTGTACTGGAAGCTATAACTGTTTTAATAGGTGCCTTTTTAAATAAGGAGGCAGAGAGACAGTGGATTAGTTGTCACACAGCCAGCTTGAACACTGTTGTATGAAAGGGAGCGCAGATGGTTGAGAGAAATTCAGAAAGCTTCTACGTATTGGAGTGTTAATGCATGTCCCCGTGAAGCACAAAGCAAGTTCTGGGGCTGTGAAAATGTTTTTGACGATTGAAAGTAATCTAAATATGCAGGAATACAAAAAGAAAATATATTCGGACAGACGCTTTTGATGCCAAGACGAAGACGACTGTAAGGTCTAGCTTTCATGTTACTGCTGGCACCGGCAGGGACAGATTCCATCCTGTTTTTGATTGTTTGGTCTGTTGGGTGATTTACTTGTATATCCTGCCTAATTATCAACTCTGCTTCTGTTACTATAACTACATAAATGCAGTTTTTGTACACACTCGTGTTATATGAATGGAAAAACCTACGTTTTTGCATTTTTTGACCTCTGAAAAGCGAAACCCTGTTGGAGAGGTGGATATCGTTTCTGTTTCACGCTGACATTCTCTGGAAAACATTTTTCTGCTGATCTTTTTTTAAAAATGAGACCACAATAAAGAGAAGGAATTTTCTACACTCAAATTGGTATCTAGAATGGTGTTGTGTTTTTCTTACTCCAGAAGGATGTTAATTCTGTGCGTTGAATGCTGGGCTCGTGGTTCCTGGTGTTGTGTCTCTTTGTTCAGATGATGTCATTGTTCAGTCTTTGTGTGCCACGGGAGGGGTGTGAGCACAGAATCTGCAGACGTGTAAAAGAGAGAAACAGTGAGCGAAATGCACAGAGTGTAGCAAAAGGCAACATGTTTGAAATATAAAGAGGGGGGTCATAGTGCTGGTAAAATTGATGGATGCAACCCTGTGGTTTCCTGCTGCACAGGTTCTGTTTTAATAAATGTCTATGGAAGTGGTGCTTTTAGTCAAGCACTGCAAAGCCAGTGTTGAGCAGTGCTCTGATCAGCCTCTGTCTAGACTTACAATGAGCATTCATTACCAATGTTTCTCTCTCCTTACTGCTGCTGAGCGAGCAGATGCATTGATGTGGATAGATTGCAACTTGTGGCTGGTTTAATCACTGCATGCGTTTGCAAACCATCATCTTGCCTTAAGAAGAAAATCCTCTTTAATGAAACACACAGTGTACATGTAGCCAGCAAAACATGGCACTTTCCATCACGTTGCCTTCCTAACCAATATCGACTGTCACCCCCCCTCCACTGCAGAGAAATGCAGTCATTTATTTTGTTTCAGGTCATTGTTGTATTGATTTCCATTTCAAGCAGAAGCCCCGCTGTTTTGAGTTATTCAGTATTCAGCACTGCATGGTTTAGAAAAATATCGGCACTACAAGATGTCTGGCATTCCAATCCAAGATACCAGTCCTGTACTCTGCAGGGCTGCGTTCATTTGAGATAATCAGCCCTCCTTTATTTTGTATTGCAGATGATCTTGTACAATACATATCAAGGTGTGTGCAAGGACCACATCGGATATGGAAAACCTTTGCTGCGATTATTGATTGTTTTTTTTTCCTTGAGGGGGAATATTGTTGCTTTCGAAATGTTATCCGCAGCCCAGACAGAGACGTAAAGCATGGCTTGTTTTTAAAATGTATGTGGCTGATGCACAATTTCAAGAAATGCGAGAACATTGATGCCAGTTTGATTCTGTCCCAATGGAATGGCAGGAGTCCTGATTGAATCATGTCCTAGCTCAAGCCTTTCTAGGAGCCAGACTTTGTAATCATGTTTTCTGCCTCTATTCGTTTTGAGATGGTTGTGATGCATGTTTCAGCCAGCAGCTGTTGTATACAGGATACAGAGGTGGACAGAACGATCTTACGGATATCAGGGTGCTGGAAAGTCGTCCTGGGTTCATTTCAGTCTCGTATTTGTTTTTTAATCACATGTAAAGGATGCACCTTTTTACTCTATAGCAGGTTTTGTAAATTGCTGATGTTTATCAGACAATCCTCAATCGTTTTAAATAACTGTGCTTCCTATAAATAAACTTTCCCTCTGTTCATTAAACCACCTGCTTGTCTTTCACTCACAGAATCTGTATTATGTTTGGAGCCAAATCAGCTTATGATAAAACCAAAAGGAATGAGAGCCCAAGGTAGTGTAGAATGGCTTTGCTCAACCCATTATAAAGGTAGTGTGTGTGTCTGTGTGTGTGTGTGTGTGTGTCTGTGTGTCTTTGCTCAACCCATTATAAAGGTAGTGTGTGTGTGTGTGTGTGTGTGTGTGTGTTTTATGATGTTTAGAAGTATAAATCCTGGTAAGCCACTTTATAATTCTTACTCAGACAGCAATCGTTCTCTGTGCTGTTTACAAACTAGACGTGATCTATCTCTCCGTTAATTCCTTCCCTGGAGGGAAACAAGCATGTATTCTGTGTGCTACAGGTTGCACTTGCACAGTGTTCATCTGCCTTGATTGGTGTGTGTGTGTGAGCCTGTGTGAGCCTGTGTGTGTGTGTGTTTTCTTTTAAGCAGGAAGAGTTTTGTGATGGAATTGGCATTATTTCAGGAGTGTGTACAGATGGACCTGATGTCAAATCATTTGTTAGATCAAGACATTGTTGCATGTCTTGATTTAAGAATCCCTATTGGCTGTGTGTTAACAGTGATTTGCCGTTCTTCCTCTGGAACTGAGAGAGAGAGAGAGAGAAGTAAATAAAAGAACAAAAGGTTTGCATCAGTCTGTCTATCCTTTTAAAAGAGCACAACATTATCACAAAATGACTGCATGTGCATTAGCCCTACCTTTCAGAATGCTGTGAGATGCAGGGAGACCTGTTTTCAGCAGGTTAATTGAGTTCAACGCAGTCACAGGACAGGAAAGCCAGGAAAGGGAGCTGCAGAACCTGCTACCGGAATCAATATCTGCATCTTCTCCTCTGCGGGAGAACAGATCCACCGTTGGTTACAACTGGAAGATGGTAGTACTGTACTTGGTTTGCTTTTACCAGTGCTTTACCATATCGTGTTGGTTTACTAAACTCCTCTCAGCCAAATCTCAGTACTGCAGCACCTGATATTCACTCGCAGTATTTCAGTACAGCAGCACAGTGTACCTATTGCACCAATAACATGAAACTACAATAGTGTTGATACATAATGGATAAGGAATAAGGGATACTAATGGAAAGATCAATGGTGCTTAATTCAGATCATGCTCAAATGGAGCTCACTGGTTTGGGGTTAGGATAGAAATGAACAGACGGACGGAAAGGAGTTTCATTTCCACCCGAACTCCTCGGACCACTTTCCTATCTTTGAGAGCTTAATCAGCATCCGTGGAGAAATGCTGTAATGAGCAGACAGAGCAGTTTGTAATCTGCATTCTGTTGAACGTTGATGCTGTACATCGAGCTAACCCAATGAAGGAGCCGGAACTGATTGAAGCAAAGTGATGTAGAGAGGCACAGATTAATAAGCTTAATTACAAATCTCTATGAAAAGGGTAAAAAAACGACTATTTTACACTGCCTCTTGTATGCATTTTGCAAGGTGTTTTTCTCAGTGACATGCTTGTTGTTTCAGTTCTGTTCATATTTGAGTGTTTTGAAGCTACGGATTGCATACATACCTGGAGCGTATTAAAATCTGCGGGTTTGCCTGTAAGCTGTCCAGAGCTGCGTTGTCCTGTGACGCTGTAGCTCTGAGGTGGCTGCATGGTGAGCCTGCAGTGTGTAAAAGAAGAGGTCGGCTGACGGCACACGCTTCGGAGGACAGCGTGTGTTCATCTTCGCCCTCCTGAGTCAGCGCAGTGGTGGTAGCGGTGAGCTGAGCATAATAAAATAATTGGCTATTCCAAATTGGGGACAAAATAATAAAAACAATTGGCGACTACTATATTAAAAAAAAAAAAAAATCTGCATTGCATACATACCTGGAGCATATTCAAATCTGCATTGCATACATACCTGGAGCATATTCAAATCTGCATTGCATACATACCTGGTGCATATTCAAATCTGCATTGCATACATACCTGGTGCATATTCAAATCAGCATTGCATACATACCTGGTGCATATTCAAATCTGCATTGCATACATACCTGGTGCATATTCAAATCTGCATTGCATACATACCTGGAGCATATTCAAATCTGCATTGCATACATACCTGGAGCATATTCAAATCTGCATTGCATACATACCTGGTGCATATTCAAATCTGCATTGCATACATACCTGGTGCATATTCAAATCTGCATTGCATACATACCTGGAGCATATTCAAATCTGCATTGCATACATACCTGGTGCATATTCAAATCTGCATTGCATACATACCTGGTGCATATTCAAATCTGCATTGCATACATACCTGGTGCATATTCAGATCTGCATTGCATACATACCTGGAGCATATTCAGATCTGCATTGCATACATACCTGGAGCATATTCAAATCTGCATTGCATACATACCTCCTCAGCCTGTTTGGTGTTCCCAGGATCACTTGTGACCGATTTATCACAGTACTATCAGGCATAAAAAAAAAAAAAAAAAAAATTGTCCTAATGAGATAGTGGGAAGTGGCCTGCAGTGAAGGAGCAGGAATCTGTTATTGAATCGTATAGGTTTCCCTGCCCTGAACAGTTTACAAACACTTTGTGTGTTAAAGACCACTCCTCGGGTTTCTTCAGACAGATCTCCCCCTTTTAATTCCTTCAGTCATTTCAGAAGGCCAGTTGCACTCAATACCAGTATATCTATAGAAGAGGTATTGATCAGCGTGATCTTTTTAATATCACAGCTCTTCTCTTCTGTTCTTCATTGATTTCTAAATGTCCAAGTCCAGCAGCGTTGAGGGCTGTCGTACTTCTGTGTTTTAGTTTCTCAGGATACGTAAGTCCATGTGCAGGTTGTGCAGGCTGCTGGAATACTCTGCAGGTTAAACATCCCGAGACGCAGCACGCTGTTTACTTATTGATGTTTGGTTTTGTCTTTGCAGCTAAAATTAGAAGATCGCTCAGTTGTTCCTCGAGACATGGTGCGACGCATGGGCCCGAATGTAAGTAGTTCTTGTATTACACGCACACCTCTTGTGGAATATGATTTGTCAAGCAGTTACATGGTTCTGACACATTCCTATGTGAACATGTTCATTGTACCTCCATGAATACATTCAATTCAAATTAGGATGACATCTTGTATATCGGTGTATATAGAAGCAGTTTAAAAATAAAGCACATTTTACATGACCTTGCAGGTGTCTGTGAGGGTTAACAGCATGTTTGAATTACAAACAGGACTAACATTTTATTTGAGGTCTAGTCAGCCTCCAGTCACCATTGCGCTGTGCAATAGAAACTTTCCTTCTCGTATTGGAGAGCTCCACTGTCTGGCACATTGGCTATTAGCTCTGCTAAATACGAAATGTGATCCAGCAATGAGCATCATTTTGACTCCATAAGTCTTTTTAAATTCATATACATTTAATTCTAAGTGCATTAACAGCTGCTCTGTCACCATGACCGCTGATGTGACTTGACATTTCATTTCTTTTTAGTATATCCATTTCTTTTGTTAATATTGAGTCTACTAGTAGTTAATAGGTTCTCAGAACTGCCTCATGCACTCTTAACTAATACTGTAATAGACCACCACCATTCCAAATAAACTGGCCTTTCAGAATGAGAAGATTGGTATGAACCCATGCTTTAATTACTACTGTCAAAACATTTTGTATCAGCAAATGTAGTGAAGGGCAAAAGTAGCCAGGCCAATTGTATGCTAGCCAAGGAATTTCTCCTGAGCGTTTCGGTGATGCTACAGTAAATCTCTTGTACCTGGTTTGCAGGAAAGCCAATGCGGAACGGTAGTGGACATCAATATTAAATGTGCCGTGAAGCTCGTGGGGACTAACTGTGTTCTGTACCCAGTGAACAGCAGAGATCTGCAGCACATCTGGGTGAGTGCCGTTTCCACAGTGGGACAGCAGAGAATGTGCCTTTAACATAACGAAGCGCACTGACCCCTATCGATGCACAGTAACTCGGGTAGAGGAGTTACAACTAGCCCTTTAACATAATGAAGCACGCTGACCCCTATCGATGCACAGTAACTCGGGTAAGAGGAGTTACAACTAGCCCTTTAACATAACGAAGCACACTGACCCCTATCGATGCACAGTAACTCGGGTAAGAGGAGTTACAACTAGCCCTTTAACATAACGAAGAGCACTGACCCCTATCGATGCACAGTAACTCAGGTAAGAGGAGTTACAACTAGCCCTTTAACATAACAAAGCGCACTGACCCCTATCGATGCACAGTAACTCGGGTAAGAGGAGTTACAACTAGCCCTTTAACATAACAAAGCGCACTGACCCCTATCGATGCACAGTAACTCGGGTAAGAGGAGTTACAACTAGCCCTTTAACATAACGAAGAGCACTGACCCCTGTCGATGCACAGTAACTCGGGTAAGAGGAGTTACAACTAGCCACTGGAAAGGCGTTTCATAAAGAGTGTATGAATAACTATAACCTGCCGTGTCGCTCGGTCAGTCTGCAGTACCATTGATATGCTTTTTAAATAAAATTGGTCATGAACAAAGACTTTTTTTTGGAGGCATTGAAAAAGTGTACAAAGTTTTATATGTAATTTCCCCACTACGGCCCAAAGAAATACAATGTAAAATACATTGTATTTTATGTAAAAGTGTATATTTTTATTTCAGCCATTCATGTATGGTGACTACATAGCCTACGATTCATGGCTCGGAAAAGTCTATGACCTGAAGAACCATATTATTCTGAAGCTGTCAAATGGAGCCAGGTACGCATTTATTTATTTATTAATATGAATCCCTTTTGAGTCGAATCGTCGCGCACACGCACTGCAGAAATCCACTTTTCTCTGCTCTTGGTTAAATGGTGTGTCTTCATTCATAATGAACAAACCTTCCCTGCGGGACACCTAGACAGGCTTCTGCACAATAAACCATTTTGAATTCTCTGTTACCCTGTTAGTATTGAGCACTTGCATTTGGATGCAGTTAAGTTGCCACTGTGATATTTTAAATAGTTTTAGCCACCATTGCTGCCTCCTGAAACAGCTGCTGTCGTTTTTAACAGCAGGCTTGTGTGTTTGTTTACAGGTGCTCAATGAACACAGAAGACGGTTCAAAGCTTTACGATGTCTGCCCCCACGTCAGTGACTCGGTAAGCCCACTTCTGTTATGCTTTAAGCAGAAGAAAGACGTTAAGATTTAAAATGATGTTCCGCTCAGATTTTTAGTGTTATGGTTTGCGTGTGTGAAGTCTTTTTTTTCTCTTCTTTTCGTCGCAGGGTCTTTTCTTCGACGACTCGTACGGGTTTTATCCTGGCCAGGTGCTGATCGGCCCCGCCAAGGTGTTCTCCAGCGTGCAGTGGCTATCCGGGGTCAAACCAGTCCTCAGTAAGAAGAGCAAGTTCAGAGTGGTGGTTGAGGAGGTACGTCTTCCCCGGAGGCTCTTCTCTCTAATATAGTTCTGTATTCTAGAGGTGGAGCAATTTAATTTATTATTATTATTATTATTATTATTATTATTATTATTATTATTATTATTATTATTATTATTATTATTATTATTGTTGTTGTTGCCGCATATTGCTGTAGTAGTGTGCAGCAGAATTGAAACATTAAACTGTGTGCGCTCATTGCAGCTCACTCTTCGTAGAGCTGTACCCCGAGGCACTGAAAAATATGGCTTGTGATGTAGATCATTATCACTTTTACTATTAATGGGGATCGAGCGGGTGTGAGAGAGATCTTGTATTGAGCAGTTGAGAGGCTGCTATGAAGTTCTTGCTCATTACAGCTGCCTGCTGGGGAACAAGCAAACCAATTGGGATTTAGGTTGGCACTCATAGTAACTGCCTCCTAATATTACGTCGTTTTCTATGGTTTCAGCTCTTTATTTTTTTGTAGCTGGGTTTTGGCACGAAGACAGTTGATGTCTCTTCAAGTTTGACAGCGGTTGGTGCAGAACAAGCATGCTGCTTTGTGGTGATTTCAGGTTTTCAGATGGATTTTCCTCCTCCTCTCTTCCCAGGTGCAGGTGGTGGAGCTGAAGGTCACGTGGATTACAAAGAGTTTCTGTCCAGGGGGAGCTGAGAGCGTGTTTCCTCCAGCCTCAGTCATCACCCAGGAAAACCTGTGCAGGTGGGTGTTGCACTGCTGTCTGTGATTCTAGGGACCAAGAGTGTTTTCATTGGCATTATTCATTCATTCATTTTAGCTGAGGAAATCTGGGAATGAGTGAGGAATATCTCCTATAAAAGGAGGATCAAAATCATGTAAAACTGTATTTGTAGGAAACCTGATTCCATTTGCTTTCTGATGGACCCACCCTTCTTTTCTAACAATGTAATGACCCAATGTACAGAACTGTTGGAAGAGATTCCCTCTGCATGAGAATGCAGTGCATGTTAACCATTCATCAGACGTGATTAGAAAACTGAACTTGAGTAAATGAAATGTACCAGATAAGTGGTGTTTATTTATTTTATTGTATTTAAGGGTAAAGCATTTGGGTTACTATGACCATGCTCAGTGGCTGCTGGGAGAGAGATGTCTGTACGTCTTCCCAGCTAAAGGAGATGTGACCCAGATAACTTGTGAAGGGCCAGAGGGGACTACTATCTTACCGGACGGCTCGGTGGCCAAAAAGGTGTGTATTAAACTACAGGAAGAGACCATGAGAAATTGCAGGTACACAGCTTATCAGGGGATGTTTGGCACACGCAGTTCAGCAGCTTCATAATAGGTCTGTAGAAGCTGTTTGTAATTTTGCTGCATGAATTCACAAACCTTTCAGTTCTTGAGCTAATTCTGCAAGTTTCATTTCATAAACCTTGTCATGTCTATATAAATATATTGTGGACTCTTGACCGGAGGGTTGTGGGTTCAATCCCCAGTGGGGGACACTGCTGCTGTACCCTTGAGCAAGGTACTTTACCTAGATTGCTCCAGTAAAAACCCAACTGTATAAATGGGTAATTGTATGTAAAAATAATGTGATATCTGTATAATGTGAAATAATGTATAATGTGATATCTTGTAACAATTGTAAGTCGCCCTGGATAAGGGTGTCTGCTAAGAAATAAATAATAATAATAAATAATAATAATATTCTTTAAGTCAATATGTTCCAAAAAGTAGGACGTTTTCCTCTGTGTTTTGACACTAAACCTGATCTGCCCCAACTCTGCAGGTAAAGAGACTGCTGAAGAAAGAGATTGGGAAGAAGACTACAAGCGTGGCGGACAGTCAGGCCTCAGGGGGCCAGCCTGCAGAAGATACGGAAGAGAAACCTGAAGAAGGTAACTTTGATAATTGTATTTATTGTTTTAAAAAGAAATGTAGAGACCGGATTGGACCCTTGTGTGTGTATTTTTAAGCCAACCTCGTCAGCGTAGTTTTCTTCCTTTCTGAAAGGGGATGGGAAGCTGGGAGAGGATCAGGTGAACGGAGTGACCCAGCCGGGCTGCACTAACAACGGGCCGGTGCTGGGGGAGGTGAGGCAGGCCGCGGCGGACCTGTGGGTCCAGTCGGTGGAGCAGGACGCGGATGACGAGGCCGCGGAGGACACAGATGACACGAGCTCGGTCACTTCGTCCGCGAGCTCCACGGCTTCCTCCCAGAGCGGCCGCAGGAAGAGTATCCCCCTCTCCATCCGCAACCTCAAGAGGAAACACAAGAAGAAGAACAAGAAGATCTCCCGCGATCTGAAACCGGGGGACAGGCATGTAACCCCTTCCTCCCACCCGAGCCTCTTCCATAGGGTCTGTGTAATAAGCTGTACGTGTGTGCCAAGCGATTGCTGCTCCCTAGGGTCTGTGTAATAAGCTGTACGTGTGTGCCAAGCGATTGCTGCTCCCTAGGGTCTGTGTAATACACTGTACGTGTGTGCCAAGCGATTGCTGATCCCTAGGGTCTGTGTAATACGCTGTACGTGTGTGCCAAGCGATTGCTGATCCCTAGGGTCTGTGTAATACGCTGTACGTGTGTGCCAAGCGATTGCTGATCCCTAGGGTCTGTGTAATACGCTGTACGTGTGTGCCAAGCGATTGCTGATCCCTAGGGTCTGTGTAATACGCTGTATGTGTGTGCCAAGCGATTGCTGATCCCTAGGGTCTGTGTAATACACTGTACGTGTGTGCCAAGCGATTGCTGATCCCTAGGGTCTGTGTAATACGCTGTATGTGTGTGCCAAGCAATTCCCTTATTCCAAGAAACCAGATGAACCAATCAAAATAAGAAACTGGCTGGCTGCCGGACACTGGATCTGTGAGAGTTGTAGCACTACCTTGGGTCAACAAAAAATATTCATGGTTTGTTGGAATTGTCAGCATTTCTCAAGCATCTTAAAACTGATTTGTTGTTGTTTTTTTTGTTTTTTTTGCTTGGGGTGGAAAAACAATTTGTATATTTACATGGGGAAATGAATCCTGAAAATACTGCCCTACATTAAAAAGTTAGTACTGTACAGGGATGGAGATCAGGCTACATCCCATTGCATAGCAGTTAGATCCATTCCTGGTTTTTCTGGGAGTTTAATAAGACACACCTGGGCTAATCAGGCTCATTTTAAAACCTGGAATGGGGTAGACAGCTATGCAATATGAGTCTTATTTCCATCCCTGCAGTATGTGACACAGTTCAGTGCACCAGTTCAAGCCTCTGCATGCTCTTCTAATGGCTGCGTTTGATCCTCTGCAGGATTGCAGTGGAGGTCGTTTCAACAGAGACGTCCGCCGATGTGATGTGGCAGGACGGAACGCTGGAGACAGATATCCGATCCAACGAGCTGTTACCCATCCATCATCTGGACAACAACGAGTTCTGCCCGGGGGATTTTGTTGTTGATAAACGCTGTATGTTTCTCTTGTCTACTTCATTGTCTTGCACCTGTCCTGCATGCTACATGCAGTCTTTTTTATTATTGAAATGTGTGACTGAGTTATTGTGTCTGTCTGTTTTTTATTTAAAGCTCAAGCACCTCAAGACCCAGGCATGTATGGGGTGATCCAGTCTGGTGATCACAAAGGTCGAACCTGCGCTGTGAAGTGGGTTAAACTGAAGCCAAGCGGTGATGATGTGGAGGTTGGTGAACATTCTTGTCACTTCCACCACCACATGGGTTTTTTTGTCTTTCTAAATATAAAAACTATGAATAAATGTGTGTTTTCCATGCTTCCACCACACTAAAAGATAAAACAATTTATTCTTATGTCTTTTTTTTTTTGTAATCGTCAGGTAATCCGAGAAGAGGATGATGTCAGTGTGTATGACATTGCAGACCACCCTGATTTTCATTTCCGAACCACTGACATCGTCATCAGGATAGGGAATGCAGAGGAGGCTCTGGCTGTTGACAGGGAGAATGAGGTAACCGTCTCGAGCAGGAACGCAACTGAACTGCTTTCAGTGGGCTGGGTGCTGGATGGAGCGAAAGATCTGAAGCCACGTAAAGCTGAAGAGTATTTCATCCTTAATTTATAAAACATCATGTTTCACACAGAGAGTCTCTCCCAACGTCTGTCTAAAGTTTAGCACTAATCTTCAAGTGCCTTACCTAAATTAACAGTAGTTCAAGATGAGTGCTAGTGCTGATTGCGTTGCAGTCAGTGAAACCAGCCATTTGAGTAACAAATTCACATTATCTCTTCTGCTTGTTGGTCTCAAACAGGGATGTTTTCTTTTGTTTCTGTGAAAGGCTGCCGTTTGTGTTTTTTTTTTTTTTTTTGCACTTGGAACCCAATCAGATGTATCTGTGTGGCAGATTGCAAGAATCTGCATGTGTGTTGTACAAGACTGAGAGTAGGTTTGTGTTGTTGAGCTGTTCTGAGGCTCTCTCTCTCTCTCTCTCTCTCTCTCTCTCTCTCTCTCTCTCTCTCTCTCTCTCTCTCTCTCTCTCTCTCTCTCTCTCTCTCTCTCTCTCTCTCTCTCTCTCTCTCTCTCTCTCTCTCTCTCTCTCTCTCTCTCTCTCTCTCTCTCTCAGCCCTCGGTGGGACAGGTAGCACGCGTCGATGTCAGCAGCAAAGTGGAGGTGGTGTGGGCAGATAACTCCAGGACCATTGTACTGCCTCAGGTAAACCATGCCTGTCTGCATCACTGTTCATTTTGTGGACCTTTTTGTTTCTGAATATTTGAAATCCCCTTCTTTTTGTGTGGCATGTGAGGGGTCCTGCTGTCTGCAGTGAGACAGGAAGCCCTGGACAAGCTGTTGATTGATTCAGTGTCCTGCCAATGCATTAAACCCCTGCCTGTCGCCACACACTGACACATCTGCTAATGCAGTTCAAAGAAAATGTATTACATTATTATGGTATTATGTAAATGATTTATATACAGCCAACAAACCCCATCGAAATAAATTAAAAAAAAAAAAATAATAAAAAAATAAAAAAATCCCAAAGCCTGTACACGTGTCTCTTTGTAACCAACCCTCTGCACATTAGTCAGCATTAGTGTTGATCATGTCTGACTGACTTCCTCCCTCCATTCCCAGCACCTGTACAACGTGGAGTCTGAGATCGAGGAATCTGACTACGACTCTGTGGAAGGCAGCAGCAGCGGAGCCTCTTCGGAGGAGTGGGAGGACGAGAGTGACAGCTGGGAGACGGACAACGGGGTGACCGAGGAGGACCACCCAGGTGAGTCCGCCCCGGCCCCCACTCCCACCGCGCTCCCCGAGGAGGAGCTGCAGGGAGCTGTGGGAGCCGCCGCCGCCGCCATTGCAGAGAAGCTGCCCAAAGAGGGCACCCCCAGGGTCTTTAAGGAGCTGAAGGAGGCCATCAAGATCCTGGAGAGCCTGAAGAACATGACGGTGGAGCAGCTGCTGACCGGCTCGCCCACCTCCCCCACCGTGGAGCCCGAGAAGCAGACCAAGGAGAAGAGGTTCCTGGACGACATCAAGAAGCTGCAGGAGAACCTGAAGAAGACACTGGACAACGTGGCCATCGTGGAGGAGGAGAAGATGGAGGCCGTGGCAGAGATGGAGGAAAAGGAGGAGAAGAGCCAGGAGCCCCAGACCCCCGTCCGCTCCGAGTGGCCCAGCGACACCCCCGTGCTCTGCCAGCCAAGCGGGGGGAAGCCGGGGGTCACCTTCACCAGCGCCAAGGGAGAGGTCTTCTCAGTGCTGGAATGGGCTCCAGGTACACCCACAGCAGCCTTCTGTTTCTCTGTTTGTTTTCTTGTGATCTTGGGCTCCCCTGTGATGGTGATGGTTCTGTTTTTTTTTTATTTTTATTTTATTTAATATTGCCTTACAGGCTCTTTTGTGGGACAAAAAAATCTATTTCTGTCATTTTCTGAGGAGTTTGTAATGCTGACATCAGCATAAGACCCATACTTACCTCTCGACCAGTTGAATGTTAATTGAATTTAATGGACTGAGATGCCAATATTTTTTTTGGTTTGTTTTTTATTTTTCTTGTGACTTTGCAGATAGCCACGCGTTTAAGAAAATGGAATTCCAGCCGGCAGAGGCTAAGAAATTCTTCAGCACAGTGAGAAAGGAGATGGCACTCCTAGCAACATCTCTCCCTGACGGCATCATGGTCAAAACCTTTGAAAGCAGAATGGTAAGTGATGCGTTTAGATTAATTAGTATTCAGGGCTTCCAGTCAGCATTCATCGACTTACCGGTGTTGAGAGTCTGTTCGTGTGGCTTGTTTATTTCTGCTGATGGTAAAAGATGTTTTCTAAGCATCAGCTTTTTTTCCTAATTAAACAATTGAAGCATGTCAGCATGCCGCCGGCAGCACTGCGTTTCCCTGCTGCAGCTAAGCATGTGATTAAAGAGGGCAGTAAGCACAGGGAAAGTGTCTGCTTGTGATCTTCCACACTGTCTATTCCAGGACCTCTTTGCGGCGCTGATTAAAGGCCCGACGCGCACCCCGTACGAGGGTGGGCTGTTCCTTTTTGATATCCAGCTGCCAAACATCTACCCTGCGGTCCCACCGCTGTTCCGGTACCTGTCCCAGTGCAGCGGCCGGCTCAACCCCAACCTGTATGACAACGGCAAGGTGTGCGTCAGCCTGCTGGGCACCTGGATCGGGAAGGTAATGCAGCCTCCGTCATGATTACAGGACAGCTTGCCGTGGCGAGCAGCGCGTTTCCACTTCCTTATAAATGTGTTGTTCATCAGGGGTTCTCTTTACAGACATTGAAACACAAAATAACTTTCATGCAACTATATGTATCTCTGTATGTATATATGTGTAATTTTTTGGTTTTCAATTTTTGCAATTGTCAAAGTTGCTCAAATCAAGGGAACAATTTTAGTTCTAAAAATGTCCTCCTTGCCTAGTGTTCCATGGCTTTTTACGTTAGTCATGGCAAGCAGAGTTCTGAAAGTATCTGGTGTTGTTGCCTGAAGATTCTGCTGTTTTTTGCTTAATTTTTTCTGTAGGGGACGGAGAGATGGACGAGCAAATCCAGCCTCCTTCAAGTGCTCATTTCTATACAAGGTGAGTCCAGAATCTCGCAGCTAGAGAGCAGATCAGTTCACTTCTCTGTTTTAATAAATATAGTGTGTTGTTTTTTCCATTCTGTTTCCAGTTTCATTTTTGGGTAGGGGATGGTTTTGAAAGGGTTTGGTTTCTGTCGTTATTAATAGCTTGTTTAATGGCTGTAAGCTCTTTGCTGTATCAGTTCTGGCAGACGCTGTTGTTTTGACACAGGGTATTGTGACAAGCTCTGCATTATTAAATGCTCAGTGACATGACTGGAGGAGAGGTGATTCAGCATCAAGTGCTGAGGGGTGAGGTAATACAGCAGGGAGAGAAGTGAATTGAGGGAGTTTATTTTATTGATTTTGTTTATTGTACTGAACAAATATTGTTCCATGCACGCCTCTGCGTTTTCTCCCACTTGTATTGTATTTTAGTGTATGCAGTGTATTTGCAGCATCTGCTATCCAAAGGTTTTTGTGTTACTGTGGGGTAAGGGCTTTGGGCTTTGGTTTGACTCGGGTTCACGCAGGCATGCTGAATTTAGAGGTGAGCTGAGGTTTGGGTAACATGTTTAACATTAACCTACTGGCCCCGTCCTTACACAGCAGCCACATCTCCTATCTCTTTAACCTGGATCGCACTGGTAGCGCAGTGAAGTCCCACCCCACTCCCGGTGAGGCCCAAGCTGACTTTGCGTTGCTCTGTCCCTGCAGGGCTGATCCTGGTCAACGAGCCATACTACAACGAGGCCGGCTTCGACAGCGACAGGGGTCTGCAGGAGGGCTACGAGAACAGCCGCTGCTACAACGAGATGGCCCTGATCAAGATGGTCCAGTCCATGACCCAGCTGCTGCAGAGGCCGGTGGAGGTCTTCCAGCAGGAGATCGGGGAACACTTCTCTGCAAGCGGCTGGCGGCTGGTGCACCGCATCGAGACCTGGCTGGAGCTCAACGAGCTGGCTGAGCGGAGCCTGGGCCACAGGGAGTGCAGCAGGACCCCGGAGCCCAGGGACGACCTCTCCGCGCCCGCTGCCTGCTCAGAGGCCAAGGAGGAGGAGCTGGAGGACTCCGGCCTGGGAGCCTGTACCACCTCCCCCCAGGAGACCAGCCAGCATTCGGACTCTGAGGGTGCCGGCCAGGCCAGGGCAGCGGAGGGGGGTGCTGCAGCGGCAGGACCGGGGGAGCTGAGGGTGTCCCAGGACTCTGCAGGGGGCCAGCCCAGCGTCAAACCAAAGAAGAGGAGAAAGAGCTACCGGAGCTTCCTGCCGGAGAAGAGAGGATATCCAGACATCGGCTTCCCTCTCTTCCCACTCTCCAAAGGATTTATTAAGAGCATCAGCGGGGTCCTGCAGCACTACCGCGCTGCCTTGGCTGCTGCTGGGATACCGGAGAGGAGAGAGGACAAATAACGATGGGCATCGCACCTTTGCACCCTCCCTCTCCAACTGCCCCACAACCAACACCACCCCAATACAACTGCCTCCTTTCATCCCTCTGCCTCCCCTTTAAATCAGTGTTCTCCAGCAGTCAGGGTTATACATACGAGCCCAGGCTCATATTCCCATTAAATATAACCTGCAGTACAAACTGCAAAAGATTTTAATCAGATTTTTTTTATGCTCTTGCTAGAGTTATAATAGAGCCTAATAAATGCAGTTCAAAAAGCAGCCCTAATTTACGCAAGCCCCTGATGCTTGGGGAGGGAGAGTGGTCCCCGTTATAAAGCACACTGATGAACAGTGATAGTGCCAAGACTGTTACTCATGTGTGTGCTCACAAGCACTCTCCAAACTGAATATTAATTAATCCAATTTAAAAATAATACAGTAATATATCTAAAAGGGTTTGCACAAAAAAAAAAAACTGTCAAGGCAAAGTCTTAATGATATTAAAAATAATAATAATACAAAATTAGAAGTGTCAAATAAAAACATTTAATTAATGTCATTAATTCTGTTTGTGTCCTGAACCAGGAGCAAGTGAGCTTAAACATGATATTATTATTATTATTATTATCATTATTATTATTAATAATGTATAGCTGTGTTCCGTAGCACTCCTGTGCTGCACACAACACAGCCAATTCCATGAAGGATTCAATCATTGCATTCGTGTTTCGAAAACAAACCCATTGTCCTGAAGGAAAAGAACGATGTGGGCTGAGAATGTTTCAGAGTAAAGTCCTTCTGTTTCAAACCGCTTTGAAGATGTCAGTGATTTTCACTGTATTTAGGCAGGTTGCTCACTGTATTAGAAGTGTCCCATGCAGCCCCTGTCTTATGGCATTTCTAGAACAGAGCTAATAATTCAATCCCAGGTCTCCAGAAGGGCAAGGCCAGTGCACAGTACATGGGGATTTCTACTGCAGTGGGCAAGCAGGCATGATGAGAATAGGCAGCGTTGTACAAACATCCTGCAGGAGATGGACTGTACTGGGAAACCTTGACAGCGACAACAACACAACACTGGTGTGTGTGAAGAGTTTACATGTGAACTGTCTGTAACTGGCTCAATAAACTTGAAACTTAGATTCCATTAAGAAACATAATAATAATAATTGGGTGCATGGATGTGTATTCTGCTATTTATTTTTAATCTAATCTACTGGCTTGATAACCTCAGACCAGCCTTTCTGCCGATTTGTAGCTCTTGGCACGGGAGCAAAGCGCTTGGATTTCAAGTGCACTGAATAGTTTCTCAGTTTGATGGGAGGTGCTGGGGTGTACACCTGGGTGCAGGATCCCCATTAGCATGCATGCTCACTAACAGGGCATCAGGATCCTGATTTGAAGCTGCTGCTGCTGCTTTCAATGAATAAGCCTCTTGTCTGTAAGCTTCAGGGTATGTTCAATAGCAACCAGAATAAAAATGTAACCTTCATTTGGCGAATGATGGGCAGGATCTGAACACAATTGGCTTCATGGCTGATGTATCCTACCAGCTGAGCCAGTGGCTACAGTGCATCCAGCCTGTTTATTAATCTGGTGAGCACAACCTGGCACGCTTCAAAAGGGTTCCTGCCACATCTCTTCTGTGTACTTCATATTAGCAGAATTGTTTGGAGTGTGTGTTTGTGTGTGTGTGTACCTTTTAAACAAGATGACCAAAATAGATCCTCTATCTATCTATATGCGCGCTCTCTCAATATCATATCATCTGAAATGAATGGATCCGATATCAGTTACATAAGCTTGAAAACAGGGATGAAACAGGTTTACAGGCTTGACAGTCAGTTTATTAACCTCTCGAGAGCCTGTCTGGGGGATGATGCCGCCTCACATTTCCCCAGTTTCACAACTGGAAGAGGGGGGATCGAAGCACAACCCAGCTCTCCTGGTTCCCAGTCTAGCATGAACATCGCTGCCACAATAATATCCAGCTGTCGTAGCAGAGAGGGTGGGTGTGGATGTGGGTGGGAGGTTATTTCTTGAAGAAATAAGTGAATTCAAAAGTATCAGGACTTTTATTGGACTGACACAAACAAGCATGTGAAACTGAAGAAGAGACCCCTTTTCCATTCACACCTTGGAAGGGATTCTTCAGTGTCGAAAGTTGAAATGCTGGGAGTTGTAATGTGCTCAGTTCCATAAAAGAGTAGTTTTTTTTAATTGCATTAGTGTCTGACTGGCCCGTCGATCTTTCTTCAAATGCGACGTTGTGTTGGTCTGATCTTATTTGCTGCCTGTAAGCCTGGGATTTATTTATTTATTTGTTCTTCATTTTGGCTGCTATGCCCAGACACCTGTGTTTTTTTTTTTTTTGCAGCTCCAGACTATTTCTATAGACAATGTGAAGCTAGAGCTGAAAAGAATCGATGCACACAAAGCTAAGTAATAGTCCTTGTGTCTGTGCATAATATGTAAAATAAGCATCATTTAAAGGTACAACCAAAGCATGAAACTTGTTGCTTCAAGCCTTAGAAATGGCTACGCAGACAAAAGGACTGTGTGCTGTAAACGTTTCACACAGTGGCCTGTTGGGCTACCCAATTAAAATAGTTCGTAGCCTGATTCCTCTGTACAGAAGTCAGAATTATACAAGAAAAGTACAAAAAAATGTTGACGTGATAATGTGAAAGCTTGAGTGTTCTTGTGTATAAATTGCTGTGTGTTTTGTTATTTTTTTTTTTACATGCCAATGATTTTGGTTGCATTACAGAACATGTGTAAGAAAAAAAGAAAGTAATACATTAAAGTGTGCTCTGTAAGCCGAAGCATGGCAGCCAAGGTGTTCTCTTCTTTTAAATGACAAAATAATAAAGAAAGTGCAAGAAACCAATAAATGAACTCAACCAGTTACTGCAGAGCTGGAGCAGACAGTTCCTCCAGCCGCCTTATCAGTCCTTCAGTGTTTTAGATGTCTTTTCAACAATGACTTCCAGTATTCCATTGTAAATGTGTGGCGTTTGGCACAAGGGTATCGTCGCCCCAGGACTTCTTTGCAAAGAAGCTAGTTATTATGCAGTCCTTGTGCATAAAATATTATACAGCCTAGAACTGTATTTGGACTATTAGCGTTAAACTTATTCTGGTTTGTGTGAATTAATACTTTTATAAAAAAAAAAAAACTTCCATAGAAGAATAAAGGATAACAAATGGATAAACCGACTCCATCCTGGTGCCTGAAGGTTAACTAGAAAGAAGGAAATGGATCCGACTGATTGGTCAATGTGAGGTCCTTAATCTCAAAGGTTTAATCTCTGTTCTATATCAATCTGCTGGAAAATAACGTAAATACAGTATTCATATGCTTACCCTTTTTTTCTGCTTGCTGAAAGAAAATCTCTGTTCTAGCACACACCCTCTGAATGGTGTCTGTCAATGTAACACAAGTGCTTCCTCGCTGTCCTATACGATGGCATCCAAAGCCTATAAGTACCTCCACTGTTTGTATACCATACATAGAGAGAGAGAGAGAGAGAGAGAGATAGCTTTTTTAATCATTTAATGTCATACATTTTTTTTTATTAGAAAATCAGGACTTCATATTTTGGTTCATTATAAAAAGTTACAGACTTCTGCTAAGTGTAAAAATATAGTCATACAAATATAGTTAAGAACAGATAATTAACTGATCAGGTCTGAACATGCAGTAAGACGACATCAGCTTTTCCTGTAAAGAGGTAACATTTCTGAAACGGGTTTAGCAGCTCAGTATGAGCTTGACACTCACATTGCATGTTATGATGCGAGGATCGTGGTGTGGGTGAAAGCAGGTTACTGTTGAGTAATCACATTGTTCAGTTATGATTACACAGCAAACAGATTTAGGAGGTTGGAGTTCAGAATCTAATTTCACAGTTTATAGTTTCATTCAAGCCTACTTCCCAGTTACAAGATGTGTCTCCCTCAGAAGCAGGTCATTTCATTGTTGGGGCGTGGCTGTGGTTTGCTTTGTTGACGGCTCGGTTGATAGGAAATTGCACAGCATTTATCAATATGACCTGCACCCCTCCCTTTCAGCCTTGTGAAGTCTTCATTTAAATGCAATGTATTGCTGCATCGAGAGCTTGCATTCCTGCTCCGTTATCTGATCTGTTCTTTCCCTCTTCATTGAAAGATGTTTGTTTCACAATTAATCAATCGTTCCCATTCTCCAGCAGTCTGATATTCCAAAATGCTATTCAAGTGCAAAGGGATAGGGCTGCCTGTGCTGTTTCCAAGGCAACCAGTGCCAACACTGCAGTCTCCCTGACAACCAGCGTACCTGTGCATGTGACACTGCCTCTCCCTGGAGTGAGAGGAGATCATTTCCTGTTTCTGTAGAACAGCAGTACTGATGTGCACACCCCTATACCGTCACACACAGACAGGGCTGTCAGTGCAAAGGGGTATTCATTCCCCCCCACTCCTGGATACAAACTCCTGCAAGGTGCATGAAGGACTTGGACACTGTGGATCCAAACTCCTGCAAGGTGCATGAAGAACTTGGACACTGTGGATCCAAACTCCTGTAAGGTGCATGAAGGACTTGGATACTGTGTGCCAGCGCTGCAGCTCAAGTACAGGGAGGCAATGCTTTATCAGCTTCTAAAACCCTGCAGTTTTCAGACGGCTATCTTCAGTGCAACAAAGCCACATAACTTCAGGAGTGTGCCTTTTCAAGGCCAGCATACACCTGCCATCACATTTCTGAAAGGCATCGCGAACACAGTCTAGTGAATGCTGTTCATGGTGGCAAGGAGTGGATTGGACCAGTACTGCACTGGCTGATCTGCATGAAGTATTGTGTTGTAATTATGTGTAAGGTAACAATGCCATGATGGGACTGGTCTCTCATGCAACACTTCATCACTTCATCAATAACCCAGACCCTTTTAATCATGCTCGGCTATACAAACCATTTTATTCGAATCATTATCTGATCCCTCTTGTGTTCACTGTATCTTAAAGCCATTTGTCAAGAATAAGGCTGCCACCTTTAAATGTGTGAACACCTCTGTTTAGTCTCCAGTAATAAACGTTTAGAAAATCCATAAACTAATATTAAAGCAGCAGACAAGTGTGGATCACTTCTCCCCAATATCGTTGTTGTGTATTATGGTGCAATCGCACACTGACTCATTGGCAATCCAGTTCATTATTAAACATCCTAGCTTTTTTCCACCGCAAAGACGAATTTTTTAAATATTTGTGTGCCAGCACTGCTATGCAAGTTCCTGTTAGGAAAGTAGGTTTTCCCTAGAAATTTACAATGTAGCCATGGTGTGCCAAAATAATAATACTGGGGGTTTAAGAATTATACGCGTGCAGTGCATTCCAGTGATGTATACCTGATTATTTCATATTCCTGTTAACTTTAAAAAAAAAAAAAAAAAAAAAAAAAAAAAAAGTGAACCACATTTCCTATGAAAATGCACATGCCGTAGATTCCTGTGAAATGCATAGCACCCCATGTGCCTAAAAGTGTGATGAATTTAACCAGAAAAAGGAACATTGTCAAAAGAAATGTACTGTATGATGCTGACAGTCTTTTTAAAATAATATATTTTTGTCCAACTCTATTTGGAAAAGGAGACCGTATAATACAAAGGGAGGCCAAGTTAAAGCAAGCCCTTTTTCGCTCATAATATTTAATTAAGGATCATTTTGTAAATGTAAATGCTCTGTATTTATGTTAATTAGCCATGAGGTTTTCTATGCTCTGTATTCCACCACAGAAGCACACGTGTGCAAACACCTTACAGAAAAGTGTATCATGTCCTGCTCAGTACAGTACTGTAGTAAATGTGAAATAATGTTTAATGCCCAGTTGTTTCTAGAGTAGACCGGGGTTTCTTTGTTAAAACAAACCTGAACACAGCACTGTGTAAAAACACATTGCATGTGTGTTGCTGTAAATACAGCATTGTTTATGGAGACACTGGTGGCTCAGTATGGCTTGGTGCCATCCTTCTATGTCAGTGGTAATGTACATTGTGTAAATATTAATGGGCAATAAGGGGAAAAGCTTCACTGCCCTTTGGAAATTAAGCATGCATGCTCAAACTAAACATGCTCAAAAACTGTTAGCCTTGTATAAACAGCTTTAAAAAAAAAAAAAAAAAAATTGGAGGCTGTTTACGTACCGCAAAACTCTCAAACCCTCTCCAAATGTTCAGTAAGATTTTTTCAGTTCAGGATTATTCGCAGGAAAAAAATGAGAAAAAGTCCAGTGCAGAGCCAGTGCTTGGGTTCAGCCGGTGATCAGCCTCCCCAGCCCTCTGTGCACCTGTGCCTGGATGGGGCCGTACTCCACCGCCTCCCCGTCCACCGTGATCACCCCCTTGGGCGTGCAGGGCTCCAGGCGGAAAGCCCGGACTGGCATGTAGCTCAGGTGGGGGCAGCGGAGCTCCAGGTGGGTGCCCTTCTCCATGGCCAGGAAGAGGCGCAGGAGGGCAGCCCGGGAGATGCCAGCCCTCACGTAGAAGAGGTGGAGGAGCCCGTCTCCCAGAGTGGCCTTGGGGGCCGCCAGCAGGTCCTGGGAGAGGTGGGACTGGTACACAGCCAGCACAAGCACAAAGCGCTCCTCCTTCACCACGGTCCAGTGAGCGGGCACGGGCTGGTCCAGGGGGGCCAGGAGCGTGTCGGCAGGGCCCTGCACCCCCGGCGAGGGTGCCTTGCCCGAGTTGTTGGAGTTGGAGGAGTTGTACAGGGTGTGGGGGGCGCTGTGGCTCTCGGACGGGAGGCAGCGCAGGGAGGCTCTGCCCGGCAGGTCAGGGCAGCCCTCTGCCAGGCCCGGGGCTGGGAGCTCCTGGGCGGGGAGGTACGCCAGCCTGCCCCGGTACACGCGCAGGGAAGCCAGTCGCATCAGAGTGCCCACGGTGAAGCGAGCCGCCCCCACGCGCCGGTACTTCTCGCTCTCGATGTCCACGTCGGATACGAAGCCCCAGGCCACGCTCAGGAAGGAGAAGTGCCGCTGGCCGGAAGCCGTGGTGACGGAGGCCAGGTCCAGAGGGGAGACCAGCCCCTTGCACAGCAGGAAGGTGCAGCTCAGCAGCAGCTCCTCACTGGAGAGGGCCTGGCTCCTGTGGGGAGAGAGAAGGGAGGAGAAGGCCCCGGTCAGTGCCTGTGCCAGCCAGGTATCAGACACCGAGCTTGCAGCCTATTGTGGATTAACCACGGGGAACCTATAAGCTTGCAGTGTAAAAAAAATAACTACTTACAACCACAAAAGTATTATCATATGGTTTGCTGGTTCTAAGTTTACTGAAAATAAATCCATTCTAACACAAAGCATAAATACAGAGTGTTCAAAACAGAAGGCAGTTGTGTTACATACACATAACCCACATGCTCACGGTTTCCTTTTACATTGAATACCGCCTCCGCCATAAAAGATCTCATTTTCACCAGGTACTGTACTTTGGCATTTCTTTCACTGGAGTGTCATTTCAGTGAACTCCGACCAGGGGGCAATGTGAACGCTACTGCCTGACGCAATCGCTGAGACATCAGGAAGTGGATTGATAAAGAGGATCTCTTGTTTTGCAGTTTTGACCGGAACATTCCTCAATAACCACATTTACAAGCAAGTAACACCCCTTCACTGCTCTGAATGCTATGAGTCTCCATTTGCATCGTCATCTCTTACAGCCACTCTGTGCTTCCTTGCACACAGTTACATCGATTTGAGTGAATTAAAACAGTGAATAATTAATTGCCAGTCATGCTGATCTAGCAGTCTTGTAATAAACGCTGCAGGGCTCAGAGAATTGGTGCACTCAGCCAGGGTCAACACAGTGAGATACAGCGTGTTGGGCCGTGCCCCTCAGTGACTCTCAGGTGCCACCGGGTGGCAGTGTGCGAGGGCTCCTTACCCGGAGTAGTGGTTGACAGAGGCGGCCACTGCGTTCCCAGATCCCCCAGGCAGGATTCCCAGCGGCTTCCGAACAGCGTCCTCCCAGTCTGCCCTCTCCATCAGCCCGTTCACAACCTGCAGGGGACACACCAGGGGATTGCTTTAGAACGTACGTCTCGAAGGCTTGAGAGGGTACCTCTAGAGTCCCGTTGAGAGGGTACTTCTACAGTCCCGTTGAGAGGGTACTTCTAGAGTCCCGTTGAGAGGGTACCTCTACAGTCCCGTTGAGAGGGTACCTCTACAGTCCCGTTGAGAGGGTTTCGTTCTCTTATACTCTTTGCTGTGTCAGGGGGTCTGTCACGCAAAGTGGGCAAGAGAAGGTACTCTCTCAACTTGATTAGAGGCAGCCACCGAACACTGAATCTAAATGAAAAGCAGAGTACATTTCGAAAGCTTTGTCTTTGGCATTCAGAGTGCAGATCTACACTCTCCGTGTAGCTGCTGCTAATAGGATCCAGTGAGGACATGACCTATAATAACCATTGATAGCCATTAACCTTAAATTGCTCCCACTTGGGCAGAGTTTGCCTGCCCCAATATCTACTAATAATTCTTTGGCTGACATAATTACTGCCAGCAGGTTGTGTACGAAACAGAGAGCAGAGTGTCTCAGATAAGATACCCAGAGGGGAAGTTTACTGACTGCATGCATTCACAGACTAATCCTGACTTTAAAGCGAAGTGCCACAAAGGAGATTTCATTTTTAATAGAATGTTGTTTTAATTTAATAGTTACTAGAGCCATGTGTTGCTTGTTTTGTGCTTGGTGGGCTGGCTGTGCTGTAATAGTGGCTGGAGAGTTAAGAAGGAGCAGGAGTCTAAGTGCACCAGTTTTCTTTGTCTAAACTGAGTTGCACCCAGCCTGGGATTGAGGTTTCCCTGACACCCAGATTAGAAAAACCACAAAGGATTTTCTTTTAAGGTAGTGATGTAAGAGGCACACTATTTCACGGTGGTTTCACTGTGCAGTTTTTTAACTGAGCTCCGTGAGAGAAGCATGATGAACAGGAGCACGAGAGAAGCGTCTCACCTCAAACAGCAGCCCATCTCCTGACAGGATGACCAGGGCGTCCCACTGCGACAAGTCAGCCTCCCGGAGCAGCTCATGGGCGTGGTTCTGCCTCTCTGCAATGCAGACGAGGACAGGAGTGAGCAGGGCGCGCACACACCACACACACACACACACACACACACACACACAAGGACAGCAGTGAGCAGGGCGCGCACACACCACACACACACACACACACACACACACACAAGGACAGCAGTGAGCAGGGCGCGCACACACCACACACACACACACACACACACACACACACAAGGACAGCAGTGAGCAGGGCACGCACACACCACACACACACACACACACAGCAGTGAGCAGGGCGCGCACACACCACACACACACACACAGCAGTGAGCAGGGCACGCAGACACCACACACACACACACACACACACACACAGCAGTGAGCAGGGCGCGCACACACCACACACACACACACACACACACAGCAGTGAGCAGGGCACGCACACACACACACAGCAGTGAGCAGGGCACGCACACACAAGGACAGCAGTGAGCAGGGCACGTACACACCACACACACACACACACACACACACACAGCAGTGAGCAGGGCACGCACACACCACACACACACAGCAGTGAGCAGGGCACGCACACACAAGGACAGCAGTGAGCAGGACACGCACACCACACACACACACACACACACACACACACACACACACTTTCAATTGTATTTACAAGAGAAGACTATTGTGATCTCTGTGAGCGCGCCTCCCTCCTGCACCTCTCACCTGTAACCAGCAGGGTGTACTGTGCGCCCGCCTCGGTCAGCATGTCCTGGACGTGGCTGTGGAAGAGCTGGGGTGCGTGGCCCGTCCCACTGTGAGGGTTCACCAGGACCAGCAACCTGCAGGGGCGTGGCAGCAGACTGTAGAGCTGACCTGGGGGGGGGGGGGGGGGAGGGGTTGATATAAATAGTGAGCGGTTCCCTGCCATACATGTGGTAAACTACACTGTATCACTCCAGTGGCTTGTAATTCACATGCTACATTAAACAGGTACGCCAAACAATCAAGGGTTAAACTTCTCAGGATTCTGATTGCCCTTGACAACCAAAATCTCCTCCGGGCTTCTAGAAAGTGGGATTGAAGGGAGCCCAGTCTTTGAGTGTTGAAATACTCAGCCTGGATCTACAACACAGTGCAAACAGCTCTCAATGCACAGTAACACTCAGCTCAGCCTGGATCTACAACACACTGCAAACAGCTCTCAATGCACAGAAACACTCAGCTCAGCCTGGATCTACAACACACTGCAAACAGCTCTCAATGCACAGAAACACTCAGCTCAGCCTGGATCTACAACACACTGCAAACAGCTCTCAATGCACAGAAACACTCAGCTCAGCCTGGATCTACAACACACTGCAAACAGCTCTCAATGCACAGAAACACTCAGCTCAGCCTGGATCTACAACTCACTGCAAACAGCTCTCAATGCACAGAAACACTCAGCTCAGCCTGGATCTACAACACACTGCAAACAGCTCTCAATGCACAGAAACACTCAGCTCAGCCTGGATCTACAACACACTGCAAACAGCTCTCAATGCACAGAAACACTCAGCTCAGCCTGGATCTACAACACACTGCAAACAGCTCTCAATGCACAGAAACACTCAGCTCAGCCTGGATCTACAACACACTGCAAACAGCTCTCAATGCACAGAAACACTCAGCTCAGCCTGGATCTACAACACACTGCAAACAGCTCTCAATGCACAGAAACACTCAGCTCAGCCTGGATCTACAACACACTGCAAACAGCTCTCAATGCACAGAAACACTCAGCTCAGCCTGGATCTACAACACACTGCAAACAGCTCCCAATGCACAGAAACACTCAGCTCAGCCTGGATCTACAACACACTGCAAACAGCTCTCAATGCACAGAAACACTCAGCTCAGCCTGGATCTACAACACACTGCAAACAGCTCTCAATGCACAGAAACACTCAGCTCAGCCTGGATCTACAACACACTGCAAAACAGCTCCCAATGCACAGAAACACTCAGCTCAGCCTGGATCTACAACACACTGCAAACAGCTCTCAATGCACAGAAACACTCAGCTCAGCCTGGATCTACAACACACTGCAAACAGCTCTCAATGCACAGAAACACTCAGCTCAGCCTGGATCTACAACACACTGCAAACAGCTCCCAATGCACAGAAACACTCAGCTCAGCCTGGATCTACAACACACTGCAAACAGCTCCCAATGCACAGAAACACTCAGCTCAGCCTGGATCTACAACACACTGCAAACAGCTCTCAATGCACAGAAACACTCAGCTCAGCCTGGATCTACAACACACTGCAAACAGCTCTCAATGCACAGTAATCAGACTGGCCGAGAGGAAAGAAGCACAAAGCTTTGGAAACATTGTAAAGCACAGTCCTGAGATGAAGAAGACTGGGGAGTTTCACAATGCCTGAGCTTCACCACGCAGGTGTGTTTCTGTCTGTCTGTCCACAATCACAGGGACTGGTGAGGAGTACGGGTAGCTTCACTACAGGGAGCTTCACTGAGCGCTGTGGAGGAGGGGCGAGCTGAGATGGCAACCCCAGGTGAAGTACACGGAGAGCTGGCAATGCAGCCCTGCACTGCGGCCGCCCTCTACTGTATCGCCATTCAGGGAAAATAAAACACTTCCATGCCCAGTGCTGTTGATCCAGTTTTCTAAGGGCTGTGAATTGATCCCACAGCATTGATTGGAGCCCTAAGGAACTGTGCCTGATCCAGCACTGGCAGCTGTGGCAGGAGATAAAGGCACATTGCTGGGCTCTGCCAAGGACTCTGGCACAGGGCTCCACCCCCCTTCAGCCTCTTTGCACTGTGCACAAGGACCCTCTGTCTAATCTTCACTGCAGTACAGCAATCCCAAGTGAAATCAATGCTGGACCCTTTTCTGAAACAGATTAGTGATACACAGTTAACCTTGGCAAACCTGTTGGGCAGGATTTGGTTATCAGCAATACGGGTGCAGGAATGCGCAGGAAAGAAAAAAAAAGCAAAAATCACAAACAATGTGTGAGCTGTTTCCAAACACACAGGCATTGTTCCCTCACAATGAGGCTATTGTGGGCAGAGAGCTCCCCAACGCATTTCCAGAGAGTTGTATATCTATCTAATAGCACTCGGGGCTGCTTTGTGCTTTTCCTTCCGTTAATATTTTAAAGATCGGATGATTTCCTGTTCGGTCGGATATATTGTCTATTGGGGACAGACGGCCAAGCTCTCAGAGTGATACTCTCTGTGCTTGCCCTCCACAGAGACTGGTTGATCTGCGGGATCCTCAGTACAGATGGATAAACATCTCCATCCTGCTGTAGCTCCTCTTCCTTTAGGCAAGGGAGCGTTGTGTATTGATCCCAGTCCAGGATAGCCACTGCAGGGGAGTGGGGACACAGAGATGGAAGCAGAAATACAGTGATTTTGAAGTGCGAAGACACAAACTAGCGAGAAACCACAGCGAGGAGCAAATGCTGCTGGGTTTTTCAAAATACATATGTATATATTCATATTATTACATTGTTAGGGAATATACATATGCAACTATGGTAAAACTACAAGAAGCTACATCAAGTTTTACTTGTGATTCTGTTTGAGCATCAATAGGTCTGGATGAAGGATATCATACAGCATTGTGCAACCCCTGCCCCATTGCCCAATACTACAGAGCTATTCCTGCCACGGGTTCGAGGGAGTGTGTCAGAGCCTGTCTCATGCATCACAGAGAGGCTCTCGGGTGCAGCACTGCTTGACTTGCAAATCGAAGGTGATGTCATTGAAAATTACAAGAGAAACAAGAAGAAAAAAAGGCTGTCTTTAAAAAAAAGAGGAAAGAGGAATCAGAAAAGAATCAATTGTGAAATTTAAGAATCCACAGGTCATGTTACTGTTCAGAGAATGGAGTCACAGAGCGAGTGTCAGTGACTCAGAGAGAGAGAGAGAGAGAGAGAGAGAGAGAGAGAGCAAGAGGGAGGGAGAGAGGGAGAGAGAGAGGGGAGATTGAGAGAGAGAAAGAGAGAGAGAGCCTCAGAACAGCTGCTCTAATCAGGCCTCAGTGATATCTAAAATAAACACCACCCTGAAAAACAAATACCTGAGAGGCCAGGTAAAATCACAGCATGAACTAGAGTGCTACCAGAGCTTAAACAGACCATACGCCCTGGCAGGATATCTGGTCAGAGTTAAAAAACAAAAACAACTACTGACCAAATACAGATTGAGCGACCACACATTAGCAATCGAAAAGGGTCGACACAGAGCCACGTGGAGACCCAGAGAGAGGAGACTGTGTGAGCGCTGTGAGTTACACCACAGAGAGACAGAGCTCCACTTCCTACAGCACTGCCCCAAATACAAGCTGCTCAGGGACACATTCTCATACCCAAATTCACGAGGCACATCAGTGACTTCACCCACCTCACAGAAACTGAAAAATTACAAATATTTTTAGGAGAGGTGGGGATAACATGTGCACTAGCTGCAGAATATGTGCAGAGAGAGAGAGAGAGAGAGAGAGAGAGAGAGAGAGAGAGAGAGAGAGAGAGAGAGAGAGAGAGAGAGAGAGAGAGAGAGAGAGAGAGAGAGAAAGAGAAAGAAGTGAATATGGACAGGGACCTGCCTGAGACCAGAAGTAGAGCACCAATCACAAGCCAGCTCAGCACAGAGGTCAGGGAGCTGACAGCATGTCAAGATCCGTCTCAGAGAATGGCACTCGAGTGCCTGGAGGCCAGGCTGACTGAGGGAGCTCTGTGTGCTGATGACCCGAGTCCCTGTGTCTCCATGCAGCTTGACAGCATCTCCTCTGCTCCATGGGTTTAAAACGCTTTCCCTCCCACCAGCATGTCAAGAGAACTATTCTCCCTGCTGGTACCATTGCACCCGTCCAGTAGCTCACTGTACTGCTCTCGTACCTCCTGTCCCATGGTCGATGCCAGGGGGTTCGTTTCAGTCAGGGGTGTTACTGTGTTCTGTTTAGATCTCAGTTGTAACCTGCAGTTTCCAGTTTGGGATTATCATGTGGAATCCGTGTTAGTTTTCCTAGCACTGGTTTCTAATGGTAAAGACCGTTTTCTGTTCCATGTGCTGTACTATGTCTCTGAGCCACCCTCCCAGGTGACTGGTGTCCCCAGTAGTGTGGAGTAGTGGTTAGGGCTCTGGACTCCTGACCGGAGGATCGTGGGGTTTAATCCCAGGTGGGGGACACTGCTGCTGTACCCTTGAGCAAGGTACTTTACCTAGATTGTTCCAGTAAAAACCCAACTGTATAAATGGGTAATTGTATGTAAAAATAATGTGATATCTTGTAACAATTGTAAGTCACTCTGGATAAGGGTGCCGGCTAAGAAATAAATAATAATATTTCAATCTGGGTCGCAGTCTAAAACCACATACACATTGTTCATGACTAAACTCATTCAAATGAAACAGGGAAGTGAAAACAAGAAGTGGTTATTTGCAAATTAACAGGTGTCAGATGAAACAGGAGTCGCTGTTTATATAACGTAGCGTAGCACTTGGAACCCCGTGAGGCCCAATCACAGCCCTGCTTGCCCTCTCTTCCATTACACTCAGCGCTGTCGGAGGAGTGCTGGAGGCTTCATTTCCTCAAGGATGCAGTCGGTTCTGTTTAGTAATGTGAGCTAACCTCTGATGGGGTGAATTGCAATCCAATACACAGAGAGCGAGGGGAGGCAGGAGGTTAGTTTCGCTCGCTGTAAGCTGGGTTTGTAGAGCACGCTTGCTTCTGCTGTTCTAAGAGCAGTGTCTGCTGAAGCATGTGTTTGTGTTGGTTCAGTCTGTATCCATGCAGTAACAGGTGCACACAGCGCTCCACAGTCACAGTGCTGGTAGAGCTGGTAAAGCAGGTTCTCATGCCCCATGACAGTGAAAGCAGGTAACCAGGTACAGTGTTGTGCACAAACAGTGCACTATCAACATTGTTGACTTAAGAGATGCGAATCTGAAATACTGTACACAAACACCTGCTACCGATATGTAACAAACACATGGGCTTTAAATAAAGTGTTCATTTCATACCCAAGGATCTGCAGCACTGAGTAAAACATTAAAGCACTGTAAAGGACGTTGGTTGAAACATTTCATTTCTAATAGACTTTCTTCACTCCTACTTCAAAGCTAGTACATAATACAGAGCGCACACACACACACACACAGACACACACTGACACACACATAAGTCCCCAGGTAGAGGAATCTTTAACACAGGATTCACAATCCCGCTTCCCTGCAAGTGGCGGCATTAAACTTTGCTCTGTGGTGTTTTACCGTCAGAGAAAAATAATTCAAAGTGTAATGAAACAAAGATAAGGCTGGCAGTCCAAAGGTTGCAGAAGCTACTGAATTCATTGTATAAAACCCACCTATTCATACAAAAACAGAGCAGATCTTCCTGGGAGAACACAAAGAAACAACCCAGCCCAAGCCTTCTGCACTCACCTTCTTGTTTGGGAAGCTGTTGAATGGAGCTGTCCCGGATCGCTTGAGCCCATTTCTCAGCCTCTTTCAGATTCTCCAGGGGGTCCTGGGACACTTCAACCCTAAAAGTCTGGACAACCCTTTGCCTCACAGCCCCTGAGCTCATCCATCTCTTCTTAAAGGGATAGAAGTAGGCAGAGAAATAAGCCCCGGCGTCGGAGCTGTCCTCCCCTTTAAAAGCCCGGCAGCCGATGCAGTCGAGCAGCTGGAGGAGCAGTCGGGTCTGTCCGGTCTTCTGGACCTGCAGCTCCGTGCTGGTCAGCCTCACAGAGTACCTGTCCTTCGTGCTGGTGGAGAGAGTGAACTCCCCGCACAGCAGGACCTGCGCAGTCCCATTGCTCAGGGGCAGCGCCATGCTGTAATGACAGGGGAGGGGATGGATTCTGCAGATGAGAGGTAGAGAGTGTGAAAGAGAGATACAGAGGGAGAGAGACTGCGTCTGTCTGCTGTTAGGTTTCAGCTGCAGTGCAAAATGAGTAATGCTGGAGCTATTGCGATGTGCTGCTGTGGCATTGTGGAGGCTGTGCGTGTGTGTGTGTATGTGTGTGTGTGTGTGTGTGTGTGTGTGTGCTATTCTGCTCCCTAGTGACTGCATGGGGGATGACACACGTGCAGTGCCTCACTGATCCGATCTCTTAACCTTTGGAGAGTGGTCTTGAGAGAAACAGCAGGGAAACCATACTTGAATAGATGCTGCTGTCCCGTCCCGTCCCCCCCCCCCCCCCCGGAGTTTAGCAGAGTCGGTATTCCCATGTGAATAGGTTCAGGAATCTCAAAAACATGTTCAGATAAAAGCACATTTCTGTGAATAAAACCCTGTAGTATGTGACAAGGGAAATCTACCTTTCACTGGGATTGTAAACCTTGTTCAACAGCTACAGCGGGATACTCGACAGCTCCAGTTCCAAACTTCACAAAGGCTCCGGGCCAGCAAGGCAGTCTGTGCATGGTTCTGTAGCTGCTTCCAGGCTGTCTTCACAGATTGCAACAGCAGCCCGCATTCATTGCTCAAGAATGCACAGTAACGCCAGCAGTGTTTATTCACACCCCCATAAGAAGCACACCCAGAGATCAGACTGAGGAAGTGAGACTAGCCCTCAACTATTTCATTTGGTGACTTCAGCATTACTCATGCTTATTATTGCGTCTGCTAATAAAGTTCAGGAGAGTGCTGTGGGGCGCACTGTCGTCATCAGTGGAGTGAAAAGGGCACACGGCTGAACTGTGTGTGTGTGTGGCTTCTCTCTCTCATGATTAGTGACACTGTGTGTGTGGCTCCTCTCATGATCAGTGACTCCTTGTGTGTGTGTGTGTGGCTCCTCTCTCTCATGATCAGTGACATATTGTGTGTGTGTGTGTGTGTGTGTCTCCTCTCTCTCATTATCAGCGACACTG
Organism: Acipenser ruthenus; assembly: GCF_902713425.1. NCBI lineage: Eukaryota > Metazoa > Chordata > Actinopteri > Acipenseriformes > Acipenseridae > Acipenser > Acipenser ruthenus. The sequence goes on from NC_081207.1 coordinate 583,359, forward strand.
TGTGTGTGTGGCTCCCCTCTCATTATCAGTAACACTGTGTGTGTGTGTGTGTGTGTGTGTGTGTGGCTCCTCCCTCTCATTATCAGTGACACTCTGTGTGTGTGTGTGCGTGTTTATCTGAACCTGAGTAAATCTATTAACACAGGTTTTGGCTTGTCTGCAGTGTACTGCGAGTGTCTGTTTTGTCTTGTGTTGATCAGATCTTGTGATGCCGAAGGTAAAACATCCAGGACTTGATCCGAATCAGAAGTCAACACTTAAGAAACTCTGTCAAGTAGACAAAGGTTTTGACTGGTGCCTTCTTGAGTGTACACCCTGACATTGAGAGGACCAGACCCCCACAGGAAGCAGGCACAGTCCAGGAAGCCAGTACACTGAACAGTAAACCCTATTGGAAACCCAGCACTGGTTTCGATTATGCTGGTATTGATCATGTAGTGCATACACATACTGGTAAAGTGAATGGGATTGCTGTAAACCCCTGCTGGTTCTATCCAGTAAGAAGCCAGTAAAACTGCAATCCAATTCACAGCTCTGGGTGGCCACCAGTCCTAGGCTTTCTGCAGTATGAATACACCTTGAATTCACGTGCTGTGGTAGAGAACCTCATAGGTCTGTCTTTAAGGAATGCCAGACATCATCAGTCTACAACATCACACGCAGTAGCAACTGGTGACCTATAGGAGGAGGTAGTGGGTGACTGAAGGTGTCAGTCAATACATAGGCGACGCCCCTAAACAACGAAAACCAAAAGCGAGTTTAAATTGGAAACAAAAAATAAATCAAGCCGACGCAAATAAAGCATAAAGTTCCAAGGACTACATTTCCCAGAAAGCCCTGCGGTAAAGTAGAAGTTGCCCGGCGTGCGATTCAAGCTTTCTTTCACAAAGTTGGTGGAGGCTCGTCTTCCATCCTCAGATCATGCTCGTGTTCCAAAGTTTATAGAACGACAGCTTCTCAGAATCAAAACATGCACTTGAAATTAAAATGCACCAAGTGAACATTAATACTGCAGTGCTGGCAAAGCCTTCAGAAAAACAGGCTTGGATCCAAATGCTTATTCATTATCACAAGCTGTGGACTGGTGGTACTCTGTGGTATGCTGTTATTGGGCCAGGCACACTGTACAACTCTGGTTAAGACTTCACACTGTTTAGTTTGCTTGCTGTAGCCAGTTTGTAGAGTGTTGTCATACAAGCATTATCTTGTGTACAGATTGGGAGACTCTTCTGCATGGATCCCTAGCCACTGTTAATTGATCATCTTGGTTTTAAGGCATCAAATCTGTATTCCTATGCTGTGCCGTTATTATTCTCCACAAGATGGAGCCATTACCTAATGTATTGTATTTTCTTCAGTAGACCTAATCTTGATGTAGAACCTACAGTATACTATACTAAACTATACTATACTGACTTATTTAGGATTTCTGGTTTTGCTGTTGTCTTGCAGACCATTTCCTTATTTGATGTTACATTTGTCCATAAAAGGGAAATCCACAGCTCACTACATTTATATGCGGATTTCTTAACAAATGGAAAATGGGTTACACAAGCACACCCGGTCTTGCTTTACGTATAAATACAGAACAAAGCAAGACGTATTCGTAATAAAACAATACAAAACTTTATTGTGTAAAAAATATATCAAACACATGGTTAACTCTCCAGCTGGCTGTCCTCGGTCGGTGGGGTCAGGCTGTCTGAGTGGAAGAGTTGTACGGAGCCTTCTTGAGAGTTTCCAGGAAAAACTGTTCATCCTCCAGGAAGTCTCTGTCCTGAAAAAGCAGCTGTGTGAGTGCAGGGTATAGCCCCGCCCCTCCCCGCCCCACATTTGTTCACTGAACTTACTGTAATTCTCAGCATCTCTTTCCCAAGCCCTGACCCACTACAGTACCTCCATGTCGCTCTTACCTTCTCTGCCGTGTGTCTGAGGAGGGCCAACCTGGCCCGCAGCTCAGGGGAACCAGTATCAGCAGCAGGCTGTGAGCGCACTGGCTCCTGAGAGGCGATGAGCTGGGTGCTGGCAAACAACGGGGCAAAACCTGCAGGAAACAAACAGCACAGTCACAGAGTCACTTACTGTGAGCCCAGCATCCTGTCAATATGGGGGGTTCTCAGTGTGCTGCGTGAGAAGGCATAAAGTTTAAAAAATGTCCTTCAAAATGCACTTGATCAACGGTGTCAGCACACAGGCACTGAGTTGTATAGTCCTGGTGTTGAGAATGACTTCATGTGAAGCTTGGTTTACAAGCAGCAGTCTGTCCTGGTGAAGGCGGTAATGTGGTTGCCCCTGGAGTGATGACCATACCTCGATCTTGCTATCTGGGTTATTAAATAAGCATATTTATGTTGTATCTACCTAGGCAGACCATTGGCCTTTTATTTTAATTGGCATACACTGTTTGTGACTACAGCTATGCACCAGGCTGAAGGTCAATGTCTCCAGCTGCAAATCCCAGGGGAAGGTATTCCTATGTTAGCACTCTTACTGGTGGGGAGTGGCCTGGCCAGTGTGTTGATGGGGATCCCCTGTCTCAGCTTCTCCAGCTCTCTGCGCTGGTCAGACAGCCTCAGGCGCTCCTGCAGAGAGGCAGAGAGAGAGAGAGAGAGAGAGAGAGAGAGAGAGAAGGGAGTAGAAGGGAGAGAAGCAGGATGGTCAGGGATCACAGCTCATTCAGCTTTCTGGATATAAACTGCTAAGCAAGGTACAGACCCGCTGAGAAACAACATCTTGTTTTCAGAGACCCAGCTATTCCCTGCACTGGTATGGTTGAAGAATTAAACATTTTAGTTTTTAGCATTTTTTTTTTTTACCAGTATGTTACTTGGTGCAGGTCCAGCATTCTCCATCACATCACTGCTCAGGGTCAGTGCTGTGTTACCTGGTGCAGGTGCTGCACTCTCCATCACATCACTGCTCAGGGTCAGTGCTGTGTTACCTGGTGCAGGTGCTGCACTCCCCATCACATCACTGCTCAGGGTCAGTGCTGTGTTACCTGGTGCAGGTGCTGCACTCCCCATCACATCACTGCTCAGGGTCAGTGCTGTGTTACCTGGTGCAGGTGCTGCTCCTGCTGTCTCAGGCGCTCCATTTGCTGGTGGATGCTCCTCAGTCTTGCCTGATGCTCTGAGGCGACCTGCTTTGCTTCCAGCAGGGCGTGCTCTCCCTCCTCATATTTCTGGGATGCAAGCTGTAAAAAGACATGAAAACCATTCAAAATAATGCATTACAGTCATACTCCATAGCCACAGAGCTACTTGAAACCACCACCTTCTCCACTGCAGCCCAGCACTTCACCCACTAAAATACTAAAGTCCTCTGCAGTGCAGTGCTTCAAACACACAACCTAAAGACCGAATGTTGAGAATTTGAGGAACCTGGGTTCCAAGTATAACTTCAGAGTAAATGAAGCTTTGGGAACAATTGATATGTTTAAAGCCGTGGCTGTGGCGACCTTGCTGGGAGCTGACCTTGCTGACAGAGTCCATCTCCTCTGCTCTCTGCCGGAGGCGCAGCGCTGCCCCGTTAACCCTTTCCTTCTCCAGCTGCAGCTCCTGCCGCTCCCTCTCCTGAGCCTCCCGCTCCCGGATCAGAGCCTCCTCTCTCAGCTTCAGCTCACCCGCCTTCACCTTGATGTCTGCTTGCTCCTGGAGACAGACAGACACACACACACACACACACACACACACACAGGTGTGAAGGCATGGCACACACGCACACACACACACACACACACACACAAACATGCATACATACAGGCACAAGTACAAAAAGTAAAGTACCGTCTAGCACAGGGGTGTCCAATCACAGCCCTGGAAGTGCAATTCCACTCCAGGTTTAAACAGGTACAATGAAATAATTAACATACTTCCGGGTTTGGATGGAGGTTTAACTGGTTCAATTAAACAGCTGATCAGAGACCTCGCTCTAGCTGTGTACCTGTGCCAGGCTGATCAGAGACCTCGCTCTAGCTGTGTACCTGTGCCAGGCTGATCAGAGACCCCGCTCTGGCTGTGCGTACCTGTGCCAGGTTGATCAGGGACCCCTCTCTGTGCGAGTCTCTCTCCAGTGCCCGGCTGGCCTCTCGCTCTGTCCGCTCTTGCCGCTGCTTCTCTTGTTTGTGAAACTCCGTCCACTCGGCTGCCAGCTTTCTGCGCTCCTCCGCACAGCGCTGCATCACTGCCTGCTGCTCCTCCAGCAGAGCACTCTGAGATAGACAGACACAGCTCAATGGAAACACACATAAACACAGATCAGTGAAAAACAGACATCCACAACTCTGAGACAGACACAGGACAGGCCCTGCTACATGAGGCACAGACACAATGTATAACTGGAAGTTTCCTGAACCACATTCAACAAACCGCAATACACACATAGCTCTGGCAGATCAACGTTGCCTTACAAAATTATTGGCACACTGGCACACTTGTTCCCTCACCTTTGCCCTCTCCAGCTCCTCCCTTTCCATGCTGATCTGCTGGGTGAGCACCCTCCTCTCCTCCTCCAGTGCCCTCTGCAAGGACTCCACCTTGCTCTGCTCGGCCGTCAGGCGCCAGCGCTCCTGAAAACACACGGCAGCTGCCTTAGTGCACTCGCCCTCCCTGGCAACACAGACCCTTCTCATCCAAGTCATAGCTATTTTAAGGCAAGGTTTCAGTCAGTTTGTGTGTGTGTGTCTGTCTTAACTGTTTTACCCGGGGCTGTTTGAGTAATGCGACGCATGTGCTGCTTTGTCTTGTCCTGGCAGGACCCCCTTGCAAATGAATGAATGGTAAAGGGTGCTCATGACGGGTGATGAGATTCCCCTCCATACCTTCTCCAGGAGCCGCTGCTGCTCGCTGAGCCGGCTCTCCATCTTGGTGATGACAGACTGCAGCCGGCTCCTCTCGTCCTCCATGTCTCTCTGCTGCTGGCTCAGGCGATCCTGCAGCACTGGAAACAAACAAGCAAGACATTTATTACACCACCCAATTTGGACACCAACACCACTTGATCTGCGATCTCCCATCCCACGCAAGCATAATGTCATAGAAAAGTCTCAATCCACATGCACACTAATAGATAAAGATTCAGATCCAATACTTATTATCTTTTGATTTCCAAAACTTGTATGTCTATTGACAGATATACGATGGAACAGGATAATGCGCATCGCTGCAAAATAAACAAAGTGCAAAACAGCCAGCACTGCCTGGCACAAAGAGCCTGTGAGGAGAGCCTGTGTGGAGCTTTACCCCTGAGCTGATCGTCTCTCTGCCTGGCCCCCTGCTCCAGGCCCTGGGCAGTCTGCTCGTGTGTGCTCTCCACCTTGTAGGACAGGTCTCCCAGCTTCCGAGAGAACGACTCCATCTGATCAATCACGCCATTCAGAGACCTGCGGGGGACAGACAGATAGGGTTAAGGGTTTGGTCAGGGTGAGGGGTATGGTCAGGGCTAGCAGTTGTGGGGTTGGTTGTGTCAGTACCTGGTCTGGGAGGTGGCGCTCGTCACTGCATCGATCTCCTGATCTTTCAGCCTCTTGAGACGCTGCAGCTGCTCCTCGTGGTCCTTCTTCATCTCCAGGATGGACTGCCTGAGGGTCACAGAAACACAGTGGAGAGAGTGAGAGAGAGAGAGAGAGAGAGAGAGAGAGAGAGAGAGCATGAAATAGAGAGAGAGAGAGAGAGAGAGAGAGCATGAAGTAGAGAGTGAGAGGGAGTGAGAGAGGTCCCGGTACCTCTGCAGCTCCCGCAGTCGCTCCACCTCGCGGTCCCTCTCTTGTTGAGCCTCACCGAGCCGGCGCTGGTGCTGTGTGACGAGGTCCACTCGGTCCCGCTCGGCACTCCGTACCAGAGCTGCTACGCGCTCCTGCAGCTCCTCGCTCTCCTGACGCAGATGAGCCTCTCTCTGCTGGGACGCCTCCTCTAGCAGCTTCACACGAGTCCTGCCGGCGGGAAGGGGTTACAGTTCAGAGAGAGCACAGCAGCACGCCACACTGTGGAGACCCTGTGTGTCCGTGTCTGTGTACCTGTGTGTGCTCTCCACCAGCTCCAGGTCTTGCCTCTGTCTCTGCGTCAGGGTGTCCAACAGGAGCTGCGCCTGGTCCCGCTCCAGCTCCAGCTTGCGCACCTGAACACAAGCAAAACACACGGCGCTTCAAGAACATATCTGCCATTTTGCACAGGACGGCTTAATCGAAGTACTGCAGTGCTGTCCATGCCGATGAGCGGGATTTCTTAAAAAGGCTGTTTAACTGGTGACTATTCACTCACCACTTCAGTATTTTATATGCTTGTTAAAAATGTTTCATGATTAAATACACACACACAATATCATAAGTATATTTTTTTTGCATTCTGACTTGCTTTTAATACAAACTGCAGATTGTCCACCTTTCACTTCTAAATCGAAAAGAGCCCAATTGTGGAGCTCAATGAGCCAATGTTTGCTCTGTGTACAGCGATGTGAAGGAGGTCCTTGCACTGTACCCCCTGGTTATCTGTGTACAGAGATGTAAAGGAGGTCCCTGCGCTGTACCCCTGGTTATCTGTGTTTGCTCTGTGTACAGCGATGTGAAGGAGGTCCCTGCGCTGTATCCCCTGGTTATCTGTGTTTGCTCTGTGTACAGAGATGTAAAGAAGGTCCCTGCGCTGTACCCCCTGGTTATCTGTGTTTGCTCTGTGTACAGAGATGTAAAGGAGGTCCCTGCGCTGTATCCGCTGGTTATCTGTGTTTGCTCTGTGTACAGAGATGTAAAGAAGGTCCCTGCGCTGTACCCCCTGGTTATCTGTGTTTGCTCTGTGTACAGAGATGTAAAGGAGGTCCCTGCGCTGTATCCCCTGGTTATCTGTGTTTGCTCTGTGTACAGAGATGTAAAGAAGGTCCTGCGCTGTACCCCCTGGTTATCTGTGTTTGCTCTGTGTACAGAGATGTAAAGGAGGTCCCTGTGCTGTATCCCCTGGTTATCTGTGTTTGCTCTGTGTACAGAGATGTAAAGGAGGTCCCTGCGCTGTACCCCCTGGTTATCTGTGTTTGCTCTGTGTACAGAGATGTAAAGGAGGTCCCTGCGCTGTACCCCCTGGTTATCTGTGTTTGCTCTGTGTACAGAGATGTAAAGGAGGTCCCTGTGCTGTACCTGGCATTCCATCTGTGTGAGTCGGGTCTGCAAGGCCTGCTCCCCTGCCTGCTGCTCCGTCTCGCACTCCCTCAGCTGCTTCTGTAGGACACCCAGCCTGCTCTCCAAATCTCGGGGGGCGAGGGGTCCCAGCCCCCGCGCCTGGGACTGCACCAGCTGGGCACGCAACAAGGAAACAGTCGGTCACAGTCAAACCCGCACCAGCCTTGCTGTAAATCTGCACAGTCATTTTGAGGCCCCCCCTGCCCGGCATTGCATTGATCATAGTTTACATAAGCATGTGTGTATGCACACAGTATTATGGAAGAGCATACATCACAATTGAAGACGTTGAGAGAGACTTCTAGTCGAGAAATGTGTTACTGAACTTAATATGTTTCTTTTAGTGTTTCTAAATGTAACACTACTGAGGGAGTTATAGCTAAAAACGATACAACAGCAATACTGCTAGGCTAGCTCCTACCTGCTGCTGCAGAAGCAGTGCTTGGAGAGGGTCACAATCTAGGGCTACCTGCTTCCGAAAAGGTAGGGGAAAGAAGCGCGTTACCGAGAAGAGAGATTACTGCCAGATGCAACGCAACATATGTAGTCTACATTATGTGTAGCTCGTCTCTTGTGTAAATGATTATAATTTATACAATTGTACAGTAAGTACTGACCCATACCTGTGGCTGCAGGACAAGTGTGTTTGTCTCCATTGGTCTCTGTGCAGGCACTAGAACAGACAGAAAAGCAAAGTTTATATATATATTGCTGAAAGGGTCCTCAGCTGCAGTATCAACACCCTGCTTGACTACTTTGTGCTATTAAAGTTATTACCAAACATTCGGTTAGAGTCACAGCATGTTTTATCTATTTCCAACTCCTATACAAGCACACTGTCTATAAACAGCATCAGCATTTAGAGCCCTTTAAGTTTGATGCACAATGCAAACAGAGCACACAGTGGATTGGAGTGAGAAAAGCCCAGCATCAAGTCTCCATACAAACCACTGTACAGAACAGAACATCCTCAGCTACAACCCTACCGTGACACCACGCTGTGCTGGGAGCTGGCAGGCCTGGGAGATCAGGGTGGAACACTGAGGCTGCTGTCTGGGGTGGCAGTCTCAGCTCCTGCTGCTCCTGCAGTGGATGCTGGGATAGAGGAAGACTAGCCCTGGCAGATGAAGCAGGCATGGGCTGGGTGCGAGAGGGGTCGGCTACGCGACTGGCTGCAGGTTTAGGGGGTTCAGACTGGGGAGCTACAGGAGGCAGGGGGTGGTCGCTTGGATAAAGAGGTTCTACTGCTAGGGACTGGATTGAATGCATGGCTCTTGCACTTTCATGCTGAGCTTGCTGGGACTGTGAAGGTGGGCTTGTTAGTGGAGAGGCTGGGGCTTCATGCCTGCTGGAGGTGTGAGCTGCAGCTGGGACTACAGCGCCAGAGGGAATGGGTACAGCTAGGAGGGGCGAGGGGTTAAAAAAAAAAAAGAAAATCACACAGTCATTCATTTTTTAATTTTTTTTAAAATGATGCTCTTATATATTTTTTTTCCCATGACAATGCCTTAGGGTTATGTTTAAAACGGACCCAGGAGGTGGGCAAGGATATATGCCTCAATACTTAGAGCAGAGGCTTGGGAAACCATAAGGATGACCTTGTTTGGAGACTAGACTATCCAGAGGCAGCAGTGAGCCTAGCTAGCTAGAACGGAGAGGCACTCATAGGCAGAATGCCCCAACATTTCCAGCTGGAAATAGGGATTGGAGACATGCTGGGTTTCTGATTAGAACTGAGGACAGAAGTGAAGACTGAGAAGAAGAACAGACAGGCACTAATAGTTAACCAGCTGTGTCTGGCACAGTGACCCAGAGTAGCTACCTGTCCTGGGAGGATCCTCAGTCCTTGTCCCACTTGGTGGAGGGGGGGTGGCCTGTCTTTGGGGGTTCTCCCAGGGTAACGAAGAGCTGGGGTTGGGGAAGACATTGGTTTCATCAGATTTACTGTACACTGATGGGGGATAACATTTAAAAAAAAAAACACACACACGCACACACAACAGCTATGACTCCCACCTACCCAGTGTTATTGGGAGGCTCAGTCAGTGAAGGTCTTCTTCGGGAAGCGGGTGAGGACACAGGCTTGCTGAGAATACGAGAAAATACATGCGTCAGTCTCCTCACAACAAGCGGGATGTGGGCTGCGACACTGGCTTTTACTGGAGCTTCAATCTAGTGAGACGAGGTACAGTAGATCTCAACACAAACACACAGTCAGCCTGCCTGAATTACCCCAGCAAAAAAGCTGTATTACATACGCCAATACAAACAAATTACATACATTGGTAACCTTCAACTGCAAGGAGCACTTTAAACAGTACCTGACAGGGGCGTCTGTTTCATCCAAGTCCCAGGACCCTGCTCCCTTCTCCTGCTGTCTCTTGCGGGACAGAGCCCCTGCCAGCCAGTCATCCTCCTCCGTGGACACAGATGCCTCCAGCCTGGGTCCTGAGTGGGGGGTCCTGCCGCTGGCGGGAAGTGGGGTGTCTGTGACCTTTGATCCCGAGGGTGGCCGGCTGGAGCCTGGGGGCTTGTTCGAGGGGGAGGGAATCTGGGGCGCAGGCACGTCAGAAGAGGGGGGGGGCCTCAGGCTGTCCCGCACTGGAGAGGGGCTCCTCCAATCCGCAGCCTCCTCCTCCTTCAGTCCCAGCCAATCCGCTGCTGGTTTGCTGGAGCGTGCCGAGAGAGGGGTGGCAGGTGTGGCCGGCTTCAACTTCTTCTCTGGCGACAGCCCGCTAATGTCCTCAGTTGAAAATCTGCAATGAAAAGTGGCCCTGAGTAACAGAGCCCTGTGACAGACTGCATGCTGCCCACTGGTGAACAACCCTATTTAACAAAGTCGTAGGCAGGGTCACGTTCCAATGAGAACCTTCCAATTAAATGCCAAAACTCCCCCAGTTTTAAATAATACATGATAATCAGCTAGCGATTAAATCAGGACTAGTATCAGGGATGGAAATAAGACCATTGCATAGCAGCTGGATCCCGTCCTGGTTTTACTCCGAGTTAAATGAGACCCACCTGAGCTTGTTATCTACACACTGGCTAATGAATCTGGTATTAAATCCTGGAATGGGTGAAACTGCTACTCCAACAGGAGTCTTATTTCCATCCCTATTATATTACATGCATTATTTAAGTTAAGGACGGACATGCAACGTGATTAGAAAGATAAAACAATGAAAACATATTCTGTAGGAAAGTGGTGGTGCTTTACAATACAATACATACCATTTCTTAAATGTTTCTATCTTGTCCTGGGCACTCACCTGACTGACTGTCTGCGGGACTGTCGCCCCTCTGGAGTGGACGCCACGGTCGGCTGGTACGCCCCAAAAGTGAAATCCTCCTCCCCCACGACCGCATCTTTTTATAAAAGAGGAAGAATAAAGCTAGCATGTTATATTACTGACATCTTTATACAACACAGGCAGCTGATCTGCTGGCATGGAGAGTGTGCATACCAAACGGAAATACATAGAGCAGTTAGCTACAAGTATGAAGGGGGTAAATATTATAGAACAGCAAGTAAAACGTTTCTAATCGCTGTAAATGTAGCATGTTGAAATGATCTGTTGAAGCAGCAGTGAAGCGTGCTCCTGAACTGTGCTGCAGTGCAGCAGGTTACCTGTCTGGTTGCGGTGGCTCTTCTTCTCCTGCTGAACCTCCTTGCTCTCTCCTGTTAGGGGGCGCTCCAGCAGTCGGGGGGCCGTGCCACGCCCCAGAATCTCATCCAGCCGTGAACGGGCTGGCTGGGGGGTCGCGCTGATAGGGAGGGGAGGGGGAGAGAGAAGTCACTACTAACCTGAAATCAGCTGGTAAGTTTGCACTGTAATTTTGCAGTTTTCCCCATGGTTATTCTACTCATTTACAATACTATGGATTGCCACATTTTGTTATATATTCTTTACCATATCTCGCCGAGCTTTACGTTGCTTGCCTGTTTGCACAGTGCTTTATTACACTTTGCTATGCTTTTACTGTGGTAGACTTTCACACGTGATTCTTGTGTGGCTGGTACTCACTCCTCTGCTCTCCTTCTCCCTTTAGGACTCTCCCCGAAGCCCAGCGCTTCGATCAGCTCGTCCCCATCCTCGTCGAAGCTCAGCTCCTCCCGCTTCCTGGGCACCGCAGCCGGACGAGTTGGGGCAGAGGCAGGGGGGGCTGCCAGGGGTGGGGGGAGAAGGGGGGTTTTAAAGCAAGTACCACAGCAATACTGTAAACTTTATTGTGGGGCTGTTTTGTTTTTAAGCATTTTTTTTATAGAAGTGATTATCCAGGATGGTTGTTTGTGTGCACCTACATTGTTTATGCATTATTGTACATTACATACATAGTGTTAAAATACAACTTAAATGAAAAAAGCATTACTACATAATGTGTCAGTTTTGTGTCTTATTATTTTGTCGATGGGATCCCAGGAACTGGCAAGGGGGCTCTCCGGGACTTGTCACTAACACGGATATACAGGGTCTCCCATGCAGCAATGAGGGGTCTCAGCTCACCCGCCTCCTCCTGTTTGGTGCCGGGAGCCTCTGAGGGGGCGAGGTTGTCTTTCCTCTGTGGTGCCCATTGTTTGGAATCCTTTCCCTCGTCCTGATCATCCAGGAGGTCTTCTAAAGGGTCTTCCTCCTCTTGATAAGGTAGGGAGAGAGAAAGAGGGGTCAAGAATAACACACACAAGCCAGCCACAGCCAGCCTGCAACTGCAGGCTTCAGTGAAGCGGAAAGACAGAACTGCAGTGGAGACTTAATACAGGGAGAGTCTGGGACTGCTAAAACTGCTCCAAAACTGAGGCTAAAGGATGCATCACTGTCTCGTTACCTTTAATGCCAGAACTCGGGCCAAGGATATCGCCATCATCATCATCTATTGCAAGGACAGTAAAACAGAATGGGTAGAAAGAGAAAAGAAGTACTGTCTAAAAAGAGTAAGAAGAGGGTAACAGATCTGAGGACAGGAGTTAAAAGTAAGAACAGTCACATTGATTACACTGTAATCACACATACACTAGTTACATGCACTAATGTGACATCATTACCTTCATTTCATTGTACATGTGATATAATTGTAACTATGAAACTGCATGTGTTTTTCAATGTAATTAAAGGTTGCCTCCCACAGTCCTGGTTTAGTAGCAATGGTGTTCTAGTTGTTTCTAGTCCTATATTGTTCCCAATGGTGGTGAGAGTGCAGACTGGTCTCAGTGTCTCTGGGTCAATTGCAGCGTACCAAATTTAGTTCACTTGATGTGTCTAACTAGTGGATTAAGCAGGTTTAAAGTTAGGACACCTTCAAATCCCGATTGCAGCGTACCAGACGTGAATCATCACCGGTGGATCATCTGCTAAATCAGACTAAACAAGATCCTGATTGCAGCGTAGCAAGTCAGACTTGTGATGCTCCTGTTCAAGTGGATTAAGTTAGTACTGTGAAGGATAAGTAAATTAGTACGCTTGCTCGTTCTAAGCATTTACTGCTTACTGTACTTTTGTTTTGCAGAAACAGCTGCATTTTCCCTCTGAAATGACTAGTGCATCTGAAAACTTTATTCCATACATGTCTTATGTCTGTCACGTTCGGGCAAACAGATCCATGAGAATAAAGTCTTGCACAATATATATATAGGCCCTACATTTTATTTTATTTATGGCGCCCGGCCAGACTACAGGGGTCGCTGGTGCGCGGTGAGCCGAGGACACCCTGGCCGACCAAGATGCGCCACTCGGGAGCCCTAGGCCCTACATTTACAATAAACCTTTTAATCATGTACCTTTGATACTGTAATTTAATATATTATGTAATATTTGACTTTATGAAGCAAAATTTGATAATTCTATAGGGTGATGCAAAAAAACTTTTGGCCATTATATTAGTCCCCATTATCGGTCTAACTTCTTCCACTTGTTCTGAGTACCAGGATCATCTGCTTGGTACACCGCAATCAGGATTAAGTTGATACAGATTTTCAGGATTTTCTAGTCCGCATTTTGGTCCACTTGATGTGACTAAATCACTGGTGCGCTGCAATTGACCCTCGGTGTCTCAGGGACCGGTAAGATCCATCACATACCCTCGAATGTAAACTTCTTGTAGTGCCGAGCCGAGCCCGCTGGGGCAGAACTGGGCTTCCTCCCCTCAGACCGGGGCCCAGGATCCTCTGCACAAACACACACGGGGAGCAGGTTAGTACACATGCAGCACTGAACCAGGTCTTATTATGATGTCTTCCAGATTGGGGCAACAATAATGACTACAGAGGAACTTTTTATAACTTTGAAAATACATTTTGTATATTGTTTTTGCGTTTATTACTACTACACTGAAAAAAAGTGTTTTAGCAAAAAAAACTAAAGAAATTCTTTGCGCATGTAACATGCCGCTGTGCAGGTGGTTGCAGGCGGGACCCACCGCTCAGAGCTGCTTTGGGTTTCTCCTGCTGCTTCAGTCCACCTGACAGAGAACGACTGGGGGCAGAACTGGGCTTCTTCGACCCAAACAGATCTGCATCCATGTCATCAATATCCTGGGAAGAGGTTCAAGAAATAATACAGGTCTGTTTCCCAGTGAAGCGCTTGGGGATTTAAGATCATTGTTATAAAAGCCAGTTATCCTATCTATGAATTGTTGAGAGGGCACATTTACAGGGAAGGCAATAAGACTCCTATTGCATAGCAGTTACACCCATTCCAGGTTATACACTGGAGCTTGATTAGCTCCAGTGTATAGGGAACAAGCTCAGGTGTGTCTTAGTAAAACCAAGAATGGATCAAAGTGTTAGGCAATGGGAGTCTTACTTCCAGCCCTGCATTTACAAAAGGCATAACATTTTTCATATCACAAGCAAATGCTTAACACTACTGCATTATTTGTAAGGAAGATTAACCCGAATGGAGATTTTTGCTAAATGAAGCCTTGATAACATGATATTTTGTGCTTAACAAGCTTATAGAGAAGGCTAATCGTTGCTTAATTTATTTTCTTGATGTTTTTTCTAGATTTATGTAAAAGAAGAAACCGTTTTACCTTCATGCTGTCCAACAAAGCCAAAGGATCAGCTTCAGAGATGTCTGACCCCTATACAAACATGGGACCCAAACAAACAGCATGTGAATCACAGACGAACCGCACGTAACACACGAAAAGAAACTTCAAACTGCACCCCAGCTGCATTCCTACCTCGTCCTTGCCAGCCTCCTCCGCTAGCTTGCTGAAGAAGTCGTCATCAAGCAGAGACCTCGAAAATAAATAAATAAGTTTAAGATGAACTTGAGTTAACTGGACTGGCAGCTGGAAGTATCACCGCACTCAATCAAAATCAACGACTCCATATATTCAACCAAACTCTACCAATGTATTACAAGGTTAAGAAGGCAGTTCAGTGGTACAGCTACCTATTCAGTGAGGTCACAATCTTCTGCACAGCTCTGGCCTTGAAACCCAATCCACTCACGTTCTTAAATGCCAGGCAGGTCCTAAATCAGTTAACTGAAATTCAAACCAGAGCGGAATGGATGGAGGGCTGGAGGAGTGCACCAGTGCTCTGACATTCTGCTTGTAATAATAATGACGGAGGTGGCTGCTCCACCTGAGGCTGTGCTGTCCCCCAGGATGAACGCCCCTCTGGCAGGGTGCACGGTGTTAGGTCTGGAGGCCGCAGTCCTCTGGTACTCACTTTCTCCCGCTTCTCGAGGGCAGGCCCGCTGTTCTACCAGTGCCCCCCACACCTGCTGGGGACCTGCTGGTTTTGCTGGGAGTAACATCTGGATTAAAAAAAAAAACCACAGTATTAATGACGGCATCATTCCCCTGCTTTTCTCCTAAATCATTAAAGTTAGATTTATAAAATAGGATGTCGCACATATAGCGCACACAGATCTTAAAATACAAGTATGCAAATGTACTCATTGCAACTTTACATTACACATTAATAAACGCGCAGCTACACGCATCTCCCTTATAGAAGTTTCCCATAGTTAAGCTCAGAGAGGTATATTAGAAAGCACATTCAAAAACATGGTAACGGTGCTAAACGATTAGTATAATTACAGGGTAAGCATGTCAAAAATTCCTCAAAACTACCGCGCAGATGTACACTGGTTCAACTGTATACGTAGTGTATATCTACGTGTCTGATTTGATAAAGAGGACACACCGTCATCCCCAAGAAGATCACCCAAAACATCATCGATGGAGTCTGAAAGAAAGAACGAAAACAAGGGTCAATGTAGGAAATGCAGCGTTCACACTGACTCACACTTTGCATTGGCAGCGTAATTTGTATCGGTTATACAGTACTATGTTTGAAATGTATATTGATTTGGGGTTATGTAGGGGTTCAGGAAGTGAGCATGAGAGAGAAACGTGAGTGGCACTGTAAGCGAGACTAAACTGCTGCAGTATCCCTGTGCTCTGTACGCCTCCTCATACCGTGTGCTCTCCCAATTAAGCCCCTTCTTGTGTCTCGACAACTGATACACAAGCCTTAATCCCACAATCTTCTCAAAGGAATTCGTTCTCAGAAGATGCCTCGCTAGAACAGCGGCCCGTTGTTTGTGTTGGGATTGGGCGAGTCAGCGGTTGTTTGGTAACGGAACATAAACATCACAGAGTGGGTTGAACTGCGGAGTTGCAAATCAGGGCACTTTAAAATCTGTACCTTCCAAGCTCAGGTATTCATGAGGTAAATAAAGAGACACTTTCTACAAGAGGACAGGAAGCCGTCAAGCAGGTTATAAACAATAACAAATTCAAAAAATACTTACTTCTCAGGGCTTTCTTTTGTTTCCCAGCCTGTAAAACATATTTTTAAATGATTCATATTATTATACTCACTAAAGTGGGTAGAAACTAAGGCTGGCTGACTGCATTTAATTGATGCATTAGCTTCGTTACACTTACCATATCGTCTTCACTGTTTTCGACATGAATGAATCACAGCAGAAGCGTCGCGCGGTTACCATGGCCACCTGCCTCGGTTCTGTGCACTTTGTAACACATTTCTATAGACGTGCCCGGTCTAATTGTCATGACGAATGCCCGCGAGTTAAATGCAAAAACCTCCCTTTGTAATCAAGCTGCATTAGGATATAAATAGAAGAAAAAGCAACAGCTCCCCAACTGACACGAAAAACTACTGTAGCCGGCCGGTTCCTCTTCCTGTCTGTGATGTGGGAGCAGCAGTGCACACTGGGATATGTAGTCCCCTCACTTTGAATAACTTTGTGGACAACCGTAACGCAGACCTTGTTTACACATCACCCCTTCCTTGAATATTCAATTTGCCAACAATATAAACCAACATATAACCTCCCTCCCTCTCTCTCTCTCTCTCTCTCTCTCTCTCTCTCTCTCTCTCTCTCTCTCTCTCTCTCTCTCTCTCTCTCTCTAATTGATATACAGTGGCAGGGCATCCTGTTGATCAGCTGTTTATCTGAGTTCTTCTGGTCGTGTATGTGCTTTGAAAGATGTCGTGTGCTGTTACTGCACAGCTCTGGCCAAACGTTTTGTATCACCCTATAGAATTCACTTTAAATTATGTCTCAATCCTAAAATTCTAGATGATGCAAAACTTTTGGCCATAGCTGCGTGTCGGAGGGTTTTGAATGGCAGGTAACATGAATATTATTTATTATTATTTATTTCTTAGCAGATGCCGTTATCCAGGGCGACTTACAATTGTTACAATATATCACATTTATACATTATACAGAGATCACTTTTTTTTTTTTTTTTACATACTTTTACTGGAGCAATCTAGGTAAAGTACCTTGCTCAAGGGTACAGCAGCAGAGTCCTCCACCTGGGATTGAACCCACGACCCGCCGGTCAAGAGTCCAGAGCCCTAACCACTACTCCACACTGCTGCCATATTGTGTGCAAGCCTGTTCTCATGCAGTGCTCCAGTACAGTGTGTCAATGTCACAGTGATGTGTTCTCAAGCAGTGCTCCAGTACAGTGTGTCAATGTTACAGTGATGTGTTCTCAAGCAGTGCTTCAGTACAGTGTGTCAATGTCACAGTGATGTGTTCTCAAGCAGTGCTTCAGTACAGTGTGTCAATGTCACAGTGATGTGTTCTCAAGCAGTGCCCCAGTACAGTGTGTCAATGTTACAGTGATGTGTTCTCAAGCAGTGCTTCAGTACAGTGTGTCAATGTCACAGTGATGTGTTCTCAAGCAGTGCTTCAGTACAGTGTGTCAATGTCACAGTGATGTGTTCTCAAGCAGTGCTCCAGTACAGTGTGTCAATGTCACAGTGATGTGTTCTCAAGCAGTGCTCCAGTACAGTGTGTCAATGTCACAGTGATGTGTTCTCAAGCAGTGCTTCAGTACAGTGTGTGTGTGTTACACTTACCATATCGTCTTCACTGCTTTCGCCATGAATCACAGCAGAAGCGTCCGGCGGTTACCATGGACACCTGCCTCAGTTCTGTGCACTTTGTAACACATTTCTACAGACATCCCCACGAGTTTAATACAAAAACCTTCCTTTGTAATCACACAAGTTTAGGACAGTTCAGGCTTTTCAACTCACTCCGCAATGCATTCTGGTAAGTGTAGTCCTGTTGTGAAAGGTACCCGAGACAGGTCAAACGTACCAGAATGAATTGAGGTGAGAGTTGAAAAGCCTGAACTGTCCCACACTTGTTGAACATGGAGTCATATGGTAACCCTAGACCAGAGGCGCTCCTGGAACTTCTGTACCCCTGACGTAGTGCACAGGGACTGGATCCTGAACTCCTGCACCCTGCTCTGTGAAGCTGGATCCTGAACTCCTGCACCCTGCTCTGTGAAGCTGGATCCTGAACTCCTGCACCCTGCTCTGTGAAGCTGGATCCTGAGCTGTGCATCCGGAGCATATCCCGTTGAGCGGTGCATTGTCAATCTGCAGTGTGTGGGGTTGGAAAGAGGGACACCTACCATCCTTGTGTTTTTTAAAGGGAGCTCAATGTTCACAAAACTTACTTTCAGGCAGCCTGTACCACTTGTGATCCCTGAGGTTAATTCTCTCACACTATACTGGATTAGTTACACAAGTTTAATAAGTGAGCAGGAGAGATGGAGAGATGAAGATAGAGAGGGTCTGCGCTTTTCAATTGGAAACTACAGCTTTTGAAAAAAAAATGAGAAAAGTTTTGCTTTTTTTAAAATGATTAGTTTATTTATTTAAGTGATTCCCATTGAGACTGTGACTTCCTTTCCAAAGGAAAAACCTGCCAAACAGAAACTGATACAATTCAGCAATAGTATATTACAGGAAAACATAAACCAACTATCTATCCAGGCTTTATCAGAACAACGATCCCGTTACACAGTAATTCACACTACATTCAGGGAATAGGAGGGTACAGAATTACTCACTACAATGGCATGCATGAATAGGTATCATTTATATCTGGATATTATAGCAGGTAAATTAAGGACTAGTCATTGCATATAAGTGGGGCTGGTTCACGTCATGCTACCACGCACCAGGACTGGCTCTCATTCAGATATTATTTCAGATGTTGGCGGAGGATCTCATCGAGGTTATTACTGATTTCAATCAGCCTCAGCCTGGCCTGCTCCATAGTGGTTTTGCTGACGTACTCCAGCAGGTTTGCTTCGGTGTGGTGGAAGAACTTCACAGGGACGCCCAGGTGCCATTGCGGATTCTCCAGATGGCGCTTGTTCCCCAGGAAGATGTGCGGGATCCTGTCTTCACCCAGTCTGTCAATCAGGTATTCGATCATCTCTCTGAGCCGCTGTTCCAGGCAGCCGGCAGCCCAGGCCTGGGGAGAGGACTTCATAACCAAGTGGAAGAGAGCGGTCTTCAGGTAGTAGGAGCGAAGCCCGTGGGTGAAGTGGGATGAGGGACGGAGCTTACTGTCGTTCTCTCTGAGGTACTTGAGGATCTGCAGGCACTTGAGGTGGCAGGAATTAGAGGGCAAGACACGCTTCATTTCCTTAAAAAAGTCCCTCTCGCTGGTGGAGAAGGACAGCCTCCATGTGGCCTCATTTGGAAGGTTGATCTCACTGGAGCACTGCTTCGCGACGAGGAAGGCGTTCTCATACTTGATAGCCGGCACGATGTCGATGTTCAGCTCCTTCCCATCCTTGGTCACGAGAAGGTTCCTGGCAGGATCGTGCTGCTGGAACCTGAAGGTGGATCCAGGGAAACGCTTTTCGAGTGCTGACAGGGTGCGGTCAGATAGAGACTGGAACCACTTCCGGATCTTGTCAGCCGACAGCAGAAACCCGTAACCACGAGCATCTGTGCAGAACTTGGTTTTGAAATCTTCATCCTTCTTCCAGGTGGATTTAGATTGTAATTGAAACTTTTGTTGAGATCCAGTCTTGACAATCCCGAAGCGGCTGGGAACGTGCGGATCAGTGTCGCAGAAAACGATCTGTTGCACGTTGGTCTGGATCGGCACCATGAAGTCAAACTCCAGCTCTGGCTTCACCTTCACGCCCTCGAAGGAGCTCCCGGTGCCGATGGGCTCTCTCCCGATCACCGGGTCTCCGTCCCGCCGGTGTATCTGAACCTCTTGCAGGAGAGTGCGGACCACCTGTTCTGCAAACTCTCTGTACCGGAGCAACTCTGAATCTGGGAACGTCACCTTCCTTGTGTAGAGATCTTCAAGCAACTGCGGAGTGGACATTTTGTTTTGTTTTTCTGCGTTTGTCTCTTTTCGTAGATTTCAAACAAATCCAGTTTCCACCCGCCTGTCAACAATGAAAAACAACACAAAACAGAAGACTAGTTTAGTGAATGTTTGCAAGAATCTGCCCTGTGATTCAAAGTTGTGTTTAGGATGACAATCCTTAGCTTTCCTGCTCTCCAGCACTATTGAGTCTTCCTCTGTACCTTTAACACAACATCATAAGCAAGTAATGATTATTATTAAGAAAAAAAACACATCTCTTAAAATTTCAGGATCTAGCCAACTAACGTTTCGACACAAGTGTCTTTATTGTGCTGATAGTCTTTCTAACACATTAGATAAGTTCAAAGGCATGAAAAGCATTCAATTACAAAGAGTCGAATTCTTAGGCAATTTAAAGCAAGTCATATCTGTAGAAAAAGGGACGAGCACATCCCTTTTCTTTATGTGGGGGGGGGATTCAACATGATAAGATAAGAAACTGGGCACTGAGGAAAATGACCACTGAGTGATAATTAAGAGTATGAATCTCGGCTTCAAGCTGAGAGAACACTGTATATGATATTAAAAGTGTAGGGAGAGCCACCTGCTTTGTTTTATGATAAGAAGTTGGATATAGAGGTTGGGGGCTTCACAGTCTCTGTTTGAGACGCCTTTCTCTGAGGAGACTCTACGGTAGGACTCTGAGGGCCTCTCCCTGGGATTTCCTTATTGCTTTGTAAGCTTGTTTAACACTAATAAAAGCGTGTGGTTTCACTCAACCCTTTGTGTGACCTTGTCTCTGTTCAACTGCTGGGGTTCCTAGAATCTAAATTTAAATAAGGAGCTTTTCATTCAGAAGGTTTTACCCTTAAAAGCAACTTCTACAAACAAATTGATTTATAACAGTATATAAATAAGTACTTTTTATTATGAATTGCAAATTTAAATATGTTAACAATGTAAAGTACAGCTTAATATCTATGGTGATATTTTCCGTATTTATTACATCATTTCTGTTGTGCAAATTACAAATATATATCCTTCGTCTAGATCAGGGGTGTCAAACTCAGTTCCTGGAGCGCCGCACTGTCTTCTGGCTTTCGTTCCACCGGATCTCTCAATCACTTAATTGGTCTAATTATTTGATTAACTGGACACATTTAACACTTCTCTTCAGGCCTCAATGTTTCACAGGTCGTGTACCTTGAATCAAGTGCATTTTTAAAACCATCAACTGTAAAAGACCTTGAAAAATATGAAATATGTCAAATTCAACAAATAATTAGATCAATTATGTTAATTGAGAGCTTAAGTTGGAATGAAAACCAGAAGAGGCTGCGGCCCTTGAGGACTGGAGTTTGACCCCCCTGTTCTAGACTCTTAAAAACTACAGATGATCGACATCAAAGAAAACAGATTTCAAACACACGGTTTTGTGCAGATAACCCTAAATAGTCTCCCGGATTCTTAATGTGTTTTACAGCTTTCATAAATACAGACCTGCAGTGCAGGCTAACAGATCCAGCTTTCTTTGTGCTGTTAATCAGCCAGACTTACCTGAAACGGAGAACTCTGCTTGTCCGAGGGTAAGGAAGTGTCTGTGAGAGGAGACACCAGACAGGCAAATAGGGTTCTAACTGTACCTTGTGACTTCCAGGAACAATGCAGTGCCCTGTTCAGAAAACGAAAGTGAAACTTACCAGACATACTGCTGATCTACCAGACATACTGTACATGCTATTGATCTATCAGACATACTGCACATGCTGCTGATCTCCTACCACACATACTGCACATGCTGGTGATCTCCTACCACACATACTGCACATGCTGCTGATCTACCAGACATACTGCACATGCTGCTGATCTACCAGACATACTGCACATGCTGCTGATCTACCAGTCATACTGCACATGCTGCTGATCTACCAGACATACTGCACATGCTGCTGATCTACCAGACATACTGCACATGCTGCTGATCTACCAGACATACTGCACATGCTGCTGATCTACCAGACATACTGCACATGCTGCTGATCTACCAGACATACTGCACATGCTGCTGATCTACCAGACATACTGCACATGATGCTGATCTACCAGACATACTGCACATGCTGCTGATCTACCGGTCATACTGCACATGCTGCTGATCTACCAGACATACTGCACATGCTGCTGATCCACCACACATACTGCACATGCTGCTGATCTACCAGACATACTGCACATGCTGCTGATCTACCAGACATACTGCACATGCTGCTGATCTACCAGTCATACTGCACATGCTGCTGATCTACCAGTCATACTGCACATGCTGCTGATCTACCAGACATACTGCACATGATGCTGATCTACCAGACATACTGCACATGATGCTGATCTACCAGACATACTGCACATGCTGCTGACCTACCAGACATACTGCACATGCTGCTGATCTACCAGACATACTGCACATGCTGCTGATCTACCAGACATACTGCACATGCTGCTGATCTACCAGTCATACTGCACATGCTGCTGATCTACCAGACATACTGCACATGCTGCTGATCTCCTACCACACATACTGCACATGCTGCTGATCTACCAGACATACTGCACATGATGCTGACCTGCCCTCGGCTCATGTTTTTGTGGATGGATTCTGGATTGAGCCTCTTTCCTATTATCCTCCAGTAGAACTAGCTCCCTGAGTGTAGGTGGGGATCGTCTCAGAGCTATGCAGTAGGACTAGCTCCCTGAGTGAAAGTGGGGATCGTCTCAGAGCTGTTCAGTAGGACTAGCTCCCTGAGTGGGGATCATCTCAGAGCTTTTCAGTAGGACTAGCACCCTGAGTGAAGGTGGGGATCGTCTCAGAGCTGTTCAGTAGGACTAGCTCCCTGAGTGAAGGTGGGGATCGTCTCAGAGCTGTTCAGTAGGACTAGCTCCCTGAGTGAAGGTGGGTATCATCTCAGAGCTGTTCAGTAGGACTATCTCCCTGAGTGAAGGTGGGGATCGTCTCAGAGCTGTTCAGTAGGACTAGCTCCCTGAGTGAAGGTGGGGATCATCTCAGAGCTGTGCAGTAGGACTAGCTCCATGAGTGAAGGTGGGGATCATCTCAGAGCTGTGCAGTAGGACTAGCTCCCTGAGTGAAGGTGGGGATCATCTCAGAGCTGTGCAGTAGGACTAGCTCCCTGAGTGAAGGTGGGGATCATCTCAGAGCTGTGCAGTAGGACTAGCTCCCTGAGTGAAGGTGGGGATCATCTCAGAGCTGTGCAGTAGGACTAGCTCCCTGAGTGAAGGTGGGGATCATCTCAGAGCTGTGCAGTAGGACTAGCTCCATGAGTGAAGGTGGGGATCATCTCAGAGCTGTGCAGTAGGACTAGCTCCCTGAGTGAAGGTGGGGATCATTTCAGAGCTGTGATCATGGTACCTGGTCAAGGGAAGCAACCATTAACTCCTAATGCAATCGCAGCCTGGCAGAAACTTCAAGAGCATGTTTTTCCTCTGTTTCAAAAAGGGTGGACTTGTTACATACATGCACCAAACTTAAAAGACAAGAGTCTATAACATAGGGCTTATGCCCTTTATATATATATATATATATATATATATATATATATATATATATATATATATATATATATATATATATATATATATATAACCCTTTTTACACACTTTAAACTTCAGTACAGTTTATAATGACAGTGCCCACAATAGACTGCATTACCCAAAAATATATTCAAACAAAACACTGTACAGCTGCACCACACACACGACTACAGCTCTCATTGCGCTCGCGCACCTTCTTTTTTTTAAGCACCCAAACAAAAATAACTAGAAAAAACAACTATCCTTAAACGTTATATCTTTGGCAAATCATATTTTTAAAAATCATATTTTTTCCCCTTCAACAGAACGAATTCAACTTTAGTAAGTCGATCTAATCAGTAAAATCTGTGGATTATAAAGAAATTCCTAAATATATTTGCAAAATATAGCTATACTAAACACAACTGTATCGTTGGCCTATTAATTTTTGAACACCATTTGTTTGCTCATCTTTTGACAAACTGAGTTAATTAATGACAATTACTGTTAATAACAACTGCCTTTTTTAATTTAGTTGTCTCGACTGTGCAGTGGAAAAGAGGCAATGGAGTCATATGGTAACCTGTGGGGCTCCATGAACTGTGCACCCCTGACATAGTGCTTTGGGACTGGATCCTGAACTCTGCATCCTGCTCTGTGAAGTGGGTGAGCTCATCCCCTTGAGCTGGAGCAGTGCATTGTCAATCTGCAGTGTGTGGGGTTGGAAAGAGGCACACCTACCTCATCCTTGTGTTTTTTAAAGGGAGCTCAATGTTCACAAAACTTACTTTCAGGCAGCTTGTACCGTTTGTGATCCCTGAGATTAATTCTCACATCATAGTGTTCTGGGTTGCGCTGCCACACTATACTGTATTAGTTACACGTGTTTAATAAGTGAGCAGGAGAGATGGAGATGAAGAGAGGGTCTGTGCTTTTCAATTGGAAGCTTCCGTTTTTGAAAAAGTTATGCTTTTATTTAATTCTTAGTTTATTTATTTAAGTGATTCCCATTGAGACTGTGGCTTCCTTTTCAAAGGAAAGCCTGTCAAACAGAAACTGATACAATTCAGCAATAGTATATTACAGGAAAACATAAACCAACTATCTATCCAGGCTTTATCAGAACAACGATCCCGTTACACAGTAATTCACACTACAGTCAAGGAAGAGGAGGGTACACATTTATTCGCTACAATGGGTAACATTTATTGCATTATTAGGTATCATTTATTACTGACTATCATCGCAGGTAAATTAAGGACTAGTCATTGCATATAAGTGGGGCTGGTTCACGTCATGCTACCACGCACCAGGACTGGCTCTCATTCAGATATTATTTCAGATGTTGGCGGAGGATCTCATCGAGGTTATTACTGATTTCAATCAGCCTCAGCCTGGCCTGCTCCATAGTGGTTTTGCTGACGTACTCCAGCAGGTTTGCTTCGGTGTGGTGGAAGAACTTCACAGGGACGCCCAGGTGCCATTGCGGATTCTCCAGATGGCGCTTGTTCCCCAGGAAGATGTGCGGGATCCTGTCTTCACCCAGTCTGTCAATCAGGTATTCGATCATCTCTCTGAGCCGCTGTTCCAGGCAGCCGGCAGCCCAGGCCTGGGGAGAGGACTTCATAACCAAGTGGAAGAGAGCGGTCTTCAGGTAGTAGGAGCGAAGCCCGTGGGTGAAGTGGGATGAGGGACGGAGCTTACTGTCGTTCTCTCTGAGGTACTTGAGGATCTGCAGGCACTTGAGGTGGCAGGAATTAGAGGGCAAGACACGCTTCATTTCCTTAAAAAAGTCCCTCTCGCTGGTGGAGAAGGACAGCCTCCATGTGGCCTCATTTGGAAGGTTGATCTCACTGGAGCACTGCTTTGCGACGAGGAAGGTGTTCTCATACGCGATAGCCGGCACGATGTCGATGTTCAGCTCCTTCTTATTCTTGATAGCCGGCACAATGTCGATGTTCAGCTCCTTCCCATCCTTGGTCACGAGAAGGTTCCTGGCAGGATCGTGCTGCTGGAACCTGAAGGTGGATCCAGGGAAACGCTTTTCGAGTGCTGACAGGGTGCGGTCAGATAGAGACTGGAACCACTTCCGGATCTTGTCAGCCGACAGCAGAAACCCGTAACCACGAGCATCTGTGCAGAACTTGATTTCGAAATATTCATCCTTCTTCCAGGTGGATTTAGATTGTAATTGAAACTTTTGTTGAGATCCAGTCTTGACAATCCCGAAGCGGCTGGGAACGTGCGGATCAGTGTCGCAGAAAACGATCTGTTGCACGTTGGTCTGGATCGGCACCATGAAGTCAAACTCCAGCTCTGGCTTCACCTTCACGCCCTCGAAGGAGCTCCCGGTGCCGATGGGCTCTCTCCCGATCGCCGGGTCTCCGTCCCGCCGGTGTATCTGAACCTCTTGCAGGAGAGTGCGGACCACCTGTTCTGCAAACTCTCTGTACCGGAGCAACTCTGAATCTGAGAACGTCACCTTCCTCGTGTAGAGATCTTCAAGCAACTGCGGAGTGGACATTTTGTTTTGTTTTTCTGCGTTTGTCTCTTTTCGTAGATTTCAAACAAATCCAGTTTCCACCCGCCTGTCAACAATGAAAAACAACACAAAACAGAAGACTAGTTTAGTGAATGTTTGCAAGAATCTGCCCTGTGATTCAAAGTTGTGTTTTTTATGACAATCCTTAGCTTTCCTGCTCTCCAGCACTATTGAGTCTTCCTCTGTACCTTTAACACAACATCATAAGCAAGTAATGATTATTATTAAGAAAAAAAACACATCTCTTAAAATTTCAGGATCTAGCCAACTAACGTTTCGACACAAGTGTCTTTATTGTGCTGATAGTCTTTCTAACACATTAGATAAGTTCAAAGGCATGAAAAGCATTCAATTACAAAGAGTCGAATTCTTACGCAATTTAAAGCAAGTCATATCTGTAGAAAAAGGGACGAGCACATCCCTTTTCTTTATGTGGGGGGGATTCAACATGAAAAGATAAGAAACTGGGAGCTGAGGAAAATGACCACTGAGTGATAATTAAGAGTATGAATCTCGACTTCAAGCTGAGAGAACACTGTATATGATATTAAAAGTGTAGGGAGAGCCACCTGCTTTGTTTTATGATAAGAAGTTGGATATAGAGGTTGGGGGCTTCACAGTCTCTGTTTGAGACGCCTGTCTCCGAGGAGACTCTACGGTAGGACTCTGAGGGCCTCTCCCTGGGATTTCCTTATTGCTTTGTAAGCTTGTTTAACACTAATAAAAGCGTGTGGTTTCACTCAACCCTTTGTGTGACCTTGTCTCTGTTCAACTGCTGGGGTTCCTAGAATCTAAATTTAAATAAGGAGCTTTTCATTCAGAAGGTTTTACCCTTAAAAGCAACTTCTACAAACAAATTGATTTATAACAGTATATAAATAAGTACTTTTTATTATGAATTGCAAATTTAAATATGTTAACAATGTAAAGTACAGCTTAATATCTATGGTGATATTTTCCGTATTTATTACATCATTTCTGTTGTGCAAATTACAAATATATATCCTTCGTCTAGATCAGGGGTGTCAAACTCAGTTCCTGGAGCGCCGCACTGTCTTCTGGCTTTCGTTCCACCCGAGCTCTCAATCACTTAATTGGTCTAATTATTTGATTAACTGGACACATTTAACACTTCTCTTCAGGCCTCAATGTTTCACAGGTCGTGTACCTTGAATCAAGTGCATTTTTAAAACCATCAACTGTAAAAGACCTTGAAAAATATGAAATATGTCAAATTCAACAAATAATTAGATCAATTATGTTAATTGAGAGCTTAAGTTGGAATTAAAACCAGAAGAGGCTGCGGCCCTTGAGGACTGGAGTTTGACCCCCCTGTTCTAGACTCTTAAAAACTACAGATGATCGACATCAAAGAAAACAGATTTCAAACACACGGTTTTGTGCAGATAACCCTAAATAGTCTCCCGGATTCTTAATGTGTTTTACAGCTTTCATAAATACAGACCTGCAATGCAGGCAAACAGATCCAGCTTTCTTTGTGCTGTTAATCAGCCAGACTTACCTGAAACGGAGAACTCTGCTTGTCCGAGGGTAAGGAAGTGTCTGTGAGAGGAAACACCAGTCTGCACACCTGTATACCTGTACCTGACAGGCAAATACGGTTATAGCTGTACCTTGTGACTTCCAGGAACAATGCAGTGCCCTGTTCAGAAAACGAAAGTGAAACTTACCAGACATACTGCACCTGCTGCTGATCTACCAGACATACTGCACATGCTGCTGATCTACCACACATACTGCACATGCTGCTGATCTACCAGACATACTGCACATGCTGCTGATCTACCAGACATACTGCACATGCTGCTGATCTACCACACATACTGCACATGCTGCTGATCTACCAGACATACTGCACATGCTGCTGATCTACCAGACATACTGCACATGCTGCTGATCTACCAGACATACTGCACATGCTGCTGATCTACCAGACATACTGCACATGCTGCTGATCTACCAGACATACTGCACATGCTGCTGATCTACCACACATACTGCACATGCTGCTGATCTGCCAGACATACTGCACATGCTGCTGATCTACCAGACATACTGCACATGCTGCTGATCTACCAGACATACTGCACATGCTGCTGATCTACCAGACATACTGCACATGCTGCTGATCTCCTACCACACATACTGCACATGCTGCTGATCTACCAGACATACTGCACATGCTGCTGACCTGCCCTCGGCTCATGTTTTTGTGGATGGATTCTGGATTGAGCCTCTTTCCTATTATCCTCCAGTAGAACTAGCTCCCTGAGTGTAGGTGGGGATCGTCTCAGAGCTGTGCAGTAGGACTAGCTCCCTGAGTGAAAGTGGGGGTCGTCTCAGAGCTGTTCAGTAGGACTAACTCCCTAAGTGGGGATCATCTCAGAGCTTTTCAGTAGGACTAGCACCCTGAGTGAAGGTGGGGATCATCTCAGAGCTGTTCAGTGGGACTATCTCCCTGAGTGAAGGTGGGGATCATCTCAGAGCTGTTCAGTGGGACTATCTCCCTGAGTGAAGGTGGGGATAGTCTTAGAGCTGTGCAGTAGGACTAGCTCCCTGAGTGAAAGTGGGGGTCGTCTCAGAGCTGTTCAGTAGGACTAACTCCCTAAGTGGGGATCATCTCAGAGCTGTTCAGTAGGACTAACTCCCTAAGTGAAGGTGGGGATCATCTCAGAGCTGTTCAGTAGGACTAGCTCCCTGAGTGAAGGTGGGGATCATCTCAGAGCTGTTCAGTGGGACTATCTCCCTGAGTGAAGGTGGGGATAGTCTCAGAGCTGTTCAGTAGGACTAGCTCCCTGAGTGAAAGTGGGGGTCGTCTCAGAGCTGTTCAGTAGGACTAGCTCCCTAAGTGGGGATCATCTCAGAGCTGTGCAGTAGGACTAGCTCCATGAGTGAAGGTGGGGATCATCTCAGAGCTGTGCAGTAGGACTAGCTCCCTGAGTGAAGGTGGGGATCATCTCAGAGCTGTGCAGTAGGACTAGCTCCCTGAGTGAAGGTGGGGATCATCTCTGAGCTGTGCAGTAGGACTAGCTCCCTGAGTGAAGGTGGGGATCATCTCAGAGCTGTGCAGTAGGACTAGCTCCCTGAGTGAAGGTGGGGATCATCTCAGAGCTGTGCAGTAGGACTAGCTCCCTGAGTGAAGGTGGGGATCATCTCTGAGCTGTGATCATGGTACCTGGTCAGGGAAAGCAACCATTAACTCCTAATGCAATCGCAGCCTGGCAGAAACTTCAAGAGCATGTTTTTCCTCTGTTTCAAAAAGGGTGGACTTGTTACATACATGCACCAAACTTAAAAGACAAGAGTCTATAACATAGGGCTTATGCCCTTTATATATATATATATATATATATATATATATATATATATATATATATATATATAACCCTTTTTACACACTTTAAACTTCAGTACAGTTTATAATGACAGTGCCCACAATAGACTGCATTACCCAAAAATATATTCAAACAAAACACTGTACAGCTGCACCACACACACGACTACAGCTCTCATTGCGCTCGCGCACCTTCTTTTTTTTAAGCACCCAAACAAAAATAACTAGAAAAAACAACTATCCTTAAACGTTATATCTTTGGCAAATCATATTTTTAAAAATCATATTTTTTCCCCTTCAACAGAACGAATTCAACTTTAGTAAGTCGATCTAATCAGTAAAATCTGTGGATTATAAAGAAATTCCTAAATATATTTGCAAAATATAGCTATACTAAACACAACTGTATCGTTGGCCTATTAATTTTTGAACACCATTTGTTTGCTCATCTTTTGACAAACTGAGTTAATTAATGACAATTACTGTTAATAACAACTGCCTTTTTTAATTTAGTTGTCTCGACTGTGCAGTGGAAAAGAGGCAATGGAGTCATATGGTAACCTGTGGGGCTCCATGAACTGTGCACCCCTGACATAGTGCTTTGGGACTGGATCCTGAACTCTGCATCCTGCTCTGTGAAGTGGGTGAGCTCATCCCCTTGAGCTGGAGCAGTGCATTGTCAATCTGCAGTGTGTGGGGTTGGAAAGAGGCACACCTACCTCATCCTTGTGTTTTTTAAAGGGAGCTCAATGTTCACAAAACTTACTTTCAGGCAGCTTGTACCGTTTGTGATCCCTGAGATTAATTCTCACATCATAGTGTTCTGGGTTGCGCTGCCACACTATACTGTATTAGTTACACGTGTTTAATAAGTGAGCAGGAGAGATGGAGATGAAGAGAGGGTCTGTGCTTTTCAATTGGAAGCTTCCGTTTTTGAAAAAGTTATGCTTTTATTTAATTCTTAGTTTATTTATTTAAGTGATTCCCATTGAGACTGTGGCTTCCTTTTCAAAGGAAAGCCTGTCAAACAGAAACTGATACAATTCAGCAATAGTATATTACAGGAAAACATAAACCAACTATCTATCCAGGCTTTATCAGAACAACGATCCCGTTACACAGTAATTCACACTACAGTCAAGGAAGAGGAGGGTACACATTTATTCGCTACAATGGGTAACATTTATTGCATTATTAGGTATCATTTATTACTGACTATCATCGCAGGTAAATTAAGGACTAGTCATTGCATATAAGTGGGGCTGGTTCACGTCATGCTACCACGCACCAGGACTGGCTCTCATTCAGATATTATTTCAGATGTTGGCGGAGGATCTCATCGAGGTTATTACTGATTTCAATCAGCCTCAGCCTGGCCTGCTTCATAGTATCTGGTTTGACCCCCTTCAGCAGGTTTGCTTTCGTGTGGCGGAAGAACTTCACAGGGACGCCCAGGCGCCATTGCGTAATTGCCAGATGGCGCTCGTTCCCCAGGAAGATGTGTGGGATGTTGCCTTCACCCAGTCTGTCGATCAGGTATTTGATCATCTCTCTGAGCCGCTGTTCCAGGCAGCCAGTGGCCCAGGCCTGGGGAGAGGACTCCATAACCAAGTGGAAGAGAGCGGTCTTCAGGTAGTAGGAGCGAAGCCCGTGGGTGAAGTGGGATGAGAGACGGAGCTTACTGTCGTTCTCTCTGAGGTACTTGAGGATCTGCAGGCACTTGAGGTGGCAGGAATTATAGGGCAGGACACGCTTCATTTCCTTAAAAAAGTCCCTCTCGCTGGTCGACAAGGACAGCCTCCATGTGGCCTCATTTGGAAGGTTGATCTCACTGGAGCACTGCTTCGCAACGAGGAAGGCGTTCTCATACGCGATAGCCGGCACGATGTCGATGTTCAGCTCCTTCTTCTTCTTGGTCACAAGAACGTTCCTGGCAGGATCGTGCTGCTGGAACCTGAAGGTGTATTCGGGGAAACTCTTCTCGAGTGCTGGCAGAGCTTGATCAGATAGAGACTGGAACCACTTCCGGATCTTGTCAGCCGACAGCAGAAACCCGTAACCACGACCATCTGTGCAGAACTTGGTGTTGAATTGTGACTGAACAGGTGGTTGAGATCCAATCTTGACAATCCCGAAGCGGCTGGGAACGTGCGGATCAGTGTCGCAGAAAACAATCTGTTGCACGTTGGTCTGGATCGGCACCATGAAGTCAAACTCCAGCTCTGGCTTCACCTTCACGCCCTCGAAGGAGCTCCCGGTGCCGATGGGCTCTCTCCCGATCACCGGGTCTCCGTCCCGCCGGTGTATCTGAACAGCTTGCAGGAGAGTGCGGACAACGCGTTCTGCAAACTCTCTGTCCCGGAGCAACTCTGAATCTGGGAACGTCACCTTCCTTGTGTAGAGATCTTCAAGCAACTGCGGAGTGGACATTTTGTTTTGTTTTTCTGCGTTTGTCTCTTTTCGTAGATTTCAAACAAATCCAGTTTCCACCCGCCTGTCAACAATGAAAAACAACACAAAACAGAAGACTAGTTTAGTGAATGTTTGCAAGAATCTGCCCTGTGATTCAAAGTTGTGTTTAGGATGACAATCCTTAGCTTTCCTGCTCTCCAGCACTATTGAGTCTTCCTCTGTACCTTTAACACAACATCATAAGCAAGTAATGATTATTATTAAGAAAAAAAACACATCTCTTAAAATTTCAGGATCTAGCCAACTAACGTTTCGACACAAGTGTCTTTATTGTGCTGATAGTCTTTCTAACACATTAGATAAGCTCAAAGGCATGAAAAGCATTCAATTACAAAGAGTCGAATTCTTACGCAATTTAAAGCAAGTCATATCTGTAGAAAAAGGGCACATCCCTTTTCTTTATGTGGGGGGGGGGATTCAACATGATAAGATAAGAAACTTGGCACTGAGGAAAATGACCACCGAGTGATAATTAAAAGTATGAATCTCGGCTTCAAGCTGAGAGAACACTGTATATGATATTAAAAGTGTAGGGAGAGCCACCTGCTTTGTTTTATGATAAGAAGTTGGATATAGAGGTTGGGGGCTTCACAGTCTCTGTTTGAGACGCCTGTCTCCGAGGAGACTCTACGGTAGGACTCTGAGGGCCTCTCCCTGGGATTTCCTTATTGCTTTGTAAGCTTGTTTAACACTAATAAAAGCGTGTGGTTTCACTCAACCCTTTGTGTGACCTTGTCTCTGTTCAACTGCTGGGGTTCCTAGAATCTAAATTTAAATAAGGAGCTTTTCATTCAGAAGGTTTTACCCTTAAAAGCAACTTCTACAAACAAATTGATTTATAACAGTATATAAATAAGTACTTTTTATTATGAATTGCAAATTTAAATATGTTAACAATGTAAAGTACAGCTTAATATCTATGGTGATATTTTCCGTATTTATTACATCATTTCTGTTGTGCAAATTACAAATATATATCCTTCGTCTAGATCAGGGGTGTCAAACTCAGTTCCTGGAGCGCCGCACTGTCTTCTGGCTTTCGTTCCACCCGAGCTCTCAATCACTTAATTGGTCTAATTATTTGATTAACTGGACACATTTAACACTTCTCTTCAGGCCTCAATGTTTCACAGGTCGTGTACCTTGAATCAAGTGCATTTTTAAAACCATCAACTGTAAAAGACCTTGAAAAATATGAAATATGTCAAATTCAACAAATAATTAGATCAATTATGTTAATTGAGAGCTTAAGTTGGAATTAAAACCAGAAGAGGCTGCGGCCCTTGAGGACTGGAGTTTGACCCCCCTGTTCTAGACTCTTAAAAACTACAGATGATCGACATCAAAGAAAACAGATTTCAAACACACGGTTTTGTGCAGATAACCCTAAATAGTCTCCCGGATTCTTAATGTGTTTTACAGCTTTCATAAATACAGACCTGCAATGCAGGCTAACAGATCCAGCTTTCTTTGTGCTGTTAATCAGCCAGACTTACCTGAAACGGAGAACTCTGCTTGTCCGAGGGTAAGGAAGTGTCTGTGAGAGGAAACACCAGACAGGCAAATAGGGTTCTAACTGTACCTTGTGACTTCCAGGAACAATGCAGTGCCCTGTTCAGAAAACGAAAGTGAAACTTACCAGACATACTGCTGATCTACCAGACATACTGCACATGCTGCTGATCTACCAGACATACTGCACATGCTGCTGATCTCCTACCACACATACTGCACATGCTGCTGACCTCCTACCACACATACTGCACATGCTGCTGATCTACCAGACATACTGCACATGCTGCTGATCTCCTACCACACATACTGCACATGCTGCTGATCTACCAGACATACTGCACATGCTGCTGATCTACCAGACATACTGCACATGCTGCTGATCTACCAGACATACTGCACATGATGCTGATCTACCAGACATACTGCACATGCTGCTGATCTACCAGACATACTGCACATGCTGCTGATCTACCAGACATACTGCACATGCTGCTGATCTACCAGACATACTGCACATGCTGCTGATCTACCAGACATACTGCACATGCTGCTGATCTACCAGTCATACTGCACATGCTGCTGATCTACCAGACATACTGCACATGCTGCTGATCCACCACACATACTGCACATGCTGCTGATCTACCAGACATACTGCACATGCTGCTGATCTACCAGTCATACTGCACATGCTGCTGATCTACCAGACATACTGCACATGCTGCTGATCTACCAGACATACTGCACATGCTGCTGATCTACCAGACATACTGCACATGCTGCTGATCTACCAGACATACTGCACATGCTGCTGATCTACCAGACATACTGCACATGCTGCTGATCTACCAGTCATACTGCACATGCTGCTGATCTACCAGACATACTGCACATGATGCTGATCTACCAGACATACTGCACATGCTGCTGACCTACCAGACATACTGCACATGCTGCTGATCTACCAGACATACTGCACATGATGCTGATCTACCAGACATACTGCACATGCTGCTGATCTACCAGTCATACTGCACATGCTGCTGATCTACCAGACATACTGCACATGATGCTGATCTACCAGACATACTGCACATGCTGCTGATCTACCAGTCATACTGCACATGCTGCTGATCTACCAGACATACTGCACATGCTGCTGATCTCCTACAACGCATACTGCACATGCTGCTGATCTACCAGACATACTGCACATGATGCTGACCTGCCCTCGGCTCATGTTTTTGTGGATGGATTCTGGATTGAGCCTCTTTCCTATTATCCTCCAGTAGAACTAGCTCCCTGAGTGTAGGTGGGGATCGTCTCAGAGCTATGCAGTAGGACTAGCTCCCTGAGTGAAAGTGGGGATCGTCTCAGAGCTGTTCAGTAGGACTAGCTCCCTGAGTGGGGATCATCTCAGAGCTTTTCAGTAGGACTAGCACCCTGAGTGAAGGTGGGGATCGTCTCAGAGCTGTTCAGTAGGACTAGCTCCCTGAGTGAAGGTGGGGATCGTCTCAGAGCTGTTCAGTAGGACTAGCTCCCTGAGTGAAGGTGGGGATCATCTCAGAGCTGTTCAGTAGGACTATCTCCCTGAGTGAAGGTGGGGATCGTCTCAGAGCTGTGCAGTAGGACTAGCTCCCTGAGTGAAGGTGGGGATCATCTCAGAGCTGTGCAGTAGGACTAGCTCCATGAGTGAAGGTGGGGATCATCTCAGAGCTGTGCAGTAGGACTAGCTCCCTGAGTGAAGGTGGGGATCATCTCAGAGCTGTGCAGTAGGACTAGCTCCCTGAGTGAAGGTAGGGATCATCTCAGAGCAGTGCAGTAGGACTAGCTCCATGAGTGAAGGTGGGGATCATCTCAGAGCTGTGCAGTAGGACTAGCTCCCTGAGTGAAGGTGGGGATCATTTCAGAGCTGTGATCATGGTACCTGGTCAGGGGAAGCAACCATTAACTCCTAATGCAATCGCAGCCTGGCAGAAACTTCAAGAGCATGTTTTTCCTGTTTCAAAAAGGGTGGACTTGTTACATACATGCACCAAACTTAAAAGACAAGAGTCTATAACATAGGGCTTATGCCCTTTATATATATATATATATATATATATATATATATATATATAGATATATATATATATATATATATATATATATAGATAGATAGATAGATAGATAGATAGATAGATAGATAGATAGATATATATATAACCATTATATATAACAATTTTTACACACTTTAAACTTCAGTACAGTTTATAATGACAGTGCCCACAATAGACTGCATTACCCAAAAATATATTCAAACAAAACACTGTACAGCTGCACCACACACACACAACTACAGCTCTCATTGCGCTCGCGCACCTTCTTTTTTTTAAGCTCCCAAACAAAAATAACTAGAAAAAGCAACTATCCTTAAACGGTATATCTTTGGCAAATCATATTTTTAAAAATCATATTTTTTCCCCTTCAACAGAACGAATTCAACTTTAGTAAGTCGATCTAATCAGTAAAATCTGTGGATTATAAAGAAATTCCTAAATATATTTGCAAAATATAGCTATACTAAACACAGCTGTATCGTTGGCCTATTAATTTTTGAACACCATTTGTTTGCTCATCTTTTGACAAACTGAGTTAATTAGTAACAATTACTGTTAATAACAACTGCCTTTTTTAATTTAGTTGTCTCGACTGTGCAGTGGAAAAGAGGCAATGGAGTCATATGGTAACCTGTGGGGCTCCATGAACTGTGCACCCCTGACATAGTGCTTTGGGACTGGATCCTGAGCTCTGCATCCTGCTCTGTGAAGTGGGTGAGCTCATCCCCTTGAGCTGGAGCAGTGCATTGTCAATCTGCAGTGTGTGGGGTTGGAAAGAGGCACACCTACCTCATCTTTGTGTTTTTTAAAGGGAGCTCAATGTTCACAAAACTTACTTTCAGGCAGCTTGTACCGTTTGTGATCCCTGAGATTAATTCTCACATCATAGTGTTCTGGGTTGCGCTGCCACACTATACTGTATTAGTTACACGTGTTTAATAAGTGAGCAGGAGAGATGGAGATGAAGAGAGGGTCTGTGCTTTTCAATTGGAAGCTTCCGTTTTTGAAAAAGTTATGCTTTTATTTAATTCTTAGTTTATTTATTTAAGTGATTCCCATTGAGACTGTGGCTTCCTTTTCAAAGGAAAGCCTGTCAAACAGAAACTGATACAATTCAGCAATAGTATATTACAGGAAAACATAAACCAACTATCTATCCAGGCTTTATCAGAACAATGATCCCGTTACACAGTAATTCACACTACAGTCAAGGAAGAGGAGGGTACAGATTTATTCGCTACAATGGGTAACATTTATTGCATTATTAGGTATCATTTATTACTGACTATCATCGCAGGTAAATTAAGGACTAGTCATTGCATATAAGTGGGGCTGGTTCACATCATGCTACCACACACCAGGACTGGCTCTCATTCAGATATTATTTCAGATGTTGGCGGAGGATCTCATCGAGGTTGTCCTTGATTTCAATCAGCCTCAGCCTGGCCTGCTTCATAGTATCTGGTTTGACCCCCTTCAGCAGGTTTGCTTTCGTGTGGTGGAAGAACTTCACAGGGACGCCCAGGCGCCATTGTGGATTCACCAGATGGCGCTGGTTCCCCAGGAAGATGTGCGGGATGTTGCCTTCACCCAGTCTGTCGATCAGGTATTTGATCATCTCTCTGAGCCGCTGTTCCAGGCAGCCAGTGGCCCAGGCCTTGGGAGGGGACTCCATAACCAAGTGGAAGAGAGCAGTCTTCAGGTAGTAGGAGCGAAGCCCGTGGGTGAAGTGGGATGAGGGACGGAGCTTACTGTCGTTCTCTCTGAGGTACTTGAGGATCTGCAGGCACTTGAGGTGGCAGGAATTACAGGGCAAGACACGCTTCATTTTCTCAAAAAAGTCCCTCTCGCTGGTGGACAAGGACAGCCTCCATGTGGCCTCATTTGGAAGGTTGATCTCACTGGAGCACTGCTTCGCGACGAGGAAGGCGTTCTCATACTTGATAGCCGGCACGATGTCGATGTTCAGCTCCTTCTTATTCTTGGTCACGAGAAGGTTCCTGGCAGGATCGTGCTGCTGGAACCTGAAGGTGTATCCGGGGAAACTCTTCTCGAGTGCTGGCAGAGCTTGATCAGACAGCGACTGGAACCACTTCCGGATCTTGTCAGCCGACAGCAGAAACCCGTAACCACGACCATCTGTGCAGAACTTGGTGTTGAACTGTAATTGAACAGGTGCTTGAGATCCAATCTTGACAATCCCGAAGCGGCTGGGAACGTGCGGATCAGTGTCGCAGAAAACAATCTGTTGCACGTTGGTCTGGATCGGCACCATGAAGTCAAACTCCAGCTCTGGCTTCACCTTCACGCCCTCGAAGGAGCTCCCGGTGCCGATGGGCTCTCTCCCGATCACCGGGTCTCCGTCCCGCCGGTGTATCTGAACAGCTTGCAGGAGAGTGCGGACAACGCGTTCTGCAAACTCTCTGTCCCGGAGCAACTCTGAATCTGAGAACGTCACCTTCCTTGTGTAGAGATCTTCAAGCAACTGCAGAGTGGACATTTTGTTTTGTTTTTCTGCGTTTGTCTCTTTTCGTAGATTTCAAACAAATCCAGTTTCCACCCGCCTGTCAACAATGAAAAACAACACAAAACAGAAGACTAGTTTAGTGAATGTTTGCAAGAATCTGCCCTGTGATTCAAAGTTGTGTTTTTTATGACAATCCTTAGCTTTCCTGCTCTCCAGCACTATTGAGTCTTCCTCTGTACCTTTAACACAACATCATAAGCAAGTAATGATTATTATTAAGAAAAAAAACACATCTCTTAAAATTTCAGGATCTAGCCAACTAACGTTTCGACACAAGTGTCTTTATTGTGCTGATAGTCTTTCTAACACATTAGATAAGCTCAAAGGCATGAAAAGCATTCAATTACAAAGAGTCAAATTCTTACGCAATTTAAAGCAAGTCATACCTGTAGAAAAAGGGACGAGCACATCCCTTTTCTTTATGTGGGGGGGGGGGGATTCAACATGAAAAGATAAGAAACTGGGAGCTGAGGAAAATGACCACCGAGTGATAATTAAGAGTATGAATCTCGACTTCAAGCTGAGAGAACACTGTATATGATATTAAAAGTGTAGGGAGAGCCACCTGCTTTGTTTTATGATAAGAAGTTGGATATAGAGGTTGGGGGCTTCACAGTCTCTGTTTGAGACGCCTTTCTCTGAGGAGACTCTACGGTAGGACTCTGAGGGCCTCTCCCTGGGATTTCCTTATTGCTTTGTAAGCTTGTTTAACACTAATAAAAGCGTGTGGTTTCACTCAACCCTTTGTGTGACCTTCAACTGCTGGGGTTCCTAGAATCTAAATTTAAATAAGGAGCTTTTCATTCAGAAGGTTTTACCCTTAAAAGCAACTTCTACAAACAAATTGATTTATAACAGTATATAAATAAGTACTTTTTATTATGAATTGCAAATTTAAATATGTTAACAATGTAAAGTACAGCTTAATATCTATGGTGATATTTTCCGTATTTATTACATCATTTCTGTTGTGCAAATTACAAATATATATCCTTCGTCTAGATCAGGGGTGTCAAACTCAGTTCCTGGAGCGCCGCACTGTCTTCTGGCTTTCGTTCCACCCGAGCTCTCAATCACTTAATTGGTCTAATTATTTGATTAACTGGACACATTTAACACTTCTCTTCAGGCCTCAATGTTTCACAGGTCGTGTACCTTGAATCAAGTGCATTTTTAAAACCATCAACTGTAAAAGACCTTGAAAAATATGAAATATGTCAAATTCAACAAATAATTAGATCAATTATGTTAATTGAGAGCTTAAGTTGGAATTAAAACCAGAAGAGGCTGCGGCCCTTGAGGACTGGAGTTTGACCCCCCTGTTCTAGACTCTTAAAAACTACAGATGATCGACATCAAAGAAAACAGATTTCAAACACACGGTTTTGTGCAGATAACCCTAAATAGTCTCCCGGATTCTTAATGTGTTTTACAGCTTTCATAAATACAGACCTGCAATGCAGGCAAACAGATCCAGCTTTCTTTGTGCTGTTAATCAGCCAGACTTACCTGAAACGGAGAACTCTGCTTGTCCGAGGGTAAGGAAGTGTCTGTGAGAGGAAACACCAGTCTGCACACCTGTATACCTGTACCTGACAGGCAAATACGGTTATAGCTGTACCTTGTGACTTCCAGGAACAATGCAGTGCCCTGTTCAGAAAACGAAAGTGAAACTTACCAGACATACTGCACCTGCTGCTGATCTACCAGACATACTGCACATGCTGCTGATCTACCACACATACTGCACATGCTGCTGATCTACCAGACATACTGCACATGCTGCTGATCTACCACACATACTGCACATGCTGCTGATCTACCAGACATACTGCACATGCTGCTGATCTACCAGACATACTGCACATGCTGCTGATCTACCACACATACTGCACATGCTGCTGATCTACCAGACATACTGCACATGCTGCTGATCTACCAGACATACTGCACATGCTGCTGATCTACCACACATACTGCACATGCTGCTGATCTACCAGACATACTGCACATGCTGCTGATCTACCAGACATACTGCACATGCTGCTGATCTACCACACATACTGCACATGCTGCTGATCTACCAGACATACTGCACATGCTGCTGATCTACCAGACATACTGCACATGCTGCTGATCTACCAGACATAGTGCACATGCTGCTGATCTACCAGACATACTGCACATGCTGCTGATCTACCAGACATACTGCACATGCTGCTGATCTACCAGACATACTGCACATGCTGCCGATCTACCAGACATACTGCACATGCTGCTGATCTACCACACATACTGCACATGCTGCTGATCTACCAGACATACTGCACATGCTGCTGACCTGCCCTCGGCTCATGTTTTTGTGGATGGATTCTGGATTGAGCCTCTTTCCTATTATCCTCCAGTAGAACTAGCTCCCTGAGTGTAGGTGGGGATCGTCTCAGAGCTGTGCAGTAGGACTAGCTCCCTGAGTGAAAGTGGGGGTCGTCTCAGAGCTGTTCAGTAGGACTAGCTCCCTAAGTGGGGATCATCTCAGAGCTTTTCAGTAGGACTAGCACCCTGAGTGAAGGTGGGGATCGTCTCAGAGCTGTTCAGTAGGACTAGCTCCCTGAGTGAAGGTGGGGATCATCTCAGAGCTGTTCAGTGGGACTATCTCCCTGAGTGAAGGTGGGGATAGTCTCAGAGCTGTGCAGTAGGACTAGCTCCCTGAGTGAAAGTGGGGGTCGTCTCAGAGCTGTTCAGTAGGACTAGCTCCCTAAGTGGGGATCATCTCAGAGCTGTGCAGTAGGACTAGCTCCATGAGTGAAGGTGGGGATCATCTCAGAGCTGTGCAGTAGGACTAGCTCCATGAGTGAAGGTGGGGATCATCTCAGAGCTGTGCAGTAGGACTAGCTCCCTGAGTGAAGGTGGGGATCATCTCTGAGCTGTGATCATGGTACCTGGTCAGGGAAAGCAACCATTAACTCCTAATGCAATCGCAGCCTGGCAGAAACTTCAAGAGCATGTTTTTCCTCTGTTTCAAAAAGGGTGGACTTGTTACATACATGCACCAAACTTAAAAGACAAGAGTCTATAACATAGGGCTTATGCCCTTTATATATATATATATATATATATATATATATATATATATATATATATATATATATATATATATATATATATAACCATTTTTACACACTTTAAACTTCAGTACAGTTTATAATGACAGTGCCCACAATAGACTGCATTACCCAAAAATATATTCAAACAAAACACTGTACAGCTGCACCACACACACGACTACAGCTCTCATTGCGCTCGCGCACCTTCTTTTTTTTAAGCACCCAAACAAAAATAACTAGAAAAAACAACTATCCTTAAACGTTATATCTTTGGCAAATCATATTTTTAAAAATCATATTTTTTCCCCTTCAACAGAACGAATTCAACTTTAGTAAGTCGATCTAATCAGTAAAATCTGTGGATTATAAAGAAATTCCTAAATATATTTGCAAAA
The DNA here is from genome assembly GCF_902713425.1 of Acipenser ruthenus. Taxonomy (NCBI): domain Eukaryota; kingdom Metazoa; phylum Chordata; class Actinopteri; order Acipenseriformes; family Acipenseridae; genus Acipenser; species Acipenser ruthenus. The sequence goes on from NC_081207.1 coordinate 624,744, forward strand.
TATAGCTATACTAAACACAGCTGTATCGTTGGCCTATTAATTTTTGAACACCATTTGTTTGCTCATCTTTTGACAAACTGAGTTAATTAATGACAATTACTGTTAATAACAACTGCCTTTTTTAATTTAGTTGTCTCGACTGTGCAGTGGAAAAGAGGCAATGGAGTCATATGGTAACCTGTGGGGCTCCATGAACTGTGCACCCCTGACATAGTGCTTTGGGACTGGATCCTGAACTCTGCATCCTGCTCTGTGAAGTGGGTGAGCTCATCCCCTTGAGCTGGAGTAGTGCATTGTCAATCTGCAGTGTGTGGGGTTGGAAAGAGGCACACCTACCTCATCCTTGTGTTTTTTAAAGGGAGCTCAATGTTCACAAAACTTACTTTCAGGCAGCTTGTACCGTTTGTGATCCCTGAGATTAATTCTCACATCATAGTGTTCTGGGTTGCGCTGCCACACTATACTGTATTAGTTACACATGTTTAATAAGTGAGCAGGAGAGATGGAGATGAAGAGAGGGTCTGTGCTTTTCAATTGGAAGCTTCCGTTTTTGAAAAAGTTATGCTTTTATTTAATTCTTAGTTTATTTATTTAAGTGATTCCCATTGAGACTGTGGCTTCCTTTTCAAAGGAAAGCCTGTCAAACAGAAACTGATACAATTCAGCAATAGTATATCACAGGAAAACATAAACCAACTATCTATCCAGGCTTTATCAGAACAACGATCCCGTTACACAGTAATTCACACTACAGTCAAGGAAGAGGAGGGTACAGATTTATTCGCTACAATGGGTAACATTTATTGCATTATTAGGTATCATTTATTACTGACTATCATCGCAGGTAAATTAAGGACTAGTCATTGCATATAAGTGGGGCTGGTTCACGTCATGCTACCACACACCAGGACTGGCTCTCATTCAGATATTATTTCAGATGTTGGCGGAGGATCTCATCGAGGTTGTCCTTGATTTCAATCAGCCTCAGCCTGGCCTGCTTCATAGTATCTGGTTTGACCCCCTTCAGCAGGTTTGCTTTCGTGTGGCGGAAGAACTTCACAGGGACGCCCAGGCGCCATTGCGTAATTGCCAGATGGCGCTCGTTCCCCAGGAAGATGTGTGGGATGTTGCCTTCACCCAGTCTGTCGATCAGGTATTTGATCATCTCTCTGAGCCGCTGTTCCAGGCAGCCAGCGGCCCAGGCCTTGGGAGGGGACTCCATAACCAAGTGGAAGAGAGCGGTCTTCAGGTAGTAGGAGCGAAGCCCGTGGGTGAAGTGGGATGAGAGACGGAGCTGATCATCGTTCTCTCTGAGGTACTTGAGGATCTGCAGGCACTTGAGGTGGCAGGAATTATAGGGCAGGACACGCTTCATTTCCTTAAAAAAGTCCCTCTCGCTGGTCGACAAGGACAGCCTCCATGTGGCCTCCTTTGGAAGGTTGATCTCACTGGAGCACTGCTTCGCAACGAGGAAGGCTTTCTCATACGCGATAGCCGGCACGATGTCGATGTTCAGCTCCTTCTTCTTCTTGGTCACAAGAACGTTCCTGGCAGGATCGTGCTGCTGGAACCTGAAGGTGTATTCGGGGAAACTCTTCTCGAGTGCTGGCAGAGCTTGATCAGACAGCGACTGGAACCACTTCCGGATCTTGTCAGCCGACAGCAGAAACCCGTAACCACGACCATCTGTGCAGAACTTGGTGTTGAATTGTGACTGAACAGGTGGTTGAGATCCAATCTTGACAATCCCGAAGCGGCTGGGAACGTGCGGATCAGTGTCGCAGAAAACAATCTGTTGCACGTTGGTCTGGATCGGCACCATGAAGTCAAACTCCAGCTCTGGCTTCACCTTCACGCCCTCGAAGGAGCTCCCGGTGCCGATGGGCTCTCTCCCGATCACCGGGTCTCCGTCCCGCCGGTGTATCTGAACAGCTTGCAGGAGAGTGCGGACCACCTGTTCTGCAAACTCTCTGTACCGGAGCAACTCTGAATCTGGGAACGTCACCTTCCTTGTGTAGAGATCTTCAAGCAACTGCGGAGTGGACATTTTGTTTTGTTTTTCTGCGTTTGTCTCTTTTCGTAGATTTCAAACAAATCCAGTTTCCACCCGCCTGTCAACAATGAAAAACAACACAAAACAGAAGACTAGTTTAGTGAATGTTTGCAAGAATCTGCCCTGTGATTCAAAGTTGTGTTTAGGATGACAATCCTTAGCTTTCCTGCTCTCCAGCACTATTGAGTCTTCCTCTGTACCTTTAACACAACATCATAAGCAAGTAATGATTATTATTAAGAAAAAAAACACATCTCTTAAAATTTCAGGATCTAGCCAACTAACGTTTCGACACAAGTGTCTTTATTGTGCTGATAGTCTTTCTAACACATTAGATAAGCCCAAAGGCATGAAAAGCATTCAATTACAAAGAGTCGAATTCTTACGCAATTTAAAGCAAGTCATATCTGTAGAAAAAGGGACGAGCACATCCCTTTTCTTTATGTGGGGGGGGGGGATTCAACATGATAAGATAAGAAACTGGGCACTGAGGAAAATGACCACCGAGTGATAATTAAAAGTATGAATCTCGGCTTCAAGCTGAGAGAACACTGTATATGATATTAAAAGTGTAGGGAGAGCCACCTGCTTTGTTTTATGATAAGAAGTTGGATATAGAGGTTGGGGGCTTCACAGTCTCTGTTTGAGATGCCTGTCTCTGAGGAGACTCTACGGTAGGACTCTGAGGGCCTCTCCCTGGGATTTCCTTATTGCTTTGTAAGCTTGTTTAACACTAATAAAAGCGTGTGGTTTCACTCAACCCTTTGTGTGACCTTGTCTCTGTTCAACTGCTGGGGTTCCTAGAATCTAAATTTAAATAAGGAGCTTTTCATTCAGAAGGTTTTACCCTTAAAAGCAACTTCTACAAACAAATTGATTTATAACAGTATATAAATAAGTACTTTTTATTATGAATTGCAAATTTAAATATGTTAACAATGTAAAGTACAGCTTAATATCTATGGTGATATTTTCCGTATTTATTACATCATTTCTGTTGTGCAAATTACAAATATATATCCTTCGTCTAGATCAGGGGTGTCAAACTCAGTTCCTGGAAGGCCGCAGTGTCTTCTGGCTTTCGTTCCACCCCAGCTCTCAATTACTTAATTGGTCTAATTATTTGATTAACTGGACACATTTAACACTTCTCTTCAGGCCTCAATGTTTCACAGGTCGTGTACCTTGAATCAAGTGCATTTTTAAAACCATCAACTGTAAAAGACCTTGAAAAATATGAAATATGTCAAATTCAACAAATAATTAGATCAATTATGTTAATTGAGATGTCAAGTTGGAATGAAAACCAGAAGAGGCTGCGGCCCTTGAGGACTGGAGTTTGACCCCCCTGTTCTAGACTCTTAAAAACTACAGATGATCGACATCAAAGAAAACAGATTTCAAACACACGGTTTTGTGCAGATAACCCTAAATAGTCTCCCGGATTCTTAATGTGTTTTACAGCTTTCATAAATACAGACCTGCAGTGCAGGCTAACAGATCCAGCTTTCTTTGTGCTGTTAATCAGCCAGACTTACCTGAAACGGAGAACTCTGCTTGTCCGAGGGTAAGGAAGTGTCTGTGAGAGGAAACACCAGACAGGCAAATAGGGTTCTAACTGTACCTTGTGACTTCCAGGAACAATGCAGTGCCCTGTTCAGAAAACGAAAGTGAAACTTACCAGACATACTGCTGATCTACCAGACATACTGCACATGCTGCTGATCTACCACACATACTGCACATGCTGCTGATCTACCACACATACTGCACATGCTGCTGTGCTCCACACCCGCTGCATAACAGTTTAAATGTTTCAAAGTTACCCAAACGTTGAGAGTTCAGAATGTTTTCTCTACCTTGAAACGATATCCGAACAATGCATGTGAAATACAGATGATGGCATTATCCAGCAGGTAGTATACAGTGCCAGGTTCTATAATACATATTCAGTGTTTATTCATTGTCACGCACACACAGTAGTGGTGTTCACACATCATCTCACACACATTACTACTGCAGTCATTCATTACAAACTCTTTTTGTTATGGTTTGTCCGAATGGTAATTCTGATTATTTTAAAGTACAAACGTTGTGTTTAATCTGAAATACTTTGGAAATTAAACATATTCAAAATGCCCCGACCACAAATCAATTTTCCTACAAGCAGTCCACGCCACTGACTAAGCCCCACCCATTCCCAGACAGGCCACACCCTCTTCACGATAAAGCCCCGCCCCTCCCCTGCGTGCGGTTGAGTGGTGATTGGCGCGCCCACTCATACACGTTGCCGTCGTAGCGGCCCAGGACGGAGCTGAGCATCTCGAAAGCATCGAGGAGGGCCACAGCGTTGGGGTGCAGCTGGGAGAGCAGCTCCTTCAGACGCTGGCTCACCTGGTAGATCGGGGGCCCTCTGAGCCTGGCTTTACATGGCGTCTAGTAATGCAGACGGTGTTCGTCCAAGGGGTCTGGAAGATGGGAATCGCTGCATCCATTTTTAAAACACCTTCAGTATGTTGTTTAACATTATGAGATGGGGCTAATAATAAAAGATGGTAGCGTTTAAATGTAGCGCAGACATTGAAAAAGGATGCAAAGTAAGAATGTGGCAACAGACAATTCTGTAAATATAGCCCCTGGGGAATGCCATTAAAGGTGGCCAGTCTCCACTGTGCATATTTCAAAAAAGGATTTCCGTGCGTTTCTACTTTGTATTCCCCGATATTGAATGTCATTCGTGGCTACTGTAATGTAATATAGGCTAAAACGTTACTGCGTATTACCTTTTAGCTCAGGGCGGTGAGCGTCGGATGTAGTAGCCACTAGAGGCCGCTAGAGGGTGCAAAAGAAACTGTTGAAATAATAGTAACAGTTGATAGCGACAGTTCGGTTTAGTGGTAGGTGTAGAGGTTAGGTGTGAGTCAACGGTATTGACAATGTCGACCCAGGTGACTTTTTCGACCTGAAAAAAGAAACAAGGACCAGGGGTCACAAATGGAGATTAGATAAAGGGGCATTTAGAACAGAAAATAGGAGGCACTTTTTTACATAGAGAATTGTGAGGGACTGGAACCAACTCCCCAGTAATGTTGTTGAAGCTGACATCCTGGGATCAATAAGCTACTAACAACCAAACGAGCAAGATGGGCCGAATGGCCTCCTCTCGTTTGTAAATCCAGGATATGGGTGAGCAGCTCGGTCTGGAAGGTAGCAGAGTACCGCAGAGTCCCGCTCTTTGCCAGTGTCTGGGTTCATGGGTGGGATCAATAGATATAGGGTGCTAATAACTGTCGCACAGGGAAGCAAGCATGCAAGTTTAAAGGAGGAATGATTGTAAATACGTGATCTTTTTTGTTTTTAAGGTTCTCACGGGCTTCTTGGAGCCCTTCCTGCCCATTACCGGGTCACCGTACATGACGCTGGGGGAGTGTGAGAGCAGAGGACGTGGGACACAGGCTTCGGGGCGTGAACCAGAGCGGTTGTGAAAAAGAGAACAGTGAAAAACTCAGATGTAGAAAAAGTTATTTAAAAGCAGCGTCAATAACAGCAGCCTTCATCAGGTGCTAGGGATTCACACTGGAGGCAGGTCGGTTTAAATGTATACATTGTGAGAGTTGCAGGCTCCCTTTATTAACGTGTCTACGTTTTCAGTAGCTCCTCCCGTGTGCTCTTGGTATTGACCTGGTGGGGCCTGGGGCCAGTGCTGTGTTCTGAAATGTTCTCCTCCATCCAGCAGATGGCGCCAGAGTGCTGCGGGCCCGCATGCTGACCTGCGTGGAAGGGGTTAACCTTCCACGCAGAGGAGGTTCTTCCAGGAGAGGGAGAGGGAGAGGGAGGGGGAGAGGGGCACACCCATTCCGCACACCACCACCGGAGGGCCCTGCTGACCAGATCGCTGGCTGAGTGGCTATACTGCGGGAGCCACAGAACTGAATGACAAGAGGACTGCTGCACTCTGCAGGGTCGTACTGGGACCAGCATGGCGGCTGACTGGTTTAGACCATAACTGGGATACCCAGTCCCTGAGCTTCTCAAACCAGCTACTCCTCACACCGCAGCCCAGAAGTGGTAACATTAACCCTTCCATCACTGCAGCTAGTCTCAGCGTGAAGACAATGTGAATGGGAACCCTTCGCAGCTTGTTTGGGCTTTACTAAATACACTGTTGTGCAGGTTTTGGTTTCTGCAGTAAAACCCAATTCTTTTTGCTGATGTAGAAATAATAAATAAAGTAACACATGGTTTATATTTTAGTTTTGAACCCATTCTCTTTGTTATTTGCAGTAGTCCTGGCCGTGTGTCTCCAATGTTAAGATATGATTAGACAGTAAATGAAAAATGTGACATATTGTACTACTCTTACGGCTTCCGGTAGACTTTTTGCGATATAATTTTGTAGTTTCTTTGATTACATGATGTTAAATAAAATATCTAAATTATATTCATATATTCCCCCCCTCCCGTTGGGGCTTTTGTTCCATTGAGTTTTGTAGTGTGGGCTAGCATTGCCTGTGCTATTTCAGGAGACGTGGGTTAAAACAAGGCTAACATGGACGTAGATAAGAACAAAAAAAACAGACAGTAGGTTCAACGTAATGAAAATTTAATAAAGTATAATCTTGAAGTACAGCAGTGAACAATTTACCAAAGAGGCTGTTCTAGTGTGTGTGTATATATATACACACACACACACACACACACACACACAATCTGTGGGTTAATCCTTCAAGTGCACAGACTGCATCAAGACCCATCCACCAGACTAACACAATATCAAAGTTTGATAAGGACTGCATGGGATCTTGTAAGTTGTAATGCCTTTTTTAAAAATATTTTTTATTGCTAGTATCCCAACAGTTTTAACAATGAAACTGTATTAAAAAATATCAAAAGAATACGTTTTTTTTATGTTTTAAAGCATTTTGTTTGCACACCCTTCTTAACATAAGATAAAACAAGGCTAAGAGACTGAACCAAATAGTTACAGGGCAGCACAGGGCTTCCTGTTAAAAGCTGTGTTTAGTCTTCACCTGGACGTGGCCCGTTTAGTTTTCAATGAAATCGGGTAGACCGAGCTATATTTATGTCCATCAGAGCTGGAGGAGAACGGGACCCATGTCAGGAAGGTGGGGGGTGGGGTTCAGTAATTCAGGCTGGAGTACAGCGTGTTGCTCAGCTTGTTAACTGGCCTGTAGGTTGCATACGACTGGCTGTTGGAAGACGCTGGCAGGAGGAGGAGGCCGGTGTGCTCGTCCGTGTGGCAGCGATCCATGGCCTCCTTGTAGTTGATCTTCTCCTTGGTGACGGGGTCGATCAGGTCCTTGGCGTAGTTGACGTCCTCCTGGAGCTCCCTGGCCATGCTGCCGTCGATCATCTTCCTGGTGACGGCATCCTGCAGGTCGATGCGCCCGGCCTGCTTGGGATCTACCAGCCCCCCTGTCAGGTACTGGGCCTCCATGTAACGCATACCGTTGTCCCGCGGCATCCAGCCCTTCTGCACGGCCTCACCGACGGAGAGCTGGTTCTTGGTGACTGGGTCCTCCACCCCGGTGAAGGCTTTCTGGGCGTTGAGCAGCCTCTGGAGTTGCGCGTTATCGATCAGGCTTCGCTCGGCCGCCTTGTGGACGGAGTAGCGGTCCCTGGTGGAGATGTCGATGATCCCGCCCGTGGCCGCCTGCATCTCCAGCAGCTTCTGCCCAGTGATGGGGTCGATGAGCTTCCTGGTCACGGCGCTGCGCACAGACATCGTGGTGTCCGTGCTGGGGTCATAGATCCCCGCGATGGGGAAGTTATCCTCCTGTTGGGAGCTGGAGACGGTTCCAGACTGGTAGCTGAAGTTCTGTAGGTGTGTGGTGGAGGAAAGCAACGGGGCAATTGGTTTGGGCTTGGTTTCGCCAGCCACCAGAAGGGCGAACTCGGCGATGTGGAGCTTGCCTTCCCTGAATCTGCGGACCTGCTCGGGAGTCACCCGGTTTTGTCTGAGCGCTTCGTCGATGGAGTACTGCTTGCCACTCTTTTTGTCCAGGAGCATCTGTTCACCGGAGCTCCTGGTGGTGATCTCCTCCCAGTCGCACTCCTGCTCTTGGAGTATGATGTACTGGCTGTAGTCGATCAGGCCTCTCTTGTAAGCCTCGTAAGGGGACATGTTTTTGCCCGTATCGGGGTCGAAGATGGAGATCTTGGTGGAAAGGTTGCTTTCGTACATGTGCATCTCGTTCTGCTTCTCCTCATTCTTCAGTTTCTCCAACAGCTCCCGGAGGGTGAGCTCCCTCTGGCGGAGCTTGTCTTTCTCCTGCAGGATGTCCTGCTCCAGCCGCATCATCTCCGTCTCCATCTTAATGCTCTTCTCCCTGCTTACCAGACTCCTCTCACTCATCAGCTTGGAATGCTGCTGGTAGGAGATGCTCATATGCTGCTTCTCCATGTCCAGCATCTTCAAGTCCTTTTCAACAGCCTCCTTATCCCTGCGTAGGGCGTCCCTGGTCTGTATGAGCATGGCCTCCTCCCGGGAGATGCTGCTCCTCGTGTTCTCCAGTCTGTTGAGACGGTCCGAGAGACGCTGCAGCTCATCCTCTGCGTCCCGCCTTGTGTTCCTCTCCTGGTTCAGCTGGTCCCTTATCCTTGTTCGTTCACCTTCCACCAGTCTGTCTTTCTCTACCCTGATCACCTCTTTGTAGACTGTCTTCTCCATGGACTTCTCCCTGGTCAGGACCTCCACCTTGATCTGGATGTTCCTGAACTCCCTCTCCAGCCTCAGGATGTCGTTCCTCTCTTTCTCCAGCTCGCCCCGCAAGCTGCTGGATACCTTCTCCAGGTGGGGGTCTCTCTCCACCTTCAGAACCTCCTCCATGATGATGTTCTCCTCGATGGGTGGTGGGGCCGAATTGATCTCTGTGATGCGGGTCTTTATTTGCCTGAGCTCCATCTCCACTTGGATCTTCTTGCTGCGATCGTCCTGTTGGTTCAGGATCCTCTCCTTCTCCTCCACCAAGGCACGGAGCTGCTGCACTTCCAGCTCCAGCTTCCTTCTGGTCTTCACCTCCTCGTCCAGACTCCTGCTCAGCTTCTCATGCTCCATGGCCTGCCTGGGGTCCTTCTGTAGCCGTGTGACTTCCTGGACCACCACCTTCTCCTGGGGCTTCTGCCTCTCGAGGAGGATGTATGTGTTCTGCAGGTCGAAAACCTTTTCCTCCGTCGCTCTGCGCTGCTGACCTTCGTCACGCAGCTCCCTCCGGAGCCTGTCTGCTTCCTTCTCCAGGAGGGGGTCGTTTTCATACCGGATCACCTCCTTGGTAACTAGCTTGGTTTCCACCTTGGACTTCTCTACCTTCCACTCGTCCCTCTCCTTGCGCATGCGGAGCAGCAGCTCATAGGAACTGTTGTAGCTGGAGTTCTGCCGCTCCAGCTGCTGCTTCATCCTCTCAATCTCCCGCAGGGTCTCTGGGCTCTTCTCCAGTTTCACCACTTCCTGGTTCACCTCTTTTATTTCCACCTTTGGCGGCTGAGACCTCAGGGCATTCAGGTCCACCATGACCTTATTGATGTCTACCTCCAGTTGTTCTCGTTGCTTGGTGGAATCCTGCAGCTCTCTCCTGAGGCGGACCAGCTCCCTCTCTGTTTCTGGGTCAACCTGGAAGATTTCCTTGACAATCTCCTTGATTTCCACCTTCTGTTTCATCACGTCCACTTGTGTGAAGCGGAGCTGTAGGTTGGTAAACTCCTTCAGCAGGTTGGAGGTGGAGTTCCTCTCCTCTTCCAGGGCAGTGCGGAGCCTAGCAGACTCATTGATGAGCATGGGGTCCTGCTCCACTTTCTTCACCTCCTTTGTGATGATCTTGGGCTCCACTGTGGGAATGATCCTCTCCAGGGTGTTGATCTGGCTCCTCGTTTGGAAGATGAGGTCATTCAAGGATTTGCTCCTCTGGCTTTCGTCAGCAATCTGCTTCTCGAAGGTCCTGCATGCCATTAACATCTCAGGGTCTTTCTCTAACTTTACCACCTCTTTCATCACCATCCTCTCCCTGACTTTGGGCTTCTGCTGCTCCAGGATGGTGATCTCAGTCCTCGTGTGCACTGTCTCGCTCTCCAACTTCCACAACTCTTCTTTCAGTCTGCGGATCTCTTCTCTCAGTTTGGCTGCGTCTCTGTCCAGCTGGGGGTCAGGCTCAATCTGGGTCACTTCCTTGGTCAGCAACTGGGGCTTGATGGTCTTCATTTCCTTCTCCAAGACTGTGATCTTTTTGCTTGTCACGTCGATTTCAGTCTGGATGGAGGAGCGCCTCATGTTCTCATCTTCTATCTTGCTCCTCAGGGTGAAGAGGTCGCTCTCCAGTTTGGGGTCTCGGTAGTACTGCACCACCTCCTTCTCCTCGATCCTCTCCACCCCTCTCCTGCCCTTCAGGATCGTCAGCCTTTTCCTGGTCTCTGCCAGCTCATTCTCCACGCGGGTGCGTCGGGAGATCTCATTCTCCAGATCAGTCTTCAGGCTCTCTGTCTCGTTGATGCTTTTCAGCTGGCTGTTTTGCTGGAGTTGCTGTTGAATCACCACCTGATTGACTTGCTGCTCCTTCTGCAGATCGGAACAGAGAATGCATGAATTGGGGGAATTGTTATAAAGTCTACAAAATGCATACATGTAATAAAAGTGGTCTCTTTTTTTAATATGATCACACAGACAGTCTTTACACTACTGCATTTTTTTGTGTTATTTAGAGTCTCCACAGTTGCAAAAATTGTGAAAAGTTGCTAACCTTTACGATAGCAATCCTTGATCTTTTTTTAAAAAGTAGTATTAACATATTTTTCAAACATGTATAACTCCACGGTACCTTTCCCATGACCTTGCTAGCATAATCCAGCTGGTTCAGGAGCTGCTCGTTCTCAGCAGAGACCTGAGTGTAGTGGCTCACCAGGTCCTTCTCCTAAACATTAAAAAAAAAAACAAGCAAGCAGTCAAGAACACAAACTCAGACAACTGGTTCCGGAGCTGCTCAGATCTCTGTTTCCCAGTTTTCTAAAATGTAAATGATTGTAAAAAAAAAAAAAAACACAGTTTGGTAGTCTCTTTTTTTTCAATTTGCATTGAATACACCTTTTTAATTTGGTGTTACCAAGTGAAAAACAGGTGGGGAAAGTGTTATAAAGGTCTGAGAAATCTTGATGTTACAGACCCCCTTGGTAGTTAATGGGACGGGTCCAGTCTAGTTTGCCGGTGTCCAGTCTTACCTGTTTCTGGATGCTGTCTTGTAGGGGGGTGGTGCGCAGCCTCTTCGCATCCTGCGCACCGATCGTGGGGTCCAGGGATGAGCGGTACTTGTCTGAGACTGTGTCGTATTCCTTTTAAAAAGGGGAGAAAGACGGTATTAATTAAGAAAATTGACAGAACGATGGCTGTCCAACTGCCTTTTCAAACTGTTTTATGTTTTTTTTTCATTGTATGGATAAAATAGTTTGCCCAAAACGTACATTGAGGAGCATCTGAAGGTCTTGGGAGAGGTCGACGGTCCGGTCCATATCACCTGCCTTCCTCTTGATGTCTTCCACAACCCCCTGGAAAAATGTCACAGAAAGTTTAAGAAATTGCTGTCTGAAACTCCCAAATAATGTATCTAGTTATTTTGTGGTGTTTGGATTACTGTCTCTGGAGACTAAGAACAGCCCCACTCTCATCCATAGAGCAGTGATAGCACAAGCAGTGGCAACGTGAGGGGCAGTTCAGTCCCGACGCTCATCCGATCCCTCTTGGCATCTCTGTTTGAGAAGTGCCAGCTGATGGCTTCATGAAAACGTGTGGTGGTTTTGTGCCGTGAGACTATTCTAAGCTGGAACTGAACCCAGATCTCCAAGAGCAGAGAGAGGCATAATGCATTAACCAACTCCCTAGAATCACGCAGAAGCCTCACAAACTGGGCTGTGGTTAACAAATGAAGCTTCGTTCTGTAATTATGCAGGGCGTTGAAATGGGGCCTGGGTTCCTAACCCCCTTACCTTCTGGGAGGTGTACTTGTTGGTGACCTGGGAGAGACCATCGCTGCTGCTGATCTTGTTGTTGGGTAGATTGTCCATGAAGTTATTCAGGGATTGGCAGGAATTCTGCAGGCTCTGGTTCTTTCGACTAGCTTCCTGCGTGAGCTGCTCTCTGGTCGGGAGAGGAGAGAGGAGAGGGAGGAAGGTTACATCTTTGTATTTTAATTTCTTATCAAAACTGCACTCGGTGAATATTTCTATATTATGGTTCTGTAGAAACAGCCACAGCAGTTGGTGTTCATGTGCTGAGGATTCACTGACTGGCTGGCTGCCCGAACATGATGCTCCAGACCGTCTCAGCATCAAGCATCATGATAACCAAACGCTGTCTTATTTAAAAAAGTAACTGAAGATACAATAGGCTGCTGAGAGAATAGAACCCCAGTGCATTTCTAAGAAGTGAATTCCTGTGTGCTCACCTCTGACCGATCTGGCTGGCCACGTTGGCGTATCGTTCTCGCAGTCTCTGCACTTCGGCCTCTTGCTTCTTGATGTCGGGGCAGTACTCCTGGAAGCCCTTCTGCAGGGAGTTGCACTGCTGCTGCGTCACATCCAGGTCTTTGCCCAGCTTCATCAGAACATCATCCTTCTCAGACAGATCGCTCTTCATTTTCTAAAGGAGGCAAGGGGCGGCGGGGTGCGATAAAAAAGGGACGTTATCTCACAGCAGAGACGGGAGCAGAGACAGGAGAGCAGGGGACAAACACACACCAGACTTGTTTTTATGTTGTGTTTAAAGCTAAGTATTTGGAGACAGTGTGGCCTAGTGGCTGGTAGGATTGTGAGGGAGACAATGTGGTCTGGTGGTAAAAGCTAAGTGGATGGGAGGCAGCATGACCAGGTAGTTAGAGCTGAGAGACAAGGAGGGAGGCAGAGTGGCCAAGTGGTTAGAGCTGAGCCACTGGGAGGGAGGTTGTGTGGCCCAGTGTAGATCTAAGGCCCTTGTGGATACAGTGTGGCACAGTGGCTTGGGCTGTCCCATCACAGGTCGGGAGTGTTCAGAGTATGCCCACCTGGAGCTCCCGGTTGCGTTCCTGGATGGCGCTGGGGTTGTTGACGATGCCCGTGTCTGCTGCCAGTTCACGCTCAAACTTGGAGATGATGCCGTCCGCCTTCTTGATGTCATTCTCCAGATTCAGGGCAGCGTTGGCTCTGATGGGGAAACAGACGTGACGTTTATGTTCTCCAATCCGATTATTTCGCACCCCCTTATTGGTGTTGAATTCCTCAGGAATGAAACCGTCACTATGAATCCACAGCCAGTCTCTCCTCTTATCCAGACTGCACCGTGAACGTCACGCGGTGTTGTTTCACACCCGCTAGACGGAGGCTGGCACTTACTTCTGCGTGTACAGGCTGGACAGGGCGCTGACCTCGTCGTACTTGCTCTTGACGTTGTTCAGTTTGTTGGGCAATGCCGCTGCTGTGGGGCCGGTGGGCTTTGTGGAGAAGAAAGCCTCAATCTCCCGCTGGGCCACGTCCTTCTCCATCCCGATGCTCTGCAGGGCTTTGTTGGTGCGCTGCATGGGGGAACCAGAGATTTGAGTGCGACACAGACTCCACGAGTCCGATAGGCAACACTGTCACCTGCGACCATTACCCTCTCCAGAGGCACTGTATATTGTACTGTACGATGCAAAATGCATTGAAGAAGTTAACTAGCCATCACAGATATATTGTGAACAAAAATCCCTTAAGAATAATACAATGCCCCCCATTAATAAGGCATCCCTTCATGCTGTGGAACAGGTTATGGCTCCCAGTTGCCCCGCAATGCTGTTCCACTGGCACTTTCATTCTCGTTGCAAGGTGACACACAGACAGCGTGGTCTCGTGACTGTGGGGTCCCACTATAGCTCTGTTTGGGCTCTGGCCTCACCTCCTGGTCCTGGAGCTGGGTGCTCACGTCCTGGGGCGCGGAGCTGCGGTTCAGTGGAGCTCGCAGGCGGTTCACGATGTCCTTCTCTGTCTGCACCAGGTCCCCGTTGATCAGGTCCAGCCGCTCAGAAAACTTCCTGGCCTGAGGCTCGTCGTTGCTGCTGTAGACGCCTCCTGGAAGAGATGGAGGGGCCCAGAGAGATTTAGGAAACTGCACCCCCGGGTCTCCCATCTAGGTCCCATTGCTCTATAGTACAGAACACATTATGGACTCCTTCTTGGAGCCAAAATGTCTCCCGTTGCATTACCTCCTCTGCAGTGCGATCAGAGGAGCTGCTACACTGGTAAAAGCCACTTGACAATGGCACCAAAGTATTATCACAACCAATACACGCTGTTTATCAGTTGCAGCACCACAGAACCACATCAGTGTGCAATCGTATCAGGGCAACACTGTGCAGTATTTGACACAGATGCATGTGTACTTATTGTTTGAATTGCTTTAGGCTGCTATGGGTTCTGCTATGCTGAGAGTAAGATGATGGTACTGTAATGGTACATTTGACATAACTTTAAGCACTCAAATCATGAGTTGTATTAAAAAAAAAAACTAAATTGGTTCCAGTAAGCCATTTTGTCAGAAACATTGGCTTTATTTTTGTTGTATTCCTAATTTGGATTTGCTTCTGCAACGGCGTGTCACTGGGATTTCCGACTCGTCTGTGTGAAGGGCATTGCGGATTGTCACTATGAAGGTGTAAGAGGGTTTGAAGCCGAGCGCACCTGCTTTCTGCGAGCGGTTCACCTCCATAGGCTGTCTCTTCAAGCTGCTCTGCAGGTCAGCCCTGTTCCTCTTCAGCTCGTTCATGTCATTATTCAGCCTGGCCGCCAAGCAGAGGAGACAAGTTATTCACTTTAACATTAATGGTCAGAAGAACAAGGTGAGAGGGGGGAAGACTTCTCTCTTTGACGTGCATAGCGAGGTAGCACTATACAGTACAGCTTATAAGAAGTGCAGTAGACAGCGTTTGTGTTCGTGAGTGTGTGAGCGTCCTACACAGACGGCAGTGTGGTACCTGTCCAGCTTGTCGATGGCCTCAGGGTCTGGGGGAGGGATGTTGAAGCACACTCCAGGGAGGCTCTTGGTCACCCCATTGCTGGCCTGCACCACCCAGTTCTCGTTGTCGGTGTTGTCTTTCAGGATGAACTTCTCTCCACGCGTCACCTCCGCCTGACAGGATGAGAAGACAGTCAGAACCATGCAGAGAGGCTCTGGGTGTAGTGAAGCAGCGGATAAGACCATTAATATGGTTGTGTTGAAACTAGAAATGTAGTAATATTATATTTTCATCATCGATGCCTTCTGGGACAGTCTACCTAATATCTGGCATAACCGATGTTATGTCAGGTTTACGTGGCATCTTATGTTCTCATTGTAAGCTGTCCCTGGTGACTGTATAAACATGCCTCCGATGAGTGGCTCTCACCTTGCCGTTGTCCCAGTCGCACAGGGACTCCACACCAACGGGTTTGGAGGTGCGGGAGCGGCGCAGTTTGAGAGGGGCGATGTAGGGGCTGCGCTTCTTCAGGTCCGCGAGCAGACGCTCGTTCTGCAGGATGCTCTTCTCCTGGCTCTGCAGAGACAGACACGCAGCGTGAGGAGAAGGAGAGAAGAGAGGGGCTACCCCTGAACACACAGCACCCTCCCCTCAAGCAGCTCCAGAGCCACTCTTAGCATCCCCCAGGCACGGCTCAGTTTTGTGGAGGGGCTGTGACAAGATGAAGGGTTAATACTACCACTGAGTTTGGGTTAAGACTGGTGGGTGGGATGACAAGGACAGGGACTTAGAAAGGAATGCAGCCAGTTGTCTTTGTTGAGGCTGAATAGCTTTCTCGTATTCCATGCAGCTGCATGAACAATGTACCCTGTGAACTTTAATAGTCTCCTGCATAATCTCTTGTTCAGAAGTACTGATACAATGCCTTCCAACCCGTTCCAATCCCACCCCCCCGGACCCCCCAGACCCTCACCTCGATAGTCCTCAGGATCTCACTGTTGCTTTTGAGGCCGAGGGATTTGGGGTCGAGTTCTGTGTTGAGCTTCTGGACAGACTGGGACACGGTGTCCACATCATCCTGGAACTGAAGAGCAGCAGCAAGGGAGAGAGAAACATGGCATCACTCTTTCCATTCATTTGAAATAGCCCTCCTGATAGAAACTCTTCTACAGACGAGAGGCATGCTGTGTGCAGCGTAGTGCTGAGAAGCAACACAGGGAGGTGCAGCGCCAGGAGTGCATTACAACATTCATTGTAGGCTTGTTACTGACCAGCCTGTAATCTCTGCATTTCACTTCTGTGTTGGTATTACAGCTTGACTTGGTAGCAGCAGCTGGATCATTCAGTGCAAGAACACAAGAGTCCGGGGTTGCCTTGTAATTAAGTGGCTTAAAACAGAACGACTAGAACTGAAGTTTCATGTGTGTAAGTTATGGTCCAAACAGGAGCCTGAGCAAGAACTCTGATCGCTATTACAGACGCCTTTAACAAAGAAATAAAGAACGGGATTCAGCATGTGCTCATAGCAGTTGTGAGCTGTGTGTTGGTGTTTTGTGCAGCAATGCAGAAGATGGTGCTTCTCTACCTTTTTATAGTCCTCCACATTCTGAAGGTGGCTCTCCTGGCAGATGCAGAGGTTCAGTAAGCTCTGCCACTCGTTCCGAACCGCGTCTCTGTGTGCCTGAGGACAGAGAGGAACCGCATTACAGCTCTGAAAGTGGGGCAGAACCCTCAGGCACCCCACCCCTCCTCCACGCTGTCAGACACGCGCATGCTGTTCTGGAATTTAGAGTCGGTCCATCTGTACCGTTTTTACTGCATTGATCACTCACTCATAAACTAAAACATGAACTACAATGCTCCCTCCATTATTTTTTATTGGGTAGTTCACAAATGTGTTTAATTCACGGTTAGGCCATGTTAGCAGAAAAATGAACAAGTGCTATACTTTACTGTAGAAGAGCCCTTCTTTATTCACAATTTTCTTATGTGTGAGACAGATTGTGAAATCCTGACGTGGCACTGTGCTAATACTATGTGCTGAAAGATCCTGAAAGTAAATAATAATTGCAATCATGAACTCTCCAGCTCTCATCCGTTTCTGTGCAGTGCAGGTGCGAGCCAAGCCCTGCTGCTCTCACCTGGATGGTGGGGCTGGCGGGATGCTTCATCTCAATGAGCCGGTCCCCATCGTCCTGCAGCTTGTTCACCTCGCTCTCGTGGGTCATCAGGCTATTGGTCTTGAAATTCTGAGGGGAGACAAGCCAGCATGGAGCTCAGCGTCTCCCACTGTCTGCTGGGAGGGCTAAGCGCAAGATGTTCAGGATAAAGCTATGAGTCCAGTACTAAAGACCGTCTGTCCATAAAGACTGCATTTAGAGGGTGGCTTTAGCAGTCGCTATCTGTGTAGACAGTAACTATACATTGGCTTTATTTCATTTGTTCTTCCCTCTTTCTCTTTGTTTCTCATTTCTCTCCTTCCTTCTCTTGTCTTTGCCTCTCCCCGCTCCCTCTCCCTCTCTCCTCACCTTGTACTGCCTGCACACGTCAGCAGATTCTCCCTGCCTCTCTCTCCTTCTCCCTCACCTCATACTTCCTGCAAACGTCTGCAGATTCTCCATGTCTCTCTCTCTTCCTCTCCCTCCCGCCATCCCTCTCTCCTCACCTCGTACTGCCTGCGCACATTGGCAGATTCTCCCTCTCTCGCCTCACCTCGTACTGCCTGCGCACGTTGACAGATTCTCCCTCCCTCTCCCTCTCCCTCTCCCTCTCCCTCCTCACCTCAGACTTCCTGCACACATTGGCAGATCCTCCCTCTCCCTCCCTCTCTCCTCACCTCGTACTGCCTGCGCACGTCTGCAGGCTCAGCCATGCGGTCGCTCCAGTCCCGCTTCAGCACCTGTTCCTGCTGCTCGTTCAGGTAGGTGAGCTCCTTGGTGCAGCCCTGCATGTAGTCGTACAGACTGCCCAGGTAGTGCCTGCGCCACTGCGAGTTATCCTGGCGAGGGAAGACACTGTGAGCACGGGACACGCCAAACAGTAACACCACATTTCAGAGCCATGTATGTCTGTTCCAATTCTTACCAACAGATTCTTGTATTGCTCCTGAATATTAGCATACTGTTCCTGAAATAGAAAAAAAAAAACACAATTCATGATTTTGTTTTGAAGCGATTTACACAGGGTTGCTGGTTTTACTGTTTTCAATCTGTGGCCCGTACTGGTCTCACAGGACCCCTGATCGAGGGTTTGTGGTTTGGGGTGTGGGGTTTGAGGGGTGGGGTTTGGGGTGACTCACAGGGTTGTTGGTTTTGCTGTTTTCGATCTGCGGCCCGTACTGCTCCACCTCCTTGTGCAGGATGTTGTGCTCTGCGATCTGCTTCTCCAGCTCCGGCAGGGTGGGTCCATACACCCCTCCATTCACCTGCCTCTGCAGAGACAGACACACCGTCAGCAAGGGAGCTCAGCAACACAGCTCTGCTTTTAAACAGGTTATGAGCAGCTACAACCAAAAACTAGACAAAGCCGTTCTCACACGTCAAATTGATTCCCACTGCCTTCTCTCATTGGGTCCTCGTCAGCTGATCTGAACGCAAGCAGATCTCAATACTGACCTTCTTTAAATCACTACACGGGACCCTGGCGCTGTACACAGAGTCTCGCCTGCACTGTTATGCAAGTTAGATTTTCATAACATTCCTACACACATTTCTATTTCCTCAGTGGTGGTATTCAGCCTCTATTACGCCTGTTTTTTATAGAGTCCCCATAGTGAGCAATCTCCCTGTAAAACTGCTTAATAATGCAATTCAAGTTTATCTGATCCTCCTTCTAACAAAGTGAATGCAATGATTTTGCCTATTCAACACATGTCTTTTGTTTTCACTATAAACCTAGGACACAGTAAAGTGTGGTTGGCAGAACCCCTCCTAACCTGTTTCTTGTTAAGAATTTGCGGCCAGTCAATTCCGGAGCCTCTATCGGGAACGTCCAGATGATCGTAGACCTCCCGGTACTGAACGCAGGCCTTGGACCAGCGCTCATGCAGCAGCTTGACACTGGGGAGAGAGAAGAGACAGTTACACTTTCTGAAGCACAACTCATTTCAAACGCCTCTTCACTATGGATCAGCCCCTGTGCTTTATTCGCTGGAGATTATTTGGGAGCTCCGTTGGCGATGACTCACTCTTTATCGATCTCGATGGCCTGGGGGTGCTGCTTCTTCTTGGCCTTGTCGACATCGAGGAACAGGTCCTTCAGCAGCCCCTCTGCGTCGGACAGGTTGTCTGCATTCACCTTCTGATACTCGAAGGCTTTGCCTTTCCTCCGGTTGGATTGGTCCTGTAGGAGTGAGCAGAGAACATTACAAGAGAGCACAGCACCGTGCTGACTGATACAGGCAAGAGACGACACTGACGTTCTGCCCAAATCTGACAGAAACCCAACCGTGAGCCAGCTGCTAAATGAATGTGTGAAAATGTACTGTGGGAAGCGGAGACAGACAGTCGTGTAGTTCAGTCCTGACTGCACTGAGACGGGAGCACAATCATGAAGCGTCGCACTTACCACAGTGAGTTTTTCCTCAGAGCTGAGAATGTCCTTTTCCACCTGGTCCGCATTCTTCTGCATGCGAGCGATCAGCAGAGCCAGATCATTGACCTCGGACCTGAGGAGAGGGGGCAGGGACACCGTCAGTCACACCAGCACTTTACTACAGTCATAATCATAGCAATAAAGTAGTGAAAAGTGGGGGTTCAAACTTGGTCAACTCATTTATACCTTAATAATAATGAGCACTAGTCTAAACACCATTCTCAGCTCTCCAGCGCTGTCATTACCAGTATCTTAATAATAATGAGCACTAGTCTAAACACTCCATTCTCAGCTCTCTCCAGCGCTGTCACCCTGCGTCTAAACAACATGCACAGAAACACTGGTCAGAGCGCTCTCGCTCTCTCTCAGCACAGTCACACTGGAGCCCAGTCCATATCTCGCTCAGCTGGTCTGCTCTGTGGTCCGCAGTGAGTCAGGTCTGGGTGTCGGATGCTGCCTGACAGGTAGGGTGACCTCTGTCTGTCTGCTGCAGGATTGGCATCGAGCCTAGGGAGGGGCTCACAGCCACAAAAGCAACTTCCTCCACACCCAGAATTCCACGCATCTCTCACATTCTTCTGCAGAGGGCTGATGAATCACAGTGCCTATCTCTATTGCATTGCTTCGAGGGGCATGGCCTCCAAATACCTGCGGGGCAAGTTCCAATAATGTGTCCAATGACACTCCTCAATCCAGCGAAGACAGAAGGAATGGGACTCTGGCGTGTCAATTATTGATATTTATTTTTTTGTTGTGGTTGTCAATAGCACCAGTGCATTGAAAGGGTTTATGGTCTATGCTGTGATGTCAGTCTTGCACCTTGTACAGGTGTAACCTGTTCAGAAAGTGGACCTGTTGGAAACACCCAAACTGATCTAGTTACTGCGGTACTGTGGTTCAGCCTCTCTGTGTTTAATCCTCATACTGCACCAATTCAAACCACAAGGCTGAAACTCCTTGATCTTATAGAAATGTACTGCAAAGCACAGTGCAAGGAGGTGCCCCTTTTCAAGAGTTAGAGAGCGGTATGCATTGTTACTTTGTACATTGATCACTCCAAAGCTATGTGATGAAATATGATCAGCAGTTTAACCATTCATTGATCTTATTCTCTATCCTTTAAAAGCCCCCCAGGATAACAATATAACCTGTTTTGGGGGGGACCCTGTGCAGCACCCCTGTATTTGCAGACAGCGATACATCTTATCTAAAACATTTATGACTGCACAGGTCCCACCATCAGAAACCTCTTACTGATGCAAAACACAGTGAACTGGAATGAACTCATCTGGAACTAACTCATCCCAGGTAAAACAATAAGGAGCTGAACCGGACAGACACAAACTGAACCAGGCCTGTGTGCGCTGGATAAGCACCTCCACCTCGCCCTCTACACCCCATCCAATCTGAAGAGATCGACCTGCACTACGCCACATGCGGCGCACTGTTTGAACAGCACGGACTCCTGATCTACCTCTATACTGTAAACAGACAGAGAGAGGAGCCTCCCTGGAAGGATCTGGTTCAGGGCAATGCTGACGCTCTGTTTACTGTCTCTCTGAGCTCAAGTATATATACTTGAATATCTCTCTGAATGGACGAGTTGTTTTTCTAGTGTGATGGCCAGCATGCTCGTTTAACAAACACAAGGTCGTCGGCTTCTACAGGTCATGAGCCAGTTCCTTCCAGGATCATCTACTGATCACTCATTTCAATTTGCAAATACCTCCTGAAAACCACAACTACGTGTGCAGCTGTTCCATGTGAGCAATGCAGCTGCAGGTGGTTTGGCGAGGGTTAGCCCGCCCGGGTCTTGTAGGATCTCTCCTCCCACACGGGAACAGTGTGTTGTCATTGTGTGGAGAGATTCATCAGCACGGATCGCACCATGCCTTTAAAACCCTTTGACCCACATGGAAGAGAAGAGTCCTTGTTTATCATGTAAACAGAGAGGGGATTCCTGTTCTCCAGCTGGGAAACGCGTGGAAGACATCTGTCTGATTCGCTCTCCGCCACTCTCACTGCAAGTGGTTAGAACGCAGGAGGTGTTCATGTAGCAGCAGAGTTAACCTGCCCTGTACTGAAATGTTCTTCAGCTGCTTCTATATTCATGCAAATATGTGCTGTGTGCATGCTGTTAAAGCCACAGGGTCCATGGAATACGTACCACTGCAGTCTGTTTGCTGCATTCCTCTGTGCTTGATTTACAATCACAAAGAAACCAGAGTGGGACGCTACCAGCTGTGGCATAGACCTGATATCACGAGACCGCAGCGTTATGTAAAGAAACCTGTATAGCCTGTGCATGGCCTGAAGCGAAAATAATACAAGAAAATATAATTAAAGGCTGTCACCACACCTAGAACAAAGTAAATGCCATCGTGAGATCAGCAGGCATCACTGATTGCCCATTGCAGGGTGTGGTTGCATCGCCCACGCTGGCACAGGCTGCCTTTGGACCTTGTTTACTGATCATTAACAGCTATTTTTATTATACACACAGCAGTGAGGAACCGCTCTGGACAAAAGTGTTACATCACCCAGAATGTTAGGATTGAGACATAATCAAAAACATTAATACTAAATGAACATAATTGACATCTTTTATTTAACATCATTCAATCACAGACACTACAAAATGATATCGCGAAAGTCTACCGGAAGCCGTAATAGCAGTACAGTATTTCATGAAAGATTTTGAAATGTCACATTTTTCAATTTGTCCGTTGTACATGGAAAACTACACAGCGTTGTGTAATTCGACATGTTAACGTAACGTTATTCAGCAGGTTTCATTTGACTTTCTGAAAGTAAATGAGTTCATTTTATAGTGGGATGCAAAACTTTTGGCTCTGGCTGTACATTAAATATTGAGATTAAGCGTTGCGTATGATTTTGTTTCAATCTACCACATTCCTCTTCCTTTTCAACAGAGAGGCATCTCAGCGAGCAGGTATTTGGTAACGATACAGAGAAACAGGAAAGGCCGGTATCCCTGGTGTGTCCGAGCTCTGCAGCTCAGTCACAGAGTCTGACTCCCTCCCCCTGCGCACTCCCCTGCTCAGTCAGAGTCCGACTCCCTCCCCCTGCGCACTCCCCTGCTCAGTCAGAGTCCGACTCCCTCCCCCTGCGCACTCCCCTGCTCAGTCAGAGTCCGACTCCCTCCCCCTGCGCACTCCCCTGCTCAGACAGAGTCCGACTCCCTCCCCCTGCGCACTCCCCTGCTCAGTCAGAGTCCGACTCCCTCCCCCTGCGCACTCCCCTGCTCAGTCAGAGTCCGACTCCCTCCCCCTGCGCACTCCCCTGCTCAGTCAGAGTCCGACTCCCTCCCCCTGCGCACTCCCCTGCTCAGTCAGAGTCTGACTCCCTCCCCCTGCGCACTCCCCTGCTCAGTCAGAGTCCGACTCCCTCCCCCTGCGCACTCCCCTGCTCAGTCAGAGTCCGACTCCCTCCCCCTGCGCACTCCCCTGCTCAGTCAGAGTCCGACTCCCTCCCCCTGCGCACTCCCCTGCTCAGAATGTGCTTTACAGTGTTAGTGGGATAACCGCAGGCATACTGCAAAAAGAGCATATGGACGCCCCTGGTTGGCAGTCTAATTTTTTCATTGGGTAAGGTAGTCCAAGACTAGTGCTAATCAAGGTTTGTGAAACCAGCCTTTAAGTACTATGTAGGTACACAGCACTTACATGTTAGTACAAGAGTCATACCTGTGCACGTTGTGTTATTACTTCCAGTTAAAATGCAGGGTCTGTTTCTAAATGTTCAATTAGAAATGCTTGAATGTGTCTGTATTTCACCAGAAATAAACTGAGCGGGGTCCAGATTCTTTTTTTTTTTCTGTCTTTCTTTTTTACATTAAACGATGCCCAATTTCAACATGAATAAAGGCATGTTTCTATTTGAAAATACATCACTCATTTTTTAAAGGAATGCAATAACTTCAAGTCAGAGGTGAACTGAATGCGTGTCATTTAACTCCTAAGCTTTGTGGAGAGATGCTTCCACACCCTGCGTCCACCACTCTCGCAGTATTACACGATAGCACAGCACAGACAGTTAGACGCAGTCAGATAACTTCATTTCACGGAGCGATCTCTCGGCACGGACATATGCAACCACCAGCTTCAAGCTGAATACATTTTCAATGTTTCTAAACATTTTATCAGAATAAAACTATCCTGTTATGTAAATGGGTGTGACAGATAATGGATCTGTATATAGCTTTTGTGACACCCGAATTCAAAAGCTGCGTCTTGGCTCATTGAATGAACAAACAAACACACTCACTCACTCTCACAAAAAAAACCTGCCCTTTTTCTTCTGTTTGTTTTTGTTTTAAAAAGCGCTCAACTAATTTTTTTCCCCCACTTTAAAAAAACGTCTTTGCAGTAACGATACCCCAGCTGGTTCTATTGAAATCTCCGTGCTGAGACGCACACAGGATAGCCTCAAACCTGTACTCACTTGCTGATTCTGGGGGGCGCCTTGATCGTTGCTTCTTTTTTCTTGAACATCCTGAGGGCTGTTTAGCGCAGTCCCTTCTCTAGATCCCAAACAGCTGTGTGCTCTTCTCCTATATCTCCCCCAGTGTGAAGGACACGGGGAGCGTTCTGTGGAGTTAAACTGCACCTATGCAGAATCCCCGCCCTGGAAACAGGTGTGTGTGAGAGAGGACTGGAACAACCCGTTTCTCTCTTTTTTTTTTTTCAAAGTACAGTTTGGCCTGACACTTGAAAGAGACTTGTCACCCCCGCCCTGCTTTAATTTCGACATTTACTGGCTATTTAAAACCCTTTGTTTGCTCTGAGGGAGCGTCTGAGATAGGTCTCCCGGTGTTCAGTTTCCATCGCGCTTCTCCAGATGGGGTTGAGTTCGGAGTTTGAATGTGGGCTACCTGATGAGAGTGTGGGTTTGCAGGGTATCTTGCATCAGGGCAGCGATGGGATAGTGGAGATTCTTACTCGTGGCTTATTGTCACATATGTACTCAAAGACTGCAATCAAACATGCAAAGTGTTGTGGTGTTCTATGCACGGGATGACATCCGTACACACGATAAGACCGACTGCAATTTCTATAGATTTGAAGATTTCGTTGATTGAGTTATTACCACAATAATAATAATAATAATAATAATAATAATAATAATAATAATAATAATAATTAAAAAACTGAATCAGAGAATGTATGTTAATTAATCGTTTGGTATGAACACTTGTAGAATGTATCATGCATTTGAAACATCACACGAATTGAATAAGAATTCACTAGCCATTCAGTCCGCATATAATTACATTGGAATTTACTGTAACAATGAATCTTCATATAGTTCTCATGCAATCTTTCTTGCAGTATTGACTCTGTGCATGTGTATATGTGCAGGCAGCAGTGTGGAGTAGTGGTTAGGGCTCTAAACTCTTGACCGGAGGGTCATAGGTTCAATCCCTGGTGGGGGACACTGCTGCTGTACCCTTGAGCAAGGTACTTTACCTAGATTGCTCCAGTAAAAACCCAACTGTATAAATGGGTATTTGTATGTAAAAATAATGTGATATCGTGTAACAATTGTAAGTTGTCCTGAATAAGGGCGTCTGCTAAGAGATAATAATATATGTTAGAATATAAATAAAAAGTCAGGTTTTGGGCTTTGTTTTGCCTTTGCGTTTACAGACACCTGGCAACTCTGTGCGCCAGTCCTGCGAACCTGTTTAAAAGTCATCTTTATTTTACCTGTTCGCTGGAAACATGTTTTCCTGGCTCTGGGGTCCATGGGAAGGTGCAGGAGATTCTGCGTGGGTCACCTGGAAAACTATCCTAGTGCAGGAAGGGAACATGGAAGACCAGGGTCCAGCCCAGCCCCTCCACACAGACCAAGTGTGAGCAGGAGAAGACATCTAGTTTGACTTTGTGTGTGTTCTAACTGCGCTACAGTCCCAAGACCAGTGTGTCTTTAGTGTACCAAGCCTGGTGTACCACCATAGTACACACACACACACACACACACACACACAGCAAGGTGTAATTAACACACAGTGCAGGTTTAAATTAAAGCAGAGGCAAGCTGAACTATCATACCAGCAGGAGTCTAGAGCAGGTTCTTATGCATCAAGCTGTGCTTCTATTCACAGAAACTGACTCTGAGAAAAATAATCAAATAGTTCAACTTAGAATTAGTTTGCAATTCACCAGATGACAGTGTAAACCTGTGAATGTATGAACTGGTACAGACACTGCTGAGTAAAGAAATACTGAAATCTGCTCAACAGAAGGGAAAGACGCACAGGCCAGTATCTGTTAGGGTTTCGAGCTGAGATTAGGTGATAGATAATCACATAAAGAACTCTTTGTTGAAAAGCCTCAGAGACTCATGAAGTGTTTTCGCCATTGGGGTGCAACACCTGTACCTGTCAGAATGCATTGAGCAGGGGAGGCTGGATCTCTCCAATTGAGAGGCAGCGCTGGTGAAACCAGGAGAATGTGGCTCTGCAGGTTTGCAGCGAGACCCCTGGGTAGACACCTGCATTCCACACATACACCGGCTCTCAGAGACATCATTTAATAACCTGATAGAAAAAAAAACAACCTTCCAAAAACTACAAGAGTTGTATTTTATTTAAGCAATACATCACTAAAATATTTAGTGATAACGCTGTAAAGAATGTGTATGGTGGCTGGCAATGAAAGCTGCAGAGTGAGTCAGACGGAGAGAGAGGGAGACAAGTGCAGGTGCTCTCTGGGTGGAGTGACGAAACTGGAACACCTTTCACAGACCGTGCAATTAAACCAAAACACAATCACACTGTTACTAACCATAAGGCCGCCTGATTGTAAACCTCCCTCGATGATGAGGGAAGTATCCATGGCAACGGGATCTCTATACTTAGACATGACAGGCAGTGCACTATAAATAGGATTTTGAAAAAATATGTTAAATATTGTGTTTAATGACCCTGTGTGGTTCATGGTGCAGTTTGCTGTATTTTGTTGAACAGCAGTACAGAGCACACTGTGACTCTCATCTGTGTTTTTATTTAGCAGGAAGAAGCAGGCAATCCACTGATCATATAAAATACATCACGGAACCTGACATTGATGCGACACAGCTGTCTGAAATACAGTCTGTGCCAGGTAGCTTCCAACTACACAATGTTATTCTTCTTTAGTTGTGTATTATAAAGCATGGCGCAGGGCTCTGTAAGATACAAGCAGAGCGGAAGTTCATGTGGGTCTGCTGTGGAGCCATCAGATCTGTGCTGTCCTCCGGCACTATAGGTCTGATGGCTTCGCTGTGGACCTGTAGTGCAAAAAAAAAAAAAAGACTGCTTGGCAGGGCACGTTTCGGAGGGCAATGCCAAATTGGGAAAAAATGGCATCAATTCAATTGGTGACTACTACATTTTTTATTAAAAAAAAGCGAGAAGATTGGGAGGGGATCCAGGGCTCACGAAGGCAGGGCACCTGGCCGCTCTGGAATTCATGGTATGCCGGCAGCTTTTCTAGCAGTTTGGTTTTTGAGAGACACGCCACTCTGGTATTGTGAACACAAATGTTTTGTTCTAAAAATCTGTACAGTTGAATGCCTGCCAGCATAGAGATCAGGCTGTCAGATTAGAAAGCAGGAATGGGATTCTCTCAGTGCTGAAGTTTCGCAGGATTCCAATCCACACAAAGACGACTGGAGGAGGTCAGGGACTTGCAGGTCATTGTTTGGTTCGATTTAGTTCCCTGGAAAATGAAGGACAGCATTCCCTGGCACAGGAGGAGGGAGATGATTTTTTAATTAGAGTGGGGGAAATGCTTTGAAAAAAAAATAAACCCAGCCCACTTGGCAACCAGTCTCATTGCATGCAGTGCCTTGCTGTCTTACCAGAATGCACTACTCAGCCCTGAAACTGGCATTTAAAAGAACAGCACAGTCCTGCATTTATTAGTTCTTTTTAGGAGGCTTCCTGAGTGGGGAAAGTCCTATAAAGAATATCAACAGCTGCAATTATACAGATTATCCAAATTTAAAATGTGCAACAGTGCAGCCAATCTGACCCAAGGCCAAACCTCCACTCTTGCATTTTGAGTTCAGCTACATGCTGATAGTAAGGTTTCCAACACAAATCTATTTCTAGAGACACTTAAGTCTCCTTTTGTCTGGGAGATAAAGAGAACGTGGCACCTTCACTGGTGAATGGCTTCTCCGATTTCTTGAGAGGGCTTGTTTTAAGGGCTGGGATGTTCCGTGTACATGCCTGCACTCCGGCACAATGCTGTCTGCAGGTATGTCTATCTTTAGATACCCATTAGCATGACACCCCAATAGCACAGCAATAGCCCATTCATGCCTCTTTGCAACTCTATCAAACACACATGGGTCTCTCAGGTACTGGACTGTGCTACAACCAATGGCTACATAAGGATGGCTCGACGTAGTTTAACTCGAAGGCTTTAATGTGTTTTGGACTGTGGCCAGTTTGCATACAGAGAAGTGCCGTAGCATTATTATTATTATTTTATTTTTAAACAAAACAAATAAATAAATACCACAACAGATTGTTTAAATGTGTCTTTTTATTATATATTTTATTTAAATCAGGATCCTAAAATTAAATCACAGTTTTCGTTGGTTTCCGACTATCATCCCATGTTCGCAAAACTTCATTTTAAACAGAAAACGATACCGTACGCTGACAGGTACGAAACATGAAAACTAGATTTAAAAAAAAAAAAAAAAATGAAGAAATTGAGATCTGTCAAAAGAAAATTGTATATATGCATTATATTATATAAGACTCAACTCAAATGGAAGCAATGCTACCCTCTCCTGTACAGTACCATGGTTTTGGTGTCACAGGGGTCAGCAGAGAATTGGGGATGGGGGTGACCAACAAGAACTAATTTAACATCTCCAGAAGTTCAAGTCGTCAGCTCTTCTGTAGTAGAAGTTACAGTGTTCTGGAGAGCCATGTGAAACAGTTAAAGAACCAGACTCTGCAACCACACAGCCCCCCCCCATCGACTCTGTAACCACACAGCCCCCCCCCATCGACTCTGCAACTACAGAGCCCCCCCATCGACTCTGCAACTACAGAGCCCCCCTCCCATCAACTCTGCAATCACAGGCGCATGCCCCCCCGACTCTGCTGGGATAACAGTGGAAGTGTAAAGGAATCCTGGTCTCATCCCTCACTCGGATAGGGATGCCACAGAACACTCAGAAGGGCTGCCCCTCTATTAGCTCCTTCACAATGCTGCTTTAGACTGGGACAGTCTCTGCTAATCTGAACACAGAAAGAGGGAGAAACACTGGAGTTGTGCAAAAGCGTTTTTTGTTTTTAGAACACGCTAGAAGATAAACAGCATTATCTATTAAATGCAGGCAGCCCCTATCTGGGGGAGGGTTAAAAGCATCTGTGGATGTATAAAAGCTGTTATAACACATAGCAGTGGTTCGGACAACTGTAAGGAAACAAGAGGACTACACTGCTGGAAAGAGCAGGGCGTGCCATGAAAGCCAATGGATTACCTTAACCTGGGAGGAGTTTTCATCAGGAAAGATCAAATTATTACATAGCAGTCCTGTGAAACCATTCATGAATGCAGGCAGCAGTCACCCAAGGAGGGTCATGATAAAAACATTCTAATTATTGAGTGATATCGTGCTTAGCACCTTCACACAACCAAGCCAGGAGCAGTGGGTTAGGGTTACTTGTTAAACCAGTGAAGCAGTCTTGCTCTCGTCTGTAGTGTGTGATCCTAGTGAATGGGGAAAGCACAGAGAGACACAGTCTTGCATTGGAATGCACTGTACTGAACCAGCAGGCAGCAAATAAGCAGGCGGAGGTTACAATGTGTAGCAAAGCATGTTTTAGAACCCCAATGACAGGTACTGAACATTAAGATGGGGGAGGAGAGACTGCTGCCCAGCCAGGCAATTCAACATAGAACAATGGATCCTGAAGGCGCTTAAGAATTCAAATTATATTTAAGACACTCTAGTACACTAGCCTAGATCCTTTCCCGGTTCTGGATTAGCTCTAGAACACAATTGCCTCAAGAATCTCAAATCTCAGGGTTCTTCAATCTAGCACCCTCAACCCAAGATCTGGATGTTCTAGAATGAGACCTCAGGTTTTGGGGGGTTCTAGATGCTTATGCAGCACCTCAGGCCTAGGTTAGTTACAAATGAAAAAAAAGAAAAAGAAAATGCTGACAGGGTTTGGACTGGACCTGGACCTCCACGAACCCATGTCCCTGGCACAGGTCCCCCAGCGAAGCCTGGGCACAGATTAGCTGCCGAAGCCGAAGATGCCCTTGATGTAGCCGGTCAGCCCGCCCTTGCCCTTCTGTTCCACCTTGTCGTCGAGAGGCGGGAAGGCCACGTGGTTCAACGCCAGGTCAAAGAACAGAGGCTTGCACGGGATTGGCTGGAACTCCGGAGGGAACGTCACCAGATTGGGCTGCTTCCCCACAAGGGAGGGGTCAAGGTGGAAGGCATCCAATCGGTCACAGAGAGGCTGCAGGGAGGGGAGGGACACACACTCAATACATCTGTCATTGTCTTTCACTGCACACCCATAGAGTATATCCTGAACCCAACACAAAGCCCAGAAACCATAACTCTAAATATCAGTTTTCATCCTGTGAAGGGTGCAAACCTAAGCACAGCACCCACGTTCTCTTAAATACATATTAATTCCACGTCTTAGGGGCCAAGAATTACCCAGCTTCTCACCTTGTTGTCTTTGACCTCCTGAGACTGCGAGGGAGTCTCGGCCGAATCCTCCGTATCTGAAACACAATCACCCATAACAATGAAACACACCATACTGAACTACAAACCACAGCACCCCAGCAGAGCTACGATGGCCATCCAATCAGACACATGGAGAGAACACCAAATCTCTGCTTATAGAAGACTTGGGAAGGATACGCTGTAGGAACATGGAAGCCAGGTCTCCTCTCTCCACTCACCCAGAATAGCTGCTGCCTGCAAGGAGTACATCTCAGCATTGACCTCAGTGATCAGCTCCTGAACATCAGGAAGGTCCTGAGGAGGCAAGAGAAGAGGAGCCAGACACACCACCCCATTATTATTATTATTACAGCTGAAACTCACAGCGTCTCTGCCATGCTGGCCGAGTACAAACATTAAAAAGTGAATGCGCTGGTCCTAGCAATAGAAGACCACTTTTGTAGCTCCACTGATGGAGAAAGAGGGGGTTCCAGCTGTAACCCCATTTAAAAGGCAGAGCAGTCTGTTAGCAAAGTGACAGGTGTCCCCCCCCATAAGTACAGTGCAGTGCTGGTACACCTTCCATGAACAGAACGCACCAGCTCTCCCAGTGCTTCCCAGTGCGTGAGCTGATCTGGTGCATACCTTCAGGCTGCTGTTGCAGGACTTGGCCTGCACCTGGACCTCCTTGGCGTACTTGAGGACCCTCTGGTACAGCACCAGGGCCTCACTCCACTTCTTCACTAGCACATAGGACTGAGCGATGAAGAAACACCTGGGAGCAGAGACACAGAGCCATTGTCAACACAAACACACCGTTAATACGATCTCGAGAAACAAAGCCATCAACACAAACATACCGTTAATACGATCTCAAGGAAGAGCCACCATCACCAATAATGACAATAGCAAAGGGGGGCCCGTGTAGATATGGGGATGCCTGTTTGCAAGCATCGTCAGTGCGTGTGTTAGTACTGGCTATGCTGGGCTTGCGTACCTGTATGCCTTGTAGACCAGAGTCTTGAGGGCCACCTCCTTCTGGAAGCTGTGATCATCCTCCATGCCCAGGAGCTGGGGCAGCTCTGCCAGGCTCTGGGACAAGACAGAGCGAGAGAGTTGAGTTGAGTTCAGGGAGTGCAGAAGTGCGAACATGCTTTGCTTTCACACTTCTCTAAAGCTGCGCTGACCTGCAGGATGATGTCGTAGAGCCGGATGAGGTCCTGCGGCCGGGGGCCCCTCTTGCTCTCGTCCGGCTGCGGCTCCTTCAGCTTGGCCTGCAGCACCCGGGCCATGCTCTCATTGCGCTTCACCACCGTCCACAGCTTGATGTAGGTCAGGTAGCTGCAGGCAGACACAGCCAGCGTTACACGAGAGACGCGTACTGCTGGCATTCACACACCCAGGCACCCTGCTGCATGTATCCTGTGCACAGCCGCTCCTACAAGGCAGGCTAACAAACATGACTCCCATTGCACGGCTATCCCCCCCTAGGAAAGTGCTCTGGGTGCTAGCTTACAAGGCTACTCTAGCACCCTGATTTCCTCTTCAGTCTCTGAATGGCACACACAGGGTGTGGAGAGCAGGGGAGCCTCACCTGTGCAGGTACTGCAGGTTGGAGACTTTGCAGGTCTCTCCGTCCAGAGCTCGATCACGCTGTTTCTGGAATGAAAAGTGAGAGAGAGAGAGAGAGAGAACAGTCAGTCACAGCCACAACGAACATGGAGGAGTCCCATAGATCCACAGTCACATGAGCATCATTTCGCAACAGAACACATTCAGATGTTGCTAAAATGGTATCACACATATTAGGCACCAGTAAGTCCTGCAATGAAACTGGGGCATTATCAGACTCCTTGCACTGCCCACAGCTGCCTGATTTCACATTGAGGAATGGTTCCTAGGTATAATACAAACTTCAGAAAGGCGTTGAGATGGTAAATAACAGCAGGTGAAACGTAACCCTCTCCTGTCACACAACTCCCCCCTCCTCCAATGGGAGCTGGAACAGGCCAGTCTCTCAGAACGAAGCCCCTCTCGGTCTCGTCTCCTCTACGTACCGCGTCTGCCTTGAGCTCCTCGCGCACGGCCTGGATGGCATCGCGGCTCTCGCTGAGCAGGGACTCGTACAGGCGCTCCTTCGTCTCCTCGCTGGCAGCCTGGGGGGGGGGGGGGGGGGGGGGGGGGCGACAAGGAGGACGGCAATGAGGAAAACACCTTTTTTGGGGGGGGCTAAAAAACTAATTTTGCTCCTATTGTTAGTCCCGTAATGATTTGTGGTTCACTGTGTGATGATTCAAAGTGCTGCCACTCCTCTCAGTGTGTCAGTCAGTACCCAGGCAGTGGCGTATCTCTCTCCCCTCCCTCAGTAATCGTCACTGTCGCTCAGCAACGCGAGGTATGCACTCAGTAGTAACCGCTAAAAGAAGAACGTTTGTTACAAAGCATGCAACCAATTCCTTCCAAACGAGCCCTTTTTCAAACCAGCAGTCGTGCAGCCCGGCCGCATTCTGTACATTTTTCTTTTTATACAACTTAGAAAAAAAATTCGGTGATCCCAACCTGCCCTGCACCCACTCTTATTGAGGAGCTGGAAAAGACTGCTCTCAGAGGGACAAGACAATCACAGCAACAGGAATATTTAGTGCAAGGTCAGGCTGGGAAGAATCTACTTAGTTACAGGAAGTGAAAAAAACAGGGATCATCCTGTACTGCTCCACACTCTGCTCTATTCTACTACTGCTCGCAATCAATTTTATTTTCTGTATCTTGTGCCTGACTTTACTCTTAAAGGTAACCGTATTCACGTTTAATTGCTCTTGTTTGAAATCATTCTTATCCATTTATTGTACTTACTACTTGCTCTTAATGGAATTTACTCTTATAATCAAATATTTGTAAGTTTAATTGCTCTTGGTCGTAATCGCTCTCAAACAATTTTACAGTATTTTTTATTTCCTCTCATTTGAATTTGCTCTTACTACTTGATTGTATTGTATTTTATCACTGCTATTATCTGTAATGTGATATTTTGTAATGTGATACTTTAATGTACTTTAACTGTAAGTCGCCCTGGATAAGGGCATCTGCTAAGAAGACATTAATAACAATAAGACTCCCATTGCACAGCAGTTTGATCCTCTCCTGGTTTGAGGATGAGTTTAATTATAAGACACATCTGAGCTTGTTACCTATACACACTAAGGCTAATTGTGCTCGTATTAAAACCTGGAATGGTGTACCTGCTATGCAATAGGACTCTTATTTTCATCCCTGAATGCTTTTATAGGAAATGCTTTACGGGAGATCTAGGGCCTGCTGTTCCACTGTCTGCAAAGTGGTCTTTAATGCATTTACTATTGAGGGGCAATTTGCCTGTGATCTGCCCACGGGGCAAAACACAGGTCACAATGCGAGTGCTGAGGCTGGGGTTGGGTTAAAACCATACCAGGGGATCTGTGTTCAACTCCTAGACTGACCCAGCCCTTGTGGGGCCATCCCCACCCCTTAGCTCTCTCTCTCTCTCTCTCTCTCTCTCTCTCTACTTTGGCTACACCCTGCTAATGCTCGAGTAACCGGTTTGCACTCTACAATCAACAAGAGAAGCTGCTGAACAGGGCTGGGAGGATGTCAAAGTGGTGCCTCAACTCCCTGGGAGCAGCAGTACTGAGAAAGAAAACAAACAGTTTCAGGAGTTACGCTGGCATCTGCTCCTGCACTCTCCCCTCTCTCTCTCTCCCCTCTCTACTGAGTGTGCTTCTAAACCACCCAACCACACCGCTCCCACCCTCAACATCTTAAAATAAAACCCAGTCTCCCAGTCCTCCCAGGAGCCACACAGCCCCCCCCCCCACCCTTAGAACAAGCTGCTCGAGGGCCCCTTACTCTGAACCATTAGCCACCCTGCCCTGTAGGATGACCACTACCTTTTAGGCCAACAGCTTTAATCCTTCAAGCAAATGATTTCCACATATTATTATTATTATTATTATTATTTTAATGTTTCATTTATGCCATTTCATTTGTACAGTGTGCTTTTTAATTTCAATACTGCGCTTCTCAGACCTGCACATCAAAGCAATGTAAAGGAATGCTAAGGGTGAGGCTGGAAGGGCACAGCCGGTCTGTCTGTGACTCAGAGGCTGGTGAAGGAGTGGTGAAGGGGAGAGGCTGCTGCATAAATATCTGAGACAGGTGCACAAGGCGAGCTGCTGCTCTTTAGGGATACAGCACCACCTGCTGGTGGAGTGAGGCAACTTCATTTAACAGCTGCTTTTCAACCAGTACCAGTTTTGCAACACCCTGCAGCCCCCTGGTGTCTTACCTGTGCGATGGCAGCCTCGTTGTCAGCCAGTCCGAGCAGAAAGATCCTCACTTTATCGATTTTCACAGGGATGGTGCGTCCCCTCCACTCCACCTCGCTCATGGTGGCTGCCTGCTTGGCACGGGTCTGAGTGATGAGAGCCTGTGGGAGGAGAAGCGAGGCGACTGAATCACACGCAACAGGCATAGGTAACAAGGTGTGTCTCATTAAACTCTCAGTAAAAATAGTCTCATAAGCCTGTGTGTGTGTGTGTGTGTGTGTGTCATATACAAACTCCATTACAGCACAACACAGTCCTGAAGAGATGTAGGCAGCACCACGGCTTCCCCCTCAGCGAGACCCTGGGAGACGTGAGCCGTACTGACCTCCAGTTTCTCTGCCATCATCTGCCCTCCTCCTCCAGCACTCAGCCTCATCTGAATCAGCTCGTTCATGGCATTCTGGTCCCCTAGAAACAGGGCAGGAGAAACACACAGCGAGGCGGTCACCGCATGGGAAGAGGCAGGGAGCAAACACAGGCTTCTGATAAGTAACTGTGGTCTCATGTCTCAGGGCAGAGTAAGCCGCACTGGAATACTCCATCTACTCTCCCTCCACCTTTGCATGGCACATTATTCAACAAGATGTCTTGAAAATCAGGTCAACCTTTAACAATGTATTACAGAAGTACACATGTAGCTCCATTTAGTTTGAATGAATGCCCAATGCAGTGGAGCCCTTTATACTACGCAACCAGTTATATCACAGCATGGCAGTGGCTCCCAATTTGCTCCATAATCCCAACACACCAGCACTTTCATTTATTGGAATAGCGTGCTCTGGTTACTATGGCTCCCGAACAGTGCTATAAAAAGGGGAGATTTGTGTACCAAGTGCAAGCTTCTTTGTAGTTGCACCGGAGTGTACATTCCGCCCCCTCCCCTCCCCTACAGTGACGCTCGCTCGCTGGCTCCACCCCCTCCCGTCACGCTCGCTGGCTCCACCCTCCCCCCTCCCGTCACGCTCGCTGGCTGGCTCCACCCTCTCCCCTCCCGTCACGCTCGCTGGCTCCACCCTCCCCCCTCCCGTCACGCTCGCTGGCTGGCTCCACCCTCTCCCCTCCCGTCACGCTCACTGGCTCCACCCCCTCCCCTCCCTGGCTCCCCTCCCCTCCCCTCCCTGGCTCCACCCCCTCCACTCACTCTCCCTGGCTAATACCCCTCCCTGGCTCCACCCCCTCCCTGGCTCCACCCCATCCCCTCACGCTCGCTCGCTGGCTCCCTCACCGATGTTGTAGGCACAGTAGCGAATGTTGGGGGAGATCTCCTCCACACGCTGATGGTACAGGACAGCCAGCTCCTCAGTGAAGGCACTGGCCAGCTTCTCGTAGATCGTCCTGAGAGAGGAGGGACAGGTCAAATCGGCCGCTCCCTTCAGCTTTTTAACAGCAAACATTTAAGTCAGCAGACTTGCACTTTACAGGTAAAGCAGTCCGAGACTGCTGATCTGATTCTGTGAAACCAGCCGAGAACCTTGACTAGGGTTCAGTTTGACATCCTAACATTTCTGAGTTGCTTTTTGTGAATCACTCGCTACAGTTTCCCCCTGCGCACCTTCATACTATTAAAAAGGTGGCATGACAAGAATACACCAATACCTCAAAATGATTTTTTTTTTTTTTTTTTTTTTTAAACTTACTTGCATTTATTGAAGGCTTCCATTGCAGCTTTCCACTCCTGCAACTCAAAGTGCAGCATTCCTGTCAGGTACGAATGGTAGGCCTGTGAAGAAACCAGCAGTGAATGTGCTGCAACACCAGGGGAGGTACAAGTACCAGCATGGCTACTGAACTCACTCTTACATTCAACTACAGATGCCACTACAGCGAGATGCCACCATGACCTCACTCTGCAGTCCACTGGTCTTTATATCAAGTGAACCTGCATTTACCAGTACTGTCCCCCCTCTCCCTCTCACCTGTGCCTCCAGCTTGGTCTTGGCGTCCACGCGGTTACTCTCACACAGCCTCTCCAGCTCCTCCCCGTGCTTGGCTGCCTTGCGCAGTCGGGACAGCAGGTGGAAGCGTTTGCGTGACTCGGTGTTCGCCTCCTGCTTCAGCTGCATGGAGTAGCTCCAGGCCCGCTCCGCGCCCATCAGCACCAGCAGCAGGTACCTTTGAGGAAGGGGATTGCAACCGTTACAAATCTACCAAGGCCTCCAGCCCAGCACAGGTCACTCCAGCTCAGTCGCAGCAGGATTCCCATGTGAAGGGTAACCAGCAGCATGCATGGCCTGCGATACGTTTCCGATGCAGTCTCTGCTGGAGTACCTGCTGTCAGACAGCATCTCCGGAGTCACTTTCTTGCCGGTGAACTTGTGCCGGTTCCCCATCTTGAAGCCGAGGGTCTTGCGGAGACGTCGGAGGCGTCGGGAGCAGTACCCCCTGAAAACACAGAACAAGTCAGATACACTGGGTGTCCCCATTCCAGGACTTACTACCAGCTTGATTAGCCCCAGTGTATACAGGGAACAAGCTCAGGGGTGTCTTATTAAACTCATACTAAAAGCACTAATATATCAAACTGCTATGCAGTGGGAGTCTTGTTGCCATCCCTGGCTGGAACAGATCCATCCTAAGAGCACAGTCTTCTACAGCACCTCCTCGATATTTTATCATTTGGTTAAGTCACTGTTAGGCAGGCATGTGGACAGTAAACTGTACAATCCTACATATTCCAGTGGAAGGGCTCTTCACCGACCCACTGTGCAAGTCACACAGCAGCGAGGTAGAGCTGCAATTCTCCAGTGACAGGACCAGTCCAGCTACAGCGGCGTGCATCAGTACAATGGGACTGACCTGTATCTCTGATAGTCCCCGTGCCTCAGACCATGCTGCTGCTGGGATTCCTTGATGATCTGCAATACTGCACGGCAGCGTCAAGGGAAGCTCTTTCAATTGATGCTGCATCCTCTACATCAGGGTTTCTCAACCCTGTTTGAACCCGGGACCGTCTCTGTCTCCCTTAACCCTGGGGGACCCCTTTGTAAACCGGGGATGGACACAAGACTCCCATTGCATAGCAGTTACACCCATTCCAGGTTTTACTGTGAGCTTGATTAGCCAGCCACAGCGTCTATGTAACAAGTGCAGATGTGTCCTCATAGTAAAACCAGCAGGAATGGATCAAACTGCTATGCAATGGGAGTCTTCATTCCATCCCTGTGCACCCAGATCAAATGAGCCGCATAATGATTATCAGCTTACAGATTGCACTGTAGCTGGTGAATCGAAACCACGTAAAAATGCAGTAAGCAAACAGCAGCGGCTCACAAAGCATGCTGTCTCATGCAGCGTATTCAACATTTACTGAGAGTGAACACAACACCGCAGGCAACACTTCCAGCCAGTGGGGGTGAGGTTTGATTGTCTCAAGTAGATTTAGATTCACACGTCTGTTAGTCTACCGGTTTATCTATCAACGTATAGGATCAGCTGAACACGTCGATGCACTGACATTACTACGAGAGTAGTACTGTACTAGCACGATTACTACACCGACCATATTCTCTACAAACACAAGTCTGTGTTCGTCATCCAGTTCCCTACCGATTTAAACACAGCAAATCTCCGAACTTAAAATATAGAATAAACAAAGACTCGATTTTCACAACTGTTGGTGTCGATGTTTTTATTATTATTATTATTATTATTATTATTATTATTATTATTATTATTATTATTTTAGCATTGTAACTTATTTCTGTCATGTTTGCTGATCCGTTTCAATGAAATGCAACATTATAAAGCATATAGTCACGACAGAGTACATTCTCAATCACTTATTAGACGAGTCAGCATTACACCACGCTGACACACAGTATCCCACAGTGTTAAGACACGTACACATTATAAACTACCCCAGCGCTCAGCCCCGCACAGCCCGCTACTCGGGGGTCCCAGAGCCGCCCCGCTCCTCCCGTACACCCCGATATAAATGCGGCCTGGGTTAAAGGATACTCTCGAGTCCCAGGCCCTCGTTGGGTTGGTTGTTTTCCTTGTTCTCCTCCATTCCTGCACCCCGAGCCTCGCCGCGTTTCTCCGCAGCCATCTTCACTCAACACACACCGGCACTTGGAATTATGGGACAGGCGGAATTACCCAGAAGGCTGTAGCTGGTGTAATGTCTCCGCACAGTACTGACCAAACTGCGCTCGTTTTTGTCCTTTTCTTCTTTTACATTGAAAGCAAACCTGGCAAATTTATTAACAGATAGTGTTTTTATCACATAGAATCCACGATGAGATGATACAGGGGTAGATATTTACTTTCTGATCAAAATAGAGCTCTGCTTCGCTATTTCTTGGTGTCTTCATCAAGTTTGTAATACACATGTGGAAATGATTTAGTTTATAAAGGCGGCACACACACACATATATATATATATATATATATATATATATATATATATACACACACACATATATATATATATACACACACACACACACACGTGTTTAAAACCTACTAAATTGCTAAAGGTATGTAACCAGGAGGTCCCCGGTTCAAATCCCACCTCAGCCACTGACTCATTGTGTGACCCTGAGCAAGTCACTTAACCTCCTTGTGCTCCGTCTTTCGGGTGAGACGTAATTGTAAGTGACTCTGCAGCTGATGCATCGTTCACACACCCTAGTCTCTGTAAGTCGCCATGGATAAAGGCGTCTGCTAAATAAACTAATAATAACTCGGCTAGCACACACAGAGGCGTATAGCAAGGAGCTGCAAGGTATTGTGGTGTATTCACAAAGCTTTGTTTAAAGAATGTGCATCTTCAGAATGTACAATGTAACCTTGAAAACGGTTGAATAAACATTTGAGACCTTACTGTCTGTTTAATATATGCAGGTACATGTTTTATTAAACCATTACAGTTATGCAATCTACAGAAAGCCTTCTCTCTCATCAGACGTTTTCCGCTG
This sequence comes from Acipenser ruthenus, assembly GCF_902713425.1. Taxonomy (NCBI): domain Eukaryota; kingdom Metazoa; phylum Chordata; class Actinopteri; order Acipenseriformes; family Acipenseridae; genus Acipenser; species Acipenser ruthenus. The sequence goes on from NC_081207.1 coordinate 664,354, forward strand.
CCAGGATGTATTTGATGAGGAAGTTCTTGATGTGGGAGATGTGCATCACTTCCTTGATGCTGGTGTCTCTGTTCCTCAGCTGGATCAAACCGTTCTCCAGAGTGGAATCGCTGAGCAGGATGGTGAACAGGACCCCCATCTCATCATACCTGCAGACAAAAACAAAGACGCAGCGCAGTAACAAACTGCGTCTAACTGGAACGGGCTGCGTGGTGTGTGATGCGGCGCCAGTACGGATCCTGTGCTGTCCCGTCAGCGAGATGAGGTTAAAAGCTCTAGAACCACGAATGCATTGCGGTTAAGATGCTCGCTTGTGGTGGAGCTTTTAACCCTTAATGCATGAATTATTGAAAATAGCCAGCAAAAAAAAATGGATAAACACATAATATATTTTTAAATGACATTTAAAAATAAAAATTATATTGCTTTATAAAGGTTGAAGAAAATGCCATCCTATGAGGCGATCCTGCAAAAAAGGTAACACACTACCTCCTAGCCTCATGTGAGGCGATCATGCATTTGCGTTTTCCGTATGTCCCCCATATAAAGACCAGAAGAGTCTAAACTAATCCCATCTCACCGACAAGGAACAGAATCTGTAACTGCAGTGCACCGCACCACACCACGCTGCTGCCCGTTACATGAGCAGCAGCATCTGGAAGAGCCAGTGAAATAAATGCAGCCGTACTTGGAGTGCAGCTGCTCCAGCGAGGTTTGCATGGTCTCCAGGTATCCGGGCCACACCGCTATGTCCTCCTCCAACAGCTCCTGCAGCAATCCCTCACAAACCTGAAATTATTCCATTCCGCCCTGCGGGATTATTACTCAGAAACTTCCATTTTCTTCTCCTCTTTTTTTTGCAAGAGATTAAAACATGTCCTTTTTTGACTGCTGCAGCCTGACATACGGGCCTTGTGAAAAAACAAACCGACATTCGCAGTGTATAATTTAAAAACAATTAGACTAGCACTGTGCAAATCTACTGAGATTTCTTTCTGGCGAGACAGTAAGCCTGGATGTACTGTGTGCACCCCCCCCCCCGTACGGTACCTGTCTCAGCTCCAGCGTGGGTCCTCTGCCCATGTCCAGAGCTACTTTCACTGGAGCGAGACTTGGATGAAGCTTCAGCACCTAGAGAGAATAAAAACAAGAACTCCAGCTCTATATATACCACATGCAATGAGAGCAGGCATTCAGGATGGCAGCAGAGTAAACAGAGCAGCATGGTACTGTGACGCACGTTTCACAAAGAAGCAATAAAGCCTGCAGCGCACAAGCACCCTGTGCAGTAGAAAGAAAGCAGCAATGAGGCAGGACACCGAAATCAAATATGCAAATAAAAAAGAATGACATTGACGGGCCACACTGATGATTAACAAGGCGACTGTATAAGGAACAGACAACGATTCATTAAAAAAAAAAAAAAAAAAGTTACCTTTCTCTGGTGCAGTCTTTGTTTGCTGTCCACTTTCTTCAACTGCTGCAGGGAGTCGAACAGATAGGCCAGCACCCCCCTGTCCATGTTCCCACTCACAGACAGGACGTGGGGAATCACAGTCTTCCGTCCATCCCGACACTGAGGAGCAAACAGACTGTAAGACACCAGCCAGGACACAGCCTCATCTCAGCACAACATCTACCTGAGCACTTTGCATTAACAATAAGCTGTGAAAATGGGCGGATCCTTTCTCGAATGTTACTAAAGAGGGTCTGGAGTCGAATCATGCGGGTCAAACATTCTCGAAGGTCAGTATGACGTTCAGGCATGGGTCCACCTCCTTCAAGATGAATGCTGCGTGGTTGCGCCTGGGATCTGACCTGCAGCTTAGCCCTGTTGCCCTGGTGCGTCTCCAGCAGATCCCGGTCCCCCAGGCTCTGCAGGGTTTCGATGGGCTCCCTGCCCCAGGGGAAGCTGTAGTACAGCCGGGTCCCTTTGGTCCCACACTCATCCTGGAAGTCGCTGCTGCTGAAGTTCGAGGCGCCTGTAGCAAACTGAACAAGACCTTCGAGTTACAACCTCCACGGTGACAGCACCTTTCATCAGCTGGTCAACCCACAGGGTCAGCGGCACACTGAGTTTCAATTCACAGGGATCCTTTAAGACCCGACTTGACCCAAGCCTTTGTGATCGATCACTAGCGTTTGTGGGCTGAATAACATGCTCGCGTTAGTACGCTTTCTGATGCTTCCTTTGCTTTTTTGTTTTCTAATCTGCTGAAGTAATCAAGAGAATGGAAACCTACCTTCCTCCACCACTGCAGCCTGTGCCGCACCCAGAAGTCCAGCCACTGTCCAGCGGTGCGGGGGGAGCTGAACCACACCAGCGAGGCCAACATCGCCTCCCCTGTTCTGGAGACAAGAGCCAGAGCCGTCAGCTAGTGCAGCATTCGTGTCATTTCTTAACTTCCTAGTCATTTAAAAACTTTCACTCCAGAATAGACTCTACGCCACAGTGCAATTCACAACATGTTCCCCGAAAGGAAAGAAAAACTGTTAATGCAAATGATACTGGCAGCAAGCAACTCAGACACACTTGAGTCCCTCGGCTGACCTTCGGCGCTGCTTGCTGTTGCCTCTAGATTTGTAAAAGCTGTATTTACTCCCAGGGTTGTGTTCTTGAAGAATATCTGCTCTGTTTGTTTTCAGGTCCTGTTGAGGGAGGGTGCTGATCTGTTAAGGGTATCCAGATGAAGGTGTATTTTTTTTGCTCAATCTCTGATGTTGTGTGTCATTAACTGCAGGTCCCGTGGGAAGGTGGAAAAGCTCCCCCAGCAATTTAAGCGCTCACCTGGTGGTGCCTTCGCTGTCCGGGGCAGCTGGCTGGTAGCACACACCCATCTCAGCCAGGCCGAAGGGCAGCTTCCTGTTGACCAGGCTCAAGCAGTGAGTGTACTGCTCCAGGGCACCTGGGGGTCAGAGAGAGGGGCCTTAAACAAACCCTGCATTCAGATGGAAGTGTTACCCGGTCATGAGATATTTCAATATCACTTCCGTTTGTAGAACTGGTGTGCAGTAAAAGTGTCATTTTAAAGTGTTGTTAACATTCTTGAAGACCTGAATGCTCCTGTCCTTCTCTTTACTCAGCTTTTTTAACTGTACTCGGTTCTGATCCCATAAACCCTTAACAGACAGATTTAAAAAATAAAGCACATTCAATAAAAACTCCCTGAAGCCCGGATTACTGTACAAGTGTGTTTTCAAATAAGAACCTCTAACATGTTAGCACAGAAGTATGGGAGGGGTGTGCTCACAGGAAGCAAGGTGCTCCCTTTGTATTTACCATGAAATGTTGTAAACTGAGTTAGTGATGGGACATTATTACAACGTACTCTCGACATGGCCTAACAGCAGAGTGACCATATGATGCCATGTACACTAGGACAGTATGGGACAGTTTATAACTCACCCCCCAAGCATTCTGGTAAGTGTAGTCCTGCTGTGAAAGGTACCTGAGACAGGTAAATGCAGTGCGATGGAGACTGAAAAACCTGAACTGTCCCAAACTGTCCTGCTGGACCTGGAGCCATGTGGTGACCTTACCTAACAGTGAATTACGGCATAGTAAAATATATGGAGGGAGCCCTATCTGTGGAATTGCAACAGCACCACCGAACAGACGAACAGGTAACAGGGGTCTCGAAGGGGCCCTCTGCTCTCCAGCAGGCACCTTGCAGCAGCTCTGTCCTCAGGGTGGCGCTGGCTCTCAGGAGCCTCTCCACCTCTGCGGTGAGTTGCTCCACGCTCTGCCCCTTCTCTTTGAGGATCGCGGCCAGCGCTTCCCCGTCCACCAGCTTCAGGGCTTTCCTCCCCCCCGAGCCAGCCTGGTGCAGAGTGCTGAGCCCGAACACCTGGCCTCGGGACGTGGTCATTGACCTCCACCACTGCTCCGCCAGGTTCCTCCTGAGCACCATGCCCAGGGGCCCGTACCCGTGCCAGCCGGCAAGCAACGAGTCCTTCTCCACCTGCTCGCCGGTGATGAAGTGCCGGCCGCGGCACAGATCCGTCACAACGGCAGTGGGATCGGGGGCTTCGTCGCTCCTCGCAGAGTCTGCAAACTTTCTTTTCTGCCAGCCGAGAGAAGCGCGTCCTTTTAACAGACTGAGGTATCGCCTGACGCAGTATGTAGCCATTGTTATTCACGGTCTGACGGTTTAAAATAAATCCACCGGTTCCGTTTGCACGCCGCTGAAAACACAAGGGATGCCTGTAATGAAGAAGAAAAAAAAGAGAACACTGTTTATTTTACTGTATGTTTTACCCAAACAACTGTTGAATACAGAAGCCTTTTCTGTGTGTGGAAGCAAAAGTTTAAACCTCTTACTTTAATTAATGCACGAACATATAACTAAATCAAATCAATCTATCAGGCAAACGCTTTGGCTAATGCCTTCCTCAGGTAATCAATGTAATATTCTGTCATAGATACAATGACCGAATATATAACCCAAGTACAATGGGATCTGCTGACAAACAGCACCCCACGGTGCAACACCTATTATAATAATAATAAATAAATAATAATAATAATAATAATAATAATAATAATAAACTTTATTTTGTATAGCGCCCTTAAAAGCAATCATCTCAGAGCGCTTCACAATTAATAGTACAGAAATAAAATAAAAAGATTATACATAAAAAAAGCACAAGGAAATAAAACGATCATAAAAATGCCTTTCTAAAAAAGTAAGTCTTTAAATTAGCTTTAAAAAGAAGCTGAGTCCCTGATTTCTAGTGGAACTGAGTTCCATAATTTGGGGGCATAACAACAGGACTCCCTGTCGCCCATAGAGTGCAGGTGAGCAGGCGGGACACACAGCAGTGTGAGATCAGCAGAGCGGAGGTTGCGAGTAGGAGTGTAAAAAGATGAAAGACCTGACAGATAAGTCGGAGCTAGCCCATGAGGAGCCTTATATGTCAGCATTAAAATTTTAAAATCAATTCTGAACCTGATAGGCAGCCCAGTGCAAGGCCTCCAAGACAGGAGTGATGTGATCTCTTGAGCGGGACCGAGACAAAATTCTGGCTGCAAAGTTTTGGACAAATTGAATTTTAGTGAGGATGCTATTAGACAACCCAGCGAGCAGGGCGTTACAGTAAATCGATCCTGGAGAAAACAAAAGCATGACCCAGTTTTTCAGCTGCAGGTAGAGAAAGCATGGGACATTACATCGCACCTAGTGAGTGTTATATAACAATGTGCTTTGTAACCTGTAAATTATAACTCTGGGCTGGGGTTCTGTGTTGCTCTGTACATTTCTGTGACTGTGCAGCTTGTAAGCCATAATACAGTGTGACTGTGAAGGAAGCCAGAAACTAAACCAAACCGAGATCACGCGATTAAATTGATATCGACGCCGATATTTTAACACTTAAGTAAGAATGCACACTGTAAAAAGAAAGGAAAAAAAAAACACCTGACGGGTGGAAGCTACAGTCTAAACACAATACCGGTACACTGACAGCACGCCGCGTATACAGTGTATTGAACAGGATTACTCTTGGTCGTAGTTATAAACACTTCCACAGTGTCAGTACCTACGCTAAGCTTTACAGACCAGTCACTGGCTCCTTCTGCTGATGATAATGAGTGCAAACGCATTGTCTACTGCTAGGACAGATAAGGTCCTTTGTGATAAAGCAGAGAGGAGCGAATGGTTAGCTGTAGCGTTTAGAGATCATAAGGACACATATGTAACGCGAACTGGCACAGTTTGAAGACTGTATCAATTACCGGAATCTACACTTCAATGTTGCACTACTCTCTATCTGTAAAATCAGGATTGTCTGACCTGTCACCGCCTGTGCGCTACCGGCGTCTGCTCTGCGGCGGGTGTACGGAATACACAGCATTTATGTTTAAAACAAAGAAAGAAAAAAACATTTAAATAAATATTTCCTTTTGAAATAAATTCAGCAAATGACACGCTTCTACAAACTAGCAAATCGTGGAGGCGTCTTGATACGACCATGTATGTAGTGTGCATACCCACGTGGTACAGCGACAGCGACGAGCTTCCTCCTCGAACTGCACGTCATCCGCGCCGTCATTTTCATTCTATTACAACTTTATTAACAACTGCCTACCAGGAGCTGACAGCAAAGCTATGAGGCGCCGTTAGGGACAGAATTCAAACTGACACCTCATACATTACACACTGAAAATTGCATGCGGTACACACTGAAATCGTATACACTACATGGTGAAATCTCATACACACTTATGAAAGGCGCTATATAAAATCAAGATTATTATAATTAGTAGTATATATTATTATTGTTTATTTCCACAGACAGGTGCCTCATTCCCCTTTATTGTGCTGAAATGAAAAATTCTTCAAAAGTAAACAGAAGCCACTGGCATTGTCAAAAGTGCAAAAGTACTATTCAACGTCAACATAACTTTAAACAACACACAAAAAAACATCGTAAGACATTTAAAAACAATATATCTACAACAACTAAATCTCTATGAAGCTCATCAGAAAACCCGCTACGCCATGTTTGTTTTATTATTGTCATTGTGGAAAATAACATAACTGCCAATAAAGAAAATGAAAAGGAAACTGTGAAATCATAACATAACAGGGACCACTGTGTCCTCACAGCGCTGAGTGGTCCGGACCACTGTGTCCTCACAGCGCTGAGTGGTCCGGACCACTGTGTCCTCACAGCGCTGAGTGGTCCGGACCACTGTGTCCTCACAGCGCTGAGTGGTCCGGACCACTGTGTCCTCACAGCGCTGAGTGGTCCGGACCACGGGCCACAGAATGCTACAACCCCTTCTCCCTATGAAACAAACTGTTAATTTCTGAATTGACAGTGGTGTATACAAGGCGTGCTTCAGAGGATGCCCTTTGATCAAGTGCATTTGAAAGAGTATTTATGATTCCAGGTCTAGTTAAAATGTGTTCTATTAGCTCTGCCGCTGTACACCTCAATCCCTCCATTCTGACAACCTGCGCAACTGAAATGAACTCCGTTGCCTGACGCGAGAGTATTTTATGAAGTGACGTCACTGACCTTGTCTGAATTTTCACCGTGTAGTGTATGCGATTTCACCATGTAGTGTATGCGATTTCAGTGTGTTGTGTATGAGGTGTCAGTTTGAATTATGTCCCTAACGGCGCCTCATACAAAGCAGCACCCGATTTACAAAATGTACCTGCTTAAGGTGTAATTTATGTCACAATTATCTTATTTTTTCAAGTTGGATAAAACGTTGAACATCGGAATCAATATATACCACTCAAATAACTAACATAGCAGACTGAAGATTTGGAGCAGGCTACACGACTGAACACGTTTAGAAAAAAAAAAAAAAACTCGTAGCAATGCACGCAAACGCACATGGCAATTTCAGCAACGCGGAATTAGAATTACAGCGCACTTCGGTCCAGATTTGAACAGATTTTACCTCGATACCACCCTTCGGATGATGCCAGCGTTGTTTGTCGGTCAAGAAGATCCCATACGTTTTCTATATCTGCTCCATATCCCGGTCAGGGCGGTCTGTGGAATCTGGTATGCACGCCATTCATTTTTTTTTTTTTTCGTATAATACTGTAATTATCTTTTAGAATCATAACAGGTGCATTTTATGACAATGCAGTGATAGAAATCAGTAGCCGAAGCGTTATGAGATGTGGATACACATCGGTTTTAAGTGCTGCTTCTTTAAACACTGCAGGCTTAGGCTCAGTATATTAAATGAAAGCTAATGCAGTAGCGCTACCTTTATTTTTTTGTATGCCTTACACAAAACACGCTACATATGAGATGGATAGTCTGTTTCATAATGGCATTGTGATGTTTGTTTACTCTATTAGATCAGTATGTTTATTCCACATGAATCATTCACCCTCCGGCCAAACCAGCATGAAGAGGTGGAAAGTTGACAATGATTTGCTCACTTAATACAGGGCTTCACCTATGAATGATGCAAGTGGAGGACCAACATGCGGCATGTATATTAGAATACATTCTAGAGGGTGTTGAAAAGCCAACTTCACCACCTTGTCTTCAGATCCTAACCACCAACATTGTAAGATTATATTAAAAAATATATATAAATTGATACAGCAAGCCACAAGAGATGGAATATGGCAGAAAAAAAAATGTCTAAATGTATTTGAAATACATAATTCTTAAGCATACAAGATCTCCAAGATTACATTTACACAAAAAAAAAAACCACCACACAGCATACTTTTTTTCCTTTTTATTTGAAAAGGCCATGCATTGATGCATTGCCTTCTGTTAATATTTGAACAGGTCACTTTAAACATTTGCCTTTTAAATCATAAATCATTTCCTAGTACAAAAAAAAAACAAAAGACACTGAAGTTACTTCTGGAGGAATGTAAAACAAATTAAATAGTAAGAAAAAATGTGCACCATTACTAATCGCTGCACTGCAGTCTCAACAGTTGAGGTTTAAACATGTTACTCATTTCCACCCTGTTGTACAAAAATGAAAACAGTACAAGTCTGGATAACAAAATGTTGAATTTGTATAAAACACTGGACACGTCAATAAATTATTTTCATTCACTGGGGATATGCTGGGGGCATTGGGTAGCTCACCATTTGCTGGGGTTGCTGCTGCTGCTGTTGTGGGGTAAAAGGAAACTGTTGCTGGTTCATGCCGTTCTGTGCAGCACCTTGACCGTTTGTGCTAAATTGCTGGTTTGGGAAGCTTGGATTTCCATATGAAGAGGCCCCCTGGCTTCCAGAGCCATAGCTTGACTGTCCATTGTTACCATAGCCATTCCCATAGCCGTTCCCACTGTTGTCAAAGCTGCCCCCTCCATATCCACCACTTTGGGACTTGGTACCAAAGACTTTCTTGGGTCCACTACCAAAACCTCTATCGTTATCCTTATCCCTAAAACTACCAAAATCTCTCCTGCCAGAGTATCTATCACGCCGATCATCCTTAAAGCCACCTCTACCCCTGGAACGACCTGCAAAGCAATCATGTCAGGACAGTTAGTGGATTGCCTTCCCCAGGAAATGTACAGTCAATTACATAGGAAAATGCACCACATGGTCTACAAGATAAAATGTACACTTTCAGCTGGCATTCCCCCTCACCCCAAATCTTGAATTAACACATTTGTAGGCTATCTGTAGTTGTAAAAAAAAAATTGCCAACACAATTTAAGTCATCATACGCAAATAAGTGTTAATGTTTAATATTATGTTTAATGTGCGATATACCCACTCCCCTTTAGAGTACTTTAGCCAGTCAGGATGAAACTAATCAGGGTTAGCAAATTTAACACTTCTCCCCTGGTACCCACAGCCAGAAAATACCAAATCTTTACATTTAACAGGCCGAGAAGAGTAGAAAGATAACAAGGATTACCTCACTTGAGATATTTCATTAACGGTAACGATAATGACTGTATCTACCTCCTCTGTCTTCAACCATCTGGAGCAGCTTGGGGTTGATGGCTTGATTAGCCTCACGAAGAACAGAGACGAGGTCGTTCGCTTGCTTAAAGTTGCCAGGAGTAAAGAATGTATATGCTGTGCCTGTTTTGCTACTGCGGGCAGTTCGTCCAATTCGGTGAATATAGTCCTCAGAAGAGTTAGGGTAGTCATAATTGATGACAAATTTCACATCTTCCACATCTGTAAAGTGTTGCAGTGTGGCAAGGGAAATGTACAAAAAAAGATTTGCACACCACAACAGCCAGACCAAAAAACACAAGTTAGCAAAAACCAGGACATTAGACATTACCAGGGCTGTAAAGAATTAGCATTAGCATGACATCCAACTTAATCTAGTCATTACTTTAGTTCCACGGGAATACTACTGTGGGAAAAGAGAAACGATGCACACTCCATTTGCTGCCAACAATAACCTCCAATCCACCTCCCAAAAAAAAAAAAAAAAAAAAAAAAAAAAAAAAACACACACCAAAAGAAACTAGGGTGTTTAGATCTTACCAGTAAAGGAGTATGCATTCACTAGTCCATTCCCAAGTCAGCGAACTCCCCACAAATTGTCAAGTGACATCCAGGTGCTTCTACGCAGTAGGGCCGCTATGTGCACTGTAGCCTCCTCGTGTGCCAATAGGACCTTACAGTTGATAAGTCATTGAAGGTCCCTTTTCCTTACACACTCATAAGAAGCTTGCTATAAAGGCCACACTGCTCATCTTGCCAAGACCAAAACTAGGAGGGAAATTCTACTGACCCCCTACACTGATCAAATAAATAAATAAAAAAGCCCCTCAAGTCATCAAGGCAAGATCTTCCAAGAAGCCAGTACTCACTTGAGAAAATGTCTCTCGTTGGCAGGTCTCGACATGACTTTAAAAACGCAGACGGGGGAGGAACTTGATCATGGAATTTAGAGTGAGCTTTTTTATTTTCCAGTTGCTCTTACTAGATGTCCCACTACAGTCGCTATGTGCCAGTACACCAATTTTATACAAAGGTGCAAAAAGATAATCTTCAACTGCTCTCTCCACTTGAATACAACTGATGTTTTGAAACAGCAACGTACATTTGCGAGACAAAGAAACCAGGTTTATTTTAAGTTTTTGGTGAACTTAATCTAAAGGCTTAAATAAAATTTAACTGAAAATAACGCAACAGCAAAATGCTCTGTGACAAACATGCAAGGCATGGGACAGAACAAAACTGTTAGGAACAGCGCTAGCAGTGAATGCAAGGATCGAGTCTCATGTAATCCATGGCGAGAGAACAGATATTTATGGAGAATTAGGCTGGCCACTCAGCCTTTTGAAGATTACTGGCACACAATGCCGAGTTCTCAGCATTTCATCTCTCTACTCGACTGGGTGGCAGCCAGTCGACCACTTCCAATAGTCCTCCATCCCCCTCTCGAGTCCTCGGACTGTCATGCCTAGGCCCTGCCACAAAGACTGTACCTTTAGGTGAGAAACTCAGAAAAATGCACAGAAGTTAAAGAAAGCAATATACTTTCTTTAAAGAATAGGAGGAATGGTATATCTATACCATCTCAAAAGACACTAACCTAGACCTCTGGAGGCAACATCCGTGGCAATTAGGATTGGTGCTTTCCCATACTTGAATTCTGAAATAAGAGGGAACATAAGAAATAAACGGAATGGATACAAGTTTACTTGTAGCAGTGTAATGTGCTACTCTGACATTTGTGGAAGGTAACAAGTTAATTCAATACATACCATTCAGAACCCAGTCTCGTTCTTGCTGACTCTTGTCACCATGAATACCCATTGCTGGCCATCTGCAAAGAGGACACCAGCAAGGTAAGGGCTCAAGTATTCACAGATGCCTTGGCCAAACAAGTACTTCAAAACCACAGGTGCCAGTTCACAAGATACATACCCATCTCTCCTCATCCTCCTTGTAAGTTCATCACAGCGTCTCTTGGTCTCCACAAAGATAATGGTCTTGTTTTCCTTTTCACTCATGATTTCTTCCAGCAAGCGGAGAAGTCTAAAATTCATACACACATCTCAATACCAGCAAATCAGACATTCAATAGCCAGATTTAATCAAAGCATCTAGATAACTATATGGGCACGACTTTAAACACATTGCTGCAAAATAAAACGCATCCTAAAGCACCCCCCCCCCTCTTAATTCAGGAACTCACTTGTCATCCTTCTCACTGTCATTGCACACATCTACAATCTGCAGGATGTTGTGGTTTGCACTGAGCTGCAACGCCCCAACATTGATCTGAATGTATTCCTTCAAGAAGTCTTCTGCCAGCTGACGTACTTCTTTGGGCCAGGTTGCACTCCACATAAGTGTTTGTCTGTCAGGCTGAAAAGATAATTGAGGGATTATACAACCCTGCAGCACTTAGTTACATTTCAGTTATGTTTCCCCAACATCTAGCAAGTATTTGGGCTCAAAAAAAAATAAATACCCTAATCTGATCCACAATCTTCCTAATTTGTGGTTCAAAGCCCATGTCAAGCATTCGGTCAGCCTCGTCCAGCACCAGGTAAGTACATCTGCGTAAATTGGTCTTCCCAACCTCTAAAAAGTCAATCAGTCTTCCAGGTGTTGCAATACAGATTTCAACTCCTGAAAAAAAAAAAAAAACCACAAGTGTCACAATTTTAGAAAATGTGCACACTTCTTGATGTTATATCGCCACTCACTTTACCCTGAAATTTAATTAACTGAACCAATAGGACACCCAAGAAAAAAAAAAAAACACACCTCTTTCCAAGTCCCGGATCTGCGGTCCTTTGGGAGCACCACCATAGATGCATGTGGTCTTCAGTCGTGATGCTCTTCCATATTCAGCAGCAACTTGCTGCACCTGTTGGGCCAGTTCTCTTGTTGGAGCCAGCACTAGGCACTAAAGATAGAAATATTACACATTTAGACAAACCATTTCTCTCCACATTCATTTGCAATAAAAGAAAGCAATGGGCATTCAATAAGGCGTCACTTACAATTGGTCCATCACCATGCTCCAGGAACGGCTGGTGGTTAATGTGTACAATTGCTGGCAACAGGTACTGAAAGGGAGAAAAAAAATAAATGATGCAACTTCAGTTGTACCCAGTTTATAAAGATGATTTATAAAAAAAACACAATGTTCCACATTGTGCCTAGAGAATTCCTTCTAATTTTATAGAAACTAAATTAAATGGCAAGTTTAACAATACTGCATTTCAACTCAAGTCCTGCTCTCAATTTCTGCTCTTCCAGAGTTAGAGTAAGATAGGCAACATGTACAGCAAGATGAATTACCGAGAGGGTTTTTCCAGATCCGGTTTGTGCAATCCCAACCATATCCTTGCCACTCAGGGCTACTGGCCACCCTTGTGCTTGGATAGGAGTTGGTTCTGTGAAATTCTGTTTGGTAATCACATCCATTACATAAGCTGAAATGAAAGAAAGCAAGTTAGTTTGCAAATATTGCAAGCCTGTTACTTTACAGCAGAATGCTATCTGTATGCCATCTGCTGTTAACTAGAAGCATTTATGGTCAGCCAAATAGGTCACAAAATGTGTACACTTACTTGGGAAGCTTGCTTCGTGGAACTTCATTATGGGGTTTGGGCAGTCCCGGCATTTTACAGTGACTTCTTTGGTTCTTCTGTACAGTTCAACTTCTTGCTGCAATACAAAATTAACAGTACGTTTGCTTAACTATTTGCAATAGTTGCTTTTACAGTACCTCACGGAAGACGAAACAAAAGCAGCTTACAGTTAAAATGTTTATCTATCCACACTATCTCGTTCAGATATTCGCCTTGATGGAAATCGACATTTCGCCGACCAACTGTTACACCACGCTTTTATACATACCGCAGTCCTCCGGGTCACATCGGGGTGTTCCTGGTAGAAGTTCTTCTCAAATTTTGGCAACTCGTCAAGATTCCAGTGTTTTTTCCTAAGTCTTTCTCCAGGATTTCCGAATTTCTTTCCGGGGGGTCCTCCTCCGCTCCTGCTGCCACCGAAGCGAGGGCCACCGCCAAAGCTGCAGAGCACACGACTCGCTTGTTAAACCAACGACCACAAACTGGGGGGGGGGGGGGGGATTGCTTTATTTCGCCTACCAAAGGGATTTTGGTCAGTTCCATCCCAACAGCTCAACTTTATACAAGATACGAGGGCGATTTTTTTTGGTAGCTGCGTCACATTCTAATCTGCTGCCATTTTGCAGTCTGACCAGCAGCGGAACAAAGAAACCGGCCGGCATTTTGTATAGCGGCCATTACATGCGGATAAACGCAACGGAGAAAAGAAATACCTTCATTCATCCCCAACAATGGTTAGATACATTTCAGAAATATAACTAGTATGTCATTTTATCGCTATCCGCGCCAAATAACAAAAAATAATAATTTTATAACAGTGACGAACACAAAACCAGCTACAAAATTAATACAATAAAAAATACCAAGTCTAACCGTAACCGATAAATACATTTTTAAAAAAAACCGCTATATTATTTTAATACAAAACCGACCTTTAAAAAACAAAAAGCAACGAACATCGATATTTGAACACTTGACCGCGTGGCGTCCATTTTACACATCCTACATATACTGCGTTTTATTTGTTTTTAAACTTACCCTCTATCTCTGCCGCGGTCTCTGTCGGAAAATCCAGGCATAATGATGATAAAAGTAAGGAAGAGTCACTAAAAAAAATAAATAAACCAATGTTTCGAAGGACAGGACTGTTTTGTTGAATCACTTGCCGGCAATACTGGTGCTGTCAATGCCGGCTTCTCCGTCCTCCCGTCGGGTTTATATAGCAACCGGAAATGAACCCTCACGAGCTAGTCACAGCCGCTGTGTATCCACCCGCGCGCGCAGGACTCGCTCTGCGTTGTTAACGGCACGTGCTGGCACGGGCGTAGGAAGCAACGGATTTGCAGTATTAAAAACAGCAAGGGACAAGAGGGGCTCTGGACACTGAAATAAATATAGTTAACTTTTTTCCTCATTATTGTATATGGGGAAAAAATTGCATCCCATTGGGGCAATCATGCATTTGCATGTTTCATAATATACCCCCCCCCCCCTCCCCATTTAAAGACTAGCCTGTTTTATCTGTCTTTATGAGGTCGCCATGCATAAGGGGTCCACAATAAACGATGCATTTTGAGGGAAAACGTCTTCAGCTTTTATTTAATATGTGGCAGATATTATATCAAAATATCATACTGCAAAACAAACCCTTATCTAGACAGTTAACGCCATTTTTTAAAATTATTTATAAGCAATGGCCACTGTTACCAGTTTAACAGTTTTATTATGAAACGAAAGAAAAAAAAACAGTCTTATGTTTTACTCGGTAATCGGTCTACAAAACAACATATTTAGCCAGAGGATTAGAGTGTAGCTCTCTGGTAATAAACAGAGATGAAGAAATGAAACAGCCATGTTTGCAAAATAATAAAGGGGTTGTAAGGGGTGTATTTAAATCCAGCCCTTCCAGATTTTTTTTTTTGTTCATAAAATCCTATGACGCATGTAGAGATAATGGACAAATTAATTAATAAAATGAATTGAAACAACATGGACGTTGTCACGCCCACTGTTATTTCAGGTAATGTTTTTATTTTGTTATTTGTGAGAAAATCTGCTTTTTTTTTATCAATCTGGCTATCATTGATAAAAAAAATGTAGGTTTGCATTCATTTTCATCCTTCTACGTATAGCGCTCTTGGAATGTTTTCTTTGTTATATAACTTGCCATTGTAGGCTACCATTATAATAGTAATAAATACAAATAAAACACATCCTGAATTAACCTGTTTCTCTTTTTTTTTTATGAGAAAAGGTTTTTTTTTATGTAAATAAATGTGGGACTACTTTCTTTCAGTCCTCGGCATGATACTACGGAATCGTGGAAAATAATGTAATGTGTACTTCCTTTGCCGGTAAATGACGTAATTAAAAGCACATTTTAATTAATAATTATACATTATTGAAAAATAACAACAACCATATATGGTGAATTACTTTAGTATCCGAAACCGGCGAAAGAGACGAAACATTGAAAAAAGTACAGTTAAATAAAATCATTAATCACGCCCTGTACAGTTTCTGCCGTGGTGACGTTATAACCGGTTTAAACTGCCTGGTCTCGGCAGCCAATCAGGTGTGTTCCTTGTTTTAAATGCCCGGACCCTGAAACTGAGGTTTCTCGGATGTGAACGCGAATGCAGATCTGTGTGTTTATTGGGAGAACAATCATACGTCAACTGTATTGTTTTCTATTTTTATTATTTGTAGATGATTTTGTTTTCTTAATTTATCATGGGGACCCAAGAAGAAAAAGGTCAGTACAGTAGATTAATACAAATAAAAACATTTATTTAGCAACACACACCCGGACCTTCTGTCCGAGAAGGCGTTTTTTGATCAATGTTGCTGGTTTGATTTTTGACTTGTGTTGGGTACAAACCGACTGACAGACAGTACCGTACAGCTTTGTACAGCCTGGGAATAACAATATAATAAGCACATTGATCTATAATATCTCCACCCTTCATGTGCTGTAATGTAATAGCTCTAAACGGGAAGATTTTCCCGAATACTGAATTTAAATCGAAAGAATGGTCGTAATGTTAGTGGTGGTGGTGTAGTCTGTTTAATGTAATATTACGTGAATCTTTTGTGTTTGGAATGTGTGTATATATATATATATATATATATATATATATATATATATATATATATATATATATATATAGCGCTTTAGAATAAAATCATGAATTATTTATTATATATTCTTTTCTTGTCACTTTATATATTTTTATTGTCACGGGTCTTAAGAACTGGGTTGCAAGAGGAAACACGACTCGGGATTAGATTATAAAGTTTCTTTTTTTGTATTTGTGCCTTGTGTTTATATATTAGACATATTGAGATATGTACACGTAACTTTCACTGTTATTGTATTTGGCATGCTTCCTAATGTTTTTTTATTGTGGAAAGACAGTAGGGTGTCGCTTGTATGGGTCTGTTTTTTTTTTTTTTTTTTTAATAGAGTAATGGGATACTGCATTTGCAAGTGATGCATTCTTCTTATGAGTTCGTTCAGTAACAGCTGGTCCATTGCTAACGTCTGTGTCAACTCTGGCGGCTACAGCAGTTGGTAGAGCGGCAAAGCAATGCTTGTGGTTCAGAAACTACAACAGATTTATATTACACATTAATGGTTTCCTATTTACTTGAGGTAGAGAGGTCAAAGAACGCTCACTGCTACCAGTGTGATAGCCCCTTGTACCTCGCTGTTATTAAGTTATCACAATGTACTTCCTAATTAGACAGTTCTGTCGATACTGTAACTATGTGGGATATGTTGTGAATTGTACCCCTTTTAAATGTTTCTTAACAGACCTTGCTAGTTAATTGTTGACTCCCACTTGCTGGTGTTGAATCTGTTCTTCATAGTAAAATGTGGGGAACGTTTGGTACATCTGATACAAGAGAAAACAGTCTCTATGGATTCAAATCAATGTCTCGTTGATGTTGCACTACTAAAGAGATGGATTTCTTGAATTCAAATGAATGCAGTGCTTGTATTGTTTGTAGTGTGACTGGTTATGAAAGAGAATGATGGTGTGGGTCTGGGATGTAGAAGATGCCCAGCTAACCTGTAAGAAGCTCCATTATTTGAAAACTAATCCATGCGCTGGTTTTTAAATCTAAACCCCAATAAGCAAGCCTATACACTATAGAGTGAAGCCCAGGACTACCTGTAGCACACACTGAGTGTCTGTGTGTGATGTGATGAGTCCAGCAAGCCTATACACTATAGAGTGAAGCCCAGGACCACCTGTAGCACACACTGAGTGTCTGTGTGTGATGTGATGAGTCCGGCAAGCCTATACACTATAGAGTGAAGCCCAGGACCACCTGTAGCACACACTGAGTGTCTGTGTGTGATGTGATGAGTCCAGCAAGCCTATACACTATAGAGTGAAGCCCAGGACCACCTGTAGCACACACTGAGTGTCTGTGCGTGATGTGATGAGTCCAGCAAGCCTATACACTATAGAGTGAAGCCCAGGACTACCTGTAGCATACACTGAGTGTCTGTGTGTGATGTGATGAGTCCAGCAAGCCTATACACTATAGAGTGAAGCCCAGGACTACCTGTAGCACACACTGAGTGTCTGTGTGTGATGTGATGAGTCCAGCAAGCCTATACACTATAGAGTGAAGCCCAGGACTACCTGTAGCACACACTGAGTGTCTGTGTGTGATGTGATGAGTCCAGCAAGCCTATACACTATAGAGTGAAGTCCAGGACCACCTGTAGCACACACTGAGTGTCTGTGTGTGACTTTATTGTACTTTATAACTGCTCTTATCTGCAATGTGATATTTTATAATGATACTTTGTACTGGGATATTTTGTAACCCCTGTAAGTCGCCCTGGATCAGGGCATCTGCTAATTAATAATAATAATAATAATAATAATAATAATAATAATGTGATGTGTCCAGCAAGCCTGTACGCTGCACCTTGAGATTTGAATTATTATTATTATTATTATTATTATTATTATATTATTATTAATGTGATGTGTCCAGCAAGCCTGTACGCTGCACGTTGAGATTTGAATTCTTCTTCTTCTTCTTTTTTATTATTATTATTATTATTATTATTATTAAAAAATAATGTGATGCGTCCAGCGAGCCTGTACGCTGCACGTTGAGAGTTCCTATGTAACATGTCCTATACCATGCTGTTCTCTCCCCACTCCTGCAGACTGGGTTGATGCTGCCAATGATCTCCTCAGAAAGTGCCATATTAACCTGAGGATGCAGAAGGTATCGGACTGCGGTGCCTCTGTCTTTGTGTCTCTTTACCAGGCGATTTTAGGGGAAGGAGTTCCAGGTAAGGCATTCCTGTTGTTGCTGTAAAACAGGTCACAAGTCTGGCAATAGCGAAGCTTTCTTTATCCAGGTAAAGCCCATTTATGTTGTGGACCCATTGAATAACCTAAACATTAGCCATAGATGGACATTTGGAAATGCAATATCTAGCAGCAGACATCTAAACAGCGGTTTTATTGCACCCCCCAGGGGTGATAAACATACAAAACGACATCCAGTCAATCCAGTGAGGCTGGGTTATACATGTCAGGCTCCTCCATGTGTTGCTTCCCCCTGAGTTTTATTCCACGTTGCTCCGGTTGCTGGGCAAAGTACAGCTGCTGTGATTGTGCTTTTTTCTGCAGATTACATTGCTGTTCCCAGGAGTCAGGAAGACGACTCTCACAACGTGCAGGCAGTGATCGACTCCCTGGCGCTGGACTATCTGCAGATCAGCTTGTCTCACATCACAGGTGAGAGGCTTTATTAAAACGCGTCTCCCGAGACGCACCTTTGCACAGCTGTTGGTTACAGCATGTAATGCAAAGTGCAAGTTTCAAGCACACCAGAAAGAAGCATGCGTTTGCATGCAACACCAGTAGTATAGGAACGATAACTCCACTCCAAACACTGTGCACGTTAGCCATGTGATACTCCACTGCCATGCCTGGCTGTGTCCATGAGACGCACAACATCTGAATTAGTCCCTCGCTTGGGTAGTTTTGGTGAAATGTTACCAGCTTGTATTTGGATGCGAGTCTGTGTTTAAAAACAGATATTTGAATATTGAGTCTAGCTGCTGAAGGGCATTTAACTTCAGATTTTGTAGATCAGACTATTTTAAAAATGCTTTGGCTTGGGGCATTGTGTACCACACACACACACACAGATATGAAAACAAGAACGAACATTGACTGGGAACTGAAGGGCTTGCCTTAACAATATATCAACTGTGTTTCAAACTGAATGAAGTGAGCATTATTTGGAACATGGAAAGATGCAGGACTAAATTATGTGGAATACTAAAAGAAAGCAATTTTTTCAAACTCCTGTTTGAATTGATTAGTTTCTTTTAGCGTTCTAAACTCGGCTGTGTTGAGAATGATGTTAAGCTGCTGTTTCAAGTGAGACGGGTGAACCCTTTCTGAATAGATTGGGAAGGGGGGCAGCGGTATCCCCCTACTGGTCAGATTACTGCATTGACACGAGTAACAGAACTAATACCTCTACTTAAAACTGTTCCAAAGATGCCATTACTGTGGACAGCACAGCAGATTCACAACATTCTCCCTGTGATTACAGCACAGTCAGTCAGGATCTGGCTGAGGCGCACTCATCCCTAGTTTCAGATCTGAACTGCGACTGTTTTTTTTTTTTTTTTTTTCTACAGGAGAGAACATTGTACGAGGAAACAAAGAATCTATCAAAAATCTTCTGGACATTTTTGAGGGGCTGCTTGAATACCTTACGGAAGAGATAAGCGAGACGTCTTCTCAGAGCGGAGGTGACTGTTTTTTGTATTTCTCTCTCAATGAAGTAAATAATTCACAGTGAAGAATACCCTCCGAACACCAGCACACACCCATTGGATATCCAGACAAAGCCTGCAATTACGACCACCTGTGCAGTATTCCAGAAGGTATCGGGTTCCCAAAGCTGTTTTCCTCTGTGTCGTGTAAGCCAGGTTGATGGTGGTGTTGTTGAGTGTGTTCTCTACTGTAAGTAATGCAGAAAGTGCACTCAATGGACATTGTGTTGTGTTTTGCACAGATGATCCAGACCCCAGGGAAAAGGATCCTGTAGTTCCCAGAGTGCTGTGGGAGGATCTTGAGGACCAACACAAAGAGGCTCTCCCTGCAGCCAAGCCATCATCATCCAGAGGGTGAGAGAGACCACTGCTCCACTCCCGGCTGCACAGCCAGGGTTGGGGGTAATCCCTTCAATTCCTTTTTAAAATCCATTCCCAATTCCAATCCCCAGCCCTTCAAAGGAATTGGAATTGATATTTTAGAGTCATGAGAATTTGTTGGGGTTATTCAGCTGTTTTCATTTGAAGCCAGTTTAATTGACTGACAAACAGCGACTTTGATTGTAGTAATTTGTCGCCACTGTGAGAAGCTCATTTTAACAGAATACTGCTAATTACATTTTTGCTCAGTTTGGATGGGTTGGGATTGGGGGTTCATCCCAGCCCTGTGCACAACACGGCCACACTGGGCTTATTTCCATCACTGTGTACAATTCAACTGTACAGGGGTGTGTGTGTGTGTGTGTGTGTGTGTGTGTGTGTGTCGATTCTATACGTGTGTGTGTGTGTGTCGATTCTATACGTGTGTGTGTCGATTCTATACGTGTGTGTGTGTGTCGATTCTATACGTGTGTGTGTGTGTCGATTCTATACGTGTGTGTGTCGATTTCTATACGTGTGTGTGTGTGTCGATTCTATACGTGTGTGTGTGTCGATTCTATACGTGTGTGTGTGTCGATTCTATACGTGTGTGTCGATTCTATACGTGTGTCGATTCTATACGTGTGTGTGTGTCGATTCTATACGTGTGTGTCGATTCTATACGTACGTGTGTGTGTCGATTCTATACGTGTGTGTCGATTCTATACGTACGTGTGTGTGTCGATTCTATACGTGTGCGTCGATTCTATACGTGTGTGTCGATTTCTATACGTGTGTGTCGATTCTATACGTGTGTGTCGATTTCTATACGTGTGTGTCGATTCTATACGTGTGTGCGTCGATTCTATACGTGTGTGTGTGTCGATTCTATACGTGTGTGTCGATTCTATACGTGTGTGCGTCGATTCTATACGTGTGTGTGTGTGTGTGTGTGTCGATTCTATACGTGTGTGTCGATTCTATACGTGTGTGTCGATTCTATACGTGTGTGTGTCGATTTCTATACGTGTGTGTGTGTGTGTGTCGATTCTATACGTATGTGTGTGTCGATTCTATACGTGTGTGCGTCGATTCTATATGTGTGTGTGTGTGTGTGTGTGTGTCGATTCTATACGTGTGTGTGTGTGTCGATTCTATACGTGTGTGTGTCGATTCTATGTGTGTGTGTGTCTTCTGTACAGGTGTGTGTGTCGATTCTATACGTGTGTGTGTCGATTCTATACGTGTGTGTGTGTCGATTCTGTGTGTGTGTGTCTTCTGTACAGGTGTGTGTGTCGATTCTATACGTGTGTGTGTCGATTCTATACGTGTGTGTCGATTCTATGTGTGTGTGTGTCTTCTGTACAGGTGTGTGTGTCGATTCTATACGTGTGTGTGTGTCGATTCTGTACAGGTGTGTGTGTGTCGATTCTATACAGGTGTGTGTGTGTGTGTCGATTCTATACGTGTGTGTGTGTGTCGATTCTGTACAGGTGTGTGTGTCGATTCTATACAGGTGTGTGTTTAGATTCTGTACATGTGTGTGTCAATTCTGTACAGGTGTGTGTGTTGATTCTGTACGGGGGTGTGTGTTTGTGTCTGTCTATTCTGTACATTCTGTACTATTTTCTCAGTGCTCTTTAAAGTAAACATCACAGGACTTCTGAGACTGCAGCAGTATGCTATTGGAATGTTTACATCCCAATAAAAGCACGCTCTCTACCTGTCCTGGCCATTTCACCTGGTGTATCGGTAGGGGCTACCCAAAACAAACCAACATGACATTCCCATTATGTAAAAAAAATTAAAAAAAATAAATAAACCCTGGCTGGTAAAATCCTCTTTTGAATGGCTTTCTTCTAACTCCAGTGTGTCTCCCTGGATTAGGAACACAATATAGTGTGTTTGTGATAATGCCTGCCAATCCCTTTTTTAAAAGCAGTGATGCACATACTCTCATTACATAATCTGTACAAAACAGCAGTACATGCGGGCGGGTGTGCTCCCTGGTTACACATCGCGGTTATAATGACTGGGGTCTGCACAGACGATTACACAATGTCATAAAGGACTGGAGATGAAACGGCTTGATGTTCCATCACCTTCTGTGAAGGTCAATACAGGGTGGCATTGTGATTACAGTGCTGCGGAGCTGATTATCCTAAAGCTACAGTGCCCCGCGATCGCTTTCAATTTTCCCTAAAATGCGATTCTTTGGTGTTCTCTCTGTTTCCTGCACTCTTTCATACTCTGTCCTTCAGTGTATAATCATTCCCCAGAGCAATCCATAGGTGTCGTGTAGGTCAGGATACAAAGCTTTCCACCTGCTGCCCATTGCCATTCGGAGCTCCTGCAGGGTCTGAAATCGCAAGTGATTTGTTTTGTGCTGGTACCTCTAGGTCCTCCCAGTCATCTCTCCCGTCCTGGGACGCTGAGGGCTCGGAGTCCACGACTGAACTGATCCGGCTGGGGGACTCGGCACACACTTTCATCACCAAACAAGACAGTGAGTCCTTTAATCTGCCTGCCCCAGCGCCGGCACTGCGGTTACAAACACTCAGCACTGCTCCGTTTAGAAACGCTAAAGGAAATGGAATCGTTTCATTCACAAAACGTTTCGACTAAAAGTCATTTGAGTTTGTTCAGCTTCTTCTGGTGTTTCTGCTGTGGATTTTCAGCGCTTCGGTAGCCTCGGTACAATGCACATGTTTCAGGTCCGGTTGTCCTTTATGTGTCTACTTGTGATACAGAGAACAGTATCGTGCAAGCCCTGCCATTTCCTCATGCTTTAATATGCATTGTGTAAATCTATGTTTTAAAAGTAGATTCCAGCTCTCTTGAACTGTAGAGGTATTGAATCATGTTGTTTTTATTGTATAGTCTTGGTAAAAAAATGATTCTGGTTTCAGCCAGGAAAGGTGAAGCTTCTCAGTATGGAAGCCGCCTTGGTGCTGAGTGGACTAACGGGAACAAGGAGACAGGAACTTCATCAGCCGGGTCTGGACCTGCTCCCAGGAGCAGAAGAGAACCGGGTGAGCGGGCAGAGAGGGGGGCAGATGGAGAAATGCAATTTAAACGTACAATTAAAAAACTAATGGAGTAACGTCAAAATACACAGTTTTAATTCTATTTCCCCTCATCTTTAAAGTTAAATGACCCTTTTTGTTTTAATCCTCAATTCACCTTGTCTTTGTGTGTGTGTTTCTCCTGCACAGAGCCCACTGCCCCCCTGCCTAGCACATCCTTCTCCTCGGACCCCCTGAACGCCAGTGCCACCCAGCTGGGGCACCCCATTCGCCAGGCCATCCCTCTGCAACCCCCCTACCAGCCCCCGCAGCACAGACCCGACCCGTGGAGCACCCAGCCACCGGGCCCTAGGGATGAGGAGCCAGCGCCCCTTCTGCAAACAGTAAGAGGCTTCATTAACAGCCACACACTTTGTGAAATGAGCATTTAAAAACAAAAAAGTCCTTGTTGAATTGAGGAGGAGGAGGAGGGGCAGGGCATTCCTGTAGTTTTAGAGATTATTTTTCTTGTCTGATTTCGCTACACGGCATGCAGAGGCTCAGGAGAATGATTTCCATGCCGAAGCCGGATGAAATAAAACAGAAACCTGTTGCCACATGTCAACGTCACACCAGTGGTGTCTTAGGAATGTTAAACCGTGGGCTCGCGTGAATCATGAAGTTGTGTTTTAACAGTGCAATGTACCAGCTGTAGCACTGACGTCAGGGGCAGGGCTGGCCACTTTGCATACAGATCAGGAACAAGGAAGAAAAAACTGAGCTAATCCTTTTAAAATAGATTGATGGTTCTTGTCGAGTTTTCGCGACAGCAGGACTTTGATCTGTTTATCTCCATGCACAGTGTAACTGCCTGGTTCTATTAAATAATAAAATAACATAAAAAAACTACTTCCTGTATTACTCTTCAGACTTCCTAAATTGCACTGTAAAAAGTCTTTGTACAGAATACTTTGTTATACTTGTATTGATATTTAATTTCACTTCCTAAAGTTGGTGTTGTGGTCAAACACAGTAAAGTCCCAGTGACGCTGTAGTTACAGGGTGTTTATTTATTCAATTTGAAATCTTCCTGCTGTTTACTTCTGCTTGTTCTGGTATGTTCAGTAAATATTAAGTCGTGTTAATTTTGAAATAAATAAATACAATCCTGTCCTTCCCGTCTCCCTCCCAGCTGTGTGCAGAGCCCTCCCCTCCCCCTGTGGTCCTGGCGTGTGCAGTGTGCTCATCTCAATGTGTTAACTGGCTGTCGTGCTTCTCAGTTCACAGGGATTGTGCAGCAGGGGCAGCGTGTGAAGCTGTGCTTTGTGAACAGGGCTTACCCTTTGTGTGCCTCCAGCTCTCTTCCAGTTTGTTCTTTTGTTTCTGACAGATCCCTGGCCCATCAAGGGCAGTGTCTGACAGCACCGCTGTGAACGGGACCCAATCAAGACTCTCTCCAGGTGAGAGACTTTTACCTGACAACGAGCAGAGCTGCATGGGGTCCCTAATCCTGTTACCTGTGCGCTTTAAAAACCCTTTGTGTGTGTGTGTGTGCGCTTAAGGAATGTAAATGTGAAACTGATGTATACTTCATTTGTTTTACAGTTTGCTGCATGTGATTCCCAAACTCACCAAAACTGGCTTTTTTTGAAAGCCTTCATGTAATATTATCAACTGTTAGCTGTTACAAAAAAAAAAAAAATGGAACCATGTAAACACAATGGTGGGGATATCGGTGTTTTCTTCCTGTGTGGCATCCTGCCAGCGGTGCATTTATAAACAATATTAGAAATGATATCGCAATTAGTCGTTTTTTTTTTTATGAATTGATTTATTTTTCGTTTTTGGTGGTTTTCTGGTCCTGCCGTAATTAAATCTCTTAGACTGCTGCTGAAAAACCAAGTCTGTATAGAAGTACCCTTGTGACACCAGCATGCAAAACATTAACTTTGACTGTGGTTGTTCTGAAGTCTGAAATGCCCGTAACTCTGAAGATTAGTTTTCAGTGGTTTTAATAAATGTGTACACCTGCTATCTACACCCTCAATCTGAAGAATAATACAAGGATACAGCACAGTAATGCAATACTCATATTGTTAGAATGTACTATAAATGGAAAAAGGCTAAATTTGAAGTTACCATTGAAATCGTAACTGTAGCAAAAACTCAGATTTAAACATCCTGGAAAATCTGGGTTAAGGGTGTGCTTGTTTTTAAACAGCATGCATTCCTGCAGCTTGCTCAGTCATTCAGCATCCTTTGGCTTGGAAAAAAAATGTTCCCAGTAAAATTGCCCATACTTGCTTTGAAATCTGCCTCACCTTTCTGAATGCATTTGTTGGTACAGTAATTTTGCACGCATGGTTGAGAGATTGCATACTTCCGGTTGAAAGTGGGGGTTCGGTAGAGCGGGCAGTTCGTGAGTTTGGGGTTCTTCTGAATATCTTTATTTCTTTGCAGAGAGTGAGAAGTCCTCGTCCAGCAGCTCCAGATCAGCTAGTCATAAGAAGCCTGGTCCTGCTGTGGATCGGGAGAGAGCGAAGGAGGTGCCGATATTCAGCTTTTAATAAAACTGCACAAACACGAATGACACTCTGGGGGCTTGTGGTGTTTCTGAGGGATGTGCTTTGAAGGGTAAAGCCCGGCTGAGCTGTGCAGTCCCGTCCTTGCATTATTCCAGCATTGTGGAATGTAGGATATCTGGGCTGAACAGAAAAATGATGCCAGCTAGTTTCCCTGTTTACGTTCTGTGTCTGGCATGATTTATGTTACAATTACATATTTGTAAAGGTCTGCGGTGAGGGAATGTAGCTGCTCTAAACAAACAACCCTTGCTTTTCCACTCCTTATTTTTTTTAACTATTTGCTAAAAATCAGTGTCATATAGAGCAGGTGGTGCTAACAAAGTTGAAAACACTGTGGGTTTCTCTGTTGTTGAAGGAAGCAAGTGTGTTTTGCAGATGCCACAGACTTAACAATACAATTTCCAATGTCCTTTCTATGAAACACTCCAAAGGGATGTACATAATAAAACAAAATGCCTTGTAAAACAAATAGCTCTGAAATCTTGACTTAAAAATGAGCACCGATGTCGGAGCCCTGAGCTTTATTGGCAGAGAGTTCCATATGCAGGGGGAGCACGGTACCTGAGTGCAGTCTTGAGCCCAGCCTTTGGGACGCTGGACAGCCCTGACGTCATGACCTCCTGTATCGATTGTCTTGCAGAGCTCCGTCTCGGCCCCGAAGAGAGTGGCGTTCCGCACGCAGCCTGACGTCCGGCTGATGAGCCTGCAGGGTGGGCTGCAGGAATCGAGGGTCTGGAGCTCCGAGGAGGAGGGGGACCCCACCGATCTGCTGAACCGCTCCAGCCAGCGGGATCACAGAGCCCCCCAGGAGAGGACTCTCATCAAGTAAGTCGCATTGGACCACTTTCAAAAGGAAACCTGTTCTGGTGCTGAAATAATTCTGAGTGTATTTGCAATAGAAGCTCCTGGTTTCACAGACCTGGATCTGGCTCTGATCTTGCACTACATCACCTGAAACAACAGGAGGCAGTCCAAGATTAGTGCTGACCAGGGTCTGTGAAACCAAATGCAGCTCTGAACTAGGATCGCCATCTTAATTATCATTAAAACTCTCAACATTGCAGACTTGTGTAGCGCTCGGGGAGTGTTCACTACTCAAAACGTCTGACGGTCTAGAAAAGATTTATGGTACCCACTCGTGGTATTCCTAGTTTGCACACCGTAAGTTAGTATTAGTATTTTAAAGGGGTTGAAACCTTGAGGTTTCCCTGTGGTTTTCATCATTGTCTTTTTCTTTCCTGCTTGGCCAGTGACAGCAGCCTGTATGATGGTGGCGTGACGGAGCCGCTGTCCCGACGGAGGGTGAGGAACAAGCTGGCGGAGCAGGAGCTGCAGGAGATGTCAGCCAAGCTGTCCCGCAGGCTGGAGGAGCTCGACTTGGTGAGTCTGGAAGAGAGAGGGAGGGAGAGGCCTCTCTATCAGTATTTTTCTTGCTGATTTATAATGATATGTATCTAATGCTTGTGTTTTCCTCCCTGTCCCTGAAGATGCTGAAGCAGGCTCTGGGAGAGACGGCTGGCGCGAACGAGGCGAGGGGGGAGGAGGACAAACTGTCTCACCACAGCGACAGCTTCATGGAGTGCCATCGAACCAAGAGACAGTCAGGTAGAAGAGAACAGAACAGCACGTCCCTACAGACGCATTCACAATGAGCCCCAGTGTTTGTTTTTTTTACTGTTTTTGTGTTTTCCACAGTTGATGATTAGTTGGAAAATGTATCCGCGCATGTCTTTTTAATAGCTTGACTTTGGGCTGAACAAGGTGGTAGAGATCTCCTTCATTAAACTGCGGAACAGGTTATAAGGCAGCATGGTCAGGGCTCCCATTTGCTCCACTAGCACTTGTATTGTTGATATAAGGTGGAACACAGATTGCATAATTTCTTACTTGTAGCCCTGACTACAGCATTGTAAAGGCGAGAGCACTGTGTATAAATGTGATGTTCCTGCTAATTTAAGAGGTTAGTGTCTGTGTTTAATGCACAGGGGATGTTAAGAGGTTAGTGTCTGTGTAACTGGTTTAATGCACAGGGGTTGTGAAGAGGTTAGTGTCTGTGTTTAATGCACAGGGGTTGTTAAGAGGTTAGTGTCTGTGTAACTGGTTTAATGCACAGGGGTTGTTAGTGACTGTGTATCCTCTCTTCAATGTGCAGGAACACCACACCCCAGGAAACCCCCACGCACACGCTCCCTGTCCCCCTCCCCTCCCCGTGCCAGGCGCGCTCTGCAGGGCCAGTTCGAGGACACTGTCCCCCGGGACCAGATGCAGCACATCCGCAGAGAGGTGCAGAGAGAGCGGGATCTGCAGAGGAGGAAAGCAGGGGTGAGAGAGACTGAGAGAGAGGTGCAGAGAGAGCGGGATCTGCAGAGGAGGAAAGCAGGGGTGAGAGAGACTGAGAGAGAGGTGCAGAGAGAGCGGGATCTGCAGCGGAGGAAAGCAGGGGTGAGAGAGACTGAGAGAGAGGTGCAGAGAGAGCTGGATCTGCAGAGGAGGAAAGCAGGGGTGAGAGACTGAGAGAGAGGTGCAGAGAGAGCTGGATCTGCAGAGGAGGAAAGCAGGGGTGAGAGAGACTGAGAGAGAGGTGCAGAGAGAGCTGGATCTGCAGAGGAGGAAAGCAGGGGTGAGAGAGACTGAGAGAGAGGTGCAGAGAGAGCTGGATCTGCAGAGGAGGAAAGCAGGGGTGAGACTGAGAGAGAGGTGCAGAGAGAGCGGGATCTGCAGAGGAGGAAAGCAGGGGTGAGAGAGACTGAGAGAGAGGTGCAGAGAGAGCGGGATCTGCAGAGGAGGAGAGCAGGGGTGAGAGAGACTGAGAGAGAGGTGCAGAGAGAGCGGGATCTGCAGAGGAGGAAAGCAGGGGTGAGAGAGACTGAGAGAGAGGTGCAGAGAGAGCTGGATCTGCAGAGGAGGAAAGCAGGGGTGAGAGAGACTGAGAGAGAGGTGCAGAGAGAGCGGGATCTGCAGAGGAGGAAAGCAGGGGTGAGAGAGACTGAGAGAGAGGTGCAGAGAGAGCTGGATCTGCAGCGGAGGAAAGCAGGGGTGAGAGAGACTGAGAGAGAGGTGCAGAGAGAGCTGGATCTGCAGAGGAGGAAAGCAGGGGTGAGAGACTGAGAGAGAGGTGCAGAGAGAGCTGGATCTGCAGAGGAGGAAAGCAGGGGTGAGAGACTGAGAGAGAGGTGCAGAGAGAGCTGGATCTGCAGAGGAGGAAAGCAGGGGTGAGACTGAGAGAGAGGTGCAGAGAGAGCGGGATCTGCAGAGGAGGAAAGCAGGGGTGAGAGAGACTGAGAGAGAGGTGCAGAGAGAGCGGGATCTGCAGAGGAGGAGAGCAGGGGTGAGAGACTGAGAGAGAGGTGCAGAGAGAGCGGGATCTGCAGAGGAGGAAAGCAGGGGTGAGAGAGACTGAGAGAGAGGTGCAGAGAGAGCTGGATCTGCAGAGGAGGAAAGCAGGGGTGAGAGAGACTGAGAGAGAGGTGCAGAGAGAGCTGGATCTGCAGAGGAGGAAAGCAGGGGTGAGAGAGACAGAGAGAGGTGCAGAGAGAGCTGGATCTGCAGAGGAGGAAAGCAGGGGTGAGAGAGACTGAGAGAGAGGTGCAGAGAGAACAGGATCTGCAGAGGAGGAAAGCAGGGGTGAGAGACTGAGAGAGAGGTGCAGAGAGAGCTGGATCTGCAGAGGAGGAGAGCAGGGGTGAGAGAGACTGAGAGAGGTGCAGAGAGAGCTGGATCTGCAGAGGAGGAAAGCAGGGGTGAGAGAGACTGAGAGAGAGAAACTGAGACTGAGACTGCATGCCTCGAGTCCCAAAGCTTCAAATGATCTAAGCATAATAGTTTTACTCCGTTCAGCTCTACAGTGAAAATGGCTTAATATACAAATATTATATTCAGTTATTGTTGTTGTTTATTATTATTTATTTTTCTGTAGATTGTGGGCAGAGCCTACGAAGATGTTTTGAAAAGCTATAAAGGAAAAGAACGGATTCAAATTTCAAAAGAGAAGGCAAAGGCCAAGGAAACGGTAAGCACGTCTTTAGGATGGGAAACGCATCCCGAAACATTGCTCAGTGATACTGTGGAAGATAAAACAAAGAGACCTGTGCTTTTCACACCATTGAGAACCCAGTGAGACCCGGAACAGATTGGGACTTTATTGGCATGCTGAAGTAATAGGCGCTGTGCTGTCTGAGTGCTTGACAGGTTCTGTATAGATTGTACCTGCTCTAACTGTTCTGCATCTGCCCTCCAGGAACAAGAGTACAAAGAAAACCTCTACAAGGATGCCCCCCTCACACCCAAGAGGTCCCACATCCCCCCTGCCAAGCCCACCCCTCACACACCCAGAGCCAGCCAGGGAACACCAGCCAGAGGGGTCGCCCGACCGAGCAAGGCACCGCCCAGTAAGATCCACAGTACCAGGGCGGTACTGGACCGGAGTCTACTCCCTAGAACCTTTAACATTGTCTAATCACCCCCTTCTCAACATCGCCACATACCACAAACACATTGAAATGAGCCGCACACGAGAGCAGCGTGGCAGGTTTTAAGATCGTGGTATTAAGATCCATTGCTGTATTTTTTTTTTTTTTTTAATTATTAAAATTGACCGCTTTGTAGTGTACGCTGGGAGGAAATGTTCTGAGCAGGGAACATGATCACCAACTAGCCATCCTTTTTTTTTCTTTTTTTTTTTTTTCACGTGACTCTCCACGTCTCTCTGCTGGTTCTGTGTAGCGGAGCTCTGAACTGGTTGAAACTTTGAACCCGCGCAGCTCAGCAATGCCTGCGTGTGCTCGATCAGCATGTAGTGCATCCACTTTGAAGTGTAAATCTAAGAGCTGAAACTAACTGAGACGAGCTTGCCTCTGATTAGTGTTCAGTGTTAAAGAGAAGTCACTCAGATGTAAAGCCGCAGTGTAAGAATCAAACTACGCTCTCCTAATGACTGGAAAGGAATACAACATGTTTTTGTTTTATTTAAAATGTAACATAACTAAAAATAAGTTCTTCATGCAGATGGGAGGGCTCCAGGGAACTGGTTTTGTTACAGTAACGGTGTTTGTTTCCTTTCAGAATGATAGGGGTGTGTGTTTTGTCTGCTGTCAATTTATTATTTCACGCTGTGTTGAAAAATAACATCCACGGGTTTAAAGTGTTTGGCATTGTGGGATTTTTCTAAAAAAAAACAAAACTAAGAAACTGCACAAATGAACTGTAACCAGACACATGCGGCTGGTTTCACAAGCACCAATCAGCACTGATGTTCGTTTAGAGGAAGGTCTGTGAAACCAGTCGAGAGCATGTTGTAACATTAGTACTTGTATCGTTGGTTACAGTGTCTCTCTCTCTCTCTCTCTCTCTCTGCAGTGAAGATTAAAGACAACGACCTGCTCCCCTTGCTGCTGGAGGAGTTCCCCTGCCTCCACGTCTCGCCTCACGCCCTCAACAAGATGTGGAAGCAGCAGTTCAGGCAGATCGAGCAGCTGACCGGCTCAGTGTCTGAGCAGGAGCAGCAGCGATCCAGATCCAAGCTCAACACGGAGGTGAGGAAGGAGGCTGTGTATCCAGGAGGGGAAGCAGGGGGGCTCGGTTCAGCCGTGAACCACATGGACAAACCCATCATCACAGTCCCTAAGGGTTTAGTTCTACCTGTTCAGTCTAGACTGGAGAATCTGCCCTGGCCCATGCAGTACTTTCAGAAAGCACCAGAGACCAGCAGGTCCTGGAGGTTCTAGACACAAGCGTGACTGTAGCCCTTAACAGAGTGTGCGTGTATATCATAACGGCTGGAACGCACAGGATGCTGGAATTGGTTTTTGCAGCGATTGGCTACCATGCTGACCCTGTCTCGTTGTGCGACCCGCAGGTGGAAGAGGCCCAGAGGAAGTACGAGCTGCTGGTGGAGATCATCCGCAAGGAGCAGGAGCACAACCAGAGACTGGTGAGTGAGGAGGAGGGGACACATCCAGACTGTGAGTCTATGTGGATGGGACAGAGGGATAAAATCCTGCAAGGAGAGAGGAGAGAAGGGTACACGACCAGCAATGGGCAAGAGAGAAAAGCAGGCCTGTACGGTACAACCAGCGACTGAGTCCCTATGTAGAGGGAGAGGGAAACGGGAGATCTACACCCAGAGATAGACGTGCTGCTCAGAGAATCAGGGCTGGGTCAGCAGGGACACGTTTCCAAACCTGCTTACAATACCAGCCCGATTTTTGTGCGTTCCTGCAGAGAGCTATTGCTGGGAGAACATGTTCCCGTCCTCATTAGCAAACGATGTTAATGAAGCAGCAATGAGCTGTGTGAGAGTGC
Organism: Acipenser ruthenus; assembly: GCF_902713425.1. Classification (NCBI taxonomy): domain Eukaryota; kingdom Metazoa; phylum Chordata; class Actinopteri; order Acipenseriformes; family Acipenseridae; genus Acipenser; species Acipenser ruthenus. The sequence continues at coordinate 696,467 of NC_081207.1, forward strand.
AGCAGTGTACCAGGAATCCACATTGTCTGCGCCTGTTTCACTTTTATAAAGGGCAAGATTTCACCTTCCCCCATCCTCTCATTTTTATATATTTTTTTTCTCTTGTGGTTTCAGGGGTTTTTGTGTGAGTATCCAGTACATTCTCTTTAATGTTCTGTATAGTGGTGGTGTGCTGCTATTGTAATAGAAAGTAAACTCCTTTTACTGTAGTGATTTGTTTTTAGCGTGGCTGTTGAAGCGCTGGGTGTGTTTTTATTGTGCTTCGTTTTGTAAAGGGGTGGGGTGTGTTTCATTTGTTTCCTCTGTGACCTTGGACGTTGTATTTCAGTAATGGCAGCTGGTTAGTGTTTATGTTGGTTAGTTGTTGTGCGGGGTGGGTGTGTTCAGTTAGTTAGTGCATTAACAAAGCACTGAAACCCACGATTTCATGTATCACATGTTCGTTGTGAACGCCATGGCTCTGGTTACAGCCAGGCCCACTGCAGATGAAGTAGGCTACCCTGCCCTTACAGCTCTGGCAGCAAACCCAAACAGACCTGAACCACGAGCCCTGTCTGACATCGTCTCAAAAACAGACTTTCTGAACCGCGTCTCGCATACGCAGCACAGCTCTGCCAGATTAAAGGTTATGTTTGCTTACCTTTTGAGTGTGACGCTGTTGTGGTGTCTTCCAGCTTGCCTGTCTGCTTTTACAACATCTACATCTAGCGATGATTGAATGACTATTAAAACACTGTAGAAACTTGCAGAAACAGGGACATCATTTTCCAGGTTCTGCCTTGCCTCAACCTGCAACCACACTCAACACACTTCCTAGTACTGTCATTTTGCACAGAACTCCACGCAGAGGCGTGATTTAACCCACTGCCTAGTACTGTCGTTTTGCACAGAACTCCACGCAGAGGCGTGATTGTAACTCGGTTTAATCTGTAAATGTGTTTCAGCAGTGCTTCTCTCTCTTTTCCAGAAAGACTTCAAAGACCGCATTCGACAGCAGAAGTCTGCCCAGAGCAGGATGAGGGAGCAGAGACAGCAGGTCGCTCGGGCGAAGAAATATTACAATGACTACCACGTGCAGCTGCGCGCCAGGATGCTGCGCTCCAGGACCAGGGAGGAGAGGGTGCGTGCTTTTATAAGAGGCTTTACTCTGCAGTACTAATAGCAATGAAATAACGAAGGGCAAGGGAAATGGATTACACTTTTGTTGAAGGTTTTGAATGCCAGACCAAATCAAAGCATTTCTTAGACGGCCTTCCTCTCCTATTCTATCTGCAGTTGGATTCTAGACAGTAGTTTTGCTTCCCTTTTAGTGTGTTCTGCCTTTCTGAACAGAGCTGTCTATTTGTTAAAATGTCATAGTGTATTTCAGACTGTCCTGCTCTGCATGCATTGTTGACTGGGCTGCAGTGCACATGTAGGGACAATGGTTTGTGTTCACTACTCTTGCCCTGGTTAACATTCATCCTGTCCAACAGTATTCAAACCTTAAACAGCGTGCTTACAGAACCGGATGTTGTTTTTGACAGATATTCAAGAACCTGTTTGAGGAAGGCCTGGAAATCCAGAAGAAGAGAGTGCGAGAACTGCGCTCCTATGCCAAGGACCAGCGCGAGGAGCACAAGAAAAAACACAAAGAAGAGCTGGAGTCCATGGAGAACTATTACAAGGACCAGGTAGGACCAGGGCTTGAGACTGGGTGCAGTGCAACTTTCCATGGGAGTTGCTTATGCAGCTATAAGGGAAGAACCATTTATAAACTCTCTTTTTGTATTTCATGCAATACACAGATTAACTCCTCTTTTACACACTTCATCCCTAACACTTTCTTCTCATTTCTTTCAGTTTTCTATGTTGGCTGAAACGCTCGCCCAAGAACAACAGGAAGTACAAGTTAGGAAGAAAGCACAGGAAAAGGTGAGAAGCGGCAGAAAAGACTGCGTACCACGACTTTCACTTGAGCAGGTTCCACACACGGACAGCTGCAGCTCCTTCTGCGTTCGAAGTCTATTCCTGCCTGTTCTGTCTCTATTATAAAACAGGAATGCAGCGCATGTCCTACAAAAGTTCATTTCTAACATAACAGATATATTTTCCTTTGCTGTATACCAAAAAGGAGAAGGCAAGCAGGCTGTCATTGACTGTTTGTTTTTGGCAATCAAAGGGAGCGGATTCTGTCTGGTTAGCTTGGCTCCTCATAATATATAGAGGACCCTGATATTAATGTGACACCTCCATCTGAAATTTCTTTGTGTCAGGTGGAAATAATGTCACTTTAAAAATTGCTATGCTGTTTAAAAAAAAAACCAAAAAAAAACAGTTGTTTAAATATATGGTATAAAGTAAAGTTTAGGGTGCTGTAACAGAATCTGCCTTTCCACTCAAGGACAGAGCAGCCAGTAGACCCACTGTGCCCTCTCAGTCTATCCCAGCACCGTGTCCAATGCAGCCTCTCCTCACTCTCTCCACAGGCGCTCCAGAAGATGAAGAAGGAGCTCCGTGGGAAGATGGAGCGTGAGATCGGGGAGCTGCAGGAGATGATCGTGCAGAACGATGACGACGTGTACTTCCGCGAGCTGGAGGCGGAGCGGCTGAGCCGTCGTGTGCACATGGCTTCCTTCCAGTACAGCGCAAGCCATCTGCTGTGAGACCATCACCCACGCTGGCTTCCTTCCAGTACAGCGCGAGCCCCCTGCTGTGAGACCATCACCCACGCTGGCTTCCTTCCAGTACAGCGCGAGCCATCTGCTGTGAGACCATCACCCACGCTGGCTTCCTTCCAGTACAGCGCGAGCCATCTGCTGTGAGACCATCACCCACGCTGGCTTCCTTCCAGTACAGCGCGAGTCCCCTGCTGTGAGACCATCACCCACGCTGGCTTCCTTCCAGTACAGCACGAGCCCCCTGCTGTGAGACCATCACCCACACTGGCTTCCTTCCAGTACAGCACGAGCCCCCTGCTGTGAGACCATCACCCACGCTGGCTTCCTTCCAGTACAGCACGAGCCCCCTGCTGTGAGACCATCACCCACGCTGGCTTCCTTCCAGTACAGCACGACCAGGACCACCGCATTTTTTTTTTTTTTTTTTTCTAACAAAGTGCTTTTAATTTTTTTAAATTGTGTGTGTGTGTGTGTGTGTGTTTTTCTGGAGTTATTTAATCATTATTTTTATGCATTTCTTAAGTGGTTACCTAGTGTGATCCCTTCGTTGTCTTTCATAAAGGCAGATAAGCTGATTGGGTTTTTTATTCCTATAATTGATCTGAATACTACATCTATTCCAGGACACTAGTAATGAAGAGAGACATTGCATTTGAATATGTGCGAGTCATTTTAAGGTTGTATAAATCTCTTTTGATTTTGTATATTGAGTGGGCGTGGAAGAAGAACTTTACTTTCTGATGTTTTAACAATGTAAAAAAAATGACTGTACAGAACAGAAAAATCAGGTTTTAAATTATTTTAAATCTTTTATTAAATCTTTGTGTCTGAAAAGGAGGTTGTGTCACTGGTTGTTTTAAAATTTAACTGTTTTGCAGTCCTGCTCCTGCCACAAGGTGGGGCTGTAGGGCTAAATTCAGCCCCCTTTTTTGTTAAACTAGGGGTGCAAATCGTTTTTAAAATTGGTGCTAAACTGTTTTGAAAGTTTAGCACCAGAGAGCCAATGAGAAACTGTCATCATCTATGGTTGCTAAAAAATCAAAAAATTTAATGTTGCTGGTGCTGAATGAGGTACCCTGGCCCTAGAATCTAGCGCCACATTTGTGCCCTTGACACGGACACACACACACACACACACACACACACACACACACACACACACACACACAAAATCCCAGCTGCAGCACACACACACAGATACAGCAGACCAGGTGTATGCACACAATAAGAATCTATAAAAAGAAATTTCAGGCAGCAACAGCCCCGCCTTCCTCTCTCCTTATGGCCTGGGGGGGGCGAGACCCCCCCCTTTCTATCCTCTCCTACCTGCTCTTCATCTTCATCCTCCTCCCTCCACAGGGCAGGTCTTCTCCTCCTCCTGTGGAAACACAACCAACATCATTACTTACCTTCAGGAACTCACCTCCGGGACCAGGATTCGAACCGCTGTCTTCAGGGAGAGAAGGCCATGGGATTAGCTCACTGCACCACCAGCTCCTACAGGAAAGCTGTGCTTCACACTGAATATTAGCTACATTAAACAAGTCTTTGAAAATAAAGAATCAGTCAGATTCGAACCCAGTCCCCCAAGGAGAACAGCACAGCATGCTAGTGAACTAGCCACCTGTGCCATCTCACCTCCATGGAATAGCTTGGAAGGTGGGGGGGCTGTTGCTGCGTGCACAAGTCTCTCAAACATTTGTACTGTGCATTCGATAATAGAATGAAGCCTTATTGAATGGAATGCACACAATAAGAATCTTTAAAACAGGAGTGCATGCACTGGGGTCACGTTCCATTAGCCTTCTGCTCGTTTAGTAAAGACCCCTTATCTGTTCCCCGATGGCAGGCTGTGCTGCACAGTGAAGGGTACGCTTGCTTCTACTCGGCTCAGTTTCACACTGTCATTTTTAAATGAGATTATATAATGCTACTGTGCTGCTTCAGTTTTTAAAAGGGGTCTGGCAAAACTACCCACAGAGCTAGACTTCAGCACTGAGAACCCGCCGTTCCTGAGTGCCAGCCGAGCCCACAGCTGCTTAAAGCAGCCGCTTGCTGGTAACGTTTGAATTGGCTCATCAGTGCCTTCCTTGAATACTCAAACAACAGAATCACACTCAGACCACTTTTCTGTTAAACATATCGATGCTGTGAGGGTGCAAACAGCATGTTGTTTATTATTGCTCATCTTATGCATGGTACATACAAGTTAATAAGAAACACGTTTTAGTATCTGTTTTCATTCAGGTGTGTTCTTACAGTGGGGGGGGGGCAATGCTGTACACACTATGTAATAAATACAAAACGAATGACACGATGAAACTAGAACACATGGGAATTCAGGAAAACCAAAACTAGACCAAGCTTACATCCAACTCCAAAACAAAAGAAAAATGTCAATATTCTATGAGAAACGAAATATTGAAAGTTTTCTGCATCCGTTAATGCAGGATGCAGTTCAAGTGTTCGAAGCAAACGGAGTGTGTTGAAACCAGCAGGCAGCAAGGGCTGCGCTCTCCTTGCTAGATGGGTTTCTTCTGTGGACAAACCCATGATAATGCAGCATCAGTGTGTGTGTGTGCTCCAGACCCCAGCATGTGTGCACTGGACATGGAAGAGAATGATACTCTCAATGGGAATCAATATAGAACGATTTGGTTATTCGACGGCAGTAGCCATTTTTTGTAAGCAACTCAAGTGTGTAAATGTGTGCAAAATGTTTGCTTTGAAGAAACAAACACAAAGGTAAATAAATGATGTATTTGCAATCTGTACAGAGCACCACAAAAAACAGAGTCTTTTACAGAGGCTAATCAATGAGCCCGGCAAAGACACCATTAATAAAAACAAAAGAAACTAAAATGTGTTATAAAACCGTCCATGGTCATCATAGCCTGTTAGAGACAGGCAGCAATACAAGGGTTAAAACACCACGAGAATGCTAGAAGAGATGCGATGGTCTACGGTGAGAACAACAGAAAATAAATATTCCAACAAACCCATGAGAGCTTCTTAGAGCTGTGGCCAAAGTTAACTGGGAGAAGAGGATGCAGCCCCTGCCTGCCTCAGTACAAACCTTGCTGCAGAACCCCCACAACTCAAAGGGCAATCTGTTTCTGTTTGTCTGGGGTGAGGATCACGTTCAAAGAAACAGCAGTGCCCCCCACCCCACCAGCCAGCATGCTACCTCCCAAAAAAAAATTGACAAGATTTCACCTGAGCATGTAGAAGAGTCAAGGGCTGGAGGGGTTCGGAGTGATTATAAAAACCAACCTGTTGCAGAAATCCCTGTCACCTCAGAGCAACGAGACTGCCCAGGCAGAGGCACACCACCATGGGCAACTGCAGCACTATCAGCCCTGGCCACAGAGGGCGCTGTGTAGAAGTGTTACTGCATTTACTGCTTCATCTCCAGGATCCAGACGATATCAAATACTGCAGCATTAGACCCAGAATGTTCTGCACAATGTAGCCATGTCACTTTATAATCACCCCGTGTGTAACTGCAAAGAGCAGAAAGATCAACCATATACATAAAAATTATATATATATATTTATATATATATATATATATATATATATACACACACACACACGCTGTATAACTAAACAGGTTAGGGTATTGTTTCCATTCAGTACAGGGTATACGCTGGTGTGAATGGATTTTCTTTAAGGGTATAAGCAAGTTGTTTCAGTCCAGCTACCAGGGGTTTTAAAGCGTGCAAGTGTCTGTTGTGACTAACCTTGCCTCCACCCACTCTAACACAGAATTACAACAAACTGCATTCACGCTTCTTTATCGGTATGATTTAGGCACTAAAGCCTTAGCGTTGGTGTGGATTTGTAGAGATTCTGTCCTCTCCCTCCCCCCACGTCATTATTCTGTTCAATCAGAACAGACAGGGTTTGTAGCTATTAGTACTAGATGGAGGTGGGGTTTAAAAAATATATACATATACACACACAAGAGATTGAAGCATTCTCTCACACAAGCACAGCCCTAGATTTCATTTTTTTTTTTTTTTTTTTTTTACAGATGCGTTGATACAAGGTTCTTATCCTATGTCCAATACGAATATATTGGACAGTTTGACTCTGTCCAGTGAGCATGCGGTGTGTCTCGGAGCACAGCAGGACCCCAGGCTGGCTGGAGGAGGTCCGGGGGGAGAGGCGATGCTGCGCAGTGAAGCATGTACGACTCCAGGTCCTTCTCGCCACGCAATCGCCACACTGGTGGGGCGGTGAGGAGTAAGGCAAAAGATATTTACAAAAAAAAAGAGCTCACTAAATGAACAGATGTATGTAAGTAGTAGTCTTTTCAGAAAACAAAAACAAAGAGGAAACTGATCTAAAAAAACAAACAAACCATGAGCCAGCATTCTGTATGTTGCAGATATTATTAAAAGGTCTTTTATTTATTTAATTTTTTTTTAGCAGCTGAAAATGAGCCTGGTGGCCAAGGAACAGTTTATTATTTATATATATATAAAAAAAAAAGTGTATTCAATAATAATTTTAATAATAATTGAAAAAAGGAAGGCAGTATTCCCGGATCACGGTTCCCCTGGCTCACACGGTCCCCCTCTCTCAGAGTGGTGTGAGCCCCCTGGCCCGGGAGAGGCTCACAGACTGACAGGCGCACAGCGTAGGGTCCCCTCCGGACCCCTCACTCCACAAAGAACCCGCACGTTTCTTCAATCGCAGTCAGGAGCTTCTCATACAGTTTCTCGTAACTCTCGTAGGGAGGAACGTCGATTCGATTAAAACTGGGTAAAGAGAGAGAGAAAATGAAACCTTTATTTGATTCTGGAAGTGTGACGAATAACATTAGCAACATGTTCCTCTGTGCTGTCTGGAGGGGCAGGGTGCTGCACTGGCACAGCGCCGGTCACTCAGTCCCATTACAGGGACACAAGAAGCTTTTTATTTTTTTTAAGTTTCCTCTTCAATAGAAACTGGAAAGGCTAAATAATGAAATGAACCACTGTGTTGTTATTCTTGATCAGCTTCCTCTTTCGAACACACACACAGTTTGTCGAATTGAAGCCATGCCAGTGGCTTGAGGACTCACCAGGTGTGTGCTTTGGGCAGGTTGTTGGTGCTGGCGTCGATCTGGTGGATTGTGAAGAGACGAGGTCCGGTGGCACCTACACAGCCAACAGAAACAGGAATTCAGACCAGCACAGGCCACAATAATGTGAAAATAATGCCACCTTGTAACTGAAGGGGTTAACACACAGTCGCTGTGTCTTTGTATCACACTCACAGCTGGGATTGAACACAATAAACTCCACAAACATTTCCAACGCCTCCTAGCCTGCGCCGTGTTTTGTGAGTCGGGTAGGAGGCCCTGTTTGCGAGGCCCCTGTTTAACTGTTTACATGCCCACGAGTTGATTGATTCATTCAAACTACATCTGAACCGTTTATGGTACAAGGGACAGATGTGTCCCACCAAAACACCTTCTTATTTTTGCACCAAGGTGCACGGAACAGGGTTTCAAATGTACTGACAGGGTGGATCCGGTCGTCACAGTTGTCAGTTTCCTCGTGATACTCAAGTCGCTCTCAAATGTATTTTAAGAAGAAACCGTTTGAACAGCAAGCGCTCGATTCCTTGTGTACCTGAAGGGGTTCAAGTTACTCCGCTGATGCTGCTGAAGTTTCCCCTGGCTGTTTCCTCGCAGCCTGTGAATCGGACCCTACCTTGTAGTGCTTTGAAGCCCTGCAGAGGCACCCTGGAGGAGCCTGTGACGAACTGCAGGAGCCTGGCTCTGCGCTCCTCGTCGTACGTCTCCACCGCCTTCCAGAACCACTTGACCACGTTGCTGTCCAGCGTGCAGTGCTTCAACCGCGTGTTTGACTTCCAGTCGCTGATGTCAATCTTACCAAGGCCGCAGATTATGAGCTGCGGGAAAAACACGACAAAAGAGAAGCGGTGAGAATCTCCGCGGAACGCAGCGCAGCGCGTGTGATCAACGCACGAAGGAAGCTACGTGAAGGTGCGTGCTGGGGAGAGTCAGGATACAAGAAAAAAAACAAAAACTCGTTTCTCAGAGTGCTGTTTTTACAACGACTCCCCTTGTAAGCAAGAGCTCTCAGTGAAACGAATTACATAATTACAATAATAATACATAAAAAAACTAAAACAACAAATAAACTGTGGAAAGCCAAGTCTCAAGGGCAGCCAGCTCAGAGTCTTGGTTCGCACACAGTGCATTTCACTGCAAAGGCACCTGAAGTAATTGGCCTGTCTGCTTATTTTGCCTGAGAAAGCAACGTGAAGCGACAGCCTACCCAGCCCCAGCCCGCTTCTCACCTCCAGCTCCTTCTCGTCAAACGATTTGAGCAGATGCTGCGGGATCACCTCGTTGAACCCCTTCTGCAGAGCCAGGAACTGGGCTTCTATCCCCCGCAGAAACCGCCAGTTTACATACAACCTGCAGGACAGAGGGGGGGGGAAACAATCAATGCAGAGAACAAAAGCTGGATCAGCAAGACAGGTCAAACCAAACCACACAGCCTGCTGCAGGGACAGACACGACCCAGGGGTGGAAGCAGCCTGCTGCAGGGACAGACATGACACAGGGGTGGAAGCAGACTGCTGCAGGGACAGACACGACACAGGGATGGAAGCAGCCTGCTGCAGGGACAGACACGACACGGGTGGAAGCAGACTGCTGCAGGGACAGACACGACCCAGGGATGGAAGCAGCCTGCTGCAGGGACAGACACGACACGGGTGGAAGCAGACTGCTGCAGGGACAGACACGACCCAGGGATGGAAGCAGACTCAGCTGTTCCGGGTTTTACTGGCTGTTTAAGCTTAGCCCTCCAGGACTGTCACCTCTGTGGTTCGTCGCGGCTCACCTGACATACTCCTTCTTGCTGTCCTCGCTCACTGGGATGCTCCCTCCGTTGGGTTTCAGCTCATGCTGAATGATCTCACCGTACGCGTTGTGCTCCACACAGAACGTGTGGTCCAGCACTCCTGTGATGTCGTTAGCACTGTCAAATACATGCAGCAAGTTTTACCAAAATACAGTGTCCTACTGTCATCGCCACACCAGACATCAACCCATCTTACAGCAAGCAAGTCAGCAATGAGACAGTGACTACAATGAGTCTACAATGAGACAGTGGCAGCATGCTGCACTACTAAAGTGACAATATAGCTCTTATTTAGAATATTACTATATTAGTACAGTCGGTATTACGAGAACTTCGAGAGTTCTTGTTATTAAATTAAGTGACTTCACTGGGGTTCAGAAGTCTCCAGTACAGAAATAAAACACTCTGGATCCCTGTGGCGTGCTCTCTAGTGAGGGCTCGCCGGTGAATACTCACAGGATCCAGACCAGGCTGTTGTGCAGGTCCGGGTCCACAGACTCCATGTCATCCAGCGTGATGGGTTTGCCCAGCAGCTGCTTGTAGAAGGGCAAGGTGAAGCCCCCGTCGATGTAGTGCCCGTGGAACACCGCCATGCCCATGATGCGACCCACAAAGTGGAAGTAGGACAGGTGCTCCTGGAAGGAAGGAGACCCGGTGAGAGCATGGAGTGAGACTGAACGAGCCCTACAGAGTCAGCGGGGTGAGGAGCAGACCTGGTGAGAGCATGGAGTGAGACTGAACGAGCCCTACAGTCAGCGGAGTGAGGAGGAGACCTGGTGAGAGCATGGAGTGAGACTGAACGAGCCCTACAGTCAGCGGAGTGAGGAGCAGGAGGAGAATACAAGCTCTATAACCACAGAAGCAGACAAGCCCAGCTCTCTTGCATAGCAGTTAAGACTATACCTTGCTTGCTGGTGGTGTGCGCGGTCGCCGGTTTGAGCCCAGCCTCCTGCCTGCTCCTCAGCAGCAGTGCACGGGGTTCACTTGCATTGCTTCTATGCAGGCTGGATTTGATCCACATACAGTAAAGCTCACTGAGGACACGTCTGCGATATAGAAGAGGTCTACCAGTTGTTTCTGTCTGGATTATTAAAAGATGCTCCGCTGTGGGCTGGTCTGACAGACCCCGGTCAGCACCGGTCTTGAACTGCCTTTATCTAAGGGGACATTAAGCTGTCTGAGATGTGTGCTAGTCAGGGGTCTGCGAGACAAGCTGTGCATGACTGAAAGGTTATCAATCATCCGTCACAATCCACAGGAGACATCCAGGAATCCAGAGTACGAAACTACACAGAGTCACAAAGGGTCATTAGCATGCCATGCCAGCGGTTCTATTAAAGAGATGCTTGTGCAAGCTCTCTGGCTCTCTCTCATTCTCTTACCGGGTTGACTGCGGAGTCTGGGTTGATCTGCAGGGTGTAGATGTCGTCCCGCGAGTACTGGAACAGGCCGTAGTACGGGTTCAACATCTCGTGAGACAGCAGGTACAGCCACTCCCTGCCAATAACAAAAACAAACGCTGTCGCTACAGTGTGTCACACAATAAAGGGTAAGGCAAACAGTCACACAGTGCTGGTGCACTCACAGCTGTGCTGCTGTTGCAAAGTGTCGCCACAAGAGGGCATCACTCTCGAATTAGATCCAGTAAATAATAAGGCTGATTGAAGCTGTGTGTGTGTGTTTCAAGTTTGGATAGCACAAGGAGATTTAAGAAAAAACAAACAAAAAAAAAAAAAACATGCTTTTAGGACTGATTTTGAGCTGTGTTCATACCTGGCCACCCCTCCGTAATCCAGGCCTTCCTCTCCTCTGAACTTCACCATCAGTCTCTTCCACAGGTCCTTCGGCCTCATCTTCATCACCTGCCTGTACGACTCCTGCAACGACAAGGGGAATGCGTTAGAATGAGAGACACACACACACAGAGACAGAACTGCGTTAGAATGAGAGACACACACACACACAGAGACAGGACTGCGTTAGAATGAGAGACACACACACAGAGACAGGACTGCGTTAGAATGAGAGACACACACACAGAGACAGGACTGCGTTAGAATGAGAGACACACACACACACAGAGACAGGACTGCGTTAGAATGAGAGACACACACACACAGACAGGACTGCGTTAGAATGAGAGACACACACACACACAGAGACAGGACTGCGTTAGAATGAGAGACACACACACAAAGACAGGACTGCGTTAGAATGAGAGACACACACACACAGGGACTGGACTGGGTTAGAATGATATACACACACAGAATACTGAAGCCAGCTCAACACATCTGATAGGGATGGGCTGGATTGGGTCATACTCAGTTAGATAGGAATCTGCAGATACATGTAAGTTCAAGCACACATGCACCAAGCCTGAGTGCTTAGGATACAAACGCTGCTTTTACAGCTGTACATATCCAACCTCTTCCTGATGATCCACATGCTCACAAGGAGTGGAGCGTTTCCCCAACACTGCACATTATCTTATGCTGAGAACTTGGCTCAGAAATGCCCCTTCATGTTCTCATGCGTTTTTTTGTTTTTTCACACTACGCCCACCAGTTTCAATGTGAGTGAGTCAGGGCAGCGTCTGACTGTGCTGCCAGGGAAATGCCTGGAGTGGAGATGTGCCAGTCACTGCTCGGGTTAAACTGTGGCCACTGAAGTCATTCAATAAAACACAAGAAAACAAGCTGTTTGAACTTCCACTCCTTCCACAGGAGCAGTCAGCACCAAGCAGCAGTGAGGGGACAGATGGGACAGGACAGAGGACAGGCTGGGCACTTTGTAGCAAACTCACAATGAATGAGCTGCTGAAACCCCTCCAGCAGCCTTTGAAAACCAGGCTGTTCATCACTAAACACATTCCAGGAACTACTGCAGAAACAAATGTTAATGCTAATGAATATTTTACCCTATAAAAAAGTGTGAGCGTTGGTAGCTGTGCATGCTGGAAGCGCACGTGTGTGCGTGCGTGTGTGTGTACATGTGTGTGCGCGCGCGTGTGCCTGCGTGAATGCCCGCTCTGCTCCCCCTGCTGGTCACCTCGAAGATCTCTTCCCGGGAGACCTCAATGCGGCAGTGCCCTGCCTGGGGCTGCTGCTGGGAGAGCTCCTGCCGCAGGATCTTCAGTTTGTGCACCAGGTCGCGCTTGTACTTGGGCACGGTGAGGCACTCCGCCTCCTCGGGGAGCTGGCTGGGGGACATCACGGGCAGCGGCTGCTGCTGCTGCTCCTTCACCTGGTTTTGCCTGCTGTGTGGAGGAGAGAGGGAGGGAGAGAGATCAGAACAGGCCTGAGCAACACATGGAGCATTCAGGGTGAGTGTCCCTGAGATACGACAATCCACACAGCATGGTTTGCACACAGTACTCCTCAAGAGTTCTAGAGGCCACATGAAATCCCTCGGCTGACCGTTTTGCGCCAGGTAGAGTAACTACTACAGCCGCAGATGCACACCATGCGATTCATTTAGGGAGGCTGGGAAAATATTGTGCTGTGGCGCAGTCATCCGACATGGTAAACTTGATGGCTGGCTGTGAAGCCACACCCTCACAGAGGGAGCACACACACACCGCTGCCCTGTCCCTTACTGTGCACCCATGTCTCCCTGCTAACCCACGAAGCAGACCGCATGTGTGCACAGTAGGGCTGCACAGTCTGGGGGGTCTGGAAACATTGAACCAGCGGACTGAATATAGAGCCATTCCACCAAACCAGAGGCACAGTCATCTCATGTCCAGCACAGAGCGAGGGCAGACACTGCTTCTACCATCGTACTGCATCACCAGACACTGCTTCTACCATCGTACTGCATTACAGCATTATCAGGGACGCCAAGGAAGAACAATACTAGTTTAAAACATAAAATGTCTGATTAATAAAAGAAAGAACACTTTGCTTTCACCTCTCTCATTTCATTCCTTTTTCACAGACGAACAGGAAAGCCAGTCTGATGGATTTGTGTTTTCTTATTCATATCATGATCATCACAGCTACAAACCTGCTCTCAAACCAAGACGGAGAGTGAACTTCTGAACCCAAACTGTCTGAACAATTCCCGTTCAAGAGTTCCTTTGAATCTGGCATGAAAACTCCTCAGCCGGTGCCAAGACGCAGCTATCCAGAAGAAAGAGACTCTTTTTGAATTCAATAGTACTGTATCATGTGCCCACTGGCCCTCAGGATAGCTGAGCTGTACTTAACTGAGGAACAATGACAAGCCAGCTGAGCCTCCCACAGCACAGCAAGAGTCCCTCTGCCTTGAGGATTCTGTGAGGCCTCTGGGATTTACAGGAACTGTGCAGCCACTTTCACCGCAAGACAAGAACATCCGAGAGTACCATGACACAGTCGATCACCTTGCCCAACAGCCACTGTATGAGTGTGGCATAGCCCATATATATAACCAACTCCCCAGTAATGTTGTTGAAGCTGACACCCTGGGATCCTTCAAGAAGCTGCTTGATGAGATTCTGGGATCAATAAGCTACTAACAACCAAACGAGCAAGATGGGCTGAATGGCCTCCTCTCGTTTGGAAACTTTCTTATGTTCTTATGTTCTATATATATATATATACCCCTGTATTATAATTAGGGCTTCTGAGTTTCAGTTTTAAAATCGATTATTGATTCATTCTGAATACTTTAAACCCACCCAATTACTGAGTGGCAGCACGTTCCTACATTTCTATTGGAGACTCCGCTTGAGAGATTGAAAACAAGATTACAATCAGGCTGGTTCGCGGGATTTAACGCTGTATTACAGTTAAGATACAGAGGATTTAAAACAGAATTGTGGCGAAAAAACCCATTAGAATGTGCCCGTGACCATAAGTATTTCATTGTGTAAGACAGCAAAGGAAAGAAGGTACAATTTAAGTGTGCAAGTACTGTCCAGTTACAATACATATTTTGATAGAACATTTTTATAGCATTTTGGGAGTAACCGAAAACAATAATTTTGTTCTGTATATAAAAAACAAAAGCCCAGAAAAAAACGATTTACATAAAACTTGAAAATAGCTAAAAAAAAAAAAAAAGTAAGCACTGAAAAATGAAATGAATAAAAACCAAAAAACAGAAGCCCTAATTCTAATGAATGTAGTGAATCTCAGCAGAGCTGTCCTGTCTTTGTGTATGTTCATGCATGACATGGGTGTGCATGTGTGTGCGTGAGCACAGCTGGGGACTGCACCGCAGCGGAATTGAAGACAACCCATCCCTTTCACAAGCTCTGCGTGCAGCATCTGTGAATCTGAAGCGCAGGAGTGCTGATGCTGAGCTTCTGTCATATACCATCCCCTCCACAAACGTTTGTTTTCCACCTTTTCAAACGCAGCACCATGCCAAGGGCTGTGCCTCAGATCTCAGTTCAACACCGCAGCGTGTTTCAAAGGGCCTGCCTGGGAGAGACTCTGCTTCCAGACTGCTGTTTGTGTTGGCACTCCAGCAGGGAGCTTGTTCCTTATACCTGAAGAGTCTGGACCACAGGAATGTGGGATTTTAACATGCAACTAAATACCCAACGTGGATAAACAGAAACTGCTCTGGCAACAGTGGAAACTTGAATGCAGCTACTTTTTCCTGAAACCAAATCTATTTTAACTGCATACAGAGATTTCCATTCACTGGGGTCGCACAGCGTTCAGTCTGTCTGTGTCTCTGTGTTTGTCTCTTTGTCTGTCTGTGTGTCTGTCTGATCTGTCTGTTTGCCCCTCTCTCTCTCTCTCTCTCTCTTTCAATTCAATTCAATTCAAAGTGCTTTATTGGCATGACTTATTTTCCACAGTGTTGCCAAAGCAATTACATACATATTACGAACAGATGCATATATATATATGCAGCAGTGTGGAGTAGTGGTTAGGGCTCTGGACTCTTGACCGGAGGGTTGTGGGTTCAATCCCCAGTGGGGGACACTGCTGTTGTACCCTTGAGCAAGGTACTTTACCTAGATTGCTCCAGTAAAAACCCAACTGTATAAATGGGTAATTGTATGTAAAAATAATGCGATATCTGTATAATGTGAAATAATGTATAATGTGATATCTTGTAACAATTGTAAGTCGCCCTGGATAAGGGCGTCTGCTAAGAAATAAATAATAATAATAATAATAATAATAATATATATATATATATATTGTATGCACAAACAAGGAACCATGGTAACAAAATAATAAATAAAATAGAAGATAAATAATAATAATACAGAAATTGAATTAAATATTGAAATAATATTTAAACTGTTAAATTGTGCCGTGTCACTGCGCGCCCCTCAGGTTGTAGCAGGTGGCTACATATTTGGCAGCCAGTGGAGCTGTGTGTCCCTCCCCTGAGTCTGCCATTTGTCTGAAAACAGGAGACAGAGAGTGTGAAAGCGAGATACAGCGAGACAGAGAGAGAGCGAGAGCAGGGAAAAGATAGTGGTAGACTGAACCCCCCCCCCCTCCTCAGTCCTCCCGGTTTCCTGTTTCTGTGCCCAGCAGACACACCCCAGAAGCCTTGGGGAACTCCAGTCAGGTCACTCAGTCCATCAGGAAGTCTTCATCCGATCACTTCCTGCTCGCTCGACTCAAACAAGGAAGCAGCCAGGAAAACAACGGGTTGGGGGGGGGCACCCAAACAGAGCCAAGGAAGCAGGCGGCATCCCACTGTGCACTGTGCAATTAACCTTTATTTCAAACTTTATTTCAATTCCTGCAAAAGTTAACATTGAAAACTAGGAGAGAGGCAAACTGCCGGTCTCTCCAAGCCTCCTAAGGCAGGCTGTGTTCAAAACAGCAGTCTGATTTATTACTGTACAGCAGTGGTTCCCAACCCCAGCCCTGTGTCTGCTGGTTTGCATTCCAGCTGAGCTCTCAATTACTTAACTAGACCTTTAATTGAACTAACAATTTGCCTAATTAGACCTTTTTAATTGTTCTCAGCTCCTAAAAAGAGTTCAAGTTACTTATAAAATGTTACAGCTAACTTGAAATCTGCAACTGTTTAAGAGCTGAAAACAAGTACAAATGTAAAGGAGAGACTGCCGGAAGAACACCAGAGAAACATCTGGGAAAGACATGACCACATGTAGCCAAGGCACGCTGCTGCTGACTATACACCACTCCGGAGGCACGCTGCTGCTGACTATACACCACTCCGGAGGCACGCTGCTGCTGACTATACACCACTCCGGAGGCACGCTGCTGCTGACTATACACCACTCCGGACCTGTTTGCACTGTATGTTTGATTGCATTTAAATCGTGTTCCCTTATGTAAGTGACTTACTATTCAAATCCGAATGCACGCACGCACACACACACACACACACACACACACACACACACACACACACCCACCCACCCACCCTGACACACACCCACCCACCCTGACACAGACACACACACACACACACACACACACACACACACAGACACACCAACAGACACACACACACCCTGACACACACCCTGACACACACACACCCTGACACACATACACACCCTGACACACACACACACACACACACACTGACACACCAACAGACACACACACTAACACACACACACACACACACACACACACACACACACACACACACCCACCGACACACACTGACACACACACCGATACAGACACGGACACACACAGACACACACACACACACTGACACAGACACACTTTACACACACACACCCTGACACACCCTGACACACACACCCACTAACACACTGACACACACACACTGACACAGACACACTTTACACACACAGACACACACAGACACACACAGACACACTGACACACCCACACACCCTTTAGAAATGCACAGCCAGACATCAGTCAATTTGATGTGTATTGTTATGCGTATAGTGTAAATGCTATTGCATAAAATAACACAATAGAGAAGAAAGCCATTTATACATGACACACATTGCTGTACAGCCCTTATTATTAAGATACATTCCGTGATGGGTGTATTGTTGTAAGCTTTTTGTCATAATAAAATAAGACATTCTTCAGCAAAGTCAACACACAGAGAGAAATATGATCTGAAGTCATGTCCAGCTATGTGAAATATGTCCGAAAAGACATTTGGCAATTACCAGCCTTGCCAAAAAGACAGCTCTTCAGCAGC
Source organism: Acipenser ruthenus (assembly GCF_902713425.1). Lineage (NCBI taxonomy): Eukaryota > Metazoa > Chordata > Actinopteri > Acipenseriformes > Acipenseridae > Acipenser > Acipenser ruthenus. Next base: position 714,144 of record NC_081207.1, read on the forward strand.
TTAACTTTTACAACAGATGTACGGATGAGACAACAGTGCAATTAGATGGCTCCACATTACTGAGAACATCTGCCTTGCGTATTATTTGAACAGCTGTGCTGAGGAAACAGACCAGCAGCCTCAGGAACGCCTCTCTGCACTACACGCAGTCAGCCTCTCCCAAGCTTCTACACGAAGCCTAGCTCGGAGCACATTGTACTTCAACACACGAAGTTCAGCCAAGATCACAATCCATTAATCCAACAGCAGAACCCTCATCCTGGCATGAGCAGTGCTGGAAGGCTGAGAGTGCTCTTCTAGAAGAAGCAGATTCTGCACACCTCTGCAGGCAGACGTGTTTCACATCAGGTAAAATGCAATCGTTTCTTATTCATGTCAAACTTTTAAGTGGTACTGGCTAGTTTTTATGTTTAAATTCTTTCTAACAGTACTCCATACAGACAAATGAAAAGCTGGGAGAAAAATATGAACATCTTCATCATCAGGAATCCATCTATGAGATTAAACAACCAAACCAAACCAAACCAATCTCACACTTAACCCACAAACTGCAAAAAAAAAAACCCACCAGTGCTGTTAAAGCAACAGTCTCATCACTGGAATCTGATTAAACTCCAAATCAAAATCCCAAACCACAGCGCCACAATAAACATGCATAGAAGCTACGCCATACAAAGCAAAACACATAAGGTAATTAAAGAGAGTCAAAACGCACTGAAAAAGGAGAACAGGATCGGAACGAATCAAATTCTTGGCCGGGAGGCTGTCCTGACTAGACACCTGCAGCGAGAACCACCCCAGAGCAGGGCCCCCCCAGAGAGACTCCCCCAGAGCAGGGCCCCCCCAGAGAGACTCCCCCAGAGCAGGGCCCCCCAGAGAGACTCCCCCAGAGCAGGGCCCCCCCAGAGAGACTCCCCCAGAGCAGGGCCCCCCCCAGGGGACTCCCCCAGAGCAGGGCCCCCCCAGGGGACTCCCCCAGAGCAGGGCCCCCCCAGAGAGACTCCCCCAGAGCAGGGCCCCCCCAGAGAGACTCCCCCAGAGCAGGGCCCTCCCAGAGAGACTCCCCCAGAGCAGGGCCCCCCCAGAGAGACTCCCCCAGAGCAGGGCCCCCCCAGAGAGACTCCCCCAGAGCAGGGCCCCCACAGAGAGACTCCCCCAGAGCAGGGCCCCCCCAGAGAGACTCCCCCAGAGCAGGGCCCCCCCCCAGAGGACTCCCCCAGAGCAGGGCCCCCCCGGCTGGGAAGATGACCCTCCCCATCTCTGCATGTAAGGGTATTACCTTATGTTATTGTTTTTGCTCTCCATGCCGCCACGGGACCCCTTAGTCTTAGCACTGCTGAAACAGAAAACAACGTCAGAGATACCATTCATAAACCGAGCCCCTTCCACACATGGATCGATCATTCACAGCATTAACTGAGCATATCAGACCCACGATAAGCCCAGCTGAGACACCAGCGCTCCAGTTTGAACCCATCCCGGCAGCCAGGTGCCACGCAGCAGGCCAGTGGCCAGCGAAGGATGAAAACCGGTTTCCTGCTCCTAGTCCTGTGTCTTTTGCATTAACCACCAGGCCACGCTGCCACCTTTCTTCCTTCCTGTGTCGTCAGGGTAATCAGTTCCAGCTTTCTCCGGTACTTACTTGAGCACGAGGTGCAGGTTTGCGGAGAGGCGGGGGTCTGTGAACTGGGTGGTCCGGTTGTTGTGGTCCACGAAGTAGACTCGTCCCGTGGCCGTGTTGCGGATCTCCCACCCAGGCGGCAGGGGTCCAAGCTCCTCGCAGTTCACGTTGCTAAGATCCCTAGAAAAACAAACACGAGGTTTTAAAAGACCTCAGCGCTCACATCCCGGGCCAAATCCACTCAGTGAGAGTAAACAATTCCAAGATATCTTTTAAAAAGAGGCATTTTTTAACTGAAACATAATAATTTCAGCTGGAATCCTTTACTGTCCCAAGGTACTGTACAAAGCCACAACAAAGATACAGGAGGCCTTGCCTGGGCTGTCATGAATGATACAGGAGGCCTTGCCTGGGCTGTCATGAATGATACAGGAGGCCTTGCCTGGGCTGTCATGAATGATACAGGAGGCCTTGCCTGGGCTGTCATGAATGATACAGGAGGTCTTGCCTGGGCTGTCATGAATGATACAGGAGGCCTTGCCTGGGCTGTCATGAATGATACAGGAGGCCTTGCCTGGGCTGTCATGAATGATACAGGAGGCCTTGCCTGGGTTGTCATGACTCATTGTGAAAATTAGATAAGAGCCAAACTACAGTCCAGCTCAAACTACAGTGAAAAAGAACAGCGAATAGCCAACATTGGTAGCTTGTACTTGTCTGAGCACTTTTAGGAAAGACTCTATCAGGAAAGGACACGGGCAGTTCACCTTTTGCCAAGATTCGGAGTGAGACTGGATTGAGTTTCAAATACTGTGGTTGCAATCTCTTCCCCTTTCAGGACAGTGCTGTGTAAGCCCTGTCCTGTCTGTGACAGTGCTGTGTAAGCCCTGTCCTGTCTGTGACAGTGCTGTGTAAGCCCTGTCCTGTGTGCTGCTGCCTAAGGGCTGGGGGGCTGACAGACAGGGCTGAAGGAGGCTCTTACCTGGGTACCCGGGGGTCATGCCACGTGCTGACTCCCGTCTGCGTGTGGAGGAAGTAAACCTGCCCCTGCTGCGTCGTTCTTTGTTCTGGTAAAAGATTAAAAGAGGAGACTAAATTATTCTGAAAGCTTTTGATGCATGGTGCTGTGTGCGTGTGCGACGCTTATTTAAAAAAACAACTCATTTATCAGAGCTGTGAGGCTGCGGTATTTCCATGTGCTGAGCTCTCCCTGGCTCGGTCTGAGGCACTCCGCCCTTTTACTGTGAAACCCCTCTGAGGTTTAGGTGGAGTGGGAGGGGCACGGTCCCTCGACACCTCACCACACCAGCCCTTGGTCAAACAAAACACAAAATCTATGCACTGTTCAATCTCCTGTTTACCCCCTTAAACACCAAATGACAAGCAAGGTCTTGGGATGATGCAGGATCCCATAGGTCAGTCCTATAGGTCTGCAGACACTGTTACTGGCTGAATCACTGGCATGGCGCTCCAGCAGTGCACACGGGCTCTTCAGTGCATTCCTGGCTGTGAAAAGGGTGACTCTATTGGGTTCTTATTTCAGTCGAGGTACGAAGATTGTTTTAGATCGCAGTTATCTGTTGCTTTCCTGCTATAATGCACACACATACATACAGAACAGATGAATCCCACAGAAACCACAGTAACCTTTCAGCAGGATTGTGAAATACAAAGAGCAACAACAACAACAACACATCATCTACGATACAACACTGAAACTTGCACACAGCCTTCCAACGATGAAGAAAGAGCGTTTCATTGCTGCAGTGCGGGAGCCAAGTGCTTCTCACACACTGGGAATCTCAAGACAGAGACGTCACCAAGAAGTTATTTTCTCTGCAGAGCAAGAAAGCACGCTGTTTGCAAACACAGAAGGAGCACGCCTTACAAAAACACATTTTCAGCACCAGCTATACCACCTTGCCACTTTTTAAGGCTGCAGAGTTGCACAGAAAAGGGGCTTGCAGCAGGAGTGCTATTCACCCCCCTGCTCAGCATTCCTACAGGCATGCATCACCACATGCCTATAGCCCTGCCAAATAAAACAGTTTTAATGACAAAGTCCTGGCCATGCTGTCCACTGCAATGATTTAAAAAGAACAAACTCCACCATGCACCAATGGATAATGTACAGCCTTGCAGGCGTTCACAATGTAGCAATCCTGTAAAGAAACGTAATAAGTCAGTGGCAAACGTTTCAACTAGAAGTCTTTTACAATGTCAAATCGATCAATCCATCACATTCTTTTTTTATATAGCACCTTTCATAGCAAGGCCACCTCAAAGCGCTTTGTCTTCAGTGTGCCCCGTGTCTCGGTTGGTTCCGACTCACCGTATCCCTCGGGCAGGTCGGGTGGGGTGTGCAGGTGTGTTCTGCTCATGTAGTTCCTGTGTCGCTGTGAGCGTACCCTCCTCTCCTGGGCCCGCGGGTCAGCGGTCTGTCCGCACGACGCCCCGTTCATCCCCATGATGGGCGTGTTCTCGTCCACCAGGCAGCTCAGGGGCCGCCCAGGACTCGAGTACTCCGAGGCGGGCCTGTGGATTCAAATCAAACCACGAAAAACAAACGACACAGCCGTCAGACACGAGAACACAAAGAAGTTCAAAAGTGAATGTTAACATGTGATGCAAGAAAAGAGGATGTATATTAATGTCCGTGAAATCAGGCTTTTGGAGTGTAGAGGGTTACTGTACTAAACTGTATATTTTACAAAGGAAAATAATTTAGGCAGCGAGGGGAATGTTTGTTATACCACAATAGTAAGCACAGTCAAAATGTCAAAGCTCACAAAAATGTCTGCATAATAAATCTGGTAAGCAAGCGTTGCATGCATTTTTGTACGATTTGTTCAAGTGTTGCTCTGAACTCTCCTGTGGGCTTGGTGCACTGAAGCCTCAAAAACAAATGTTCTTTTCTGGCAGCACTCACCAAAAACTAATCAACAAGGGAGGAGAGAAATTCTGCCGAGATTTGAGAGCAGGAACTGTGGTAAAGGGCCATGCGGCCACAGAGCGCCAGGGAAGTGTCCGGTGATAAGGAGGCAGAGCAGAGAGCCCTCGAGGCTGGAAACAGTGCTGTGTCTCGACCGCTAGAGCCACAGACGCCCCCTTATCATAGTTTACATTGGAATTGGAATTGGGAATTGATTAAAAAAAAAAAAAAAAAAGGAAATCGGAATTGAAAAAAGGGAAGACCCCAACCCTGCTGATGTGACGTAATTCAACAGACCTAGCTGCAGGCGAGACCCCAGACCCACAGTGCCAACCCAGGTCTGAACAGAGCTGGTCCCTGCTGCTCTCAGCTTACCGTGTGGGCCTCTCCCACTGTGTGGTCCGGGTGATGTGATTGAGATACTGGATGCGTCCGGACGCGGTCCTGCGCTCCTCCCAGCTAGACAGGGCACAGGGAGAGGAAGGCAATTAGAGTGGCTTCCAGAAAGCCATTGCCAGCCACACCGCCACCAGAAAGCAACCCGCTGACGTGGAGCAGGCAGCACATTACAGGAGGTCCCAGCCCAGAGCTGGAACTCTTTGAAACGTAACCTTTCTTTCCTGCTCTGGAACAGGACCAAGCCATGCACAGCCCAGGACCAAGCCGTGCAGAGCCCAGAACCAAGCCGTGCAGAGCCCAGAACCAAGCACTGCAGAGCCCGGAACCAAGCACTGCAGAGCCCGGAACCAAGCACTGCAGAGCCCAGAACCAAGCACTGCAGAGCCCGGAACCAAGCACTGCAGAGCCCAGAACCAAGCCGTGCACAGCCCAGAACCAAGCTGTGCACAGCCCAGGACCAAGCCGTGCAGAGCCCGGAACCAAGCACTGCAGAGCCTGGAACCAAGCACTGCAGAGCCCGGAACCAAGCACTGCAGAGCCCAGAACCAAGCCGTGCACAGCCCAGAATCAAGCCGTGCAGCTGGGTGCAGCTCTGGGGAATGCATTTAAAGCCGTACCTGTGGAGTATCCTGACGGATTTACAAAAAAATCGGATCCCACTCAGAAACCCAGAATAAAAAAACCACTGAGAGTGGAGCACAAGCCCTGCTCTGTGGCCAGCTCATCAGTGTCCATGAGGCTGTAGGTTAATCCCAGGCTTGGATACAAGTCTGTAATGTGTTTTCTGGGGCAGGACGGGTGCCAAGCAAGAGGGTTAGCAAAAAAATATCTGGATTACAAAATACATTAAAAAAATAGGCCACAGGACTCTGCTCTCACTGCCGCTAGAGGGACCAGGGGTGAGAGAGTGCAAATAATTCAAGTTCCCTGACCATTGTGGCTGCAAAGCTTCTGTGGTTTGTGTTTTGCACACTCATTGTTTTACACACCCACCCATCCTTCCTTTCCACAAGCACTAGCACTCACCCATCCGGTAAATCATTATCAAACAAGCGGCTGCAGTCCACCACCGGTCCTCCTGTGCCAATCCGATCTCTTGATTGGAGACTTACTGGAGTAGAGAAACAGACAATCCACATGTAACTTGCTGCATCTCTCCAGGGTACTGTGTGCAACGCAATGCACCCGGAGCATGCCATGAGGACACTGGATTAGTCATCAGTATCAGACCTCTGGCAAAGCTCACTTCTTTATGATTACACTTCAGTGCATTAGTATACACCACAGAAATCCTGGTCTGGCCATCAGTCTGATATCAATGACTGATCAGTGTAACCCTTTTCAAGGAATGGCCAGTCAGGTTAACCAGAGTGATCTGCCACAGCACTCACCTACTATTTGCCCTCTCACTGTGTCATTGTCGTTGAGCCCAAGCTTGTTGAGGTCTAGTCTCTGATCTGTAAGAAGCAGATTGCAAATAGCTGCATGAACTTCATTCTGAATGTGGAAGGACTGCACCAGGGAACTGAACATAAACCAGCCTGTACATGAGAACACATTATAGAAGACATTGATCCACACCAGCCCACATTCAGAACCCGGACTGGAATACTGGAACACACAAGATTCCAAAATAATGTATTGAACGTTCCGTACAGAACAAGCCAACGCAACAGAGCACCATTGAAATGATGAAAAGGAACAGAAAAATAAATTCTCTAGTCTGGTGTGTGAAAGGGATCGATTCAGGCAGAGTCTGATGATGCATTCCCTGCCAACAATGTTCTAAATTGAGTAAAAACGTTGAGAATAAACCAGCCTCTGGCAACCAGACGTTTGCAACTTATTTTTGTCTAAATGCACTGCTAATCTGTTTTGCACAGATGTCTAGACTAAAGAGCTGGAAGTAAAATGGTTACAAGATCAAAAGGCAGACAAGGCGTGGCTAAATGTATTTCATTTATTGTTTCTTATTAAACTCTTTTTAAACTGTTCAAAATCGTTTCAAAGCTGCTTTTTCAAACGGACCCCTTACTGCATGTGTTTTTACTTGTATTGCTTTTTTTAAATGTAAAACAATCATTTAGCTTGGAAACATGACATTCGACCACAAAACAGTGGACAGAGGACTTTTGTCCACAAACACCCTCCTGTGTGTTATCTGTAAGTCATCTCCCTGCCCTACAGTGATAGGGTGTTTATCGCTGCAGTATGATTATTGCTGGCTCTGTGAGATTCTAAGAGGTGCCCTGTGTGTGAGGACACTGTTCTGTGCTTGTGTGAGATTCTAAGAGGTGCCCTGTGTGTGAGGACACTGTTCTGTGCTGGTGTGAGATTCTAAGAGGTGCCCTGTGTGTGAGGACACCGTTCTGTGCTGGTGTGAGATTCTAAGAGGTGCTCTGTGTGTGAGGACACTGTTCTGTGCTTGTGTGAGATTCTAAGAGGTGCTCTGTGTGTGAGGACACTGTTCTGTGCTGGTGTGAGATTCTAAGAGGTGCTCTGTGTGTGAGGACACTGTTCTGTGCTGGTGTGAGATTCTAAGAGGTGCTCTGTGTGTGAGGACACTGTTCTGTGCTTGTGTGAGATTCTAAGAGGTGCTCTGTGTGTGAGGACACTGTTCTGTGCTGGTGTGAGATTCTAAGAGGTGCTCTGTGTGTGAGGACACTGTTCTGTGCTGGTGTGAGATTCTAAGAGGTGCTCTGTGTGTGAGGACACTGTTCTGTGCTGGTGTGAGATTCTAAGAGGTGCTCTGTGTGTGAGGACACTGTTCTGTGCTTGTGTGAGATTCTAAGAGGTGCTCTGTGTGTGAGGACACTGTTCTGTGCTGGTGTGAGATTCTAAGAGGTGCTCTGTGTGTGAGGACACTGTTCTGTGCTGGTGTGAGATTCCAAGAGGTGCTCTGTGTGTGAGGACACTGTTCTGTGCTGGTGTGAGATTCTAAGAGGTGCTCTGTGTGTGAGGACACTGTTCTGTGCTGGTGTGAGATTCTAAGAGGTGCTCTGTGTGTGAGGACACTGTTCTGTGCTGGTGTGAGATTCTAAGAGGTGCTCTGTGTGTGAGGACACTGTTCTGTGCTTGTGTGAGATTCTAAGAGGTGCCCTGTGTGTGAGGACACTGTTCTGTGCTGGTGTGAGATTCTAAGAGGTGCCCTGTGTGTGGGGACACTGTTCTGTGCTAGTGTGAGATTCTAAGAGGTGCTCTGTGTGTGAGGACACTGTTCTGTGCTGGTGTGAGATTCTAAGAGGTGCTCTGTGTGTGAGGACACTGTTCTGTGCTTGTGTGAGATTCTAAGAGGTGCTCTGTGTGTGAGGACACTGTTCTGTGCTGGTGTGAGATTCTAAGAGGTGCTCTGTGTGTGAGGACACTGTTCTGTGCTGGTGTGAGATTCTAAGAGGTGCCCTGTGTGTGGGGACACTGTTCTGTGCTGGTGTAAGATTCTAAGAGGTGCTCTGGGTGTGAGGACACTGTTCTGTGCTTGTGTGAGATTCTAAGAGGTGCTCTGTGTGTGGGGACAATGTTCTGTGCTGGTGTGAGATTCTAAGAGGTGATCTGGGTGTGAGGACACTGTTCTGTGCTTGTGTGAGATTCTAAGAGGTGCTCTGTGTGTGGGGACACTGTTCTGTGCTGGTGTGAGATTCTAAGAGGTGCTCTGGGTGTGAGGACACTGTTCTGTGCTTGTGTGAGATTCTAAGAGGTGCTCTGTGTGTGGGGACACTGTTCTGTGCTTGTGTGAGATTCTAAGAGGTGCTCTGTGTGTGAGGACACTGTTCTGTGCTGGTGTGAGATTCTAAGAGGTGCTCTGTGTGTGAGGACACTGTTCTGTGCTGGTGTGAGATTCTAAGAGGTGCTCTGTGTGTGGGGACACCGTTCTGTGCTGGCGTGAGATTCTAAGAGGTGCTCTGTGTGTGAGGACACTGTTCTGTGCTGGTGTGAGATTCTAAGAGGTGCGCTGTGTGTGAGGACACTGTTCTGTTCTGTGCTGATCGTGTGATTTTTCAGACAGGGAGGGCTGGTGTGACGGGATGATGATTTTTTCGGGTTAATCGCTGAGCTAATCCACAGTGTCCATAGCAGCGGCATAATATTATTGAGCGATGATTAGAATGAAAGATGTTGATGTTGACACGGATCCATGCTGAGCAGTGCAGTGCAGTCAGCTCATCCAATCTCCTGTTGCATGGACCAGGGAGGGAAGCCCTAGCAGCAGAGAGACCGGCCAGTCAAAACAACCCACTCAGGGCGCCTCGCTGCCGGGGACATGACAAGCAAGAAATTTGGGGTACACCATATCCACTTTGGGTGTTGCAGCCGGAATATTTCAGGGCAAACAAATGAAATAGCTGAAAACTTGTATTCAGGGATGAAAATAAGACTCAAATTGCATAGCCGTTTGATCCATTCCTGGTTTTGCTCTGAGTTTAATAAGACAAACCTGAGTTTGTTCCCTACTATACACTGTGGCTAAAAACACTTCACTGCCAAACCACTGGGTGCTGAGCAGCAAAAGCGAATGGAAGGCACTGGCAAAGAAAGAGCTCATTTTATTTTAAGGGAAATCTCCAGGGACCTGTAATTTACAGCACCAGTAAAAATCCCATTTATTTTGTCACTTGGCAGACTGTACTCTGGGCAGCTGCATTGTGCTTGCGGTGTGCTGGCTGTGAAAGGACTGGGGCCAGTGTGGAGATTCTGATGTTTGAAATTGCTCTGCGGCTTAAACACAACACACAGACAGATGCAACACACAGACAGATGCACACCTAGGACTAATGTAAAGCACTGTGAATTACTTCTGTACTCACAGCCAGTGTCTTTCAGGCGGTTGATTGCGTTGGATAGGAGCCGGACGCAGCCCAGGAATCCAGCGCCTTGCTTCTTGTGGATCTTCTTGTGATTCCAAACGCTTATTGTTATTGAGTCGGACTTCCCAATGTACCTGGGATGGGGAAACACAAACACACACACACACACACACATTACTCACATTACATATGTGTGTTTTTCTGCTTTAAACAAAGCTCCCAGCGAGATTAAACTTGTTGCACATGTTGTTTCTCCCTCGTGTCTCCTGTTAAAAGTACAAACTGACGAACACGACCACAGCCTGTGCCAGTGGACCAGGGGGGAGAAGATTACTGGAAGAGACTGCTCAGTATCTGGACGAGTGACAAATCAGCTCTGGAGGGAGCCCAAGAAGAAGTGCAACTCAATTTAGAGGAAGAACGAACAAAGACAGAATACCTGGCAAGCAATTACTGCACAGGGCTTTCCAAGCCAATCCAACTCCTTTTCCAGTTAGCAGGGATTGTAAAGCACAGCTGTCCTGTTTCCTCCCGTTCCAGTTAGCAGGGATTGCTGTCCTACAGACACTACAGGGGTTTCCCCAAGCAGGACAGGCCCAGTCAGAACTCACCCACACACAGTGTGTTCCCGTCTTTCCAAACCACAAATACCCAAATGGAAATCCTGTTTATTTAAATTCTTAGACAAGTCCCAGACCAGTTTCACAATTACTACAGATTCTTTCCCCCCAATGCCACCCCCTGCTCTCTCCAAACCAACCAATGATGAAAATAATGCTCACTGTGAATTATGATATGAAATTCCTTAAAATAACATCCATCATCACTGTTCTAGACACACACATGACCACCATGAGCACTGCAGACAGAGAAATCTAAATTACAAAAACATTAACGAAAAATTTCATTTCACTAAAGTTAAACAGCATTGCATTGTTTTTGCAGATCCCCAGTTGACCTGTTTTGAAGCTGACGAACAAACAGATTATAATGCATTTGCTCGTTGCAAAGTTTATTGGTTGTAAATGAAACCTCCTCCCTTGATCATTCGAAACCCCTAAAGAGTACAAACAGAAGTGCTGATCAGCACTCCTCTGAGTCAGGCTGGCTGCATGGTCTAGCTGGCTGGCACCGGACACACAACTTCTTACACCCCTAGCCAGCACACAGTACCCATTTTAATATTTTAACGTACTTCCCACATTGACGGAAAAAAACAGCGTGTCTCCACCCTGCACTTTGAAAGAGGAACTAATTTAAAAAGGAACAAAAGCCTTTATGTGGCTTAAAAAGGAGGAGTTTTTTTGCATTCCGCGCAAGCATACTTTTGTGCTAACCAAACATTAGAGAAGAAAAAGAAAACTCATGGGCTAGACAATGACAAAATGTCTGGGTTTAAGACTGGTAAACACCATTTTTAAATGTCTTGAATAAAATTACTTTTTTTTTTTTTTTTTTTTTTTTAAATTTAGTCGTTGCCAATTAGTTTTTATTATTTTCTCCCCAATTTGAAATGCCCAATTATTTTATTATGCTCAGCTCACCGCTACCACCCCTGCGCTGACTCGGGAGGGGCGAAGATGAACACACGCTGTCCTCCGAAGCGTGTGCCGTCAGCCGCCCGCTTCTTTACACACTGCGGACTCACCGTGCAGCTGCCTCAGAGCTACAGCGTCGGAGGACAACGCAGCTCTGGGCAGCTTACAGGCAAGCCCGCAGGCGCCCGGCCAGACTACAGGGGTCGCTGGTGCGCGGTGAGCCGAGGACACCCTGGCCGACCTAACCCTCCCTCCCCCCTGGCGACGCTCGGCCAATTGAGCACCGCCCCTGGAAGCTCCCGTCCACGGTCTGCTGTGGAATAGCCTGGACTCGAACTCGCGACGTCCAGGCTATAGAGCGCATCCTGCACTCTAGCGAGTGCTTTTACTGGATGCGCCACTCGGGAACCCCAAAATTACTTTTTAAAGCTACAGAGAGAGAGAGAGAGAGAGAGAGAGAGAGAGAGAGAGAGAGAGAGAGAGACCGAGCAAGAGTTCTGTTAATCCTTGACTCTAGCCCAGTGGAGGTGATGCCAGCAGACAGGTGAGGTGTCATTAAAAAACATTATTTTCATCATTGGTTGGGCTCCCAAGTGGCGCATCCGGTAAAGGCGCTCCGCGTGGAATGCAGGATGCGCCCTATAGCCTGGACGTCCCTGGTTCGAGTCCTATTCTACTGCCGACCGTGGACGGGAGCTCCCAGGGGGCGGCGCAAAATTGGCCGAGCGCCGCCTGGGGGTGGGGCTTAGGTCGGCCAGGGTGTCCTCGGCTCACCACACACCAGCAGTACAAGCTCAACAGAGAAACACGGACAGGACAGACAGACAGACTGGAGATCAACGTTCCAGCAACGAGCTAGACCCCGAGAATTCCAGCACTGAAGGCAAGCCCCTCATCATCCCTGCTCTAAATCAATACTCACAGGTCGTAATGCTGGTTCCACTTGGGGTCAAGGGTATTCTTCACAGTGTCTGTAGAATGGCATTGCCCAGAGCCGTCCACCACCACCTTAGCAAAAGGGTCAGGAAGCCCTGCGGGTTCAATCACAAGAGATTCATATACTGAAGCACATCCAGCCGACTCATGTACTAGAAGCCTACAGAAAGCAGGCCTTGTTGATGGCCACTTTGTTCACATGTACCTTTCCTCCAGGTAGTTGGTGCCGGAGAGAAAAGCTCAAACTTTTTATGAGACAAATCCTTCTATTGAAACAACCCATCTCATTATACACTTCAAACAGTACAAATCTTTACATCTTAGGAGAAAATAAATACTTACGAAAGAAGTCTTTCTTCACCAAGTTTTTCGCACATAAAACTGAAAAAAAAAATGAAGAAAAAAAAAGTTAATAATCCAGGTGCTACTCCATGCATGGGGTTAATAGTCTGGAAACGTGCACAATAGAGACCAGTTTGTAACCAGATCACATTTCAAGTTTTCAACTGCCAGTACAAAATCACCACTGCAAGAATGCCATAATGAATAGGACGGGAGAACATATGCAGACTCTGAATTATTAACCAATGCTGTGGCCTTAATCCACTTCATCATTTGGCCACTTTCAACTACGTGCCTGAGGAGCTTATGCATTGAGCACAATTTACTGACTGAAGCGTAAAAGTGATTCCTACTATAGCATACATATACCATCTCCTGACTCCTCAATGCAAGCAAAAGAAAAGAAAAAAACAAAAGCTAAGAGGCGTTCCCTCTGGAGCGAAGCCAGCTTGAGCATTACTGCAAGAAGCCTCTCGTCTAACCTGCTAGGAGCACCCTGGTGAAATATTTAGTGTGCTGGCCGTAGGGCAGGGCCTTCTGCAGAGCATCACAATGCTCCCTGGAGGTTCTAAGAACTCTCTTAGAACCTCGAGGTTCTCTCTCTCTCAAGGTACAGCTGTAGAGGAGGAACAGCGAGCTCTGTTGCTAATGGACTGGATGCTATTCGGGTCAGCCTGCATAAACAGAGTGTTCTTCTGAGCCGTGCAGGACTGCATCTCAAAAACAGAGCTGAATAATTCAAGAGAGAAAGAGAGAGTCAAAGTGCAAACTATTATTTGCACTGCATAACAAACAGCTCTGCAGCTCTCAGTGCATGCTGAAAGCTTTAGAGACAGTGTATCCGGTGTCACTGCTTATTGAATAGGGTTGCACTGCGCGCAAGGCATCCTGTGCTGGCAGAGCTCTGCGTTTACTGGAATTCATACCGTGGGTACAAAAGATGCATAGAAACAGAGACAGCGAGAGAGCGATGGGAGCATCCTGTCGGGTATGTGCAATTATGGCATTGCTGGTCAGTGCTGTTGTGAATTCCTATGAAACTGCAGCCTGTCCTGATCCGACCTGGCATGACACTTAAAACGCTTCCCTCCGCATTCCCAGCCTGCCTGGCACAGAGGATGTTCTTGTTTGCATATCCGAGTGCTAATTGGTCCCTGAAAGCTACAATCTTTTCCGAACTGGTTTCCATAAACAAACAACATCATCTTCAACCCGATCTTCCATTGCCGTGACAAACACCATCTAAACATTCAAAACACACAGTGAGCAAAGAATAGCGAGGGCCAGTTTAAATGCAGGGGTGGAAATGACGACTCCCATTGCACAGCAGTTTGATCCATTCCTGGTTTTACTAAGAGTTTAACAAAACACAGCTTAGCTTGTTACCTATACTCTGTAGCTAATCAAGCTCATACAGTAGTAAAACCTGGAATGGGTGAAACTGCTGTGCAATAGGAGTCTTATTTCTATCTCTATTAATGTGTTCTTCAAAAAACGTGTAATTTACAGTACAGCAGTACCCTCCCAACACTGCTGGCTGGTGATGTGTGAACCACAAAAATGTCTAATGCTAACAATAATAATAAATTAAAAAAAACACACATTGAGGATATACTTAAGTCAGAACCCACACAATTATTTTAATAGGCAATTCTACGAGTCCATTATTTGTGCAATAACAATAAACCAAAAATAAATCACCCGCCGTTCCCCACTGAAAGAGGAAAGACAAGCTAAAATAGGAACAGCGTTCAAGGAGACCCACTAGAAAAGTAATGCTTTCCTGTCAAACAATCCCCAATCCACTGCCAGTTAATTACAGCTATGTTGCATGTCAGGACTTCCATATGTCATCTGCTTCATCCAGATAGAAAGTCTTACAACGCAGAGATTTGAAATCTTTCTAATTAAGACAAATAGGTTAGGGTTAGAGCTGATAAATGACTCCCTATACCTCAACCCCACCCTCCCCCCAAAAAAGAAATCTGAAAATCAGTCTTAGCGAGTGGTATGGCAGGCCAGGTGCGACTTGCTGTTTGCAATGTAATCCGATTCAAGATTCAGAAATTACCAGGAAATACTTTACATTCCACTCCTGCAGAACACCACCCAGAGTGAGTGTGTGCGAGTTACACAACAGCACAGCGGCGCTCGCATTGCAACAGCGGAGACGAGACCGAGTCAGGAGTGTGGACCTCCACGGAGACGAGACCGAGTCAGGAGTGTGGGCCGCCACCGAACCTGCTCTTTCCAGACAGACAACGGAGACAAGACCGAGTCAGGAGTGTGGACCTCCACGGAGACGAGACCGAGTCAGGAGTGTGGACCTCCACCGAACCTGCTCTTTCCAGACAGACAGCGGAGACGAGACCGAGTCAGGAGAGTGGACCTCCACGGAGACGAGACCGAGTCAGGAGTGTGGACCTCCACCGAACCTGCTCTTTCCAGACAGACAGTGCGGAGTAGTTTTAATGTTGGGAAACATTAGCCCCCCCCAGCGCAGCCCAGCCCCCTTTATTTGGAAATGCAGGGGCCCCCGCTACAGTGTGTGGAAAATCCAAGGGCAGCACCAGATCCACACTGCCTTGTCCGAGAGAATAAGTTCAAAAGGGTTCTCATGCAAACCAGCTGACGGGGAAACTGTGCACAATGAACAGAGGAAATACAGAACCCAATGTAAAGAGTCACGTGTGTGTGTGTGTGTGTGTGTGTGTGTGTGTGTGTGTGTGTGTGTTTGCGTGCGTGCGTGCATGTGTGTGTGTGTTGTTTAGCCCTGTGGGCTAAACAAACACTCCAATCAATAAGCCACTCTCAGCCCATGAACTGAGGAATGGCAGACAGCTAGCCCCTAGAACAAAAGTTAAAGTTTCAACAGAGGCAAGGACGCAGAACTGGTTTGGTGGGACCGTGTCCTCCCTCGTCGTCACGGATTGGTTTGCAGTGCCCTGGCACCTAATCAGTTATTTTCCACCTACAAGTTCCTACAAGGAGCTTTGTGTTCCGCGAGCCAGGAAATGTATTAGTGACACAACGATTAAATAAGACGACCACAAATAGAAAACCTTTCACTGAAACGATCCAAATCTACAACAGGAAACTGGGGGGAAAAAAATAAGATACCTTTCAGCATGATTTTCTGAATTGATAAGCCTGACAGATAACAGGTGGGAGAGGCCGTCTACACATCTATATACAAAAAAAAATACAAAGATAAAAAGCTCAACCTGATCTAGCAGACTTGAGAAAAGAAAGGTTATTGCACTTCTGCTTTCCAGCAAAAGCCATGGAAATCCTGTACTGAGACTGTGTCTGCTTTGTCCCGTCTCGTACGCCACACCCCTCCCCAGATGTGCGCAGGTTGAGACTCGGAGACGGGGTGACTGGCGGACACGCTGTCCGGAGCCCGTCTGTGTCAGAGCAGCGGCACCGTGTCCAATTCACAGCATTGTTCTACTGCAAACAAAGAGCTTCCTTTTCCCTCCCATTCGTTCTGTGCCAGACCTGAAAACCCATGCAGCGCTCTTACACTACATTCCAGGAACGAATCTTTATCAGCTTCCTTAATTCACCTCCCCTAGCCCGGTGGCTCCCTGCCACTTGTGTCATAGTTAGACCTGTCTGGGTTCTCATGACCCCACCAATATGATGGCTTCCTAGAGCAGTGGGGAGGGAAAGAGATCATTTGACAACAAAGCCAAAACAAGCCACAATGTAGACAACAGGACCTGTAAGAATTGGGTTTGACAAGAGATCTTTAGAAAAATCAGCACACTATCAGGATTTGACACAATATGACAATGTAAGCTCATCTCTGACTGTGCTCAGAACAGTCCTTGAAATTAGAATGCAGTTCAGATTCCAGATCCAGGTCACTTGACCTCTTGTGTTTATCACGTCAATTGACCCTGAATGACTAAACAGTAATAATAACTGTGAGCATCAGCCCCAACTCCCTCCCATAGCTACTACACTAGAACTCTCCAAGCCACCCCACTCTCCTCACTACATACAGAGTCCCAACAGACCTCCACTGATATGGAAACTGGAAAGAGAGAGAGCATTCATCTAATTTCCAGCAGCAGCAGCAGCAGCAATAGCAACCGCTTTGTGATTTTGCATCATTTTGAAGTAAAGGGTAAGCCGAATGATAAGACACTGCTCACACTTAATAGAGAACAGTGAATTTTCACTGAATCCCCGCACAGCGCTCATCCCATTCAGAGACGATGAATCACTTCCCATTTGGCAGGGGTTCAGAGTGCAGAGGCTGTCTGCTCCGAGGATTCTTTTTCTTCTGAGAATGGGATGTGGTGATCCTGCTCACCTGACAGGGCGCTCAAGCGACCGCTGCCAGCTGCTGGAGACTAGACCTCGTCCTGTTTACCAGACACGCTGGGAAGAGCTTTTATTATTGAGACCCGAGGCTCGAGGGCAGAGGATGCGCTGCGGGAAGACAATATCCTAACAAACAAACAAACAAACCCATTCCTTGACTTCTTGTAAATCTTGTTTAATCCACAGTGCTGGTACAGTACATGCACGAGCCAACAAAGCCAGATGACTCCGAATGCCAAGCACAAGCGATGACAGCGTGCAGTTCCTCTGCATGTTCAGCCTGGGCTTGGAGAAATCTGCCTTGCTTGATTGTAGCAGAAAGCAGCAATCGTTTGTGTGGCAGCCCCAGGGTTAGATGTCTGCTCTTAGAAAAGCACCCGTCAAAACACCCCACGCAGTCACAGGATCACAGTGCATAACTACAGCAGGACTGGAAGAGCGTGTGTGGAGAGGGGGCCTGCTCTCACATGCTTACAGGCCCCAGGCTGGCACACTACATCACATGAATCATCAAGCAGCAAACCCCACAAAAAAGCCTTTGTAATTCCACCTGCTTAGTTACTAGTTTATATATATATATATATGGTAATATTGAAATGTTAAGTCATAGTTTCACACAATCATTCATCAGCCCCTTGTCTTGATTAGTTTACAGTTTTGGAATGAGTCACACTTCCAGGGACATTAATAATAATAATAATAATAATAATAATAATAATAATAATAATAATAATAATAATAGGGGCAAGTGAAAGGATTTGCAGAGCCCATCGTCCTTGCTGAATGAAAAGCCTTCTCCAAGACGAGCTGCACACACAGAACTTTACTGCGCAGTTCAAGCACCTAAACCTGCAGGCTGAGTCGAAGCCAGTCATTGCACAGACACACAAAGATGAAGACGGGAAGGACAGGCATCCTGAGTACTGTACTCAAGCACAACAATTACAACCAGCTCTGGTAGCGAACACCACATGAAACGGAGACAGGAAGAAGCCCCAGCCACAGCTAAACTAGGTGTGAGACACAGAGTTGAGAGAACACAGCAAGCACAGAGCAGGAGGCGTGATCTGCACATGAAACCGTCTGTTTCCAATCCGGTACGACCGCAAGCACAGAGCAGGATGCACTGCCGACTTCTGAGGGTCCGGAACGATGCTTTCGTTCTGTTCTGTGTTCCCATCGCTGACTCCTGAGGGTCCGGAACGATGCTTTCGTTCTGTTCTGTGTTTCCATCGCTGACTCCTGAGGGTCCGGAACGATGCTTTCGTTCTGTTCTGTGTTTCCATCGCTGACTCCTGAGGGTCCGGTACGATGCTTTCATTCTGTTCTGTGTTTCCATCGCTGACTCCTGAGGGTCCGGAACGATGCTTTCGTTCTGTTCTGTGTTTCCATCGCTGACTCCTGAGGGTCCGGAACGATGCTTTCATTCTGTTCTGTGTTCCCATCGCTGACTCCTGAGGGTCAGGAACGATGCTTTCATTCTGTTCTGTGTTTCCATCGCTGACTCCTGAGGGTCCGGAACGATGCTTTCATTCTGTTCTGTGTTCCCATCGCTGACTCCTGAGGGTCCGGAACGATGCTTTCATTCTGTTCCCATCGCTGACTCCTGAGGGTCCGGAACGATGCTTTCATTCTGTTCCCATCGCTGACTCCTGAGGGTCCGGAACGATGCTTTCATTCTGTTTTAATCACACGGAGCCCCTTTGACCATACAAGTATTTCTATGTATTCCCTTCTACTGAGTATAAAATGCATGAGCAGCATGGGTTTGCCGAGGTTCAGTTAGACATTCTGTACATTATTACATTCTGACCAGGCTGGCTGGGATTGAAGAAACGTGTCTACATGTTTATATAAAGCTCAGTTTCCTTGGTTATGGTTTTACTTTTCCTCCCCAACACTTCCTTTATACACACAGAATAACCGTGACGTGGCTGTGAATTAGGTGCTGCAGTGCAAGTAAGAAAAATCTGTGTTTTACTGGCTTTTATTATATTCTTTTTTGGATAGCAAAATCAGACGACACCGATGGTAAATAAGCAAGCTGCAAAGGAAGACCATGCGTGCAAATAAATAACACACATTCTGCAGAAGAGTTTCCTTCCTTCGTTTAGAAGGGAACTTGATGGGTGCCGTTGAGAGATCGCTTTACTGAACTAATGACTATTGTTTTTCATCTCATTCAAAATGGAAACATATAATAAATGCTTCTGGACACGAAACATCAAACAGTAATCCCAGCAATAAAGATAAATATGAATCCTTATCTGCTTACCAGAGTTTAAAAACCCACTTGGGTTAAACAAAAAAAAAAAAAGTTTTGAAGCAGCGTGTGTGTTTCATATTGTAGAGAGTTATGTATGACATTTCCTTTAAAGGAAACACCAGCACATTTTTCACCATGAAGGAAACGCACTTTGAAATGCGATATTATTGAAATGTAAACATTGCTCCTGGTCTGGTGGGAAATAGCAAGACCCTAACTCCTGCACCGCTGTCAGACACACACACCACTGTCACACACCGCTGTCAGACACACACCAATGTCACACACACTGCTGTCAGACACACAACACTGTCACACCCCGCTGTAACACACACACCAATGTCACACACAACACTGTCAGACACACACACCACTGTCACACACTGCTGTCAGACACACACCAATGTCACACACACAACACTGTCAGACACACAACACTGTCAGACGCACACACCGCTGTCACACACACACCGCTGTCACACACACACTGCTGTCACACACGCCAATGTCACACACACTGCTGTCAGACACACAACACTGTCCGACACACACACCGCTGTCACACACACACTGCTGTCACACACACACCGCAGGTCTCGCGCTCCAGTTTCTCTGCACTGGACACAGCAGAAAGAAAGGGAGAGACGCACAATGTCAAGTTTCACAACGACAGGAAAGATTTGTTTTTAATAAAAGCGCTTCACAGCGTCTGCAGCATAGCTGTACGAAACTTTGACCCTGTCCGAGCGGTTCAGGCTACATTTAAAATCACTGCTGTAGAAGTTAACTCCGAGACATTTCAAATGCAAATCCGCCCAGTCTGCCACAGCAGCAGCAACTTGAACCAGCTGACAAATCAGGAGCTTTTGTGACTTACATTTGAAAGGAAATTGAGAGTAACGTGACAATTTTACCATGTGCCCCGCCCCTGACAACATAATTCTAGTCCTTGCACATATATTTTTATTTTTAGTGAGCACCACTAATGCACAGCGACACCCCTCAACAATCTGTCCGCTGGATCTCCTTGTATCCATAAGCTGATATTCCAGACGAAGGTCTGTGTCTTGTGCTGTAGATTTGGGGAAGATAAAAGGAGAGTCATTGCAGACTCTGCTAGGTCTGCTGTGTGCTCAGTGTGCGGAGAGACTGGAACTCCCTGCCAAAGTGGCCTCTTGTTTTACGAGGTCAGACAAAACAAGGAAGCTGCACTGGTCTGGAACACGGCTGCAGAGAACAGCAGCGTGAGCAGGGCTCTGCAATAGCTAATCCAGTTAGACTTCAGCAGGTAATGATTACTGGAAAAGTTAATCAGATCGGAGGAAGTGAACCCTGCTCAGACACAGTCTCCAGGCAGGTTAGCGAGTGCAGGGACAGAGAGGTAAAAATCAGACAGACAGAGAGAGAGAGAGAGAGAGAGAGAGAGAGAGAGAGAGAGAGAGAGAGAGAGAGAGAGCGCTGTGTGCAGTGTTGGCATCCCCTTTCACTTAAATAAACAGCCCAATTTTAGGGACAAGCAGTATAAAAGTGTTTGTCATGCATGGAGAAAAGAAAAATATAATTATAGAAAGTTTAACTTTAGATTCTAGCATGCCTTATTCTTACAGCCCTGTGAGCATGAGATATTACAGGGGGTGGGGTAGGGTATTGTGTGAGGCTTGCAAACCTAATTCCCAGTGCTATATAAATAGCACTACACACACACACACAATTTCTCATTGCTCCACACAGCTGTACTGTAAGTAAGACGATTCTAGCGAGGATTAGCAATCGATTCAGCCTTGTATTCATTAACACATGGAAAGACCAAAATGCACGTGACCTACGAGCTTGGATTTAAAATGCGAATGTTTAGAGGTTGCATGCTGGTTCAGTATCACGTGCGTTCATGTATCCCATCTAGCTAGCAGCAGCCATCACTGGCTAACACACTGCATGGTATATTACACAGTCTGAACTGCATGTTCAGTCATCTCAACGCAGCATGCATCCCACATTCCCTCTGGCAATATTCCACTTTCCTGACTTGAACATGAAGCAAGATCTGTGACTTTCAAAGTGTGGTGCAGGAATGAACATGGGTTTTTCCATGTTGGGATTTCACAATGTACCGCATAATCAAATATTCTTTCACTCTGAATTAGCTGGTATAATTTAGTCATAAAAGTGTAATTAGTTCCATATTACTATATATTATATATATATATAAATATGGTATACCAGAGGGTGCTCATATTCATAAATACACATACAATCTGTGGAAGATCAGCTTTAGCAGATTACAGCCCAAACGCAGTTCGACAGGTGTATGGGAGGCACAGGAATCAGATCAAGGCAGTCATCGTCAGACAGACAGACACACACTCAGAGCATGGGGGACCACATTTCTGAGTGACAGCCCTGAAACAGACTACGCTCTCCAGACGAGCACCCCTCCACAGGAATGTCGCTGATAAGAATATCAGATCTTCACCAGACACACAGGTCGGTGCTGGCAGGGTGGCCTCTCTCCGAGTTAAAAGGGCATCCCGAGCACATTGGTGTTTTCTGGGCTGAAAAAACTCTTTCTATCTGCAGGAACAGGAATCGGATCTGAACCACAAGCAGCCAGACTGTTTGAGAGACAGGAAAGGAGGTCCGTGCGGCTGGAGACTGGAGATTATAAATAGGATTAACACAACTCACCGCATTCAGTGCACTGCAATGATTCGAAGAAATGAACAGACCACATCCTGGAATCTACTCTTCTTGTAGAAGTTATTTAGTCCCGTTGCACTGTAGCTGATTTCCAGTGCAAATCACTCAAAAAGGTCAAAGAAAACCCATCTTTCAAGTCATAGCATTTGGAAATAAAACAAGCTAACCTAATCGTTTATTTCCTCTTTTGTAACTTTAACAGGAGTTTAAAAAACAATTAAAAAAAAAGAGTGAAAAGCTTTGAAAACTCAGCCCGTTGCGATAGTATGCGGAGAGATGTGTCAGAGACCTCTTGTGTTCATCACTTCAGTTTCATGTTGTATAGGATGAATCATCAGTGAAAAAAAACAAAACTGTTCAACTATTCAGGGCAATGAAACTGGACAGGGGACGGGAGACAAGATTCCAGAACAGTGAGTGGGTCAAACAGGATTCCAGAACACTGCGGGTCACACGGGATTCTAGAACAGTGAAGAGGTCACACAAGTGTGATATGGTTTTCTGTAGCTTGCAGCTGGGTTCTTTAAAGCAGCGAGTTACTCAACAAACCAAAAGCTGGACAGCCTAAACCAGTCACCGCTAATCAGGTATTGCAGTGCGAGTTACTAGAGTGTAATCACTGCGGTGTCCCAACAGCTCACCAAGCACAGTTACTCTAGAACAGAACAGGCCATTCGGGTCACCAGCGCTTGCCCCACTCCTACCAGTTGATCGATCTCAGAACTTTGTCAAGTTGGGTCATTAAAGGATGTACATGTTTCTGCCTCAACAGCATGGCTAGGTAACCCTAACCCTAACCGTCACCACTCTGTGTGAAGAAGCGTCTGCTTCCCTCTGTCCTCAGACTACCTTCACTTCACTCCCAACGGTGTGTCCTCTGGTCCTGGTTTCTGCGCTGCGCTTACAGTAACGGTTTTGGATTAACTTTGTCAACTCCTTTTAAGGTTGTAACACAAATGCAACAGAGCAGCCATCAGTCCAGGACCGGAGTCACACCCGCTGGAACTGTGGCATGGTACAACTTTTGACACATTTCTTCGGGTTCGTATTATTGCAACTCCAGAGGCAGGACACCCAAGTCTTCATTTTAATGACAGGTATCACTTTCTAGTACAGCATGCAATCGCTCATATGGTGCAAGAGGATACAGTACAGCAGCAGCGCTAATCCAGAGACACAATGGTCTACTGTATGCATGCGGTTTTCATATATTAAATACGAAATAATGTCTCGACAAGGTCATAAAATAGTTCTTAGCAATGGTAAAGCAATGTTTTTCATTAGTTTTTCATCAGTGGTCATGTCTTAAAGAATACTGAATGTTATCTGAGTGTGTGGCCAGTCCTGTTTCCACAAATATCAACAATCAAGCGAAGATTGCATGGTGGGTTTACCGTTACTGAGAACTATTTATGACCTTCTACAAAGTGCCTTATATTGATCAGCACCTTTTTTTAATAAAAAGCTTTGATGTGCACAAATGCCTTCATGAATTGTATATATATAGATATTACAATATGAGTAACTAAAGCAGTAAAAGCAGCAATCTCCAGGTTGTCTGGCATTCGCATCGTCGGGCTGGGGCTCCTTCTGCCCCTTCATCTCGTCAGAGTATCGGGTCGGGTCCTAACTGCATTGGAGCTCCTTCTGCACCTTCATCTCGTCAGAGTATCGGGTCAGGTCCTAACTGCATTGGAGATCCTTCTGCCCCTTCATCTCGTCAGAGTATCGGGTCGGGTCCTAACTGCATTGGAGATCCTTCTGCACCTTCATCTCGTCAGAGTATCGGGTCAGGTCCTAACTGCATTGGAGCTCCTTCTGCCCCTTCATCTCGTAAGAGTATCGGGTCAGGTCCTAACTGCATTGGAGCTCCTTCTGCCCCTTCATCTCGTCAGAGTATCGGGTCAGGTCCTAACTGCATTGGAGATCCTTCTGCCCCTTCATCTAGTCAGAGTATCGGGTCAGGTCCTAACTGCATTGGAGATCCTTCTGCCCCTTCATCTCGTCAGAGTATCGGGTCAGGTCCTAACTGCATTGGAGCTCCTTCTGCCCCTTCATCTCGTCAGAGTATCGGGTCAGGTCCTAACTGCATTGGAGCTCCTTCTGCACCTTCATCTCGTCAGAGTATCGGGTCAGGTCCTAACTGCATTGGAGATCCTTCTGCACCTTCATCTCGTCAGAGTATCGGGTCAGGTCCTAACTGCATTGGAGCTCCTTCTGCACCTTCATCTCGTCAGAGTATCGGGTCAGGTCCTAACTGCATTGGAGCTCCTTCTGCCCCTTCATCTCGTCAGAGTATCGGGTCAGGTCCTAACTGCATTGGAGCTCCTTCTGCACCTTCATCTCGTCAGAGTATGGGGTCGGGTCCTAACTGCATTGGAGATCCTTCTGCCCCTTCATCTCGTCAGAGTATCGGGTCAGGTCCTAACTGCATTGGAGCTCCTTCTGCCCCTTCATCTCGTCAGAGTATCGGGTCAGGTCCTAACTGCATTGGAGCTCCTTCTGCACCTTCATCTCGTCAGAGTATCGGGTCAGGTCCTAACTGCATTGGAGATCCTTCTGCCCCTTCATCTCGTCAGAGTATCGGGTCAGGTCCTAACTGCATTGGAGCTCCTTCTGCACCTTCATCTCGTCAGAGTATCGGGTCAGGTCCTAACTGCATTGGAGCTCCTTCTGCACCTTCATCTCGTCAGAGTATCGGGTCAGGTCCTAACTGCATTGGAGATCCTTCTGCCCCTTCATCTCGTCAGAGTATCGGGTCAGGTCCTAACTGCATCCACAGACCATTTCCTCCTCGCTATCTAATGGGCTTCAAGGAATACCCGCTGTCATGCTACAGATACGTTCAATTCTTGAGTTTACTCTGCAACAGCACTTACAGGTACTATTAAAGAACAGGAGAAGAGAAAGGTTGCCCCCAACGCCACAGGGGTGGAAATAAGACTCCTATTGCATAGCAGTGTCCCCACAGTTCAGAAAGTTTTTCAAAACAATTGCGCCCGACGCGCCTTCAGCAGAGCTTTATCAGAACACCAATACAGCATCAGCGCCGAGCCCAGACTTAAATAATCCTCAACACAATAGGAAAGCATGCCAGGCCTTTTTCTAGAAGTCATCTGTTCACCTTTCTTACAGCCTCCCTCCCTCCCCGCTTGCAGAAACAACGCCCGGTTCAATATTGAATCTGGCGCTTCTCGATGGACAGAGCAGCCTGGCGTGCGATCCAGCGCAATTCTTGGACACACATCAAACAGCGTCCTCCCCGGCCCAGCCAAAACAATGCTGTCCCATGCAAACGTTTAATGTTTACGTCCTGCAAATCTACAGACTAAACAGGGTTAGAGAGGGCTGCAGAGCAAAATAAGTGTGTGTCTGAATTGGATTTTTTTATAATGTTTGTTATAATTGTCCCATTACTTTTAAAGTAGGGTTGCTATCCCTATTTGTGCATGTGCTCCCTTCTGGTTGAACCCAAACATCATGCAAACGTTGTTTACTGTTCAGTAAACAATGCTTAAATGAGTTATTGAAAGAGAAAGTAAAAAACACTAACATTACCGAACTGAAGCAGACTAAACCAACTCCACAGTATGGTAAACAGTCTGTCTTTCCACACTCACTGCCTGCTAAAACTGAAACCGATTGCTGGAGCATCTCTT
The DNA here is from genome assembly GCF_902713425.1 of Acipenser ruthenus. Taxonomy (NCBI): domain Eukaryota; kingdom Metazoa; phylum Chordata; class Actinopteri; order Acipenseriformes; family Acipenseridae; genus Acipenser; species Acipenser ruthenus. The sequence continues at coordinate 739,671 of NC_081207.1, forward strand.
CAGATAACAATACGAGGGAGGGCCATCACTCAGCTCCTCAGTGTCCAGTATCCAGCTCCTCCGTATCGCTTTCTCTTGTGAAATGGAGCGGAAAGCACAGAAAAACTGACAGCTACTTAAAAACATGTTCTGTTCCATGGACGCAGCTAGGAGAGCATTGTTAGAGTCTACATCAGCACTCAAGTGACAAGTAAGTCAATTCACCAGACCTAAAGGAACAGCTTAGAGACCCAGCAGTTAATTGTTCAAAACCCAATAAGAAATAAGACTCCTATTGCATAGCAGTTTCACCCATTCCAGGATTACAAGCTGGATACGCCACAGTGTATAGGTAACACACTCAGGTGTGTCTTATTAAACTCATAATAAATCCAGGAATGGATCACACCACTGTGCAATGGGAGTCTTATTTCTATCCCTGGTGACAGACTGAAATACCGCGCTCTTAAGGGCTTACCCCCAGAAACACGGACTACTGATGCAAAGCTAAAACATTAACAACAATTTCGATTTATATATAGTGCCTTGTGTGCACATCTCAAGGAGTTTTATACAGTACAAAAAAAAATAAAATACAATATCTAAACGAGAAATAAACAAACCAATCAGAAAATCAGAACATAAACACAAAAAGCAGATTTGGCTATAAAAGCTTCTCAAGGGCATTAACCAAATGCGAGACCGAACAGATAAGTCTGAAGACCTTTTCTAAACCTATCAACTGACTGGCAGCTCCTGATGCCAACAGGGAGGTCATCCCACAGCACCGCAGCCAGGTGGCTAAAGGAACGGTCAGTGAGACCAACCTGTTTCACATCATGAACAACCAGCAGACAGAGTAATTCAGTAAGCAGGACCAGTATCACTGTGTGAGAGCGAAGATGAGTACTTTAGAAGAGATTTGATGCTTGACAGGAAGCCAGTAAAGTTTAGCCAGGACTGGCAGCTGCGTTCTGAACAATTTGTAATCTACCAATTGCTTTGGATAGAAGACCTGCAAATAGGGAGTTAGAACAGTGAAGCCTATAGGTTACAAATGCATGGATCAAAGTCTCAGCATCGGGGGGAGAGAGTAATGGTGGATGATTGTGTATCAACAGCACTGTATGAAGAGGACAGACACAAATGGAATCGTGGATCATACGTACAGAACTTTATCGTATTGAACACAGACTAAAAGGAAACCTGTTTGATACTGATGCACTACCCCGACTGAGGCTCAGGGCCAGTTCAGCAGTATACTTTTCCCCTATTCTATAAGGGAGGCCAGTCTATTCTCTCCTGCCACAGTAAAGCCCCCCCCCCATCTCGGTTCAGTTTCAATGCAGGTCCAGAGTTCAAGAGCTATGGACTTTGCTGAATCTGCTCAAACACAGTTTATCCACCTTTCATCACAAGGTCAAGATCCACTTCATTATATTCCTCTGATCCCGAGCGCATGGGAGCCGCAGCAGGAGCAGACTGCTAGCGATGTGAGGAGAGCCCCTCCGCCTCTCACAGCTCGCTGTTTATTTACAGGAATCAGGTAATCTCTGGGGTTTTTATACAAGCTCCGTGCCAGCACAGTCCAGGACTGGAGCACAGCCAACAGAGACTAGGAAAGTACAGCAGTCCTCATAGACACCGAGCACAGACAAGTAAGATGAGATGATATATATATATATATATATATATATATATATATATATATATATATATATATATATATATATTCACATTCAGCAATGAGGCTGAAGAGGGTGGGGTGGGGATTTAGTTCTGCAAACACACGAATAAAAACACTACACCCCACATAAGTGCATTTATTTGTGCAATACAAGTACAGGAATGGAAATAAGACTCCCATTGCATAGCAGTTTGATCCATTCCTGCTGGTTTTACTATGAGGACACATCTGCACTTGTTACATAGACGCTGTGGCTGCCTAATCAAGCTCATAGTAAAACCTGGAATGGATGAAACTGCTGTGCAATAGGAGTCTTTATTTCCAAAACCTGTAGTATGTGATTCCTGTCTGACTTATTTGTGCAATACAGTGTCTGAGTGTGTGGATGGTGGATGTTTATCATTTTTTAACTTTTTTCATCATTGTAATCTTGTGCAATACCTTGTTTGGCAACGAAACCCAAAGCTGGATTCTAATAATAATTTTGAGAGCAGGAGGAGCACGGCTCAGGAATCTCGTCTCCCTGCAGCGAAAGAGGAACTGCAGCGCTGGAACGCTTTCTAACATGAGGCACCAGGAAATCAAGAAAAAAACATGTTTTTTTTCCAGTAACTAGAGCGTTTCCGTATTAAAAACTATAATGCTGTATCACGATAACAAAATCAACCCAGTTTACATTTCCACACGTTCACGTGGATTATCAAAAACAGCAGATTGTGTTCTTAATTTGAACACGCTTCTGTCTAGTTCACTGTGATGTCAAAGCCAATAGGATGCAAAAAGTGTTTCTTTAAATGTTTTTCAATATCATTAAAACATCACACAGGGATGATAATAAGGGATTTGACCCCTTCCTGGTTTTACTAGGAGTTTAATAATAAGACACACCTGAGCTTGTTACCTGTACACTGTGGCTAATCAAGTTTGTAGTAAAACCTGGAATGGGTGAAACTGCTATGGAACAGGAGTCTTATTCCCATTCCTGATCTGCTACATCCTTTTCATCAGCAGTCAATCGAGATCAAATGGTTAACGTGGGACTTGTCAGCCAGCCCCAGTTAGGATTACTGGCTGAACTCCATCTCTCCACGCTGATGGGAAGGACAGAACACTGGAGACCGTCCACTTCAGACGGAGACGGCGTTTGCTCCAGTTTTTCATGGCACACATGGAAATGGGGAATACACTGTTTGAGAGTCGTCCCTGTTATGTAATGTTAAAGGGTGATGTCATGTCTGAGCACAGGAATGGGTCTCCTTCCGGCAGCGATGCTAATCAACAGCTTCTATAATTGAGGAAGTCGCCCTGGACATGAATAGAACACAAACACTAAACCCACAGTAACTAAGGAAGAACAGCAGTGTGGAGTTCACACACACTGAACCCGCAGTAACTAAGGAAGAACAGCAGTGTGGAGTTCACACACACTAAACCCGCAGTAACTAAGGAAGAACAGCAGTGTGGAGTTCACACACACTAAACCCGCAGTAACTAAGGAAGAACACGGAGTTCACCACACTAAACCCGCAGTAACTAAGGAGGAACACGGAGTTCACACACACTAAACCCGCAGTAACTAAGGAAGAACACGGAGTTCACACACACTAAACCCGCAGTAACTAAGGAAGAACACGGAGTTCACACACACTAAACCCGCAGTAACTAAGGAAGAACACGGAGTTCATGCACACTAAACCCGCAGTAACTAAAGAAGAACACGGAGTCCATGCACACTAAACCCACAGTAACTAAGGAAGAACACGGAGTTCACACACACTAAACCCGCAGTAACTAAGGAAGAACACGGAGTCCACGCACACTAAACCCGCAGTAACTAAGGAAGAACACGGAGTTCACACACACTAAACCCTCAGTAACTAAGGAAGAACACGGAGTTCACACACACTAAACCCGCAGTAACTAAGGAGGAACACGGAGTTCACACACACTAAACCCGCAGTAACTAAGGAAGAACACGGAGTCCACGCACACTAAACCCGCAGTAACTAAGGAGGAACACGGAGTTCACACACACTAAACCCGCAGTAACTAAGGAAGAACACAGAGTTCACACACACTAAACCCGCAGTAACTAAGGAAGAACACGGAGTTCACACACACTAAACCCTCAATAACTAAGGAAGAACACGGAGTCCACGCACACTAAACCCGCAGTAACTAAGGAAGAACACGGAGTCCACGCACACTAAACCCGCAGTAACTAAGGAAGAACACGGAGTCCACGCACACTAAACCCGCAGTAACTAAGGAGGAACACGGAGTTCACACACACTAAACCCGCAGTAACTAAGGAAGAACACGGAGTTCACACACACTAAACCCGCAGTAACTAAGAAAGAACACGGAGTTCACACACACTAAACCCGCAGTAACTAAGGAAGAACACGGAGTCCACGCACACTAAACCCGCAGTAACTAAGGAAGAACACGGAGTCCACGCACACTAAACCCGCAGTAACTAAGGAGGAACACGGAGTTCACACACACTAAACCCGCAGTAACTAAGGAAGAACACGGAGTTCACACACACTAAACCCGCAGTAACTAAGGAAGAACACAGAGTCCACGCACACTAAACCCTCAGTAACTAAGGAAGAACAGCAGTGTGGAGTTCACACACACTAAACCCTCAGTAACTAAGGAAGAACAGCAGTGTGGAGTTCACACACACTAAACCCGCAGTAACTAAGGAAGAACAGCAGTGTGGAGTTCACACACACTAAACCCGCAGTAACTAAGGAAGAACACGGAGTTCACACACACTAAACCCGCAGTAACTAAGGAAGAACACGGAGTTCACACACACTAAACCCGCAGTAACTAAGGAAGAACAGCAGTGTGGAGTTCACACACACTAAACCCGCAGTAACTAAGGAAGAACACGGAGTTCACACACACTAAACCCGCAGTAACTAAGGAAGAACAGCAGTGTGGAGTTCACACACACTAAACCCGCAGTAACTAAGGAAGAACACGGAGTTCACACACACTAAACCCGCAGTAACTAAGGAAGAACAGCAGTGTGGAGTTCACACACACTAAACCCGCAGTAACTAAGGAAGAACACGGAGTCCACGCACACTAAACCCACAGTAACTAAGGAGGAACACGGAGTTCACACACACTAAACCTGCAGTAACTAAGGAGGAACACGGAGTTCACACACACTAAACCCGCAGTAACTAAGGAGGAACACGGAGTTCACACACACTAAACCCGCAGTAACTAAGGAAGAACACGGAGTCCACGCACACTAAACCCGCAGTAACTAAGGAAGAACACGGAGTTCACACACACTAAACCCGCAGTAACTAAGGAAGAACACGGAGTTCACACACACTAAACCCGCAGTAACTAAGGAAGAACACGGAGTCCACGCACACTAAACCCGCAGTAACTAAGGAAGAACACGGAGTCCACGCACACTAAACCCGCAGTAACTAAGGAAGAACACGGAGTTCACACACACTAAACCCGCAGTAACTAAGGAGGAACACGGAGTTCACACACACTAAACCCGCAGTAACTAAGGAAGAACACGGAGTCCACGCACACTAAACCCGCAGTAACTAAGGAAGAACACGGAGTTCACACACACTAAACCCGCAGTAACTAAGGAAGAACACGGAGTTCACACACACTAAACCCGCAGTAACTAAGGAGGAACACGGAGTTCACACACACTAAACCCGCAGTAACTAAGGAGGAACACGGAGTTCACACATGCACATGCTGTGGGGTCTGCTTTGAAGTCTCCCAACTTCACGTGTCTAAAACCATGCGCGACGTTTAATTAAAAGCTGAAGTAATTCAATACTGAATACCTGCCTCTTCAATGTCAGAAATACATTACGGTATCTAATATGAGTTGAGACGATTCCCACTTTTGAATCCGGATACATGAAATGTAATCTATGATAGAATATAAATAAATAAATAAATAAATAAATAAATAAATAAAACAGGCACTATTAGAACAGTATATGATCGAAATACAGTTTTTTAAGTGTAAACATATACATGTATAACGAAGAAGAAAGGTAACAAACTGAAAACTCACTATTTTAGTAATTAGTAATACTTTTAAAAACGTACTATTACGACTGTAAATCGCCCTGGATAAGGGCGTCTGCTAAGAAATAAATAATAATAATAATAATAATAATAATAATAATAATAATAATAATAATAATACATACAGTAATCTGATACTTAAATATTTAGAAAAAAATGAATTAGTTAAAAAGTAATCAATTATAAACGCTGTTAGTATGACTAGTATAACACCAGTACGGTATGCACGCGTTGTTGTATTTATATTATAAAACACATTCGTGTTTACCATCAACACGACATTGGTAACGTGCTCCTGGGACATGACTGGATTTACTGTAACTATGGCAGCCTGCTGTCGCAGCCGTGTTACACTGTATTTCCCCGATTGCACCCATCTGTGTCTTTATAGAAACAAAGTATTTAATAAGTGTTGCGCGTTTATGTTACATGTCCCGAGACAGCAGAACAACACCGCAGCCTCCTGAGATAGTTGGATCAAATCGTCCCCCAGTTCAATATCCCATACTTGATGGTTATTTTCGACTTGAAAGGGAACCGTAAACACACAGCTGTATTGTTTATGAACATAGATAGGAGGGATATACGAGTTATACAAAGTCAAAACAAACATACAATAACAACAAGCTGAAACACCACACTATACACGGCACAATTAAAACACAACACAATCGCAGTTTACTGTGCGAGGCCTGCGAGCTTAATGAAAAGAATACACACACACAAAAGCAAACCTATTCCAAACAGTCGCGTCTTAAACGTTGATCATGCAATTTACACCGCTTAAAAAAATGAAATACATCTATTAAGCATCACACATCTGTAACTGTGCATCGGATTCATATAAAACCCGTGCACAATCATGCTTCAGTGGGTTAGTTTCGCCCTTTCTACTCGACACAACTCCCGTTCACAAGGAGAGACACAACCATCCCAACTCAAGAATGCTAAGGATCTCAGCCCAGGACAACACACAGGACTTTAAACACCTACCCGTTAAACGCAGCTTCACCGGTCCATTCCTCCGTACTCCTTGGTTAGACATGTCCCGTGGCAGTCCAGCGTGTGTTTTGATTTCTTTTAATTATTTACAAATATATATATATCTATAAAAACTATCCTCTTTCTCTCCAGTTCAGTCCGTATGCACTGTAATGGAGTCACGGCGGCGCTGTGGCCCGGATGTACACAGCACTGCCATCACAGACCTCCACACGTACAAAAGGGATTTCAGTTATTATTATTTTGGTGAAGGTTGATTATCCCAGGTTAATATTCAAATGCACGCAGAATCATGCGAGCTCTTGTGTATCTCCGGTGCACGCACAGCGTCGCAAGCATGGTTTATTCGAACTAAGTCTGCGGTCGCAGTTTCACAGCGGTGAACCCTCCGTCTCTCTCTTTCTCTTTCAGTGCCGCTGACTAGACGCTCCGCCAGGAGATGGTTACCAACTAGCTCAGTGCTGACATCACCAGACACAAACCCCCTACATTTTTTGCTTTCTTTTCAGACGAGAACTTCTCCAATACTTTGCGTCTCTAACAGGCAGTGTCAAACCAGTACTTTTCTTGATCCAAAAAACTAAACAAAACATGAAAACGACAGTGCTCGGTCTGTTCTCTTAGGATCCCCGTTATTGCTATTTTTTGTGGTATACGCTTTCAGTAATTGTGGTAAGGCATGGTAAATGTGTACAATAACCTTTTAGGCTTATAGATAAAAATGGGGTCTATATGGAGATCAAAAAAACCCGTGATACTCAATTTGGCACAAACCGGGATCCCAACATATCTATTGAGAGATCGTTATATTAAACAGCACTGTTTGTGATTTCAGATCTTAACAAGAAGGGCAAACACACACACACACAAGATAATATGCGTAAGCAGACAGAGAATAGGCAAGGGGGTGCAGAAGGATTCCCATTTTAAAGTATTTGTGTGACAGTTCCATTTGCTAGGTACCATTATGTTCTCTTTACACAAATCAGAATAATCTATTTTTTATTTTGTACACACAATCGCTAATACTGTATTTATTTAGTCATGTTTTAATTTAGCAGGGCCAATTCTGATGTTTATATTATGGATGATTAATTATGTTGACAAATCTAGACTATAATTGAGCAAGTCCAGCATGATCAGTATTTCATCTTCATTTCTGTGAACCCCAACCCCCCCCCCCCCACAAAAAAAAAGCAGACAATCACAAATTAGCAAAAGTTTATTTACATAGTATACATTAAAATCAGAAGTATTAAAATGTGAGATGAAGATAACACACAATATTGCATGTAGACTGTAGAACAGGGAGCACAACTGACAATACAGAAGAAAAGAAAAAAAAAAGGGAGGTACAGGAAATTACACAACATTCAGAGAACACACAGACTTGTTTTTAAGTGTCTAGAAATTGAAAGTGCTTTGGGCATCTGGGATTTGAAAGGTGTAGCCTTCTGAAGTGGAGTCTGGCACCACGCTCTGGTCTTCCTCTTCCTGCAAAAGAGAAGAGGATCAATTATTACACAGTATACTCCAGGCAGACGCACATCATTCATCGTCTGTTTATCTGCACCACACCCCACAGTAAATATATGAGCATCAACACATTGCTATTTCAGTAGACAGCAAGGAGGTTCTGCTTTTCTGTATGGCAACACATGGAAATGTACAGGTCATCAGTGTTCATGTTTACCACAGGATGGTAAACATGAACACTGGCCTGGCAACAGTTCAGAGGGTGTTCACTTGTCCAGGTGGTTACTTCAGGACCCAATTCAAAATCAAAGCATATGGCCTTGCCACAGCACCACTTCACAAAGGATATGGCATGGTCATCACGGTTTAATCCAGGAATAGGTTTTACAATACAAAGATAGATTCACACTTTGCATAGCAGTTTGATCCACTCCTGGTTTTCCCTACAAGTTTAGTAAGGCTCCGCTTGCTACCTATAAACTGTGGCTAATCAAGCTCTTATTAAAACCTGTAATGAGTGAAACTGCTGTGCAATAGGAGTCTTATTTCCATCCCTGGATTACCTAAAAGTACTATTCAAACAAAATGGTGTGCACTACCTGAAACTGCGACTGATAGAGATGCTGCCCTAGAATAAAAGTCACATCCCCTTGCACACGAACACCCCAGGTGTCAAGCTGTGAATGCGAGACAGACAGCTCACCTCTCCTGAGAAGTATTTCTCGATTAGGTTCAGGGAAGCTTTGTACACCATCTCATTCTCGTGAGTCTGGAGAGCTTCTATCTTGTCCAGCCCGCCGATCTCCTCGATCATTATGCACAGCTTTTCAGTCTCCCCAAGCTTTTCACCAGCCTGCAAAAAAAAAAAAAAAAAAAAAAAAAAAAAAAAAAGGGTCAGTGCCATGCATCCCTCACCACAGCTGATAAGACAATACCACAGACATCAGCATTGTGAAAACTGTATGACCACAGACTGCATCTACCTGTATGTATAAATGCAATTATAACAATCACTTTAGAGATCAACCAATTAAGGTAAGCAAGGTATTTTCCAACTTCACTCTTTCTTTAAGAATTTCATGAACTTGACACTAGTTTCTCCAAAAACAATATATTTCCAAAAAAATTTGGTACACAAGGTTACAGTCAGACATTTGAAAGACTCCCAGCGCATTTCCCCCAGCAGAGGGGAACACAAGCACCGTGCTTCTATGCTAGTCTGACTCCACACCGGTACGCACCAGGAAGATGTTGGAGATGGCATCCAGGATCACCAGGATGGTTTTGCTGTCCTTGGCAGACAGCAGGTTCAGCAGTGGCTCAATGACGCCGGCCTGGACGAGGTGCACCACCTGCTCGACCGTGCCCCCACTGGTGTAGTTGGTTACAGCCCACACTGCCTCCTTCTGGGTCTTGTAGTCTCCCTGCGTGGGGAATAAAAAAATCAGAACAGTTGAAGGAGGCACGTGTATGCAAAAAAAAAAAAAAAAAAAACTCTGGTCACCCCTGATTTGTTTTGTGAAATCAACGTGGCCACAGGCGCGCTTGTTATACACATTGATGGAAGGTCAGCTACATGGCACACCTGCAAAGATTGCTACAGCCATTAGAAGCTGTATGTTAAAAGATAAAGGACTACATCAGCAGTAACACTGCATGGGTAGAGTATGCAATATTAAACACTTTCCTACACAACAGTTTAATCTGGTCGCTTTCCTTCACACTGAACCCTATGGAGAAGGTATTCCTCTTTAAAAATCTCCCGTTATTGGGAAGAGGGCTAGTTTGGTAATGCAGTACGGAAACGGTAAAGATCGTCATTACAAGGAACAACGTACACCCCAGCTGTGCAGAATAAGGGTTACATTCTAAATAAAGGGTTTCTGGGTGACATCACTAGCTACCTAACCTTATACACAGGTCTCGAGTCACGGTGTACAAGACTGTAAAACATTGAAGCTTATGGTAAAGTCAGGTCACCATAAGCCCTGCTTTTCAAGCTGAGCCCACCTTTCGAATGACCTCCACCAGATGAGGGACCAGCCCGGCGTCGATGACCTCTTGTATCTGAGCGTCCCTCCCTGCGGTGATGTTGGACAGGGTCCAGGCTGCCTCCTTCTGAATGTTGCTCTTGGGGTGCCTGAGCAGGGCTGGGAACACAGCCAGGGCTCCAGAATCCAGCACCGTCTGGGTCTGCTCGTCCGTGCCAGTCACAATGTTCCCAATCGACCTCAAGGACGGGGTCTGACAATCAAGAGGAGAGGGGACAGAATTACACCTTGGACACATGCAAGTAATTTACAAAGAAATGCGTTTACATGTCGTAGATCAAAAGAGGGAGTCCCTTAGGTATCCAGTAGCTTAAGATGTGAAGCCTGGATAATTAAGCAGTTTGGCATACCTGCAGATCTGTCAAGTAGCATTTGAGCCACTTTAGGAGTCCTGTCATGAACAATAAAGGATGGCAGTGGATCCAGCAACACATTCAATTGCAATAATTCTGCAATTCCTACAGTTAACTTCAAACCCATGTCAACCTTGGACAGGACAGTGTTGTTACCACATTCATCAGGGATGGAAACAATCCTGCCTGCATAGCAGTTTCAGCCATTCCAGGTTTTACAACAAGCTTGATTAGCCAAAACCCAGGGAAGGATCAAACTGCTATGCAATGGGAGTCTTACTTCCATCATTGTGAACAGGAGCAGAACAAGAGTTCCACAGTTTTAGGTGTGAATTCTGGAGGAGCTGTGTGCAACACATGTTTGCTTTTTTGGCACAGGGTTTTCAATGGACACGTTCAGCCACTGTTCTCACCACTATGGGCAGCTCGTTGGAGCCCAGCAGCTGGACCAGGCGAGGCACCAGCCCGGTCTGCAGCACCACGTCGATGCGCTCGTTCGGCCCGTCTGTCAGGTAGGAGATGGCCCAGCAGGTGTCCGCCAGGACCTCCCTGTCATCGTGGTGCAGGAGACGCATCATCGTTGGCAGCAGCTGTCGCACAGCGGGCAGGGGAGGGGCTGGGTTCTTGTTGCGGCACAGGTTCGAGAGGGTCCAGGTGAGATTGCGCAGGTACCCAGACTGGAGAGTGAAATAGAGAGATGGGTGAGCAGGGATACTGTCACAGCAGCACAAGACGTTTGAGAAAAAGCTTTAACAATTGAAATGTGCAAAAAAAAACACAAAAATGACTAAATGTTTAAATAAAAATGTGCTTTGTGAGAATCTTGTATAGTCAGATTTCCTATTAAAAGGTCTTGTCAGTGTGTTTATATTGTACAACCCCACTATGTAACATTAAATCTTAACAGAAAGACTGTAGTTTATTGAAAGTTTACTACAGCTTGAAACAGAGTTCTAATGCTTACTTACAGACAATGCAGACAGCTCTGGGACAGCCAGCAATGCGAGCAGGGGTTCGATGGCTCCGTGCTTAATGACTCTGTCTCTGTACGATGACCCATCACCTGATAAGAAAGATGGAAACATTAAGCATTTTGCAAATTACACTGTAGCAGGTAAAACACACAATTATTCAAGCCAAAAATATTGTATACAGTATATATATATATATATATATATATATATATATATATATATATATATATATATATATATTCTTGGTTCATCATATACAAGTCTAACAGATTTGTGCTATAGCTAAAAGATGGACATGACTAGGGAGTGAGGTTGCGTAACAATTTGGACATCACTTGTGCCACCTAGTGGACAGTTACTTGAATTGCCAAGCTGTCCACCCACCTGCAATGTTCCCCAAGGCCCAGACTGCCTGCTCGCTGATGTGGGAGTGCGGAGAGGTTACCAGGCTGATGAAGGCTGGAATGGCGCCCCCGTCCACAACAGCCCTGGTCTGATCGGAGGTCCCGGAGGCGATGTTCGTGAGGGCCCACGCAGCCTCAAACTGGATGGGGCTGCAGTCAGACAGGCCCAGGAAAGCCACAAACTTGGGGATCAGCCCGGCGCTAATGATGCCGTCAATAGGGGGGTGTCTCTCTCTAGACAGCAGTTTCCTGAAGGGAAAGAGACAAGCGTGTATGAAGGAGGAAACGGGGTTTCAAAACGGTACAGAACACGGAAAAGCGAGATCTTGCTATTTTATTATGGTCTATGGTCAGGATATCTATGCTTGGTTATTTCAGAAGGTAAATTGATAATGCACAGCAGAGGGCGCTGGCACAGCATACCTCGCAGCTTGTGTTGCTTGAAGCTGAAGTTCCAGGTTGTTGCTGTTTACTCCACTGACGATCTCCTCTACAGTCCAGTGTGCGGCAACCTGCAGACACACAGACCCCAGTAAATTACCTGCAGACCCCACCAAAAACGACCTGCAGATGATACACAGACCCCACTAAACACGACCTGCAGACGACACACAGACCCCACTAAACCCTACCTGCAGACGATACAGAGACCCCACTACAACCCTACCTGCAGACGACACACTGACCCCTTTACCACAAGACTAAGAAAACAAATAAATTCTGATTCATGCATTCCTGAAGTACAAAATAGAAGGATTAACCTCAGGGACGAACAGGGAGAAAGGTTTATTTTACCATCTTAAGTTTATAGAAAAGGGGGTAACTATCCAGAAGAAAAAAAAAAAAAAAAAAAAACACCACACACACACACTACGGAGTAATTCAAGTGTGTACATTTGCCAGTCAGTGCATGAATAAATAGCATACAGGCTTGGTTTACATTCCAGTTTGTAAGCCAACCCCCTGATGCCAAGCAGCTACAGTCCTGCAGGTTGAAGTTAGGAAAGCCCTCTGCAGGCGTCCTTAAACAATGCTTTGGACGTATCGGGTCAGCTTCAGTACAAACACAGCGACAGAATGGTCCACTTCCTTTCCTCGCCCTACCACGACTTCCTGTTATCGATTCTATTCAACGCTATCTGGTGTCGTTTTCCAAAGGGGTCGCTCACGACATGAAATTAGCATTTTCATTCTCCCCTAACGCGGCGTTTGTTTTAAAGCAGCCGGGCCGCACGTTACCTGTCTGTTGTGGTTCTTTTCTTGAAGGGGCGAGGTAGCTTCATCGGGGAAAGTGCCGACATTCCTTCTTTTCAGCATCTGCTCGTCTTTCTTGGCTTTTCTGAGCTCCACGTTCACTTCGATTCTCCTCCTTCTCAGTTCCTGAAATCAGAGACACACGACACGCAATTCAAGCACAGCACAAGCCCGGCTAACAGATGCGTGCAGATGATCAGATCGCGACCAGTCACATATTTCTTTTTAATGAAATGTTTAGACATTTTAAGGACGGTTTGTGTGGGAGCTCCATGGTGGGAGCCTATGGCCGATGCACTGTAAAACAGAGCCGTAGATAGGAAACGGAGCACGACACAGGCGTGGCGGGCCGGGAACACACATTACATTAATAAACTCACATTGCTGTCTTTCCCCTTGTTCTTGAACTGAGTCAGGCGCACAGCGTTTTCATTTCCATCAGCAACAGACATTTTCTGTATTAGTTAACAAATTAATGCTTTCAAATGTCGCCCAAGGCAAATTCAAACGGGATACCGATCCAACACCTATAATAAAAACAATATCAATATTAATACAGCACCGGTATTGCTAAAAAATAATAATAACACAAAAAAAACAGTATTTTAACTAATATTATAGTACATGAAAAATCAATAACCATTTTTTTTCTTTTAAATCTCCAGTCACATGTCACGACTTTTTTTAAACTTTACTTATTATTAATATTAGACTTGTTTAAAGGTATTCTCGTATTCAGTTTATTATTTACACGTAATATAAAACCGCCCAAAATATTTGTTTGCAAAACTGTACACTAGATAAATGCCTCTACAGTACCTGTATTGAAACGTGCGCCTCAGTTGCAAATCCTGCACCAGTGTCCGGAATCAGCACGCTGCCGCCCTTTAAATTCCTGGTGCTCTAGTTCGCTGATTGGTCCATTCGAGCAAAAGCAAGTCTCTCATTGGACGTTTCAAAAAAATCGCACGACGCGCACGATAGGTTGTCAGGGTTACGCGCAAAAAAAAAAAAAAAAAAAAAAAAAAACGAACCCTCGCGAGAATTTTGAGGTCCTTGCGTGTTTTTAAGACATAGTATATTATTATATGTATTTATCTGGCGTATTCAATCATAATGTTGCCCATTATTCAATATCAAGGACATGCAATAATATTCATTTAAATACACAGCTGCGTTTTCCCCCAGCAGGCAGCAGCTCGCATGATTAGAGGCGAGCTGATGACTGCGAAGACGTGGTGACCCAGTGGCCTAATGGATAAGGCATCAGCCTCCGGAGCTGGGGATTGTGGGTTCGAGTCCCATCTGGGTCGCAAACCAAAACACATATTTTAGAAAAATTCAAAATTATATATATTAAAAAAAAAAAAAATCCTAAAAATAAAACGAATGAACTGTGCATTTGCTGATATCCCAACATGCAATTAGTTGTGTGTGTGTGTGTGTCTTTTTTCAAAAAAAAAAAAAACTAGGGGTCGGTGTGTTCCTGTTTTATGTTAAAGCTGTAGTTTAATTTAATACCAGGAGGGGGGGATCACAGCACGAGGAATAACTGCCTGTATTTTAAACACGCTCTATAATGTATTGAATAGAAAAATACAAATTATACTAATTACAGAAAATGTACAAAGACACAAACACGCGTTGGGTACACACACACCTTGTGCGTCGAAATGCAGCAACACAACCGTTTATTTGTAACGCAATAGTTATAAAATAAACTATAAGCTGCTATAAACACTATTGCACTGTTGCCATTTCGCTATCTAAATATCAGAAGATCACACCCGTTTCTAGTGAGACTTACAGATTCTGTCGTTTTATTTTTACAGATGTGATAAACTGTCCATAAAGGGGTCTTAGTTTTCTCTATAGATTCCTATCGGATTGTTTTTCTAATCCCTCGCTTCGCTGGGTGTCTTCCTCAGTGTGGTTTACAGGTAAAGGACGTTCGTGTTTATTTGCAATACAACACGTGTGTTTGGAATTGGTGATGATTTGGGAGCAAGTGGGTATTTTGCATAAAGTATTCTTTAGAACATGTTCATTTGACCCAACAGAAGAAAGCGTTTGAAACGTGAAGGCTCGAATCATGGAACCCCTAATGCTTCCAATATGACGCTTTGGTGTTTCCTGCAGAACCCGCTATAGAACCCGCTTTATCTCCATCAACAGAACCTACACGTAATGCAAAATAACGAGTTCTAAAAGAAAGACCATAGAAACAAGCTAAGGGTTCAGAAGACCCAGCAACGCGAGCGTGCGGTTCCGAGCACGAAACGAGTCGATTTCAATCAGAGCCCTGCTGTATAGCTGTGTATCCCTGGTTACCGGCTCCGTTTCTTTCGAAGTCTGAATTCCACTGCAGAGTAAGAGCCGTGATGAACAGCGGGCTCATTGTGTGAATGCAGCTCGACCCTGAGTGCTAAAGGACTGTGCGAACTGATCTGTTTTCCATGGCACCGCCTTCAGTTGGCATGAGCGCCTGGACGCGTATAAAACGAGCCCCGAGCAGACCACATGCACTCAGTACACAATGAACGCGGCTGTGTGCGCGCTGCTCTCCCTAGCGATCCAGTGCATTGAAGCAGAGGGACCCAGCAATGGTAAGTGGACACAATACGTGCCTGCGTTAATAACGTGGTGAGACTGAAGGGTGCTGCCTAGAACAGTCCGGTTATATTTATCATTCTCAGAACCCTTTCAGTCTCAAAGTGTATTACCGTATTGTTACTGTATCGCTTGTATAGTACCGTGCTAAAGTCAAATACTCCTCTATATTTTTTGCATTTTTAGTATTCTACTATTTTGATTTATTTTATTATTATTAAATTACCTTTAACGATTTTCTGTAAACATAATAATAATAATAATAATAATAATAATAATAATAATAATAATAATAATAATAATAATAATAATAATATGTTGCATCTGGTGCAAAGGCTAAAAGTGAAATAATAATAAGTGTGCGTGCGTGTCAGTGCGTGCGTGTGTGTGTGCGTGTGTCAGTGTGTGTGTGTGCGTGCGTGCGTGTGTGCGTGTCTGTGTGTGTGTCAGTGTGTGTGTGTGTGCGTGCGTGCGTGTCAGTGTGTGTGTGTGTGTGTGTGTGTGTGATTTCAAGACAGTTACATACAGTGTATAATGATTTCTGTTTCCAGAGCTGTTCTCTTCCATGGCAATGCCGTACTCTAAAGAAACTCCTCCGGGGATACACAGCTTGTCAGACGAGTCACAGAACCGCACGAAGATGCACGTCAAAGACATCGTTCCGATGATGGGCGACCCAAAATACACCTTACAACAGAACCCGCTGCCCGGGCACGGCTGGTACAAACACGGGGAGATAACGCAGGGGTCACAGCCTGACAAAATAAAGAAGGCAACCAAGAGCCACAAGTTTCCAGCTGAGCACAACAGCGAGAAAAGCAGACATGAAGGGAGGACCCAAGCACCAGATATCGGGACCGCTTCTGCTCAGCACAAAGCCGCCGGGATCTCGCCTCCCCAAGCGGAACAGGACCCGCGGTTTCAGCCGTACCACACGCGGTTACGGGACAACAGAAGGATGGACCCCGAGGAGAACAGACCCGGGAGATCCAGCCTTTACCAGCCCGGCAACGAATCAAGAAACAGCACCAAGCACGCACTGACTTCCAACCGGCGCTCGCCCAGCCTGCTCTACCACTTCAACACCCTGAAAGAAGGTGAGGTGAAACTCTGTAAAATTCACAAACCAGCTCAGACCGGTACAAATGATCAAACCAGCCAGTCCACAGCTATGTCAGTCAGGGTCGTTGTTAGCAAGAGTTTCAAGGGGCAGGTCCTCCAGTAATCTACTGTCTGACCCTGTACATATGTGGTCAATTCTTGCCTCTTGATGGGGTTATTTATTTATTTTTTTAAATTTCACATTGCATAATTGGGATAGCGCCAAAAAGTGTTGAGGGTTTGAAGCCAGGCTGAGATGTGATGGAAGTTTGCAAAGACAGCTCTGACACTCAGCCCTGACACCCGCCTGTCTGTGCTGTTGAAGGCTGTATGGTGGTACGGTGGGACCTGCGTTCTGTTGAAACCCTGCTTGCATGTTTGTTGTAAGATTGTGGATGCAGGTCATGAGAAGTTATCTTCATTGTCATTGAACTGGGCAGTCCTGTAATTAGTTTCTGATTTCCTTTCGGGGGGTGATCTTCATTAGGGGGCACTGGCTGACATGCCTCCTATTAAATCATGCTGTCTGCTGGGTCACTATCAGTGATTATCACCGGTACTGGACCACTTTACTCAAGGTTATGTAGTGCTTATCAGGGTCCCTGTGAAACCAGCCTTATCACTTTTTTCATTTTTCATGCCTTTACTGGAAACATGGACAGGCTTTCTTATTTCTTACAGGGGTGTCCAAAGCTGGCTGTTCCTGTCCTGGTCTTTGTTCCAACCCTGTTCTAAATGCTTTAATTGAACCCATTCAAACTCCATCCAGACCCTGAAGAACTTCACTGCAATATCTACAGTTCATATTTTGTTTATTTTGTAGAATCCGAATACACCAGAGAAGCATTCTGCTTGAGTGAATGTAGGAAGGAGCAGGACGAGAGGGAATATTTCTGCTCCAGTGATTTCGGTAAGCCCTCGTATCTCACAATCCTTACACGCGAGAATCTTACCAATGCTGAGACTGCATGGAGCATGGTGCCTCGTCACAATGTGTGTTCAGTTCAATACATTCCAGCAGTGGAAGACACTTAGCAAATTCCAGTTTTTAATACAAGCTTGATTAGCCAGAGTGTAAGGTAACAAGCTCAGGTGTGTCTTATTAAACTCATAGGAAAACCAGGAATGGATCAGACTGCAATGCAATGGGAGCCTTATTTCCATACCTGAGAAAGATATGTACAACATATCGAAACATTGGGCAGCTGGCTCTTTGAGCTAATATACATATATATATATATATATATATATATATATATATATATATATATATATATTTGTATTTGTGTCAATAACCTTTGGATCTTAAAGCTAAATGTATAAATGTACCTGATAGTTAATACTGTCCTGCTCCTCCTCTCCCTCTCTCCCTCTCCGTAGCGGTCAATGGCATCGTTCACGACATCGAGGTCTTGAAGAAGGGCATTGGCCTCGTCACGTTGCTCATCAGCAGCGATGGTTTTTATAAAATGAGTCGGCTCCACGTGGCACCGGATGGATTCTTTTTCAAGGTTCGCGTTTTCGTGCTGGACACCTATAAGTGTGCCAAGCCCTGCCCGGATTTTAAACTGGGTGAGTTTGGAAGAATTCGATCCAAAATGAAACGTGGTTTACCCGCAGTTCTTATAAATACATTTCAATATATATATATATATTCTTAAATCACATCTCCAACCACCAAAGCACATTTGTCATTTAATAATTACATAAGCGATATGCCTACACAAACCTGAATTAGAAATGAGTCCAGTAAGCTGTTTTGTGAACAGAACACATTGATTCTTTGCAGACAATGGATGTCAGTGATGTCCACAGCACAGCAATAACAGCAGGGACTCGTACTGCTTTATTGACTGAATGCTTTGTTGTTTTTCTGCATGCTTGCAGAGACTCTGTGTGGCACAGCACATTATTAGAGTGTTATTACCTTGACTGACACAGTACAGCAGTGCTTTTGATATTGCTGTTATTTTAGCAGCAATTACTCCTCATTATTTTATTTTTATATAGGCACGGAACTGCATATCTGTCCTGCCTCTTTCTTGACTTCTAACGAGAGGGACACACCTGTGGTCTAAATTTGTAACTGCAGCTTCTTCGAGTGGGATTGTACCGCAGCATGCACTGCCACCAGGTGGCCAAATGTTGTAATAGCTGCATGCATCCTAAACAAACCTGAGGTTAAAGTAGTTCCAGATTTATCAAAGTCTGTGAAATCTTCTGTACAAACAAAATTAAATACAAGTTCAGAAGATTGTCGGTGGTGTAGACCTAGGGTTGCCACAAAGCAGGACCTCCGAGTGGTTTAAACTCTCTTTAGAAATCCTATATGTGTAACATTACTATTATAGTACCGACAACCAATGAATATTGTGCGTCTGTTGCAGTAATATTGGATCCTGATTTATCTACTGCATTGAGTGTCCTGGGAAGGCGTATTGAATTCCCGGGACACACCAGTGTAAACAGGGACAGGTGGCATCCCTCTGCAGACCCCTGTAACTGGCGTGCCCCTTCTCGTCTTGCTGCAGGGAGCAGGTACATCGTGATGGCTCAGATCTACCACTGGAGGCGCCACCTCTCCAGCGAGCTGCTGGCACTGCTGGCTCCGAGGCTCCGGCCGGGTGACGGGCTGGTCCGCAGCAACAGCTACGTGAAGAGGTTCAACAGGAAGAGGGACCAGAGGGTGCAGGAGGCGGCTTACAGCAAGTGCAGATGAGCACAGCGGCACGGGACCCCGCGTGGAGAGCGAGAGAGAGACTGTGCTCTGAACCCCTGCCCTGCTAACCGCTAGGAGTCCAATCTGCAAAGGGTGGAAATTCACACTTTAGATCCACTGCTTATCTAGTCCCAGAACGTAATTTTTTTTTTTTTTTTTAAGGGTGTAATTTGGCTGAAGAAATCAGAAAGCTTTCGTTAGCTTTATCGTTTTCCCATTATCCAGCTGTCATCTGTTATATGCTTACAGGCACAACATTCTGTAGTTTTATCAGGAAAAGAATCCAGGCGCGCGAGAGCAGAGGGAAACCAAGCAGCTCTTGCAATCAATACTGCAGAGTATACTTCCCGGAGGGGACAGACTGTACCTGGGCTTCGATCACACCGTAGTTAATAGATGTCAATACGTTTTGTATGCAATCTTGACCCAGATTTTCAATGTAGTCACACATCTGTCTTTACTGATTGTAACTGGAGTGTGTGCAGTTGTGTGTGTGTCTAGTGGAAATGTGGAAGTGTATGAAATGTATGAAAAAATCACACAAGTGCTGGGGTAAACTTTAAGCCATGTCTGTATTTATGGAAGCTTGTGCAGGCCACAGGAGTTTTGTTTACGGTATGACTGCTCTGTACTGTTAGTTTTGGGATGGCTTTGAACAGAAAACCCTTTTCATCTTCCCCAAATGGAAATACTGTGCTGCCTTTCCCTTCTTTTCAGTATTCAGGAAATGCACTGTATATTTAAAAAAAAAAAAAAAAACTTTTACACAAGAAGGTATTTTCTTAACTTTTATGTTGTGCATGGAAGTATTTGCCAGCAAATGGACTTGAAAGCCGAGTTCAATATATCAAGGGTGTTTATCTAAGCGAAGCAGTAAATCTCATGGTAGAAATGTGATCAGAGCTGCACCTGGACTTGCGGCTCCAGCGAGGCACCGTCTCCTGCTCTGACTGGAGGAGATCGCTCCCCCCTTTGCTGGGCTTGCTTATTTAATAGAAATAATATATACACACGCAAACCCTCACAAGAGCTGGGCTCAGAGGAAGCACTTTTAAAAAAGGAAATGAAACCTGCCTCTTTATTACACTGTGAAGTCTCTTTATTTAATCCCAGCTCTCGGGACGGATCCGGGTTTGAATATTTACCCGTGCGGACGGAGGGAGGGAGGGAAGGTTTAGGCACTGTGTCGTCGACACTGTCTCCTGTGTCCGGGCAACATGCATCTATTAAAATATACTACTTCTTAGACTGTTGTGATTTATTTGTTTTGTATCTTTGAATCAATCTATTTTACTTTAAGAGAGAAATTAAGATTGGACTTGTCAAATAAAACAGGGCAAATGGAACAGTCTGGTAAGATCCTGGACCAAATGTGTTCTGCTCCGGTCCTTTGGAAAGTGTAATCATGACTAGTTGAGCCCCTCAAAAGGGATGCTGCTCTCAGCTCAGTGCTCCCGTCAATAAACTGAAACAACTGCACCCATTGTCACCAGACACTAAGAATAACACAAACGTGTTTGTCCTCGGCCGCAACGAATGTGACGCTGTAGAGAGAGGCTTTCCTGAACTAATCTCGGTAATGATGGGCTATTATACCCAACAAGGTCTTTACAGGCTCTCTCTCTCACTGTGATCAGCTCCCCAGAGTGGCAGGAGCAGAGTAAACAGCTACACGATTGTGTTCAGGTTAGGGAGGGCTCTCAAGCAGAGACATGTGTGGAAACTCAAGCACAGTGCAGCTTTTCTTTCCATAAATATGCCATGTACACAGATAGAGATATAACATTCATGAATTCCAAAACTGATGGATAATAGATTAACAAACACACAACAACAACAACTTCAAGCGAACCTGAAAGTTAGAGGCAAACTCAGATTGCATTTATTTTTCTGACTGTGAAATCCCTACATTAGAACTAACCAAAGTGGACCTTAAGTGAGCTACTCCCAATATGGGAGGGGTGTGTCCACATTGAAAGGGGGCAGTCGTGAGAGGGCTCTCTCAAGGGTGGGCTGGGCTCAACATTACTGGTCTAAACCAAAGGGATTCCACAGTGTTGAAGAAGACCCCAAAGCAGAAGGTAAACAGCATTTCTTGCCCCCTCATTGTGAAATGCTTCGGATTTTTTTTAAAGCACGTCACACATTTGTCTCTCTTCCACCTTTGATATTAATTTACAAACGCAGGCAGATTAGTGATCCTGATCCCTTAAACAGGTTTGCTAACGACCCTCTGATGGGACAGAGAGCCGGAGGAGGTCACAACCCCATTTCCTTTGGGAGTGCTCGGGAGTAACTCATACTGTTAGAGGAAGGCTCTTACCCTGGGACAGTTCCACCTGGTAAGAAAATAGTCTCTCCAGTCCCTCCACTAACGGATGGAGATCAGACACATTTCAAAAGGCTTGTTTGTGGAAACTGCACCCAAGAAAAACTGGAACAATATATTTTAGAGCACTCAAATCAACCTTAATAGAGTGCAGATAATAAAATCAGTGAATCACTTTTCAAACTCAAAGTGATTCAAGTGCTGGTATGCAGATAAAATAGATACTAAAAGGGTAATAAATCAAACAAGGGGAAGTTTATTTACAGGGAGTCTTTCAGACAGGGTACACAGATAGAAAATGTTCATAAACTACAACACACACAGCTCAGAAAAGGGCTCTTTTTCACCTGCTATATACATTTGTAACACGTGGGGCTCGTTAACATGCAGGTCTTTCTTTTGTAAAGAACAGTTTTTACATTGCTTCTGTATTTTGTTCTGTCTACATTTTTTGTTGAAAAACAAAGTGACTAGGCACAT
Source organism: Acipenser ruthenus (assembly GCF_902713425.1). NCBI lineage: Eukaryota > Metazoa > Chordata > Actinopteri > Acipenseriformes > Acipenseridae > Acipenser > Acipenser ruthenus. The sequence continues at coordinate 762,185 of NC_081207.1, forward strand.
CTTGTAAACTAAAAAAATTACAATATAAAAAATAATAATAATGAATGGAGAAGTTTTCTTACACTGTCCAGGCGACATCCTTCAGTTTATTATCGGGCTTTGCAATCTTCAAGCACACTCATGTAGCCTAAATTCCTATTCTGCCCGTCCACCACCTTTATTTTCTGTCGACTGCAGCGCATAAAAAGCACATTTTCTCCGAACCTATTTTGTTTTCAATTAGGAACATTTCCTAAAAGATCGTTATGTACACAACCGGTTTCAAAATTCAGATATTTACCAAAAGTCTTGACGTCTCCCAAGCAGCACCAACATTTGTATTCTTAGCAATAGTGTCCCCAGTTTAAAAAAACAAAAAAAAACAAAACTGCACTAAAACGCATGGCTGAAATGATGCCTAAAAAAACAGCAGGGGCAGTAGACAACTTCACTTCTGAAAAATATAACCTCTCATAATTCGATTATAGGTGTACAGTTTTCATTTTTGGTAAAATGTCCATCTTATATATGGACCCTGGTCCTTTCTGTCCTGGGAAATACAATGTCTCATTTTAAACATCACACTGGTTAAAGGCTACAGAAAGCCAAGGGTAGGCATACTGTTATAGGCTTGTCTGTGTCAAAGCGTGTTCTATTGAAATCAACTGGGTGCACTCTTTTGAAAATCTGTTTGTCTGTATAATTGGGGACCAAAACACACAAAAAAATAAAAGAAATAAATAATAAAAAAAACTGCACGTCAAAAGTTTACCTAACATTATCTCACTTTTGCCAAAACTTTATTTTTTAAGGTTATGACAATATTTAGAAAATAAAAAAAAAACATTTAGGACTAGAGATTGCACTCCATTTTGATGTAAAAAACATGACTGATCTGGGATGAAATGTCCTAGCTGTACAGAAGAAAGGATTACTATTATTACTGCCTACTGGGAGGATTTTTTTTTTTTTTAATTATTCATTACTCAAAATGAATAAAATATCATATCAATGAATAAATCCAGAAATACTTTGAAATGTGCAGTATTCCCCTCCCCCACAACTCCTGTAAGAGTTCATATGTTTCCCCTGAACAATATTCAGGATGTTACTTTTTGTTACTTGATGTTACTCGACAATTTCACCTAAATGCAAACTTGATTTAAAAGTTATTTATATATATATATATATATATATATATATATATATATATATATATATATATATATATATAAAGTTATCTTCCTTCTAATTAATATAAAATAAAGTCAAACAGGTGACATGAAAAGGTCTGCCAAATTAATTTATGTTACAGGTAGGAACCAGTTAACTTGGTTTAGATCATCACATTAAAATGAATTCCTGATGGCAACCAATCTTACAGGTTTATAAGTAGAAGCTCTATGAAAATATTCTAGGTTTTTTACAAGCAAATGGAATCTCACGGTTCCGTGTTCTTTTGTACAAAGCAGACAACAGAAGGACTGCAGGAAAAATAATCTGTTTTCTTTGCCTTCGCAGACAGCTCAGAAAATGCAACTTACTACATTTTCAGCTTAAATTACTGCAGAGAGCACAAAATCTGATGCTTTTCATTAAAAAACAAACAAACAAAAAACAACACACATACACACAACTAAAAACTAGTGAAAGGCATCCTCCCCCTTCCAACATGCTCTCGGAAATCCTCAGATGACAGATTACACATTTGCTTTTTAAAACCCTGTTGTCAAGGGAGAGGAAACCGAGCAGCACTGTCCCGAATCGCTGCCCATATTAACCCACTGCGTGGAGTTTAAACATGTGATCTGCAGCCACCCTTTTTGGAAATGCACCTGTATGAAGCGCTTGTTTTGAATCACAACTATTCAAACCGTCAACCAGTGTTCTCGAGAACCAGCGACAGCTCGCATAAGGAGCTGAAATGATAAACTCACATTACGGTTTAACAGGCCCTTTACCCATTCCTTGTACCGTTTCCAAACTGCAGCTTTTTTGTAATATTTTGTTTGGAAAAGACAGAAGGAATACCGAACAGGTCTTTATAGATCAATAACATTTGGCGTCGCCTCTATCAGTGTGGAAGAGAACGTTATTCTCCATTTATTATGTTTCATATACATCACTGCTTGAGCTGCAATACAAAATAATAATAATAATATTAAAAAAAAAATCTGACAAAGTTTTACAAACAGAGACACCTTCAAATACACAATGCTTTTCAGCTTTTTTCATTTTCAGTCCCTCGTCACTGCAGGGTGATTTGTATACTTCTGTTATTTTGTTTTGGTGCCACTGACAAGGGCAACAATCTGATCAACTCCACCGTTGTTCTGTGCTGGATTGTTAGCTGTGAAGCCCTTGTGGATTCCCACATTGCAGTCCCTTTCGAAAAAAGAAAAGGTCTAGAGAGGAGGGGAGCGAAGGGGGAATCTTAACCTTTACATACAGGGAGCATGAAAAACAGCTGAAACTGGGAGTGCAATACGATTAGTTGACAAACAGGGTTGAATATAAAAATGTATTTTTCACTAAACGGTACACACAGTTCTTAGATTATTTTCTTTTTTTGGCATGATAACCACCAGCTTATTTGCTGCAGATCTTTCTTTACGACCACTTTGACTTGGGAAGAAAAAACAAAAACACAAGACCGTGCCTCGCTGACAGAAAGCTATCCCCAGGTTTGCACTCTCCTCCGTCAGAGACAGCGACTGCAGGGGACATTTCTACTCATCTCCCTCCTTCATGCTGCAGCCAAAGCTGGCCGGTGCGATCCAATCCAATCCAGTTCCTGATCTGTGACTGACAGGAAAATACGCTGGTTTACAGGGCGGGTCCTCCGGGGAGACCCGAATGAGAGGAGAAGCCTGGTTCCGAATGGGCAAGAGTTCTCACAGAACCAGAAGCCTGCGCTTTGTGATTTAGGGCATAGAGTTCTGTATTCTAAGAAGCTGTAGACTGTAGTTTGTTGTTATGAGACCTATAGAATATGGAAAAAGGGAACAGTTGAGTACCCTTTATTATTATTTTCCATAACTTACAAAAACAAAACAAAACCAGGATGCCAGGGTGTGTGTGTGTGGGTGGGGGGGGGGGGGGGGTTAACCAATCAGAGAAAAAAGCAGCCATGTTGGATTGATTTTTTTCTTTTCTTTTAATAAAATATTTATTTAAGCGCTTGGCTTTTACAATTGAAATTTTTTTTAAAATAACTTTTCAAAAAGTATTAACACAGGCAATGGAATGGGTTAAGTACTAAAATGCTACAATAGCATTTTTTTTGTACTGTGAATTCTCTAATAATGATGAACAAACAGTACTGCGAGCAAAAAAATGAAAAATAAAATTAAAAAAGGACCAGTTAAAAGCTGGAACTAAGCTGCTTTCTTATAAAACTTTTTTTCAATCACAAAATACTCCTTTACAAAAGGATTCATAACTCTGCATCATCGTCATCAGTGCCTATTTGCTTTTTTAGGGGAAAAAAAAAACAAACCCACAAGTTACTACTAAGTCAAGGTTGTAAAGTAAACCACCCTTCAGAAAAATACTTCATGATTTGCACAAATGCCTCTTGGCATCTTTATTTAATTTGTACTGCATGCTGAATGTACGGCAGGCTTCTTGCATGTACATCGAGATGTAATGTACCTTTACACAAAAGAATCCCATGGTAAAAAACAAACCAGAAGTCAGGCTATTCCGTATGCCATGATTCATTAAACATTACATTTAAAATAGAAATTAATGTACAAAACGTTATCCTGCCTACATTTAGGCAGGATAACCTTTTGTACATTAATTTCTATTTTATGGGGTTAAAAAAAACAAAAAAAACATCTTATTTCAGTCACAGAAAAACAAATTTTCCTCCCTTGATTTTTTTTTTGGGAACCAATATTATTGAAACTTATTATTTTGTTGTCAACATGGCTGCCGTAAAAGTGATTGCCACTTGAGGCATCTTTGGAGTTTGGAGTTTGGGTTTTAAGTCTTTTCTTTATTGTTAAAAGTGATTTAAATAACATTTCATAATGCAAAAATTTACGCTGTAGGGAACAGCAAATTCCATGATACAAAAAAACAAAAAAAAAAAACACAGAACTAAAAGAACTAGAGTGATAGTGTGACCCCAGCATCCAGATCAGATTCCAGCTATTAGGTCAGACTTATGACATCACAATCTGCAAGAAAAAGAAAGAAATGGATGGCATAAATACATGCATGCTGCACAGAATGAACATACAAACGTGTTATGAAACAATGGCCATGAGGACGACACAGGTGCTTTTGTGTTAGAAAATGAACAAGCCTCTGAGCAGGAGGTGGGCTTCGTATCAACACAGAGGACTGAAAGCCCAGTTGTTTCCTTGAGTAAATCTTACTCTGAATGCAGTGCCAGCTCACTGTACTCGTCTCACACATCGACTCGTGAATGAAATGTTACTTAAGCATGTGGGGTGGGGGGGGGGGGGGGGGGGTCTCTTAAATCATACGTTTCCTAGGAGACCCAGTGACTGAAGACGACTCAATAAGCAACTGGCTGCTTCTCCTGGAATTGGGTGTCTATACACAATTCTTAAAGAATGTCATGCTACTATAAAATATGAATTTCATGAACTGTGATAACCAAGCATAAGAACAGAACTGCAATCAGAGAAGAATTACTCAAGGTGTTCAATCATCTTTTTGTCCTTTAAAAAGATGATTTTTTTTTTTTTTTTTTTTTTTTGACTTGGTGAGAATGCAGACGCACAGAATCAAGCCGCTGCACAAAGTAGAAACTCCTTCGCGGGTTTACATTTCAACAGCCGGAATGCTCTTTAAATCTCGGACCTGCAAGTTACAAGGGTTACAGCCTGGCCAGTGTTAAGCAAAGTGCAAAGTACAGCAACGTGGAAGCAGGCAACAAATATGAACTGAAGCCAGAAGCCAGCACAGTGTCTCACTTTCTCAGATGGGATGCAAGGGTAAGGAGAGAGCCAGCAGGTTCTCCTAAGTACTGCAACCTGTAACGTCACATGTGGAACTTCATTCTTTTAAAACATCACGATGCTGTTAGCGGAACATGTGTATTTCTCTATAATGTATCAATATCACTTACAGGTGATTCTTGAAAGAGAATGTGCCGTGCTACATCTGAAAACCAGACATTTATGCATGAATTTACTGTAACACGCCCCCACACCATTCTAGAGAGGATTTTAATTTAAATTTCTACAATAAAAGTGTTACAAAAAAAACCAAAAACATTAACTTAGTAAGGCTAAGCTGGGAGTGTTTCAAGTTCTCCGGTATCAAAGCCTGTTTCCTTACCTGCTTGCTTTGAAAGATTTAAGTTTCTGTACAAAGAATGATTCGAGAACCTCGGCACACTGATAAAACGGCGAGTCGCTGGGGTTGTAGTAACGGCAGTTGTCGAAGATTTTGGTCATGTCTGCCACAAACTCCGTTAGCTTGTTGTAGTAACGTTTCTGTATCTTCTCCTCCATTGTGGCCAGGTCTAAAATGACAAAAGTAAAAAACAGAGAAGAGAAGATACATTATCACCTTTACACATTAAAAATGTTTTGTTTATACTCATTTATTTCATCCTCACACATCCCCACCGGCAATCCAGTATAAAATACAAACAAGACTCCCTTTGTTTTCCAGCCGCTGAGCCATTGCTTGGCAGCTTGCCTGTTTATTGTGCAATCCCTGCAAGAGGGGCAGCCTGATCTGGTTTACTGGCCCTGAACAAATGGACTCCCTCTCCGTCACGGGAAAAAGACAAATGCAAGATCGAGTCCTGCTTAGTGTTCTGTGAAGAGTGATGTCACTGTCCAGCAGCTTCCCAGCGATACCCTCCCTCTCCTCTCTTCCCCCCGAATGACCACCTGTTGCAAATCAACACCTGAGAGTCCATCTACCCATTTTGAACTAATTCAGTGATTTAGCTGATCTGCTCCACTTTGTCAACCAAATGATGACCTGTTGATGCGATTGTAGATTCCTATGTCTAAGGGTGTGCCCTTTCCTTGATAATGATCTAATAACTGATAATTCAAAAGCAGTGTTTCACCAACAAACCTGGTACCAGCCTGCCAATCCAAGCTGCACTGTTTACTACATGCACCAATGTATTTTAGCAGGCCAAAATATTTCAATGAATCTAAAATATACATATACATTGGTCTCGGCTAATTTGGAAGCTGGACAAGCTGACCAACCCAGAGTTTTTCCCATGCTTACCCATTGGTTCCTTTATTAAGCCATAATAATCTGGTGCATCGTTGGGGTCTACAGGTTCTAAAAACGGCCATGCCATTTTGTGAGCCTGTTCATGGAAAACAAAAGCAGTTAGGAAACAGAAAAAGTACAAAAACACAGTAATGTGTGATCTAAATAAATGTATATAGGAGGCGTTTTAAAATGAAACAGGTAAAATGCGCTGTTAAAAGAGCCTGCCCTTGGGCACCTCTTCTCACCTGTAAGGAACGCAGAACTCTTCTTAACCCTTCGTAATCCTTATCTGTGAGCGGGGTCAGTACGGTCATGGCGTCCTCCGTGGACTGGCACTGCGGACAGACGTACTCGTCGATGAGCGTGGCCTCGCTCTGCACGATACCCACGCAGCGCCCGTGGTACCAGTTCTGACAGCGGTCACAGCCAATGTAGAACCTGGGACAGAACCCAAACACATCCAACAATTATTTTTGTACTTTTCAGTCGTTAAGTTGGGCATTTACGTTTGACTTGTATAATAGCAGTATTGTCCTCATCAGTGACTTGTTACACAAAATTTAAGACTGAAGATTTAAACTTAAAACTACTGGTTTGACAACAGGACACAGCCCATGCAAAATTGGGCTAGAATTGAACACAGCGCACTTTTTTTTTTTTTTACGTTTCAGGACGTAAGAAGTTGGGCATTGACTTGGATTTCTATCAGACTGATATAGTTCTTATCAGCGGCTTCCTATGCATAATTCAAGATTGCAGATTTAAATCTAAAAACACAAACACGCCCCCCGTATCAGCACTTACTGAGCCTCATCGTACGGCGTCCGGCAGATACAATACAGCTCCTCGCTGCTGCCCTCCTGTGCCCGTTTGCACTCGTTGCAGATGTAGTCGTCCATCTTCTTTGCCTCCTTCTCTGTGATGCCAACACACTCCCCGTGGTACCAGTTTGTACAAAGATCGCAGCCGATGTAGAACCTGCAAAAACGCACACACACAGTCAAAGCAGAGATATGCAAAGTGCTGATCACACGGATTTCCTCAGGTCTCCGAATGGGATGGCAACTTTTAGATTTCTAATAAAAAAAAATACAAGTAACCAATCCCTAAATTGTTCATTGTAATAATTAATTCAAAGCACTGCTGCCATTCCACAGCTAGACAGGCACGTTATTTAAAAAAAAAAAAAAAAAGGTCACACCTATTAAGCTTGTTTAGAATACATGTAAGATTTCCTAAGCCCCCCACCCTGAACTGCGCCCCCTGGAAAGGCACTTGTCCGAGACGCCCCGACTCACTTGGATTCGTCGTACGGTGTTTTGCACACACAGTACAGACTGGTGTCCTTCTTCGCATCCTTTGAGGTAGTAGAGATCATTTTCTTCTTCTTGGGCTTGGCGGGGGAGGCGATGCCGCTGGGCGGGTCCTTCTCCTCGTCCCGTTTCCGTTTCTGTGCGGAGCTCGGGGAGGACATGGCGGCCGTGAGAACGACCGCCTGGCCCGCGGCCGTCGCTGCTGCTGCTGCTGCTGCTGCCTGAGACACGGCAACATGCGCCTTCTCCTTCTTCAGCTTGCTCAGGTCCTTCTTCAGCTCGTCCTGGACAGATCAACAGAAACAGAGCGCTCGTATTTCCAGTTTAACAAACAGAAAGATCATCTTCAGAATTTTTTCAGAAAGATTCTACACAGGATTTATAACATTTAATAAAGCGCATGGCTGAATATCTCTAAACTGTACTGCAAGCAGTGTTAATGGACTGCACATATTTTACTTTAAATAATTAGACACAGACTCTACTGCAATCCGAACAACAGACTACACAAATTATGCAAGAAATTATTCAGATTTGGAGCTAAAAAAAAAACACACCACACACATTCCTGCAAGTCAGTCAGATCTCTAGGTACACGTGATCTTCATTCCTGTGTGCTCTCGGACCAGCACACAGCACTGTCTATACTGGCATTCCATCCGACATACCAAAGCACTGGCATTCCATTTGCTCACAGAGGTTAAAATGTGGAATCTTCAGACAGAGCATCTGCAGAGCACACACACACACCTGCACTTCCAGCTGCAGCTCCTTGTCGAGCAGAGCCCTCTTCTTCAGGATCTCTGCTTTGAGCTGCTCTTTGTGTTTGAACAGCAGGGCTGACAGCTTGGTGGCGTTCTGCTTGCTGCGCTTCTGTTCCACAGACTCCTCCCGCTTCCTCTTCTTCACCGCCTGTTTCTCGTCCTTGTCGATTTTGTCCAAGATGAACTTCATTACCTGGTTACACACGATCATCCTAGAAAAGGGAGGGGAGGAGAAAAAAATGGTCACAGTGGTTTTTGCAATCATACCTCCTGCAAAAAAAAAAAAAGCAACTATCACATGCAGCATTGCTATAATACAGATTATAAATTAAGGCAGGTGAAGTTCAAGACTAACAAGGGAATGATCAGGCATTACTGTAATAATGATGATTATAATTCTGAAGCACAAGTAGTGCAAGACTAACTTCTTGTGGCACACTTGTGCAACAGATAAGATGCAGCATCACTCAATAACGGCCGTTCGCTGGTTTGGCTTTGGGCGATTGCTTGTTTTTTCTATGGTCTGCTTGGTTAGGTTGCTATGGCTGCAGTGCCAGCTTGGGTCTCATGTTGTCGTTTTACACTTGCAGGACTTTCCTCCACTCAGTCTAATCTTTTGTACCTCTGGTTCTCTTCTCTTTCTGTCGGCGACAGCGTCTTTTTCTGCTTCAGGTGCTCTATGACAGCGTTCTGCTTCATCACCACCTTCAACACATGGGAGACAACAGGTTTAAAGTTCACTGAGCCTGTAATACTGGTGGGTACACACCCTGTATCTACCCCTCACTGTAGCAACTGGGAGGTCACAGGAAAAAAACAATCAATAAATAAATAAATAAATGCACAGAATAAAAAGTGTCACATCAGGTTCAAAGACTTTAAGGAACATATTTATATATGTTTAATGCATTCAAACTGTGTTACTGAAAGGTAAAACGAAAATCAAAAAACCAAAATAGTGATCCAACCTAATGAGATCGCTACAAAACTGCTAGTTTTCTGCAAGTCAGTCATATTGCCCAGTACAATGGAGAGCACCTGCCTCCAGCATTTCAATCACAGGATCGGTGATCGACAGCAACTCCAGCAAATAAGACTGGGTATTACAGCTGGAGGGGGGCTCCTGTACAAATAAGACTGGGTATTACAGCTGGAGGGGGCCTGCTGTACAAATAAGACTGGGTATTACAGCTGGAGGGGGCTGCTGTACAAATAAGACTGGGTATTACAGCTGGAGGGGGCCTGCTGTACAAATAAGACTGGGTATTACAGCTGGAGGGGGGCTCCTGTACAAATAAGACTGGGTATTACAGCTGGAGGGGGCTGCTGTACAAATAAGACTGGGTATTACAGCTGGAGGGGGCCTGCTGTACAAATAAGACTGGGTATTACAGCTGGAGGGGGCCTGCTGTACAAATAAGACTGGGTATTACAGCTGGAGGGGGCTGCTGTACAAATAAGACTGGGTATTACAGCTGGAGGGGGCCTGCTGTACAAATAAGACTGGGTATTACAGCTGGAGGGGGGCTCCTGTACAAATAAGACTGGGTATTACAGCTGGAGGGGGCTGCTGTACAAATAAGACTGGGCATTACAGCTGGAGGGGGCTGCTGTACAAATAAGACTGGGTATTACAGCTGGAGGGGGCTGCTGTACAAATAAGACTGGGTATTACAGCTGGAGGGGGCTGCTGTACAAATAAGACTGGGTATTACAGCTGGAGGGGGCATGCTGTACAAATAAGACTGGGTATTACAGCTGGAGGGGGCATGCTGTACAAATAAGACTGGGTATTACAGCTGGAGGGGGCATGCTGTACAAATAAGACTGGGTATTACAGCTGGAGGGGGCATGCTGTACAAATAAGACTGGGTATTACAGCTGGAGGGGGCTCCTGTACAAATAAGACTGGGTATTACAGCTGGAGGGGGCCTGCTGTACAAATAAGACTGGGTATTACAGCTGGAGGGGGCATGCTGTACAAATAAGACTGGGTATTACAGCTGGAGGGGGGCTGCTGTACAAATAAGACTGGGTATTACAGCTGGAGGGGGCCTGCTGTACAAATAAGACTGGGTATTACAGCTGGAGGGGGCCTGCTGTACAAATAAGACTGGGTATTACAGCTGGAGGGGGCATGCTGTACAAATAAGACTGGGTATTACAGCTGGAGGGGGCTGCTGTACAAATAAGACTGGGTATTACAGCTGGAGGGGGGCTGCTGTACAAATAAGACTGGGTATTACAGCTGGAGGGGGCTGCTGTACAAATAAGACTGGGTATTACAGCTGGAGGGGGCTGCTGTACAAATAAGACTGGGTATTACAGCTGGAGGGGGCCTGCTGTACAAATAAGACTGGGTATTACAGCTGGAGGGGGGCTCCTGTACAAATAAGACTGGGTATTACAGCTGGAGGGGGGCTCCTGTACAAATAAGACTGGGTATTACAGCTGGAGGGGGGCTCCTGTACAAAGTTTCAAAGTGGTGTTGAGGTCCCCAGGAAGGAGCAGTAAAAGAAACACCACCACGTTCCTTACCAATACGTTTTTCATCTAAAATGCACAAAATCATTTTAAAACCATCATGTAGATTTTCTTTGGAAAAAAGTAGACTTGATTTAGTGTGTATACTTTGTATTTGGGTTGCAAATTAATCTAGGATGCTATAAAATGTCGACACTACATGGGGTCGACAATAAATCTATGCAAGACCCTCATAAGACATTCTAATTTAAAACACTTGAATAACGTTTAAAACGTGTAGGCTTTTTACATGCTTCATGGCAATGCCCACAGCACAGCTCTGCGACTCACTTGAATAACATTTAAAACGCATAGGCTTGTTTTACACACTTCATTGCAATGCCCACAGCACAGCTCTGAGACTCACTTGAATAACATTTAAAACGCATAGGCTTGTTTTACACACTTCATTGCAATGCCCACAGCACAGCTCTGAGACTCACTTGAATAACATTTAAAACGCATAGGCTTGTTTTACACACTTCATTGCAATGCCCACAGCACAGCTCTGCGACTCACTTGTTTCTGGATGATGTCGCTCTGGTTGGCTGCCTGCAGGCTCTGCTCCCTCTTGGCCTCCTGCTGCTGCTGCTTCTTCCTCTGCTGCTGCTCCCGGAGCTGCTGGATCCTCTGCAGCTGCTCCTGCACGCTGGCCGTCTGGATGGTCACCACGTTCTGGATCTGATGGGGCTGCACCGGCGCCCCCTGCTGGATCTGGATGGGCAGCTGCAGCTTGATCTGCTGGGGCAGCACGCCCCCTCCTCCTACTTGCTGGGCCTGTATCTGGGCAGCCATGTGGGACTGGATTTGGGAGAGCACCTGCACCTGCTGCTGCAGCTGGTGAGGCACGGTGATGAGCTGGGGCTGGTGGAGCTGCAGCTGGGCCCGGCCGGGAGACTTCACCGTCACCTGGTTCAGAGTCTGCGCGGCCGTCACGGCCTTCACCAGGGACGGAGTCTGGGAGACGAGGGTGGCGTGGGCTTGCAGGGGAGCCTGGGGCTGCAACGGGGTCTGTGCCTGAGTTCGGGTGGGGACCTGGCTTTGGGACTGAGGCTGGGCAGGCGTGCCGGGGGTGGAGAAGGTGGAGGCCTGGACAGGGGCGGCTGCTTGCTGGGCTGGCTGCGCCGGGGTCTGTGCTTGAGACATGGCAGGATGACTTTGGACTTGATACTGGGCCTGAACCTGCGCTTGTGCTTGTGTCTGCGTCTGCGTCTGCAGTTGGGGTTGGTTCTGAGCCACTTTGTGCTCTGTGGGAGCTGTTCCATAAAATCCAAAGAGATAGATGAATAAATATATATTTAATTATTCTAAAGAATTAAACAGCTTCATATGACAAAAGTAGTAAAAATAATAATAATAATAATAATAATTCCATATTTAGAATGACTAATTATTCTGAGCCCAGAGGTTGTATTGTTATAAGATATACAATTAAACATAAAACAAACAGTGCTGTGGTTATCTTTGGAATTGCATCGTATGCAAGGCAAGTACGGTACTTTTGACAAATGCTTAACCCTTTGCTGCCCGGTGTCTAATACGTTTGACATTGAGAAATTTAATTTGACAGAGAATTGGAACATATACAGTTTGTATCAGGCTTAATACCCCCTGCGCTTCAATGTCTACCCATCTGCAGGGCATCCTATCTGTAGACCCGCATCCTGAAAGCTCAGATGTGGGTTACCAGCTTGTCTCTCAAGCTCTCGAGGCAGTTTACCTGGCACAGAAGGCGTGGTGGAGGTAGCCGTGACCGCGGTAACGGCAGCGTTTCCAGTGGAGATGGGTGGTGGTGGCATTGGGGTGAAGAGAAAGCGCTGGACCTGGCCGTTGGGCATCGCAGCCTGCATGAGCTGCTGCCCAGGTCCCGGGATCACAGTCACCCCCTGAGGGATCACCTGCAGCTGCCCAGTCGTCTGACCCTGGCCCTGGATCACCACCGTCAGCCCTTGACTTCCACTCTGAAATAAAGGCAGTTTTAAAGGAGGTTTAATTTCCACGTCACAACAGTCCGCATTAATTACAGCGACACCTGTATGTATATTCACAGTGCACTACCAGCCAGTACACCCCAGTAAAGCCATGCACAAAATATGGCAAACATATATTACTGTCTTTCTATAGAGTTCAGTATAAGGCAAAAATGCCAAAGAGGGCAACAGAGGATTTCAGAAGACACAGCAGAGAGAGAATTTCTTATATACTTCAAATCATAAGACCACTGTTGAATTACAATACTGTTATATAGCTTTTGTACAAAATTATATATTATATATATACACACACACACGCATATATACATATATACACACACACCGCTCTGCAAAAGTCTTAGACATGTTGCATTTTTCTACTCTGATGCATTATGAGCATCAACAATTTACTCAAAGCCTCCACTAGTGTTTTCTACTATTATAACAACCTTGACTTGCATAAAGAAGGAAAAACATTGTGTGAAATAGCTCCCATCACTCGATTTTCAAGCTGTGTATCCGAAGCATAATCAACAAGTGCAGAGAAACATCTTCTGTAATTGACAAACCCAGGACTGGAACACCCAAAAAGCTGTCTAACAAGGATGAGCAATACTTAAAAATAATATCCTTAAGGAATAGAAAGACGACAAGCATTGAATTGACAACAGAACTGGCAGAAGGCACAGGTGTCGTTGTCCATCCATCAACAGTCCAAATTGTTCCATAGTCCAATGTCTGTGCTCTTGCACATAGTTTTGCCTTTTAGTCTTGTTCCCCTTTTTTAACAGAGGTATTCTTACTGCAACACATCCTTTAAGTCCTGATTTCAAGAGTGACCTTCGTACTGTTGATGGATGGACAACGACACCTGTGCCTTCTGCCAGTTCTGTTGTCAATTCAACGCTTGTCCTCTTTCTATTCCTTAAGGATATTATTTTTAAGTATTGCTCATCGTTGTTGGATAGCTTTTTGGGTCTTCCAGGCCTGGGTTTGTCGATTACAGAAGATGTTTCTCTGCACTTGTTGATTATGCTTCGGATACCACACCTTGGAAATCGAGTGATGGGAGCTATTTCACTCAATGTTTTTCCTTCTTTATGCAAGTCAAGGTTGTTATAATAGTAGAAAACACTAGTGGAGGCTTTGAGTAAATTGTTGATGCTCATAATGCATCAGAGTACAAAAATGCAACATGTCCAATACCCTTGCACAGCAGTGTGTGTGTGTATATATATTTATATATTTTTTTAAACAGGTATTTTTAATTTTCACATTGGTGGATAACAATAATTTAAAATCATGAAAATCATAAATCAAGAAAATACAGAATACATTGATGATGATGATGATGATAATAATAATGACAACAATAATAATAATAATAATAATAATAATAATAATAATAATAATAATAATAATAATAATAATAATATTGTTTAAGCTGACAGGGAAGTTAATAGATTTCGTACCCCCCCCCACGCGGAGTGAACTCACATCCCCACTCACCTGTCCCTGTGTCAGCTGGGTGAGCTGTGCCAGAGTTAGCTTTACCTGGCCCTGTTGTGGCCGTGGCCCCGGCCCCTGGGGAGTGGCAGGCTGGGTCTGGGGGCTGGCTGCGGGGTGCTGGGCGGAGGTCGTCACCATCCTGTGCGCTGGGCTCGTGTGGATGGCAGTGGACACCGGCTGCCCGCGGATGATCTGCGTTACAACCTGCTGCGTCTGACCTGAGGGGGGTGGGGGGTCGAACAGATTGGATCATTAGGGGTGCCCAGAGATACACGTTCACAATTCCTGTCATAAAGGACAGCAAACAGCATCTGGCTTTGCAGACCCCGATTAACAATAATCTTGGACCACCTAACGTGGTGTATGTAACAACACACCATGGACATGAATTTAGATTTTTCTAAAAATCTCACACAAACCAAGTATTAGTAAAATATGCAAAAGTTTAACTGTCTGTGGTGTTCAATAGGTGAGGAGTAAACTGCACTGGACCAAAAGCTTAGTACATCTAAGCCTTCTGTCTACCAGGAAAGGAGTTGCTGGCTCTCTGTTTGCAGCATGCATGAGACATGTCAGCGGGCGTGTTGAAATGGAGGTGGTCATGCAGTCACGCGCTGGGAGATATAAACCGAGTTGCACCTACTGGCTGGGAGAATACCTTGTTGTACCATCAGCGGGGTTCGGATGATGGTCTTGCCGAGGGAGGTGGTCTGCTGGAGGGGGGTCCGAATAACAGTCATCCCGGGACGGATCTGTGCTCCTCCCGTTATCACCTGCGTTTAAAATAAATAAATAAAATAACAAAAGAGCACATCTAAAAAGTGACATCAGGCTAACACTGGGCTGACAACACAGAAACAAGCAAGACAAGAAAACAAAACAAAACAAAACAAAAAAAAGTAGTTTAAAGCTAGCAGATAAAGTAGTTTAAAGCTCAAGTAGTTTAAAGCCAGCAGATAAAGCAGTAAATATTATATCACCCCCCCCCCCCCCCCCAACCAAAACACAACAAATGCAGGGTTGGATATAAGCCATTGCACGGCAGTTTGATCCATTCCTGGTTTTACTATGAGTTTAACAAGACACACCTGAGCTTGTCACCTAAACACTGGGGTAATCAAGCTTGTATTAAAATGTGGAATGGGTGACACTGCTATGCAATAGGAGTCATATTTCCATCCCTGTAATGCCCCAGCATCAGTACTTTGTGTACACTGAAGATCCCACCGCCTGCACTGTATATTCAATAGGAGCAACGGTGGGAGTCCTGATGTCCAAGCCATTACAATAAAATAGAGTGGAATAGCTTCCCCAATCTTCACAAAGAACGGATTTTAATTTAAAACTGGGGCAAATTTACCACCTGGCATGAACCCGAAAAGCTGCAATGCCTCTGGAAGCTTACACAAGGACAGCAAGTGAACTACCTGCTGTGTGCCGGCCGTGCCTGCAACAGTGCCAGGGGTATTGGGCCGGATGGTTACAGTGGCTGTCCGGGGTTGGAATGACGTGAAGGTTTGCTGGCTGGCCGCAGTGCTGGATGGAATGATACCCAGGACTTTCTGCTGGACCTGAACTACACCTAGAAACAAACAAACAAAAAACACAGAACCCAGGTGAACACACTGCTTTCAGAGGCATGTTACCATCATACTCTTCAATGCAACTACTGTTACAGCATCTTAGCCAGAACTGCATGGATGCTAAGTGGCATTTCAGCTCAGGACGCGGAGCTGCAACAAGGGTAAACTGTTCAGAAGCAGGTAATGCCAGCTGTGGCTGCGGTCAACGCTTCAGTCAAAACTTTCCCATTACTGCGTCGCATCGTTATAAGTGATGCTCATGAGGAAAGGATTAACGAATAATTCCTGGTAGGTACTGCATAGCTGGCACGACTTCAGAGAGCAGCGCTACTTTGAAAAATTTAAAATTAGAAAACGCGTACAGCGGGCTACCTGTGTTGGCAGCCAGTCCCTCCCGGCACAAACTTGTTTTCATTTTCATTTCCTTAATTATTTCCAAAACAAACAAAAGTTAAAAAAAAAAAAAAACACGTGTTGGAAAAACACACCGTTCATGTCCGCTTGTTTGGAATACTGCTCCTTTACTTACAAAACTACATAACTTTATATACACACACACACACACACACACACACATTTTTAAATTCTAGCTAGGATTTTTTATTTTTTTGACCCAATGTGAAGTTAACCTTTTTTTTTTTTTGCGCACAGTGTTTTAGGTGTTTTGTTCAAGAATGAGGATCTCTACAGATTAAAAGGGTGTTTTATTGCGATTGTTAATTAGTAGGTGTGGTGCCACAACAGCAGTACAGTCGGGAAGCACCCCATCATGCACAGGTTTCCGTGGAACCGTACCTCCTTGTGTTGTTGGCACATTGACGGTGACGATTTTGCTGTTGGCCGGGAGGGGCAGTTTGGCAGTAATCACTTTGCCCGACATCGACATCGAACTGCCCGTGATCTGGAACGTCTGCCCTGCCGTGGCTACACTTGTTGCTACCGTAGCAACCGTACTGGTGGCTGGTAAAACACACATCGCAGTCAATACAACTCTGCTCTTTGACAACCTGGGCACAGACAGCTGTTCCTTCATGCCATTCACAACCTCATTACAAGCAAGAGTCAAGTGGGAACTTCAGACTGAAAAGCAATAATTTAATACAGGGCTGGCCAACGAATAAACCCTATATGATTTACTAAGCTCCACAACATGACTCTCTTAAAAACTCCCACTGAAGTTATTTTAATGTGAACGCAAGGACAGTCAAAACTGCATTAAGATGAAGCTGTGCGACAGTCAAACTATACTTGAGTCACTCCGCATACTTACAGTTTGCTTTAAACCAAAACTATACATGTCCAGTCGTCGCTCACCCTTACCTGTACTGGTCTGGCCCTGCTTGACCCAGGAAGCGAAGGTCTGATGGAAGTTCTTGTTCTGCTGGAATGTCACAGCAGTAGGCGAGCCCATCTTGGTGGCCAGTACCACTTTGGTTCCGGGGGTGACCTGGCTTGTCAAGGAGCCTACCACTACTTTCTGGGGGGTGGACAGAGCATTGGTGGTGCTGCCAGTGGTGGTCACAGGTGAGGCCGTGCTTGCGGCTGGGGACTGCTTCTGCTGCTCCAGACGCTTCTGTCAGGAAGGGGAAGAAGAGAGTTATAATCAACTCAAAATGATCTGTTACTCATGCAAACAAACGAGGAACCAGCAGCAAGGCCTTTTTTATTAAATTACATTTTAATTTTTAACACAAGGTAAAAAACTTAATACAAAAGCCTGCCTTAAACTCCACCTGTATTACTAAGACCATGTTGGCTTCCATAAACACAATCATAAAGCGAGCCAAGTATGCACATGCATTTATCAGTGGCTAACTTCTTCCTCCGAATATAGTTTTTGCCTTTAATTTAGTCCCCATTACTTACACCGTGCTTGAACGTTAAGCATTGCACTGTGCTTTGCAGGTCGTCCCAGTTAAAATGTCCCAATTCAGCCACAACTACATACTGCTGTAGGTAAAAAAATCTAAAATCCATGTGGCACATCATGGGAGTTTTTTGTTACACATAGACAAGAGTGATGGCGAGGCACAGGTGGTTAAACATCAAGGTGAATTTAAAGTGACCAACAGGGATTTATTCTGGGTTACAGCAATAAGACTCCCCAAAATGCTAGGTCTCAACAGTTGTGTAGATATACAATAGCTGTTTAAACATGTCTAGTTCTGTGCAAGTCAGGGCATTTTAAATGGGACCCCCTACATACATACAAAGACCCTGTATTACTCCCGTTTGGACAGTTTGATTATTAGACAGGTTTCACCCTAGTGCAAGGCTGGGAGCAGCTTTTATCATCCCACCTGCTGGGCAGCCAATCTCTGCTGCTTCAGCTGAGCCTCCATTTGGGCCTTGAACTCCTCGTCTTTCTTCTGCTCACTAACCTTTGCCTGCTGCTCTGCAGCCTGGGCCTTCTCCTTCTCAACCCTGCAACGACAGAGACACACGCGCACGCTTAGAGGGGTCACAGCAGTGTCGAAATCAAGCATATAACAAACAGTGCATGCAAAATCAGTGAGGGTTAAAGAAAAAGGGATATCCAGGACTATAAAAATTTAACAGTGCTAGATTTACAAACACCAAGAGACTTAATAAATTCAATGACGAGCGTTGCTCTTGCCTTTCTGAAAACGCCCTGATCTCCCACAGGTCCAGCTCCTCCTCTGCCACCCACGTCTCCAGCACGACTGGGCCCGTCTGCTTGGGGGCTTCCGGCTTCTTTGGCCTCAGAGCGCTAGACCGAAGACCTTTCCTTTGTGGAGTGGGTGTTTCTGTAGAGGAGGGGAAAAAACAGCCAGATTAAAGCAGCGCAATCCGATTGTACTTGAAAGAACTGTTTTAAGCAAATCAATCAACAAAGATTGCAGAAACACTAAAATAAAACTAGTAAAATGATTTGAGGAATGTTTGACAAAGTCTTTAAATCAGGATCTTAGGATTGATTAACACTAAAGCTAGTAGCTTTCTCAAAAGAAATGTCTACACTCAGAAATGTCTACTTATACAGTAATGCTGTCAACTGGGAGTTACTGTAGAAAAAACCCAGAATCGAGGTTTAATGGACTTCAATTACTTTCATCATGTAGACCAACTGGCGTTAAAATGTCTAATTTGAAACGTTGCATGGCACGACAGACTCGATACCTTTTGGAGTTTCGGGCGCACCAATCGGACAGATTATCTTCCTGATGCAGTACTCTGAGCGGATTCCATAGGGTCCAACGTCTCTGCGCTTCATTATCTCAGTCGTCGTGATCTCCGTTTCTGAAGTTTCTGCAGAGGTTGGGGTGAACAGGGAAACAATTAATTAAACAATGAATATGATCTTGCAGAATTAGTAATAAAAAATAAAGACGACATTGAAAAATAATCCCTTATATATAATATTTGACTGATGTGTGGAACCAACAATGCTCCAACGTCAATTACTGCATGGCTTGGAATAAAACGTAAAGTACAAACTAGGACAGAAACGTCCGTAACCTTCCGCTGTCTGCCGTTACCTGTGCGTGTGGTGCCGGCAGTAGATGAAGGCTTCACTCCCATGTCATCCCACCTCAGGCTAGCCCACAGCAATCGCAACATCAGGCTTACTCCCGCTAGGGATTTCACTGTCTGGAGACGATACCTAAATAAAGAAAAATCAGAAAGCATGATTTTAATATATTTTATATAGTAATTTTAAAATTGTAAGGTGAAAGGCCAATATGTTCCATTCACTAATATATAGGCCTATTTAAATCAAGCACATAATGCTGAAGATTGAAGTCAAAATTGAAAACACTCTAGCAGAATCAAAACCCGAAAAAAACACCTTCAATATAAAACTGGTGGCTTTAGAAATGCCAAAAGAAATTGAATAGATAATGACAAACTTTTTGACTAATGTCTTCCTAAATTAGTATTTTTAAATTAAAAGCACAAAACTGAGTGTTTAATAGCAATGCAATAAAAATGGGCGGCTCACCTCCACGTGATCCCAAACGTTGGTCTTGGTGAAGGGTAGGGCCAGATATCCAGCGCGGGCTTCGCATTGTAATTGAACACTGGCACCTCTCGGATCCCCCCTCTCCTGGACAGCTTTCTCAGGTCGTCGTTGGGCAGAACAAATATGCTCTTCTTGCTGCTTTTGGTGATGAACTTGCGGTAGGAAGGCAGGGCCGTCCCAGATCGCGTCTTTTTCGTCCGCGAGAATTTCATCAGCCTGACCCTGTCTTTCGTGGAGTACTCCTTGCTGACGGTCATGGTGGTGACGGAAGTGCCCAAGGGACCGGTGGCGGAGTCCGTCAGCGTGGTCGTGACAGTGGTCTTGCTCTCCTCCATCACCGAGACCACGCTGCGGTCCTGCGCGGGAGAGGTCACTTTGGTAACTGTGGTCTTCGTCATGGTGGTCAGGGTGGACACGGCAGAGTCCTCCATGGAAGACACCATCATGGGCTTGCTGCTCTGCGTACTGGACACCTCGGCGATCTGAACGGTCTTCGACTCTGTGGAAACGGTGGTGGTGGTGGTGGTCACTTTGGTGATGATGGTTTTGACGCCATCCTCCCCGTTGGTTTCGACCTTGTTTGGTTCCGGATGGTGAACGCTCTCGTCGGCGAAGTCGCTGCTGAGGCTGGATTCCTCTGCCGAAGGAACCGGGGAGGGGATTATTATTTTCTTGGGCGCTGGCTTTTCCGTTTCCATGGGCTCCTCTTCGTTTATGCTCTGGTCTTTGACTTTGGGTTGGGTTGCACTGTCAGGACTTGCATCCGCTGGTGTAGGCGTAGTAGTAGACACAGCAGAGTTGACATCTTCCTCGATATTGTTTCCCAGTTTGGCCATTTTGACCGGGGGTAAATAGTCCTGATCGACAACTGCAACCTTCCTTTCACCATCAACTACCGACGGGCTGGATGGCAAAGACTGAGCCTCTATGTTGTTAGGCTTCTCTTTAGCTCCCTCCACGCCCATATCACCATTCATCAGAGGTTTCACAGGACCCTTCAGCGACAAACTTTTTATTTCACTGTCCGAACTTGCCTTAGATAGGTTGTTAACTTTCCCTTCAATGTTATTTGGAAGGTTCGAGGGCTCTTTTACAGGGGGTTTGGAGTCTGCGGTTGAATTACTTTCAGCCCCATCCTTTCCATTGACCTGGGCTGGAGTGTGAGGACAGTGCTCTTTAGCTTCTTCCTCCCCAGCTCGGCTGATCTCTGCTTTGCTGTCTTCCGTGTCCATTTGGTCCAGGCACACTTTGTTGTTCTCCTCCAGGGAACGCTTATTAACCGTGGGCTCGGAAATGTTCTCAGGCTCGGAAATGTTCTCAGCCTCGTCTTTTTTCTCTGTCTCCTGGACTTGGGGACAATCGTTTTTTTCCTCCCCGACTTTGCTTGGTCGCTCGTCTAATGGATTCTGGTCGATGCTTTGCTCCATCAAATCCAGTTTTTCTACCAGAGTTTCCATCCGATGCGTTTCACTTTTCCGACCGCTGCCATTCAATTCCGATGCGCTCGGCTCAGACTTGCTTTCCACGGGAGATTCGGCTTTAGAAGTGGGGACCTGATTTTCACTCGCAGCGTCATTGCCAACAGATGGCGAGACACTTGTTGGAACTGTTGCTTTGTGCTCTTTTGCATCAGGGCGTTCTACCGCTTCACTAAGGATTTCAGTCTTTGCACCTGCTGGGGTCAAGTCAGAATCGACACGCTTGTCTTCACTGCTGGATTCTAATTTGGGGTCTAGTTTTTTAGTCTCCTCAGAGCTTTGAGCCTCAGTCAATTGATCTTTAAGCACAGGCTCAGACAACATGTCAGTGGTCACGTCTGGTGTCTTTTTGGGTTCCTGATTTTCTTCCGTGGACTCCAATTCAGGGCTCTCATCAGTGGTGCTTTCCCCATTCTCTTTCTGAACGGAGGTGGGATCTTCAGAGCCCTGCTGGCTTTTTTTAAACATCTTATTGCCTTCCTGGACGTCCTTCGTGACCTCTTGTTCCCCCGGCGAGGAGTCAGTGGTAGCCAGACTGCTCTCTGTACTTGAAGGCTGGTCTTTCTCCGTCGGAGCGCTGTCAGCTTTCACTGCAGCTGGGGGCTCAGTCTTTGCTTTGTCGATCAAGCTTTCTTTGTACTCAGCTTTGACTCTGACTGTGGACTGGGGGACAATGGCACCCGCTAGGTGCTTCCCAGTCGGTTTCACCAGAGACGTCTGCTTGAGCCGCTCCAGCCTCTGCTTCTCCTCCAAAGTGAACTGCTTGACCCTCCTTTCGAGCAGGCTGTCCAGTTTGGAGGCTTTCACTTTCTTTCTGTACGCAGTCCTTAACTGAAAGCCCTCGCTGACATTGACCACGTCGTCCTCGAAAGGTTTTGACAGCGATTCCGTTTTCACTGCGTCGTCTTCCATCGGCTCCTCCTTCATGGTCTTCTCGCCGTCAGAACCTGAGCTTTCATTTTTCCCTGGAAAAAAGCAAGACATAAAATTGTTATTTTAGATGGCGTGTCGGATAAAATGTAAAGACTTTTAAATTTCAAGACATGAACAAGAAAAACTAAATACAATTCTACAAAAACACAACAAAACATGGATATCTTCACTTACCAGCTTGCTGTTTAACAGCATGCCAATGACTAAACGAGGGAAACTTTTTAAAGTTAGTTACTCAGCTCAGGTATATTTTTACAACCAGGACGAGCAGTCAAGCCTACGGATACCTTTTTCTTCCTCCGGACTTGGCTCTGCAGGGCTGGTCTCCACTTCCATCTTCTCAGCAGCCTCCTCCTTTACAGGTTTGTCCTCAGAAGACTCGCTGGGAGCAGTTTGGTCCTTGTCCTTTTCCGGTAAGCTCTGAATCTTTGAATCTCTGGAGGACCTGGGGTCTTTCTCACGAGCTTCGGTCTCTGTTTTCACTTTGGATGAGCTTTTCCTTTTATCAAGATCCAGCTTTTGGGACTCGGCACCTTCTTTATTGCTTTTTGCTTATGAAAATAACGATAACAAACAAACAAAAAAAACATGTTACTAATGAAACCATAGAAAGTGGCATCAACTGAATTTAATATTTTATAAAAACACTTTGAAAAAATATATATATGTCACCTAAGAGAACACACTAAAGCGTGATTATATAAACAGAAATACAATATGCAGCTTTATAGTATTTGGGGGTATAATGTTTTTTGTATACATCAAAATGTTTAAGACTTCTTTTTACTTGATATTGATTATACATGTAACTTCAGTGTCTAGGTATTCTGTACATTATGAACATAGTTCTGAGCTTGACACCTGGGCAGATCACACTCTTTAGTGACCAAACGCAATGGCAGCGGTAAACTGGGTACTTATCCAAACTGCACAGCAGCTTTACGTGCTGTTGCTCGTCCAATGATCTAGATCCCCACTCCCTGGGTCCCCACCTACCCTCCAGAGCTTTCCTGTAATTGACATTGGTGTTTCCTGGCAGCCTGGGAACGAAGCGCTGGACGTGGGTTTTACTAACCCAGCTCCACCCGCCGTACCCAGTCACGCGATACTCCTCCCCCTTCTGCTTCCACACCTGCGATATTAAAAGGAAATGAAACAGCTCTGTGACATGCAAATTTGAACAGTGCATTTCGTTCTCGCTTGGGGTGATTCTTAGTTCAGTGTGCTGTAAAATAAATGAAAAGCCAGGGGTTTATTAGTACAGGCTGCATTTTCTATCTACACTGTATTATTCAGAATATATAAAAAAAAAGGTTCCTAACTTACAGTACTTATGAAGGGAACCATTAGGGCCCAAATTCACAAAGCATTTACCAGTGTGCTAAGGGAACATCATTTATTTTTTTTCTAAAAAGAAACCATTCATGTTAAATAAAAAAGCTCCTAATAAAACAGCTCAGGTGGTTCATTTAAGACATCCTGCACCTTAGCTCTGTCTTGCTAGAGGTAAACATTTTGTTAATGCAACCCCTAGCCTTTCAGGGGGCTTTACTCATGTGACAAGCAATAATTAAAAAGCTCTGGGAGCAGCAGCACAATGGCACTTACCTGGTGCTTAATGGGGATGGTGTATTTAACCCACGTGGCCTGCTGCATGGTTTCTTCATCCTCTTGCTTCTTCTCCCTCTTTTTCACTTTTTCTTTCTCCTCCCGCTCTATGGCTGTCATGCGGTGCAACCTTAAATTGAATAAATAAAAATACATGATCCAAAAATCGGGGCTCTATCAGAAGTACCAACACAGGGCTCCCGAGTGGCGCATCCAGTAAAGGCGCTCCGCGTGGAGTGCAGGATGCATCCTATAGCCTGGAGATCGCAGGTTTGAATCCAGGCTATGTCATTGCCGACCGTGACCGGGAGTTCCCAATGGGCGGCGCACAATTGGCTGAGCGCCACCAAGGGAGGGTTTAGGTCGGCAGGGCAATCCACAGTTCACTGTGCACCAGCAACGCCTGTGGCTGATAGGGCGCCTGCGGGTCTGCATTGGAGCCCTTCAGATCTGTGCTGTCCTCCGGCACTACAGGTCTGATGGCTTCGCTGTGGATCCACAGTGCAAAAAAAGACTGCTTGGTAGGGACACGTTTCAGAGGACACGTGTGTCAGCCACCGTTTCCCAAGTCGCACGGGGGTTGCAGCGGTGGGATTAATAATAACACAATTGGCGATTCCAAATTGGGGAGAAAAATGGGGTAAATCATTGGCAACGACAAAAAAAAAAAAAAAAAAAAGTACCAACTCCCTGTGTTGTTTTTGGCGAAGTCTAAACACTTACTGAGCAGCCCCCCCCCACCCTGTACTCAAGAGTACAGCGTGAACCGATTCAAAATACTACCCTGATCAGTGCCAGGTAATTTCAGTACAGAACACAAGCATGCTTTGTGACTCGAGAGGGAAGATGTGGTCGGGTTTAAAAACAGCAGAACAGGTAGCGGTTCTAAATAAACATTTCCTCACGCAAAGGATTTTATTTGACCAGCAGCTGCACCTTTTTCTGGTATGTTGATTTTGTCAACGTGTTGCTGGACAGCAGTCGTTTGATCCCGCTATCCCTCCCATTAAAACAGCTGGACTAGCTTATCTAAGCCAACAATAGGTATTCCAAGATTAGTGCTAATCAGAGTTTGTGAAACCAGCAGTTAGTGTGCTTATGAGGCAATTAAATCTCACATCAGATTAAAAGAAATGTAGGCTCACACATCTGAATACATTTATTTAAAAAGGAAAAAAAAAAGTGCGATTTACTGATATGAGCAGAGTGGGAAAGCGTATTATAATCCACTGGCTCACTGCTGAAATCCGGTTCAGGTCACAAGTGAAATGAGTCTAGCTATTGACCTGCTGTACCCTCTCCGAGCACAGTACTTGGCACATGGTGGCACAGTACGTGGGCCCTCCCTACATTATACTTGCCTCGTGTGCCCAAGTGCATCCTTCCACACAGGCAGCATGACGACAGGTTTAATGGCACACTCTAGGATGGCTAAGGCGAGCGCAAACTCCCTGGCTTTACTGCACATCTGAACAGCCTTAATCCAGTTAGACCTGTTGAAGGGGAAAAAAAATAAAATAGATAAATGTTTTAAAGGAGATAATGTTTCAAGACAGTAAACGGATACATAACGTTTTAACACAAGTCCTAACGGGGAGGAAAAAAAAAAAAAAAAAAAAATAATAATAATAATAATTAAAAAGACAGATACAATATAGATGTGCAAAATTACCGTTCACACCCTCTGTACGAAAAGGGCCCCGAGATTAGAATAGGGCTTCTACATTTCACATCAGCTGTATTAGATGCGGAAATGATAACCTATTTGGTAAGCCATATTAAAACAGACTGGCATGCCTCACCTGTGTGAAGCCCAGTTGGGGTGCAGGAAGGGTGCCGGCACGTTGTTTTCCAGCTGTATGATGGTCAGCCTCAGTGTGGAGATGGTCAGCACCTTGGAGCCGTGCACAGAGCCGTTCCACTTGAAGTCACCGGCGGGGGTCATGCAGAACTTGTGGGAGAGGTGCCGCCGCTTGTCGTGGTCCTCACGGTGCTGGTGCTTGTTCAGGGCCATGGCGTTGGTGCTGTACTGGTTGTGGTAGACCCGGTACTTCCCCTCCTGGCCCAGCTTGAAGTAGTTGCTGAGGTTCCCCTTCATCACAATTTCCTTCCTGGTGCTTAGTCGGGAGACCTCGCCTTGAGAGTTCACCACCAGGACCTAGACAAAGCAGGAATCGGAATGAAATGTAGGTCGCCATGATCTCGCAGCACATGGAATATGGGTCATGTGACAAAAGGTTATTAAAGATATCTCCTAATTCTTTTTTTTTATTTGAAGGGGTCTGCGGCTCACCTCTTTGCCTTCCTTGTAGTACTTGTTTGCTTCGTGAGCTGCGGCAGCGACTTGCTGGCTCTTGAGCAGACTCAGCTTGCTGTCAGGATTCCGTAACCGCGTGACCATCCGCGTGGAGCCGGGCGTGCCCTTCCCACTCGCTGCTCCGTCGCTGCTCTCCGCTTTGTTATCACCTGCAGAGAACCCAATCACGATCGGTACTCTTCACTCCTCCAAACACAGCCATGCCCACTTACATAATCAACACAAGCAGAACTCTTTATTGCGTAACTTTCAAACTTACAAGCATGTAAATAGGTCTAGGAGAAATATTTCCAAAAAAAAGGGCTGCCTGCTTGTGCAATCTGGGAAAAACAACTAATTTCAAGGGATGGGAATAAGACGCCTGTTGCTTAGCAGTTTCCCCCATTCCAGGATTTAAAATGAGCCTGATTAGACACAGTGTATAGGCAACAAGCTCAGGTGTGTCTTACTAAACTCATAGTAAAACTAGACATGGATCAAATTGCAATGCAAGGGAGTCTTATTTCCATCCCTGAATTTATGACATTTGCATTTCTTACATACAAGTCACTGCATCTACTTAAGTAGATATGTTTCATTTAGAAGTAAGAGCAGATTAATCTGCTTTAAAAAACCCAGAAGGGCTACCTGTCTCCTCTTGGCTGGTGACTGAAGACTGGGAGGACTTGTCAGCGACGTCCGCCTCATCTGCTAGTTTGGGGGTGGTTGAGTTGTGGGGTTCGCAGGAGGAGGTGATGCTGCTGCTGCTGCTGTTCTCATCGTTCGCTTGTGAGGAGGGAGGGACAGGGGTGGAGGCGTTCTCTCCATTGCTACAGCTGGCCTCTTCTGCTTTATCTGAGATAAGCACAACACACACAGAAACAACAAGATTACAAAAAAAAGGAATACTGCCAAAATGTACCTTTGCTTTGAATCCAGTCCTACCTACAGGAGTAGACTGCAAGCCTCTAAAAACAAACATGTTTCATATCATGGGAATTTAAAAAAAATAAAAAATAAAAAGAATGTTCAAAGTGCAACACTGCCCCCTTGTGGCACTGCCGTGGGCAGAGGCTAATGCAATCTATATTACATGAGCACAAGCAAATAAAACATTTGACCTCAGTTCATATAGCAATGCCCAGCTACTCAAGCAGCATTCCTTTCTACATGCAGTAATCTCTCCAGTGTAGGTTATTTTAAAGTTCTTCCCAGTTTGATTATTTTAGATATTTTCAATCTGGAATCTGGGTTATGAATTATTCTTAATAAAAGCTTAACACAACTTGATTGCAGTTCCTTTGTGGAAAGCCATACTCTGCTTGAGTAACCGAGCTCAAAGCAAAACCTGTCTACGTGCTATGCAATGGGAGTCGTATTTCCATCCTCTGCACTGTACCTGCAGCGTCCTGTTCAGCCTGGGCAGCTGGCTTCTCCTCAGGTGTCTGGCTGGTAACGATTGCTGCTTGCTGAGCCTCCGTCGTGCTTTTCCCGTCCGTTGAACCCAAGTCCTCTGCAGCAGGACTGGTGCTGGGGGCTGCAGACTGCAACGTCTCTGAGTTACTGCTCTCCTCCGCACTGAGTGAGGCTGCTGCTGAAAGAAATTACAAACACAGGCAGCAGTTTGTACGAGTCATGAGTGAAGGAGGTGTTTAAAAAGGATCCGAGCATCCCCATTGTCAAGTTTAGAAAATATTTAGCAATTACTCTCAAAGAATTCTTACGCACGATTATTTTTTAACTCACTGAATGTTTGCACTGCTCTTCCTTGCATGCAATGGTCCAGACAAGGCTTGGCATCCTCTGGTAGGTGGTATTGCTTACCCTTCCCCTGCTCGCTCTCAGGCTGCTCCGGTGTTGTTTTCGTTTCCTTGTCCTGGTCTGGTTGTGGTGCTGGCTCCTGCTCGCTCTTCTCCGGCTCGTGTTGGCTCTCACCCCCGCTCTCCTTGCGCATCTTTTCAGCCTCTTCAGCTGCTTTCCTCTTCACTTCTTCCAGCTCCGCGTCCTGTTTCGCTTTTAACCGTTCCAAAATCTCATCTAAATGTGATGGGATGAATGAATGTCAAAAGAATTATTCACCGCAGAGTGTTTGACAAAATAAAAAAAGTCATAACAGATCTAATAACCAATGTTCTGGCTGTACTGATATTCCGATAACAAAGCAATTCACCAGAATTTGGATAAATGTATGTCTTTCTCTTGCTGTATGTATAACTGGTATGCATTTCCCGTTTAAAAACAAAACATTCTTACTGGTAGCATGCATGTAACAGCTTCACTGCTGGTTTACGTCAGGTATGTTGATTGCATTACAGCTGTAAAGGTGTTTTGTTTTGTTACGTGTGTATTTAATAAAGAACAGCGTGTGCACGAAGCTACACTAAAGCAGACGTTTCTTGAATAAATAAATAGAAACGGACCCAAAGGTGCATCTGAGAGTGTGTCTGTCCAAACCCTGCTTAACAAGCCACCTGAATGAAATTAATACGCGTCTATACCCTGCAGTCTAAAAATAGCCATGCAAGACAATTAACTGCCTGCTACAGGGAAAAGCTGTGTGCAACAGTAACAGACTCAAGCACAATACAACTTGTCCAGTGGGACTTTAATCATAGTTTAGCACAAGTAAATAAACAGGAAGAAGCTTAAAGAAAATAAATTCAACTGATAAAATGCAGACTGTACAGAGAATTGAACTTGAAATACAGTAAAACAACAACAGTGCATTTTCTTTTTTCGAGTAGTACAGCCCCCCGTCCTTTCATCTTCAGTTGTCTACACAGTTGCAGAATGATTTCCATTGCAGGAGTCAAAGCATACTTGGTTACATCTTGGTATAAATCAGTACAGTGCTCCTTTACTATTTCAAGATTCAATAATTCATGGTTATGTTTACAGTAAATTGTCATATGCTATACTTCCCTATTGTTTTTAAGACAGATAACACATACATAGGTAGCACTGTATTTTGACATGATTAGTGTGGGCTAAAATTCCAAGCCTATAGCTTTTATAAAAACTGAAAATAAAAGGACCCGTTTGTGTTGCTATATTGGTTTGGGGAGAGGTGTTGCTTACCATTAGCTGCTGTCAAAAATGACTTGTTATTGCCACTGGCTTTGTTGGTGAGATCCTCAGTGATGTCCATGTGAGAGTGAATTTCCTCTCTCATTTCTTCCAGGACTTTACAAAGTTCATTTTCCCAATAGTCCTTATCCAGGCGTTCCAGCAGCTCTGCCAGCTGAACCTTTGTGCTGTAGTACCAAATAACCTTCTTCTCATGTTCCCCGTCTTCCTCTCTAAGGAATAAACACACAGTAAGGGAACTAACTGGCTCTTGTTGACTTTTTGTAAATCGCCCTGGGATGCTTGCACACGAAGGGCGCTATACGAATTACATTGGTATGGCATGGTATGGCATGGCATGGCATGGCATGGCATGGCATGGCATGGCAGCCACAGGACTTACTTATGCCAAGAGAGTTTCCTAAATGTAGTGATGTCGAACGGCAGTCTATATTCCCACTAGGATATAATGTACTATTTATTTATATTATGTATAACATTTAAGCCAGTTGCGTTTTCATGTTGTAATATACACACACAATTAAAATAAAAATGGTATCATTGTACCATGAAATAGGTAGGCTACTATGACAAAGCCACAGCTTGTGGAATACAGGTTACAGTGCCTTGTAAAACCAGTCACCCGCCTCTACATTCATAGTATGTAAAATAACTTTTTAAACAAACGTCCAGGTAAAGTTTCATCTGAAAGATAACTCCCACTGTAAAGATGCATCCTGTTCCATTATCCCTTGATATAAAGCCATTGCTCATACTTAAAGAACTGCTTCTACCAATTTACACAGTAAAAGCCATTCCACAACGGATCAGTTTCAACCCTGAATTTAACACACAGCAAACATTCATTTAACACATATCTTATTGTACCTTGCACACCAAGTGCTGAATTTGGAATTGATCCAGTTTTACTAGTGTTAAAAATGGCAATGACGGAACAGATCCAGCATGCAACGGCCTGAACAGTGTTTAACATACTGCATCATTTGTATTCCTATAAAGCTCCAGTGTGCAGAAATATCTAAATCTGCAAAAATATTTTAATTGACGGGTGGGCATGTGCAAGAACGATGCAAGCAACCTTAACCTCGTGGCTAAAAGCACTTCCTTTAAACGTGCCTGCCTGCTCGAACAGCATTTACAAAGTGCAAAGCACCACCTCACGACAGCAACCGAAGAGTTTCAAGCTTAGCTTTCTGCGATTTTTCCATAAAAAATAAGAAAATATATTATATATACCTATTACACACACAGTTGTAGTCAAGTTTACATACCCCAATGGAAATGTATAATTTCTAGAAATTTCTCAAACAAATAAATTATTGGAAAAATATTTTGTAGGAAAAGTTTTGCTTTTGTGGACGAGGAAAAAAAGTTTACAATTATTTATTTCTGCAATTTTTTTTGCAAAACTCCAAAAATGCTAATTCAAAAGTATTCATACCCCGACAAGGAAAATGAAATTAATAGCTAGCCGAGACACCTTTAGCAATAATAGCCTATTTTAAAGGATTAGGATATTTGTCAGTGAGCTTTTGGCATGATTCTTTAGTGATTTTTGACCATTCTTCAACGCAAAATTGTTCCAGTTCATTCAAATTCCGAGGACTTCTCTTGTGCACAGCCTTCTTCAACTCATAAAAAAGATTCTCAATTGAATTTAGATCAGGACTTTGACTAGGCCATTCCAGAACCTTGATTTTATTCATTTTTAACCATTCTGAAGTAGATTTTGATGTGTGATTTGGATCGTTGTCGTGTTGGAACGTCCAGTTGCGCTTTAAATCAAGTTTTGTAGCAGAGGGTTTCAGATGATTGGCCAATATCTTTTGGTATGCTATGGAATCCATTTTACCATGTACTGGAACTACATCTCCTGTGCCATTAGAGGAAAAACAGCCCCATAGAAGGATATTACCACCTTCATGCTTGACAGTAGGTATGGTGTTCTTTTCTTTGTACACCTCACCAGACTTTCTCAAACGTAACAACTATCAGCATGACCAAACAGCTTGATTATTGTTTCATCACTCCAAAAAACCTTTGACCAGAACGCCTATCCATCATTCAAATGCTGTTTTGCAAACTTTAAGCGATTGTCCTTGTGACTTTTTCTTAAGAGTGGCTTTTTCCTTGGCCTGCGACCATTGAGATCTTCACCATGCAATACTCTACTTATGGTTGAAATGGAAACCCCAGTCCTACTTGCAGCCAATTCACTTTGAATATCTTTGGCAGTCAATCTCGGATAGTTATTAACCTTCCTCACAATTCTTCTACTTGTTCTTGGTGAAAGAACCTTCTTTCTTCCAGACCGAGGGAGCGTTGTGACAGTACCATGAGTCTTGTACTCTTGATATTAGAAACAGTTGAAATTGGGATACTCAAATGCTTGTAGATCTTCTTGTATCCTTCTCCAGCTTTATGACAATAAATAATTTTCTGCCTAAGGTCTTCAGATAGCTCTTTACTTTTTCCCATATTGACTTCTTGGTAATGACAGCAATCATCCTATGCCTAACCCTTTTACACTCTCTAAGAATGTTCACCTACAATCCAGCATTTTCTACAATTAGGTTCTGCATTATCATTAAGTTTCTAGCACCTTGTAGACAATATAATTATAGCATCAAAGGGTATTAATACTTTTGAATTAGATTTTTGGGGTTTTGCAAAAAAAAATAAAAAAAATGCTGAAATAAATAATTGCAGACATTGATTTCTTGTAACTTTTTTTCCTCATCCACAAAAGCAAAACTTTTGCTACAAAAGATTTTTCTTAAAATTCTTACGTTTGAGAAATTTCTAGAAATTCTAAATTTCCATTGGGGTATGTAAACTTTTGACTACAATTGTATATATACACACACACACCCCCACACCCACTAATACACTCAGTTCTTGACCATCAGTAGTGTGAATCAATATGATCTCTACAACAGAAAACGATTACCTGTGTGTGTTTTGTGAAACCTGTTGGAGGTGGCTGGGGAGATACGGTAGTGAGGAGTCTATTCCACAGCACTGCAGTACTTCCTTATGCTTTTACATGCAGTATAATGAAACACAGTGCTCTGTCCCTCTGGTATTGTGGGGGGGGGCTCCCAGATGTTATGTAACATTGTGTGTCAGTGCTACAGTCCTACCCGTGTAAAATGCTAGGACTATAAAGTACACACTTAAATTAATGGATTGATTTAGTTCCCAAGTGTTAATCACAAAATACATAAATGGTGGCTTTTATTTGCCTCCAGGTGAATGTCACTGGTAGAGCTGAGAATATAAAATGTGCAAGTAGTGGTGCAACAATACAAGATTGCTGCCTCCCTCCACCTGCAAAATGTTATTCTCCTCTCCGCAGTCTCACGCTTTGTATCTCTCAGAGCCATGTACTGTTGTAGGGTTGAGCCTGGTCAGTCAGTACTTCAGACAGACCCTCCAATGAATACAATGCGCACTGCTGCAGTCTGTGCTGCTGATGGCTCAATGTCTTCTTTCTCTGGCCAAAACTAAACCAATTCCAAGCCCTATCCTGGCAAACCCCTTTGTGCCATTGTGATTTCCCTTTAGAGACTTCTTAGGTTTCAGCTAAGAACACAAGACTGTTGTTGCTCTGAAGCCTCATATAATGGAATAGGTTTATTATTTGATTGTGTTATTGATCAACATCATCTTCACTGCTACAGCTGCTGTGCTGTTTGGCAGAATTCCCAAACTGTGGGGCTAACACATATCCGTGTTACATAACCTGCAGCCCAGACATTCTACATATTTCACAAAATCTGCTTTCTTCAATAAAATCAAGTCTGATATGGAAACTGTTCTGGACTATTAATGGTACCATTACCAACAGCTTCAAAAATTCTTTAAAACAACTGTTCTGAATTAATGCTTTGTGAACATTATAACAATCCAAACAAAAAATTTACAAAAAAATCAAATAAACCACCACCCAAGACCAGCGTACTTACACTATTATTCTCCTATCCAGGAACCAGTATTTCCGTCTGTGTCTGTCGTAGCCGATGGGCTCCTGCCGAACGTAGGGCTTGCTTTTCTGGCTCTCCGCCACACAGTCCGTGACGCCGGGCACCTTGTGCGCCACGCAGATCTCGCACTGCCACTCATCCTCGGGCACCTCCTCCAGCGGGGGCTTCACACACTCCAGGTGGTAGACGGCCGAGCAGGTCTCGCAGCACAGCAGGTCCCCCAGCTTGTGGCAGACTCGGCAGTGGTCGTCGTACTGGACCACCCCCTCCGACATGAGCTCCTCGCGGGCAATGTTCGTCGTGAGGAACTGGTCCACCAGGAACTGCAGCACCTTGATCTTGCTCTCCAGAGGTCCGTAGGGGTAGTCCTCCCCCTCGTGGAAGGGCAGCACGTGGTGGTACTCCCGGTCGCTCTCACAGTAGACCCGCACCACCTCCGGCCACGTCATGCCGTCAATGAAGTACAAGGTGGAGTTGACGCTGTCCTTCAGGTCGGCCGGGCCGAAACTGGTGTTGGAGGTGTCCTCCTCCCTCAGGATGGCTTTCAGCAGGGCGATGTGAGTCTCTGCTATCAGCGTGCACTGCTCCTGCCCCACCAGGGCCGCGCAGAAGTCCTCGAAGCGGAAGGGGGAAAGCCGTAGGACCGTGCCGAAGTTCCTCAGGACATCGTAGATGGCCACAATGTTCAGGAGCTGCTCAGTGGGCACCAGGAGGTCTTCGGAGGACTTGGGGAGCTCCAGGGGAGGCACCTCCTTCTCCTCGAAGATCGGCGAGCGTGGCCGGTGAATCCTCTGCCGTCTCCTCCCTAGAAGAGCAAGCAAACCAAAAATAAATAAATCAACAGAAAGCAATGATCAATGTGCTTTCAATGCATTTCTTCCATCTGTATGCTGGATGGAAGGAAGACTCATTACATAGCTTGATCCACTCCTGGTTTTACTATGACACACCCCTGAGATTGCTACATACACACTGACTAATCAAGCTTGTATTAAAATCTGGAATAGTTGAAACTCCTATGCAATAGCAATCTAATTTCCATCCCTGATGTATCGCCTTCCACTAGGGGTGAGAATCACCCAATGCCATTGTCTCAATGTCATTGTCTCAATGCAAATGTTACAATGTGACTTTGGTTAGAGTTATCTACAAGAGTGCATTGTTGATAGGAGCCAGAGCAAACAGCACACATCCGATTAGCTGATGCAAACGCAGATATTGTATCTATTGCATTGGCAGAGAGAGAGAGAGAAATGCAGTCCGATTTTAAATTTGCATCTTAAATTGGAAGAAATCTATCTAATTACAATCACCTCACACAATGCTGAAGCAAGCTGGTTTGAATGTGAATCAGGGAACCCTAGGAGCGAAGGGTTTAACCTTGGAAAATAACAGTTAAAAATGGAAATAATGAAACACAGCAACAGACGAGACATCCAAAAAAGGCAGGCTAGTATCAAAAAGAATGTGCATGAATATGTAAATCCCCGATTTGTCAAAATAAATCTTAAGGTAAACCTCCTAATTAAAACTTCTACGCCTAAGCTCCACTTTTGGATTGAAGTTAGCCAGACGGAGGTTTACCAAACTCAACCTCCTCTATTATTCTGGTTTTCAGATTAAATAGTCTTTTCTTTGTTGCACAAAAACTACAGTATATCCCTTGGAACCACTAAAAATAGAACAAGCTACTCCACATACTGTGCACTGTAAGGTATGACATGTTCACAGAATACATGAGGATGTGTAACTGCATTAAATCACCTTTTTAAAATATCACGCAAAACACCTGGCACTCTCCCTGGACAATTCTTCACAGTCTGTACTACATTCACGCTTGTGCAGGGTTGTCTTTGTCTAGCCTAGATTACTGGTCTAACTACCAAAAAAAATAAAAAAAACAAAAGGAAAGAGCTGCTCCTCTACTTACACATTGTTAGTTCAGAGAGATGGGGAGTGAAGTCAGCCGTGCACTACAACAGACAAACGCTTACAGGGAAGCATCATGCTTCAGTTCTGAACCTGTACACATCTGGCAATAAAGCCTCAAAAAGTCAGAAGACCCCTAGCTATCTGCCGAATTAAATCTTGTGCACTCGTGTTTAAATACTCAACAGAATCATCCTCTGTCCCTCCTTTACTACCTGCTCTATTTGATGAAACCAGACTTTGGTGAAGAGGTTACCTCCACTACCTGCAGCTTATGAAAAGCCAAACAAGAGATGATAGAGGCAGCACTCAACAACCACCACACATCAAGAGGGGACAGTCATTACCATACAACCATTATAGAGTAATCAAAAGGGTTTGAGATTACAGACTAGTATCTTACAGTTTAAAAAAAAATAAAACCTCAGCTAAATGGAGACCATGATGACAAGCAGTGCTCCCTGGTCTGAAGAAGAAAGAAATTGTTCTGTCTGCATTCTTGAGTCCCCAACAGACCCAGTACTTTGCACGTTCCCCTGCAGTCTCAATGGCCTCTATTGTTTACATCACGTTTACAGTGCAGAGTGCAGAATCCTCTGTTATAACTACAGCAGGCAGGCACCAGTGATAACTTCATACAAGACTGTACAGTCCTCCATGCTTGTTATGTCACACCAGCGAAGCCAGAACAGACTATTAAGATCTAGGCTAATTTTGAAATACCTTCAGTCCGTGACTATAGGCTTGAAAGGATTTGCTGCAACGACTGGCTCTTTGCAAACCCCTTGCTCGAAATTTCTCTTCAGTCATTCGGCCCCTGCAGGTTCAGACCCACTGTGTATTAATTTGTACAATTACCTTCATTGCAAAAAGACCATTTCAAAACCTTAGGCTGGCTTTAGTAAAACAAGATTGAACCCAGGAGCACTGAACAGTTAATGTGTTTTGCAGCCCGTTCCAGGTAGAGCTCTAAAGAAAGACAATCCTATGCTTTTAATAACACAGCTATGCATTTCTAAAAATACAAATTTGCCAGTTGATGATTTCAATTTAGAAGCAAAAGGGGTCATCTGAGCAGAGTGCATGCAAGTGATAAAGGGCAGGTGGAAACCGAGATTAAAACTGGGATCTTTTACTTTAAAAACACAACAGGCATGGGGGGCAAGAATATCAACCTCTCTCCAATATTACAGAATTCTAAACGTACTAAAAAGCAATGAAAAAAAAGTACTGCCCGCTTGAACATGTGAAGACAAATAAACACTAAAACCACACAATTATAAAAGCGTGTGTGTAACATTCCTAAAAGGCTGGTCACTAACAAACCAAAAGGACGTGTGCATGGAAGGACACAGTTAACTTAATCCCACACAAATACAGTGGGTGACCACAGAAGCTTTAAGACCACGACATAATTGCTTAATTTAAGCAATTACCTTCCACAATTACATCCATTACTGTAGTAGATGATTTTATTTATAGAAATATAACAAATATGAGATCACAGTATAAGGCGACCCACAGCAGCCCAAGTCAGTAAGCATGCATCTAACCTGCAAACCCAACTCCACATAGGCTTAAGAGAGCTCGATGTAGTTCTATTTTTGAGAGAAGTTAAGAGACTTCAAGAAAGAAGTCCTCGGAATTTGAATGAACTGGAACAAGTTTGTGTTGAAGAATGGTCAAAAATCACTAAAGAATCATGCCAAAAGCTCACTGACAAATATCCTAATCCTTTAAAATAGGTTATTATTGCTAAAGGTGTCTCAGCTAGCTATTAATTTCATTTTCCTTGTCAGGGTATGAATAATTTTTAATTAGCATTTTTGGAGTTTTGCAAAAGAATTGTTGACATCCACTTCTTGTAACTTTTTTTCCTCATCCACAAAGCAAAACTTTTGCTATAAAAGATTTTTTCCTATAATTATTTGTTTTCAATATAAAATGTCCAGAATTATATAAAATTTCCATTGAGGTATTTAAACTTTTGACTACAATTGTGTGTGTGTGTATCTATATATATCTATATATCTATCTATTTCTCTCTCTATATATATATATACACACACACACACAAAAACCTTTGATTTCAGTGAGCGTACAGTGCATTTGAATATAAAAAAGTGTGCAAACTTACAGGCTAAAAAAGTGTTTTCTGTTTATTTATTTAATTATGTATTTTTGTTTGGGGGGGGGGGGGTAATTGCATATGACAAAAGCATGTAAAAAAAAAAAAAAAACTCCCCACCCAAGAAAAAATAAAAATACATTTTTATCACTGAAAACAACTGCTTTTCACACAATCATAAATGATCTGCTTAGCAACAATAACACCACCACATGTATCTTAGTTAACACTCAGCACGTAGGCTATGCAAAGAACACTGGCTCTCGTCTTATATTAACCCCACTGTCCTGCACAGCTCATGAGCGAATGCATGTTTTCAAAACAAAAGGGCCACATGGCGCACTGTCACCGAGTTCAATTAGTATCTTGCACACAGCAGAATTACACTTGACGTTTCTATATAGTGTGTCAATTCACCAAAGTGCATCAAACATGATCACGTCCACCAGCCACAATAACTATGTTGTTGGGCTACGTTAGTGTACCTGCCACCTAACGGCAACTGTTGCATGCTTCTCTCCTCCTAATCACTGACATCCCGCTCTTTAGCGATGTAAACACAGCAACATGATACACTCGTGCATTGCACCTGAAAAACACCACTTTCTGCACAAAAACCACAAAACGCAATTTTAACTAGAGACACGACCTTTAAAAAAGAATCGGCGGAAGCATAAAGCGTGTTTAATGAATGTGCGATGAAGTTTAGCAAAACAATGGAAATGTCACTGCATTTCATAATATTAGCAATAACGCAAAAAAAAAAAAAAATACAAAATAATATAAAATTAGAATACGGGCTGGAGCAACAGAAGCATGCATTTGACGTGATTGCCCGTGGAACTGCAACTGTTAAAGAACAAACAAACTTTAACTACTACACCAGTAGTATTACTGGGATCCGCTCTATTTCAATAAGCCGTGGCCTGTAAACCCAGTGCATTCTCCATTTTGAACAATGCCGCTTGCTACACTGTCGTTGTTTTTACCAATGCAAAAAAAAAAAGCACCCCTTGCGATTTCTAATTAATTTGGTGTGCGTTCCCGGGTCTGTCTCGGAAGATTACACGGGGTTTACCTGGGGTACTGCTGTACGTACTGTGGCTCCGAAAGCTGCTCTCAGTGCAGAAGCTGCCATCATCATCCTCGTCTTCGCCTATCTCCTCCAGGTAATCAGACTCGTCGTCAATCGCCGCTTCTTCCTCCTCCGACAGCGGCTCCTCTTCCACGGGCTCGTCTTCTTCGGAGCGCAGGCTCACGGCATCCTCCTCGTCCTCGTCGCTTTCGTGGTCATCGTAGACCACCTTGCTGGTCCTCCGTCCCCTGCCCGCTCCGACCCTGCCTCTTCCTCTGCCCCCCGACGCGGTGCTCGACCCCAGTTTCCTCCTGCCCCTGGAAGAATGGTGATTCCCCCTCCTGGGAGTCGCGAATTCGGCCTCGGACGCGCCTCTCCCCTTCGCGCTTAACACCCGCCTGGGTCTCAAACCCCGGACTGGGCCAGGAGACGGCTCCTGCATCAGCGCCTGCTTGGGCGGCCTGCCTCTTCTCCCTCTCATCCTCCACAGATAAATATAAAAAATCTATTATTTTCTCTTTCAGTTTTTGTCAGGGACTCGCCGGTGCAAACCCGGGAAAACGGGTACCGCCCGAAAGCTGAACCTCTGCAGAATTCGGAGAAGCAGTTCCGCCACAGCCCCGGGCTCAGTTTGGGAGAGAAACCTCAAACCGAATGGCCGGCGTCCCGCTCCGGGTCCCTTACAGCCGCCATTTTTCTTCCTCTCTCTCCGTCTGCTGAAAACCGACAGCAGGCCCAGCGCGAGGGTCACGTGACCGCCGAGAGGAAAGCCATGCCTGAGACGCGCTGCGCGCTGCCCAGTCCGGTATACTGGTGGAAGTGGTTTTTATTAACCCACAGTACAGTATTTTAATATCTGTCACAGACATTGGGTTAGGTGTCCCCGACCCCCCCATGCACGGCGTGGAAATCCCAATTTAAAAACTATTGCTGTGCAGCAATTAAACAGTGAACGAAAACAACAACGACAATAATAATAATAATCACAATCTCTTCATCAGCTATAACTACAGCAAGCTAAACAACCAGGAAAAGGCTACCTGAGGCTATTCATCCACCTTTCTGAATGAATATGCATGTGCCTTTTATGTAAACGTTTTAATAATTGATTTGGACGCATTCATTTAAGAGTCGGGTTATTGTCTTTTCGGTCTGGAAATGTATTTTTTTCAATGGTAACAGTCCATTTTGAAGGCGTATTGTTCCCTAATATTGCGATTCTCGCAGTTCTCTGCATACATAACTAGAGAATAAATGATAATAAACTGCATTGTGTAATTCGGAAATCAAAACACATAGGCACGCATCATTTCTATGAGGAGCCAGGAAACCTGTATTCTGATTGGTCTACAAACGTAAAGATATTTTATTTTGTGAATGAAAAGAACTCAAGACGTCACTATGGAACGAGTTATGAATGAGTATGTTACAATGAGTTCTACACAGGTTTTTTTCTTGTGTTACAATGAGTTCTGTACGCGGTTTTTATGTTACATTGAGTTCTGTGGACTTTGTTTTATAGAGGATATAAAGGATAATGAAATATCTCGCAAACTTTTTTTTTTTTTTTGCGGTTGCAGTTTGTCAAAAACTGTAAACCGGTTACTTTCTCTAGCAAGCTTCCTACCCTAGCAGTCTGTTCAGGTGCCTTTCCGCTTGCCAGAAACCCTGAAGAGGATGCGGCGTGTTCTAGCACGACAGGTTTAAATGTCTACAGAGAGCCAGAGCATACGTGTGTGTGTGTGTGCGTGTGCATAACGTGCATGTAATGAATTTAACATACAAGGAAGCCTTAGGTTATGCTAACGTCAGGAACACCCGTGTCATACAGACAGGGCGCGTGTAACCTGCCTAGTTCTGCAATGAGGCTTCACATATCAAAGTGCTGGTTCAGTTCTGTTCGGTGCAAATGCAGTGCATTAGACGGGACAGCCTTCTCGTGCAGATGTGCTGTGTGTAATCAAGCAGCTTTGTGATGGTGCCTGTCCGCCTCAAGCTCTAGGGTGTCAAGACCATGGTTTGAAACACCTGCCCTTAGCTGATCAAGCGCCACTCTGTTCCACTGTATTGGTGTGTAATATAACAGGGACCTGCGTTGTTTTTATTTATCATTATACGCCCCACCCTCTTCCCTTAATGATTGGCTCACAAATAAACAAGCTCATTAATAATGAAGTGAAAGGGGTGGGGTTTATACGCACTACTTCTCTTTGATTGGTCTTCCCAGACTAAGCCAGCCCTTCAGTGGAATCTTACATCATTTTCATTCTGAAAATCTAACAGGCCTAAAACGACAGGGGCGTAGAAGCGGGGGACGGACACGAGATAGTGATGCTCAGAACTGACTACACGTAGAAATCTCTTACCTCATATTGGCATTCTTAAAATGATTACTGGTCTCCATTTTACTGTGCAATACATCTTTGTATTTTTTAAATGTCGATTCGAATTTTTTTTTCAAAACATACAAACCTACACCTTCACACTGCTGTTATATGAAGTTTCGACGTGAAATGGGTTCTCCCCATGCTCAGTTACACTAACATAAGTAGTCGTGGCCGAGTGGTTAAGGCGATGGACTAGAAATCCATTGGGGTCTCCCCGCGCAGGTTCGAATCCTGCCGACTACGGATGTAATTTTATTTATTTATTTATTTATTTAAATCTTTCCTTGAGACATTTTTTTTTACTAAATACTAAAAACATAAAAAACCCCATTAGAAACATTTATAATATGTATATACATATATTTAATCACATCTCGAGGCACTGCGTCTCAGCAGCTCCATTGCCAATAAATAAATAAATAAAGTAGATTTCAAACGTTAAGTGCAAACAGACATTATATCATTATTATATTTACGGCCATTTAAAAAAAAAAAAGTTAACTTTGGGAATTTGAAGCTTTCGAAAGTTCAGTTGTACTATATGAAGCTCGCATGCCTGCTGCATTGCAAACAAGGGATTCTGGCAAGATGGCCTCTTCTCTCAGAACAAAGAGTGGGACGAACAATGGCTCCACAAGCGATGTTTAAAAACAAGACTGGCTAAACACATTGACCGGCGAGGACAGAAATAGACGCGTCTGCAAACCGAGAAGAAGCATTTAGCTAACTGAAAGGACTATATCTATAGGATAACAAGCTACGTAATATACTTTCACATGTAAATACAGCGTATTAAGTACTGTGCTTATCATTTCAGAAATGTGCAAGTAGCACCCTCTAGTGTTCAGAAGTGAACATTGCACACACACACACGTGTATTGTTGCTCGAGTGGGAAGCTAGAATGCGAGTCCACGTATTACACTGTAAGGTGAAACACCTCAATCTGCTATGCAATGCGAGTCTTACAGTTACACTGACTTGAAGCACACTGAATCACATTAGATACTGTTGCTAAAATGCCCACCTAAGATTAGATGCACCCTTCCCCCATTCTATAGCCTTTGCATGCAGTCTCTTCCCACAGTGAATCCCCTTTTCTAAACAGCCTGGGCAGAGCCCAAAAAAAAGCAACAACTCATTTTTACTAAGAAAATGTATTTATTATTTTTCACAAATCTGATGTTGCATGTGAAAGACGACATATTTCAACAAAGAGCCGGTGAATGCATTGCAAATGAGAGAAATCAAAGTCAGTTTGCACTGGGGGTGACATGAAGTCCCCCCCCCCCCCCCCCCAGCTGTACAATGATACACACTGTAAATGCAGGTGCTTCACCTCCCAACCCCCCAGCACAGCCTACCCCCCTTATTCCAAAAGGAAACACTGTTAAAAGCAGTTTCAAATAGGACGCATTCATGAAGTTCCTGTTAATAGAAATCCTGGGCATCGCAGGGGAACCGCTTTAATTTCATGCAATTAATGGCAATGTTTGTAGCTTCTAAATTGTTTTGCACAATATTGCTGAGTAGCACATTAGATCTTCATGTAATTAATAGGTCGAGTGATCAGTGAGAGATTTGGTTACACTCAATAGAACTACCCATTGCACCGCAGTAAAAAAAAACACCTGGTTGAAATGGCAGTGTATTACATATTAATATGCGCAGTAAGCGACCATTTACAAGTGAACTGGTAACCACTGATAACAGTCAAGGAGCTAGAGACCCAATGATACTGAATACTTTAGCTTACATTTTACTACGTACTTATCAAAAGAAGCATGTTACAGCTGAAATGCCTATGCATAAAGAATATTAAACTACGTAATGGGACACATACGTTTAGAAACACACACACAGAGTTCATTTTAAAACAGCTCAATAACTTCAATGGAGTACAAGCCAATCTCTTGTTCTTTCTTTATTTTGCCGAGTTCCTGTAAAGTTCCCTGGATCTTCCCCAGCTCAGAATACAGCCTCACCTAGCAGGAGAGAAGCACACCATGATGAGAACAAACGCACACCATGATGAGATGCACAACAATTACTTTTTAAACAAACAAAAAAGCACTGTCACTACTGCATGCTTTGCATATACTGCTTGAACTGGATTGTGTTACTCCTACTAATCAGTGACACATGCTCATGGTAGTTCTTTCTTTAAGCACGCAGAAGCATTACTGGCAAGATCTAGAAGAGTGAGCGTTTACCTGGGACCTGACAAATCTGTGGAGCTGTGCTAGTAGCTCCTTGGCTTCTGGTGCCATTACCAAGACTGCAAAATGAGCATCTAGTAACAAGCTTACCCAGTCC
Organism: Acipenser ruthenus; assembly: GCF_902713425.1. Classification (NCBI taxonomy): domain Eukaryota; kingdom Metazoa; phylum Chordata; class Actinopteri; order Acipenseriformes; family Acipenseridae; genus Acipenser; species Acipenser ruthenus. The sequence goes on from NC_081207.1 coordinate 805,263, forward strand.
ATGATCTGGAAACAAAATAAAAAAAGGAGAGATTACTACCAGCAAAACAAGACAAAAAACACCCCAACTGTTCAACATTTCTCTTAACCAGAACAGTAAACTCTTACCAATGCAGCGACGGCAATATGATTCCCATTGCGTAGCAGTTTGATCCATTCCTTGTTTTATTATTTTAGTCTAATCAGGATACACCTGAGCTTGTTACCGACACACTGTGGCTAATCAAGCTCGTAGTAAAACCTGGAATGGGTGAAACTGCTGTGCAACAGGAGTCTCATTGCCATCCCTGCAATGAAAAGTGAACACACTTTACAGATAATAGAGTTTGTAAAAAACAAGTCTTACCGTCATTAATGATCATAAACCATTAGTATACCGGAACATGCACTGGCTATCTTCTTAATCAATACAGAACAAAACTCATTATGTAAATGTTATTCCTTGCATATAAAGACAGAACTTAAACAAATATACAACTGCAGTGTCTCTGAACACCTCACCTGGGTCATTGTTGGTGCTCTTAGCCCCGGGAGCTGTGTGTAGACGTCCCCTGAAGATCTCACGTACAGATACTGGAGGTACTGCAGAAACAGCTAGGCAGGGAGAGGAAAGGGAAAGTTTTCAGCTGGGCGTGGTTCGATAAAGGCACAGCCACTTCAAACGTTCACAGCAGAGCAATGAAACGCGGTATGCGGAAGCACCGAAACACGGGCTGCAAGATCTGAGCACTACAGAGAGCTCTCGTGAAGCAGCGACGAGAGAGAGCAGGGGAGGAGGGAACAGGGTGTACTTACAATGACTTGCTGAGCTGAGAGGTCCTTCAAATGAGGCAGGAGGAAGCTTTCACTGTAGGAGGACCGGATGATTTCATTACTGTGGGCCAAGCGGTCAAGGAAATCGAGTCTGATAATTGTGAAAACCTAGGACATTTTTTGCAATTAGGCCTGGGGTCAATTCCCTGCCGTCCTCTGAGCCTTTTTAAAATTAATTCTCATTCCATTTTAATCAATTCCAACTGGAATGATGAATTGATTTTAAGAGAACAAATTGAAAAAAAGGAATTGACCCCATCTGCTTTCAATAGTTTATCCCATTGACAAAAAAAACGGAAACACTACAAGCTAGGAAGTCGACAATCCAATCCAACACACACACACACAAACACACACACACACTGACACACACACTGCTTTGGAAATCATTCCCCCAGAAGGATACAGCAGAGCACTCTTTTTCAGTCCCACTGGGCAGGTCAGGCTCATGTCTGTCCAGGAGCTGCTCTGGTCCAGTTTGGGGGGAGTGAGCTGGACGTCGCAGCTGTCCTCCTCCAGCAGGACAGGGCTGAACCCGTTCTGTACCACCTCCAGAGACTGTCCCGGGCCGTCCACGAGGGAGACGCCCTCCAGGTCCACACTCACCTGCGCTAGGTCTGCATCCGCAACGCTGCAATTATAGATCAATGTCAATTATACAAACAAACAAACCACCATGAGAGGGACGCACTGATTTTTTTTGTTTGTTTAAACATTACGATTAAAAAAGACGAGGGGTTTTCTAAAGAAAATGTAATTGTTCCAGGACAGCCCTCACCTAGCATGTAGTTATATTCCAGTCTGCAGGAGATCATTCGTGTTTCTAGTGTTACAATAACTCACGTGCACCTACCTGAGAAAGGCTTTCAGGCAGGCGCAGGTGACAGCCTCAGGAATGTCAGGGAAGTGCTGCAGACACAGCTGTGCAAGGAAGTAATCGTGCTTTTCCAACGCAAGCATCAGGAATCCGGGGCATGAACTGGGAAACGAGAGATCAGTGCATTGTTTAAGCAGATTAAAAACGAAATAACACACAGTACTGGTGTGTGCATTACAAAACTAAACAAAAACACAAACTTAAAGTCCCTCACAGGTTGACTAAGATACCAACAGCACAGTAAAAAACAAAAGAAACTCATACACAGCATGAAGGGACTGATAGTCGATCGCCAGCACAGTCTGTGGCTAGAAGCCTCACCTGTGGGACAGTCTGCCAGTCTGTGCGAGACGCGCCAGCACACTCTGTGGGTAGAAGCCTCACCTGTGGGACAGTCTGCCAGTCTGTGTGAGACGCGCCAGCACACTCTGTGGGTAGAAGCCAGGGTCGGCCTGGCAGCGTTTCAGCAGCTCCACAGCGATGTGAGCGAGACCGAGCTGGAACTGCGGGGAGACGGGGGAACACGACAGGAAGGGCTCCAGCACCTCCTCCACCTCCTCTCTGGAAACTCCCTGAAACACACAGACACTCAAATGAGAGATCACCCAACACCTGCAAAGTCAGACTTGAAAGATTTATACAAGTGCAGAAATCACGCACAGCTACACAGTGTTGCATTGAGAAATACTAAAAGAAACCCAATAAGAACTCTTTCTTATTGTCTTCGATGGTGCAGAAACGCGCCACGGCATTTGAAAGTGTCGTGCAGTTGGAGCGCGCTGCTGTTCCCTGCTTTCTCTTACCTTTATGTCTTCTAACACTTGGGTGATTGAAGTGGCCAATGTAGCCTGACTCTTCAGATTCAGTTTCTACAAAAGAAGAAAGACGCAAATCAATCATACGCTACCAATCTTTTTACCTGCATCTACAAATATCCCAAAACATCTCTACCAGCAGATCCTGATTAAGCCTAGGTTTAAAAAGGTTTTGTTAAGAGTCGATAGCTTGAAGGATGGCTTTGTTAAACATTTGAAAAGGATTTGGGCTGCAGCTGTAATGAACTGGTCATTCTCCATCACATGCGCCCACATTCCAGACTCACACTTCTCCTGGTTCTCATCCCTGTTTTCTGCTCCAGTGCCGCCTCTTCATGGGGAAAAGAATTCCAGTTCAACACGGAAGGAGACGACGTCACCTCTAAGCAAAGAGAAAAGCATTTCTTTAGGACGGGAGGTTTGGGTGTAAAGAGAAGGGGAAACAAGTTCAATAGAATCAAAATCTTTGCTAGTCATCTCCAGCCACAGGTTCATTTTTTTTTTATTAATTAGACATGTCACAAAATGACTGTGCTCTTTTAGTATTATATAAAAGTCACAATGAACATCAACAGGTAAAACACAGTCAGACCCAAGACTCCTTATTTGATTGCTGAAACGTACACATTAATAGACAGATCGACGATAAACAGGTTAAAATGTATCAGTGCAAAACACCTGTGCAAAGAAAGAAACAAAGACAGAAAATCTGTTCTGTGGTTAATGCCTGCGTGTGTTTTTTTGGGTGAACGAAACCTTTTTAAAATTGGCTCGTGGTGGTTTCTGGGGGGTGCCCAGTCTCTAACTGGTTTTCGGCTTACGCATCCCCAGTATAAACAGAAAGCCTTGTAAACATCACCTTGCGTGCTCGTCTGCTTCAGCTTCCCCAGGGCAGCAGCCAGTGATGACTTCTCACAGCGATAGGGGAGGACTGTCAGCACCTTACCATGAGTCACATACAGCTTCCCTGCATTACACCACAGCTGCAAGAGAAAGCAGGCTCGGGTTAACACACACACACACACAGAGGACAACACCGCGTGGAGTGCGTCATATGAATATGCATTTATACATGCAGAATAAATCTACAATACATGAGCCAAAACTTGCTGACTTGAAGGCTAGAATGCAATCAAGTATAATAATTTAGTAACAGCTCTATGGTGTTCCCCGTCCCTCCATAAAACCTGCAACCTTATCATTAAGCCCAAGCTCCTTCCTACCTGCCCATACAACCTTCTCATTAAACCCAAGCTCCACTCCTACCTGCCCATACAACCTTCTCATTAAACCCAAGCTCCACTCCTACCTGCCCATACAACCTTCTCATTAAACCCAAGCTGCAGTCCTACCTGCCCATACAACCTTCTCATTAAACCCAAGCTCCTTCCTACCTGCCCATACAACCTTCTCATTAAACCCAAGCTCCACTCCTACCTGCCCATACAACCTTCCCATTAAACCCAAGCTCCACTCCTACCTGCCCATACAACCTTCTCATTAAACCCAAGCTCCACTCCTACCTGCCCATACAACCTTCTCATTAAACCCAAGCTCCACTCCTACCTGCCCATACAACCTTCTCATTAAACCCAAGCTCCACTCCTACCTGCCCATACAACCTTCTCATTAAACCCAAGCTCCACTCCTACCTGCCCATACAACCTTCTCATTAAACCCAAGCTCCACTCCTACCTGCCCATACAACCTTCTCATTAAACCCAAGCTCCACTCCTACCTGCCCATACAACCTTCTCATTAAACCCAAGCTCCACTCCTACCTGCCCATACAACCTTCTCATTAAACCCAAGCTCCACTCCTACCTGCCCATACAACCTTCTCATTAAACCCAAGCTCCACTCCTACCTGCCCATACAACCTTCTCATTAAACCCAAGCTCCACTCCTACCTGCCCATACAACCTTCTCATTAAACCCAAGCTCCACTCCTACCTGCCCATACAACCTTCTCATTAAACCCAAGCTCCACTCCTACCTGCCCATACAACCTTCTCATTAAACCCAAGCTCCACTCCTACCTGCCCATACAACCTTCTCATTAAACCCAAGCTCCACTCCTACCTGCCCATACAACCTTCTCATTAAACCCAAGCTCCACTCCTACCTGCCCATACAACCTTCTCATTAAACCCAAGCTCCACTCCTACCTGCCCATACAACCTTCTCATTAAACCCAAGCTCCACTCCTACCTGCCCATACAACCTTCTCATTAAACCCAAGCTCCACTCCTACCTGCCCATACAACCTTCTCATTAAACCCAAGCTCCACTCCTACCTGCCCATACAACCTTCTCATTAAACCCAAGCTCCACTCCTACCTGCCCATACAACCTTCTCATTAAACCCAAGCTCCACTCCTACCTGCCCATACAACCTTCTCATTAAACCCAAGCTCCACTCCTACCTGCCCATACAACCTTCTCATTAAACCCAAGCTCCACTCCTACCTGCCCATACAACCTTCTCATTAAACCCAAGCTCCACTCCTACCTGCCCATACAACCTTCCCATTAAACCCAAGCTCCACTCCTACCTGCCCATACGCTCCCCCAGGCAGCTCCTTTGAAGCTTGCAGCGTCTGGAAGTTAGTGTTCCAGATGCAGAGGAAATCTGAAAAAAAAAAAAAAAAAGTTAATTTTCATGTTCTGACAATGTGAAAACAACGCTGCCCTGCATTCACAGCTACATGCAATTAACAAGTGAAAACCACCTAGAAATAAATACAAGAACATGATATTTATATATATACACATTTAGAAATACTGAAAATAAATGCTTTGACTACTGCTTTTCAACCTTGATCTTGATAAAGATAAAACGTCGGTCATAGAATTCTAGTAGTTTATTTTAATAAAGCAGGACAGGATCCCTGTAGCCGTTACTGGGGCTTTTCTTGCCAGTGTACCTCTGTCACCCGTGCTTGCAGAGGGCGGTGCTCCTACGATGGCTATGTGCCCCTCCTCCAGACAGGCGATGGCAGCCCTGTGCAGGACTCCCTCAGATACAGGCAGCTTCATCAGCAGGGACTTGGGCAGGTGCTGCTCCCCCTCCACACTGGGGTGCAGGGAGACAAGCAGCTTATAGACACAGCCATTGGAATCTAGAAGCAAAGATTTATACAAAACATTTGTGGACGCTGTTCTTTAAAACACTATAACATTACCAGATATAGAAAATGCTAAATTAATAACATGTCTTTAAAATGTTTAATACAGCTCTTGCAAGGAAAGAGAATCTCGTTGAAAGATTTCATTGAAATAAAGTTCTGCTTCGGACTAGTTATTTATCCTGTCGGAACTCATTAATTCTTCCTTTTTATTATTTTTTTTTAAAGATTGTAGTTTTAGGTTTTTGCATGTATAGAGAATACAGAGTTACTTACACAAGCACATCAGGGTGATGCATTTATCCTCAAGAGTTGCAGTGAAGCCAATAGGACACACCCCCTTTCCCTCTGAGCCAATGTTATACTTGTGCAGAACATTTGGACTGAGCTTTTGCAAATACAGAAAACATTCCCCGCTCTGAAAAGGAGAACACATTGTAAAAGTCACACAGCAGAACGGCGTGCATTACTGAAACAGCACAAATAAAAAGCAACACCTAGCGATCAGTCCATTTACCTTCTCTGTGGAGAACAGGAGGAGAGGCTGCTCCGCTTCCAAGAAACAGCTGCTCCACCTGAAACAAAACAAGTGCGCTTTACAATACGAGTTCAAAGGAAAGCACTGCAAAAAAATAGGAGAACAGAGTCAAATTATTGTGTACAAAAGTCAGGATCCATTGGGAAAGACTTATCACACGCAATGCATTCTCTAGAGTGCCGTAATGAATCTTTGATCACAAAATCCGTGAGGCTGTGATTAGGAAATCACTGACATTTTGTTTCCCTCTTAGGAAGGAGCTATTAATCAATGTGCAAAATGTACAGAAATAACTACTGGAAAGTGTTACACCAGACAGGGGGAGGACGGGACGGGGCCTTTTCATTTCAGGAAATACAAGGGGAATCAAAATGTGTCTTATTTGAAGTGAAGAGTTTTTACATTGGCATGCAAAGGAGGTCTTATCTGTGCAAGATGACCGATGTTCAAAGGAAACATTAGGTAAAGAAACCTCCTAACCTGATGACCTCTTCCTCCGATAAGACTTCTTCCACTGCCTGCTGTGGAGCAGCCAGCAGGGCATCGAGCTGTCGCACTGCGCCCCTCTGGAACAGAACGAGGGGCTCCGAGGAGGGCAGGGCGTGGATCCGGGACACAGCGGCTGAGAGCTACGAGAGACAGACCGAAATCGTCATCAGCGCAGGGACAGATACTCCCATATTCAAACACACACACACACAGCTTCAAATGCATCTGGTGGCAACAAATAACACCGTGTTCAGATAACAGAATCAGACACCAGGCCAAGGAAAGCAATGCAAAAATGACAATAAACACCCGGTTTACTGTTTCAGCACCGAAGACTGGAATCCAAGATGAACAAAGTGCACTTGACGTACTTACTGTGGCTTTAAATACTTTTTCAAAATTGATATCTTCATCCCTCCATATTCGCAGTACCTAGACAAAAAAATGAAATGTTTATATTGATCATTCAAAAAATGGTTCCCACCTAAAACATAGCACCAATCCTGTACTTCAGAATATTGTAATCTGCCAAGTGTTTAACCTGTAGTATTTTGTACTTAATCATATCCTGATGTAACTATCACTATTTAATCATATCCTGATGTAACTTTCACTATTATCTGCTGTATTATTGAATTGTGGTTTGTCACACTTGAAAAAATTATTGTATTTCTTGCTCTTATTGTATTACTTGTATTGTAACACTTGAATGTATTTGTATTTGCTTGCGATTGTAAGTCGCCCTGGATAAGGGCGTCTGCTAAGAAATAAATAATAATAAAGTTAAAAAAAAAATACTACTGTAAACATACGGAAATAATAAAAAAAATAGCCATATTCTACAGAGAAGACTTTTGTTTAGTGTAAATGCATGATTTTGCTGCATTCTTTATTCTAAAGGTGTGCTGTGCTGTTGAGCTGCGGAATGCCTGAGCATTCTGAAGGCACGTCACCTTCAGTTCCAACTGGCAGACCTACTTTGCTGTCGTGCACCGCCACGTACTCCCCAGTCTGCCCGTGGAGCACTGCAGGGCAGGTGACTGCTTGTCCCTGCTTAGCTGCCCAGCTGCCCAAAGGCTTCTGGTCTGAAACCTGGGGTAGAGAGAAAGCAAATCAAACATACTGTATTAGAAAAACAATGGGGTCAAATAAATACAGTTCAATGGCAGGCGATTCTACACCCCTACACTAAAGCCTAGGGTAGCCCCAATTTGCATTCAAACTGAGACTGTATTATTAGCAAACTACATGACGTAGACCACCAGTTAAGCAACAGTAACCGCTGGCAGCGGCAGCAGCATTACATTTCACCGGCAGGTTTTCCCGTCTGATGTTTAGCAAGCAGACGACTGACTTTAAGATACACATACAGTTATGCTAGTGTTTGCCAAGCACACACGTCTAACACACACACACACACACACACACACACACACACACACACACACACACGTAGCCGTAGCGGAACGCGCTCCACTGTTTGCACCGCTCTCTGCGTACCTTGTACACGGTAACGGTCCTCCCCGCGCCCGTGACTATGACATGGTCGGTGTCTCTCCCCGGTTCTATCCCCAGCAGCCCCGAGTTTTCCCGGCTCTGGCCGGCAGCGAGTCCGCACAACGTGAACCCCTCATACAACTCAGCCATGCTGTAATAAGAAGGCAGGACGACTCTGAGAGGAGAGACAGAGGAAAGCCCATGCGGTGCGAAAGATGAGCAAACGTAGACAGAGACCCCTATAGGCGAGGAGTAGTTACAACAAGGCTCTAGAACACAGTGACGTCAGTGGCGTTGCAAGCCCCACTAAATATATTCAAAACATCTCGTTTCCCCAAATCAATATATCAGCACGTCAGATGACATCCACCCCACACTGGTGCCTATAAAAAGACAGTGTACCTGGAAGTCCATTTCGATTCTGTAGTAGGCTACTGTAGCATGTAACTTAATAGTGGATTCACACCACCGAATGTTAATGTGTGACGTCTTACGTATGTATGTAGATTGGGCCTATTGCTGCTGTAGTTCCATTGGCGACAGCTGTCACGTGACTCGCGTCACATAATAGCTGCCATCGACTCTATAAGTATACGAGGGCTAAATTTTCCATGCAAATAATAATAATGCAAATGATGAGTCATTATCGCCAAAACTCCCATTATAATAAGAGTTTTAAAATAAACGTTCAAAGGGAGGACATAGATATTCCTTACAGTGGATGTGGCCACTTTATTAGGAATGGGGTCGATCCACGAGGGATAACTCCCTGTGCATTGGTCCGTTCTGGTCGATCTAGCTTGCTCACAACCTGCATGCAATGTGTGGGTTACTGTGCATGTCAACCACAGACTTTCAGATCGCACAGTCCTCTGCAGCCATCGTCTCCCTGATCAGTAGGTGTGGAACATTTCTTATAATGTGCCAACGGACGTGTGAGTCCACAACCCCTAACCCCTGACCCTGACAATATCATTCTATATATATATATATATATATATATATATATATATATATATATATATATATATATATATATATATATATATATTGGGATGTTGGCTCTTTTGAGCAAAATCTGATATGTAGGTATGGGCAAGGTGATTGTATAAAAAAAACTCAGGTCAGATTGCATTTCACTTTATTTACTACAAGATGTAAGAAAGTGGAAGATAATAACAAAGAAACACAAATCTATAGAAACAAAACAGACTCTCGGGAGCCTGACACAGAGTGGCACTTCTGAAGAAACACAGAGTGGCTTTACATTCAAAAACTTGGTCCTTTTAAATCTGAAACGACAGTGGTGCAAAACGAAAAAAAGAAACAGCAAACCTAAGAAAAATGTCATGGAATTCAACAGAAAATAGTAATACAAAAAAAAATATTCTTTTTTAAAAGACACCCTAACGAGTTTTCAAAGCCAACTCTTCCGTTTAAATGAAGCCCAGCTTCCAGTTGTTGCTCCTCTTCCCTGCTCTGAGAGCGGACAGGCGTGCAGGAGGGTGTCGAGGGGCACAGTGTGATTCAATGCTGGCCACTGAAAGGTCTTCCAGCTGGTGTTCAGGGTTCAGTTACTGAACCTGGTTCAGATATGGCCAGCTTATTTTACAGTGGTATCGTAAAAGGTTTGAGGCTACACAGCTTGAAGAAGGTACATGAAAAACAGGAAGTAGTTTATACAAAGGTATGTTACAGATTTAGTTTACAGATTAAAAGATACAGCATCGCATGCAGAGAGGCACTGAGATAAGAGGGACATTTTATTCCTGAAACATGCTCAGTTTAATCAAGTCTCTGCTTTTTTTTTTAAGAATGGATACTACGCAACTAGTCAACTTTGCATTCACTTTTTTATATACATCTTCGAGTGAACAAAATCCCTGCTTTCTGTTACAATGTGCAGACAATTGTTAAGGTATGGAACACTGTGCAATATTTACTTTAGCATGTTTTAAAACGGAATTCTACAAGTTCTGGGGTTTATTTGATAGGTCTACAATGCTGGCAGATCTAAATGCCACCGCACTTTTAATAATTACAATAGGAATCTTCCCTGGTGTTTTACAGCAATACACTGAAGACTGAGACTCACAACGTGCACTGTTCCATTTTTTGAGCCCTTTTTAAATAACTAAACAGATCTGTCACTGTTTAGACAAATAGACCGTCGGCTTTTCAAGAATTCACATAGGAACACAAAGCAACAATGTACTGTTTGTAGCAATGTCTGCAATATCGTGTGTAAGGTCTTGTATCTATCTAGCTGGCATGTACACAAGGCATCTCCTTTTATTATAAGAAGGCATTTCTTACCCATGGGAAGCTGCTACCCTAGAGTACATTGGCAATATCAACAGGCTTTCAAAAGCTAACGATGCACAAAGCTAAAACAACAGAGATCACACGTCAAAGGGGACAACTGGATGAAAACAAACGGATATTCTTAACAGCCTGGTGTTGTTTTTTTGGCTTGGATCAAAGGGCTTATCCCTGAAAGTAGAGATCTCAACGGGACAGCTTGCTCATCTCATACAAGCACGTCGTTTCTGCAGTTTCCTGGACTCTAGTGTCGGCAGCAGCTTCTTCTTCTCCTGCTCTCCTGAGCTTGAGCACTTTATAATAAATGGCTTTCTAGACCCGATCCAACAGTGTCTGAGAGAGCTGTCCTCTAATGCAGCTGCACCTCTGCAAAACCACTCTCTCCTCCTCACTGTCATGTTGTATTTCTAACAGGGTCTGGAACTGAGTGTGGAATGATTTCTGTGTGCATTCGGGATTCATCTTCTAAGGCACCACTGCCACCAGGAGCACAGCAATCGAGAAGCATTATTACTGACTAACTAACTGGCCCATTTCCATTTTTACAGTCTGAACTACAAACGGATTCAGATCTTGGATATAACAGCCACTGCACACACTGCTACACCCAGGACAGAAATGGCAAATGCACCAGCCTGTGTGATCTGAACACTGATCCAGGGTAGAAAAGGTTAATGCACCAGCCTGTGTGATCTGAACACGGATACAGGACAGAAAGGGTTAATGCACCAGCCTGTGTGATCTGAACACTGTGGACCGTGCATGTGTTATATAACAAATGTGTTTCCTGCTGCTGATGGCTATTTTGTGGCTATTGTTATCTCATGGTTCTTTTGCAACAGCCAGGGCAGACGCATGTGTCTGTGTGGGGGGGCAGGCCAGAGCACAACTCCTAAACATCAGCATGTCTGCCTTCCTCCAGCCTGCACTAATGCACTGGATATCCAGCTGTGAAGCCCTAAGAACTGACACCTCTCAGTCTTTCCAATGACCTTGTAACAGTGTACCATGGTAAACATGCATGGAACCATGTTTTTCTGTTTACTAAGCTACACACAGCCATGCTTTACCACACTCTATTCTTTAGCATGCTTTTACAACTCATTACTACACTCCGCTATTCTTTTACCATGGCGCACCTTTATTGGTATAAAACTTCTGGTTCACTTGTCCATAAAGAAACATTCACAGACATCAGAGAGAGACACATGTACTCCACTGGGCAAACAGCGAACACCCTTTCAAACCATTGAAACTGCCCGGTACTACCCTTTCAAAAGCTCATGTCATGTGTACATTCTACCCCACTGCATAGACCCAAGACTTGGGTGACAGGTGAGTTAAAACAGACACATACTAAATGAAAGGAACACATAGCATTTCAAAAACTGGACATGGTAATCATTTGAGAAAAACTAACGTTCACCTTTCACAGGCGGTTCAATACAGCCGAACCGGAAAACATGCTCAAGAGACTGAGCCTTTTAGAATCCCCTTCAGCAGACAGTGTGTAACAAAATGAAGAAATAAAAAAAAAAAAACGCTTTCCTCCATGCATTTGTTTCACTATCAGAATAAGGGCTAAGGTCTTTTTACTGGATGCTGATGTCCTATAAAAATAAAGGCTGGTTATCAGCACACACACACACACACACACACACACACACACACACACACACACACACACACACACACACACACACACACACACACACCCCCAGCGGTTACTGGGGGTTGGCGTCTGAGGGCTGGTGGGATGGCGAGCGCTGGGGCAGGCGCAGGGAGGGCAGGCGCAGGCGGGGCACCCTGTCCGCAGGGTCCGGCAGGGTCAGGGTCTCGGGGGCTGACTTCTTGCGGGGCCGGTCCTTGGGCACGGAGAGGAACTCAGGGGCGTCGGTGGCGAGGGGGGTGGAGGGGGCGCTGGAGGGGCCGCTGTGGGTATAGCAGGGCAGGGGGGTTTCGCTGATAGAGATCGCGGGGGGGAAGATTCCGATCTTCTTGTTGGTGGCTTCCTGAGTGGCTCTTTCGAATTCTCTCACTTCATCCATTGTCATGTCTTCGATTAGGAGAAAAATCAAAACACAAGCTACTTCAGCATGGTGAAAGTACAGTATGTAGACATTACATGATTGCACTGGTCAGTGACCAAGGCTTTCAGTGATTTGACTATACTGGCTGCTGATATAGCAAACTCCAAACACATGTCAAATGTAATGGACATGACTGCTACTTTGCTATTTAGTTTGTTGCTTTGAAAAATCTATTAATACTTCATAGAAATATACTGGTTTGTAGGGGTGGAAATAAGATTCCCATTGCATAGCATTTTAATCCATTCCTGGCTTTACTGGGAGTTTAAGACACACCTGAGTTTGTTACCTATACACTGTGGCTAGTCAAGCACATATTAAAACCTGGAATGGGTAAAAAACAATGGGAGTCTTATTTCCATCCCTGGTTAGTAAGGATGGCTACATGGGCACAGTTACTGTAGAAAGACAATATATTCCCTGTTTGTTACTGATATGTACATTTAAGGAAGTATTTGTTAAAACAGTGACATCATTCAACACCCTAATGGACATGGGCTTGAGAGATTGATTAAGGTCTATGCTGCAATGGGATTACTGAATTCAGGGGAATGGGTTCAACATGGTAAGAAGGAGTATCTAGAAGGAAAAACAGGCATTCTAGTTTGCATTAATATTAACACACTGCTTGCTGAGACATCATAATAATTGCAATCTTTCAGCATTTAGTTATCATTAATCACGGCAGGCACTGGTTATAATAAAAAAAACATACAGGTGTAAATATTAAAATAAAACAGGAATGTGGCGTCTGATATTATTAATGTACAATGGTGTGTAGCGTGTATGTCATTTTTAAAAGTTGAAACTTTTCCAAAATAATATCTGCAATACTTCCGACACAGGTGTTTGTTCTCAGACCCGAGTCACTGTTTCACCCCATTCAACCCACAGGCTTATAACACAGGCTGCTTTTATTAACCCAAAGTGGTGGCTACGGAGGAAAGGGAGGGGTGGGAGAGAGGATTATATGTTAAAAGAAATCAGAACATACGCTTGCTTTGTCACGGCTCTCTATTTCATCCAGTGAAGATGAATTTGTGGGATGCTGATCATTGCATACTTTAATGTTGGTTTGTTCATGCATTTGTTTCTCGTATTCCCGCACGTCATCCAAAGTCAAATCTGTAAAAAGTTCAAGACGTTGGCAGCTCCTGTTAGGAAACTCAAGACTTGGGGAGGAGGAGGGGCATGGGGGGGGGTGGTAGAAGGAGGTGGAAGGAGAAGCATCTTGGGCTGTGGGTGCCAGGCAGGTTTTACAGAAGGCAGGGCAGAGGGAGAGAGAGCTAGCTTCCTGACTGATTGATTGAACAAGCGAGTGAAGCTAGTCTGGAGAGATGGAGGAGGGTGTTAGCAGCAGTGGGAGAGGGTAGATCACGGCTGGTCTTGGAGGAGGCGGGGAGGCTGGTTAGTGCAGGCAGGTAGAAGCCAGCGAGCCAGATCTTCAGAAATGCCTCGCAGTATTTGAGAAGATCGTCGGCATCACCTGTGTGATGCCAGCGCAAGAAAGTGTCTGTGTGGAAATGTTTCTGACTTACCTTTCACGCACTGTAAAAAAACAAAACAATTACAGAACATGCCACCCCCCAGATTCATTGAGGAGTTAGATAGTGCTCTATAATCTAAACCAAAGTGTACATTATAGAAGGACATAGGGTCGAGATTCGTTTCAGTCACCCATACTCCCTAAGACATTTCAGGGGGGGTTCAGAGGCGACAGCTCGGAAGTCTTATCTTAAATCAGAAGATAATCCCAGTTTAGATTAAAGATCCGTTCATTTAAGAAGTATAAATAAGCATGTTATTAAAGCTCACCATTCCTCCCTATACAATAAAAGACGCCTCACAGTGCAAGCTGTGTCTGTTACTGCTTCTTCTTAGTATTATTTATTGTGCTGTATGATAAGCAGTGCCCAATCTCTGGAGTGTGCTGCATTTATTGCATGAATTTGTATTCTCATTAAAAACCCCATTGTTTCATTGTAAGTATTTACTTGCCATCATTAATAACCTCAGAGGACACGGACCACGCTGTTTCCCGTCCTCTTGCTATGTCGTATAGGTAGTAGGCTGGCTGAAACAGAGCTGGGTGCAGTCCTCTTTCCAGGGAAAGGAGGCTGGGAAGGGGACAGAGGAGCTGGGGGTGACATGCTACTTGCAGGTCACAAGAAAAGCCTTCTGTGCAAGAACAGTGTATCCCTTTATCATGGACCTGACTGACTCACGCTGTAGGCACGGAACAGAACCTGTACATTCCGATTCTAGAATGCCGCAGATAGACACACATGGTTTGTGTTAGCTTCAATAAAGTGGGACTTCTCAAGTGCTCGCACTGAGGGCTCTGGGGTCAGACCAGCAGCTGTAGGGTTGGCAGTAACATGCCATGTATTTTCTGTATACCGTATGCAGAGCTGGTATAATACTGTACATGGTATGCTATGAATGGTTTAACACAGGGCCAGTTTAAGAAGGTATTCTCTCGTGCTTCAGCACAGTCAGTAACATGATTGGCTTATTGGAGGGTTACCCTTATTGGGATTTTATAGAGAAAAAGATTTCCAGATCTTCCAATTAGATAAAAACATGCTTCAGTAACAAGAGCTTTGGCTATGTGAGATTTAGCACAGCTGTTGTAATCGGATGTGAGATTTAAACTCAAATTGAAACTTATATATATATGAGTCATTGTGAAATGAAAGGATGAGACATACGTAAGTAGAAGATCATGAAGTGGAGAGGCACTGAAACTGTGCTATATCGAAGCAAGGAAAAACAAATACCTTCAGTGTGTGTTTCTATTGGGATTTTACAGCACTGCTTTGGAAAGGGAAGTTAGTAACAGTGAAGCAAGCATGTGGTTTCACACTCAGAAGGAAAAAAAGTAGCATATTAATAGATATTAGCAAACACATCACATATATACTGGTGATAAAATAACAAACACAATATCCATACCGTTACAGTCTCACGAAGTTCTGTATGTTTTGAATCAACTGGACTATTAATAATATTAATCATAAAGAACATGTTGCTCTGTCCACCCATGCAGACACATCAGAGCCAGACACTGCTAAATCAACGACCCACCTCAGGCTGTTTGCATGAATGTTCTAGACTAGATGAATGCAGAACAATAATAAAAGGAACGAGCAGGAGTCTGACAAACTCAGGAATTACTGTATATGTGAAGAGGGGTTCCTCTATATCCTGTATATGTGAAGAGGGGTTCCTCTATATCCTGTATATGTGAAGAGGGTTCCTCTATATCCTGTATATGTGAAGAGGGTTCCTCTATGTCCTGTATATGTGAAGAGGGGTTCCTCTATATCCTGTATATGTGAAGAGGGTTCCTCTATATCCTGTATATGTGAAGAGGGCTCCTCTATATCCTGTATATGTGAAGAGGGTTCTTCTATATCCTGTATATGTGAAGAGGGTTCTTCTATATCTTGTATATGTGAAGACAATTCTTCTATATCCTGTATATGTGAAGAGGGTTCTTCTATATCTTGTATATGTGAAGACACAGTGAATCAGCACAGTGACCTACCGATCCACTCGTCCACCCAGGCGAAAGCTTGTCTGTGTCCAAGCAACAGCACGTCTCGAACAACCTGAGGGGCAACAAGAACCACACAGGGCTGAATGAACACGGGCACCATGTGTTCATAAACCCTAACCTCAACCCCAACCCCAACCCAGACCCAAACCCAAACCCAAACCCAACCCGGAACCTAACCCAACCCCAGCTCCGACCCAGACCCTAACCCAACCCCAACCGTAACCTCAATCCCAACCCCAACCCCAACCCGGACCCAAACCCAAACCCAAACCCAACCCCAACCTGGACCCTAACCAGACTCCAACTCCGACCCAGACCCTAACCCAACCCCAACCGTAACCTCAATCCCAACCCCAACCCCAACCCCAACCCGGACCCAAACCCAAACCCAAACCCAACCCCAACCCGGACCCAAACCCAAACCCAAACCCAACCCCAACCCGGACCCTAACCAGACTCCAACTCTAACCCAACCCCAACCGTAACCTCAATCCCAACCCCAACCCCAACCTCAACCCCAACCCCAACCCAACCCGGACCCAAACCCAAACCCAAACCCAACCCCAACCCGGACCCTAACCAGACTCCAACTCCGACCCAGACCCTAACCCAACCCTAACCCGGACCCTAACCCAACCCCAACCCCAACCTCAACCCCAACCCCAACCCCAACCTGAATCCTAACCTCCACCCCAACCCCAACCCCAACCCCAACCTGAATCCTAACCCTAACCCCAACCCCAACCTGAATCCTAACCCCAACCCCGACCCCAACCCCAACCCATGTTGACAGCTGAACTTGTACAAGCACTATACTATACAAGGTCCCTTTACTCCTTCACTGTTTAATATGCTTTATATGTAAGACAGACAGTGAAATATCAAGGTGTCAGTATGTGTGCTGTTGGCCCCCAATTTCACCGCACTAACCTTGTGCACAAACTGCTCGACTCGTGTCTGCAGCCCCCACACCTCGAACTTCACAGTCACCAGCTTGTAGGAGCACATGATTGGCTGCTGGCTGTCCCTCCAACCCTCCTTGAGCAGACCACGGGATGTTTTCTCAGACTTGAAATAGCGCAGGTCCTGGAACGAAGCACACAGACACAGACAAGCTTTACAGCAAGGATCAGCTACTCACACATCGCAAATGCAGCAATCCATGCAGAGTTAGGGGTGTTCACGCGCATTCCTTCTCTGAATGCTTTTCCTTCTCTACTCATAGAGTCCAACAAGTCTTCTTTTTCAGTAGCTTTTTATTACCCGGTGCATCTATTCCACTCATTGTGGGCAGACGTGTTTACAAGAAGCACACAGGAATGCTAAAGGGATGGGATTTCTTTAGAGGACTGTTCCGCTGAAGGATACGCCCTATAGAATCACGCACCACAAGGGGTTTAGTTTAACTGGAATTTGAACAGTGCCTCATTTATTATCAAAGTGGATACCCCGGTACTTTGAATAGATAACTGTGAGCCCCTCAATGCTTTCTCTCAGCGGCACATTGTCAGTAAGGATGCTCTTGCAGAAGAGACCCTGGATCAAGTCTTGTAAACATGCTGTATTGGCAGCACTGGCAATGCTGCCCAAAGGCCAGGATATCAAGGTCTGTTAAAAGCAGCAATTTCAGACAAAGTGATTTCTTACAAGCGAGCATAAAACCAGCTTATGAACCTTGTTCCTGTTACCCATTACGTCGTACGAGCCGAGCTTCCTGTAAAGGCTGCTGGAAATCTAATAATAAAAATCAAATAAAATGTGTTTCTTTAGCTGTGCATGTTTGAAACTCCTACTGTCTGTGACCACTAGACTGTCGGCACAGATATTGTGTATTTAAAAGCTGTGCTGTTTGCATCAGACATTTATAGCATCCTGATGGATCAATCTTAGTGTGCGGCATGAATCCAAAGCCATTATGGAGACAAGCGTCTATTAAAAGGTATTATCTTTTAGAGGCTTCATTGAGCTCTGGGACTGGCGCCGACACGGCCCCTATTATATCATTCAAGTTACATTATGCGATCTTCACTGGGATTCCTAGCTTTTGAGATACAGCCGAGCCCAGAGTTATTAACGGTCACAGAGGCATCTATATGTCAATTAATTAAGAGAAAGAAGTCGTGTCAAAATCTTTTTAGCATGGTAAGAGAAACAGATAAGCCTGTTGCAGTACTGGAATCAGCCCTCGCAGCAAACCTACTGAGTCACAAATTCAATTGAAAGGATGGTCCTTCTATCACCTGCACTGAAACAGTTTCCAGGTCAGTGCCGCTGATCCCTGTCTGTGACAAGCTTGCAAACGGAATAAACGGGCATCAATCCCACACCAGTGGCCAGCAGTGAAACGGGTCACATCCCTTGCTTTCTGCTGGAGACATGTGGAATGATTCTAATAAAATGCACTCCTAACTGTAACAAAGGAAAGTGTGGCTGATCGCAGTCGTTATTTTGTAGCAGTTTCTTAACATCGTTTTAAGTTGGTGTTTCCGATTGCTGCCTAACTTTGGGGATTGTGGAATCAAAGTTTAACACTAAAAAATACAAAAAGTAAAAATGCAAATGATCCACCTGATGGATTGACACATCAGCAGAAACATCTGCTGAGAGAGAGAGAGAGTGCTCCTGCTTCATTAAGATGAAAGATCTGGGTGTAAATACAAGGTCTCCTGAACCTCAAGGGCGCCTGGGTTTGTTTGCGCTGACTAATTGCGCTGTCATCTTTCATTAGTGGAACAGAGGATTCGTCTCATCCATACTAAATCACTGGACATTATTTTTCTAGTAGCAGTTTCAAAACGAGCACTGAAGCCTGAGACAGGGTTGCTTTCAAAGGAATTGATGTGACAGCCCTGGTGTGAAGAATCCTGTGGCTCTGTCAACACAGCTTTATCTCACAAGCTATTTTAAGAATGCTATTTTACATTGTGTGCATTAACCCTTTTCTAAAACGTAGTTAAAGCACTTTAAAGAAAAGCCCAGAACTGTTTCACGAATATGAAGTGTTAAATGATCTCTCAAGCCCGACTTGGCAAAGCTATGGCATGCGTTAACTTTGTAAAGAAATGAATGGGTCTTGGACCGACAACTATTTTTTGCACTGCGATGGTGCAGAATGACTGTTTAGTGCTTATACATTATTTATTGAAAAAGCCGCCCACATGAGCTCTATCACTGGCCCTCTGCCGCTGCCCACGCTGCGGGCTGATTCGTTGTCTAAAACGCTATTGATCTTGCATGATAGAGTTTGGAGTGGGCTGGTGACCAGGTTACCACAGATTTCCAATAACGCTCTTTACTGCCGCAAAGCGACCTGATACGGTTTAGATTCTTGAAAAGGAGCCTGAAAGGAATACAATAAGGCTGCATACTTGGCAAATAAAACAGAACATTCCACAGTGTTTAATTATGTCAGCCCTGGCTGTGAATGCCTCCGTCTGCTCTCATGGACACAAGCAGCTGGAACTGCACTGCATTAGGACACACCAGCTCATCGCTACCCTTGGGGTTGGGGGGGGCCAGGAGAGAGTCCCTCATCAGTGTTAAAGGTGCAGCAGCAGCAGCACATTTAATTCTGGTCAGTAGGTGGCGCTGTGTTACTGCAGCAATGTTAGCTGTCTATGTATTCTTATTTTTTCCGGTTTAGAGAAAACTCAGTAGTTCACAACAAAGTGAATTTTCAATTGACCATGAGAAGGGTCTGCACGTTTGAGGGTTTGTAAAAAGGAGCCCGGTGAGACTCTGAGCTCTCTCGCACAGCCAGGGCCCTACCTCTGACTCTTTGTAGTAGCGCTCGGGGACCTCGTCGTAGGCGATGTCAACGAAGCAGACCTCTCTGTCCACGTCCTGGGCCTCGCTGCCGAAGATCTGGAAGAAAGCAGAAGAGAAACTCCTACATTGAAGGAGGTATTTCCAGGAAGAGATATAATCCTGTGTCCTGTGACAACTCCACTGCGTTACAGTGTGATTGGGTGTACGACAAAAAAATCAAAACTACATTTGTACAACAAGTACAAATCAGCTAAGAGACGCGTGGCTAAAAAGAGAAATAGGAATTTCACTGATGTTTCTCTATTATACACCTGATCCTGCCTGAATTGTTCTTTTTGATTAGTCTGACTTATAAGAAATGCAGTCTTGGTCCATTCAATAGGGGGCAAATTGCTATGTAATAAAAGTAACCCGATAGTTCCACCTGATTGCTCTTCAGCCTACCACTTCCCTCACACACATATTGAATACTGGATTGTTCATTCAGTATTCAATCATCTCCTGTTTAATGAAGCGGCTTGTTTTTTTAAATGAACACTTTAAAAGACACGGGTGAAAACACCTGGGCTATTTTAACAATCAAAAACTGCAGCCAATCTAAATACTGCCGCGGTATAACTATAATAGTCCTGCTGCTGTTCTGCCCCTCTTACAAGCACCCCAAATTAAAAAGGGTCAGTGAACAAACAGGTTTGCACATTTCGGAGTAGTGAGATGGGCTGCTGTTCACATAAACTGCAGCAGTGTGGAGTAGTGGTTAGGGCTCTGGACTCTTGACCGGAGGGTCATGGGTTCAAATCCCGGTGGGGACACTGCTGCTGTACCCTTGAGCAAGGTACTTTACCTAGATTGCTCCAGTAAAAACCCAACTGTATAAATGGGTAATTGTATGTAAAAATAATGTGATATCTTGTAACAATTGTAAGTCGCCCTGGATAAGGGCGTCTGCTAAGAAATAAATAATAATAATAATAATAATAATAATAATAATAATAAACTACCCTTCTCCCTGTATAGCTTTTCCATGACTGTCCACTGTGGGGAGCCCTGAATCTGCTGCAGGAACAGGAAGCAGTGTGTTAAACTAGGTGATTATGTAACAGGCTCAGGAGGGTCTAGTATGGGGCTTCATTAATGTATATTGTATATAACGTTGTATATAATGTTATTTTTTGATCCCTCCATTAGGGTTTGGAGCAGAGGCATGTTGCTGCTAATGTACTGTGTTAAGCTTTGCACGTGCTGCTTGGCACGGAGGAGAAGGAAGCTACACGCAGGCACCTGATATTTGTGGGTGGCCTGATTCGTTCTAGAGTCTGCTAAGTGCATTGGACGTCCTGTTGATAGAGGAGCTCCATGGCGAACCACACTGCAGAGGGTTGCACTGTGTGAGCATTAGAAGAGGAAGCCTATGGGTAAAATGAAGATGGCATTTTAATGCTAAATGTCAAAGCTAGTTTGAGGGTTTCCTATTCTCCTGAGTGCAGTTATCTCCAGGAGAGAGGCTGACGGAGGTGTGTTTAACAGAGTGAACAGCCTGGGGTTCTCAAGGCCTCCGTGTGCTCGGGATTGATCTCTGCTGAAGGACATGCTTTCAGTTTTAAAATCAGGTCCGTGAGCACGCAGGTGTCCAGTGTTCATTCAGAGCTGAACTCCTGAAACGATCATCACAGCGCAGGTCTATACTCATGGAAACTCGCGAGTATGCAAGCTGCTGTGTAACAAAGTCTGCACTGAAATGAATAATGAAGGGCCAGCGCCTGCCCCGACTCACGTCAGCACACCTAAACAGGCATCATACCATGCTCTCAATGAGTGCCATAGCAAGCAAAGGCACATTTACACTGGCTCCACATGCAAGTCATTTTCTCTCACTCTCAGTAATGATAGGGGGGAGTCATTAGAAAGCAATACTTTCATTCAGAGGCCAGGCCTGCAGGGTGCACAGGGGTAAACGATATTACATCAGATCAAACAGCGGCTTGACTCCCATTAAAGTAAAATGAATATAAATACAGCCTCTGAACAGCCCTCCCCCACTGTCTTCAGCAGCATGAATCAGCAGCCGGACAGACAGAGATTCTTTCTGCCTGGCCTTCAGGTTAAACTGACTTTGTGCATTTTTGATGTGTCTGCTTTGCTCAGGAGCTGTGTGTTAAAGCTGCAGAGCCCCACAATCTCACTCAGCGTTATTCCATTGATTAAACCTGAGGGGGAAGTGAAGGGAAAGAGGATGAAATGCGATGTTGTTCCATTCACTACTTACGTTGTCATTGCTTCCATTGTTGTCTTCGTACTTTGTTTCTATATGAATGGAGAACTTCGGCAAAAAGGAACACTAGAAAAAACAAACAGAAAGAAAATCATCATTAAATTATGAGTGAAGTGAATGCTTCTGGTACTGTACCTGCGTTTTAAAAGCTAATTCACTGGAATGAGCAAAGGCTCTCTACCTCCCCTTGTTCCAATTCCTAGTTTTGAACCCTAAGGTTTATTTAGATATCAGCAGAGAAGCACGTTGTGGTGTGTTTTACAGGAGTATTGTTTCCGTGCACATGTAACAGGGCGGAGGCTCGGTGTGAAGCAGCTCTTGTGACGCACACTGCAAGCAAGCCTCTTAAGAGCTAGGCTGGTTTGCAGAAGCAGTTATAGAACATTTAACCTGCTCTCATCTGCAGGGTTCAGAATCTGTTACAGCAGTGCACACACAACACTGCCACTTACACACAGTGCATCACACACACACACACACAGTGCATCAACCAACACTGCCCGTTACACACACACACACACACACACACACACACACACACACACACACAACACTGCCCGTTACAAACACACACACACACACACACACACACAACACTGCCCATTACAGCACTGCCCGTTACAAACACACACACAATTAGAACGAAATGCAATTTTCGTAGAACAGTCACACTGCTAAGAATTTTAAGTGAACACTTTAGAAGACTAAATGCATTTTCTGGAGGCAACATAGCTGTGGTAATCACTGTTTATACTAACTGTTTTGAGAATGGGGTCAGTTTACCTTTGAAAAAAACAAAACAAATTCGATTGCACAGAGAGAAAAATCCACACAGTTCTGGGTCACAAGCCGACGGATGTAGACCTGCGCTGAGCTTGTCTCTTCATCACCTTGCGCCTTTGCTTATAGGAAGGGAAAGTGTGAAGAATCCTTTCCATTTCTTATGCCTGACGCCTGCAATCGACTAACTGTCAGCATGACGTGCTAAGGACGGAGGACAGCTCTATTGCCAGCCAGCAGCAGGCGTTCTTGTTTCATTTCATGTCGTCAAACCCTCCGCCCTCCCCAACCACGTTTATTTATTCTGCTACACCAGGTGATGTACACTAGTCGCTCATCCCGTTTCTATTCATGTCATAATATATTCCTAAAAGAAAAGAAGAGAAAGAAAAAAAGGGCACTTAAAATGCTGCCCATCATTGATGGCGCTTCCCAGGAAGGCAGGAACCCAAAGTGAAACAACAAAGAGCCTGAGCGTGTGCCCTTCAATGCCCCTGGCACTGCTCGGAAATGCTGGACATTAATAATGGATCCAAGGCAAAAACATCAACCTCAGAAACAAAGCAGCTGCTGGAAGCCCTGCTGTGACTGTGCAGCAGGGAGGGCCTGTCCAGGGCCTTTTTACTCTCAGACCCGGATGTGTTCCGCTCGTTCCATGGGAACTGGACCAGGTTTTTGGATCTTCTCATTGATCAGACTGGGCTGTACGGGCCAAACATGAGGTCCAGGAAAGCCAGGGGGAGCGGATCAATGAATCAGATTGTTCAGCAGGTCTGATTAAATAACTACCTTCAGAGCCCCCTGGAACCAACCACGCCATGAAACTGCTAAGAAACAACGTCTGTGCATATACATCACATGGGTATTATTTTTCAGATCCTTTGGCTGATGCACATGACTCAGCATTTGAACAAGCACATAAAAAATAAAACCGCCACCATGGCGTTGCTGTGTATTAAGAAAGACTTGTGATTGTGAAATGACAAGTGAGCAATGTGCAGCAACACTGTGTTTCAAGAGCTGTTTAAACTACCAATTTGTATGACTCTAAATTAATTAGAACACTTTGGACAGAACCTCGTGAATGATAAACACTTTATACTGGCTAGTGTACAGCGAGTGACTAAAGCTAAAAATTCAATGCAATGTTGAGATTTCCTTTTTAATTGCCATTCTGATCCGTTTGGTTACGAATGCACTGGGTGGAGGAGACAAGTCACCTGTATCAGAACGTATTCAGAATGCCGAGTAACCTTTTATACACAGTTCAAAGAGCCGCGTGGCTTCAGAGGCAACCTGTCCTCTCATTCCGAGGCTGGTCACAAAGCGTGCATTGTAAATGGGACAGGACTGAAATGGATATGAGAAGATGTCTGGTGTACTCACAGTGTACTCTGCTCCGTGTTCCTCAGCGAGGAGAGATGGAGGCGCAGGGGGAAAAGGAGAAGAGGAAGAAGGTCAGTGGGGTCGAGACAGTGGTGGATCTAAAATTTCAGACTGGGAACCAGCCTGAGGTTTTACATGAAGACACCTGAGAGACCCAGGGAGACCAGTACAGCTAGTGGTTTTCTTAAAGCCCTCTTCTTCTAACCCTGCATTCAGATGCATCACCGGTTAGATCTATTGACCATACTCCAGTACATCAGCACTTTTAAAACGATTACTACATCAGATCACATTGTGACAGGACCTTAAAAGGCATAGGAATAAACGTTTTACAATCCAGTAACCCTAGCCTCTTCGCTCCACCCCCTCATCACTGCTTAGTTCTGCCTGTCATCTCAAACCACACTCCAAACCACCCTACTACTGATCTTCACCAACTCCATGATGTCCATTGAATCGCTAGCTGCTAAATCTCTGTCTAAAAGAGTTTGCAGAGCCAATCTCCTGTACTGCAGCATCTGAGTCTCCTCTGACTGATGGAGTGGCTCTGTAATTGGTGCCAGCCCTGTATTGTGCACAGCCAGCAGCATATACTCACCTGTGATGGTGTATGGGTAATAGTTCCAGGCCTTTTCCGTTACATAGAAGATCTTGGGCACCACTGCTCTAGCCCAGCTAGGGAGTTTGCTGGAAAAGAGAGTGAAGCTGGTTAAAGACTGCCCTCCTCGGCAAGAAGCCAGTCTGAACAGCCAGCCATTCAAACCAAAACCTGGTGTCCACACAGAGCACCGCTGTCACAGAGCATCCCCCCCAGTGACACGACGCTGACAAAGAGCCAGCAGCAAGGATTGGGTACGTTTCTTTTAGTATTACTACACTGTCAAAAAAAAATAAAACAGGGAAATACTCATGGAAACTCACGAGGACTAATGTTATGGACCTATCGAGGAAGAACTATGCTGCCAGCAAGTGTCTTTCAAATAATAAGAATCGCACCGCTTCACTGAGGTTCGGGTTTTAAACAGGTTACCAAACCGTGTTGATAAAAGCCAATAAGGGCATCGCTCCTCGTGAAGATTCAGACAGAAACCAGACTGATCATACTGGTCTCCAAAGGAATATTTTCCAAGTATGAAACACCCATTAAATAAAATAAACACTAAAAACAACCTGGAACACTATTACTGGTGCGCCAGGCCTTTGTGTTTCCCCTGTAATTAATGTTGCATATCAGCAGAGCATGCGTGCGTGTGTTTGTCATTGATGTCCTGGTAATGCAAGGCAAAATAAAAGAAAGAAATAAAAACGAACAAATAAACTACACCAGCGCGCATTCAAAATGCATCTGCTTATTAAAGAGGAAATATGCTTCCCGGGTTAGTACAGCAAAGTAACAGACAAATTACTCTGCAGGCTATGAACCCTTATTTGGAACCACACAGTGCAGTCTCAGGGAGTGCTACAGTACATTACTAGGATCCAGCAGGGCAGCCTATTGGTGTGAAGACTGCTTCCTATTACTTCTAATTCATTCTACTCTTGTTATATCTTTTAGACATGGTACTGACTGAATACAAAGTATACTATAAAGATGCAAAGCACTTGAAAGTGAAGCCGCTGCTGTGAAGCTGATTGCTAATCAGTTACAGGGTTGTGTACTGAACCCCGCTGCCTGTCAGTAGTTTTGATATTGTTTTCACTCGTTTATTTCGTGCGACACGTTCCCCCAGTTCTTTAGAATATAGAATAAGTGCTGACACTGGAGTTGTTGGCTTAGGTTCACACAGTCCCAATCAGACTGTCCTCCGAGTTCAGGGCAATACAGAGAGATGACCGAGTACTGTACAGACGTCCTTCTCTTTTGAAAACCTGCTTTTTTAATGTTAAAATCTTTCCTGCGAAAACTGATCTGGCGACAGTATCTGGGGTCCTGTTAATGACGCACTGATTTTAAATAATTCAATTAATATCCTGAGAACGGATCTCCAAATTGATGAGTCTGTCTGGCTTTGCGTGTGATCATTTGGCAAAGAGGCAAGGAGTTTTTACATATCTCTGCATAGTCTGCTAATGAACTGCACGGTCCACGTCTCTGCATAGTCTGCTAATGCACTGCGTGGTCCACGTCTCTGCATAGTCTGCTAATGCACTGCGTGGTCCACGTCTCTGCATAGTCTGCTAATGAACTGCACGGTCCACGTCTCTGCATAGTCTGCTAATGCACTGCACGGTCCATGTCTCTGCATAGTCTGCTAATGAACTGCATGGTCCACGTCTCTGCATAGTCTGCTAATGCACTGCGTGGTCCACGTCTCTGCATAGTCTGCTAATGCACTGCACGGTCCACGTCTCTGCATAGTCTGCTAATGCACTGCGTGGTCCATGTCTCTGCATAGTCTGCTAATGCACTGCACGGTCCACGTCTCTGCATAGTCTGCTAATGCACTGCGTGGTCCATGTCTCTGCATAGTCTGCTAATGCACTGCGTGGTCCACGTCTCTGCAGAGGGGACCCTCAAGTCGTGGGTGAGAGTGTGTGTTTGCCTGTTAACACAACGCAGAGTGAAAGCAGACGGAGCTCCCACTCAGCAGACTTGCAGGGGGGAGAGCAGCCTGGAGGAACCTGGAAACCTGGCTCCAAAGCAGAATTTTATTTCCACGACCATGAGGAGAAGCTTGCTATCAAAAACACAAGGCAAGAATCAAAAGGACATTGATAGAAGAACGTGATAATACAGCTCGTGCAGCTACTGTATAAGAAGTAAGGAAATAGATTTTACAATTAAAAACCCACAAGCACTTCTTTAAAAGAGATCAGCAGCTGCACGGAGCACATTATACTCTTGGTTAAAAAGCTCAATCGCTGCACTTAGTGAGAGACAACGTGCTCCTACAGAAAGCGGTTGGTTTGGGGCATTGCAGTCTCCACACTCAGCAACCTGTTGCTACGGCTTCGGTATCTCACAGCAGATGGTGCTTTAGCAGCACACCCGCATCCCCCCCCCCAGAAACCCTGCTGCACAAATTGTTCAGTACAGCTAATAGGCAAGCATTTGCTAATGGTGCAATCATGGAAAATTACAGCTTTCAGGAAAGGACTCCGAACTGAGATAATGATTTAAAACAGCATTTCCAGTGACAGTCTGCATTCACCTCACAGAACAGCAACAAACAATAATGACTTCAGTACAGCTCAGCACACTGGGGACATCTAACACTGACGCCTCATTACTGTGGCTGTGGTCTCGTAAAGGCGTTTTCCCAGGGGGTCTGCAATCCCTGTAACCTGTGTTCCAACCGTTCTGCCCTTTATGAGCTCCAGTGTCTCTTTCACTACTTCCCTTCCTTGCTGTGCAGTTCAGAGCCCCTGTGCTTTCTGCTGTCTTTCTAGTCTTGCATCTTTATAGAGGAAAGCAGATCAATCGGTCTCTCTCTCTCTGTCTCTCTGGTACAAAGCAGAGCTCTCAGAATCATGTCTACGCCTCACTGCACCAAACACTGTGGGCTGAACAAAATAATTTTATTAACTTAAAACCCTGGCTACCTTTTGTCTTTGTGGATGCTGGTAATATCTATGTAAGAATAAAATGTTGTTTTGTTTTTTCCCCCATTACCAGATATTAATAATCCCTGCCAATTCAGACTGTCAATAAACTAGTCCAATTTGTTTTGACATTCTTAAACTGACACCTGCAGCTTCAAGACCGAGCAGCACTAACATTTTATAACTATTAAAGCCTGAGGGAGCCTGATCCTTTGCTAGTTTGAATTAATTTAATTTGTAATGTATCTCTTCCTCTTTCTGCACCCCAGTCTTGCATTGCTTCAGCGGTAATGGATCTGAAAAGCAAACCAGGGGTACAGAAAGATGAAGAGACATATTAACAAATGCAATTCATTAAATCTAGCAACACTCCTTAGTGCGTCAACAGATTTAAAAATGTTAGTCTGGAAGCTGCAGGGCATCAGTTCACCAATGTCAAAACAAATTGGATAATGTTATTGACACAGTCTACTTTTTAATATCTGGTAATGTATACCAGATTACATTTAAACAACAGCATTTGCAAAGACTAAAGGTAGCCCAAGGTTTTAAGTTGATAAAACGATTTTATTCAGCCTGCAGTGTGTCAGGTGCACTGTAGCTAAGACATGATTCTCAGAGCTCTGCTCCAAGGGTGTGATGACTGAAACCGACTCCTACATGCTTGATGTGCATAGGAAAAAAAACATATATAATGAACTGCCTTTTACTGCTATAAAACAATTAAAGTCAAACTGCAGTTTATTTTCACAAAAGTAAGTGTGGGCAGTGTTGCTGGTTATCCTCTGTTCTGAGGCTGATAAAGACCTGCACTGTTACCAATAACCTTGATTGCTAATTAGTTTCTTAATTGAGAGAGCTGCTCCTTTCTGCTGTGGTGTACCCGGTAGATCTTCAATAAAGAAGGGGCAGGCTTAATGAAGAGTGAGTCTGCGAGATCACGCAGAGGCCCTCAGCAGCTTCCTTGAGAGTCAGTCTCAAGCAGCAGCAGGCAGGAGGTCACAGCTGCACTGGTAACACTTTTTAGTTTTCAGTGTTCATGTCAAAAGGGTCAGTTTGTCACTGTTTCCTGTATGATTGCACTCGGGTGCACGCTGGTTTCTGTGAAACTGCATTGGTTTCATGTACAGCAGTGTCTGTGTCTGTGTCTGCGTGTACGCGGTCCCAATGGTCGAAGATGAGCTCAAATGCAAAGACATGTGGGGAGCTCGGATATTAAAGAAATAGCATTACTGTGCAACAGCTAAGGGTGTACCGATACGATACGGTTAAGGTAAGGTACCAAACAACCACTGATTCATTTTGGTAAAAAAAAACACATTAAAACATTCTCGCCCTTGAAAAAGTATTCTCACACTTTCCAGACCTTTTTTTACTTCTGATGGCTTTGGTCTAATTGTGCTGAGCTGAAAGCTCACTTTCCAGCTCCATTAAGAGAAATGCACTTTGGAAAGATGAAAGGTGCTGTGCATGCCTTCAGATTCCTCTGAAGAGGTTTCAAAATAGGGGATGAATGGAACATTAAAAGCCTTCTTTATGTGTCTTTCTACAAGACACTAGAGCTGATAAAAGCAGAAATCCTCTTGCTGCTTTCCGTGAGATCTTGAAAGGTTTCGGCTCTAAAGCTTCTATCAGCTTTGTGTTTTACGACTGAAGAGAAAAGAGAAGCTCTTTGAACCGGCATTCTCACAGTCAAACATTTCTTTTTTGGGCACTTAGCAGTAAGCACCACAGAATGTCACTGTCTGTTTTAACTAAGAACTTTCAACAGGAAAATCAAAGTTTTAAGAAATTTAAAAGGGGGAGAGTAGGTGGGGAGGAAGCTTCTGTTCTGTATCTGCCACTTTCCCAGATTATATCTGGTTCCTATCTGGGAATCTCTCCTTTACTTGAGGACAGCTGTGACAAAATAAGAGGCCGTGGAGTGTTTTGATGGGCAGAGAGGGGATTTGGCAGGGCAGTCAGAGAAGGGACCCCACACAGGCCTGAGGCTTCCACTCCTCCTGCAGACGGACGTGGGTGTGTGTGCATGTGTGCGTGTGTGTGTGTGTGTGCGTGTGTGTGTGTGCATGTGTAAGTGTGTGTGTGTGTGTATAGGAGCCTACCTGTTGAGGTACACACGCTTCTCTGTGCACTGGCCCTTGCCGTGTGCGGGGTCCTCGAAGGGCTCGTTCTGCACCACCTCCACGCCCTCTCCTCGGTCGCTCTGCTCGTGACTGTGCTTACTGATCATGTACAGCTGTCCGATCCTGTACTGGAGAAAAAACACACACAGACAAGGCTCAGTGTCAGCCCACACAGAGAGCACAGAGCAGCAGAGCTCCACACAGAGAGCACAGAGCAGCAGGGCTCCACACAGAGAGCACAGAGCAGCAGGGCTCCACACAGAGAGCACAGAGCAGCAGCGCTCCACACAGAGAGCACAGAGCAGCAGAGCTCCACACAGAGAGCACAGAGCAGCAGGGCTCCACACAGAGAGCACAGAGCAGCAGAGCTCCACACAGAGAGCACAGAGCAGCAGGGCTCCACACAGAGAGCACAGAGCAGCAGCGCTCCACACAGAGAGCACAGAGCAGCAGGGCTCCACACAGAGAGCACAGAGCAGCAGGGCTCCACACAGAGAGCACAGAGCAGCAGGGCTCCACACAGAGAGCACAGAGCAGCAGGGCTCCACACAGAGAGCACAGAGCAGCAGGGCTCCACACAGAGAGCACAGAGCAGCAGGGCTCCACTCAGAGACAATACAACAATGTGGTACAAAACATCAATCACCCCCCCCCCCCCACCGCATGGTTAGAAACCGGTCTAAAGGAAGGACTGATAGGACAGACTGTGGCAATGTGATGGAGATGCTGTCGTGAGGACATCAGGAAAAGGACTGAGACTTGTCTTTTTTGACAGCTGGGCAGTGTTACCACCGCAGAGTCCTCCTGTAAAAAGGTGTTAAGGGACTTTTATTCCCACAGACTCTGCAGTCTCTCAGGAACATAAGAGGATGCATATTTAATGTTGTTTTTGCCGACTGACATGACAGTTACATAAGGACAGTGCTGTCTCGGCTTGAGAAATGCAAGGCTCCAATTGAAATATCTGCGCTGTCTTATTTTATAGCTGTAGGCTTGTAGGTTTAATGTTTTATTTCCTCTGAAGAGAACGTTAGGTTGTTAACTGCAGGCCTGCGCTGTCCCTGCCACGTGTCGAGGCAATGATACCAGGCTGCCTGCTACTGCAGTGCAATGTATTTAAAAACAATAAGATACTGTCAGATGGCTGTGAAGCCAACCTTATTCCAAATTGATCTCTTACAATTCTAGGAAGTGCTGTTAATAGATTTTTTAAATTCTCTTTTCCATCTAAAGGTTTTGATTGGAGGCTGCAGACTGTGTCCACTGTGTCTGTGCCCTGTTCTTTTGAGGAATTCAATCAAATCTGAGTCTTTACACCACAGTTAGATGCAATGGTGTGTCCGAGGGGGGTGGGGGAGGGTCCCCTGACTCTAGGCTTGGCTACACTGCCACACACACACACAAAGCTGAAACACACACAAAGCTGAAACACACAAACACACAAAGCTGAACCACACACACACACAGAGCTGAAAGAGACAGACACACACATGCGCGCACACACACACACACACACACACACACACACACACAGTCACATGTTTGCATTCCTATATTTGTGGGGACTTCTCATTGACTCTTACTACATTTTAATTCCAGTCAGACAAAACGCCACACAGGCCTTTAGCTAATCCTTTATTGAAAAGCCAACATCCATTTAAACACTGCTAACCACTGATAAATACTGGGGCCCGTCCCATAGGCCATATAACATCTTTCTCATTTCAATCTCCATAACCCACGCTGGCCTCTCTCAGTAATGAGAACTATACCTGACTGGTGGGACTAGCATGCTTAGAGTGGCCCCATTCACAAAAGTGAGATGATTCAAGTTTTTATGAATGAAATAAAGTTCATGAAATAGTCTGTGTTTGATTGAGCAGTGCAGAGAGCTGCATAATGAGAGCTGATTAAACTTGTACCTTCCTGGGACACCCCAACATACGCAGCGCACTGATCCCCATTCCCTCTGAGCCCCCACTGATTCAGAGTCATTGGCAGCACTTAAACCAAATGACTTCATCAGCTGCAAGGCAAAGCCTGCTATCTGAGGTGGGCTTAGGCTGTAATCACAGAGAGAGAGAGAGAGAGAGAGAGAGAGAGAGAGAGAGAGAGAGAGAGAGAGAGAGAGAGGGGCAGGAGACAGGCAGCATGGTTACTTGGCTGCAGACCTGTGTGTGCTCTGCTGTGCACCCTCCTCTCTTTGCTGTGCTTCAGTCAGTCTACAGGCAATGAGACCTGTCACACTGACTTGTGATGAGGAGGAACATTAAAACCACACTGCAGCTTTGTATGCCTTGGCCCGGAAATTTGTTTGCAATTCAGAGAGCTGGGAAAACTGGCTGCAGCCCACAGTCGAAGCAGACAACAGAATATCTCAAATTCCTTTCTGATACTTTTCATCAATAATTAGAAGGGAGAGGTCCCCACGGATAGAAGACAGACAAACGAGACAGCGCGAGATCTGTTTTTAACCGATAAGCTCTCCAGTGCCTAGGAGAGCCAGTTAAGATTCCTTTTGATAAACGGTGATATCTAATGCATCTTTTAAATAAAAACATCAGCTTTGTCATTTGAACGCTGGGGTGTGTGTGTCATATGCAGAGTGGTGGTGTTCGTGTCTTACGTGTGCCTGCAGTCTGTTGTTTACCGCATGCGTTCAGCCCCGTGTGAACCAGAAGGCAGACCCTGCTCACAGGCGCTCTGTGGAGAGAGCGCTTTCCATTCCAGCAGCTATAGGCGAGAGTGAGCAGGAAAGACTAGCCTTTGAAGGCTCTCGTTTCAGCCTATTCATTGGGCTGTGGTTAGCCACACGCGAAGCAGTTACATAAAACATAACTCTGCCGCTCAGCTCGCTGTGTTTCAGGTTCGCTTGTAAGTACTGCAGGACTCCATTAAAGATTGAAACGATTCATTTATCGCACAAGCTAGCTTTAATAGATCACATTATTTAAATGAGTTAAATTAAATAATATACTGTATATAAAAACATACAAAAACACTCTAAAATACATTCATTAAACATATTGAATCGTTTAAAAAAAGCATTTACAGTACTGAAACAGCCATCTGGGTGCTTTAAAACATACTTGTTGTAGAAGTTCAGCACTAGAAAGGATGGTGGGGGTAGGGGGGTAGGGGGGTAGGGGGTAGGGGTAGTGATTATATGGCTGGTGGGAATAAGGTAAGGTAACAAACAGGATTTCAAAGTCTCTGCAGTATTCTCTACTCAGATAGACCCTGCAGTGTCTGGATCACTATGCAGGATTACTGCTCTAGTGCATATCAAGAGCTCTGGCAAATGTGCCAGTGCTGGAAAAACACACAGTTCTCAGAACACAATGCTGTGATTATACAGTGAGCTCAGAGCCGCACACATCCCTCACTGTGCCTAATTGATCCTGCGGGATCTTCTGCACTTAATTCCAAAGAGGCTTTTAGCTCTTCCTTGTGCTACTAAAGAGTGTCCCTTTCCATCTTCACACAAAGACAACAGATAATAAACACCAGCCCCGCAGCTCAGTGTGCAAAACCAGCCCCGCAGCTCCGTGTGCATCACCAGCCCCGCAGCTCCGTGTGCATCACCAGCCCTGCAGCTCCGTGTGCAACACCAGCCCTGCAGCTCTGTGTGCAACACCAGCCCCGCAGCTCTGTGTGCAAAACCAGCCCCGCAGCTCTGTGTGCATCACCAGCCCCGCAGCTCCGTGTGCATCACCAGCCCCGCAGCTCCGTGTGCATCACCAGCCCTGCAGCTCCGTGTGCATCACCAGCCCCGCAGCTCTGTGTGCAAAACCAGCCCCGCAGCTCCGTGTGCATCACCAGCCCCGCAGCTCCGTGTGCATCACCAGCCCTGCAGCTCCGTGTGCATCACCAGCCCTGCAGCTCTGTGTGCAACACCAGCCCCGCAGCTCTGTGTGCAAAACCAGCCCCGCAGCTCCGTGTGCATCACCAGCCCTGCAG
The DNA here is from genome assembly GCF_902713425.1 of Acipenser ruthenus. NCBI lineage: Eukaryota > Metazoa > Chordata > Actinopteri > Acipenseriformes > Acipenseridae > Acipenser > Acipenser ruthenus. The sequence continues at coordinate 839,228 of NC_081207.1, forward strand.
CTCCGTGTGCAACACCAGCACCGCAGCTCCGTGTGCAACACCAACCCTGCAGCTCTGTGTGCAACACCAGCCCTGCAGCTCCGTGTGTAACACCAGCACCGCAGCTCCGTGTGCAACACCAGCACCGCAGCCCTTCATCAACACTGGTTTCTATAACTGAGCCCGAGCCTATGGTGTTGCCGTCATGCTGTGCTCTGCTTATGGTTCTGCCAGCAAGGGTTTCTTCTAACAGGATCTCAGTTGGATTTAATCCCTAACCAGTGATTTTTCACAGCGGTGTCCTCTACGGGGTGTGTGTGCAGCCTGTGCTGATCTTTACAGGACTGCAAGTTGAAGATTGTACCTCTCACTTGCCCGTCACCTTCCCCCCTGTATTAACTGAGGCCGTGCTTGCGTCCCAGTTTGATCGATATGCACGGGGCACTGCAAAAGCAGACGCTGAGCGCAGAATAAAACATGAGTCAGTGTTTTAGGGGCTTGCACTTCAATCTGCAAACACTCCATGAACAGCAAGAATGACGACTGAAACGACTGCGCTATTTTACTGTTGACAGAACACATTTATTATCAGCTGAACGATTTACTCCTTTACACTCCGTGCTGTTAATGAATTGGAAAACTAGGAATGCTTTACCGTTGGACGAGGTAGGAGTGCACCAGATTTCCAAAGCGTTAACTCCAGTCTTGAACTAAGGATGCAGACTCAACAGTAATGTACGAAAGCAAGATTTGTAAAGTCAAACTCATCGAATACCAAGGAGACTGGCATTAACAGATCACAGCACAATCTGAAGAATATAAAACAGACATCTCCTTATTACAGACTCTTATTGAAAGGGCTTACAGCACCCAGGGCTCGCACGAGAGTGGCTGTGGAGCAAGTTATTGAGCATGAATCAATCCAGCCGATTTGAAAGTCAGATAGCGCCACAGCCGTCAGGAGGCCATTCCTCCGCAACAGAAAGAATCAGCTGCAGGCGCAACAGATCACTGAGCTGCGCTTAATGAGCATTTTAATGAGCGTTTTGTACAGATCACACAGGTGTAATGATGAAGACAGCTGACCTGCACACTGTATTTAATGGGAGTTCAGTGGCATTTGTGCACATCCCTCATTTCTGATGGGATCAGTTCCACCGTGGGAATGCATGAAGCGTTTGAATTATTACGTCCTGTGTGTGAATTCGGCTGTCTAACTCAACAGTAGGACTGTGCAGAGACTGGGACACTGAAAATGGAGGTGTGTTTAATCAGTAACACAGTGTCTGTGTTTGTTTCTCACACAGTTGTTCCTTCTCTTAAACAGTGATCTTGTGGTCCCCACTGATATCTACATTCCCGGTTTGCATCTCTGCCATTTGTTTCCATGAATCTTTGCACATATTCCAGTGCTAATCAGATAAAGTCTTAGTACAGAATTCTCTCGCAGTCAAAGATAAACCAGAGCCTATCAAACAAGGTCATGTGCTGTCATACTAACTGCGTCATTCGGCAGATTATCCAAAACAAGAGCTTTTCTAATCTGCCTCTAATGCGTAAAACACAAGCCTCAGCTCCCATCCTTGAATGTGTTATTTTCTCTTTGCTAGATAATACTTTGCTGTACAATAAAGAGGCTGGGGCTTTGAGCTGTTATTAATGAAATGTTAGCACAGCGTGTACAATAAGAGGCTGGGGCTTTGAGCTGTTCTTAATTAAACGTTAGCACAGCGTGTACGAAGCATGTCCTGAAATCTTCCATGTCAGACCCTGACAGCTGCGCACATCTGGCATTTCCCTCGTTACGTCAGCAGTATTCCTTTATCCTGCCCCAGCCCACGAGAGAGAGAGAGAGAGAGAGAGAGAGAGAGAGAGAGAGAGAGAAAGAGAGGCCTTTCCGTTGAGTTTGAGGGAGGCAGCTGTAGAGGGATCTGTTGCAACACATCTCTCTGATGGAGCTCGTCACAGCTGCCCTATCTCTCCCTCCCTCTCTCCCCCTCTCTATCGCTTGCCTCCTTTGTTTTCCAGCAGGGCAGGGCAGAGTCTGCTACAGCAGGAGTTTCAGAGTTGTTTACAACAAGCAGCTGCATCAAGGAGGTTTAAACTGTTTAAATACGCTGTGACCAATGAGGCAGCTTGCGTGTCAAGATGAGAAATCCATCCCTTTTATTTATAAGCTTCTGGAAAGCCACTGATAGGATCATTTATTCCTGTTGACCAATGTTTGCAATTCAGGAAAACAGGAAAAAACTAATTTCCAACATCCTGCTCAGCACAGTACAGTGCAGCCATTGAACTAATGCCATATAGAGGTCAACTGTTGGGCTTGAGATAACATATCTCTATCCCTAGACAATAGGCTTCTTATCATTGTGTACATGATTATTTGTATAAGGTTGCGAAAAAAAAAAAAAGAATATTGCTGCTAAAATATTACAAGTACTGGTTATCTTGTTAACATTTAAGTATATCTCATATTGGTTAGCGCAGGATTAATTTATTAACGAGAATGGAAAGAACAAGCCTAGACAACAAAACAAAACTTCTCCCCTGATCAGCACACCCGTACAGCATAACGTGTGATCAACGCATGCTGTAAACGGGACAGGCGGTCAATGACGATTTCAACACACATGGATCACACACTTGGAATTCGCTTGCTGTGAAATGGTGCAGACTGTACCTCGGATAAAGCTGCTGTCTCCATGCCCTTGCTGATTGCAGTGCTGATCTGGAGGACAGCCACGTGTTCTTCATGAATCACTGAGCTGCCTTTATTCAATTACTGTAGTTTAACACACACACACGCACGCACGCACGCACACGCACACGCACACGCACAATACCCCAAGACAGCAGAACAGACCCTAAAATAAGCAGGACTGTATTGAAGTGAATGTGCAGTCTGCTTTATTAAGCCACCATGCTCTGTTAAAGGCATTACCAAGGGACCAGGTACAGTACAGTGCAGGGTAGTTACACTTGAGACCAGAGGGTCTGGGAACTGGGAACTGAAAAAAGATTCCAAATGAATGTCTCTAGGGCAGCAGTGTGGAGTAGTGGTCAGGGGCTCTGGACTCTTGACCGGAGGGTTGTGGGTTCAATCCCAGGTGGGGGACACTGCTGCTGTACCCTTGAGCAAGGTATTTTACCTAGATTGCTCCAGTAAAAACCCAACTGTATAAATGGGTAATTGTATGTAAAAATAATGTGATATCTTGTAACAATTGTAAGTTGCCCTGGATAAGGGCGTCTGCTAAGAAATAAATAATAATAATAATAATAATAATCTGTGAAGAATTTGCTGATTTAAAGTCCAAGGAAATGAGATGTAACCCAGTGCGATACACATTTACACAGCGCCTCCTGAGCCACACATATCTGCTTCTCTGTGGCCTCCCTACACTAACGTTCAAAAGGTTGGAATTCGCGGAAGGTCTGTGCCGCACTATTTTTAGCTGTGAGATCATCGCGAGGCCCTCAAGTGCCTTGTTTACTCCATGTGATGTATCGGCAGTCATAAGATCCAGAGGGAAATGTTATTTTCCAATCCCCTCCCCCTGACACTGCCTGGACCCCTCACTCGCAGACATTGAACTCGGGAGACCAGATTCTTACAGTTTCACCTTAGAACTCAACAGCCAGCATGGCAGGAACAATTCACCATTCATATTCACAGTTACCAAGCACCCGCTGAGAGGCACAGATCTCCCTGTGTTCTCCCGCGCTCCAGCCCCTCTCTGTAACACCACTGGATTTCCACACTGCAGAGCTGGTGCAATGCTGAAGCCTGGGTCTCGACCCTTCATTTCTTTCATGAGGCTGCTGCAGCTTCATTAAGTATTATTTAGCTGCCCACTCAGCACATATTCCAGTCTAAACGTGATATGCAGCCTGTCCGGATTTTATGCTAGACCACGCTACAGCACGTCTGAACCTTCTTGTGATTACCACTGTGAAGGAGGAGGGGGATGCAATCTGCTGCATGCACAGTATTTTTGATCCCGTTAAAAAAGGATTAACGTTGTTTCTATTAATCCACTGCGTCAGGAGTCACATGCATTCTAGGTCCCAGTACCAAAAAAATCCCATAAAAACGCAATAAAGAAATAAGCTTATTTCTTTATTCTTTATTGAAAAAGAATTGAAATGAATCCAGGGTATATTACTGGTGGGTATATCCACTCCCCTCCATCAAGTATCGGGACTCAGGAGTGGGATTGTATAGCCGACGTGCCAGCTCAGTACTGCAGGTTCTCAAAGCACAGTGCCTGCTCTCTGTGTCTTGTTCTTTAAACATCTTGATTCCATTACTCGTCTCCTGAGCCCAAGCGATTTATTTCACCGCCCCAGCAGCAGGAGAGAAATGGATCTGAATCCTGCAGTCAGCATTTTAAAGTTTGCTACAGAGCATGCAACATGACTGCACCATGCATGAAAAGCATGCAACAAGACTGCACCATGCATGAAAAGCATGCAACAAGACTGCACCATGCATGAAGAGCATGCAACAAGACTGCACCATGCATGAAAAGCATGCAACAAGACTGCACCATGCATGAAGAGCATGCAACAAGACTGCACCATGCATGAAAAGCATGCAACAAGACTGCACCATGCATGAAAAGCATGCAACAAGACTGCACCATGCATGAAAAGCATGCAACAAGACTGCACCATGCATGAAAAGTACCTGTTAGGGCTTAATGGCATCTGGTTAGCTCCATATTCTAATGACAGTGGCGGACCTTAAAAACACTACCCAGAAATTAAGAAAACCTGGGGCTGGTTTCACAAAACAGTTCAGGGAGCAGTCGGCCAAATCCAATTCATTTCCATAGAAGAAAAAAAAATATTTAAGAAAAAAACACATTTATCCTTTAATCATATAGACGGCTGAGTGGATTTCTACTAAACCATTTCGTTCTATATAAAAATATATATAGCTTGCTAGCTAGTAGCCTGCTAAGTGCTGGCAGTGCTTTTTGAAACTGGCCCCTAAAAATCAGTCCCGGGAGAAGCACCAGCAGGATTCATTCATTGTTAAAACTGACCCCATATTCTGGGAAAAACACATCTTCCCAAGTTTTACCTTTTAACTAACTGAGTTAATGACAGAATGTCTAGCTCTGGTATGGAGCTGGATACAACAGTGTAGAGAATGTCAAGCTGCATGCTATTAATAAAAATAAGCATTCCTGAATAGGATGCAAAAGGCTGTCTGTAAAACAAATCCATTATTTCTGTGATCCCTTCCTTTTAAGGAGTTTGCAAAAAGGAAATAGTTGCGACCATAAATACTGCTCCGAAACATCCCATTGGAACCGTCACTCCGATCAGCCGCGCAGGATCCCTGCTCTTCAGTCAGATAATCTATTCACCGTTACTGTAACAGATTCATCTATTTACAGCAAAAATGGAAAAAGACAACATTTTCAATTTGATCCTGACAGTCCTATTAAACAGAGACTGCAGTAATGTGTGTGTGCAGCGGTTTCTCACTGGTCATGGCCACTGCTGGCTGTTTCTGTGTGTCTTGATTAACGGCAGTGAGCTGAGAGCCAAACTCCTTCATGCACAAAGATCAGAGCAACACATTCAGGGGAAAAAAAAAAACCTCTGTCCATCACATGACTGATTATCTCGTTTCCCTGACACGCATGAACTCTTTGAACTGCTGAACACTGCAAGACCAGTGCAACAGTGCGGCTATACCGGTCCAGCAGCATAGGAAAGAAAGACCACTCAGCTCCACTGGATTTGTATTGTTTTTCGGGGGAGTTAATTGGGGGGGGGCTTAAAAAATTGACCCAGAGGGGAAAAACACAAGCCGGGTCAATATAGAGTTAAAGAGAAGCGATGTTCACATTAAAACAGAGCTCAGTCGTGCAGGGGAGCTGGAGGGATTACCCAAGTGCTGACAGGGCACCTCCAGCGCTGGGTTCACCTCTTATGTTCCCCAAATGCCTTCCATATAACCCGAGACGCAGCACCCGTGTGGAATCTGCAACACAAAAGTGCGCCAACAAATGAAGTGGGCCGCATCCCTGGGGCTTCCGATACCGCAATGCTGACATTCAGCAGCGGGGCACAGCCCCCTCTCCCGGGCTATTCGTGGCTCCAGGGGCTGATAATGGGATCGGAAAATTGAAAGGCCACATGACAAGCGGTAGATTGCTGTCTAGCACTCGCTACCAATTTTCCTTTTTGTCTCGGCACATTCCTCCCGGTTTAAAAATAGCCAGCATCACCCCTGATCTTCTGCAACAGAAACATAAAGGCTACGCTTTCTTTAGCTCTAAGAAAAGCCATTGGGGTGGGGAAGCCAGCAGCATGGTGTTAATAATGGAACCTAGGCTGGGACCAAATCAAAACTCTGACAACCCGCTAATCGCACTTAACAAAACTGTATTTAATAGCGTTTTCTTTTTTTTTTTTTGGTAAGTATCTTTATTTTTTCAACTCATAAAAAGAAAACGCTATTAAATACAGTTTTGTTAAGTGCGATTAGCGGGTTGTCAGAGTTTTGATTTGGTCCCTGCCCTAGTTACGTTCTGGAATGCAAAAGGAGGAAGGGTTAATGAAGGGCGATTAGTTATTCACTTTACAGCTCTGATATCAATATTACTGTTCTAATGGGGTTTTTTTTAGGTCTTTGCAATTTTCTTGTCAGTTTTTTCATGAATGGAAAAAATCTGTCAATGTTCCATGCTATAAAGCCGAGCAAGTAAAATGCTTCCCGCAGCTGAAAAAGGGCAACCCTGATCCGGGAGCAATAAACTCCGATCAGATGACCAGGATTAACCCCGGCATGCTTCCTCGCCTGTGCAGTCCATACTGTTATGACAACACCAGCAATTGTCATGGTTACCAACGGGCACTGTAAAAAGCGGTCCGATTGGATAACAAGCATTCCAAGCTGTCCGAGGACCTATATTTAGCCTATTTAAAAGCACAACAACACACGCCATGGTTTCCAGCTATACAGAGATGTATAGGCGGCTGGACCCGGTCACAGTTAAAAAGTTTAAAAAACAAAACACAAGCTTCATGTTGTTTTGGTTTTTTTATTCACCAATGTACTGTGCACAGCAAATAATAATTAATTGCAGATTATTCATTAATTTCATTATGCTCAAGGATATACCTAATAAAAGATCACTCCTCTCCCCTTTGCTTTTGAAAATGCGATTTTATGAATATAAATTGAGGACAGGCTGATTACAATGAACAGCGCTCAGCTTGAAGGGCTTTTACTTGATTGTGTTCCTGAGTATAAACACACACCGCTCGTAACTCCACGAAGGCCACCCTGAAAGTTACAAAGCAGAATAAACACAGAGCACTCCAGCGTGCTGCAACACGATCTGGGAGACCAGAGACAGCCTGCAAGAAAAGGTGTAGAATTAAAAAAACAAGCTTTTTATTTCATGTACCAGGGGACCCCTGGGGACATGGTGCGCGTGAGGGAAAGCCGCTACAAGCACCTCCAGCCACAGGGTGGCGCTGAGCTTCACACAATTAAGACGGGAAATTGTGCATTAGCTTGATAAGAACGTATGGGGCACATCTGAAAGCCTGGCTCTAAATGGGGGAAACAATCCCTTTCCTCTGAGAGACAGGCGGTCCTTACACAGAATGCCCGCCCAGATCAGCAGTGAGCCCCATTGCTGTGGGGTTTGTGTTTGTGCACCTTGGCCTCCCGGAGTGCACACAGCGCTAAGACTGTTTAGATTTAAGCAGCTCTAGTGTAAATCTGGGTTTACAGCATACCCTTCACTTAGCCTAGCATGCTGGAATATCCCCTTGTACCTCTTCACATTGTATAATTGACCATGCTTTCAATTTAAAAGGTTCACATCAGCACCCCCCACCTCCTCTGTAGAAAATTAGAAGATCTGATGGCCGTAATAATAATAATAATAAAAAAGAATCATTCTGCTCTCAATTTGCACTGAACTGGAATTAAGAGAGGTCTCAGGCTAAAAAGACACTAAACCCACAACGCCTTGCTGGCTGAAGGAATTGGTTTTCCCAGCGGCCTATTGAAAGAGTTCCATTAGCCTTCATGACAAAGGGCCTTTGCTTTGTACCAAAATGCCTTCAATTACATTTAAAATGTGTAAGCATGGCCGAACCACGGACACACACACACACGCATCAGAACGTTCTCCCCTCTCAAATTCCAGCATTAACTGCCGCAACTTCTTCCACAACTCAAAGACCCTTGTGTGTGTGTAAAGTAGACAATTTGATCAAATGAAAGAAACCAAAACCAAACACAACAAACAACAGCACGATTCCAAATACATTTTGGTTACAAAAACAGGCTCTCAAAAATGCCCGAGGAGGGGTTCTAACCTATTTTCGTTTTCCTTCTGGGCTTTCATGTTCTGTGCTGCTTGCAACTGAAATGTGACATTAATTATCTCACAGGGAACACCAGCAGGACCAGCAGGGTAACTCTGCATCACTTTTCATTTCTATTTCATTGCACTAAAGCTCCGGTCAGCCCTGCTGCTGTCGGCTCTGTCCTCACCTCTCTCACAGCAGAGTAACGCTGCTGTCAGCTTTGTCCTTGTAATGTGTCTTCTAGCAATCATAATTTCATAAAATTAAGTAAAAAAAAAAAAAAAAAAGTATAGTTATGGTTTAAGCTTGAAGCCACAAAAGTCAGGAAATGCCGTCCCACCCATCCAGGTTCAGCTTTTAGCAGAGATACTGAGATGTGACGGGCAGGTAGCATTCACTGACAAGGGGAACAGTGACAATGGCAAAGGTAAGAAAATCAATTTTAAACTTCAGCAACTACACCTTTAACATGGAAAAGTTCCACCAAATAAACAATATTTGGACATTGTGATGCCTCAACAAGCAATCAACGCCCTTCATAGAATCTGACTTCACATTTATCTAATAAAAGCAAAAAAAAAAACAGAACACAAACAGAAAGCACCACAGCAGTGTTAAGAGGATACATAATGCAAACGTTTGCTGCGCCCCTGTCTGACATCTGTTGTTGTTGTTCGCGCGCCGATGAATTATGCATCTTTACAGATAAGCACATTTAATTAAGAAGATGGGTCACTGTGTCTTGCACAGGGTAGGAACGGGAGCTGCATCAAAGCTGGAGCCCCTCTGTTATTGTTTTTATCTGTTCTCTGTTTTTGTCTCTTTTTTTAATACGTTTTCAATCCAGGGTGCAAGTTGCATCGTTTTGGATGAAAAGGAAAACGCATGAGTTATGTTGCAAAACTCAGTACTGGAAATTTAAGAATATAATGTGCCCCCTTTTACAAATATTGGGTACATTTCTGCGTGTTGCAATATACGGTTTGTGATTTATATATTAGGGGCACAGTATACAAAGGCAAAGGTATTCTATACAGTACACTGGTGTTTTTTATAAGGAGGTATACAAATGATGTTTATTATACAGTACAAGAGTTGCATATTTTAAAAGAGCTGTGTTATACAGTAACCCAGGGCTGCTCTCCCACAAGACAAACATCTGTCATTGAATTGATTTGCTTTCTCTTAGCGTCTCTTAATTCAGCACCACTGAGTGTTTTACAGCTATGGAGGAAACACAAAGTAATAAAGCAGATGTTCGTTTCATTCTCTGCATAACATTGTAACACAGCGTCAAAGACATTAAGCAATCTCAAGCTGAGACTGCATTGCTGTGCAAGCCTGACCCACAGTCCTGAGACTGCATTGCTGTGCAAGCCTGCCCCACAGTCCTGAGACTGCATTGCCATGCAAGCCTGACCCACAGTCCTGAGACTGCATTGCTGTGCAAGCCTGACCCGCAGTCCTGAGACTGCATTGCTGTGCAAGCCTGACCCACAGTCCTGAGACTGCATTGCTGTGCAAGCCTGACCCACAGTCCTGAGACTACATTGCCATGCAAGCCTGCCCCACAGTCCTGAGACTGCATTGCTGTGCAAGCCTGACCCGCAGCCCTGAGACTGCATTGCTGTGCAAGCCTGACCCACAGTCCTGAGACTGCATTGCTGTGCAAGCCTGACCCACAGTCCTGAGACTGCATTGCCATGCAAGCCTGACCCGCAGTCCTGAGACTGCATTGCCATGCAAGCCTGACCCGCAGTCCTGAGACTGCATTGCCATGCAAGCCTGACCCACAGTCCTGAGACTGCATTGCCATGCAAGCCTGACCCGCAGTCCTGAGACTGCATTGCCATGCAAGCCTGACCCGCAGTCCTGAGACTGCATTGCTGTGCAAGCCTGCCCCACAGTCCTGAGACTGCATTGCTGTGCAAGCCTGACCCACAGTCCTGAGACTGCATTGCTGTGTAAGCCTGACCCGCAGTCCTGAGACTGCATTGCCATGCAAGCCTGACCCACAGTCCTGAGACTGCATTGCTGTGCAAGCCTGCCCCACAGTCCTGAGACTGCATTGCCATGCAAGCCTGACCCACAGTCCTGAGACTGCATTGCTGTGCAAGCCTGACCCACAGTCCTGAGACTGCATTGCTGTGCAAGCCTGACCCACAGTCTTGAGACTGCATTGCTGTGCAAGCCTGACCCACAGTCCTGAGACTGCATTGCCATGCAAGCCTGACCCGCAGTCCTGAGACTGCATTGCCATGCAAGCCTGACCCGCAGTCCTGAGACTGCATTGCTGTGCAAGCCTGACACACAGTCCTGAGACTGCATTGCTGTGTAAGCCTGACCCACAGTCCTAAATAGGTGAAGCACACAAGACTGCAACTCCATGCTGCATGCTAATGTTCCTGGTCTATACAGAAGCAGCATTATAGTGTATGAAAAACAAGCCCAAACAAACAAGAGAAGATACACTGTGCATCTTATTGAGAATGCATCAGCGTTTTTTAAACTCTGGAGGGAGATCACTGCAACACTTAATTGGATTAACAACCTCAGTTTTTTTGCCACAATCAAATCACATTCTTTAGAATCTGTTGAAGGCAGCAAAGTATCTGTGGAGCCTGCAGAGTGAACTGCTCAGAGGGTGTGCCCCTCCAGCTTGAGGCATTTGGGGAAGCTTATATTGCACCAGTCCTTGTGCATCAGTGGACAGAGAGGACCTTTCATGTGCACCGAGGCCTGCAAAACAAAAACCAGATCCCAAAGAGCTGCCGTACCATGACTACAGGATACGGCTGAGGAGCAGCGAGCTGTGAAAGGCAAGGAGACAATTGAGAATTCCCTTCCTGGACCCGAAGGATGAAACTCCCACTCATACTCATCCCCCCTCTGCTGGGGGGCTGCCAACCTCCAGGAATCTACTGGAGATGAGACGTGAACCTTACATGCACCCAAAATATAATGCATAGCATGGACAGCAATCGCCCAAGCACAGCATTGTATTAAAAACGAGAAGAGGTCATGCTACCATTAATTGGTACTGTATTCAACTGAACAGCAGCACCGTCTCCTCATCAATAAGACAGCGGTTGCAAGACATGAAACAGGGAACATGACAAACTCCCGTCTGGTCGTATCTCAGCCTGACTAGCCTGGCAAGTTATCAGGGCCTCTGTTTTCACTTCCCCTGCTCCTGCAACATCCTTCTTATTTTGGAACAAGTTGTGGACGTAAACACAGCTGATGGAAAGTTTCCTAGAACCGCTAAGAAAAATATTTAGTGGTGTATACACAAGAGCGCTGGTCTGAACTCTCCTTCACGCTTCCTTTGTCACAATCTGAACCACCCAAACACATGCTGCTGGTGCCTCTAAATATAGTGCCTCGCTGCTATCCAGTCCATGAGACAGCTGCTCCAGCCCAATGGATCGCTAAGCACTCTCCTCACACACATACCTCTCACCCCGCTGTAGCTCTTGTGCTTCCTCCTGCTGGAACAGCCTCCAGTGAGAAACCTGGAGCCCAGGACCCCTGCGCTCGCTCTCGTTTCCCCTGCAGTTACTGTAGCCTGGATGTCTGGTACCAGGGATGAGATAAAGATGCAAGTCAGTTAAAATTAGTGCCAGAGACTGGAAGTGTCTGGATGGAGCTCTGGTCCTTGTGCGAATAAGCAGGCTTTGATGCTGGAAAGAGGACTCTGTGAACTAGATTTATTATTGCACTGACTGGGGCCAGCACAGGTAAGACATCTTATCAGTCGTCTCCAGGCTGTTGACAGCATTTACTAGCGATGCTCAAAACAAAGGGAATCAGCTGGAGGATGCTTATCCAGCAGGACGTACTTGTGGTTGAAAGTGAAAGCAGAAGCTCACCGGGTCACATTGCTGGAGAGTTCATACTGAAGGCATTGCTTTAGCTCAGCACAGTGTGGTAATACAGACAGAAGCCAGACTTAGCGATAAGAACAGTAAGTGACTACAGAAGGAACTGCTGTGAGTATTACCTCCTACACTGTGTAGCAGGACGCCTCTCATATCTACAGCTGACACGAAGCAGCACCAGCTGGGATTCTTCACTTGTGTAAGTTAAAGGTAATTATACAGGGCAGCCTATCAGCCCTTAAAGAATAAAAGGTTAACAGCAGTGTGCTGTGGTAACAGAACAAAGGGCACTGATGCGGGGAGCAAGCACAGTGAGGGCATGCTGACTCACAGAGAGCTTCCCACACGCTCTAAACTTTTTAAAACTTCTCCATGAGGAGCATTCTCAAAAACTGGCCCCCCATATTGGAACTGGTTGGTTATGGATTGTGGTCCAAATATAACTATGAGACCAGTGCAAAAATGGTGCCAGATGAAGGTTTTGTATGTAAATGGGCTCAGTGCTCCAACACAACACGACAGACTGAGATGACTATGAAAATCAAACGACGAGCGACGAGTCCAGGCCCAAATCACAGGACCGAGTGACTAGCTTTTCGTTTCACAAGGAGAAGTTCTGAGATCTCTATGGCAGGAGCATGTTTGCTGAGTTTTTCTCGACACACAAAAGGCACACATACTGTACTGTAGGGCATTGGAGCCGCCTGGCTTTGTCAGCTCTGTGCATCCAGAGTCTTCTTATACTGTCACCTTTGTTGGTGAAGTCAAACAAAAAGCTGAGATGTGAAAAGCCGTCGCTAAAAGATAAACACATTCCTGCGTGGGCAGCCAGGCTGCTGGGACCACAAATAAGAAAGGGGGAGAGACTTCGTTTGTGTGCGGGAGGCCGAAAGATCAAGGTAGCAAACACATTAGAGCCCATATCACACATCAGCCGCAGACGCTTTTTACAAGAAGGGCTTTGCTTTGAAAAGGTGACCTTCTGCAGTTCAGTCTTATTGTTCTCTCAATTTACAGAACTCGTAGGTGTTCATCTGGACTTTCTTTTAAAAAGCACTATATAAAACGTAACAAACAAAAAAAAACATTTTTTTCTCTCTATGTCTGAAAGCTGTCTTTTTAATATAGTTTCATCTGAGAAAGCTTTGACATTCCTGGATGCACACAAGGACTTTTAATTAAAAGAAAAGGGGTTTTCTGCTGGTTTTTACAGGGTGGCGGCTGGGAAACAGGCTTCGACAGAACAGTGGGAAGCCGCAAGAACGTTGTCATGGTTATCAGAGACAAGAACATGGGTTTTAAAGCCTGGATTATTAACCCTTGAGATGTTTGATGTCTTCCTGTGGGTCTTTTAGCTACCAAGCAAATTTAACAGTCACATAAATACCCACACTCTTTACAGGGGGGGTAATCCATTTGCAGACTGAAACAAACAAACAAACCAAAACTGGAGGAGAATCTTTCCAAATAAATGTTATTATTATTTGTTTATTTTAGCAGACGCCTTTATCCGAGGCGACTTACAGAAACCAGGGCGTGTGAACTACGCATCAGAGTCACTTACAACAACGTCACACCCAAAAGACGGAGCACACGGTTAAGTGACTTGCTCAGGGTCACAGAGTGAGTCAGTGAGTGAGCCGGGATTTGAACCACCAGGGATCTCCTGTACAAACCCTTTTCTTTAACCACTGGACCACACAGCCTCCATGTTCTTGCAGCTCACATCAGCACGACTGCTGCACCTGCTACACTGCGAATTCCTTTTTATTCCCTGAAGTGAGAGGAGAAGACACCCCAACTCCCACAACCATAGGAATTAGGATGATGGGTCATGGTGCTAAAAGTAGCAAACACAAGCTCGGGTTCAACAGTAATTGGGTAGAGGGACAGCTCCTAGGTCATTGTATTTTCTAATTTGTAGATGTCAATGTGAGCTTTTATATATATTTTCTTTCTGGTTACCAGTAATTTTCTTGGAGAAAGTACCTTGGAGTAAATTGCTGCTTTTCAGAACGCGGAATAAAGCTATCCTTAAAGGATTCTGCAAACAATGTCCTTCTTTTGATATACTCTCTCTTTAGATCAATATTGGTTATAGCAGTTCTGAAATTACACTATCATGTCTGCAGCTCTCCATGCCCTGGCGATTCTTAAGGCTGCTCTCATTCGTAAATGAAAACAGGAATAATGACTAGCTACTGTTCAGGCTATGCTGGAGGAGTGATGACTGGGACTGGAGAATAAATGAAGTTTTAAAAAAGTAAAGTGCGCAACTCACTCCTGTCAAAGGGGAATTACTAGGAAATTCTCCAATCTAGTGCATTACTGAAATGTGCTGCAATACCACAGGCCAGTGTTCCTCCATATTAAACAATCCTAATGCATGAACCCCTGTGACACTAATTCCAAAGCGTGGGCATCACTCATTAGTTTTGTTAATTGATCCAGTTTTCACAGATAATGGATGTGCTTGCATGGTAAACAAAAATCCTATTACATATGAGATCTTCACACCTCTGACTTCACTAAAGCTCCGTGTCCACTGGCTAGGGCAGCCAAGCTTATTAAGAGGTGATTTCCAGGGCTTGGGGAAGTGGAAATGCAGCCGCTATAGTTATCTATCCAGAGCCATGCAAAAACAACACAGCTGTCAACCATCTGCAAACTCCCCTGCGCATGCTGCACTGCAGCCAGGTTCTTCATTCTCTGCCAGCGCTGGCCATTCGCCAGCATGAAGGGGCATACACAGATCTGACTCCAGCATGGCAGTGCCAGCTAAGTTCTGGTTGTTTTCTGGAGGTCGGGCAGATAGAATCTCTTGATTAGTGAGCTTTGAAATGACTGCAGTTAAAAATGCAGGTATCTACCTGTTCCCATTGTGATAACCATATTCTTGTTACTAATTATTATTGTATAGTTGGCTATCTCAGCTTTTTCAAAATGCTTGCTGAGCTGCCAATTGTGCGCCGCACCCTGGGAACTCCCGTCCACGGTCGGCAGTGGAATAGCCTGGAGTCGAACTGGGGACGTCCAGGCTATAGGGCGCATCCTGCACTCCACGCGGAGCACCTTTACCGGGTGCGCCACTCCAGAGCCCCCACGATGTTGCAAACCTAATGTGTCAAGAGCCACAGTCCTGCTAATTATCCCCTCAGAGTGGCTGTGAGGCTCGCAGTCATGCAGCAAAGCCTCTTTGATAGAACTAGAGTTAATGATCATTTATGCAGACAGGTCCCGTGTCAGGCAAGGTGCTCATTTAGATCAGACAGTTCGGCACAACAGCCCCTAAACACTACTGTGCTCTAAAGCAATGGCTGTTAAATGTGTGGGAAGAAAAACACAAACTGAACTGCAGTGTGAATTTTGAACGCCCCAGTGAAAAAAATCCATTTTCTTTGTGTGGTTCAGAAAGGAAACAAGATGCCAGCTAAAATTATAAATTGAATCCTGAGACGTGTTGAGTGTTTTAGAGCTGTACCGGAAAAAAAAACCTAGCTTTACAATCATTGCCTTAAGGGTTATAGAGTATACATCCATGTGTTGAGAATCAGTCCATTATTAAAATAACAATAGTTGATTCAGCAGCAGGGTTAAACACTGGGTTTAAGAGAAGAACCTTTTAAAGAACTTGAGGCTCAGGCTGTTTTTGGTGTGTCGGTAATAAGGCTCTGTTATAAATGATTAGTTATGCATCTATAAACGTGATAAAGGCTGTGTGGCAGGGTGCCCCGCCCCTGTGCGTATGTTTGTGTTTCTTGTTGTATGTGGTGTGTTATTGTTGGTGTGGATATAGTGGGGCACGAGGTATAAATTGGGTTATGTAGCACAAGTGATTTAAACTGTATATTTGCATTTAGGCATGGGGATTGCACAAATGAGTTCACGTGCTGGGATTCAAGTGAATAATTAATTAATTAGCAATTGAATCCCAGCACAGCTGTATATATAGATGCACGGTTCACTCACTCTGGGTTGGGTGTACAGCGAGGAGGTGCGGGAGAGAGAGGAGATAGAAAGACAATAATAACAACTGCTACTCGTGCAGACATAGCTTGTTTATTTAGTGTTCGTCCCATTTGTTTGTTTGTCTTTTTGCTTTGGCCAGCATGCCTTTTTGTTTTATGTATCAGTGTTTTTTTGTTTTGTTCAACCTGTTTCTTTGTTCATTTATTAAAACACGCAGGCTGCGCATTCACATTTCACTCACAAGTCCTGTCTGTCTACTTCCTGGCCTGACGTGGTCTGGTCACAGGATGCTATAGCCAACAGCAGACTGTTCACAGACTCCAGCAATAGCGTTATTATTATTACACATGTAGTTAAGGCAAGATAAGTCATGTATAATAAGGACTTTATAATGTGACAGAAAGGCCTATAATGGATACTGTACGTGTGCATGCATGAGTCTACATTCCCACACACTACTGTTCAGCCACATGCATTCTGGATTCTGAGCACAGCACTTCACCTTTTACAGGACGATGCAATCGAGAAGCTGCAAGTGCGGTTCAGCCTCACGCTCGTTAGAGTCTGCCCAGCTGAATGTCATCCCGACGGTGGTTCTGAGTCAGCAAGCCACTCTCTCAACTGCTATCAGGCAACAGTTGAGGAACAGAAAAGTGCTGATCACCCAGAACTGAAGCCCTGTAGCGAACGCATGGTGGGAACCTCTCCGGGAGGAAGTGACAGCGGATCTCATTAGCAGAGAAGCAGCCCAGGGGAACAGAAGAAACAGGAGACCAGGGGGCTCGCTCCAATTATCCCTGGACTTTTCAGCAATGTTTCTGACTGAAATGAATAATGTTTCTGAACTTCCTAAACTCTACATTAATTAATTGTCTAGCTCCTTTATTACAAATTATAATAATAATAAAAAAGAACAGCTTAAAAGCTTTCCTGCATAAATATGTATCAGGCCTTTTCTCATTCTGCAGACATATGAGGTTGAGGTTGAGGTTGAGGGAGGTCGTTTCAGGCTGTAAAGTGAAGCTCTTTGCCTGTGAAACAATGGCACATAGCCTCAGCTTATATATCTATAATGTAAAACGTTGCTTATCAACTTGCTGGAAAAGAGATCATCTTGAGTCTTTCACCGTCTCCTAACCCAGCCATGAAGAAATGTTTGAAACCATATCATTAGATCACAGCCACAGCAACGTTTTTAAAACCTGGGGTACTGGCACAAGCTCCTTGATATTTAGATCTCTGATCCTGCCATGAGTTCAGTCGTGCTATTTTTATTTTCAGTGTCTGATGTGAGCCCGCTGCCTCTACCTACAGCAGTATGAGGTTATGAGCTGCACTACCCATACATTATGACACTGCCCTTTTCAAGCCCACTCTGCACAGCAATGGCTCGCTGGAGTGCCAGCACATAGCCCTAAGCTCTTTCTAGCTTGTTCAATATTTGCTGAGTGATAAGTGGACGCAAACATACTTGACAAATTAAAGAGCTTTTTTTTTATTTTCGATCAGACCTCCCATTCAAACCAATGACCTGTTATAGAGACTGGCAGTCGACGGCTGTGACAGTTTCACACTGCAGACCATGCTGCTGAAATACACGAGTGAGTCCGATTCAGACAGCGAGGAGCAGGGCTCTGGTACAGTGAGGCTCACCAAAACATTCACAGCACTGCACTGTAACTGAGGGCAGCACCCAGTCTAGATTAAAGGGTAATACAAAGCGTAATACAGCCACTTGATCCCAATGAGAAACAGCACTCCCATATGTGTGAGGTCAGACAATCCATGCCACTGGAACTCTGAATTGGATTGCTTTGAAAGGGATGCAAACCAGGACTGCAGAAATGAAGAGCCCTTTCTGCACCATTCAGCAGAGCTCACTCGTTCTGATCACATTACTGCCACTAACTGTGTCTCTGCAGACTGGGAATATTAAATTGAGTCTCAACAATATGAGGGGTTAGAGGGGATTTCTCAGATTGCATTAACAAGCAGCTGGCCGCCTCATTAATTGATATCCCTTCCTAATACGCTTTTCTACAAGCCTCTTGATTGCTGGTTGAGATTAGGCATACACAAAGCTAATTGCTTTGGAGGGAACTGAAGAACTGACTGCATCAGAGAGAGAGAGAGAGAGAGAGAGAGAGAGAGAGAGAGAGAGAGTTTGAAGTGCCCAATAAAATGATCAAACTGGACATGCAGTTTGGGGGGGGGGGGGGTTCTTAGTTGTGAGAGTTTTAATTGGGGTTTCTAATAATAATAATGACTAAAACATCTTTCAGAATCTAGTCACTTGTGGGCTTGTTCAAAATTGAATCATTTGAAGGCCGATTAATGCATCGTCCCAGTGCACCAATATCTCTAAATGGAGATTATTTTGTAAAAAATGTACAGTGGATTAAAATGTTCTAATACAAACGGCAAAGGAAGATAATATTTCAGCTCTGTCACTGACCCCTGCTGTTGTGGCCGTCTGCCAGCAATGGCAAAACAGCACAGGAATGAATGAAGATCTTCTCCCTTCAGCCACGTATTCTCACGATTTTAATACAACATAATAAAACATATGCACACAGCCTCTCTGGCACACAGCAATCTGTAGCATTCTGCAAAATCGAAACGCATCCTGCTAAACAGATCAATAGAGAATCCTCCTGAAACCAGGCAACGAGTTCATGTTGTGAGACACACAGTCATGAAACAGCCAGGCACAAGAATGGTTTAATTATCCAGAAGGCAATCATGCCTCCATTGTGACGTTGCACTTAAATGTAGCCTCAATACCACTTATATCAGCTGCTTACATTTCAACCATGCAGGAGCAATCTCTGCGTACAGTAAAATATAATAGTTTGGCCCAGTGGTCCCACCTGGGTGGGGTGGCGAGAGTCTCTCATCCCGTGATCAAAGTGTTGAAGAGGTGGAGGAGTGGAGGGCTGGAGTCAGGGAGGTAGTTGATTGGGACAAAAGGAGCAGACTTTGCTGGGCTCCATTTGTACAGTACGTTACTGCAGGAGCGTGGGTTTCAATAGAAAACCTGTTCTAGAGGAGATCCTGCAATCAGACAGTATATTTTAAGGGCTCAAGCCAGGCTGTGTTGAAACTTTTATTAAGGAATCATCCAGCCAGTTTGTGCTGGGACACTGTGTGCTTTCTTTTCCTGAACTCTGTGGCTTGTGCTGTACCTAAGTGCCATGCATGTCAAGCTTTCAATTCTTTATTCTATTAGTTAGAATAAAAAGCCGGGCCCTCGTGGTCAGAAACCCTGGTTTCTCTGGTTCCAGCGCTCAGGGATTGAACTGGGATCCTGCCAGACTGGCAATCTATCTGCACAACCTTTAGCTCTGCTCAGGACTGCAAATGAAATGGCTGTTGGTAGAATGATCCCTGTCGGGCGATGGAGGCCCACATCGCTACATCTCCGCCACTAAACTGACCCAATCAGGAATCTAATTTGACAGACTCAGCTCCCAGGCAGTGTGACTGCGAGCCTCAGCTGCTTCCAGTCCACTGACGCAACCACTGACGCAAACAAAAGCATTGCTTTTGACGTGCGTGTTTGGAAAAAAAAACCCAAAAAAACTGTAATTCCAAAAAGAAATATTATATTCCAGTGTTTACACAATTAAAACCCTCTCCAGGTCAGGAATTAGCCGGGGTTACAGATTGCTATTACGTCAAAGCGGGCTGTAATCCCTGGTTATTGCTGCGTATGGCAAGAAATACGAGTCAAATGGATTTTTCTTCTTTTTTTTTCAAATCAGATTTTAGGCTTTCGACGTGTATGGCTGCCAGCAAAGACTCCATTTCAAATGATGCTTGACTGCAATCCCAACACCTGATATAAAGCCTTTATTTCGCCCCAGAGTGTTTTACGATACACGCTTCCACTTGAGAGAAAAACTAAACCAGGTGTGCTAGAACTACAGAATTCCTGAAATATCCAAGGTGTTGCGGTTTTGCAGGGTGGTGCTCCTACTCGCTGCTCCCCTGGCAGCTGTTCAAGTGTTTTTTGTAAATGATTCCTGTTGCAAGGGTTTGACTGTATTATCATGAAATGAAATCATTTCGAAAGCCCTTACTTGGATTTTCTTAGATGTTTTGTTCTAAAATCATCATGCACAGTGCCTGCAATTTAATGACCTTGAGAATCATCTTAGCAAAATAATATAGAGCAGCCACTCCCTCAGCTACATAAGCAATGCCCTGTGTGTGGATTTATTTAAAGTGGTTCACTGCTGTTTTCCTCCTAGCACTAAATTATTAAACCCTTGTCATCGGCACTTACTCTTAATAATCTTGTTACCCATCATTCGTTTAGAGCTTCATGCATGATGTGCCCAAAGCTACAAGGCATTCAGTTTGAGAACCTTTTCTGTCTTACTCCCTCCCTTGAACCCATTAAAGAGAAACTGGCTTCTCTAAACAGGAAGCTCAGCTGTGGAAAGCTGCCACGGAGCCGTCTACAAGAGGTTCCTGTGGTGTGCAAGAAAGCGCTCTGCCTTCCCAAGCACCAAAAACCACAAACCAGCTCCTCCACAAACAGACATGCAGTACACACACTCACACACACACACACGCTGCACCACAGCACCCGACACACTCCGATACAGAAATGGAATGCTCTCTACCATGCACGTCCCCCGTCGTACTTCACACTGCACTCTCATCACAAACCTCTGTATGCCATTGCCTCCAGCAACCCTGACTGAGAGACAGCCAGGGACTTGCATAACCGCAACCTTGACCTTGGATGTCATTGCTGAGGAGGGCAGGGCAGGCCCATGAGCTCATGACTGAATAGGCAAGTCTGAGCTGTAACGAGTTGAGATCCTGTCCAAACACAGCGCTGGGGAAGTGTTCTCAGAACGCTGTTCAGTCATGGAAGAAGCACAGGCCAAGAGCATTCTGCACATACCAGCACTATAACAACAGAAAAGGAAAGAAACCATCTTACGAGCTGGTGAAACTCCCTACTCACACCAGCTATCAACTAGATGCTGTGAAATAAGAGGAAAGAAACCATCTTACAAGCTGGTGAAACTCCCTACTCACACCAGCTATCAACTAGATGCTGTGAAATAAGAGAAAAGAAACCATCTTACAAGCTGGTGAAACTCCCTACTCACACCAGCTATCAACTAGATGCTGTGAAATAAGCCCCATCCTATTCTGCATGGTTGTGTGAAGTTTAACGCTCTGTGTTTTGTTTTAGTTCACCCAGCAGCAACACAAAGGATTTAAACAGTTTTAAACAGCTGATCCAGCAGCAACACAAAGGATTTATCAATGACCCGTTTAATCCTCAATGGATTTTTACAGTGTTTGTGACACCAGCTACCCACTGTATGTGCAAGATACAAACACAGAATAATATGACAGATACAGGCACACTTCTACACGTTTTTACTATAGTGCAAAAGAGGTATGGTAAAGCATATTCCAAAACATGGCAAACCAAGGTAAACTATGGTAACTGCATTGTATAACCATGGGAAAACTGCAAAGTCACCATGGCAAACTTTGATAAGGGCAGAGAGATCTGTCATAGGTAAACAGACCCTTGTCCTAAGTATATGTGACTGGTGTCTGAAGCGGACCGTGCTTTCAGTGCTGGCTCTGCTGGTGCTGGTGTGATTATAGACTTCCTCCTTCAACACTGAGGACAGCATTTCATGTCTGATTCCCTGTCCTCTTAACAGGCTGCGGCTGATTCAGCGATTTCTCATTTGAAACAGTAAACGGCCATTGATCTTTCTGGCTGAGAAAAATGAAATGGCAGTGTTCTCTATTGATCTCTAATGGCTCCAGTGAAAAGATGAGAACAAGTCTGGCGATGAAGTACGCTACACAGCTGCAATGCACAGTATTACTGGGGGTCTCCTTATATATATATATATATATATATATATATATATATATATATATATATATATATATATATATATATATATATATACACGTGGGAGATTTCATTCTCTATACTGTGCACTGCACACAGAAAGAGTTAAGCCATCAGCCCAGTGCTGGGTTATCACCATTAAACCAAACTGCTGCACTGTAGTGAATCTGGCCCAACATATACAGTATTGAAGAACTTAACAATGAAAATTCAATTCACTTCACAAAGGCACAGGGTGTAATTGCTGTTTCCTTTCTTTTATGAAAAACAGGTATTGCCTGAGGACATCTGGCACCTTTAAGTGTGTGTGTGTGTATATATATATATGTATGTGTGTGTGTGTGTGTGTTTTATTCACATCAGAAGTGTGATAAATGTGTCTTCATAACCAGCCTGCATTTCACATTGCAAGACAGCCTCAACCCCAGAAGGAAGTGCAAGGGTGGCTTTCCCGTAATTCTCTGTTTCTCTTGCAGGAATCCTTCGGTACGCAGTTACATAGAGAGAACTTAACAGTGTTTGGGAGGAACTCTCATGAAAGACACAATAGTTGGTGCAACACACAAACAGCAATAGTATATTTTACAGTGAAACATTACAGGACTACAACCTCCAGCTGAAAATACAAATTCCATAAGAGCTCAAAGTATAACACATGCTAGTACCTAATGTGCATTGACACATGCATGTAACCACTGCTTCAATTTAAATAAAAACGACACAACTTAGCAGCCTTTTTTTTTATAAAATACAGCCATTTTTGGTTCAGATTTGAACTTGTGTGAATAGAGGGTATGCTTCACTATTGGACAAAAAATGCATTCATTCCATAAAAACAACAACTTTGTAAGCGTGTGGATCTCTTACTTCCACAAGTTTGTACAGCGCTGTGCATCCCTTGTCTTACCTTCTGATAAATCGTCAAAACAAACGCTAGTGCGCTATTTACGAGGAAGTTTCCACAGCGCCACCTGGCGGTCCACGGTAGAATGTACACTCTGCATTGACATATCCGTGTACTTGACAGCGCAAACAAAGAGAAACCATTTATAACGTACAACGGTACTAACAGGAAAAAAAACGACAATTCCTTGACTAACCCCGAATGAACATGCTCTCCGCGGTCATAGTCAATATGACCTGCCATACTCTGCCATACTCTGTTTCACCTCTCATATTTAATACGCATATGTGATACTCTGAATATCACATATGCGTATTAAATATGAGAGGTGAAACACCACGAGTAAACATGAACTCGAACAAATTCGAATAATATATTAAAAAAGGTAGCACTTGTACAGCAAGAATAACATACAGTAATGTTAAACACATTTGTTTTTTTAAAACACCAAAACTGAAAAATGTATGCAAGTTTGGAAGGTTTATTTATGTAACCTACAGTCAATGTGTTAAATTGATATCGCTATTATCACAGTTATCTGAGCGCTGGAAACCCAGTTCAGTATTTAAACGTAAAAATAAACTCATATCTGCTTACCATTAAATGCGTAAATATATATATATATACACACACCATTCCATTAAACACATACTACTACTACTACTACTACTACTACTAATAATAATAGTAATAAGAATATACTTTCGACTTACCTCTTCCACTGTCAGTGGCATACAGATTCTATACTCCTTTAGCAGCATATTCCTTGGATTACTTTTAAATTCCTCGCAGTCAGCAAAAACAATGTATAACAGAAGCTATGTGCAGTGTAAATCTACGTGTAGACGTGTTGCTAGATGTGTGTGTGTATTGTCCAAGCTCCGGTCACTGGATAAGCGACGCACTCATCAATTCAGACAGCAGCGAGCGCTGGCCATGCATCAAACCACGATCAACAACAATAGTGACCCAGCGGTAAAGAAAAACGTTCCTCTGCGTTTCTGCAAGTTCAGATCATGTGCATTTTACAGTGTAAGCCCACTTCCGGAAATTATAAAAAAGGAATGTAGAAAATGCCAGGCAGTGCTACACACAAACCCTAAAAAACGATTCAAAGACAGTGCAGAGAAGTGTCACTGAAGAGGCATGTCTTATTAAAACAATGACATCAATTGAAACAAACGGAACTCAAGATACGCCTTCCGCAAAATGCGTGTGAAAGCTTGCGTTAAATAGAAAGGCAATGTGTCGGGGTATTAAATAGAGAAAGGCAATGTGTCGGGATAGAGATGTGTCGGAACACTTGAAGTAGAGACGTGATGCTTCGTTTCTCCTCTTCCTTATCTCTACAATCCCGAGCTTGCGATAAGACCCGCTGTCCTCTTTCTAAACCTCTCGTTTTACACGCTCGGCACTGCAGTTGTCCTCACGCTGATGCCCATGCAGATCTAAAGCTATACAATGCATCGGGGGTTAGAGTTAGCAGTGAGCGCGTCTGCTTCTCAAACGACTCCTCTACTGCTGTCTGATCTCATCACACTGAAGGAGGCGCGCTGTGGCCAATAGCGCGTCTCCCTGCGAAGAATGTGGAGAATTTAAATAAAACGCCCTACACTACACACAGCTACTAACGCATCAACAAAAACTAGCATGTTACTACTACTATTATTATTATTATTATTATTATTATTATTATTATTATTATTATTATTATTATTATTATTATTAGTGTAGGTGTGCCATGATGACTCTTGGAGCTCTGTACGGCTTGAATTAGATTACGTCTGCGGTGCGGATAATCTAAAAGCATAACAGAAGAGGGGCGAGTCTGGTTGATCAGGGCGACTGGATTCTAAGGGAGAATTTCACGGAAAGACTTGGACAGAGTCAAACCCTGCAGGACACTTTCTGCAAATGCGTATATAAGTAATTCAGGTGTCCATATGATATATTTTGCAAACGTGTAAAAGTGTGCAGCGTTGTGTGGTTATCTATCTGCCTGACCCGTTCTGTGTGAGGCAGGAGCCGAGCTGGAGGCAAGAACAGCCGGTACGGCACGTGCACGGAGAGGGGGATCTCTGCAGCCTGGATCCCTGCAGCTCCAGTGTGGTGTATGGAGAACTGTAATAATATGTTATAATGCACACAGTGATCTGCATATTACCATATCATCTGACATTCCCATTGCAATCGTGTATTACAGTCATGTGTATTTAAATAATAATCTTCATCAACAGTTTCAAAATGTCCCTTGTATGAACAAGACAGGATCTCGAATAATAATGGTGCACCCGGCGCGACACTGGAAGTGAGCTGCAGCGCAGTGATTGGTAGGGGGCGACATTATTCCAGCAGCCTCTTAATCGCTGCTACTTGGTTGCAAGGGGAATTATAACACTGCAACTGAACGTGGAATTTCATTTAGGAGAGTACACCTTTACAAACACCATGGTCAACTTGATGAAAGCATGCTGTTAATGTGTAATAAGTCCAGGAAACTATAACATTAACAACATTTGTGTGCATTATTTTTTTACTTATACAACAAAAAAGCACTTAGCGTCAAAGTAAAGAAGACACAGAACTGCTATTTCATGATGTGTGTATTATTACATAAACATAGGAAATGAGTCGAATTCAGCCATAATCTTCGAGCCAAAATGATTCACTACAGGACAACGCATTGGGATAAACGCAGTCTTTGTGTTTAAGCCCAATTAGAAACGTCACACAAATGTCAAACAAACTGTATGAACTGACATCACGCATGCGACTGTGTTGTCAATGTAATAAATCGTATGCTAACTGCACTTCATACAATGCACTTGTATGTGCATCTCAAACCTAAAGGGTTTCACAAATAACTACACGTGGTTTCTGACTACCGGTGGCACACGCACGTCAAATGTTCCTACTTTGCGTACTGCGCATGCCCTGACTATTTTTCCCTTGCATTGCGCCAGCCCAGATTTTTTTCCCCTTGCAGACTGAGGACGCCCACCAAAAACAAATACCCGTCTTTGGATATGAAACACGTGTTCTGTTTGCTTGCACGGTATTCCACGTGCAGCTCACTGGTTTTATTATATTGAATGCAGACACCTGCTGTTAACGGACTTTCATGTTCTACAGAGGGAGTTACATTTTTTTTTTAAATACAAAATGCACCTACCCTGATGGCAGTTTATTTTACACTTTAGCGCAGCGTTTTCTCACAACTATAATATAAGTAACCTCAAGTACACATTTGTAAAATTGTTTTACAAAAGTAGCATACTTATTGTTAATTACAGTACATTATATTACAGTATTTTAGTTACAGCCTGAAATAAAATGTTGGTACAGGTAGCAGATGTTGACAGATATGACGCTTATACATGTCATATTTTGCTACTGGTAGCAAATTTTGACGAAATAGCAAAAATATGACGTTACAGTACATAAACGTAGATTCCATATGGAAAATGATTGATTTTGGTAAAGAACACAATAATTCAATATATAGTTGTGTACCCCCGGTATTTACATTGAATGCAAAACAGAATTTTACAAACTCAGAGAACTTTGCAGAATGCACATCAATGGGGAAGGCGTGAAATGCTTTTAAAAACAGCTGTAAGTACGATTGTTTTTGTTTACCTCAGAAATAACACAATACCCCAAATCAAATATCTCTTTATAACTACATATAAGAAAAAAAAAAAAAACAAAGTTGAAAAACAGAGTACGTTACAACTCCCGAGGGTCTGGTATGGCTCAGACACAACAGTGATGGCAAAAAGATATTTCTGAACATAGCCGTTTTACTGGGCGGTGTGCAACTAATGTCTAATATTTAATCTCTTTTCCGTTTTATGTTTTATAAAAATCTACCGAAGTCACTTTTGCTGTTTGTGAAACTGCCTGTCTGCATGAAACCGGGTCCTGAACGGGTCCTTACGGGATTTAGACGGCTTTTCTGATTGCCTACTCATTGGTCCCGCTGGTTTCCGGTTAGCGAGACAGCAGCTCACAGAAGCGGAGTGGACTGGGAGCGCGGGTATACCGAGTCCCAGTTTGTGGAAGTCTGACGGCTTGTTTTTGTCCCAGGTCCCAGACTAACGCTTGATAATGGCCGATGGGTTGGAATGCGCGGACGGGAAGATTGTGAAAATGGAGGTGGATTACAGCTCCACCGTGGAGCAACGCATCCCCGAGTGCGAGAAGATGGCAAAAGTGAGTTGAATGAAAAGAGGATTGCTGCTTTTCTTTTTTTTTTTTCTCTTCCGCAGCCAGGGCTGAGTCATGCTGGTTAACGTAGGCCTTGACACTGACAGCCACACAGTGAGGAGATTTTTTTGGACGTTCAGTTTTTTTTTTTTTTGTTCTTTATTTATTACGAATCTTTGGATAACGTTAGCCACATGGAGACTTCTAATGATAAAACGAGACGTTCATTTTCACATGTAATTCATTCATTGTCAGCATGAAAAAATCACATATACGTAGTCTAAGTAAGATACCTGAATTGTTTACGCTTGGGTTTCTTAATTATTATTATTATTATTATTATTATTATTATTATTAGTTTATTTAGCAGACGCCTCTATCCGAAGCGACTTACAGAGACTAGGGTGTGTGAACTATGCATCAGCTGCAGAGTCACTTACAATTACGTCTCACCCGAAAGACGGAGCACAAGGAGGTTAAGTGACTTGCTCAGTGTCACACAATGAGTCAGTGGCTGAGGTGGGATTTGAACCGGGGACCTCCTGGTTATAAGACCTTTTCTTTAACCACTGGACCACACAGCCTCCTATTAACCAGTGCGATGTGTTCTATGTGGCACCCGAATCGACCTCCAAACTACAATATAAAATGTACTTATTTCCACAAACAAAGCTTGTGTTTGTGATAATCTGTATTATCTTATCTACGCTATAACAACACAGCGGTAAACTGTCATATGAAGAGTAGTTGTCAACAAGGGCTGCTGTCTCGGAGAAATGACTTTGTCATACCTGTCCGATTTGGAGCAGGAATGGAAATATGAAGTATTAAGCTTGTTACTGTAGTCTACGCTGATAACGGAAATTATACAGGAGAAGACTGGTTGTTCAAGTAAGGGAACTGAAATGTGAATTTTAGTATCCTAACGTTTCTAATTATAATTACTCAACTTTTCTATTTCAGGAAGGAAAACTTCAAGAAGCCGTTGAAAAACTTTTGAACTTGGAAAAGCAGACCAGAACGGTATGTTTTATTTCCTTGTGTGAATTTCAGTTCTAGAGAAGTATAAGAAGAGATGTATTCTGTTTTAATACGGTTCATTTTCTCATGTCTTCTCTCTCATGTCAAACAGGCCTCAGACATGGTCTCCACCTCCAAGATTCTGGTTGCTATAGTGCAGATGTGCTATGAAGCCAAAGACTGGGACGCTCTGAATGAGAATGTAATGCTGCTGTCGAAGAGGAGAAGCCAGCTGAAGCAGGTCCGTGCCGGCTGGCTGGCCAGCTGTGGTGGTCACTTTCACTGTAACATCGTCTGTAAAGATCCCAATAATGACTGCCCATTAATGTCCACACAGTATTCTTTGGTTTTATGTATTCACTAGTACTGTAATAGACCCACAGCATGTTGTAGCCAGGCGCATTCTGTTTGTGTGGGGTCGGAGGGCTGACAGCATGATGTTCGATGTCACCTTGCTCTGCTCGGCTGCACTAAATGTACTGAACATGTCTTATTTATTGGTTCTTTTTCTATTTCTAAAGGCTGTTGCCAAGATGGTCCAGGAGTGCTACACCTATGTGGAGAAGGCAACAGACCTGCCAATCAAGCTGCGATTCATTGACACGCTGCGCACTGTCACAGCAGGGAAGGTCCGTGTTGTTGCTGGTTGGGACAGCTTCTTTTTCCTCAGTAGTGCAACCTGAACATTTGTGGCTGCGTCACTGTTCATGGTTTACTGTCTGGTAAGAACGGGTGACATGAGACGCAGGCTGAACTGGAATATTGTATTTGGGTCTGTGCAGCCATTGCCCTATATAGACATCCCAGCATCTGCACTGTGCTTTGCCAAAGATGTGGGCATGACCGACCTCCACAGGTTTCCAGCAGTCCTTGTGTGTGACCTGTTCAGATATGCAGAGTGTGATACGGTTTATTAGGTTTTTTAATAACCTCTTTGATCACATTGCTGTCTGCTGTCTTTGAAAGAGCTGGCGGCGTCATGTTTCCTGTGCTTCGTTCTCCCTCAGATCTATGTAGAAATCGAGCGTGCCCGGCTGACAAAGACCCTGGCGAACATCAAGGAGCAGAGTGGAGAAGTGAAGGAGGCAGCTGCTATCCTGCAGGAGCTGCAGGTAACGCACGGGCTGGGAGTGGGATGTGCTCATTCATATTCTGTATCGTTTAAAGTAGCTGTTTTTAAACCATTATGTCCAAGAACATGCTGTACCTACATTATATATCAAAAAATCTTGTTTAAAACCATGTGGCTGCAGCAATGGCCCAGTTGTCAGTTTTATCAGTTGTAGTCCAAATAAATGGCTTACCTGCCATACACACTCCCCAGTGTGTATATATACCGTATTCCTTCGAATTTAAGACACACTTTTTAAACCAATTTTAAACCTGCATCTTAAAAGTTTACTACAAACGGCGAGCGCTAGCCCTACTAAAAGAGACGTCCCGCTCCAGGAAGCTACTCTACGAAACCCTCTCTATACTACTAACCTAGTGCTGTTGCTCCCGAAGTCCCGCCACCTGACGGTCCTGGCTGGACAGAACTTTCACAGGTTCTGTCTGGCAGTTAAAAGGTTCCGTAGTAGTTATCCTGCTTTCGCTCAGCGCCCGCCTGTGTCGCTCTGGCCATGCAGTAGAACTCTTAAACAGGCACGACCCCCGGCCAATCAGTATCTCCCGATCATCTGGGCTCCGGGCAAGCCTTCCTGTTTACCACAGCAGCAGCACGGCTGAACCAGCAGCAGGGTCCTCCCTGTCACAAAGCGTCATTATCTTCCTGAGGAATTGGAAGAGAAGCTTTTACAATTTCAGCATTTCGTTATTAGGCTCAGTTCTAATCAGATCCCCATATTTTTCAAATTGCCAAGCAATAGCACAGTTCACAAAAAGGGAGAAAAACATGTGAATAATCACAACTGGAAATGAGAATGAGTATAACTGTAACGCTCTGTGACAGCAGACGACTGCAAACTGCCTCCATGTCATTTTCTTATGTGAGTAATTGAAGTAGTATCTTCATAAATCCATTTTTTTTTTTTTTTTCCTCAAGTTGAGGGTGGGAAATTTGGGCTGCATCTTAAATTTGAAGGAATACGGTGTATATATATTTCTGAGAACTGCAAAGGAGCGGTTTGTGAATAATATTCTTGTTGATCTAGGTTGAGACCTACGGTTCAATGGAGAAGAAGGAAAAGACAGAGTTCATCTTGGAACAGATGAGGCTGTGTGTGGCTGTGAAGGATTATATCCGGACTCAGATCATCAGCAAGAAAATCAACACCAAGTTCTTCCAGGAGGAGGGCACAGAGGTAACAGCGCTGCCTAAAACCCTGTTGCAGGGCAGCTGTAAACATGTGAGGAAGGTGGTCACAGGGTGGTCCTCTGGACAGCTGACATCTGCTGGGGGAGGCCCAGGACTGAATGGCAGGGGTTTGTGTTTCATGATCCCTTGTGGTTCAGTTTTTGGTCCCTGTCTGTGCTATGCCTGACAGTAATCTGTGTTTGCAATCCCCTCCGTTCATGGGTTCTAAACATCCTCATACCATTTCTGTTTGAATTAAAAAACAATGTTCATGTGTGCACAGAAATGGTGTTCAAAGCAGGGATTGTGAAATAAAGATTGTTTCACACCAAGCCTATTCATTTCCTCGAAGCTGCAGGGTTTGTAGCCTAGCTTCTAAGCGGGAAGATGAGACCTCTTTAATTTTAGGGATGTCTGCAGGGGTGTACTCTGGTAACTCTGCTTTCCACACACAAGCATTTCATGAACATGCTGTAGATGTTAAATCCAGCTTCATCTGACTTGCTCTGTGATGCACCAGGCATCTTTCATGTTAAATCTGTCGTGTTGATTTGGATTAAAATGATTGGACACCTTAAAGCACACCTGTGGTGGGAGCAGGACTGCATTACCGGTATTTGACAGTAGCACCTGTACGGTATATATTTCTGTTAAATTAATTAAACATGTTTTAATTGAAGAACTGAATACAGCATTGAGGAACTTGTATGTTTTTTGTTTTTAGGAGCTGAAGCTTAAATATTACAATTTAATGATTCAAGTGGATCAGCATGAGGGATCCTACCTCTCGATCTGCAAGCACTACCGTGCGATCTACGACACCCCCTGCATCCAAGAAGACAGTGCCAAATGGCAGCAGGTAAAACCTCCTGTCTCTGCACACTACCAATACCCTAGCCTTGCCTCAAAGCACTGAACCTTCTCAACTTCCCTTGAATGGAATAACAAGAAGAAATATATATATATATAAAAACATGAATCACTAGTGGTTTTGAAAACTCAAGAGGAAGACACTGAGACATGCTTGTCTCATTGAACTGCTCATTTGTTTCATCTTTTGTGCACATGCTTATTAAGGGGGCTTGACACAAAAGGGCTTTGAATGCAAAATGAGCCTTAAAAATGCTTCCAAACCAGGCTCTGTTACAATAATGCAGCACATTCCTGCAATGTCACTGCTTTTGCTAAGCGAGCTTAGATTATTTGAACCAAAGCTGAATGAACTCATTCATTAAAACAATGGTTGTATGTAATAAACGTCTGTTTTGTCTGCACATTGTTGTATGTGTGTATATACGGGCTGTAGTGGTTATGTGGAAGTAACCGTTAGCTGGTTCATTCCAGGCTCTGAAGAGTGTTGTTCTGTATGTGATCCTGGCTCCCTACGACAATGAGCAGTCAGATCTGGTCCACAGGATAAACGCAGACAAAAAACTGGAAGACATTCCGAAGTACAAGTAAGTATAAAGCCACATTTTCATTTTTGGAACAGCTTACTGCAAAACTGCTTACTGTACTTAATTCACAGCTCTTTATTAATAATTCACAGTGGTGACCAGGACTGTGGATTACAACTAATTGACAACCGAATAATGCACTTAGACTTGTCACAAAACTATCCAAAAAAATAGTCGATGGACTGCACGTTTCCTCATTTTTGGTCTGGATAGATTTCCACTCATGCTCTCTCTGCTGTGGTATATTTGCACCAATGCTTTGCCCGTCCTTCCCCAGGGAGCTCCTGAAGCAGTTCACCACCATGGAGCTGATGCGCTGGGCGGCCCTGGTGGAGGACTATGGGAAGGAGCTGAGAGAGGGTTCTCCAGACAGCCCGGCGACGGACGTGTTTGATAACACAGAGGAGGGGGAGAAGAGATGGAAGGACCTGAAGAACAGGGTTGTGGAGCATGTGAGTGAAGCACTGACTGTGTTAAACACTGCTGCGGCCAGGCAGTAGATATGCTGTCAGGTGTCATGGAAGTGGGGTTCTCACTCTGAAGCAGGACTTTGATAGGGACATTAAAAATGCTTTAACGGGTTGCAGAGTCAAAGATAGAAATAATATGTTGTGTAAAGAAGTGTCAGATTCTGCTCTTAATAAAATTATTTCAATGTTTGCTGCTTGATTACTATATAGCACTAGTTAGAGGTGTGTGTGTGTCTGTCTATCTATATCTATCTATCTATCTATCTATCTATCTATCTATCTATCTATCTATATATTTGAGCTAAAATATATATATATATATATATATATATATATATATATATATATATATATATATTCACTCCACATCAATGCTAATACATCTTTTTGTTTTTTCAGAATATAAGAATAATGGCAAAGTATTACACGCGGATTACAATGAAGAGAATGGCTGGGCTTCTTGATCTTTCTGTTGATGTAAGTATTCATTTACATTTTAGCACACTTTTGTTTTGTGTACCTGGCATTTATATAGCCACTGGTGGGCAGCCATTAGTTAACATGTTTCCCCACAAACCATCTATGTGATTAAGATTCGGAAGCATTCAGAAACGGTGCTTCACAGACAGTTGTCATTCTTCCCACAAACGAATATGATACACACCTAACTATTATGAATGGCGTTCCTTTCAAATAAACGCATGCTTTTAGTGGTGTGCCTTTGCATGACACGAATAACAAGTGTAGTTGAGAAGTCATATCTCGTGTCTTTATTGCAGGAGTCCGAGGAGTTCCTCTCAAGCCTGGTAGTAAGTAAGACCATCTATTCAAAAGTCGACCGCATGGCTGGAATCATCAACTTCCAGAGGCCAAAGGACCCCAACGACATTCTCAACGACTGGTCCCATAAACTCAATTCACTGATGGCACTCGTTAACAAAACCACACACCTCATCGCCAAAGAGGAAATGATCCACAACCTGCAGTAGAGGACTTTGTGAGTGTGTGCGGGGTGCCTTTTGAACGGGGCGCGGCAAACAGAAAGATCGTCCGAAAGCCCCCTCCGCACAGTGTTGGCTTTGTAAAAATGTCACCTGATCCAGGTTTAATTAACCTCTTAGGATGGATTTAAACTTGTGTAATAATAATAATGTTCAAGGGCATTTCTAAATGGATCAGTTGTTGGGGAGGGGGGAATACCTTGTTATATCATTCTTATTTAATATCTGTTTGCATTGATAATACCATCCAGCATACCCAAGTTATTCCATTGTAGAGCAGCCATCGAATCGGAAGGACGGCTCCTGTTGTGAGAATCCCAGTCCTTCCATCTTATTCTTTTGTTTTCTATACCTCATGCATGTATGCTTGTTCTTATGATGTTGGTTACTGATGGGGCATCATTTCCTACCATATTCTCACAGCTTTTACATGCAGGTGTTACAATAAGGGATGTAGAGAGTTGAATACAAACTGGTCAATCTGTGCTATATTAAAATATTGCTATAAACTGCTGACTTCTGTGTTTATTTTTGTTCATTTAGATGAATAGGCGTTATGTGTTAGAACGAATAATAATAAACACCATGCATATCTTCCACAATGTGAATCACTCAACCTTAAACTCTGATGCAAATCTTCCATGGTGTCCACATGTTTGTAATTGCCAGAAGGGTCTTAAAGGGTCTAATTAAATCCATGTTTCGCATTAAAAACAAATCCTTTGTCTTGAGCAAAACCGCATTATGCATCCGGTCTTTTGTAGCTTTCGAAGACACAGCACACATGAATCTAGAGATGCTGATGTCTGGAGCACAAGAAGGGCAGGCAGCTGCAACGGGGCTCCCTGACCTCTGGTATAACCCTGACAGGACACACTCAAGGGGTAGCTATGGGAGGCAGAATCCTCCCAGTGACACATGCATTTCAAACCCCATCGCAGTCGCTGTCTCAATGCTGGTCCCATCGCTGCTTTTAAAAATCTTTTTTAAAATGAATATATGGAAATGTCCTCTTTTTGACAGCAGCATCGGATTCTGGAGTCAGATGGTTATTTATGAGATGTTCCACTGTGTTAGCGGTAGTCAGACACCTAAGGTGATCCCATCTATTCTCACAAAGACACACTCTTTATTGTGCTGCACTGTACTATGGAGATTTCATGGAAGCAGCATTTTAGAATAAGATTAAACCCTGCGTGACTCTGTCCAGTGCACAGTAAAGTGTATAAAGTGTTCATAACAGGATGTCTGTACTGTATGTTTCTCTTCCAATTAATTCATAAGTCGTGCTTTTGTTCAGTGCTCTGGATTTATCCAATGTTGCCTTTGGAAAATATAAAAGAACTATACTGTGAACAAAGTCTGTTTTCAGACTCAAAGGTATACATGTTCATTTACTATAAAACAGACCATGACTGTGGGACAGTGCTTGATTATGGTATGGGAATGAGCATTTTACAAATAATGACAGCAAGTACATTTGCTGTTATTAAAAACGGTCTATCAGCTGCAGAACAGGTTGACTTGTGGGAAATTTTAATTTGTGAAAGCAAGAATAACCTGACAGCTGTTGATGTAATGATAGCGTCCTACTTTTAAACAGTCTTGTAAAAACATGCCAGCGAAATGTTTCAAGGCTGGTCCCCTTGAGTAAAGTTGGGGTTCCCTGTTATGGACTGTGAAAACATTTTCAATAAACACAATGCTATGTACAGTACCCAACTGGGTGTGCTGCTATGAAGGGAACAAATCATACAGCCGCCTTATTAAACATTGAGCTGCTTTGTGAAATATAAAAAAATCTTTAATAAATTATTAAAACTAAGAGGTATACATGCAAATTGCAACCACCGTGCCAGCGTGTCACTTCCCAAGATTGCACAATTTGTCCTACAGTAAGGCTTTTATTATCTGGAAATGCAGTCTTTAGGACTATTCAATTATGTTTGTATCGTATGTGCACACCAGTACTCGTTATTTCTGCTGATTTCAACCTGCAAAGAATTGTGGATATGTAGACTGTTTTTTCAGAGCAGCAATACAGTAGGGCTAACACCTACTGCAGGTACAGCTATATTGTTATAAGATTGCATTTCACCAGTCTTACATTGTGCATTCCCTGTAGCAATGGTAAGCTCCCGAAGGGCTAATTCTCTTTACAATTCGATCACAAGGGCTTTGTGGATACATAGTTGTATGATACTGTATTTTTTATACATCATATATGGAAAATGCTACACTTTAAATGTAATATTCTAATTACCATTAATGTGCACATTTGCATGTCTGTAAAAGGCAGTGGGGGGAAAAAAAAAGATGTTTATAATGGGAGTTACATTAGTTTCAAAATAAAACTCGTCAGATTCAGCTTAGTACTCAATGCTACACAAATGATGCAGCCCACCAGAATGTCTTCTGTTTGTTTACCACTACAACAGTGTAGTTAAAAATATTTACAATACAAGGTGTTATATATATATATATATATATATATATATATATATATATATATATATATATATATGTATGATTTCCATTACACGAGAGTAGATGTTAAAACTATATATATTGTTTGCAAAAACGATACCGTATTTTCTAACGCTCTTTACTGAATGAATGTTATTAAACAGTGGAGTACAGCAAGTGTACTGAGTGTTTTATTAATAGATATGATGGTGCACATTTTTTTGTACTGTTTTTCTGTCATTTAAAAACGAATAGGCCTACTATTACCGTTCTGTTTCCATTTGAAATTGTTGAGAATGTAACTGCATGGAAGTAACAGCTAAAAAACTAACAAACCGCTGCGCATTTCTGTTTTTTCCGAGTCCATTGCCTGAACATCACCATGCAGCTTCCAGGAAGCGGAGTTCACAGCTTTCTTCCCACAATGCTTTGGGGGAGGCTGACAAGTGGATCCAAGATGGCGTAGAAAGTAAAGCTAGGTAAGTGTAGACTGCCCATTTTTCAGCTCTGTTTTTGCAGCGTTTCGCCCCCGGAAAGCTGGGAACCCGCTCCGTTTCGGAAACAAGGGGAAAATAAAAAGAAAAAGTAAGCAGGGTATGCAGTAGGCCGCCCGAGAGACCCCGCTGCAGCCGATAATGCTGGAAATAAATAAACTGTGAAGCGGAGGCCTGCACCGGCGCTCGCCTGCGTCTGTGGCACTCGGGAGGCCCCTGCTTTTGGGGCTGTTTACATCAGCAACCCGAAGCGCTCAGTTTGCAAATAACACGCTATGCTGTAAACACCGAATAGCTGCGATGTGATATGTTTTGCATCGCTTATGAATGTGCGCTTTGATCTGGATAAACTCCTCGCAGTCGTAAATACTAGCGGTAACTGGTTGCGTCTGAAAATGCACACATACTTCTAGACAGCGAGAGTGCTTGTTGTCAATACCAAAGTTTGAAAAAATCGCGTGTTTTTTTTTTTTTTTTTTTTTGTGGGGCCTAGACTTAGTTTGCAAAAGAAAGCGCGTAGGTCATACTGTTTTTAGACTAGTTATATATCGAGATATACATCATGGACACACGTATTTATAATTAAGTGGCCCTGATTCCAAAGATAGTCGCTGCTGCTGATGATGATGCTGCTGTTTTTACTTGCTCACTCTCCCGATGTCCTTTTTAGGTACGCTCGCATTCAGTTATTTAATGGTGAAAATAAATAATTAAACGCATACATTGGCATCGAAACGGTTAACCTACAAATATAAAAAAACTATAGTCAATTAAACGCACTTTGGACTGGGCCATTTGCTCTACAAATCCATTGTTCCCGGTAAAGCATTTTGCAGCGGATCATAGTTACGCTTCCATTCTTTGATAAAGTTTCAAAAGCATAAAGAACTTCCTTCAAAAGGAGGAAGTTCTTTCTGGGGATGATGAAACATATTTTACTTTTATTAACCACACGCAATCCCAGGATACTGTGCAAATGATTTGGTTTTGTGAAGGTCAGGTTAGTATGTAAACAGACAAAAAAATGTACACTGTATATATGCCATTTGCTTTATGCTATATAAACTATACAAATGAGATGCAACAGCACTATATTTGCGCAGACACAAAGTAATAAATAGCCCACATCAAGGTTTATCAAAATATATATTCAAGAGTGTTTTGGATGATTTTATTTTTTGGGAACAGACACAAATTGAGATTTGCTTTGAGAAATTATGAAGGCCACATGGTGTGCACAGTTTTTAAGCAGCATTTCTCCAGTCCTACTGTGTAATGCCCTACATCTTACAAAACAGGAAATAAGACTCCTGTTGCACAGCAGTTTCACCCATTCCGGGTTTTATTACTAGCTGGATTAGCCACAGTGTGCATGTAACACTAAATTTTATTAAACTTGTAGTAGAACCAGGAATGCATCAACTGCTCTGGAATGTCTTGTTTCCATCCCTGCAATGGATTAAACTCTTTGGTGCTAATTTAATGCTATGAAAATGATACTTGTCCTTGTGTTGGGTTTAAATTGAGAGGAATGAAGAAAGCTGTTGAGTTGTTCTGGGTGTGGCATGACCAAAAAAAGTGAAAAGGCATTTTGGGAAAATGCAGTTGTAAAAATATAAATAACAGTAAACACAACATTTAAAAAGGGTTTCCTGGCACCAGCCTCTTTCACCCATTACCATTCAGAAAGTCTGTGACACTTTCTTTGTATTGACAATCTAATAATTTGCAAAGGAAAGTATGCAGAGATATTTTGGGAATTATTCAAAGTCTAAATAAAAGGGAATGTAATCCGATTTTGGTTTGGCGAGTACAAGAAAGGACTGTATTGTGGTGCTTAAGTGAAGGCTGATGTTTTTTCTAAACTTTTGTTTATTCGGGTTGAATTGTGAAGATTTCATGGATATGAATTTAAAATTAACTCTGCTGCTGTGTTGAAGAAGATACAGCATGAATATGGATTTGAGGGATTTTGTCCTAGTTCAGAGAATTACACTTCATAGATTTTAGATATTGAAGTCTTTTTTTTTTTTTTGTGATGAACTTTTTTCCTGAAATGGAAAGCCTTGCGTGTCTGCTATGGAGGTATCTTTCAGGCTGTTCTTAGCCCATATGAAGAGAATAATCCTGTTGGCATCAGTTAAGACCATTTTACCCAATACTTGTGATTGAGGTGTTCTAGTTTACAAGTATAAAAATTGTTTAATGTTTGAAAAATGTTTCTTTCCTCTTCCCCCCTAAGAATTTCTGTCCCTAAGTCATGGCAGACAGGAGGCCAGAGAAGTCATGTGAACAAGCATGTGAATCGTTGCGAAGGCAGGAGTACGAGGCGGTGGTGAAGCACTGCACGAAGGCACTGCTCTCCCTCAGCCACTGCCCCCCCAGTCCCAGCGCAGTGTCCCAGCAGGGCAGTGACTTCATCAGGAACAGGATCCTGCTCTACAGAATCGCAGCGCTTTTGCAACTTGTAAGCCTGGATTTATTTTTGTGATGCTTAAAAAAAAAAAGAAAGCCTAATTTTTATATTTGCGTAATTTCAAAAGCAAACTATAAAAAGCGAAGTCATTTCAACAAAATACCTTTTTCCATGCTGGATATCTACTGGTACCTTATTGTCTATGCTTCTTATAGCTCTACCTCAGCCTTGAAGTGTAAATGACTTCACTTTTATATTTGCAGCCGTTCCCAATGGTCCAGCGTGCAGTTGCTCAAAGTATTCATAGTACTTTATCACAGTAGATAACCAAAGGGTCTGTAGAGCGGTCAGAAAGTGGACGCCATCTAGTGCACAGCCGAGGATGATCAGCTTTCTGGCAGTGCACAGCAGCCAAGCTAGACAGCACCAGTTCTGCAAACTCTTTGCTGAAAATATAGTTGATGTCGAGTAATTTGACTATATGTATATTTTATTTAACAGAAAAACTATGATCAAGCAGATGAAGATTGTAAGCATGGTAAGTCTAGACCTTTTTACTACTTCTAAGTTTGATAGAATTGTTGCCATAGAATTAATGAATTACACTTGCTGCTAATGAAATAAGTATGTAGATCTTACTTGTTCTGCACTTGCGTTTTTTTTTTAACGCTGTTATAAAAAGGACACCAGGTTCAGCAAACAAAGCACAGCAGCAACACTCTTCCTAAATTGAGAGCACTGAGCATCAAACAGTATATTCTGTAGTCCAGCTGTCTAATTAAAGGACATTGATTTGAGTTTTGTTTTCATTATGCTGGTCTGAAGTTATTTTGCTACTGTCGATAAATATCTTCTGTAATACAATATGATGCCTTTGATCTGTATCCTACATGAAAAATAAACAAAGATATTAATGAAATTGCATCCATCTCGGATTTTGCAAAAGCTGGTGTTTGTATCTAATGTCCTCTCTGTGATTACCTGCCTTCCTAGTGTTGGCAGAGGAGCTGGCCAGGGGGGAAGGCATGCTCCCAGCAGTGCTTCGCTGCATGCTCATGGAAGGAAGTCTCCAAGAAGTATCCAGTATTTTATCCAGGTCGCTTTTGGGGGAACCTTTGGTAAGTTTTATTTATGTGTAATTGTATGCAAACGTGCATATATACTTTTTTATTTTTTCGTAATAAGATTTTTGGTGTTTTCCAACAGCATTGTAAGCATGAGTGGGTATTCCATTCATATATATTAGTCATATGAATATGTGAAACTGAAGTTCCAGCAGTCTGTCAGATTCCTGGAAAATGTCCTTTTGGTAGCACATGGGGCCCACTTTGATGCACAGAGGTTTTGCTTATTCTTGGGAGGCTCTGGAGGCCACAAGAGGAAATCAAGCAGGAAGAACAGGAACAGTGAAGCACTGAGGGATCTTGAGAGGAGACAGTTAGAGAGGGGGGAACATTACAACATGAATCCCTCGTCTGACACAACCATGCCGTGACCTCAAATCCACAGTGAAATACACTGATGTACATAATTTACATGAGCTTTTCATTCTCTCAGACACAGATAAACAATCACTTTACAGGGATGGAAATAAGACACCTATTGCATTGCAGTTTCACCCATTTCAGGTTTTACTACGAGCTCGATTAGCCCCAGTGTGTATAGGTATTGTGCTCAGGTGTATCTTATTTAACTCATAATGAAACCAGGAATGGCTCAAACTATTGTGCAATGGGAGTCTTATTTCCATCCTTGCTTTATAAGTCTGTATGCGTTGCCTTCTGGCTTTAACTGTTAGGTGTTCTTATATAGAGTACCTATACGGTATATTTAAATGGCTTGATCAACATTAAATGCCTACAAATCTTATGACTACTGCTTTATAAACTTTTATTTACTGATAGTATTTGTAAACGGAGGTAGTTTATAGATTGGTTGTTTAATAGAAAATGTATAACCCAATACAAAGAAGGCTTTATAACCATGTAGACACCAATCGATTGCCATCAGCTTCAACAGCTATTAAAAAGCATTCCTAGGGATTAACAAAAGAAACATTTAGCTGATTGATTTTTAAAGAGAAAATGAAGTGCGAGATTCCTGAGATTTAAGAGGACACGCAATCGGTAATGGGCATTGATAATGAAATAAGCAGATTGATTTATTTATTTTTCTTCTCTCGGGTGAGGGAGGAATGTGCCCAAAATGAATTGTATTGCAGTATTGATGGCAGCTTCCCATTGCATTTCTGTAATTGGTAATTGGAAGCACTTGCTGTGCCATTGTCTATGATTTACTCTGCGTCTCAGTAAGCCACAGGCTGATGGAAAGTTTGTGAGGCAACAATAGAAATACTAAAAGAAACTTAAGTTCAGTGATTGCATTAAATATATGTATACCCTGGTTTGCACAAATAAAGGGGTATATTTTACAGGCAAAGGAGCATGCATTTTAACAACATTAAAAGCGGTTTTAAATGT
The DNA here is from genome assembly GCF_902713425.1 of Acipenser ruthenus. NCBI lineage: Eukaryota > Metazoa > Chordata > Actinopteri > Acipenseriformes > Acipenseridae > Acipenser > Acipenser ruthenus. The sequence goes on from NC_081207.1 coordinate 880,524, forward strand.
AATTCAAGAGATACACTTTTAACCTGTTATGTAAATATAATGAATACAAAATAAACAATTATTTTTTAATGTATATTTCTTTTTCTCAATTGCTATACAGTTAGTAGCAGTGAGCAGCCACTGCTAACAGATTCAAACTCCTTATAGAACAGAGTCTTGCAGCCTGTGTTCCGGGGCTGCTTGTAATCATTCTGAGCGGAATGTGTTTGTTTGTGTCTCTTCAGAATGGGATGGTGACGAAGGATCTGACCAGGCTGAAAATGCTGCTGTCTGAAATAGAAGTAAGTATATACAGGGTTAGTACGTTTGTACCAGCGTTACATGCAGTACCATCTGTTACCCAGAGGGAATAGACGCCCAGCTAAATCCCTTGCTCTTGTTCATTTTAATACCACTTTATTTCTCCAGGAATTGGGACAGGATATCCATGAGAAATGAGGTGTAATCTCTTGTTATCTTCAGTTGAAAACTGAGGGGGGCGTAGAAAGTTCATCCGTTTACACATAGGAATCGTATGCTGTGTGTTAGTTCTAGTGTTTGTTTGTATTTATGAGCCTGGATTCGGTAATGTAATTGAGCACTTTACTTTATTAAAACATGTTTTGTTCTTGCAGACAGCAAGCAGCACAATGGCCTCGGGTTATGTGGATGATAATGAGGAAGGTATGTTGATTGCCAGATGTTTTCGTTCTCCTCTGCAAACAAATAAGCTACTAAATGTCACGCTAACAGGTTTGTGAAATGTACCTCAATGATTCCATGGTATCAGTCTGTCTAACACAGTGTAGCTTCTTGTGGGACGTAATATAATCTTCATTTTAAAAGGCACAGTTGAACACTTTCCGATTAGACCAATGCCATTTAGTGACCAAACAGTGATTAAATAAACGAAAAATAAAGGGCTCAGTTTACCATACAGTGCAATACCAAGTAACTGGACTAATGGTGGGTGTAAGCAGTCTGGATAATTGAGCCACACCCTGAAAGCAAGTGGCACGGATTACAAGGTGTGAAAACCATTAAACACTCAATAGTGCTTAATTGAGAAATACTCAAATTCAATGACAGACGTTTTGTCTAGAAGTCTTTTAAAGACACTGACAATGTTAAGTTTCTTTTACTATTTAAGATCTGAGAACTACTGCAAGTGTGTTGCTTTGCCTGCTTTTGAAGCACAACGCTGTGTGAAACCTGTATTATGCACGGCATTGATTGATTTATTTTTTCCTGAAAGACGTCCAGGAGGGCTGGCAGTTTCGCCCTCCTCCGCGGGGAGTCACCAGCAGCGAGGAGTACACGCTCTGTAAAAGGTAACCAGGAGGAATTTTGCAACACCTGAACGAAATCTAGATCTAGATAGTCTTGTCCGAACACATTTTATTACTCCCTTGCTGTTTTGCTGTTTGACTTTGTGAAAGGCCCTTTATTCACTACAGCATAGCACATATAGAAATGTACGGTTATATACAGTACTAACCAGATTGTATAATTATGATATAGCAAGACACATTGTATGTTTGCTGTGCAAGAGCAGCATGATTCACTGTTGCCCTGAGATGCATTTGGCCTTCATGTCTTTCTTTTTTGTTTTCGTGTTTGTTGAGCGATTCAGACTGCAGTTACAGATTTGTAGTTTCGCATTTCCTTTATGGCATTATATTTTTCATGCACGTCACTATTGCTGTCTGCCTTGGCCTCAGGTATTTGGAACAGGGCATTTGCAGATACGGGGCTCGGTGTACGTCTGCACATTCTCAGGAAGAGCTCACGGAATGGCAGAAGAGATACGCCTCCCGCCTCATAAGCTTGAAACAGCAGCAAGAGAGCACGCAGTCCGCTGGGAGCTACATGGAAGCCCTCATTGAGAAATGGATGAACTCCTTATCACCAGAGAAAGTGGTATGCAGATTTAATTGAAGAATAAATACAATAAATGAAGTGCATGTGACGAATGAACCCGCAGCAATCTGGGTCCTTTAGTTTCACTAGCATTATCTGATAACGGTGATAGCGACTAAAACAATAACACTGTACAGGGATCCCTGCTGATGATAATGTCCCAGGCGAGTGAAACTCGTTCATAACTGTACGCCGAATAAGTTAGTGCAGTGATGATTAATTGTCATTACAATCCAGTGGTAATAGGTTCCAAAGTAAGAATCTGTCATCTAGAACCAGACTTTGTTTTTAGCGACTTAAGGTAGTAGGTGCTTTTCTGAATTCTTACTAGATGTGCATTTTTGACCATCCCCCTTAAAGCTTAGTGATTATTTGGACGGGGTGAGTGTGGAGCACAGTCCTGGTCTGTCGGTCACAGTCACCACCAAGAAATCCTCCCAGTCCTGGACCTTCTCACTCTTCTGTAAGGTAGGAACATGCTTTTTAACATTCTAATGAACCTTTAGTGGCTGTGTGGTCCAGTGGTTAAAGAAAAGGGCTTATAACCAGGAGGTCCCCGGTTCAAATCCCACCTCAGCCACTGACTCATTGTGTGACCCTGAACAAGTCACTTAACCTCCTTGTGCTCTGTCTTTCGGGTGAGACGTAATTGTAAGTGACTCTGCAGCTGATGCATAGTTCACAAACCCTAGTCTCTGTAAGTCGCCTTGGATAAAGGCGTCTGCTCAATAAACAAATATAAATAGTGGCATCGCTTTACACAGCTGCCCATGTGGTCTGTACTTTTAATGTAAATTCAGATGCACATGTAGCTATACTTTTCCAATATGGGGTGTCATACATTTTTAAAGCAGATAACTTGGAAATTTAAAATTTGCTAGATCAGTTTTCTTTTGCAGGGTTCTGAAACTACTTGAACTACACATTAATATGTAACAGTTACATAAATAAACATGTTTCTGTACCGGGATTCATTGATAAATAAACTCTATTGAAACAGTTCCCCAGAGCAATATTTTAAGTGTTTTGGAGATTAGACGTTTATCTGCTTTCGTCTGAGGTTGATGGTATGAAAACTGGAATATAATTAGTAAAGTGAGTATATAAATCTCCACTTGTGTTTTTGTTTAAGCCTGCAAGAATGCTGTATAGAATGGCTCTCCTGTACGATGCCCACCGACCCCATTTTTCCATCGGTGTTGTTTCTGCTGGAGACGGTGCTAACCAGATCGTGCAGGAAGTACCAGACAACTGCCAGGAGTGGGTCGGAGGCAACATTGCGCAGAATGGACTGGACCATTGTGTTTATGAAGTAGTCGTCCGGTTTAGCACAGAGATCTTTGGGACCTTCCGGCAGACTATAGTCTTTGACTTTGGCTTCGAGCCTGTGCTGATGCAGAGAATTATGGTTGATGCTGCTTCAATAGAAGGTGAGATCGTTCATCAGAATGTACAATAAAATGTTTTTATATAGCGCCATACCAGAGCGCTGTACAAAGTGAAAAACAAAACCAGTGAGCTCGTATGTACAAAGCAATTCAGTTATATAAAAGCACATTAAAAGAAATATGCTTTCAGTGTAGACTTAAAATAATCCAACTTAAGAGTTCTGCATTTTCTGATCTCAAGGAGCATATAGGAATATACAGGGCTAGCAATTCTTGGGGATAGGATGGCTCTAATCCATGACGGACCTTATAAGTTTGTCTTAATTATGAATACGTACGCTGTTAACCATGCCTTCAAAATAAACAGAAGTGTGGAAAGTATAAATATAAACTTAACAGGAATTAAAGTGTGTTTTATGATCCTCAGTCAAAGCTGTGCACTAAAGCATCAAAGCAATTAGTTAAAGTATTGACATCCTTTTTTTTTTTTTTTTTTTGTATTTATTTTAGATCTTGAACATTTGATGCAAGCAAGGCAGCAGCTGCTCATCACTGCGAAACGCTGGGATTCTTCCTGCAAGACTATCGTGGAGTTTGAGCCCAATGAAACTGCTGACCTGGAGCGCAGCCTCCTGAGCCGATACCAGATCCCTCTGTCTGCTGACCAGCTCTTCACCCAGTCTGTGCTGGATAAGAGCCTGACCAAGGAGAACTACCAAGCCCGTCTGCACGACCTGCTCTACATCGAGGAGATTGCGCAGTACAAGGAAGTCAGCAAGTAAGCTGCTGTTCTGCGCAACACGCTAAACAGGGCTGCCCAGCGGGTGCTGCTTAAGCCATGGCTGGCTCGCTGGGCTCCAAACTGTCTCTTGATTTAGAGGTTAAAAGATCCTGCCGGGACAGTGGTGGTCAAAAGTCCATAATATAGCATTAAATTAGACCCCTATAAATGCTGGGAGGACTAGGTCAAAGTCACCAGAACATTTTGATTAGGGTGTTTTATATTAGCCTTCTATTGTCTGTATGAAATGATGACGGAGATCTGGGGTTGTTGTGAGAAATGGGTATGTTGTGACATTTCCTTTGAATGAGCAGTTTCTTGGTTTGCCACTGGATGGCACGTTTGGTTCTTCCTCCTTATCTGTGTGTTTTATGTTTCACTGATTGACATGGTGTTTTTTGAAGATTTAAATAATGCATGTCGTAATGGGGCACCAGGGAGTTGGCATAGATTTGAAATTTTGCAGTTTCTCTGCTGATTCATTACCTGCTGCTTATGTTTTTATAAAAAAAAAAAAAAAAAAAAAAAGTTGAGGCACACTCAGACTTGTTATACCAGACAAGATTTAGTACATTAACCCAAAAGAAACTTTTATGTTTTCATCTAGTATCCATGTATAAATATATAATAACTCTTGGATATCATGATTTATATTAAGGCAGTTTCCCACGTTATTAAGGTGGCATTCAATGTGTTTGCTTTAGTACAGTCCACCCACCTTCTGGAGCTGACCTTTCAGCTGCAGTACTTACTTTGAATCCGAACTGTCCGGGCCCTTTATAGTGTAGAGGTGGTGGTTGCCTTGTATTATGCGCTTCACGATTCTTTATAAAACCACTAACGGATGTTCTCTTTTTTTTTTCCTGCAGGTTCAACATTAAGGTGAATTTGCAGCTTGTGGCAAGCTTCATGCTGACGGGTGTCTCAGGAGGAGCCAAGTACGCCCAGAATGGACAGCTGTTTGGTCGCTTCAAGCTCACGGAGACGCTTTCTGAAGATACTTTGGCTGGCCGATTGGTAATGACCAAAGTCAACTCTGTTTTGTTACTGCCGCTCACTAAAGAAAAATCGGCACAGGCGCCAGGAACCAAAGAGAAGGTTTATGAAGCTGCGATTGAGGACAAAACAAAGGACTTCATCTTCCTCCGAGTGTGTAAGGACTGCTGTGAGGAGCTGAAGCTGCGTCCGGACCGGGAGCTGCAGGTAACGAGATGACTCTGCAGAGCTGTGCTCGGGGTCCTTGTTTAAAACACCCGTCTGAGTCTGTGTGGAGCGTTCAGTAGGGAACCACCTTGTCCAGGGATAGAAATAAGACTCCCATTGCACAGTTGGATCCATACCGAGGTTTACTATGACTTTAATAAGATGTACTTGAGCTTGTTGCCTATATACTGTGGCTAATCAAGCTCGTAGTAAAACCTGGAATAGGTGAAACTGCTGTGCAATGTCAGTTTTATTTCTGTCTCTTGTCTCGTCATTTTCTGAAGTGTCTTTCCCTTTTCCTGTGAAATATGTGAAAAGAATGTGCTTAAAATAGCATAGCATCTTGTGGACCATATCTGGGTAATTTTATTTTTTTATTAATGTATTTAATAAAAATGTGGCAGTAATTTCGGGGTGAATATGTCACTTGCTTAATGTAGAAAAACAAAATAACAATGAGTCGCTGATATAAAATATTAAAATCTGATGAACACAAAGTGCTAGAGGTAGAAAGATACGAAAGCTCTCATTTTTACTCTTGATGGCCTTGCAGTAATTGCTAGATAACTGCTGAAATACAAATTAGAAAACAGTGAGGGATTTCAAATTTCCTGCGTAAAATGCATCTTTCTAAGTTGTGTTTCTACTGGCAGTGCAAATTGAATTGATATCTAAATAAAGGCTGTTTGGTGTATAGATGCTGAAATATACAAGTGAAGCTTATTATTGAGGCTTTCAGTATAGCATTACAGCTCCTCATAAAAACAGATCTGAGCTGAAGAGACCTTCCACGTTTCCTAAGTGACCGTACTTGTAGCAGTGTAGAAACTCAAACACAAATATTGCAGCTTGCAAACACTGTGTATCATTTTAATGATTCAAGTATTTTGCCACAATAACCAGCTTTATTATTTTAGAGATCCTGTATGTAACTGTGTATATAATCTCAAGGGTGTGCATCATTTGCGTGCGTGTGTGTGTAAATAATTCAATACTAAATGAAGGCAGAACAGACTTCTTTGCCAAAGTGTACAATCTAAACGTGCCTGAGAGGAGGCCAGCAGATGGTCAATGTCTGCTCTGTCCTGCAGGTGGAGCTTCAGTTCCAGCTGAACCGCACTCCTCTCTGTGAAATGCATTATGCTCTGGACAGGATCAAGGACAACAGTATTATGTTTCCAAATGCCAGCTTGACGCCCACCATCCCCTGGAGCCCCAACAGGTATGGCAGGTCCTGATTTAAAACGACACTCTCTGCAGCATTTTGTATCCACTTGTGAAGAGCTGGCTGCAGTGTCAGATTCTGCTCTGTGCGTGTGCTCAACGGTGCTTTTATTTCATGATCATTTCAGATATAGTCAAATAGAAATTATGTATAATATGTTGAAGTTTATTCATTTATTTATAAATGGGCATTTCCTACAGTTTTTTTTTTGAGTGCTTAGTCCCTAAAACATGCCATTATCATGCCCCAGCAAGCGCAAGTATTCTTTTTGGTTATGAAACATCCCTGAGTGAACGCATTCGATGGCAGGAGCTGTTAGCCATTGCCTCGAGGGGCACAGATGTAGCCAGAAGGTTATTTCAGTAGCAAGGGCAGTTTTGCACACTTGAGGGTACTAATGTAACCTAAGGGAAAGTTTGTGCTCTGCTACACACTGGTAAACTTGCTTTATCACTTATGGTATGCAAAAGTTTCTCTGCATTTTTGGCTATCACATGCTCTTGGCCACACTAACGTTACGTGTGGTTGCTAACTTAAGAGTTTACATTTTTCGGATTATATTGAAGTATTATATGTTCTGTACAAGTGTTATATATGTTAGGGAAAAGCAGTTAAAAAGTGAGTTGCCAACTGAGCCACCCAACATCTTTCTTAAACAAACCTAACGTTTTTTTCTGCTAATACAAATTTTTTTTTTTTTTTTAATGTGGTTTGGCTGGTGATGGTTTCTAGCTGTAATGAGGGGAGGGGTGGGGTATGATGCATTGCAGGCTGATGCTTACTTTGTTTCTCCCCTGTGTTGAGCAGGCAGTGGGATGAGCAGCTGGACCCCCGTCTCAATGCTAAGCAGAAGGAGGCCATCCTGGCCATCACCACCCCCCTCCACTTCCAGCTGCCGCCCGTGCTCATCATCGGGCCCTACGGCACGGGGAAGACGTTCGCTCTGGCTCAGGCAGTCAAGCATATTCTCAAGCAGCAGGACTCCAAGTGAGCTGCCTGGCCAGCTACAGCTGGGGCCAAAACATTTACATCACTCAGAATTTTAGGATTGAGAGATACTGATTTAAAAAAAAAAAAAAAAAAAATAGATGAACATCATTTAGATATTTTATTTAACATCATGTAATTAAAATAATATTGTGAAAGTCTACCGGAAGCCATAATAGTAGTTCATGTCAATATTTCATGCTGGATATCAAAATGTCACATTTTTCAGTTTGTCAGTGTTTTATTTAAGTATATGGAAAACTACAAAGCGGTATGTAATTCAATATGTTGCCAACATTATTCAGCAGGTTTCTTTCGACTTTTTGTGAAGCAAAATTAGTTAATTATATGGGGTGATGCAAAACCTTTGGCCATAGCTGTATTTCTCTCTCGCTCTCTTTCTGATGGATTTTGAAAATTGTGATCATACCAGTAAGATTGACCATGGTTGTGCAGGGATAGAAATAAGACTCCCGTTGCATAGCATTTGATCCATTCCTGGTTTCACTGCAAGTTTATTGAGACACACCTGAGCTTGTTACCTATACACTGTGGCTGATCAAGCTCATAGTAAAACCTGGAATGGGTGAGTGCTGTGCATTGGAAGTCTTATTTCCATCCCTGTAGTGGGAGGTGCATGGCAGTGCAATTCTTTCTTTTCATAAGGTTAGATGTAGTATGCAAATTTCACCTGTTGTCGCAGCTAACCTTTACACACTCTATGATACGCTACTGTTGCAATGATTACAAGTTGCAACAAACCGGGTAGACACAACCCAAAGTGCATTCACTGCGAAGATGACATTAGTCAAACCGTTCACTGTGCGTGCAGAGTAATATTGTAATGTATAGGAGGCCCAGTGTGCGGATGACAGAATGCAATATGAGATGCATTCATTTTTCATATGAACTCTGTTTCTTGGGAGTGTGAATGTTTGAGTGGCATGATTTTTTGTTTTAAAAAGAAACATATTTGATGCACATTGTGTTTTTCATTGGTTTTTTTTTTAAACATATACACTTGAGTGTAATCAGATTTGATATCTGTTTTGTTTTTCTCCAGAGTTCTTATTTGCACCCATTCAAACAGTGCTGCTGACCTGTACATAAAGGATTACCTTCACCCACATGTAGAAGCTGGCAATCCGCACGCCAGACCTCTCAGGTATGGAGGTTTGACTTTTTTCTTTATCTTCAAACAAAATCATGTGCAGAACTGCAAGGCTTTAAAAACCGCCCCTGTTTGTGAGCAGACGTTCGCTGTGTTTTAGGTCAATTGGTGCAGTCAGTATTCCCTTCCTACTGAAGGGAAATGTCACTGGGAGTGGACCCGGTTAAGTGACCAGGGTATTTATAGCCCCGCTGTGATTGATCTGTTCATAGCTGATTGAACACTGCGATTCTGGATGCCCTTTATTTATAACACGGATGACAAATTGGCTAAATATCAACTGCGATGAGAATCTTCCCGTACCAGGGGAGAACGGTGGCAACAGTCATTTTGCCTTGCTCATAAAGGACAATATTGTTAATTTTGAATGATAACAATTAGTTTTTCCCCACTAGGGAAAATGGGGAACAGACGCTCCTATGTAGGTATTTCAAGCCGAATCACAAGAGGACTGATTTATGCCTCCTTTTAAAAGTCGGTAAATGTACCGTAAAATCAAATCACAAGATTTAAAAATACCCCCTCCTGGTGTATAAACATATTTATCACTTCTACTTTCAGCTACATATTGAGAACCGACTCATGTACTTGTGATTACACGTTTCATGGGTGTTCCTCCGCACCAGCACAGCCCTTTGACATTGTCGTCATCATCACTAAGCGTGATTAACGGGCTGATTCCTGAACCTCTAGCATCTGAAACATTCTTTCTTTCTTTTTTTTTTTTTTTTTTCTCTCTCTAGAGTATATTTCAGAAACCGATGGGTTAAGACAGTCCACCCCACAGTCCAGCAGTACTGTTTAATATCAAGCACGCAATACGCTTTCCAGATGCCACAGAAAGAAGACATAGTGAAACACCGTGTTGTTGTCGTCACTTTGAGCACCTCTCAGTATCTGTGTCAGCTTGATCTTGAGCCAGGTGAGTACAATCGCACATTCTGTCGATTTTGTAACTTTGGTCATCAGCCAGGGGAGGGGTGTCTGTCTCCCTCCACCTATGAGAACGCAGCGAAATCGAATTGGTTGGTAGATGGGAAGTCGTATTCGTAGACTGGCACAGCTTGGTTTGAGTTATTTACAGCAGCGGCACAGAAGGATTACATGGTTTCAGTGTCCTGCACTGACAAATAAATTAAAATGGAAAGCATATTGGTATGTTAGATTCGTTTACCTGTTTTTAACCAAGTTCACTCTTGCAAGGCTGCAGACCTGTCTACTGGTCTAGGAAAACAAACGGCTATTGTATACATGTGTTACCGCCTTTTAATGCAGAGGCTCTGACCACTGTAAAATAGTACACCTTCTCCAGAGTTTTGCATGTGCTGCATATCAGACTGTTACTCACAGAACCTGAAACCCCAGGCAGCTCGACATGGCGTTGTGAAGACGCCCTGCAGAGTTCCTTTTGGGTGTCACGGCTCCCTTCGTTATTGGCACTCATGGGGCGAGAAGTGTGAGTGCTGCGAGGCAGGAAGCTTGTTAACCTTGTGTCTGCGAGAGACCCATTCTTAAGAACGTTCCCCCAGTTTGCTAATTTCCATACAAGCCATTAGCATCAGTTAAGTGCTGCTGCAGAATGTTGTCTGTCTACTTTTGAAATGAGATGCAGTTTTACTTTGAAAAGATTGGAAGTGACTAATGAGCCTATAATTTATTCTAGTAAATCACTGTTTTATTACTGTGTTATTAGTCTGGTTAAACGTGTTACAGGGCACACTGTTTTATTCCCTGTTGGGATTTATTCTGCAGAGGGACTTACAGCTTCAATTTAAAGTGTTTACGGTAATTGTATAACCACAGGTGTCTAGGGCTTGGTTACAAGCTTTTGAAATAGCTAATTGATTAAAGAAGACAATGCCTCAATTTCTTTGTAGCAGCGTAATTATTTAGCTTCAGATTACTTTCTTTTATTGCTGATGTTGTATAATTATCATCATCCCATGGAGCAAATTACTCTGGAAATGTGGCTTGCAGTCTGTCCTGCATTGTTTTTAATTCATTGTCAAATTGCTGTCTTTTGGTAGGCTATAAAAAAAAGTATTGGCAATTGAGAAGGTTCTCCATGGGAACATGTGAAGACTGGCAATTATTTTAATGTTCTTATAAATGAGGAACATATCGACAGACCCGTATGTAGGCAGTTAGATGCTTGTTGTGGATTTCTTTAATTCTCTAGTAATGTCCTTGTCACAAACTGATTTGTATCTTTTCAGTAACGGGCATAATCCTGCCGCGTTGCAGATTACATGGCCCTGTGAAGACAGTTTAAATTACCAGTTGCAGAGTGTAAAATGCATTTTTTAGTTTGCATTATTTTGTAAAAGACATTTGCTGGTTTTCACCAGGGTGTATTTGGAGGGGTTTTGGGCTATTCAAGTCCTTGATTTCCAAATTGCTATTGCCCTCGCATGAGTGTGTTCAGAAAAGCAATTAGTGCTGCATTTGTAAAATTGGTTTCCATTTCCCACTTGTGCCAAATATGTGTAGGTCTAATTTATTTCTTCATACGAGTTGGTGGCTGCTGCTGCTTTAACTGTTAATGATTGTAGCGCTGCTCTGGAGCTAAACCAATGAGCAACAGATATCCTGGAGACTCTCAATCCAATTCCTCAGGCCTGCAGATGCTCACTGTCGTTCCTCGGCCAAGTTCTTCTCCTTCTAGCACGGCAGTGCGTGTCCTGGGGCAGCAAGCCCTTAATACTACAACTGTAAAACATTTTGCAGACAAATTCCAGCTGCCAAAACAATATAGACCTATGCTTTTCAGAAGCATGGGAAGCAAACACACCTAGGGATATAGGGAAGCAAAAAACAAACAGGAATATGATGAAACTCAATCCAAGATAATGTAGAAACATGAAGTCTTGCTGTGTTCTGTCCAGAGATTCCTTTGCTATTTGCCATTTCCATAGCTATGTGAAATCTGTATCTCTACAGACTTTACCCTGTAGCTTTGCTCCCACCGTCAAAACTCCCACCTAACTTCTGTCTTCCTATTGCTGTGACTATTTTTTTTTTTTTGCTTCCAAAAAAACCTGATAGTGTTGATATGTTTTATATAATCTTTATTCCTTTCTGTTGTGAGGCCCGAACTCATTTGACTGATTCTTGGTAATTGCTGCTCAGAACAATCCTGGGGGATTTCCGATCTGGGTGCAGAAAGCTGTCCTGTAACCTGACCGCCTCGGGCATGCTTGGGCACATGCCCTCCAGCTGGTACTGGGACCCAGTGGTCAGACTAGTTTGGAAACAGAGCTCTGCCTTGCCCTATGCTAGAATATTACATTCGTACCTCTGGAATAACTTTAAATTTAACCTTTTAAATTTACCGATGGAGTCGACTTCTTCTTTGGCATTGCAAGATACAATGCTTTCATTGTATGATCTTCGAAACAAAACAATACATGGGTCACTTGTTTTTGGAATCACAGTCCGCTGTAAAGTTGTTTTGATCATGTGATTTCCCTGAAGACAATTAAGCAGTTATCGGAATTTTGCAGTTAACTTTTTTTTTTTTTAATTGTATATTCTGATATAAAAACACAAAGCTTGGGACCCTGAAAAGAACAATGAATGAATGAGTGGCTGCACATGATTTTTAGTATTTGTAACTTCTTCTCTTCTTTCTAAGGTATCTTTACGCACATTCTGTTAGATGAAGCTGCTCAAGCCATGGAGTGCGAGACCATCATGCCTTTTGCGCTCGCCAGTAACAGCACGAGGATCGTGTTAGCAGGAGACCACATGCAGGTAAGCAAAATTAGTCTATAAAACAAATTGCATGTGAAGTTGAATATCTTCGTCGAGCATGTTTTCAGTAGAATTTTGAAATTTGCACAGTTTGGATTGAAACAGCACTGTGGGAGCAGGCTTTGCAGGAGCCCATCTACAAATTCCCTGGGTTATAAGGAGTGGTCCTCCAGAGCCATTCTGTCATCTTGCACACCGTCCTGGGGGCCATGCACCCCACTGAAAATGTTACTCGAGGTGTTTCTAATATTGTGTATACGCACCACTACCCAGAGAGGGGCTGTTAGTCTGAAGGCAGTGAGAATCCTGCCAGGCTAGGAATAGTGCCACCTAGTAGCGGAGCTTCTGCTTCAGAGCAGATGGGAACCAATAGGAACCCAGGCAGTGTTTCTTCTCTCTTACATTACAAAGCAGCATGAAAATAGAAGTGCACTGTGTTAATGACACAGCCAGTCGAGAGGAGCTGAGATTGGATCATTAGTAACGCCAGTGTGAAGCATTAGATTGGTTGATGTCATTATTCTCGTTACTGGACCAGATTCTGTTGAGAGAGAAAAAGAAAAAATATTTGCAGCAGTATCCAAATTTGGAAGGCTGCCATTTTTTTTTTTTTGTAATGCATTTATTTAGTTAAGCAGTGGGCAGCAGTGTGGAGTAGTGGTTAGGGCTCTGGGCTCTTGACCGTAGGGTTGTGGGTTCAATCCCTGGTTTGGGACACTGCTGCTGTACCCTTGAGCAAGGTACTTTACCTAGATTGCTCCTGTAAAAACCCAACTGTATAAATGGGTAATTGTATGTAAAAAATAATGTGTAAAAAATAATGTAATTGTATGTAAAAAATAATGTGATATCTTGTAACAATTGTAAGTCGCCCTGGATAAGGGCGTCTGCTAAGAATTAAATAATAATAATAAATAATAATAATAATAGTTAAGCTTAATTTGGTCTATCATCACATTTTTAAGTTTACAACAGAGGTAATATCAAAGTCCTCCCCACTGAAGTCTTTTTTAAGCATCATTCAGTGGTGGTGTTTCAAATCCTTTTATTAGCAGTGCTTAGAGAATTGTGTAGTTTTGTTCATAACCCTTTCTTTCTTTGCTCTCCCCAGCTTAGTCCCTTTGTGTACAGCGAATTCGCCAGAGAGAGAAACCTTCATGTGTCGTTGCTGGACCGGCTGTACGAGCATTACCCTGCCGAATACCCCTGCAGAATACTGCTGTGTGAGAATTATCGCTCCCATGAAGCTATCATCAAGTAGGTGTGAACTTTTTCACGTCACACTTTTGTTCAACTAACGCGAGAAACCCGGGGGATACAGAAACGAGCCCCTAAGCACTTACCCCACGAAATACAATTGGATCGCTCTTAGCAGTGTGCAGCGCTTGAATTTCCGAACTGTTCAGAGTGCGCAAGCGAGCTGCGGCTCGTCATTTATCACTATTATTATTTTAGAGGATGCGTTTTTGCATGATTTATAATTCACAGCCCTAATTGCTTAAAGGAGCTGAGATAATAAAGGGGTTGAGATCCTTGTTTTTCAGTACCTTAGCCGTGAGGCTGACAGAAGCTTGTAATACAAACAGTGCAGTGGTTGTTACATGCCACAGCAATCTGGCCCAACTGTCTTAAAGGAGAATTTGACTGAGGTTTCAACTAATCTCTACCTCGATAACCCAGTATCGCTCCCCCAACTCAACTCAAATCTGTGCACGTTGAAGTTTTTATTTTTTCTGCAATTCGAGACGCTCTGGTTTTGGTTATGTACACCTTTTTGTAGCTGTGTGCTGCATCAAAGCTGGTATTGGCGTGCCCCATTGTTATCTGCCACCAGAGGGGGCTGTGTTTGTTGTCAGCAGCCCAACATACTGCATCTAGGCTACCCAATTTGAAGTACAGCATGATTTGTGCCTTTGTTTTAACAACCGGTTTCTTTCTGCAGTTCTATGTATTCTGTAGGCATGTGGGTGCCGGGGACATACTGCATATAAGCAATAATATGTAGGAACGTGTTTTATTGGGGGGTGGGGTGGAGGGGTTATATCGTACCATACCTTCACATTGCTTTTGTTTTTACTTCACAAAGTAAAGATTTATAATTCCTGGTGTTGCTGGTGATTTGGAATGTTTTTATTGTCCGCTAGACAGAACACTGGCCCGGAGGTTTTATTGAAGTTTTATTGAAGCAGCTAATAAATGGCTAATATTGTCAATCATGTACAGTAACCAACAAATTTATACTGGGATTTAAGGCTTGACACTCAAACAACTGGATGCTGGAGCCATTAAGTTGTGGGCTGTGGGAAATAACTGGGATAGACGTTCCTCGGTCAAACACTTGAAATCTCAACTACATTTTGTGTTCCTGTTCTAGTTACACGTCTGAACTGTTCTACGATGGGAAGTTGATGGCCAGTGGTAAACAGCCTGCACACAAAGACTTCTACCCGCTGACATTCTTCACAGCAAGAGGAGAGGATGTGCAGGAGAAAAACAGCACTGCCTACTATAACAACGCTGAGGTAACGCAAAACGCCCCCCACACACTGTGTGCACGATTTCCTTTTCTACCGGCTCCTTTTGTTTTGCCCGGATACAGTTACTGGAACTAGGTTGCTGTAAAAATATTATACAATAAAATATACATACGTACTCACTAGCAAATACTTTTATTAGTCTATATAACTCTTGAACCCCATTTTTTTATTTCATTTTTTTTTACTGTGTCAAGGTAACCTGGATTTTGTCATGCCCGTGGCTGAAGATGAGTGCAGAAGTAGGGCATGGGAGATTAAGTTGTTTGAGCATGAGCATGGTATTCAGTGACTGAAATTATCTTGCGTGCCAGGATTCAATGTTAATTTAAAGTCTCTTGCATATGGGCTCGCTCCCGGCACACACATTTCTGTACCTGTTTGTGCAATTGTACAGAAGCAAACTTATTGAAGGGGCATTGCTTGTTAAGTGACCTTGTTTGGAAGGCAGTAATGTAAGTAATCATTTGGACCTGCTGCTGGAACTGTTTGTGTGAAGGCCTCCCAGATATAGATATTGATCGAGAAAGGCTCTTTAGTTGATAAAGCTCAAAACAGGAGGTGATTTTAAACCTTGTAATCCAATAAATGGCCGTTGCTATAGCAGTGAGGCGATGCCGAGAAAGCCATTGGATTTTTCATCAGTGTATGTGTCACTGTTTCATAAAGGCAAGGGGAGGTCAGGAAAGGTCCCACAATATTATCAGAGCAGACACCATTAAAGTCATTACTGACTGAAAGGTGAGTTATTACCAGCCCCAGGCAAGCTAGAGGCACAGGAACGACTTCATGATGACAAGACATTCCCAAGCAGTGCTGGCTGATAGTATTCATGTAACTTGCCATTTGCAGTAATAATAAAAAATAAAACATGCTGTTGTGTGTTTATACTGCAGTACATACAGGCAAGACTACTACAGATTTTGAAGTTTCCTTATTAAACAGGTATAATATGCATTTCAATAGTGTGTAAAAACAAATAGGTTTGTTGTTGGGTAGCATAGGCTCAATGTTACAGATAAATATACCCAAGTTTATGATACTTGATTATCCAGTGCCTTGGAGAAGGTCCTGTGTTGGCCGATCAGCATTTGGTTACAGTGAATAGTCTGGACCAGATTAACTGGGATATGATCGTGCATCAGAAAAGTAACCCAAATGTATCGGCTAAACGCAGAACAATGACTAAGAGTACATTTATTTTAATGAGTAGCGGTCCTGTTTTTCATGATGTGAAATTACTGCTGTCTGTTTCTGGTCATTGACAGGACACTGTTCTACTGCAGAACTGAGTGCCCCTCAGCAGATTAAGCTAATTATTTAAAATACGTCATAGAAATTAGCTTGGGTTGCGGTAAATGTTAAGGGTGCAGTGGCCGCAGAAAAATGGGCCTTGATGCAACTTGTCACGAAGTGGGAAACCTAAAGAAAATAATTATTTCTTTCGTTGTTGTTTTGAATATTGTAGGTTAATTGCTGCATTGTAATCTAATTATTTAAGCTGCAGTGAAGATTGATTTAATATGGCACTTACCAATCAGAACCCTGGCAGTGGCAGCCACATCTGTTCCATTGCTGATGTGATTTATTCATTTTATTAGATCTTTTAGTGTTCTTCTAGGGGTACTTTATTCATCTGTTCATTTATTAACAAATACATAGCCAATTATATTCTTGGTTCAGTGATATTTAAAATCCCCCTATTGAGTTTTAAAGGCAATTTTTATTTATTTATTTATTTATTTATTTTAACATATAAATGAGCTCTTAATAATCTGTAGTTTGTCAAGAACTTTAATTTAGTATATTGTATTAAAAACGTTTCTCATTTCTGTTTTAACAGCTATGGCTTTTCAGTAAAGGTGGAAGAGTACATTTTATTCGTGATAGCTTTTTTGTGATTGTTTCTTGTTTTAGGTTTGCAGTGACTGTAGATGGTGTGAATGTAAGGTTTCTTTGGGTCTTCTGAGTACGTGTTGTATAACGCTGTGCACCGTCTCATCCGTGCTGCAGGTGTTCGAGATAGTGGAGAGAGTGGAGGAGCTGCGGAAGAAGTGGCCGGTCGCCTGGGGTAAACTGGATGAGGGGAGCATCGGCGTGGTCACTCCGTACGCAGACCAGGTGTTCCGGATTCGGGCAGAACTGCGCAAGAAGAGAATGTCCGATGTCAGCGTTGAACGAGTCTTGAATGTTCAGGGTGCGTGGCTTTGAAAGGACCAATCTGAGTAGCTAGAACTTTTTAAAAGCCCTAAAAATATGTATGTGCTTTTTTATTTTTATGAAAACATTTCTAGATTGATGATTTCACAATTTTATATCAATAAAATCTATATCGAGAGCTTAAAAGTTAGAAATTCCCATTACCTCTGAAGAGACATTTGAACTCTTGAAATCCTAGCGTCGGTATATCGTTGTTACAGCGCCAGCTCTTAGCGTCTATTCGCACCGTTGCCTTGATTGACATGGGTGGTTTTAATGTATCATTTTTCAGGAAAACAATTCCGAGTGCTGTTCCTTAGCACGGTGAGGACGAGGCACACCTGCAAACACAAGCAGACAGCGATAAAGAGAAAGGAGCAGATGGTCGAGGACTCCACAGAGGACTTGGACTATGGCTTCCTGTCCAACTATAAGCTGTTGAACACGGCGATCACAAGGTCCCAGTCCCTGGTGGCTGTGGTCGGAGATCCCATTGCCCTCTGCTCTGTTGGGAGATGCAGGTACGTTTTACAAATTAACCCTTTCAGTCCTGAATCGGATTAGGTTCTGCACGTTTGGGCTGATTTTCAGCCACTCCGAGGATCTGATGTGCACTGACCTGCCAGTTGCCTTGAGTTGCAGCATCAAAACTTCTTGAAAGCATCATCTGCATCGTCCAGTGAATTCTCCTAGCCGTGTGAACTACTCTCCTGCTTCAGTCCCCACCCCCTGTAATCTAAACTAATCTGTGCTGTTTTATAATTAGTAAATCTATACTCGGTAATTAAGACTTTTAACGTGAGGCATTATGTGAATCTCTTTCCCACCCTCCCCTGTGTGACTTCACTCCACCCGAAGAGAAACGCAGAGCAGAAATGCAGGGAATCAATGGAAGAGATATTGGAAAGAGGGGATTCTCAGATAGGTGGATCATAAGGCATTTGTGTGTAGGTGGACAGAAACTGCCAAGTATCTGCCCTGCAAACATCTTTATCTTTTTTTGCAAACGAAAACATCCTCATCAGTGGGAAAAACAATATATAACCACCACAATGCTGTCATGAGCAACTGGTAGTTTGCCCAGTGAAATTAATTATCTTTATGGTAGAGTTATAAAGGTGATGTGGTTAGCTTGTGAAAATTAGAAATTCTTTCTCACACTCGCAGCAGCTTGTTCCTGAGGTGTCTGTTTTTATTCCCAATCTTTCACACTCCAGTAAAACTGCTTTTTGCAAGGAAAGACAGATAGCAGGGAGGAGGGAGAAGGAGCGCTTGGGGCATTCAGAAGAACATGTGCTGTTTCCTCAACAGAGACCTGGCACGTGTCGCTGCAGGCTTGACTGGGTCATTGGACTATCACAGAGAATCTGTTTGGCAACGACACCCCCACTGAAATAGCATGCGTATTTACTTGAGCATTTCAATTCCTTGAGACTTTGCAGGGTCCAGTTGCCCTCAGGAGTCCCAAACCATTCTCTTTAGCTTTACTACCAGATATTCTTTATTTGAGAAGGGTATAAATAGAGTAAATGATGTCTAAGAGGTTCAGCTATTCTAATTGACAATTGTCAGAGTGTGTTGACAATAGCTAGTTTAAGTGCACCCTGTTCTGCTGAAATGGCTTTTGAAGTGCCCTGCTTGTATCTGTCAGTGCTCAGTTAAGTATGAAAGATGAAACTGCTGCTGGTTTATTTGTTTCTTTGCTATGTCAAAAGCATGGTGGAAGCTGATCAGCTGATTTATATTCTTGGTAAATCATTTTTTATTGGCTATTTTATAGGCACTAGAAGAGGCTTGTGTTTTATTGTGGGCCTTGAGCAACAGTTTGGTAGAAGAGATTCTTCCCTAACCATCCATGAAATAAAAAAAGACACTCTGTATATACCTTCTATTCAGTCTTGAACAAAGAAGACTACGCGACGATCTGATTCAAGCATTCCAAATTCTAAAAGGTATTGACAATGTCGACCCAAGGGACTTTTTCAGCAAGGACCAGGGGTTACAAATGGAGATTAGATAAAGGGGCATTCAGAACAGAAAATAGGGGGCACTTTTTTACACAACAGTAATGTTGTTGAAGCTGACACCCTGGGATCCTTCAAGAAGCTGCTTGATGAGATTCTGGGATCAATAAGCTACTAACAACCAAACGTGTTCTCACTCGGATGTTGAAAAGCTTTGTTGACTTTGTCCGTTTTTAAATTATTTCATTACGGTCCTTGACACTGCATTCATAAATTATATGTAATTATATCCAATTAACATCTGATACTTGCTTCTCCATGGACTTGACTACACCTGGGCATGACCGCATCATGGTAAAGTTCAGTCTGGGTTTCAATTAATTACAACTGCTGTCTGGAGATGTATTTGTTCCAGATGTCACATGTGAGCTTGGACTGTAACACCAACCTTTCACCTACAGCATGATCTGTGAAATATCTGCATTGTAAAAAACAAACATTCAAGCAGTGAAGGGGCTACTGTTAAGAAGTAAGAAAACAGAGAGAATAAAAACATTCAGAACATTTGAAATACTCCGATGTGATTGAGGGGGAGTGCAGGTTTATTTTAACAAGCTGTTGGCTCAAATGGGTGCGTTTTTATAAATGTACCAATTTATTTCCAGACCTACCGCTAATAAGAGATTAAAGTTCACCTAATGCTTAAGAAATCTAGACAGCCCTTTGCTCCTTTTGCAGTAGCTTCACATGCTGTGTCATTAATATGTAGCTTAAATTATGCTTGACCTTTTTAAAAATAAATATATGAATCCACACACCAGTAAAGCCTCATTACGTTGGCACAGCCAGCTTGCTTTCAAGAGGGTTTTCTTTTGTTATAAAGCACGATGTTTGCCTACAGTTAACAGAAACTGAAATCGCTCAGGCTTGACCGCTTTATATTTTTGATAAAGAAGCTAACATGCAGGAGGTTTTATTCTGTTGTTATTTTTGGGGGGTGTTAAGCCGAAACACAAAATGATCAGCAGTTGCAGGATGACATGTTAATATGGACAGGGTTATAAATGAATAACACAGGCTTACAAGTACAAAGCTGCTTTCTTACAAAGGTGCAGAGTCTAGATCCAATCAGAGATGCTTTCTTTGTATTGACGAGTGTGTGTGTGCGTGTGAACATTGCCTAGATTGGCGTATTCGCTGCTATTGGTAATGTAAAGCACAGCACCTAATGGAACACATGTATTCCTAAACAAATTGACTGGAGATTGCCTTGGCTTCAATTTGTGTTCTTTTTTTGGTCATTTGCCATTCACTGTTGCCTTCAACAGAACAGATTTATGAAGGTTAAAGCTCAAAGCACCATGCTGGTGGGAGCTGAACTTGCTTTGCAGGTTTTTTGCTTTTGCCTGTCTGTTTTTCTCAATGCAATGTGGCAGTACTGTGTACTTGGTTGAACCTGAGCAGTCTCCTGCCCCTCATCCTCTCGCCAACAGTGAAGCTGGATGTCTAAAATTAGTACTGATTCCTCCCTCTTCACAGCTGAGCCAGCCATGTAATTGCTTGCCTTTTGCAAGACCTGTGACCTGCTCGGTTAGACCCGAAAGAGCTTCCTTCACGGATGGCCTCCTCTTATTCGGTTTGTTTAAGGTGTTTGTCTGTCTCTCCTTTACAGACATCTAAAGGGAAATAAGAGGCTGCTGTTGCTGTGAATGGTTTGCGTGATGATGGCTTGTTTTGACATTTAGGTTCTAAATTGTTGCTGGGGGGGGGGAGCACTATCCAGGTGTGCACACCGTTAATAATAATCGAAAGAGTAATGACATCCTGCCAGTTGTCTCTTTGTCCAGCCTATTTGCTGTCAGATTTTGTCATTGCAGCAAAAGAAATTGGCAAAATGTTTAGATTTGAGTTTCCCTGTTGTTGAGTTGATTTTGTAGCTTGTGTGTAGAATTGTGTGAATCGTTGATCATCTTCTTTCTGCCACCATTTAATTGAGCCTGTTCAGAAAATAATTGGCTTAACTTTTACTGCTTTAAATAATCACCAGCCGAGCAAAACACAAAATGTTCTGCAATTAACAAACACTAAAAAACGTACAGTCCAGTTCATCTTTAGACCATTTCATTCCACTTTTCCTACATTTTGTATGAGAAATGTATTGAAAAAGGGAAGGTAATTACATGCAGTATATTAGAGAGCAATCTGTAGAGAGTTGAAGCTCTCACCATAAATGGCTGACACAGGTCTCTGAGGGCGAGCTGTGCATTCACTTTACCTGGCTCTCCTCTGGATTAACCGCTTGCTGTTAAAGCGTAATTTGTCTCAAAGTTGTCAGGAATCTCTCGCTGACTCCGTTCTGTTGCTGTTGTTCCTTCAGGAAGTTCTGGGAGCAGTTCATTGAGATCTGTCATGAGAACAGCAGCCTCCACGGCATCACGTTTGAGCAGATCAAGGCTCAGCTGGAGGCGCTGGAGCTGAAGAAGACCTACGTCCTCAATCCCCTGGCTCCGGAGTTCATCCCCAGGGCTCTGAGGCAGCAGCAGCAGCAGCACCCTGCAACCTCCATCAAACAGCAGCAGCAATCTCCACCAAAGGTAACACAAGATTACAACAGGAAGTGGTCTTTATGTATACACTGGTGGATATACACAGGGTCTCGTTTAAATGTGTAGAAAGCACTGTTTCTTCCCATCAAGCATAGTTACTTAAGGTATAACCTAGCTGTCATCAAGGTGTTGCTACACTGATAAGCATCTGTGCTCGGGGGTGGGGGGGGGGGGGGCATGAATGTCATTGACTGAAAATTAATAAAAATACAGTGATTAGCAAGCATGCACCACCTGCAAAAGCCCCTACAGTCACATCCTTCCTTGAGCCACTGCTTTCTTTTTTTTCGATTTGTATTCCGTTGATATTAACCTCGCCCTTTCATAGCTCCCCTTACTGTTTGTACTGTGGAAGCACTTGACAGCATGCAGAAAAGTATCGACATTCTTTGTTGGCAACAGGAACACAAAAATCGCTTCGATTCCAAGGCAGTAATAATATTGTAGACTGGTGGGATAGCTTGCCATTTCAGACTTGACAGCTACGATGTGAACATTTACAAATCGCAATAACACAATGTGTCATCGTTTCTAAAAATTAAAAAAAAAAGATGTAGTCGTGCAAATGTTTTAAATTCATTGTAGGCTTATCTATTGTCTCGCTGTTTTTAGCATTCATGCTTTAACACTTAAACACCTTTTTTTTTTTTTTAAATGTGTTTTTATTGAGAAATAAGCCCTATTTACACGCTTAAATAACCACAGAGCTGGAGGCCATGGAGGTGAACTAGCAGGGAGGCGTAAAGCTTTCAGGAACGAGGGGCTTGTTGGTTCTGTTTTTTTTAAAGCTTCCCCCTTGCTAAAATGCTTCTCCCTCTCAGCTGCTGGCAGTGTGGTGTTCAGCCGAGTCGTCAAATACAAGCATCTCTGTTTCTGTTTTCTTTAAACTCTCGTAAGTTTAAAGAAAACCGCTTGTGTTCTCCTTCAAAATGTCAAGACCATGAAGGTGTGCTTTTCTAAAGGACTATCTAAGTGATTTATTTATTTTCTCCTCCGTGCACAAAATGCTGCCACAAGTGTTCGCTACACAGCATTAAAAGTTTCATGCATCAGCACTTCGCGTTGCTTTAGCTATTGTTAACGAATGTTACATTTCTTTTGAGCAGTACACAGTCTTTCTCTCTCCAGGGGTGCGTTGAGAAAGTGAACCAGTGATTTTAGCGGGTGGCTGGCACTCAGAGATGCATATCAATGTGTCTGTCTGGCTCTGCAATGTGTTTAATTAGGTTTAAACACCTAACTGCTTAATGTTTACAGGCTTGAGGTGTGTGTTTGTTTTGTTGTAAAGGCCCCTAGTGTGTGTAGACGTACAGGCATATCTTCTCAACTCTTCTCTCCTCTCCTCCTCCACAAGGATGAAATGTTCTCAGTGTATGTTGACTCCACACTTCTAATTAACAAAGGCTTCAAAAGCAAACTCCATTTTCTGAGCTCCTCTACATCCAGACAGGTTGAACATGCTGAATTTCCGGTCATGTCCCAATGTTCGAGCCCAGTCTATACGTTTAAGCTGTTACTATTGTGCTATTTCAATTAACAGTTTCACACTTGACTTGTTTCAGCTGCTGCACTCAAGTCATTTACAAATGCATGTTTCCTGGTCTTTGTGCCTTTGACGAGCTTTAAAAGGGTAGTAGGTTAGCTTTATATCATTTTATAAATGTTTGGCCGATAGCGCTACAGAACGCTGGATCGACTGGATCCCAGTGTTGCCATAACGAAGGTCATATATTTAAAAAAATATATAATTTACCTTTTGGAATCAGATGATTCTTTTTAAACCATTCTACGTTGATCCATTTTTTTAATCCCTGAAGGGCGCTGGGAGGACATCAGATGGCGAGCTCTGGCTTGACTTGACATCCATTCTAAAAAGCAATTTTACTTGATTTCCACACGAGTGTCTTTGGGAAACACAAGTGCTTTGCTAATGCCACATCTCATTAGCCTGTGACGGGGAACAATGCCACACTGGATTTCAGGATCTGCCATCGTTTTCTGACTGCTTTTGCATGTGCCAGTTATTGAGCAGTAGGAAGACAGGGTTGAATAGCAATTTATTGATGGCATTTCCTTCAGCTCCCCCTCCCCAAGGATCCCTTATTCCTGTCAACTGAGGTATAGCGGAGGTGTCTGTACCTACATATACATGTGTGTGTTTACAGCATCTTACTCTAATGTAATTGGAGGTTTTATTTGATGTCGGTCGGTCTGTCTGTAATCTGCACCGGTTTAGTAAAAAAAAAAAAAAAACTTTTATGACTTAAATTCAGTTCTCCCTGACTGTACTGTGAACATATGTGTCTGCTTGTCTGTAGCACTGCTAAAGATGTATCCCTTTTTTAATATCCCCCCCAGTGATTTTATAGATTCAGTGCAACAAGGAAATGGGATAAATAGCAAGGTATTGACTGTTTGGTGATCAACACAACTGTTTAACGAAGTCATTGCTTGTAGATAACTCGGTGAAATGGCACGCCAGCCTTTGTATGTACCGTCACAGTTATTCCTTTCAAAGCCCCTGTGTGTAGGTATCTTTACAAAGCATGGAATTGCATCAGACAGGGTTAAGATGCATGGCTTTGATGTCTTCAGAGAAAGGAAACGTGACCGCCTTTGGTGTTCTTTCACCATTTTTTTTTTTTTTTTTCTCAAACCCAAGTGCCACTGATTGAAAGCTGGGCACGGTGAACCCCGTTTCAGAATAGCAATAAGGATCTTTGCTTGTGCAGCCGGCGAGGTGAAGAGAGTGTCTGGAATGCACTGTTGGGTAGAAAGAAAAAGGTCATCTCATAGTCCTAGCAGACTGGTGCCTTTTATTACAAGATTGGCAGCCTTGCAGAAGACTGAAAAAGGAAGGTTTCAGTTGGCTTTTTATAAAGTAACGTCTGGGGTAAAAATAGAAAACACGATCACGATCACATCCAGCGGTTTTCTTTAAGACTGTCACGTCCCGATCATAATTATGCCTTAAACTGGCACGGCCTGTTATGCAGATGTAGGCCTACACGCTGTAATTATATAGGCATGTCTTTGCAGAATTGTGTCAAAGAGCTAGTCTTTCATGTTTTTAACTAATAATCCATTAGTCCAGAAAAAGGGTTTTTGTTTTGTATTATTTAGTATTTTTTGGACACGTTGATTGCTGACGTACCTGTGTGCTGTTCAATAGATTTTTGTAGCTCAGTAGTTTTTAGGATCGGACTGCAGTTTGAAATGTCGCGTGGTCAAACCCTGCAATGGACATTTCATTGTGGATATCTGCCTGTTGTAGTTTTTAGGTGGGTGGTTTATAATGCTGTCTAAATGTACTCTTCACATGTTCCTTCAAGTGTCCTTTTTAGTGTTGCTGTCTATTGCTTACCTTGCTGTTAAATATTAAGTTCAACATTTTGATTCTGTGTTCTGCCGTTGCAGTAGTTGAGCTGGGTTTTTCTCCTGTAACTTCCTTGAATTAACAGAGTGAACAGTCTGTGTTTCTTGTTTCCTGTAATGTGGAGTGCTGCTTTTTAAAGATACAGTTGAGGGAACTACAAGGACATTTAACATGTTTCTTCTTCTGTGTAGGGTAAAGGCCAACATCAGAATCAGAGTGAAACTTTTCCAGTGGAAGGATTTGGTAAGTTGTCCATCTGACATTCGTGTGTGTGTGTGTGTGTGTGTGTGTGTGTGTGTGTGTGTGCGCGTGCGTGCGTGTGTTTTGTACCATTGGGTTGTAATCTCTTTTTTTATTTATTTATTTATTATTTTTTCTAGTTCAGCCCAATCCATCTGTTTTGATTGGAAACCCAATCCGAGCGTTCAGTCCTCCCCTCGGGACCCACCCTACCCTGGGAAAGTCACCCAGCCCAGTCCAGAGGATAGACCCCCACACTGG
Organism: Acipenser ruthenus; assembly: GCF_902713425.1. Classification (NCBI taxonomy): domain Eukaryota; kingdom Metazoa; phylum Chordata; class Actinopteri; order Acipenseriformes; family Acipenseridae; genus Acipenser; species Acipenser ruthenus. The sequence goes on from NC_081207.1 coordinate 906,111, forward strand.
GGCAAGCATCCTCTACGTGCCAGCTGTGTATGGGGGAAACATGGTCATGTCAATGCCTTTGTCTGTAAGTAATATACATTTTATTTATTTTATTGATTGATTGATTGATTGATTGATTGATTGTTTGTTATTTTTATAATATATATATATATATATATATATATATATATATATATATATATATATATATATATATATATATATATACATCGTTAACTTTTTACACTTCTGACCAACACAGTAATTCCTATATATACCCAAACAACCCATTTTCATTCTAGATGTACTTACTGTACAGCGATGGAGGCCAGTAATGAAAACATCATGCATTTTTTTTTATTTACTGTTTACGGGCACAGTTGTATTGTTGCACATTCCTTTGCTTTCCCGTCTGGTGTTGCTAACAGTAGATTTTCTTCTGTTGCTTTACTACACTGTCTGGTTCATTTCTTTTTTTTTTTCCCCACTGTTTTATTTTGTTTGCCAGTTTAGCATGTGCTGCTCTGAGCTGAACGTGTCGGCTCTAATAACACCAGTTGATATTTGGTGGTGCATGTTTCAGTACTGATAACGCCTATACTCTGCAGCTTATCCTGAATAGTTATTTTCCAGCATAAAGATAAATGGGAGGGTAGTGACTAGTGCATTTACGGTGTGCACTAAGCAAACAAAACCCAACTCAATTTAAAAATGCTTAGTTCAGATTAAAATGTAATTTGTTAAAAGCAGATTTTTGCCCTTCAGCAGCACGTTGTTCAGAGGTTGACGGTATCTGATCTGATTGCCCGAAATAATGCAGCTGAACCGTGCTTCAAATTGCAGTGCCAATAAACAATGAGTGTGGTGTTCATGCCTGTCCAGATAAGAGACCAGAGATGTGATCTGCTTCCGGGCCTCAGCTGTACTGTTTTATTAGACTGCACGTTGTGCTCTTGCAGAATAACAGTCTATGTAAGCTTATCAGGTGGGTCAAGGTGCTTATTTAGTATGGGAGTTGCTGCAGGCCGTTACCCTGCGTTTGGTAAAACATCCGTAATCTGAAGTAGAGATCGGGCAACCACGGAAGGGAACAGACAGCAGGTGTTTGATTAAAATGTCAGCATGGCTCTAAAGGGACTTAAATATCTGAGAAAAAAGATGAAAGTATGATGCCTCTTTTTTATGTTTAAATTTTATAATGCACTCAAAAAAACAATTACATTGAATTTTTCATTTGATAATGCCTATAACCCCTTGTTTGTATTTTTTAATCTCTTGACTAAATCTCTTCCTCGTGATAATGTTTCTAAATTGGGCTTCCAATGGGTTTTTGAACACAACAAAGCTTGATCAAAACTGTAGATAATCAAGTTTTGTTATTAATAAATAATCTAGTTCTGATTTAAAAGTCTTGGCGGCTGTTGCTCTTCTTTTACATGAGCAATACTTCTAATGACCCTATAGATGAAATGAAACAAAAGGAAAACCTTCTGCAAAGTTGAGGGGGGACTGAAAGCTCAAGTTTTCACATGCATGGTTGATTTTTCAGTGTCGAGAGAGACAATATTGTTCAATTAGGAATTAACCTGTGCCGTTTTATCAGCTTAGCACAGGCATCAACTGTTGTCAGAGTGCTGCCGCTGTTTGTGAGTTTTATAAAAACAAAAATATATATATGAATTTACTGTTGAGTTTTAAAGTGGAAGCCACCATTAAATGGTAGCTCTCTCCTTTTTTTTTTTTTTTTTTTTAAATGTCACCAGCCATTTACTAGAGGTTCAATTGATGCTGTGTATTTCTAAAGTGGCGGTGACAGGACGGATTGGGATTTGTCTGCTTTTGTCAGAGGGAAACTCTGTTTGATAAATGCAAGAACTGAACTACGAAGAACCCAAATGGAATAAAAAAATTTAGCTCTGGCACCCAGTGAGAGGATTGCAATAAAAATGGAAACTACAGTGACTGCAGACACATGAAATAAATGGCTTGCCTTTCACTGGAGGGTGCTTCTCTGGTAGGCAGGCGATGCATTTGAACAGGTCTGAGATGGACGGAGACCCATCTGTTTTTTACGGGGCTCATTTTTAAAGTCGGTCTCGTCGGAGGGGCCGGGGCCATCTACTTGTTTTGAATCTCTCTTGAAATACATTAAGTTGCTCTCTTCAAGACGTGGTGCGGTTTGTCATTCGGAATTAACAGTTTTAGTGCACCGACCACCCTTAGCACACAGTGTGAACAGTGATTTTATAGAAACAAAAGCTATTGAAATATTACAAAAAATAAAGCAGCTGCAAAGCCCCTTGCTGTAATAAAGCTTCTGCAAAAGCCCCTTGCTGTATCCTGCTGGTCGCACATTTTCATATCTTGGGTTCGTTTTAATTTATTTTTTAGCCTGTAGGTAAAATGCCTATTGCTTTGTGGCCGAGGTATTTGAAGTTGAACGATCAGTAGAATCAAAGTGTTAAACTTGTTTAGATGCTTCGTTGCGTTGGCAGTGCAAGGTTTTATTTTTTGCAATGAACCCCATTGCACTCAAGGTGAAACTTGCCTTTTGTTGGAAGGAAAAGACTGTGTTCTGCCGGTGGTCAGCATCATGAAGGAAGCCCACGTTGGCATTTGTGTCCTTTTTACAGGGAATGTTTTAACATACATATATATATATATATATATATATATATATATATATATATATATATATATATATATATATATATATATATATATATATATATATATATAAATATATATAAACCTATATATATATATATATGTATATATATATATATGTATATATATATGTATATATATATATGTATGTGTATATATATATATATATATATATATATATATATATATATATATAAAAACTTCATACATGCAGTTTTATATGAGCTGCTAACCTTAGTTGAGCTTGCTAGAGCTATTGGCACTCACTAAACTAAGGATAGTCGCTCATGCAGTATGCATCCCCGTATGTTTACTGCAGATACCCTAGAGTATTACTTGTATTGTAAGACTTGAAATGGATTTGCTTACGATTGTAAGTCGCCCTGGATAAGGGCGTCTGCTAAGAAATAAATAATAATAATAATAATAGAGGCTCCCCTGTGAATCGCTGGACTCAGTCGGGTGACACTTGTGTTTGTTCCAGGTTCCCTGGCCGGGGTACCAGGGCAGGTTTGCAGTGGACCCTCGTCTCATGACTCACCAGGCTGCCATGGCGTACAACATGAACCTGCTGCAAGCCCACGGCCGCGGATCCCCCCTCCCTTACAGTGGGAGCCACCCCTCCCAGCTCGGGATGAACCAGCAGCAGGAGAAGGAACAGGAAGAGCAGAGCAGGAACGGTGCGTAGAGTTGCGGGGCGCTGTGTTGTGCTGCTGGGTCGATGGGGCTCTCTGGGGAAATTCATATTGTAAAGCTGACGTTTTTACATTTAGCAATAATGTAATCCATGAGTAACCTTTCCCAATCATCAAACAAACCTTTTGGTTTATGCCTGACAAGAGAAAGCATATTGCTGTAGTATTCTGCTTTTTTTTTTTTTTTTTTTTGTTAATTTATTTTTTTTTTATTTTTTTTAAAAAATAAAACAGTTCCTGTGTCTGTAGGATCATAATGAGTTCAAACCCATGCCTAATCTGAACAAAATAATTTTCTGTTCAATTAGCTGTCCAGGATTTAAAAATAGACCATGTACAGTGCCATGCTGGCGTCCATTTATAAACACAGCTGATAACATTAAAAGGTTTAGAGATGATTATTTAGATGCTATTAAATGTCATCTACAGCGAAAGCTACTGTGTGATTTTAAAATGTCCAGAGGTTTTCAGTGTAGCCTTGGGTGCATAATTACCTTATCAGGCTGAACAGGTTACTGCTAACTCCTTGTTTACAACGTTATGTAATGGGTTACATTCTTCTCTGGATATTATGGGTCGATTTTGCATGTCATCACTCCTGTGAATTAGAATCTTCAGGACGCTAATTTGACAGACGAGAAGTTATTCTGTAATTATTTTGATCTGTTCAGGAACTCGCTTAGAGTTATGACACCTTGCAATGTATAGTTCTGTATATCTTGGAGGATAACTACTAATACTTTTTGATCTTATGCAGGTAAAATGGATGGAAAACCTGAGCAAAACAGGCTGCACACCCCAGAAAGGAAACCTGATTCCAAAGAGAAACAGGTATCGTGCTTTTATTTATTCTATGAGGTGAACTGAATGCAGTAATACCAGCTATGTGAAGCTGGTCAGGGAAAAGGGATTAAGAGCTTTTTAACAACTCTTATCTCGGAAAAGCATTTGAGATGCATACTTCACATTTTCAGAATTTTAAAGTAGTTTGCAGGGCAGCTTTTTGCACAGCAGTCGGAGTGTTTCTGGAATACAGTAGCACTGCTTTTATTTGTTGTGATGTCAGATACCAGATTTTAGAAAGCCAATGCAACTGCTGCTGTATTGGAGGGGGAAACATTGTGGGAGTCCAAGCTCTTCTTCCTTTTGGGATATTAAACTATTTCTTATTTTTGTTCAGGTGGAACCTGAGGCTGGACAGAACAGAAGCCCTGACCCCCAAGCAAGCTTAAATTTACCAAATGCCAGACTCCACAGGAAAGAAAACCCAGCCCAGAGGCCGCTTAACTTCCACCTGGCTCCCCCCAACCCCCCTTTTCCTGCCCACACCTCCGGTCGACAGTTCCCACACCAGTACCCTGTCCCCCGGCCCCCGTTCAGAGTCCACCAGCAGCAGCAGCAGACCCCTCAGAATCACTTGCCCCCGCAACCTGGCCAGGTGCACCAGCTGCCCCAGCAGCATTCATCCCAGCTCTCTCCAGCCTTCCAGGCCGGTCACAACCCCTCCTTCTTCAACCCCCTCCCTCACCGGGGCCTGCACTCCCCGAACCTCGAGGCCATGGCTCCGGAGCAGCCCGGCATGGTGCCGGAGGAGATGAATAATGCGATGCGGCCCGTTCCTCAGCTCAGCGCACAGCAGCCACCACCACCAGCTCAGCCCAGCCGGCTCAACAGCTTCGTGGAAGAAAACTCTGAGGCGGCCGTCCTGGGGGAAGCGCTAGGTATGTAGATGAAGAGGCAGAACATGCAGGTGCCAGTCATTTTAAATAAACCCTATATAAACTTGCACACACCTACACTGCTGTGTGTTAGGCAGTGTGGTGTAAAGTAATAATGGAGTGTGCTTTAAGTTGAGAAGGTCTTTGACAAACTTGCAAGTTATCCAACAGAATGGGAATGGCACTTTCCATCGTTATATGTATATGTATGTATGTATGTATTATATTTTAAATTATAACCTTAATCGGTGGATTTTTAATGGTGGGGTTTTCTTCAGTGGAAATTCCCGACTGTAAGTTTTGTTTTGTCTTAATTTCCTTGCGTTATGTTTGTAAGGTAGACTTGGTGTAGATGGACAGCCCCGTCCTCCTTCTCCTCCTCCTTTCTTTTTTCATTTTTTAAAATGTCGTTCATGCATGCATGGCTTGTGCAGCCCATTAAGCAAGCTTTCCTTGCTGCTCTTTCTTCACAGACATGCAGGGGGTCAGCACACTGGAAGCTCTAAGTCAGCAGACGAGACTGCACCAGTGGAATGAACACAATCACTTTTTGCAGAACAATATGGCCTTCCCTCTGCATCAGCAGCTGGCTCATCCTCTAGCCCAGCAGTCCCTGCGCTTCCCCCAGCAGCTCATCAGAGGCAACTGGAGGCTGGGCAACAATGCAGAGGAGGAGCATGGGCCAGGATACCCCAGGTACAATGGTGACAAAGCGTCTCTACCGTTTTCAAATGCTCCACTGATAGCTGTCTGAGAGGAAACTAATCCCACCTCCTCCCTGCCCTCTGATCAGTTCAAAACAGTAGAGGTTTATGAAAACAGGTAGAATGTACTTTGCTTTGTCCATAAAAAAGGTATGGTTTATCTAAACAGTATATCTGCGTTCAGCTGTTTCAGATGTCATCTGTGGTTACCAAAATAACAGGACACTCCGTCTTTGTGACCATTTTCATCGAAATGCTGTGCTCCTGTTTCCTTTCTTCAGTGTGAATCCAGGATACATTTTGTCAAGTTCAGATGTAAAGATTCTGAATCGCAAAGTCCGATCACAGATTGAATTTTATTTATTAATTTATTTTTCTTTATTGGTGCTTGTAGGTTTCCCGGTCTGCTCAGAGAGGTGCCTCCTCTGGAGCAGTGCGAGCCCCGCGACCTGCCGGAGATGCCCCCTCCCCAGTCTCGCTTGCTGCAGTACAGGCAGGTCCAGCAAGTCCAGCCCCGCAATCCTGGAGCCCTCCCCTCCCCTTCGGCCAACTCCAACCACACTGGCCACTTCCCAGGCCCCTATGGGGACACCAACCAAGAGCTTGAGATGATCAACAGCCAGGCTTTTCAGCAGCGCCAAGCCCAGATGTTCAACCCTGCCTTCCCCGTGGCGGCCGGACACACCACCCCTCCTCCAGTGAAGTACCTGCTCCCTGAGGCTCAGTGGCCGCACCCTGGCCTGCAGCAGAACCACATGCTGGGGCAGGGCTTTCACTACGGCATGCAGCAATTAGCCCACAGACAGGAGCAGGTCCACCTGATGCAGATGCACCATCACCAGCAGCAGCAGCAGCAGCAACAGCAACAGCAGCAGCAGCACCATCAGCATACTCAGCATCACCAACAGCAGGCCAGCAATCGGGAATCATTTCACCCGCTCTCGCCCCGAACGGTGTCTGCTGCTTCACTTCACAACATAGAAGAGGTACAGCATTCATATTGGAGATCTAAATGAGGCTGACTTCACTAGTAAGAAGTCATTTTTGAAAGTTGTGTGGTGTTTCCAGGTGATAAATGTAATCGGCTGGGGATAGAAGTGTGTTGGTGTAGCTTTTTGGGGGCAAGCCTTCCATCTCCGAGGTGCCCCACTGAGCCACAGACCACATTGTGCTGGCAATCGCACACTTTTAGCAGAAGGTTAACTATCCCTGTAGTGCGTCTTGGTTTGTTTTTATAGTACTTCGTTCATGTTTTATGATGTGTAAATGTTCGCTTTTGTACCAGAGGCTTGGAGCTGCTTGGCTAAGTGGAATATGATTAATTAAATCTTTTTAAAGATTTTTTTTTTTTCTTTTTAAATAAGTTAAACACGTCTGAAACACATTTGTTATCTGACCTGTATCCTGCTCAATTATTTGGGTGTTGCAGGAAAGACAGATTAGACAGATGTGTTAAAACAAGGCGTGAAACTGCATAAATTCTCAGTTCGAAGTGTGGTTCTCTCACGTGGTTTATGCTAAGTTGTGTGCACAAGAGTTGCTGAGTATTCATGGCCTTGGACTGAGGCTGGATCGCCTATGAATTGGAAGCAATTTAATCAGATATTTGGAACAATCTCAATATAATTCAGCAATGCGCTGCTAAATTTACAGACAACATAACACACCAGTCCTGTGCAGGTCTGTCTCTGGACAGTGTGTTTTAGTTTCTTGTTAAATATTTCAGTGTTATTGTTTATTTCTGATATAACTGCACTGTTTTCTGGGGTAGTTGCCAGGCACAGAACAAGTTTGATCCTTCAGTACTTTCATAAAATAATTCCAGTCGCCAACATTTGGTGAAATGCCTGTGTATTCCAGCAGCATCTACACTGGGGCAAGACTTGCTTTTTGAGGATCAGGTGTGGTTACCTGGTGCTCTGAATTAGCTGAAGGTTTCTAAAGTGATTTTCAAGGACCTAGCAAGACATTCTTTCTCTAAAATGCGCCAAGTCCTGATTTGAATGGAATGCTTGCCTCCCTGCAGCTGTCCAAGGAGCGTGTTGCAATGTTGAACCTGTTTCCATGTTAACAGCGTAGGAGAAAACCGATCGCGAGGCATGTGGATTTTCCGCTTACTCAGCACAGACTAGATTCATGTTCACCCATTATTACATGCATGCTATACTTACCCGTCGCAAGAAGCGTCTTGAATGGCAAACCTTGCTGGTAAGGAAGGCATGTGTAGGGGAATTCATAAAGAATATATTTAATGGCTGGTCTTTCTTGGGCTTTGGAGTTATCCGGAACTCTCCCTGCAGCCCATATTCACATACATGGTGCGGTTCCCCTTTACATAATACATTTTCTACAAATATTTTCTTGGTTTTGTTAATAAATTCAGGCTGAAATGACCCTGGGTTAGATCTTTTAAATACGTGTGTTTTATTATGACGTGCTATGCTGTAACGACAACCTGATTCTGTTCCAGCCTGCTGTTTTTAAATCATGATGAATGTAAATCACTCAGTTATACAGTTCTGTGCATGTCCTGCTGATGCTTGGTGTGCATTTCAGATCTCTGCTACATGGTTAGGAGAACTTCCTGTCAGTATTCATCTTTCTCAGGGTACAGTCTGTAATGCGGAAGGAGAACAATGCTGAATAAATTGTTAGTTAGCAGCCCAGTGGAACCAGATTAATAATACATGAACTTCATATCCTGATAGGCACAAATGTTAACTGTTGCTGAACAGCATGCTGTTGAACAAACTAAGCGCTCTAATTTGTGTACATTTATACAGGTTTGAGATGTTTCTGCTAAAGCAACTACATCTACCCAATTGTTCTTGCTGGATGTATAGATCGGAATATTGCAATTATTTTTATATATTATATTCAGTTCATATGTAACAGTGCATGTGTGCAGTTTAAGACACCTTGAAGGATCCGGTCTAATGGAGAGGATCTCCCTCGGTGGCTGGTTGTCAGTGTTTTGTGACTGAATGCAGTCTGGTAAAGTGTGAAGGCTGATTTACAGACAGCGGGGACTGCAAATGTTTTGTTTTTTTTTCTCTCCCGAAGCGGAACCAGTGCTTTTCAAATTGTGAAAGCTACAGCATATTTATGTTTTAACCCAGGCACTCTGTTTTTGATCAGACGCCTTGGTGTCTTACCAGCGTTGTGGATATATTTACTTAAGTGCCTTTTTTTCCCCTTCCTCAGTATGAGCCTAGAGGACCAGGCAGGCCACTGTACCAAAGAAGGATCTCTTCTAGTTCTGTGCAGGCGTTCCCTGAAGATTCAGGCGCTGCTCCAGGTGGTCTCGGTCAGTGTAAGGAGCTTCTGGATCATCATAACCATCTCTCATACAAGTACACATCCCCAGAGCTGTGGGCCAGCGCCAACTCCTCTGTGCCATTTCAGAACATTCCATGCAATGGACCCAGCAGAGTAGTTCCACACAGGGACCTTTTAGGTAGGTTCTTCCAGCTGCCGCACACACACGCACGCACGCACACACACACAACTGAGGAAGTCTAGCTCTAGGAGTTGATGGAGAGAATATATGGGGCGGGTGGAAATGTTCTGCTGCCGAGTAATCTTTTGTGTGTGTTTTTTGTTTGATTTTTCCAGCTTCATCAAAGGTAGTCCGTTCTGCAGAGGAGCACATGAAGGCTGAAGGTGTCCAGCAGCTGTCCAGTTCGTTCAATTGCACCACGCTGCAGCACCTCAGCCAGTTCCCTCCGCTCATGCCCAGCAAGCAGCCGAGTCCTGAACCATGCAGCAGCGCCAGCGGGTTGCAGAACCCTGGCATGGGCAAACCCCCCACCATGTCGTATGCTAGCGCCCTGCGGGCACCCCCAAAACCAAGACCCCTGCCCGAGCAGACGAAAAAGAACAGTGATCCCCTGGCCCTGTTACAGGAACTCAGCATAGGCAGCTCAACAGGTAGCAACGGATATTATTCTTATTTCAAATAAATACAAATCAATATTAACAAAAAAAAAAAAAAAAAAAAAAGGAAATCCATTTAAAAAAAAAAAAATTACAAATGTACCTTTTTCCTTCTTTTTTTAAAGATTTTTTTTATAGATAGTATTTTGCGTTTTAATTTTTATTTTTACTTGCATTAGTTGTGTAATTTCTTTTACGGTTGGACAAAGCTCTTTAAATAAAAATAAAAAAATTAATTAAAAAAAAAAAAAAAGGAAAGAAAAAAGTGAACCACTTAGCTGCCAGGCAATCTCTCCCTCTCTTTCTTTCTCCAGTTTCTCAGTTGCTCATCTTGCGTTCACCTAACTTTTTTTTTAAGTTTTTATGAATATATATATATATATATATATATATATATATATATATATATATATATATATATAGCGCCTTTTTTAGTAATTAATTTAATGTCTTGTGATGTGTTTCGGGAGCAGCCAAGTGGTTAACTAAACACAAAAATACAAAGTTGTATAGAAGTAGCTAAACTTTTCTCTAACCTGTATATATATAAAAAAGGAAACAAATTAATTACTAGGATGGAAATAAAGTCTCTTGTTGCGTAGCGATTTCATCCATTCCTGGTTTTACTATGAATTTAATAAGATACCTGATCTTGTTACCTGTACAGCGGGGGCTAATCAAGCTTAAAATTGTGAATTGGCGAAACTGCTATGCAATAGGAGTCTTTATTTACATCCCTGAATTGTATGCCGCATACTTACTTTGCTGTACCATGTTAGCATTGACATTTGCATGTTGCTGAGTTTCTGTAACAGAATGATCCAGTGTATTAAAGTATGACCCTGAAACAGAAAATCACAGCATCATCCTCCAGCTGAGTTCATTTTGAGGTGTACAGAATGCAATAAACAAGAAAACACAAGCCAAAATCTCACAACCAACACTGCAGTGTCCACATTTCATGCACTAATGTATTCAATGCAATGGGGGAAGATTTTCTTTTGCATTGAAAAACGGTCAGTTTTGTGTTCAGAAAGGCTAGCAAAGTGTTGCAGAGGAAGTCAAAAGAACAGCTGCTTGTTTATTCAGTGGTGATTGTTACAGAGTGCACATGTTGTACTTTTCCTGGTCAATGTTATACAAATTCTAAATCTCATGACAAACTCGCCTTTTTTCATAGAGAAAGCTAAGAAAAGTAAATACTCTTCCTCCCCTTCAGATTAATAACCAGCCTCAGCAGTCAGGAGTGATGAATCGCAGAACATGTTTTTTAAGCTTTCCTTAGTTTGGGTTAACCCTTTGTTGAGTATCTTCCCAATGCTACGATTTTAATTAGTTTTATTTGTTGTTTTTCTTATTGTAATAAACAATGTGTGTTTTAAAAATGTTGCTTATGTTGACTGACTAAAAAAAAAAAAAAAGTTATGACCTGAATTTCAGAAAAGGGATAATGCAACTCCTAAGTTGAAGCTTCACACCACATCACAGAATAGTCTTACTGCATGTATCTAAAGGGTAAACAGCAGCATTTCTAAAATGTGTAAAGCCAGACCAAAAACAGCTTGTGTTTCTCTGAACCAGTCTACACTTTTATCATGGTAGGCATGTTTTTGCTTTATTAATGAAGTGTTTTTAAGCTTGGATCATTAGCTTGCTTCTTGGAATCATGGGAGAATTGCCCAATCACGTAACTCAAAGGAGACCCAGCATTTGGAAATTGCAAAGGCTGCTGGGAGGTGGTGTTATTAAAACTCTTATTTCCCTGCACCCTTTGCAAGCAGGAAGTGGTGCCCCAGTCTCTGTCCCATGTGAATGTGATTGTCACTTTGCTCCTAGCAACCTGAAGTCCCAGCTGCAACTAATTTACAAATAATGGCTTGCCATGCTGTGAAGTTCATTCTTAGCCGACTTGCATAGCGGATAGCCTTGCATTTCAAGCTGATGTCTACTAAAATGATTTTATTAAAAAGAACAAAAAGATGAATGAGCCATGGCTATCAGTGATATTAACCTTTAATCCACAATGCAGATCAGAACGAGTTTGAACTCGTGATTAAGAGCCTGGCTGGGGCTCGGATGTGAGCACACTGTTCCCTGAGATTTCACGCTGTGCGCTATGTTGGTTTGTATCACTTCTATTGTATTTATTTATTTTCAAGACTGGTGAAGTGGTTTAAAGGTTTTAATCATCAGAAAAAGAGAGACTCCAATTAGCGTTTGTTGTGAAACTGGCTTGTGTTTCCTGTGAAAGGAAAAGGCGCAGTGGTTTTGTAGTGTTCTGTTGCAAACCTTTCTTGCTGTAGTTTGTCAGATCTCTCCCGCTCTGGAGGGGTCACAATTAAAAGTGAAGTTGAGGTTTCTGTCCACTCTTAAGATGCTCATCAGTTTCACTGTGTATTGATGTGTTGTTTTAGAAGTTGGTGTCTCTTGGACTGTACATCCACCAGTATCGTTCTGTCATGTTTTAAGGTACATTTATTTTAATTGTAAAGTCCTGCATGAGAAAAGCCTGGTAAGTTACACCAGGGTTCAGTTTCTCAAAGCACTGCTAGCTAACAAGCTATCTTATTAAAAAACAACTGCCCCCCCCCCCCCCCGATATAACGACGAAGCTCAGTAGAAATCCACCCAGCAAGTCTATATGATTTAAAGGATAAATGTTATTTTCTTCAATTGTAATAATTGTTTTCTATGGAGGTGAATGGGGTTTAGCAGACTGCTCCCTGGAACTGCTTTGTGAAACTAGCCCTGGGTTTATTCCTTTACCTGTGAAACTACAGGCAAGTGACACTAACTTTTTACATGGCCTTGATCTTTGCTGCTTTTTCTTTTCCCCCACCAAAAAAGTGTTTTAGGTGATTTCCTACATTTCAATATACGTATGTGTATTTGTTTTTTATTATATATATATATATCTTTCGTTATACTTATTTAATCATAGGTTTACACCATAACAGTATATTTGTAAATAATGTGCATTTTTGTAGGTGTGTCTATATACCCAAGAATACAGTACATTACTTTTATAGTTATGGTTTTAACAAGAAAATATGTCCTTTTAAATAATGTTTAAAAGAAAAAAAAAAAAGAAAAAAAAAATCTATTACAATTTTTTTTTTTTTTTTAAAGTCTTTAGTGACGCTGAGGAGTCTTTTTTGGAAGAATCTGGTTCACTTTTTGAACAAACACGCTGAAGAATCTGGTTCACTTTTTGAACAAACACGCTGAAGAATCTGGTTCACCTTTTGAACAAATGCAACTTTTGTAAGGGGTCCATGTGAACCCAAGCTCGAGTAATGCAAAGGCTGCTGTAATGTGAATCAGCCATGTACAACATTAGAGGGGGGGGGGGGGTACCTCATGTCATTGAACATGCTCTCTGTTTCTGAAGTGCACATGTGAGTTATAGGTGTTTAAAGAAGAAACCCACAGGGAGAAATATGTTTTAGGTTAATTTGGTGCTTGGTAGTTTTAATAACAATTTACAATTGTGTGAATTACAGATTTTTTTTTCACTATGCATGTGTAAATGTTTGTAATCTGACATTCTTTATATATATATATATATATATATATATATATATATATATATATATATATATATATATATATAGTGTGTGCAACATTTGGCCTTTCTCCTAGTTGCATTACTTTTTGGTCCCTTTATTTGATGTTTTGCATTCAAATGTGACATTATACAACAGGGGTCTAATTTACTAACTTGTTTTTGAAGAATAATGCAAAAAGAGTTCTGTATGCTTCAATAATAAAACAAACAAAAAAAATGGCTGGGCAAAAATGATTTGTTGATTTGCTCACAGAAACCCATTGTAGGGACTGTGTGGTGTGATTCATACAGTGTCTTCTTTGGAAATGTGCACATGTGGTTCTGCACATCGGTACTCAATCAAGGTGTGCTAACCAATGTTTTTAAACCCACTTTCTTATTAGCTCTAGCTATATTATCTCTCCCGCCCCCCCCCCTTCTGTTAAAGATATTTCGAGAGAGAGAGAGTGATGCAGTGTATTGAGGTTGATTCAGCAGTAGCTATTAGATATAGATTATAAGTAAATCTAAATCTACGCCTTTAGAAATGTAACAATCGTGTTTTCCTCCTGCCACGCCACTTACTATGAAGCTCAAGCCTGTAGTTCGCAACACTCTCTGTGCACCAGGTTTGTATAAGGGGTCAAATAAATACTGTTCAGCACCTGCCCTGTTCTGTCAATCCCAGCATCAGAAATGCAGGAGAGCCTCTGGCATAGGTACAGAAAGACGGGCCAATATACAACTACTTCATTCTTTTAAACACACACAACGCTCTCTCTGAACCATTGCCCAAACACTAACCTTATTTAAGAGTTGGGTTAGGGTTTATGTAAATCTTAAGCTCCGGATTTGAATTCTCTCAGCTGCCCCGTCTCTATCCCTGTGCTGAGCCTTTAGCTGCCTTATTTAAAGTGGTAATTCCTGGGGAAGAAGCCGCCTTGGTCTTGACCAAGTAAGCCTTTCAAGGGACGAATCGGGAATTCGGTGTACTCGAAATATCTGCATACAATGCATATTTACTTCTATGTTTTAAAATACTCCAGGGAGTCTGAAGCCCACCAACACTTTTGCTAGGCTCCCCTGATTTTTGCCCAGTACATGCTTAATTAGTAACCCTTGTGTTTATCCGTTGTGTACAGTAGCTTCAGCAAGACGATACAAGCTCTAGGACATTTATTTCTTTTGTAGTTCTAATTCTGGTGTTTTTGTTTTGTTTTATATTGGGTTTTTTGTTGCCTCTGCTTTAGAAATTGTTTCCATTCTGCGTATGTCCCCATTGTTCATAGTGGATATATATAATATATATAAAAGAAAAAAACACTGCTTCTGTTGGTGGTAGTTATTTTTTGACATTAAGCTGCTGTGGATAGCAGACATGTTTGACAGTTTTATCTGCTTTTATTTTTTTCGCTTTTTTGGTTCACTATTAAAAGTGTTTATTGCAACATTTTGTAATCTCTTCTTTTTGTGGATCATGTTCTGTTTGAAGTGATGGATGTGATTCTATTCAGACAATTCTACTTGAACCAAACGGTAATCAATCTCTCTCTCTCTCTCTCTCTCTCTCTCTCTCTCTCTCTCTCTCTCTCTCTCTCTCTCTCTCTCTCTCTCTCTCTCTCTCTCTCTCTCTCTCTCTCTCTCTCTCTCAGCTGTTTTGAAAGTACATTCATACATGTTTTACAGTACCTCTGACTTCAAAAATGCCTCTGGCATCACACTCAGACTATCACTGCAAGCTCAATTGCAGGAAGCACTGTTAGTCACTTGTCAGTGACCTGATTTTTAGTAGCAGTGCAGTTGTATTGCGTGGTTCATCATGGTGCAGTTCCATCGTTTAGTATAGCACTGGGAAACTTCAATGAATGCATCTCATGGGACATCGCTGTTAGAAGGGATGGGATTCTGAGCCCAGTAGGTGTCCCCTTACCATGATGCATCAAAATGCAACAGTACTGTTTTGTTTAGTGTTTTTGTCTGATGGCTATTCCAAATCCTGCTTTAATTGCACAATTGACACTACTGAGCAACTGTTCTGAGCAGCTCCCCTTCAACAGTTCATAGTTCAGCAGTGCATATTTCAAGTTAGCTATAACATTTTATAAGTAACTTGAACTCTACAACTGTTTGGCTGAAAACCATTAAAAAAAGGTCTAATTAAGCAAATTATCAGTTCAATTAAGGATCTAGTTAAGGAATTGAGAGCACAGTTGGAATGAAAACCAGCAGACACAGGGGGTCCCCAGGACCAGGGTTGGGAGCCACTGCTCTAGAAACATGATTGAAATAATCTGTGTCTCCTACTTACAGAACAGCAGACTGGGTTTATTTCATGTGTGATCTGATCGAATCCCAGACCTCAATAGATTAGTCATTCGCTGTAATTTTCCTGAATGGAATTAAACACTGCACTGGAGCAAAAGGTTAGCCTGCATAGTCCAGTGTATTCACCATGGAATGCTTCAAAACAAGAGCTTTGAAGACATGTGACATGTGGCAAATAACATGAGACTGGTTCTGATCCGAGGCAGCTGCACAGAACGCAGTGTTGAAAACGTGTGCAGACAGTGCTGCGAAGATACAGCAGGAATGCCAGGTACTCTAAGATATATTTATTTTCATTAAAAAGACGTTTTAAAGCACATAAATATATATTACACATACAGTATCAACATTTACAAGGAGAAAAAAAAGATTAACGGTTTACTCAAGGAATAATCAGACCAGTGTTCAGTATTGCATGCCAATCAATTGCAGAAATGCAGCTGACAAACCAAGCAGAGTATATTCTGTATACCTGTCGGTATATACAGTATCTCTTGATTCATTAAGTTGTTCAGCTTGCTGCACTCTTACTCTTTTCTGGTAGCACAACATTGTGTCTCTAATCATTGTGCATCTACATAGTAAATACTTTGTAAATACATGCACAGTTAGAATGTTATGCATAGTTAGAATTTACTTTTAATGTGTAAAACCCTAACCCCCCCCCCCCCCCAAGCCTAAGGCTTTTCAGATAACGTTTGTGTACTTGCATATATCGTGCAAAAAGATTTACATGAAGTACATTGTAACTGTGCATAATCGCATTCTAACTGTAAGTACACGTGTATTTGCTATGTAACTACTATGTAAATACACAGTAATTGGTAGTTTCTTGTAAAGTGTTACTCTGTTCTGGTTACAGAAACAGAACTGCAGTGTTGAACCACAGACTGCTTCGCTGAGCCATGCATTTTAATCAAGGCACTGGAAACAGCAGAGAAACTGTTAAACGGCTGTCCTCATTCACAGATGCCAATGAGCCCTTGTTTTTACAAAGCAGTGTGTAACTACTGTACAGAACATGTGTTTATCGTGGCTCGTAATCATACACTGTGCTTGTTCAGTGTAGTTCTTAATTACCTTTCAATAGTGGAAGAAAGGGAAACCAGATGGACGTAACAGCATATTATTATCATGTGACATTATGCTACAAAGAATGTGCTTTAAAAAAAAATTACACATTGAAAGCCTAAATTCAATAGCGTGAAAATGGCTTCACATTAAGTAATGCTTTTGAAAAGAAAACAAAAGTGTATGCCCGCTAGTGTCCTGTACAAAGAGAGAACGACGGTTTAAAAAGAGATGGATTTGTATCCAAATCGTCTGCCAACATCTGCACCTGCAGACTCTGCAAGCTGCCCAGCACACACTCCACACTATACAAGCCTTCACTGTCTGAGAAAGACATTCAACCTGGCACCTGGACCACAGCGTTCCCAAAATACATGAATCAATGGTAATGATAATAATAAAACCTTATGATCTATCTATATCTATCTATCTATATCTCCTGCAATACTTTAAAAAGCCAGGGACTTGGACATTATCCAATGGGGGGGGGGGGGTAATAAATGAGTATATGCATACAGCACATACATGATTGACAAGGTTTTTGATTAATTTGGGCTTGTTAATGGGGCGGGGTTGAGGGCATCCGACTCATAAACTCATGAGATGGGTGTGGATTTCACTCCTCCCTGACCGAGTGGAGCACATGGCCAGATGATGGTCTTTGTTTTTTTTACTAAATGAGTTTACATTTTGTTTTTGTTACGACTCGTGTTGAAGTTTGCTTGCTGTATTTTATTTCTTTATTGTTAAAGTTGTATTATTATTATTTTGTTATTTTAGGAAGACGTCGTGTTTTGTTGCCTCCTTTTTAAGCACAGCTGGTTGCAGGTTGTCTCGTCCCGCTCTGCTGTTAGTCCTGCGTCTCGGGCTCAGCGTCCATGCACGTCTCCCAGGGGTTCTGGGGCATCTGTGGCATGGAGATGAGCAGCAGGGCGATCCCGCTGAGGAAGAGCAGGACGAAGGCAGCGCAGGCGCAGGCGAACGACCACGAGTAATAGTACTCGATCCAGATGGTCTCGTCGCTGTCGATCATCCTCTTCACAGACTGACGTATCACCTCCACTGAGATGATGATGCACAGACCTGGGGAGACAAGGGACAGGCAGGCGTGAGCTGAAGACTGGACAGGTCTCTTACTGCTACCAGTTAAAGCAGTGCACCCCTACCCAAAACTGGGAGCGCAGCCTCCAGCTGTATGTGTGTGAGCATTGAGGCGGCTGTTTGTATTCAGAGTAGAACAGAGAGGCGTTAGAAATCAGGTTACTCAGGTATTTTATTGCCTAGCAAGCCGAACGAACAGGAGCCCCTAAAAAAACATCTGCGTTCCCACCTAGTGGGGCATGCGTTAACTGTTGTTTTCTTACTTTTAACAAAGTGGTGCCAATGTTGCACGAGTGCAAAAACTCAAACGTTTCTGAGATAACAGGGTCTATTTTAATGACCTAAACAACAAGGGGTGTTTAACACTGCCCCCTGCCCCATCGTCCCATCATCCTGGTATTGAATTCAGTGATGTTAATAATTCACCCAGGCTGTGGGGAACACCAGTGGGATTAATACAGTTCAGTGGGAGTATTCAGACCTACTTCTGTTCAGATCATTTGCTTAGATCTCACTGATGCTGCTGAGCTAGAGTAGCAGCCACTGTTTTGTTCTGTGGTTTCCGTGGATACCTTGTATCTCAGCTAATCGCTGCCGTTGTTACTTCTATGTGGTTTCCCTGATTTATTCGTCCTGGCAGGAAGAAGTTGAGCTGATTAAAGGAGGGAGGGGGGGGGGGGGGGTCTGGGTTTCTAAAGCATGGCTCTGAAGTGATGTTTTCATCAGTTATAATGGTTGACTGTTCTCCCGTCACTGGAGGAATCTGAAGGAGCCATTGCTTTGTTCCGTGGAGGCGGATGTTGGCAGATGAAAATGGAAAACCTGCTCCTTAAAGAGTTATTTTGGGCCTGCCTTCACTGCGGTTACGTGTTTATCAAAGGGAGCGCAGAGCTACAGGACTGATGACAGCATGATAGATAGGATGAGTGGCACTGTCACCCAGAGTGGCTTTAATATGGGAAGCCATGCCAATAATCCTAATAAATATATATATATATATATATATATAAACTGACGATAAAATATATCTTTTAGAGTTATCGGCACCCGCTTAGCAGCGTGGTGTAATCAGGAGAACTTCGGTCCTGCTCCAGTCGTTCTGTCGTTGAATTTCAACGAACACCAAATGGATTCCAAACCAACAAAGTCATTCACTCTTTTAACACGTGTTGTGTGAAGTTCGAAATCCGTGGAACGGGCTTGTTGTTACAAAAAAACAAAATAACAGTATAAACAATAAAATGACTCTTTGTAAACAGCTGTGTGGTGGGAGATACGAGGCTGTGTGATCCAGTGGTTAAAGAAAAGGGCTTGTAACCAGAAGGTCCACGGTTCAAATCCTGACTCACTCACAGACTCACTTTGTGACCCTGAGCAAGTCACTTAACCTCCTTGTGCTCTTTTGGGTGAGATGATGTTGTAAGTGACTCTGCAGCTGATGCATAGTTCACGCACCCTAGTCTCTGTAAGTCGCCTTGGATAAAAGTCTGCTAAATAAACAAATAATAGTAATGATGCTAAAGAGCCCGTAGATACAGTGCTGTACCTGCAAAGGTGAAGAACATGCCAGCTGGCTTCAGGAGGTAGTCCAGGCTCTTCTTGAAGGACACCAGTGTGCAGATGGTTCCCAGAATCATGAATCCCACGCTGATGATAGCGATGGCCGCGGCCGAGATGTTGTACTCTGAAACAGAAGGGAAGGAAAATGAAGCCATCATTCCATCTCTTTGCAGATGTGATTACTCTAAACGCCCTGGGGTTTAGGAGCTGAGAGTAGCAATTACTGTACCTGGGATCATGATGGTGTGCCAGACAGAACACCCTGGGGTTTAGGAGCTGAGAGTAGCAATTACCGTACCTGGGATCATGATGGTGTGCCAGACAGAACGCCCTGGGGTTAGTGTTACATTATTTTTGTTGTTATTGTTATTATTAACGGCCTAATATGTTGTTTGTAACATGCATATATGCATTATTGGTTGTTTGACAGATCCATAAATTGTGTTGCCTAATAATATATATGATTCGACCAGGATACACCTAAACAACATGGTTTTGCCATTCTGGTTTTAAAAGGGATACATTGCATATGTATAATAGCCATTCAGTGTTTGTGCTTTCTTCATCCCGTATACCTAACCATAATGGCCACAGGGATTTCATCTAATGCCTAAGTGTAAATGTCACTGGGCACATGTTGGATTTGAATTCCGTGACTGAAGTGGCAGCTCATTGAAGGATGAGTTCCGCTGTAGAGAAAGTCTGTGTTTGCACTGCGATTTTATTATTTATTGATAGACTTTTACAAATAATCAGGTCATATGATTCACCCGTGTTTGACCGGGAAGGTTTACATAATGTATTGTGTGTGTTTTTAGAAGTCTGGAGAGCGTGGTGAACCAGGCAGGCTGACCACAGTTGCTCAAGACGGGGCACAGGCGATGAAACACTAAAGGCAGGGAAAATTGTCGGTTCCAGTCCAGTTTCACTGGTCCACTTGACTTTGTAGATCAAGCGTCTTCTCTTGAAAACAAATTCCTTCCCTCCTGGGCTAATTGTTCCAATTAACCCTCCTTTAATTAAAGATTGATAATTTAGGTGGATTGAAAATTGTCATTTAAACTCCTGGGACAAAAGCGAATTGAAATCTAACTTGTGTTTCAAACCAAAAGCGAATTGAAATCTAACTTGTGTTTCAAACCAAAAGCGAATTAAAAAGCCATATAAAATGTGTTCCTAAATAATGAGGCATCAATGCTTCCTTCCATCGGGAATACTGTAATCCACATCAGAATATACATTACGCTTGAATACTGGTGTTTAAAGGGATCTCTGACAGCACAGCTAGGGATTATATTTAAGCTGCTCTGACACTTGGTACAATGGTGATATAAGTGCTAGTATCAATGTTCGAGCTCCTAGCCTCTTTGATCATCTTCGTAGCGTGAGGCAGACCCTCCGTCCCTAAACACAGCGCAGATTCATCTGCTGCTTCTGCTTTTCAGAGCAAGGCGTATCTCGTTCCTCCTGATGGCTTCTGAAGAGCTCAGCTTACTCTGGGCAGTGGATTCAAATTCCAAACCATTACATAGCATTCTCGTAGCGCATTTAAAACCAACATATCTGTGTGCTACAATTTAGAGCAAGTACTGTACACCCAAAACCCAGGTATCGAGTTCTGAATGGGTGACCTAAAACCACAGAGGGATGAAGTCATGCATTACCCTCGATGAATCGTGACCGCTTCTAAACCACACACGTTTTGAATATTTCTATCAGTGTCTTTTGATGCAGTCAGTGTTCCAACGGCTTTAGCAGATGAAGCAAAGCAGGAACGTGCTTTACCTTTTTGGGTTTTAACTTGAAACATTTTTGCATCTTCTCCCGAGGTGAAGTGCTTGAAATAGGAGCAGTTTTGTTCTGTGGGGAAGAAAAAAAATAAAATAAAAAACATGTTAAGAATAAAAACATGTTGATGGTATTCCATAGTAGAGCTCTGGTAAACGCTGATATCATTTTATACTTTTAGTGCTGCTTTTTAAAAATGGTCCTTTTTGAAAAACACACTTAAATTAAACACTAAACAACAAAAACATAGGCCTCATTAACGCACTGAAGCCTGTCCTTCCCACAGCCCTGGGATTTTAACTCTATAACTGCAGATGTATACAGGTCTAGAAAAGATAACTCTACTCAGAACTGCTAGTAATTGCTAAAAGACCAGTACATTAATCTAATACACTAATATGTACAGCTGTACAAGTTTTTATTTGTATTTTTCTGGAAGCCACTACTAAGTTATTAACATCGCCACTGGCAAGGGTCAGCTGCTTGTACTGGTTCAACAAAGAGCCCAGTAACATTTGGCCCACTGGTATATGTAAAAGATGTAGTGATAAATGACAAGGGACAGCAGTTTCACATCTCGTTTGAAGATGTGCATCGCTGAGCTATGAAGAGCGGTGAGAGAGTCTGTCTGTAAAGAAGACATGCCGTTCTGCTGACCGGCGTGACCTGGGTCCAGCCGGCCTGTTCGCTCGCTCGTCACGGTCCGTCCTGCCAGCTGAGGTCTTCGTGACAGTTTCGTCCTCCTTCACTTTTGAGGAGCTGGAGGAAGTTCTTCACGCTACTGTTCTCTGCTGCCCCTCTCTGGGTGAGATGCTATGGGGAGCTGGGCTGGTTTGAACTGCTGCTCAAGCTGCCTCAGTCCACCGGATAAAGGGTCTGGGAGCTGGGGATCTCTGAATCGCACACTCTGGTATGATGGCAGGGAGGGCTAGTGCCTGTGCTCGGAGGATATTCCTGCATGGATGGCAGGGTAGCAGAAATGGACACGGGCAGGCACCAGACCCCAAGGAGAACCCTATCGCTCCCTATGGAAGGATATCTGTGTATTAAGTGAGGTTCATCTTGAAGATCATGGCTAGAAATGCATTTTGTGTTGAATCCCATCCAGTACTTGTAGATCGGTGGCTTATAACTAGAGAAATCTGTTTGTTTCACATTATTCTTGATATCTTTTTATTTGTGGATCGGCCTTGCATGTTCTTAAAATCCAAGATCATTTAAACAATATGCATGGCACACACTCATTAGCGTAATGAGCACAAAATGCACAAAAAATAAACTGTGCATATTCCAGTAATGTAAATGATTTCCAAACGAATCATTGTTTAAATTCTAATTGTAAATGCAGCACCCCCAGGCATCTGCAAAACACGTGGTTCAAACCAATGATATCCCAAAACTGTGTCCAAGCAACCTAATCACTAATTACCATCCTACTCCCCCCTCCCCAATACCAATATGTGTCTCTATTGATGTTGAATAATCATCCTCTGGGCTTTTGTGAGCAAGACCTGTGTGCCGGCTAGATCCAGCAGAGGCAGGAGAGGTGGCCCCTTCTATTATACCTATTACACAACAGATTAGTGCTGGGGCGAGTTGTAGGGGTTAACTCTTTCAGTGCCAGGTTTTGCTATTTCAAGCACATGGTGTGACGCTGATTACATAACATGCTGTAGCTTCAATCTGAGTGTTTATCAAGGAAGGTTACTGAGCAGCAGTCTGTCTTGAAGGGGGGTAATCCGATAAGGACCAGGGGTACAATTAATAAGAAGTTTAGTAAGATAATAGCAGCTAGCTTTCTCTCTCTCTTTCTCTCTCTGGAGTTCTAGTGTCCCCAACTCTACCCTTGTCCGTCCGCAAGTAAACTAGAAATCGACTTCCTGACCACCCCATTCCTATCACAAATCAGAAAGAAAAGTCTCAATGGTGAGAGAGCTCCTCGCAGACCTAGCCGTGCTTCTGCATTCGCAGACTGAGCCATGCTTCCGCATTCACAGGGTGAGCCGCGTTTCTGCATTCACAGGATGGCATGGTGCCCTGAACTCCAGTAACGTGTCGGACCTTGATTGATCAGTTCACCAAGGACTAGCGCACAGGGTGTGTATTGGCTTCCAATGGAAACTCTAATTAACAAAGCAGGTATAAGGTGGCTAGCCTATCCACTTAAGAATTTAGCACAAAGGGAGGATATTATACTTACTGAAATGTGTAAGAAATCCTTCTATAGAAACCCCCTGGCTTTATGTAGTGCACTGTGTGGAGACGACATGTAGTGCACTGGGATACAGATTCAGTCACAAAGAGGATGTCCTGAACTGTGCTGCGCTTCCTCACTGCACCTCAGCAGACTCATTGCCTCAGTCTAGCATCTCACCCTAACGATACTCTTTCCCAATCCCAGGGAAGCAGGTTAGTGCCGGTCTGCAAGGTGCCAGGATTGGCGTGGGACACAGTGAGCCGCTGTCCAAGTAACACAATTGGAAAGATCTGCCTGGTTGGTCTGGTGGAGCAGCATCCCTCACAATAGTTTCCCATGGTAAGTGCATGCTTTTACTGTGCGTTTACCACACTTTGCTCTGCTTTACCATACCACGAACAAGAGAGATAATAAAACAGTTGAGATACCATCAGGGAGCCGTTATGTGATTCTCCTGGATCTGATGCTGCACAGGGTGAGCCTTTGTTAGCACTGAATGCCAGCCCTGCTCCTTTACACACACTGTGACTGTACTGCACCACAACTGGACACTAGACAGCGGGCTCTTGGTGTGTCCAGTTTCACACGTCGGTCAGGATTAAATTGAGTGCCTTAGCTTGCGATTGGGGCAGTGTTGGGGTGTACAGTATGTTTGCAGACTGCTGCTGGTGAGGGTTGGAGTTGCTGGTGTAATCTGTTACAGAGCACGTTAAGGGCTGTTATTCTTGGCTTTTTTTTTTTTTTTTTAAGCCGTGCAGAAGCGTGGCAGTGGGTTCCATTTCTGAGCGAGTGCAAGAATAAAGGCATCTGGAATCTGACTTGCACTGACTGCAGCTCGCTTTCACTCAAGGATGTTGTTTGTTTACACACACCTCTGTTGTGTTAGTAAATCTGGCCCTGTCATTTTTATATTACTCAAAAAAACGAAACAAAATTAACGCTTCGTTTTAAATGGCAACTTACTTTGTTTACGTTTATAAATAGGTAACTATATATTTCCTACCCATTTAAGGGAAAAATAATTAGTAAACAGGTAATAAACAAAACTAAGTGCCTACACATACAAAGCATATATTACTATGTTTAGAATACAATTTTAGAAGCTGTCATCTGCACCAGATGAATGCCCTTCTTGGTTCGTTACACTTAGATTCCTGCTGCAGTCAATTATCCTGCTGTAATGCCTGCTTTGTTGGGTCTCATTTCCTAATTAAAAAACTGCTTTCAAATCTTGAGCAGATGCTGTCAATCAAGCTAATTTGCAGACAGCTAGCGATCAAAGCTGAATACAGAGCTCTGTACTGTAGGTACAACTGATCAAAGCGAGGCTGTGCTGAATACAGGGCTGTGTACTGTAGGTACGACTGATCAAAGCGACGCTGTGCTGAATACAGGGCTGTGTACTGTAGGTACGACTGATCAAAGCGAGGCTGTGCTGAATACAGGGCTGTGTACTGTAGGTACGACTGATCAAAGCGAGGCTGTGCTGAATACAGGGCTGTGTACTGTAGGTACGACTGATCAAAGCGACGCTGTGCTGAATACAGGGCTGTGTACTGTAGGTACGACTGATCAAAGCGAGGCTGTGCTGAATACAGGGCTGTGTACTGTAGGTACGACTGATCAAAGCGAGGCTGTGCTGAATACAGGGCTGTGTACTGTAGGTACGACTGATCAAAGCGAGGCTGTGCTGAATACAGGGCTGTGTACTGTAGGTACGACTGATCAAAGCGAGGCTGTGCTGAATACAGGGCTGTGTACTGTAGGTACGACTCTGCGATCATTCAATTTAGGATCAGCTCTTGCCTTGATCAGATTTGGCTTTTCCCTTGTAAGTGTACCATAGTTTAATAAAGCATACAAAGATGTATTGTTACTACATTATAACTCCTGTTTAACTGTAGTACTGTTGTTAGACTGTATCTGAGACTGCTGTTTCCGAATGCAGAAAGCTTTTAGTAACATGCCCAGATACTGCATTTGCCAATACCCAGGATTATCCTGCTGTGCTGTTCACTCTCCTGGATTGCACCCAGCAGTGTTTGCCAAGAGAAGCTCCAGAGGCAGCCTTTGGCAGTAGGGTCCTCCTGTGCTCAGCTCTGCCCCCAGACCCCTGCCCTGACTGCCCTGACTCAATCACCGATCAGGGGGAGCCATCTCAACAGTCTCTGAACCTGTGGGCATTATTCACTGGACAGAATGTCACAATGCCTCAGTCAGAACGTCAATTACTGACGAAGAATCAGAACGCACCAGTCACTTAACACAGGGTTGGCACGCAGGTTTGCAGGCATTGTATATTTAGCGAGCAAAGCAATCTAAAGGGACACTCTCCATTAGACTGAGATTCTGAAGGAAGCGGCAGAGTCCAGCCAGGGAGCTCTTTTGGGGTCAGTTTCAATAATCTGCTTATTAACATGACTGCATGCAATAAAGCGTAAAGAGGTCTGCGATTGAGCAGGCTCACCAGTGGAAGGGTGACAGGGTTTAGATCATTAAAACAGACCTTAGTGATATCATTACAGGCTCCCCTTCCTACAGTTCGTCACTTCTGAGAACTGAACAAATCACGACACCAGCATTTGTCCATTTAAAAAGATGGCTCGATAAGTTTAATGACTAGGAGCGTGCTGGGCGCGTTTTTGGCACTAAAAATATTTCTAGATGTTAAACTAGTATAAGGAAGAAGAGGAGCAGGATATAGAGGCTCATGCTGTGTCAAGTTGACAGCTTCAAAGAACCGTTCGCCCTTTGGCTTAGTTTTTTGATCTTCTGACAGCTCCATTAATTACTGATCCCTAGCAGGGCGCTTCCGCATGGAAAGAGGTGCAGAGGCGGTGGCTCGGACCCTCCTACAACGTGGAATGAAAAGCTACAGCTACCAGTGAATTACAGTGGAAGCTCAGTGAATATAGTACTGTCCCGATCTGATGGAAACAGGGCTAAGAGTTTGTGATGCCCAGGGGAGAATCACACACAAGCATGGAAATGTAATCATTTTTAACATTGCCCTCCAAGCTGGCAGGACCTCATTGAGCGGAGGGATGATGGATTCAGTAACTGCAGGCAGGTGTCCAATTACCGCTCTATATTGAGATTTTACAAGGCTTACGGGTGTAAAGTATTATTTTCATTTAAAGCAGATGGCCTCTCTCTCTCTCTCTCTCTCTCTCTCTCTCGGTGCATGGGACAGAGCTGAGCCATTAACCTTAAGACCCGAGCAGACCTCCCAGTGAATCAAAACCAAAAGTGCACCTGCCACTCAAACGGCATTCCTCCGCTATCCACAGAGTCACAGCCTGGTAGCCCAGATCAGGAATGTCTTGTTCCCTCTGGAGAGGAGTGGGTATCCAGGCTATGGAAGGCCGGTACACATGCTCACGTCACTCACAGGGAGCTGGGACTTTTTTGGTGCAAGATTGGCTCTCTATAGGGCTCCTTCATTATAGGGACAGCTGGTTATTCTCCCAAACCTACATTTATCCAGTCAGCCATATGCTGCTTTTATTTAAACAACACGGTTCCTCTTTGTTTCTGCCTTGGCATACACTTCGCAGGCTCTGTGTATAAGCAGTCGTAGGACCTGTGATTACAAGACGTGCCACTTCAAAGATGAAGAACTAATCTCTTCCCAGGGCTATCTCTCTGCGCTTTGAGAACTCTGGGAAGACTGCAAAGACAGACACTGGGAGGGATTCTCCGGGATGTGTTTACTGTTTTTCACACTAAACGGACAGCTACACAAACCGTGCGTCCCTCACCTGGATAGCCAGAGCCAGGGGGATTGGATTAGTACATGCTCTGCAACTTATAACAGCTGGAGCCCAGGTGTGAGAAACACAGTCATGCAGACCAGACGTGAGACCACACCCTGGCACCGAGCCCATTTCTTTGCCTGTCGTTTTGGAATTTGACCGCTTCTTGTTTGTCATCACATGTGTTCCTAGAAATAAATTTTTAGGCTCTGATTTTAGCTTTGCGGGTCAACAGCTGCCATTCATAAAACATTATGCTCTTGACTTTCAGCATCCTAAAATAAGGCAGGATATTTTACTATTGAACCCAATCATTAAAACATAACTCCATCCACAGTAACAGGCAGGTTTTAGGGGGAAGTCTGTCCCTATAACAAAAACAACTACCAGTGAACAAACTGGTCAACATGATCTGCTTTCTGGAAAGTACTCAATAGGTATAACACTATGGACTATAGAAAGAGGACACCAAGGAATTGGACATTTTAGTGGAAAATCGAAAGCTCTGATGTTGGTATCAGCACCATTTCATTTTCAGGCATAAAATTCCCACAAGACCCGTGTTCAAAGTGCAAATCTGCATAAGGCTTCCTAAAAATGAGAGCATATGGCTTGCGTCCTCTGCTGTTTGCGATTAAATGGGGAATCCCCCCCCCCTGCTTCCTCTTAGTGAGCTAACCATGCGCTACACCTTGCAACATGGCATTCACTACATGCGCTGTGCAGCTCCAGCAGATTAATCACATTGAAATGTGTTTCCGACATCATTAATTCATTAAGCATAATGGCAAAAAACAGATTGTCTGTAGTCTTTTGGTCATAGTATATCTACTAATATTTTTTTTTTATTCTGTTTCCATATATAGTCATTCACACTGACCCCTGGGCAGCTCTTTATAAGGATCATCACATGTGAACATTGCCAGCCTTGCAGCAGACTGCTCTTCACTTCCTTCAATACGGGACGGTACAGAATATTACAGAAGGCTTCTCCAGCTCACCAGCTTCTACCAGTAAAAGCACTCAGATAACAGTCATCGTTCTATACGTGCTTTTATTCCATAAATGTAGAAATTAAAATGGAATATTTTGAAAAGAATATTCACAATAAGATAGCCTGTCGCTGTTTAATCTCTCCTGAATGAACATGTGCAGAGACCACGCAGTAAACACTATGAGGCTGAGCCTGAAGTAATGATTAAACAGTTTGATTGTGCATGTGGAGTGCAAGAGTTGGAGAGGCTGTGTCTGGCAGTAACACAGCCAACTCCAGCCATGTTTGGGGCAATACCTGCAGCCACACACACACACTCGGACACACACACAGATTCCCAAGCTTGTCCAGTGACCCTGGCTCTGTAGTCTGTTCAGAATGATTGAGTCATTTTTAAAGGTTTTTGAAGAAATGTCTCTGATTGCAGCAAAGCAAAGTGCTGTAAAGCATAGGTATGCAAACCCAATAACCAACCACCAATCCCTTACTGGAACTGCGCTAGTGTTTTAAGTTGGAACACCAAGCTCCATTCGCTCTCTTTGGAATTGCATTGCAGTTCTGGTCTCTCCACATGCAAGAGTTTAGGTACCCCAAGTGGTTCTTACCTCCAGGAAGGCTTATAGGTCCACAGCCCTTTCCCTTGGGGTCTGGCTCCTGAATGTAGATGCTTTTTAAACAAAGTCTCCAGAGTCCGAAATGCGCCGCCTGACAGGTGGTGTTGAGCCTCTCCACCCGGGGGCTCAGGACGGCCCAGTGATCGGTCACCACGGCTGTGAACATGGTGGCGATCCCCACCAGGATGATGAAGAACGCTATGCGCACCTTTGTCGTCTTGTCCTCCATTGCCCCTGAGTGTTTGGATGCTCTCTCGTGGCAGGCTTGGTGGTCTCTCTGAATCCCAGCTCCCAGACAACTACTGCTTCCACAGCCTGGCCCCGTGTGTGAACGCACCCTGTGAGCACTGCCCTAGTTTTCAGCCTGGAGGAATCCTGTTTTGGTCCACAGCTGTTGGTGCATGTCAGGAAAGTTGATGAGCAGACTGGCTGCACAGGGAGGGTGGGGCGCTGGTGCTATTAATGTCCATGGTGAATTAAGTCTATGGGATGGAAACTTCTCAGATTTCAGCAGAGTGCTTTCTGCACTTGCTTCTTGAGACCAAGCACTTCAAGATGGGGCTGTCTTCATAAAACATAGTGTGGGGTTGCCCGTATATTTGCAGAAATATATGAGCAACCTTGATTTTGTTGCAGATTGCTAAGCAAGTTGCTAAAATCATTTTGCAAGTCCACTTCCTTTCTAACTGCATTGGGCACATTGCTAAAAACCCATGCTGACCTTTTTTATGAGCATGTCACTAATTGGCTGAAGGAGACAGTAGCTCCATGTACAGGTTTATTCTGTACAGGCTGGGGAAGCTTTGCATCTCATTACCTTCCCTGCCTTGTGTGGAAAACTCTGTTAGTTACTGTATTTCAGAAAAAGCAACAAGAAACAGAAGCCGGTTTGTAATTTAATTTTTAGAGCAAGATTTTTGTAAAGCCTCTGCAATGAATGATTCAACAGTTACTTCCTTTTGAAGAAATCCCAGGTCAGATCCTTGCAGATTCAGTGTCTGTTCAGTATGAGAAGCAGAGTGATTACATCTCTTTCTTCAGGTTCACTCGCACAGCAGCTCTGCTCTGATTAGAAATCCTGGCAAGGCCAGGGCTGCTCAGGGACTTCAGTGGGAGTGACGCACAGCGAGAGAGAGAGAGATTTCATATTTGTGTCATTCTGGAACACAGAGTAATAGAAGTACCAGAAAGCCCCTTTAGATTAAATAACCCCTTTACTGATTCCCAATCATAGATTACCCCCCTACATAAATATACTGCATGATCAGCACGCGTTGCAAACATGTGCTTGTGAGTCATTAATGGAAATGCTGCATTTAGAAAAGCTCAAGTAGAGCCGAGCCCCGTCCGTGCTGTGGAGTTCTGTTGGCAGGTGAAATCCTGGCCCTGCATTCCAGTCATGCGGGTCCCAAGCTCTTCACGAGCCATGCATGCTGTGTGCCCCACCCGCCACTTAAATAGAGTGCAGGTAGCATCTTGCAAACGAGGAAGGAGAACACACCCAGGCAGTGCACACTGTCATATCCTCTGTGGTGCAGACCAGAGATACTCCTGGGTTTATGTGTGCAGTACCACACCGTCCCAGGGCTCGATTGATTTAATATTACAGTCTTGAAATGTGAAATGAAACCTCCAAACTATCCGGAGCCTCCATGGGACTGTTGATGAGAGACACCCCTGGATCTCACTCATTGAGGGGTGACCCCTCGACCCCGGTGATTGTCCAGATTCTCGTTTAGTGCAGCTGTCCCCCCACACTGAGACGCACTGCCAGGTGCTCATGTATGTCTCCATGTGGGGAGCGGCAGTCTATCTATAGGGGTGAGGAGTCTTATTCTTTCAGACTCTGGTGATACAGGGATGACAGAGTCAGTGGTGGCAGCTGCTTCAGAATTATACGGCAGCTAGTTTTAATGACGGCGTTTCCTTAGAAAAATGTGAAACAATTTCTTCAATAATTTAATCATTGGAATTTTATTTTATTTATTTTTTTTACTTATTTTATTATTATTAAAATATGAGCGCGCCACTTGACAGGCTGATGGATTGGTTTTAGATGAACTCGTTGATTATGAATATTTCTTTTTAATCCACTGTGTTAATGAAATGGAAAAAGACATTCAACAGGAAATTACAGTCTGGTTTTCAAGTTAAAAGGACATTGAGGTTGGGTCTATAAGGATTTATAAATTGAGTATTTCATTTGAATATATAGATATATGTATATATGTACTGTATATGTGTGTGAGTGTGTATATGTATGTATATATATATATATATATATATATATATATATATATATATATATATATATATATATATATATATATATATATATAATATATTGAAAAGGTGCTGAATTAGATCAGTTTTATTGTTACTGGAGTGGTGCCCACTGGGAAATCTGCTTTCTTCTCAAATGAATGTGATCTGACATGGAGTTTAGCCTGGCTTGAACTGATTTAGGAGAGAATGTTCAGAACAACACACACAGCGATGTTGTTGTTGAATGGACAGCCGTGACTGCTGTGATTCATGGAGCTCAGAGCTGAAGAGAGCTGGAGCTACGATCTTAGAATACTGTACCACACAATATAAAAATACTTCAGTTAAAAAAACAAACTAAAAAAACTTAAACATAAACCATGTGTATGACGTGCTTCAGTGCCAGGCTGGGGTTACATCTCTTATTATGCACACCTCTTGTGATCATCATTTCTGTGTACTGTAACCTCTATTTTCTATTTAAATTCATGGTTAGTTTGCAGATGAGGCACATCATTGTAATAGACCAGCACCCCTCCCCTGTATGTGAGTATGCTTTGTTCTTCTGTTAAGAGAAAGAGAAGAATGGAACCCGGACACTTTGCACCTGCAGGCCCTGGGCTTGCATTCATTCCACTCCTGAGGCTCCCTCAATTCAAATGAGAAGCGCTTTCTTTGAAAGAGTTTTTATGTGTGTTCCACTAACCCTAACCCTGGTACAGTGTGCCCTGAGACCCGAATCAAATAGTCTTTCTACACGCTAGGGCAATGCTATGACTTCAGTGGCAACGCATGAACGATTTAATTCAGCTCTTAAAAGTACAAAGTAAAAAAATATCATAGTTAATTGCAATCATGTTATGCTAAAACTCTTAAAATAAAAAAAGCAATCCCAGAATCAGTGGAAGTTTGGCACAAAGCTGAGGTTCCACAGTTCATTTCATCAGTTATTAGTCAAATCAGCATGTTGTGAATTAACTGTCTCGTCATTTTCAATATTATAAGATTGCAGAACAACTGGACCTTTAGTGAAGTTTTAATATTTCAAGCTGCTGTTGATTTGATTGAACGATACGGCATCAGAGAACTGCACAGATGAGCGCTATTGTTGTTGTTTTAAATACCATGCTAAGGGATTAGGGTTATTTTTGTGTGTTTGGTTATTTAGGTCCGGGACAAATTGAAGCTCGGAGAAGAAATGCCAGAGCAGCCAAGCAGTGCATTAAACTGCTGCTTTGTGCACACCCCCAAGAAACCCAGAGACTCTTCATTCAGACTTGTGAGTACAAAACCACTATCTCCACTCTCTCAAGGGGTGTGTGTGTTCTTTTCCTTGATGGTTCAGTTTACTCAACAAAAGACAGAGGGAATTGGATTTTTACTTACTTAACACTTGAATAAACATGAATAAATCACATTGTAAAAAGATACAGGTACAATCTAATAAGAAATACAGAATACAGAAAGGCACAACACAGCAACAGAAAGAACACCTCCCGATTTCATTTATATGAAGGTGTGTGATAGTCTTCTATACCAGCTGACGAATACATCACAGTGTGCAATAAATTACAATGACAATTACAAAATAAAAAGAAGAAATAGAAGATGTTAACGTTGAACTTGAAGACGTTAAATGTTATTTTTCTAAGACAGCTGTAGGATTGACGAGCAGGAGTGATGCTTGTAATTGTACAAGCATCCTCTGTACACGTCCTGTATGGCACGTTGCTTTTATAATAACTCTTCATATACATCGGTTAGTATTTCTTTTTAAAGTTAAACCTACAGTAAAATAGAATTGATAAAAATAATAATACAAAATAAAAGTTGGGATTTCTAATTCAATTTCACCTTTCAAATGCATCCCTCTCTGTTTTTGATTGAGCTTTGTCTTCTTCTTTAATTACAAGGCTCATAAGTACAGTCAATTAAAACCGCCTACCCTGCAATCTGTTTCATTTCTGTGAATGATTCCAGTATTTGCCATTCAATATCTTCTTTATGCCTCATAAGAGATTGGTTACTCACTCCCAAGATGTTTTGTAATTAAAAAAAGAAAAGCAAGCAAGCTTTCGGGTCAGTGATCGTGTATCTGTCCCTGACAACCGTGATGATGTGTGCTAGTTCTTAAGATGACCGCGGACAGTCCTGTTAATTATTGCATATCTTTCATTGTGCTTCACAGCCTATTAGCCTCTGATCAAACACATCCAGCCCCTCTAAATGTGCTCCTTCACTCTCGGGAGTTCTGTGCTCTTTGTTGTCCTGCTCTGATATTTGCCTAGTATCTTAACTCAGGAAAGATGTTGAATTCAGCACACAATTGAAATTAACCAAACATGCTAAACTTGTCTTAGACATCTGATCCTCGAGGTGAATTTATGAGCGTTTTGTATCACAGAAGATAAAATAAAGCGTAATTTTAGGCAGCGGTTCTAAAAAATAATTGTGCCACTACTACAGGTAGCTCTCACGTCATGAGACATGTTAAACGTGTGAGGATGACAGCATGCTGAAATGCAGCATGTCAATTTGGCGTTGCACTGGTACCACACAGGACAAACAAGCCTGGCGTGGATGTGATGCATTGATCAGTGAGGGGGAAAGGATAGTACAGTATGTTACAGCTACATCTCAGTTAGCACCAGTTTATACTGTGCAACTTGTATACCTTCAGACAGTGTAGAGTTTGAAAAAAACATCCTAAAACAGACATTAGTGACACAATGAAAAGGGGTGGGGGGACAAAGAAGGAAACGAAAATCACTGTTGCTGCCAGTTATGAGATATATATATATATATATATATATTGCTACAAAGTCTTGCTTTTTAAATCTTAAGATTTCTTTCACTACTAAAGTGCTATTAAAAATGGCAGTGACAATGATTTCCTATACTTTTACATTTGAACACCAGCTCACAGGCTCCTGGTCCCTTGTGAACCTCACTTGCGTTCATTCATCGAGATTCTTTAATACGATCGCTGGATACAGCAGCTTCTATCAGGCGGTCCTACACTATAGTATCCACACCACAAACCAGCGAGTCTCCCTGTCCATCTGTTACAGAACCTCATAGAAAACCCAGGCTTCTGCTTCTAAAATAATACAATCTGCTCATACAGGCGTGGTCCGTCTGTTGCCCCCGTCCATGAGGTCCTTCTGGAAGCAGTTGTGAACCTGCAGGAAGTCCTGCTCCGGGTTGCACAAGGCTGCTGTAGAAGCCTTCAGGGGGTCCCTGGGCAGGGTATACATGGAGATCTCAGTCATGGGCACCGAGCGGAGCATCTTCATCCCCACGGGAGAGGCCTCTCTGGAGGGGGAGGGCTCTGTGGACCGGGAGCTGGAGCGCGAGCGTCTCCGGCGGTACCGGTAGCTCGGCATGCGGGAGTAGGGAGAGGAGGAGGAGCAGGTGGTCTTGATGAACTCACGGTGCGCCTGGAAGCGGACCTCCTTGTTCTTCTCGATGTAGATGTTCACGGCCAGCACCCCGATGGTTTTGGCCACGATGAAGGACAGAGCCCCGAAGTAGAAGGACCAGCCGTAGTTGTACTGGTTCTTCTTGTCCTGGTCCTTCTTATCGCTGGGGTCCCCCGCGTTGCTGGAGATGTAAACGATAATTCCGATGATATTACTAAGGCCTGCGGGGAAGAGAAGCACAGGGTTAGGGATCAGTTTTAATGCTCTTAGCAGGGCGGCCTGCTACTTCACACCGCCCCTGTACAATTTAGAACCCCTTATTTAAAGAATAAACAACAAGAAAACGTTTCTCGGATACCAAATGTTATTTGCAAGGCTTTATTTAAACTACGCAAAAATGAAAATCCGATCATTCGTCTGACAGCCAACTTCAGAACTTTTACAGAATCTTGACTGGCTTTTGATACCTCTTCTTCTTTTTCTCCTTTTTTTGGTGGCTATTTGTGGCGGAGTGTCCCGCCCCTATTTATTATTATTTGTATTTTTGTTTGCGGCGCGGGTAAAAGCGCCGCGTCTTTTGTTATTATATTTAAAAACCCCGTGAGGATGCATGGCTGATCAGCTACTGATTATTTAACTAGCTGACAGTCATGCATCCTTACCAAACGCGTGCAGACTCTGGCCGAGGGATAATAAGATAATTACCAACTAGTTAATCCCTCGGCCAGAGTATATAAACCAGCAGCACTCTGCACTCGGGGTTGAGAGTGTAGAGGAGAGTACGGGAGAGCGGAGAGCGAAAGCCATATTTAGAAAAACAATTGCTAAGACGTGCTGGATTTCCCAGCACATCACTTACTTGTTTGTTTGTTCATTCGTTTGGCCCTCGTGCCCTTTTGTTTTGTGTTTTGGTGTTTTGTTAAATCTTTTGTTTTTGTTTTGTTTATTAATAAATACGCTGAGTGCCATTACACTCAGCTTCAACCGCCCATCCACTGTTTGGTTTCAGTTACTTCCTGGTCCGTGACGTCACCACTGCGAGCCAGTCTGTCACATATGGTGTCCTGCGTGGGACAAACAACGCCTCCAACAGCCGGACCAGGATTGAAAAGTGCGTTTTTTTTTGTTTGTTCGTGTTTTTTTTTTCAAATTAAAAATGGGGAAAAGTAGCCGGAGGAGAAAGCAGCAGCAGCAGCAACAACAGCAGCAGGAGGCGCAGCAACATCAGCCTTACCTTGCCACACTGGATATCTGCCTCACCTGCCTGAAGGGTGAGGAGTGGTGCTTCGCGGTTGGTGAGGTTGGGCACGTGGCACCAGACCAACCCCCTCCATGGCAGGAGAAAGAGGAGCCAGAGCGTCCAGTGAGGGAGGACCTGCATCCTCCAAAGAGGACGAATGCACTCTCCTCTGAGGGAGTCTGGGACTGGCTGGTGGAGCCGGGGAGGGATTATGAGGAAGCCCTCCCTGCAGTGATCAACCTCCTGTGGGCAAGAGATGGGGAGCGCTGGGAGGCCTGGGAACAGCAACACCACCCAGCTTCCCTCCCAGACATCGCAGCCATGGTGTTCAACTACCTGGCTGCGGATATGGGAGAGACTCTGCTGCTGCCATCTCCAGCATCAGAGGGAGAGGAGCCATCGCTGCCGTCTCCAGCGCCAGAGGGAGAGGAGCCATCGCTGCCGTCTCCAGCGCCAGAGGGAGAGGAGCCATCGCTGCCGTCTCCAGCGCCAGAGGGAGAGGAGCCATCGCTGCCGTCTCCAGCGCCAGAGGGAGAGGAGCCATCGCTGCCGTCTCCAGCGCCAGAGGGAGAGGAGCCATCGCTGCCGTCTCCAGCGCCAGAGGGAGAGGAGCCATCGCTGCCGTCTCCAGCGCCAGAGGGAGAGGAGCCATCGCTGCCGTCTCCAGCATCAGAGGGAGAGGAGCCATCGCTACCGTCTCCAGCATCAGAGGGAGAGGAGCCATCGCTACCGTCTCCAGCATCAGAGGGAGAGGAGCCATCGCTGCCATCTCCAGCATCAGAGGGAGAGGAGCCATCGCTACCGTCTCCAGCATCAGAAGGGGAGGAGTTACAGGCTCAACCCCCTGAATTTTTCTGGGGGGGAGAAGGGCAGGATGCTGGTGTTCCCCAGCAGCCTCTATTTATGCTGCTGAAGGGAGCACGGCACACACCAGCCCAGCCGCCACAGCAGAGGGAGCCAGCACCGCCACAGCCTCCCTCTGAGTGGCCAGCATCCGCCCCATCGCCTCTGCCTCCGCCACCTCCACCAGCAGAGGGTGAATGCCTGCTGGTTCCACATCCACCGTCGTGGGAGGACTGCTTGCCCCTCCCACCTCCACCAGCAGAGGGTGAATGCCTGCTGGTTCCGCCTCCACCGTCGTGGGAGGACTGCTTGCCCCTCCCACCTCCACCAGCAGAGGATGAATGCCTGCTGGTTCTGCCTCAACCGTCGTGGGAGGACTGCTTGCCCCTCCCACCTCCACCAGCAGAGGATGAATACCTGCTGGTTCCGCCTCAGCCGCCGTGGGAGGACTGCTTGCCACTCCCAGCTCCACCAGCAGAGGGTGAATACCTGCTGGTTCCGTCTCAGCCGCTGTGGGAGGACTGCTTTCCCCTCCCACCTCCACCAGCAGAGGGTGAATACCTGCTGGTTCCACATCCACCGTCATGGGAAGGACTGCTCCTGCCCTGCCTCGCACCACCCAGGGATGCCTGCCTCGCATCGCCTGGGGCTGCCTGTTCCACATCGCCTGGGGTCGCCAGGGATCCTGCTTCGCCTGGGGTCGCCAGGGATCCTGCTTCGCCTGGGGTCGCCAGGGATCCTGCTTCGCCTGGGGTCGCCAGGGATCCTGCTTTGCCTGGGGTCGCCAGGGATCCTGCTTTGCCTGGGGTCGCCAGGGATCCTGCTTTGCCTGGGGTCGCCAGGGATCCTGCTTCGCCTGGGGTCACTACACTGTGGTCGGAGCCCCACGGAGGGGAGCTGCCGGCCATGAAGAAAGGGGGGGAGGTCAGGAGACCAGCTCCCCCAGCCGCACTTTCGCGGCCGGAGATCATGTGGTCAGAGCCCCACGAAGGGGAGCTGCCAGCCATGGAAAAGGGGGGGGAGGTCAGGAGACCAGCTCCCCCAGCCGCACTTTCGCGGCAGGAAATACTGTGGCTGGAGCCCCGTGAAGGGCAGCTGTCAGCCATGAAGAAGGGGGGGGAGGTCAGGAGACCAGCTTCCCCCGCAGCAATTTCGCTGCAGGAGAAAGGGTGGCCAGAGCCCCACGGAGGGGAGCTGTCGGCCATGAAGAAGGGGGGGCAGGTCTGGAGACCACCCCCAAAAATTTTTTGGCCAGAGGAGCTGGCCGGTGCGCGGGCCATTGGAACACTACGGCTGTTTGGGTGGGAGGAGGACATCCCACCGTGGCCGCCACCTTTGGCCCGTTGCTGCCCCTGTTCCTGCGCCGGGACTGCTGACCGGGACTTTGGGGACTAAGGGGGGAGGTGGCCGAAAAGGCCATGTGTGCTGCGCACAAGGGGGGGCATGTGTGGCGGAGTGTCCCGCCCCTATTTATTATTATTTGTATTTTTGTTTGCGGCGCGGGTAAAAGCGCCGCGTCTTTTGTTATTATATTTAAAAACCCCGTGAGGATGCATGGCTGATCAGCTACTGATTATTTAACTAGCTGACAGTCATGCATCCTTACCAAACGCGTGCAGACTCTGGCCGAGGGATAATAAGATAATTACCAACTAGTTAATCCCTCGGCCAGAGTATATAAACCAGCAGCACTCTGCACTCGGGGTTGAGAGTGTAGAGGAGAGTACGGGAGAGCGGAGAGCGAAAGCCATATTTAGAAAAACAATTGCTAAGACGTGCTGGATTTCCCAGCACATCACTTACTTGTTTGTTTGTTCATTCGTTTGGCCCTCGTGCCCTTTTGTTTTGTGTTTTGGTGTTTTGTTAAATCTTTTGTTTTTGTTTTGTTTATTAATAAATACGCTGAGTGCCATTACACTCAGCTTCAACCGCCCATCCACTGTTTGGTTTCAGTTACTTCCTGGTCCGTGACGTCACCACTGCGAGCCAGTCTGTCACACTATTCTATACATTTGCATTTCTTTTCTTTCCCCACAGAGACCACAGCTGTTTGTTCAGTTCTTTAGTTGGAAGAATGCCTTAATCTTAACTCTACTGCTACCACTCCCCAGATCCTTTAGGATTTTAAAGTATCTTCAGCCGGGAGCTGGATCAAGTGTTTCCCTCTTGGCTATGCTTATCCATCCTTATTGTTCATTGCCCTGATATTCTGGTTTGTTTCATCATCTAAAATGAGTGTAGCATGGACACTGTCTGAGCTCTGTGGCTTTAATTTTATTTATACTGAGCTTGAGTTCTATTGATTTCTCACTGATGTTGAGGAGGATGAAAGACTGCTAGCACGTCGCGTTAGAGGGTTTCTGCCAGTTTCATATGTTCTGACAGATCAGTTCTAGTGACTACAAATTTTGTAGCTCCTACGGATCCATGAATATACTCTTGATTCTATTTTCAGTTCTACCGAACTTAAGAATTTATTTTCGTCTTCCGACCTTTGATTAACCGCTTTTTTAGAAGGAGGAAAAGCAATCCCTCTATTTTATCAAAACTTGAACCAATAATTCACAGGTTCTAAATCACTCTGAAGCTGTTTGCTTCATATCTTGTAACACTATCATTGACTTTTCCAGTTAATAAAAGACTGGAGCAGACTCACTCCTGGCATGATTCTCTCTGCCCCGTCTCTGACCTGTGTCCATGGTTCTCTGACCACATAACCAAATAAATAGGCTGGTTTTGATAATATTAGAAACCCAGAAAGTGTGGCACCGTGGCATGACAATGAAGTACCCGAGTATGACCATGGTTTGACACTGATACCAGTGGAGGGGTACTTGGAGCAAAGCTTAGAATGGAATCATGCTGATCTGCTGCATCCAGCTCGTCTCCTACCTGCTGCTACAAACAGAATCCCAGCACTGAGGATGATGTTGTTTTTACTGCTGTAGATTCTCCCGGCCCCCACGCAGAGCCCCCCCAGCAGCAACAGGATGGTACTGAGGATGGGGAAGATACTGGAGGCTCGCACTATACCTGCAAAACACAAAGACTGCACTTCACCTGCGGCTCTGTGACCGCACAGGTGCAAGAGAAGGAGGTGGTGTGTGTCGCTGAGATGTTCCACTCATAAGACCATTAGAAAAGTCTTTTTTTATGTTCCCAGTGTTTTAGAAGCTACTATGTCATCATGTCATATTCCATGCATTTATAACTCTTTGCATTAATAAATGCTTCCTACCTTACGATCTAAACATACGTTCTCATCTTCCATGTATGCCCTCTTGTTCTACTCTGTGTGCTAAAAGTCATGTCTTGGGTTAACTTTACCGTTTATGATTCAATAGCTACCCCCTTGTGTAACCCGCCCATGTTCACTTGCAAACAGTTAAACAATGAGAAAGACTGCAGTAAAGGATAAGAAAAGTACGTACGCAGAAGATACTCGGAGCTGTCGGTATCATAATCATCGTCATCTGGAAAGTGGTTGATTCGGTAACAGCTCCCTTTGTTAATACCTGGAATAGAACAGTGACGTGAACAGACTGGAAGAAAGTGCAGTCCTCTCTCACCCAGCTCGTGTTTAAGGGTCTGGTCTCTCCAGTAACCCATTGCCGCAGCACTCAGCAGGTTTCAGTGCTTCCTTTCATATATATTCACACGTTTTAAACTCCAGTCCTCAAGATGCCATACCATCTCAAAACAGACGAGAGTTTACATGGCAACCCTGCCTAGAGACAGTGGAATACAATTTCCACGAGTTATCATATGGGCTAAGTTACTAAGGAAGGATGCAGACGCCAGGGACCCTAGTGTGGAAGCAAAGGCAAATTCTCTGGGAGGAATACGACAATTGCAACATTGCTGGAGCCAGTGAGAAACAGCTTACAGGAAGCAGTGGTTTGATTATTGTTAGCTCTGCTGATTTTATACTGCTTCAGAATAGGAATATTAATGGCATGTAATTCAGTTCAGAATGAAAGAAGAGCATGAGAAGAGACAGAGGGTGCATCAGGGGAGCCTGGCTGGGGGTCCTTTCACCATTTCTTTGGTGTTACATCGATCTGGCTTATATTAATGGGAAAATAATTAACCGTAATAATGACTGCTATGAAGTAATGAGCATCTCTAACCCAACCCTAACACTAATTAACCAGATTCCAGCGAACCTGAGAGAATGACAGGGTATTACCATGATAATTGCTCTGTAATTTACTGTCTATCGCCTGGTGACTGAAAAACCACACGACCAGCAGGAGCTTACTTTATTTACAGTACATCCATATTGTATGTTGGGTATATTTAGTAGAAATATTAAAAAAGGAAACTAGTGAAATTGTTTGACAAACATTTCCACGAGCAGTCTTGATTGACGTCTTTATTATTCCTGATGGAAACGTGCTGGTTATACATGCAGTTGTCGCTGTAAGGTTTTTGGCAGGGAATGAATTACCTTTTTTTTTTGGCTGAAGTGCCAAATCGCCATTCTGGCAGTAAGCAGTACCTGCTTGGTGAACCTAAAGGAATGTCTTCCATAAAGGAGTGAGTTTGGAATTAGAATGTAAAATATAGATAGAATCTTCAGGTGATGTGTCAGAAATGTTCTGCATTCTGGAACTGGTAACGAAACGGTTTCAAACTAGAAAACGATTCAGTATCAAATAAAAAATGTGGGCTGTAACTTGTGTTTCTTTCAAAACTTCACATTTCAGACCAAAATATATGGAATAGCAGGGCATAACAGGTAAGAGTTATAAAATGATTTTGTGAGGAACAATTACTATTGGTATTTCTGCTGCAATACCAGTCTAGTTAAAAAAGCAGGAGGGTGTATTTTTCTTCTTTCTTTCTTTCTTTCATTCTTTCTTTCTTTCTTTGTTCGGTCCCATTCAATCATGTACCAGTGCTTGCATGGCTGATTCTGGGCCTGTTAGCTAAGCAGCCTGATCCCTAGACTGGTGTCATGTGTGCTTTGCATGGGCAACTCATAGCCCAGCAATAAAGCCTGCCGACTGACAGGGCAGAGCAGTGGAAGAGCTCAGACAAGGCCTGTCTGCCAGCACAGTGCATTGCAGACTGCATTCTCTCCATGGCAACCCGGACTGTGTTCCAGGAATCACATCTCCATAATGTCTCAAAGGATGCTTTGACATCTTCATTGCTGCTTGATACAGGCTCCCATCCCCCCACCCCCTCTACCACTACGATAACAAAGTGGAAAATAGTTCTCAGTGAGGGATTTATACAGAGCAGGAGAGGGTCAAGGAACACTATGAACATAGGATTACGTTTGATAAAAATGTCTATATTAAAAAATAATGACATCAGCCATTTGTGCAGGCTTGGATATGGAAGCACCAGCCAACCAGGCATTTATTATCATTATAGCTTCGATCTGTTGTCCTGACCATGGTAATTTGCAACAGGGAGATGCAGCTTTGATATATTCCAGAACACCTGCCAGGGAATTCCATTTACAAAACAAATGAATTTAACAAGCGAGTGATGGCCCATTTCAGTGTTTGCTACTTTATATATACAGCATATACTGTATGTGTGTGTATGTGTATATATATATGTATGTGTATATATATATATATATATATATATATATATATACACACACACACAGTATATATCTGTCTATAGAAAACAAAAATGATTGACATGCTCTGTTAACTGTGCTGAAGATCCAGGGCTTGGCATACTGAGAAGGGTTCAGATTGGGAGTGTTTATTAATGTCTTTCAGTATCTCAATGTTTACCCATTGTCTCTCACTGTCTCAGTGTCTCTCTCTCTGTTTCTCAGTGTGTCTCTGTGTTTACCCAGTGTCTGTCCCTGTCTCTCTGTCTCTCTCTATGTCTCTCAGTCTCTCTCTGTTTCTCAATGCATCACCCCAGAACAAGACCTGGCAGGGCAGCACGAGGTTCCTTTCATTCCTTTCAGCTGAGCCAGAAGCAGGGTCCTGGTGGCTAATCCAAGCCTCCACGCGCCTTCATTGCTGCATTTCCATCACAAACGAGAAGCACACACACAATGGGGAGGATGAACCCCGGGAAGTCCATTTCTGAACAACCGTGTTCATCAAAGAATAATTGCAGAGTCGCATAGTTTTCAACCTGGGACTAAAACAAACAAAACAAAACAGGGGGATACAGCTTTCAGAAACACAACTAGAAGTGTGTGACTTAATGAGGCCACTGCTGTGCTGTACATAATATAAAAACCCAGCTCCAAATTGTCAGGCATGTTACGCAATGCTTACCCACAATATAGCAGCACTATTCAGCGGACCACGTAAAAAGAACACAGCCAACTGAATAGACTGTAGTAAATCTACTTACAACTAACGTGATGTTTAGCCCTGTCGTCCTGAACACTGTGTCTGTATCAGAACATTGTATTTTAAATTGCTTGACATGATAGCATACACTGGTATACTGCCATATCTAGAGAGGCTGCATTCTCTCACAGATTGTACTCATAACCCGGGGCGATAACTCTACGGTAACTTGTCACACCGCCTGTTGAACGACTGATTGCTGCCTTTCTCACGGGGGGAGTCCAATCGAGAATTCATTATCACCTCTTAGGTTGATAGGAGGCGACACACTGTGGAGTAGAGTAGAGGCAGGACAGTCAACCATTCGCGGATTACACACATGCCATTAACAGGGACTGTGTTTGGAAGTGCGATGGAGTTAAGCACTCAACACGCAACACATTCCAAGTAACATCTAAAGTAATAAGCCGTGCTTATTGTCACCCTCGATTCACAGCGTGGCCAGTCTGATTCAAACGATCTAGTGGCTTGAATTTCAAACAATAAAAACGGTAAAGGGGAAACCTAAAAAAATGACCACGTTCATGCGTTTGGTGCATTTTTTATATCTTGGGTTGGGGGAAAACCCGTTTTCAAGATGGTTTTAACAGGGTTCCTAGTAGTAGACAGTCTTCTGAAGTTGTGTTTCTGTCTGTGTTCTAATCTATATAGCTACCACTGAGCCGTGTAGTTAATTTGTGCTAAGTAAGGTTGTTCATCCTGTATTTGCTTAT
The DNA here is from genome assembly GCF_902713425.1 of Acipenser ruthenus. Classification (NCBI taxonomy): domain Eukaryota; kingdom Metazoa; phylum Chordata; class Actinopteri; order Acipenseriformes; family Acipenseridae; genus Acipenser; species Acipenser ruthenus. The sequence goes on from NC_081207.1 coordinate 949,586, forward strand.
ACAGTAAGTGCTTATAGGTGACAAAACATTCTGTTGACAAAAAAAAAAAAAAAAAAAAAACCGTTGCAACTTAGTATTTCACACATATTAGACTGGTGATTACTATGTTTTATTATTATTTAACTGTGTGCCTTTATCTCAGCCCAACGGTTTCCGAGTCTGAATATTAACGTTCAGCACCACGCTCTGTGGACAGCGCCCTGACCGGAATTCGTTTCTAACGCGGTCGCCCTGCTGTCAAAGAAGTGTTGAAAAGCCACCTTTCAAAAGGGAATCGCCACGGGCGCTGATCGAGATCTCCTCACTGGAGCCAATATTCATTCCACTGCACTTTCTGAACCTCCCGATCCACACCCTGCCCATACAAACACATTGCCTGACCCTTGTTAGCGGGTTGTGTTTGTGTTCAGACCTTTCTCCGTGTCCCTTTCACAAGCGCTGTACACTCAAAACCATTGTGTGTGTGTGTGTGTGTGTTTTTAAAGGATTACAAACTTTATATTGATGAGCGATTCGTTAACACTCTATCATTTACCGTTATTTTAAATATGTTGCGCATCGCCTATCCAAGAATATATTTCGATCGTGTAATCCATCTCAAACGACTGTCGTATTGATTTGAATTATTAATTCAACAGGGAAACTCCCTTGTTTATTAAGTTAAGTCTCCTGTGAGTCACTGTGATTAAAGTCTGCCGGCTCCGGCGACGATCTTAAGTATAGATTGGGTTTCTGGTTTACTTCGCTGTGAAGTATCCATATCCTAGCATTGAAATGTTAGGCTTTCATGTATACTTATATGTGGCCAGTAAGCACGCGCAAGTAAACACCTACCAGACACGCTATAGGTAGGAATTCTGCTAATTCACTGAAATAACGCCTTAAAAGGCATTGCAAGATGTATGAGAGGTGGCAGCGTAATTGAACCACGTCTTTGCTCTTGTTGCATCCTAATATAGTCTGAATGCAAGATAGGTCACAACAACAAGCCTCCCTTTTGGCAACCCCTCCCTAAATGTCATTTTGATAACCCCTCCCTCAATGTCCTTTTGAAAAGACACTTGTTTAATGAAAGCACTCCCAGCCCAGACTCATTTAAAACATTTTCCTCCTGCGCCGAGCTACCGCAAAAATGATTCTCATTCTTTCACTTATATCTGGTTTTATTTATTGAGATCTAAACGTGTGTGTGTGTGTGTGTATATAATTATATATATAATGTTGTTTCTAGACCTGTCTATTTTTATATCTATTCATTGTTTCCATAGCAATTTCAGAGATGCAGTTGCCAAGCAACAGCATCAAATACAATAGAGAACCAAACGAGAGCTAACGGTTTAGTCTGTATATCTTCTGTTTTACAACAATTTGTTCAAAAGAACCCCCATTTACCTTTTATTTCAGGATTTCATTCAACATGGGGCATTTTTTTTTTTGCTATTTAAGTTTTCCCTGCATTTAACCCCACAAATTAATCATTAATGTCAGTAGAGTTGTCTCCCCTTTTTTTTCTTCATCAACATTTTGCGTGTGTAGCTTCTCTGGTACTAGTAAATTAACAAACTGTTTTAGAACATCTTAAAAGCCTTATTTTCTTCTCAATCTCCGTTTTTTTGCTTCCTTTCGCGCTACAGTGTCCTTTCTGCTACTTCCTCGTCTCCCTGCTCGCGTTCATTCACAAACAAAACCCGTCTGTGTCGAGCCAAGCGCTTTGTTTCTGGAATCCTTTTTTTTAACTACTCCATATAGCTACTAGTTAACTTTACCCTAGCCCTAACCCTAAACATACTCCTAGTTAACTTCCTCATCCACGGTCGTGTGCAATAATATACACAACTATTCACTTATTTTACTGAGTGGCTCCTTTGTCATGGAAAGCTGTTAAATGAATACCTTCTATACAGCAGACCCTCCACAGCCCGGAGTGCGTTAGATCTCCTTTGGCTTTCTTGGGTTGAGTTTCATCCGTGGTGATGTTGGTCGCATTACAGATATGCGCCCTTGAGTAGAGCCAGTAATCTGTGCCAATGGCGATGGTCATCAGACTGAAAGCGGCGAAGGCCCCCACGGTGGTAAACAGAATCTGAACTCCACGATCACACCACGCCATGGTACCTCATAATAATCCAAGCCCCAGCTACACACGAAACAGAGCAGCGTTTGTAAAGCCCTCTTTATTATTAGTATTGCCACTCTTGTCCAGGCACAATTCTTCCAAAGCGCACGTCCCTGTTAAGTTCCATCAGTGAATCCCCACTCCCCACTCCCCACTCCCTACTCCTAGCCAGACTCGGAACAGAACTGTCCTATTTGCGCTTTGTGAAAACAACTACCATCCAAATCGGTCTAGAAAACAGCTTTTTGGAGTGAAGCTTTCTTCCAATAGTTTTTTTCTCTTCTTTTGAACCTCTCTTCACTACTTCCAGTTGTTGCTTTTCAGCTCTTCGCAAACTCAGAGGTGGGTTCCATTTGGCATGCGCTTCAGCGCCTCCCACCCTAACTCCCCCTTCCCAGCGAGTATCCAATGGGAAACAAACATGTAAATACTTGGGTCTAACGACGTGGAGCCGGAGATGGAGAATACATTAGTGAGAAGAGTTCTAAGAAGAAGCAGAGACGCATTTCAATGTCTGGAGAGCTTGGAGAGGAACGGGAGATACGCGTGATTGATGCAAGCTGTATCACTCGCACCTCTTCGCCAAGCTGCATGCACCGTGTTCACGCTTCTTAAACTCAATGCATTTGGGAGGAGTGGCGGCTAGTTGTTGCATACTAGCTGTGCAGGCTTACGCTAGTGTTGCCAACTTGTTGACCACTTCGCCGCTTTTCAGTGCTGGAAAAAACAGCGACCGGGGAGATGTTTAGACGGAGCGCTTTTGGAAACAGCACTCGACACTCGAGTTGCCTAGAAATGCTTCAGTACACCCACAGAGACAAATGAAGAACACGTTTGATTCCAAAGCAATACCACACCATCGAAATATATTTAAAATAATACATGAAGTACAAATGAAATGTATAGCCTACCTACACATGATCAAACTCGCACTTTTGTATAAATTCCTAGGCTCTCAAATATGACCTGTCAATGCAATGCCTGACTTGTAGTATATATATAACGCTGCGTATCTCTATTGCAAGTAGACGTACACGAAGAGGAGGCAGATAGGACAGACTGATATGAATAATACAAAGAATGGTTACATACACTGAAAAAAAGACCGTATTTGTACGGTAAATGTACCTTAATATTGACATGTGATATATGTATTAGTTTCAATTTGGGAGTTTAATGGAATTTTAGAAGCACATTGGGCTAGTTTACCCCTTCTCTTCCCTTAGCGGTTAGGGGCTAATTCTGGATTACTCGTCCCTCAGGTGCTTCTGCTGATAGAGCGGCAGGAAAATGAGATTCAGCCATCTCGGTGTAATTTGAACAAGACCCGGGGCATGCATGCGTCTCTGCATTACTCACAGACCTAATACAGATCTGACGGCTTGTAAAACCACAGAAAAGTGTTGTACAGCATAGTTAATCCACAGTAAAATAATGTCAAGTATGATAAAACAAAAAATCATAAAACAAACACATGTTTAAAGAAACAGCCTTTGATCTTGTGCAACCCATCTTCGTGTGTATTTTCTACACACCTGGATGTTTATTTTGGTAACAGGTCCAAGGTTGGTCTATGTTTTAAATCTGTTGCATGTGATTGTGTTTAATTTAGACATTCGGGTTTGCAGCGTAACAGCATAAGCACAAGCAAACAACCAATTTGTTTTTACAGGGATGAATATTAAACCCTTTCATTATTGAGCTAGTTCATGCTGATCAAAGGAATGTGGAATATAGGCGGACGGTGACTTGCCCCATGCGGATTCCTCGTCTCATTAGTTTAGCGAGTTCTCAGGCATCCTTTTTCATTTACTCAAAATGGGCTACATATATACATACATACATACATACATACATACATACATACATACATACATACATAGTGGGTCTACTTACACACTTTTGCAGGAAGAACTGTGGGATCAAATGAAAAAGCATAACATTGCCCGATTAACAAGGAGCTACCTACGACTAATACACATATGTAATACGGTTTCAAAGTCTCCACATGGTCGCTCGAACAACTATCTGGGTCTAATGCATCCATTACAGCGCCATTTCACACATATATATCTTGTAACAGTTGCATTTTGAGGACGCCTGTCCGAGCTATGAGTTGCTGCAGAGCTGCGAGTGAAGATACACACCTGTGATTACAATTGATTGGAATGCGGTTCAGGAGAACTTTTTTTTTTTATCGGCCTTCTATTTGGAATCTTTTTTGAACACTAATAGGAAATGGCTTGAAGTGAAAGGGGACTGTGAGTAAACAGAGGGGTTTCGTCTATCGTCTTTGTTTGTTAGGGAATGTGTGGCTATGGTTGCTATTTTAATTGCTATGTTCAATAAACAGGGTTTGCTTTATCTCTTGCACAACGCGTTTAATTTATTCTGGCTGTTTTGGTGATGACTATTATTTGAATAATACATATTTTTAGTCGGTACTATGGAAATAGTTACTAAATATCTTATTCTTAAAATACAGTAAATAAATTCAAACAAGCATGAAGGGTAACATTTACCATCAATAGCGATCTGTCCAGGGTAGGGCATATATTCAGCTGGAAATAGTCGTGTTAGTGCCCTAAACTAGTCTGGTCGCATATTTAACACACATTATACTAATGTCTTAAAACAGCATTTCTTTGATGAGGGTATCATTAACCTCACCTAAACAACGACTAACTACCGTCAGAAATAAATCAAAGGCAAACAAAAACACCTGAAAGGGGAAGTCATTTATGCCACAATTTCTGTTTTTGCTGCAGCTCCATATCTATCTATCTATCTATTATTATTATTTATTTCTTAGCAGACGCCCTTATCCAGGGCGACTTACAATTGTTACAAGTTATCACATTATTTTTACATACAATTTCATTATTTTTTACACATTCATTTTTTTCATACAATTACCCATTTATACAGTCAGGTTTTTACTGGAGCAATCGAGGTAAAGTACCTTGCTGCTCAAGGGTACAGCAGCAGTGTCCCCCATCTGGGATTGAACCCACAACCCTCCAAGAGTCAAGAGTCCAGAGCCCTAACCATTGCTCCACACTGCTGCCCTAGATCGATCGATCCTACCTATCTATCTATCTATCTATCTATCTATCTATCTATCTATCTATCTATCTATCTATCTATCTATCTATCTATCTATTATTAGTCTGTAAAGCCTTAATTGTATTAGTTTCTGAGCCCATGCGATCCATCCTCAGTAATTTGTGTATTGCAGGCAGGCCACACACAGCAGCTGATTAGATGTCCACTAGGGTTCTTCCAGGATTAGGTACACAGTAGATCACAGACCTCTGTTACAAGCAGGGTATGTTATATATCCCTTGAGAGGCTCTGCTGATTATTTCCTATGCCTAAAATATGTGTGGAGTGCATCAAATAGCTGCAATGGATCAGCAATTGCATTTGGGTCTCTGCTTGCTAACTACAGTAATGACATCTACTGCTGCCCTCACTCGTGATTTATAGCAGCTTGCAGTTTCTCATTATAAAAGCAACGCAGGCCTGTGGACTGGAAATCACTAAACAGTCATCTGGAATGAAGAAGGCTTTCGCTTTCTCGAGCTGTCTTGATTGCTCTTGCATAATGAAAGCTGCACACAGGTCCCTCATCACCAAGTCACCAGCTTACAATCAGCTGCTACAAAGTGTTATGAGTGCACTTCCCCTGGTAACTGGCACACATTTACATAACCAAGGTAATGATGTGTTGTAACCATTACTTACCTGCAGTCTGAATTCTTTTTTTAATGATTTTTTTTATCATAATCCACTCTACAATCATGCATGTAGACATTGGAAAGAAAGAAGAGCATGCTCTTGGTTTGAACTTGTATGACATGAGTAGCTCTTATGTACATGTCTTTCAACATGGGTGTGTCTGTGGTGATTTCTCTCTCTCTCTCTCACCTTAGTTGCAAAAGTAATCTCGGGGCTTAAAGGAATGAGCTACAAAGATAGGCTGAAAGAACTGAATCTATTTAGGCTGGAACAAATAATTATGAGGGACATGATTTATGTCTTTAAAATCTTAAAGGAGTTCACATAGTTAACACAAACCATTACTTTAAGCACAGTGCAGAAACCAGGACCCGAGGACATACCGTTGGATATTAAGTGAAGACAGACTTAGGACAGAGGGAAGGAGACACTTCTTCACACAGAGAGTGGTGAGGCGATGGAATGGGTTACCTAGTCATGTTGCTGAAGGAGACTCTTCTTCACACAGAGAGTGGTGAGATGATGGAATGGGTTACCTAGTCATGTTGCTGAAGGAGACACTTCTTCACACAGAGAGTGGTGAGGGTTAGGGTTAAGGTTAGGGGATGGGATGGGTTACTTAGGCCTTATTTCTGGGTGGCATCTTCAATCTGGTTAGGAATGTTTGTTTTCCATTGCAGAGCGACTTTGTGACTCTGTGACGTGCGTGACCCACCCGCTTGATTACCATGCCATTCATTTAAGCAAAGTCACATTGATTCACAACTGCAAACTGTGTGTCCTTCATGGCTACCACTAATGTCATTTTGAGTTTCTTGATAAGAGTCTAGATATACCACGGTTTGCAGCCTACCTTGCATGTTATTGCGCTTTGTCAGGAGAGAGGCGGACCCGCTGTCCATCAGCTCCCTTTTCAAAGATACTTGTTTGTTATATTAACTGTGACAGCTCTCTAATGTGAGGTTAATTACAGCTGACTGGAAACTGTTGCATAGCAACCCTGGTTGACATCAATTAATAATGAAGGGTCTCCCTCTATAAGCAGGTACAAAGGTTTGCATGTTTAAAATGAACAGATGTCTTATTTAACAAACCCAGATGTAACATCATGAAGTTCTTATATAAATGACCTCAGACAGTTGGTGGTTTTATAAATGCAGTTCCTGATGTTACGTGCAATAGTATTTATTTTGTTTTATTTTTATTGCAGACCAAACGCCTGCTTATTACTTTGCTCATGTAAAATAATGTGCTAATGATAAAAAATAAATAATGCAACCGCTTCTTGCAAAATAACTGACAAAGACTGCAAAAAGAATGCAACAGGATCACTACTTGGCACTGATATACCAAATGCATGGACCACCCTGCCACCTGCATCGACTACTGATCCATTCTCTAAAGACAAAGGGGGTGTTAAGCACGTCTACTATGAGTAACATGTGTTATCTTCCAGTTGTGATGCATGATGTAAGAATGTACTCCATGAACCTCTTTGGCTGGCAGGAGATTAATTTTTAAAAAGAACAAGATAAGATGACCCGGGGGCATGGCTGTGATGGAATTTTAATTAGTTTGGGGGAATTTGGCATGAGCTTCTGCACTTCTAGTGGAGGCTGACCCAGGAGCATCATTAAATAGAGACACACACGCATGCACGCATGCACACACACACACACACACACGTTTTATCTATGCTATTCATTAAAAAGAACAAACATAGAAGGTGTAGGCTATCTCTTATTGCCTTATTGGAATAAGACACAGCCAGCATTATCTATCATTATTATTAAGTGATCTTATTACACAATAGCTTTATTCACTGCTAACCTCCTATTAGCTTTGTAAGCATTATCAGTCTCTAATTACTATGTATTTACATAGTAGTTACTTAGTAAATGCATGTGTACTTACACCTAATTCAAATGTTATTATGCACAGTTACAATGACCTTAATGTACATTTCTTTGCATGATAACATTGTAATTAGGTGCTAAGCCCCATCTGAAGTCACGCTATCGCTGTGAATCTGGAATAAGAAACACAGTAATACAAACAATGCTTTTTATTTTTATTTTTTCAATGTTAGCTTTCCGTCTGTGCAGGGTATATGGAACAATATTGCACCAATAACATTGTCACATATGGGGTCATTTCCGATCAATTGCCAGCGCCCTCTTGTAAAATAAATGCCTCTGAAATGACATTTGGATGGTGTTGGAAAGCTACAGGTCCAACAGATACCAACAGCACACTTTTATTAGGGGCAGGATATACTGTACAGACAATCAAGACTTGCTCCTTCTAAGTAGTTTTTTTTGTGAATTTTAGCAGTCTCACTTTTAATTTGTTTAATGCGGTACTCCCAACTCTCACTCCTATTTTCTGACCTTGGCATCTCTGGTTATAGAATAGGATGAACAAGGCACTCTACAGTCCAGGGTGTCTAATCCCTGGCAAGTCATTTCTTTTTTGATCAGATCTACAGTCCAGGGTGTCTAATCCCTGGCAAGTCATTTCTTTTTTGATCAGATCTGCAGTCCGGAGTGTCTAAGTCCCTGGCATGTCATTTCTTTATTGATTAGAAGGTGCTTGCCAGATTCTGAGCTGCAATAAGGTTACACTTCTCTTAGTTACAATGGGAATCATCTAAGGATGATTTGATGGACAGAACCATAGAAATTCTCATGCTACCTAATTAACCGTAGAAGAATCAGTACAAGGCAGATAAAGATCAACAGCCAAATTTTCTCCCCAACCCAGGGGAGTCCTGTGGGCCCCCAGCAAAGATGGGCAACTCAACATGACCAGGATTCAAACCAAAGAGCTCCTGATTGCAGGACAACTCACTGAGTAAACCAAGTTATCCTGAAGAAGACCCCTTGCTCACCTTTCTCAGGCAGGTTCCATTTTGGAACATTTTGTCAGATGGTTCTAGGACACAGGAAGGTGAAGAATAAAAACATTAATTGACAGTCTTCTCTGCACAAGAAAAGTGCCCACAGCCTTTATAAATAAGGCTTATGCATTTTAATACAATAAAGAGTGAATGGCATACCTATCATTGTGCTTTACAGGAGAATTGGTGGTTTTTTTTCCCTCAGCGGCGGTTTTTGACCTACAGTATAATTGAACTCTAATGAAACCACAGTTGACAACACAGGTGCAGTAAGAACAAAGGACAATCTACAACTCAGCACAGGTGAGGTAAGAACAAAGGACAATCTGCAGCTCAACACAGGTGAGGTAAGAACAAAGGAGAATCTGCAACTCAACACAGGTGAGGTAAGAACAAAGGACAATCTGCAACTCAACACAGGTGAGGTAAGAACAAAAGACAATCTGCAACTCAACACAGGTGAGGTAAGAACAAAGGGCAATCTGCAACTCAACACAGGTGAGGTAAGAACAAAAGACAATCTGCAACTCAGCACAGGTGAGGTAAGAACAAAGGACAATCTGCAACTCAACACAGGTGAGGTAAGAACAAAGGGCAATCTGCAACTCAGCACAGGTGAGGTAAGAACAAAGGACAATCTGCAACTCAACACAGGTGAGGTAAGAACAAAGGGCAATCTGCAACTCAGCACAGGTGAGGTAAGAACAAAGGACAATCTGCAACTCAGCACAGGTGAGGTAAGAACAAAGGACAATCTGCAACTCAGCACAGGTGAGGTAAGAACAAAGGAGAATCTGCAACTCAGCACAGTTGTGTACATAAAGCCAGCATTCCAGATATGATGACAAGGTATTTCTGGCGGTGACAGGACTCTACTGTATCTCATCTTGTTCTTATTGATCAGACTGGCATGCCTTACCTTTGAATGTTGGGCTTTCTAACACCAAGAGCAGTGTGAATGTGCCCAGGCTCAAGCCCAGTTGGCAGTCAGGCGATGACAGTCTGTGCTCCGCATTTCACAGGGCGGCATGAGCGATTACATTCTCACTGTGTGGAGTGGCTGCATTAGAAAAGACTGAAGATGTGGAAGAAAGCTAAATAGGAAACATTTACCTCGACTTTGCAATTAGATCAAAAGCTTGTAGAACAAGAGCAAATGCATTAGAGAGAGACAAAGCCACGACATCTGGAGACTAAGATCGCTCTTTCTATTTATTTAAGAATAAATTACACTGACCGGAGAGACATGTTATCCCGCTACAAGAAGAGAGCATCAAATAAAAACCATTCAGCTTCTTTGATGTCAATGATGATAGGAAGTCTAGACGAGGCATGTGAAGGGAACTGCAGATGTGAGATAAAAGAATAAAAAAAACTGGCCTTTGGAGTCTTGATCTTTCATTTTAATACGTTCGCAAGCAGCAAACTGAAAACTACCACTGGCATGGGGAGATGAAACCCAGTCCTTCCATCAAACATCCATGTAGCTGTGTTTAGGAGAGGCGTGGAAAGGTCTGGTGCACCTTTAAGTGAGCGTCCTCACTACAGAAGTCCGAATGCCTCATTCATGGAACATGATCATGAAAAATGTATAGTAGTCCCACTGGAAGCGATTTCATATTCTGTTTACTCGCACACCTTTGTGTTAGTTCAAAATGTGGAAAATGCAAATGTAGATTTTGATATTTGACAAACAGTCCTGCTTGGCCTCCTTTGTATGTAAATAGAAAGCTATTTGCCATTGGTTAACACCCTCCACAGGGCTCCCTGTGGTGCCATTGTTTGAAAAGTGCCCCGGTTTTAATGGGAATTGCATTTAAAGTATTCTTCTTCAAAGTGTCTTCAATATTGGAGGCAATTAGGATCTCACTGTGTGCCAAAGTGTTTATGTTGGTCTCAATTTGAAGTTTCTTTTAGTTTTACTACCAGTACATTGAAATTGTTCTGTTTTTATTTTGTATTACTGTTTTTATGATTGTTTTAAGTGTGCATGTCCTGCTTGAATGGTTTATCTACTTTTGCCATTGATTTTAAAATGTTATTTCTTTCTGCCTTCTCCTGACAGGACCCCCTTGATATGAGATGTGTATCTCAAGGGTTCAATAAATACATTTGGAATTTGAATTGGAATATACTACCTATGAGTGTTTTAAAGATGAGTCACCACACCTCTGAGAGAAGCAATTATAAATGATAACATGTGTTTGTGTCCATGGTCTTGTCCTGTTATTCACTGAGAGGGTTTTAACCTTTCAACTAATGATGGCATTTTAAAAATATTGACACGGCTGCTGGTACGTCAAACCATGTGCTGCCCAATTCTTCATTCCTCTATTCTAAGGTAACCAAGGCGACCCAGCAGCACGCCAGCCAATCAAAATGGCTGTTAATCTGCAGGAGTTCTGCAGGCTAATGAAGCAGACTGGATAAGAGACTTCACAATCGCTGCCAAGTGGCTAATCAACAAGACTGTTTCTGAAAGAAAGGCACCCTTGGCTAACCCAAGGACTCGAAGGCTTATGAACTACAGTATACGTTTAGGCTTTAAATTACAAGCTTGTTGCAGCACCGCTGTTTAAAAACCCCCCAAAAAATACAGACACAAAACCAAGCGGCCTATGATATCCCTGTGCGGTCAGGCTTAATAAAGCAGGCGTTTACTTTTCTCAGCATCATGTGCACTGTGATAGCCTGCTGTTTGTTAGATGTGTAATACCAGTGCATCAGGTATTAGGACCCCCCTTGCTGTCGAGGTAAGAGCATGTTTTATTTTTTAAAGACTTGGCTACAAGACCATTGAAGTTTTGTTTCACATTCCCAGACTGTCCCTTCACCTTTTACATGCACACAGGTCAGTTGAACTGATCTCAGCTGACATGAGATTTTTAAGATCCCCTTTTGTACCCCTTTTCAGACTGGAATGTTAAAAAAAAAAAAAAATAAAAGGTGTTTGCTAGCATCACTGGCTTCACCGCAATACAATGTGTTTCTGAATCCCTGTTGAAAAGTAGCACATGAAACAGGCTCCGTGCAATTAGAAAATATCTTCTGAATACATTTTCCAAATGTCAAAGAACACAGTGCTGGAGTTTATTTTCCATGCAGATGTTCTAGGGACTCGAGTATTTACTAAATGAATCAAGAGTCTACAGAAATATTAATGAGCATGCCCTATTGATAACGAAGGGCTGAATGGCCTCCTCTCAATCGTAGCATTTCTTATGCATGTTCTTAAGATACTGAAGCAACAGAGCTGCAGTAAACAAGATGCATGCCAGACCAGGAGGCAGAGAAGCGCTAGCAACCCAGTGAGCTGGACATTGTAAAACATTCCTCACAAGTGCTTAAGAAACTCATTAGACAACCAACTTAACTATTCCTTCCTAATGCAGCGGGGTGACAGAAATTTGAATGATATATCCTGCATAGACAGGCCCCATTCTATTGTTTCAGATATGAAAGCGGTTTTATGCAGAAATGGCTTTTCAAAATGCACCAATTTAAGTGTAAATGTAAATATAAATGGGGCCTGTGGGAACAAATACTTTTTCAAAAGGTACTGCAAAGGCAATTTGAAAAAACTGTCTTGGGCTCCCTGGGGTTTAATCGGTTGTTAAATCCTGAAGATTAAAAGGAAAAGGTTTTCAATATTTTGATTACAAATCAGTACAGACATCGCCACTGCAGAAAAGAGCAGTCATTGTGGGTGCAGGATAGCCAGACATTAGAGTTGCACAGCGTACTGTCATTAAAGCTTACATACACACACACACACACACACACACACACACACACACACACACACACACACACACACACACACACACACACACACACACACACACACACACACACACACACACACACACACACACACACACACACACACACAATACCAACTGCAGCACAAGCACCAGCACACACAATCCCAACTGCAGCACAGACACACAGATACTTAAATGCAGGTGTAGACCAGCGTGTCTCTCACTCAGGATTACGAGTGTTGCCTGCGCTTGTTGAGCCTGGATGATATCAAACTGCTGGTGATCCACCAGTAGCATGAAACTCTGCAATAAGATCCACGATTCTCAACTCCAGGTGTGTGCACACTCTGAAAAGGGAAGTGAATCTCATATACAAGGTTAGACTGCTAGAGTGTATCAAGGAGACAGGTGGTGCAGTGGGCTAATTTGCTAGTACACTGTGCTCTTCATCTGGGGGACTGGGTTCAAATCTAAAGGACTTCTTTCCTTTTATTTTTTGAAGAACTGCTTAATTTACCTTATAGTAAATGAAAAAGCAAGCTCTTCCATAGACTGTTGGCTAATTCACTAGTACGTTGTGATATTCTCCTTGGGGACTGGGTTTAAATCCAGTTACTTCCTTTCTTCATTTGCAAATAATTGGTTAATTTAGCTTACATTAAATGTGAAACACAGTTTTCCTGTGGGAGCTGATGGCGCAGTAGGCTAATTCCATGGCCTTCTCTCCCTGAAGACAGCGGTTCAAATCCAGGTCCCAGAGGTGAGTTCCTGAAGGTAAGTAATGATGTTGTTTGTGTTTCCACAGGAGGAGGAGAAGACCTGCCCTGTGGAGGGAGGAGAGGATAGAAAGGGGGGGTCTGGCTCCCCTGGCTGAGAGGAGAGTGTAAGGTGGGTCTGTTGCTGCCTGAGTCTCATTTGTGTGTGTGTGTGTTCAATAACAGACTGAAGTAGTTCTATTTTAAAGATTCTTATGTAATTATTGACTGCTGAATTAAAATGATATACATAATAAGTATCTTCAAAATAGAACTACTTCAGTCTGTTATTGAACGCACACAATAAGAATCTATAAAAAGAGATTTCAGGCAGCAACAGCCCCACCTTCCTCTCAGCCGGGGGGAGGGGGGGCAGACCCCCCCCCCCTTTCTATCCTCTCCTACTTGCTCTTCATCTTCATCCTCCTCACTCCACAGGGCAGGTCTTCTTCTCCTCCTCCTGTGGAAACACAACCAACAGAATTACCTACCTTCAGGACCTGGATTTGAACTGCTGTCTTCAGCGAGAGAAAGCCATGGGATTAGACCAGTGCAACACCAGCTCCCACAGGAAAACTGTGTTTCACATTGATTATAAGCTAAATTAACCAGTTCTTTGAAAATAAAGGAAGGAATCAGCCAGATTTGAACCCAGTCCCCTAAGGAGAACAGCACAGTATGCTCATGAATTAGCCCACTGTGCCATCTCACCTCCATGGGGAAAAAAAACCTCCTTTTTTATTGTCTATATAAGAAATGATCTGATTCTTTGAAAATAAAGGACGGACTCAGACTGGATTTGAACCCAGACACCAAGAAGAACTGCACAGTAGGAATAGTGTTTAATTCTGGGATATAACCCCTGCCACTCAAAATGTGTTATTAAGCTATCATGAATAAAGTATCTCTTAAAGTGATGTGATAATTCACTGTCTAAACAGAAGCTTATGGAATGTAAATTGACTTTGTTAATATGTGCAGATTTGTACACTGTATTCACAAACGCTTTCGCCCTCTAGAGGCCATACGGAGAACACACCTTTATTTAATAGTAGACGATGACGCAAGCATCGGAACACAACCTGGATAGAGCAGGAAATACATCAACCCCATTTAACATGGATTAGGTTCTAGATCTATTTTGTAGAAATGCCAGCTGTCCTTAAATGGTCATTTGGGCAAGTAATTATTACAGACCGATTCTGTGTGTTTTTGAAGCTATAAGTTACTACCTGTACTAAGCCCTTAATATGATACATGGCATGAACCAACAAACATCTCCCAGGAATCTGAATTTAGAAGCGTTTGAAATGTGCTCAGAGCGTGAAAAGAAAAACTCTTAACACAACTCTATAGTTGAGTTTTGACCCAGAGGTAACCTCTCTTGTTGCTTTGTTAAAGGGTTTAGTACATTGTGTAATACATTAACTTACTGGGAAAAGGGCCCGTGCTTTGTTGAGATTTTAGTAAGATTCATTTTAAATATGATTTTCTTTGTAATTCTATGCAATTCACTGTGTTTCCAGAAGGGGGTGCTCTGTAACTGCTTGACTTGAATTACTAGTTTAAGTGCAGCTGAATTGTGTAGCAATAATATCTGTGCCCACCAGAAACGTTTAGACCACAGGTATCTCTGACAAATGATTTAATGCCAGGTTAGAGACAGGAAATATCTCTACTGAAGCGGACACAGTTGTCTATGTCTCTCTGGAAATATCTCTACTGAAGCAGACACAGTTGTCTATGTCTCTCTGGAAATATCTCTACTGAAGCGGACACAGTTGTCTATGTCTCTCTGGAAATATCTCTACTGAAGCGGACACAGTTGTCTATGTCTCTCTGGAAATATCTCTACTGAAGCGGACACAGTTGTCTATGTCTCTCTGGAAATATCACTACTGAAGCGGACACAGTTGTTTATGTCTCTCTGCGACCCCCCCTCATAGCAAACAGGAGCCCCCATTGTAACCCTATAGGGGGCTGTGACCCCCCTCATAGCAAACAGGAGCCCCCATTGTAACGCTATAGGGGGCTGTGACCCCACCTCATAGCAAACAGGAGCCCCCATTGTAACGCTATAGGGGGCTGTGACCCCACCTCGTAGCAAACAGGAGCCCCCATTGTAACGCTATAGGGGGCTGTGACCCCCCCTCATAGCAAACAGGAGCCCCCATTGTAACGCTATAGGGGGCTGTGACCCCCTCTCATAGCAAACAGGAGCCCCCATTGTAACCCTATAGGGGGCTGTGGATCCCCAAGGAGGAGTCCCCATTGTAACCCTATAGGGGGCTGTTGCTCCCCTTCATAGCAAACAGGAGCCCCCATTGTAACATGCAGGATTGGTATCATGGGGGGATTTGATGAGGTAGCTTTTATTTATAATGAAAGAGAGTTTATGATTGGAAAAGTTAGTTTTAGGGTATGTAATAATGTTACTAAGGGTTTATACAGTGTGAGTAGTTGTGTTTACTGCATAATAAAAATATTACATGTAGCGCTTCATTCATAAATAAAATGAAGAGCTGCTTGGCTTGGCTGCCACCCTGAAGAGCCAGCATCTGAACAAGTGCATGTTTAGAGTGTTTTGTCTTGATGTGCTTATTCTTCCCTTTGAATGTGACAGACCCTCCTGAATGAAGCCCTGTATATCTGCAGAGCACTGCTCCGGACTGATCTTTCCTCCGCTGGCTTTGAAAACTGAGTGCAGGAGCAAACGCTCTGTAATGCAATCCATTGTGATTCAGCTATTCACTATCCAACCTTAATTAACTTACAGCTGAACCTGAAGCATGGAATCCCTCTTCAAAGAATCCCATTACTTCCCTCCTTCAGTTTCAGCGATTGAGATTTGACAGAGAGAACTGCCTTTTGTTGTTGTTTTTTTTTTATTTTTGCTCTTGCAGTGACAGAGTAACACTGGATTACATTAGCAAGGCCTAAGCAGAATGCCATGCCGAGCTGGCTGATGATGTCATGCTGAGCTGGCTGATGATGTCATGCCGAGCTGGCTGATGATGTCATGCCGAGCTGGCTGATGATGTCATTGGAGTGTGCAAGCGATCCCTGCAAGCTTTACCACGGTTAGTACCATGCTTTACTACACTTTACTTTGGAAAACCGCAGACATCTCATGTGATCATTCATCATAGTTTTTGTTTTATTTTATTTGATTATGCATTTATTTATTTCTCTTAGCTCCCTGCTTCCTTCTTATGAACGGCACACACACACACACACACACACACACACACACACACACGCACACAGTAAACTGCATTAGAGAACCAATCACATGCATGACTGCTGCTTCGAATGATTATTCGACACAGAGTGGCTAAAGCAGCAAAACTCTGGCACTAATTATACTAAAAACAGAATGACACGCGTATTACAGTCTGGCGGTCAGACGCCAGCGAATTAGAGACCCTGGAGGTCAATATATCGAAATGATCACGTCTCATTTGTGTTGCTGTGCCATTAAAGCAGCGAGGTGAACGACACATCAGTCTCTGCCTGCGTCACCTACCTGTCAGGGAATAGCATGCGCAGAAACACAGCCACGATGTAGCACATACTTGAGCTTCAATCTCTTGCAAAGGGGCCTCACTGACTCGTACCTTTCAGGAGAAAACATGTTTTAAAAAAAAAACAGGAAGCGGTGCGGCACTAGACACATTAAACACCATCGTTGCTTTAATTCTTATTAACAGAAATATACATCACCAAAACGCTTGCTCGTAAAAACACACACAGTTAAAAGATTAACACTGTTTCCAAAAAAGGCTTACAATATCATTATCTACAATAGTGACTATATATTTAATTTCAATATATGCAAGAACAAGCCTGCATTCTGCAGTAACACATTGCATAAGGCAAAGCAGCAATCACAAGCATACTGAAAGAACACACTGCAGTTCAGCCTCTTACACTGGTTACAGAATAAGATCACATCTCTAACAGTTGAAAGCCTATTTAAAAAGAGGTATTAAGCTTGACATATTTACAAGAGTGCTGCTTTTTTTAACTCCAGTTACCTACAGGCAAATCATAGGCCTCCTCCATAATAAATATATTACACAGTGGAGAATTGAGCCCCCTTATCTTTTAACAAAGGAACTTTTAAAAAAACAACAAAAAAAAAGGCGGTACAGCATGGCTAGGTAAGATTTAGCAACAAAATATCCTTCTGCAGCTGGAAAATAAAGTGCTTGATTGAACTCTTTTAAGTGGCAATTCAGCTGAGCCAAAAGCTGCTCTGTGTTCATCTACACACTACAGCCTGCGCCCCAGTTTCAAACTGATTGCATCACAATAAGCAATGGAACGCAGTCGATCACATTCTAGAATGGAGTGACCTCATTTTAAAAAGGTAAAGAAAGAGATATGTGTATGGAGTCCACAGCAAATCACTATAAAGACGTACCCTACACTTCTACACCAGTTCAAATTCTGATTTTCTAACAGTCTTAGGGGGTGGAAAAAGTTTCTCAAGTAATGGTTTCTGTCGGCTGTTTCATTCTAGCACATTCCCCTGATTAAAGTTCAAGAAAAAGAAATATATAAAACCAAACTTTATTCTAAATACATTATTATTACAGATACATTCTAAATACATTATTATTATTATTATTATTATTATTATTATTATTATTATTATTATTATTATTATTATTATTATTATTATTAACAGTAATGTTGTTGAAGCTGACACCCTGGGATCCTTCAAGAAGCTGCTTGATGAGATTCTGGGATCAATAAGCTACTAACAACCAAACGAGCAAGATGGGCCGAATGGCCTCCTCTCGTTTGTAAACTTTCTTATGTTCTTAATTATCATACTGTAAAAGTTTTGCAGGATTGACATGTTGCTTATCCCTGTGCTTACTGTGAAATCATTGAATTATATTGCACATGGATCAATAATAATAATAATAATAATAATAATAATAATAATAATAATAATAATAATAATAATAATAATAATAATAATAATACAGCTACACTAAAAATTATGCCATTGCACCACTTTTGGATTTAAAAAAAACAACCCAAAACACATCTTTGCACTAGAGCAAAAAAAGGTTTATATTTGTATGTGCTTTAATACTTTATCTACAAACATTTTAGAAAAAAATAAGTAATAAGTAATCCAATTCAATAAATAAAGCATGGGCAATGTTGTGCTTTAAACCCTCCTCACTGACGGACCAGCCCCTGCCATTGTGTGATGCAGTTCCATCAATAATAAACCACTTTAAAAGAATCGATACATTCAGCCCTTGCAACAGGACCACTGCAGAAAACATCTCTTCAATGTGCTATTTACATATTCATCTACTGAACAGGATCCAAACTAAACATGTTGAACCCTTTCGCTTTCCTTCCTTTCCCTCCCTCCTCAGCTTGCTTTGTTCTGTGTGGCCTCGGCCGTACTGTGTATTGATTTTGTGTTTAAAGATCTTGAAAAGAGAGAGAGAGAGAGAGAGAAATAGGAAAACTACATGTATATTGGATAAGCAAAAAGGCTTCCTCTCCGAGGCTGCACCTTTTTGCGTTGCTTGTAAAACGTGTTGAGCGGAGACCCTCTGAATACTGGATGCAAGTGCTGTTGCTCCTGCGCCTCAGCAAGGGGAGGACGACATGTGGTCGTACTCGGGACACTTGAGCAGGGCAGGGTAGTTGGAGGAGTTCATCTGGAGTGAAGTGTCGCTGGAGATGTCCGAGGGGCTGCGGTCTCGTACCCAGGAGTCCGGGTGCAGGAACTGACCAGAGTAATCGGAGCAGTTGCTGAGCCGTGGCCGGTAGAAGCCTGGCTGAGGTCTGCAGATCTCCTCCGCGGTGTATCGTTTCATGAACAGGTACACAGACATCACCCCCGCGCTCTGCAGAGAAAAAACAAAGTAACGCTGTCCGCAGCTACCCACAACTGCAAAACGCTCAGAGTTGAAACAGAAAACCCACGAAGGCCCTAGCCTGGAAACGTTTGTCTGTGTATACAAGTGATAGTTTGCATCTCTTTCTGTCTTTCTTGTCCGATTTTCAATTGCGTTATTATGGGTTGTTAATTGGGTTGGGTTACGGTGATTGGTGAAAAAATGCTACGTTAAATGCATTGCTTAATTTTTTGGTTTTATTGTGAGAATAAAAAAGACAAACAATTTAAAAGGAAAAATAAACAAATGCAGGTAAACTTAAGTGGAGAAAAGTACAGCTGAGTGCAGCTAGACTGCTGGCCAGCTGCACTGCATAATGCAATGTGCTATATCTGTAGTAACACAGCTAGACTGCTGGCCAGCTGCACTGCATAATGCAATGTGCTATATCTGTAGTAACACAGCTAGACTGCTGGCCAGCTGCACTGCATAATGCAATGTGCTATATCTGTAGTAACACAGCTAGACTGCTGGCCAGCTGCACTGCATATACAATGTGCAATATCTGTAGTAACGCAGCTAGACTGCTGACCAGCTGCACTGCATAATGCAATGTGCAATATCTGTAGTAACGCAGCTAGACTGCTGGCCAGCTGCACTGCATATGCAATGTGCAATATCTGTAGTAACGCAGCTAGACTGCTGGCCAGCTGCACTGCATATGCAATGTGCAATATCTGTAGTAACGCAGCTAGACTGCTGGCCAGCCGCACTGCATATGCAATGTGCAATATCTGTAGTAACGCAGCTAGACTGCTGGCCAGCTGCACTGCATATGCAATGTGCAATATCTGTAGTAACACAGCTGTAACTGCTAGGGCAGGTCCGATTAGGCTTTTGTCGTTTTACTCCTCGTTATTCAACTGGCACGTATACAGAAAAGATTTATTTTGTGAAATTGCTATGTAGGAAAAAGAAAACACGAATTGGATTTGATTGGTACTGTTTATTCCACACGTGGGTGGATGCAGTCCTTAGCAACTGCCTAGGTTACTATGGCTACCGCTTAAATAAAATCACTGTTGTTTTTCTTGTTTTTTTTTTTCTACAGTACTGTGAAGGTCAGCACATAACAGGCAAGAATATTAGCAAACTTAAAGATATAGTGTTAGTTGTGCCGCATGTAATGATCTATATGTTGCAGTTTTTCACATGACAAAAACAACACAGTGAAGTGCACTAAAACAAGATCAAAGCATGATAAATCACATGATGAAACAGAAAACAAGATGCATGGTAAGGGGCTTTGAAGAACAGGGAAGACTGGATGAAAGATTGCTGAGAGAATGGTAAAGTAAGCAAAGGAAAAGCGGTGCTCATACAGCACTTCAGGCAGAGTTGTTAATATTGGTTGTCTCTCCGTTGACTTTGACTTTTAAGCAAAGAGGAATGAATCCTGATCTTTTTGATCTGCGGTGCAGATAGTCAGTGCAGTGTGGATTTAACAGAGAACATCCTCATCATAACAGCAAAATGATGGTGCCTGACTCCTGGGACACCATGTGATTCAATGTTTCTTGTGTGAAAACTACACTGTTTTGTTCTTTGACTTCCTTACCTCAGTCAACAAGAAGGATATGGCAGCGAAGGCGAAAGACCAGCCG
The DNA here is from genome assembly GCF_902713425.1 of Acipenser ruthenus. Classification (NCBI taxonomy): domain Eukaryota; kingdom Metazoa; phylum Chordata; class Actinopteri; order Acipenseriformes; family Acipenseridae; genus Acipenser; species Acipenser ruthenus. The sequence continues at coordinate 970,401 of NC_081207.1, forward strand.
TACTTATAGCTGAAGTAGGCTTCGTTGTCCTTCGTCCTGTTCAACACCTCATCATTGATGCTGGATATATACAACACCAGCCCAACAACTAAGGACAGACCTGCACAGAAACCAGCAGTTAGGAGGAGCACACCACCCACACGAAGGATTACCTTCTTTAAATGAACAGTATTTGCATATTGATCAGTGGATGCTTAAGGCAGGTTATGTGCTAATTGAAGGTGCCTTCATCAATTAATCCTGTCCGGTAAGAGCAGGAGAGCTCTGAGTTCAGGGTCCCTGCACTTTTCTGTGCTGAGTGGAGCTGGTGAAGCTCACCTGAGAGGATGAGCTCTGAGTTCAGGGTTCCTGTGCTTCTCTCTGCTGAGTGGACCTGGTGGAGCTCACCTGAGAGGATGAAGAAGATTCCAGACACGAAGGCCAGGATGGTCCTGTGAGGACGGATGTGCCCGATGCTGTTCAGAACGAACCCGATGAACATGAAGAAGAGGCTGACCAGAGGGAAGGGGGTAGCCGAGCGGATCATTTCTGGTACAGGAAAGAACAAACGAAAGCAAAGGTTATTGACCCTTTTATCCAAACTAGGGCTATTGCACTGACAAAGGCACAGGATGAAAGTAATGTCAGCTTGGCTTCGTTTTTTATAAGTTCTGCATTCTTCCTTCAATGAGTGTGGATCAATTACCTAGAGCTTCAGCATATCTCTGACCTGTCAAATGCCAGGTACAACTCATACAGGTTTTTTCTAAGAAGCAATACAATTGAAATAACACTTTAAGGATGAAGTTTAGCCACAATCTTTTGAGCACAAAACCTGTATATATATATATATATATATATATATATATATATATATATATATATATATATATATATAATCTGACACACACACCAGTTTATCATAGCATATTTTAGCAGGAAAAAATAGAGGAAAAATCTACTCCTTAATTAAATTCAGTTCAATCTGGAATCCACTGCAATTTTGTTAATAGCCTGTAATTGACAGTGCCTTTGTACAGTGCATTCTAATCTGCTGCATTGTGCCTTGAAGGTTGGATGGTAATTATAATTATGAGCTCTAGAACCCCTTGTCTTGATTACGACAGCTTGTAAAATGATGAATGCTTCCCTACAGAGAACAACAAAGGAACTTTTGAAAACAAGTGCTTCAGACATTCCATTGATGCTGTGTCACTAACTTTTTAATCAGCCACAGCAATGAAAAGGTAATGCAGCAGAGCCATTGACTTAGAGATTCTACTGGCTGAAACCTGTTATATTACAGTATGTATTTTCTTTCTTTCAATATTGATACCGCCATTCCATTCTAACACTCACTCACACACACACACACAGAGGCGCTATCCATTTCAGCAATGCGAGTATGCTACACTCATCCATCCTCATACTGGGAGACAGGCAATATGAATCATCCTGTCTCTCATAAGAATCACATTAGGCATTCTTGACATTTTTTTTGATGTTAAAAATTGCTTTGGCTGGTTCTCTTTCTTTACTGATAGACAGCTTCCCTCTGAGGTTGTATGAGCTTGCTTGCTTGTTTGCTTGCTTGCTTGTTTGCCTGCTTGTTTGCTTGCCTGCTTGTTTGCTTGCATGCTTGCTTGCTTGCCTGTTTGCTTGCCTGTTTGTTTGTTTGCTTGTTTGCTTGCTTGCTTGTTTGCTTGTTTGCTTGCTTGTTTGCTTGCCTGCTTGTTTGCTTGCTTGCTTGCTTGCCTGCTTGTTTGCTTGCCTGCTTGTTTGCTTGCCTGCTTGTTTGCTTGCCTGCTTGTTTGCTTGCTTGCTTGTTTGCTTGCTTGCTTGCCTCCTTGTTTGCTTGCTTGTTTGCTTGCTTGCCTGTTTGCTTGCCTGCTTGTTTGCTTGCTTGCCTGCTTGTTTGCTTGTTTGCCTGCTTGTTTGCTTGTTTGCCTGTTTGCTTGCCTGCTTGTTTGCTTGCTTGCCTGTTTGCTTGCCTGCTTGTTTGCTTGCTTGCCTGCTTGTTTGCTTGTTTGCCTGCTTGTTTGCTTGCTTGCTTGTTTGCTTGCCTGCTTGTTTGCTTGTTTGCCTGCTTGTTTGCTTGCTTGCTTGTTTGCTTGCCTGCTTGTTTGCTTGCCTGCTTGCTTGTTTGCTTGCTTGCTTGTTTGCTTGCTTGCCTGTTTGTTTGTTTGCTTGTTTGCTTGTTTGCTTGTTTGATTGCCTGCTTGTTTGCTTGCTTGCCTGTTTGTTTGTTTGCTTGTTTGCTTGTTTGCTTGTTTGCTTGTTTGATTGCCTGCTTGTTTGCTTGCTTGCCTGTTTGTTTGTTTGCTTGCTTGCTTGTTTGCTTGTTTGCTTGCTTGCTTGTTTGCTTGCCTGCTTGTTTGCTTGCCTGCTTGTTTGCTTGCCTGCTTGCTTGTTTGCTTGCTTGCTTGTTTGCTTGCTTGCCTGTTTGTTTGTTTGCTTGTTTGCTTGTTTGCTTGTTTGCTTGTTTGATTGCCTGCTTGTTTGCTTGCTTGCCTGTTTGTTTGTTTGCTTGCTTGCTTGTTTGCTTGTTTGCTTGCGTGCTTGTTTGTTTGCGTGCTTGTTTGCCTGCTTTCCTGCTTTCTCTCAGGGGTTTGATTGTTCCCCTACTCTTTGCTAATGTATCTGACAGCTATGGCAATCCTTCAGAAGTTTCCTGAAAGAACTGTGCTAAGCCGCTCGGAGCTGCTCCCTGAGGTGAGCTCTGGATGGTGTATCGATGTGGAAGGGTAGCTGTGAGTATGTACTGTATGTATCTGTGGGAACAGCGATTATTGTACTCAATAAACGAGGCAGGATCGATTCCTCCTTCCCCAGCCTTAATGGAAAAAACAGTTCAATAATGTCTCATTCAATATGAACATTGTGCACACCATTTGGCTTCTCTTATTAAAAGCACGGGTATATTTATTTTAAAGAGCTGAAATCTCATTAAAGATAAGCAAGGCAACCACTCAATACCTCATCATTACATCTACTGAACTGACATACAGTAACCGAGTCAAGCTAATTTAAATCCATTTTCATTTTCTTATCTCTTCTGGCATTGTGCAGACTTTCTGCTTCAGGTGTAGAATATCTTCTCAGACTAATTACTGTAATCTCTCTCTCTCTCTCTCTCTCTCTCTCTCTCTCTCTCTCTCTCTCTCTCTCTCTCTCTATGTCTCTCTCTTTTTAATTTGCTGGCAGCTTCTAATAATATGAATTTTAAGAAGTGTCTGTGTTAAACTGAACTTCACTAGCTCCCACGAGAAGGCAGGGCTGAATCCAATACCTAGCTATTGATTTTAAAGGACTGTTTTTTTTATGTTTCTGCTGCAGTCTTGAGGATCTGCCTGTTCTGGTCTTCTGCTGACGGTCCTCGAGAGGAGCTCCACAATCCCTGGAAGTTGCTACAACACTATTGCTGTCAGTGGATTCAGTACAAAGTATACAATCCTATCTCTTAAGAGCCAGACTGGCACATTGTTCTGTCACATGCATAACGCCATGTCATATGTTGTTTTATCCCTAGAGGGCAGTGTTTCAGAATTGTTGCACAAGCACTGCTATAATTTTTTTTTCTTATACAGTAGATTTTCCTTTAAGAGTCAAAACCTTCAAATCAATGCTTCATATGACACAAAAAAAGTCAATTAAAAACGCTGCACTTACTTAGCACACTGACTGTAGATTCTGACATCATCTGTATATTCATCGGCATGACGTATTCTATTGTGAAACAGTGGGCTCTTTCCTCACCTGCAGAGGAAAAGAACTAGGTATTAAATACCATATGTACAACACTGACTCAAACATTAGCCATTCACAGGTTTGAAACACACTTCCCCATATTATACCTATTGCGTTAAGGTTTTTTTTTGTTTTGTTTTTACACGCAATACAGTTTACTGACTTTTGTGTGTGAGAAAATCTAAATTGAACGACAAATCTTGGCGATCAAAGACCAGCGGTAATACTGCGCAATACAGTACATCGTGCAATTGGAAGCTATTCGATGAGCGGAGATTGCTGATTGCTGTGCTACCTAGAATTAAACCATTTGAAACAGGATTTAATTGTTCTCTAGCAATCAGCGCTGGACTCGCCCCATCAACAGGAACTGAAGCGAGACACCCACTGAGCCTCAATGCTGGGAAGGGAGGAGAAAATGATTTTTAATGAATTGATTTCCAGATATTCCTGTTGCACCAGAAGCAGCTGGTCATAACATTTCAGATTGCCTCCCGAGTTGTGATTCTAATGCACAATTTGCCTCTCAGTCGGCTTCATATCACTCAAGTACTAGGCCTGTTTTATTTTAGTTTAGTTTTCATTGCTTGGGACTTTGCATGACCTCAGTTACTCAATGTGAAGTACAGTGAGGAAGCTGGATGAGACATCTATCTCTAGTGTAAAATAAGATGGAAGAATTAGCCCCCAAAGTGAAACTAATGAAATGAATGCATTTTTCTATTGGAAACCCCATTGGAAACCCCATTGGTCAGTACTGTTTTTTATGGGCAGGCTTTGTTTAATGGTCTCCCGGTGAGCTTGCTGTTAACAACATTTACACAAGTAAAACTTTCAGGTTAAATACAGGGAAAACAATCCATTTGTCCTCGCTTTCATTTATTGGAGAAATACATTGAAAACAAAGTCGTAAGGAAACCTTGAGCAAACAAACAGCAGCAGGATATGTGTTTGTGTTAAACACCAGAGCAATTCAATGGGATAATAAAAAGACGTTTAAGAGCGCTAAACTGGAAGACGCGAGGTATTCTCATCATGAACAGCTCTCCTGCAGCGTTTAGCCTCAGGACCATCATTGGCTCATAACCCAAGCTCGCTCCAGATTACCTCTTAAACCCAAACCGACAACTCATAAGCAGGCATTGAAGAGTTTCCGCGAGATTCCTTTTTTACAGAATGTCCCGTTTTGTCATTGCAATACAAACAGCCCATTGCAAGTTAAGAAAAAAAAACAATACACAAGCAACCCTCAAAGTAACATTGACCAGGCTGTCTTATTGCATTTGTATTGCAGTTCTGAAACGTGGTCCGGAAAACTCAGGTGTGGCTGCTGCACATCTGTCAATACCTGGTTTTGCAGAGGGGGAGATTCTGTCTGTTGCCGCCGTTTCTACAGAGGAAATAGTTAAAGTTAGTGCCCCATAGATCAATACCTCTAAGCTGTGCTAATGAAGCATTAGTGTGCTGCTGTGTGCAGTCCATGCAATCCCTTATGTGCTGAAGGCTTTGTGAACAGAAGTCCCCTAACACACCATCAATAAACAGGATCAGTCTGACCTCCTACTGCACAAATAGGATGTATGCTCTATGTGCCTTGTCATTATAAATGAATCATTCATATAGTGTACACTTCCAGCTGTAACATTGTGCACTTAATCCATTGAAGAGCCGTGGGACAGGATAAACTAGAGATTTCAGTTTGGGTGGTGGATGGATGGACTGCAGTATCTGCCAGCTTGTGGAACATTTGGATACATTGTAATCTGTGGGTGGTACCATCTGGGTTGATAGCCTTTGAGTAATTAAGACATTACACCACTATCAAGCACATGGAGAGAAGCTCAGAATGATTCAGTGTCTGGGGATAGATACACCCATGACACCTGCTGGACACCGAACACATTACAGCTCACTGAAATAAAGTGTAAATCGGATCAAAATTCATCTTTTATTTTTCTGATCATAGTTTGTTTAGGTGGGGGTCACTTTTCCATATTCTGGCATGGATTTTTTTTTTTTTAAGTTTCTATAACCATGTGGAAAATACTGCCATTTGTCCCCTTATGTCAAGTGCACCTCCAAGTTCATTTTAGTAAGCAGAATTCAATAACCCAGTGAAAATTGAAAACATCCACATGTTCAGATTGAAGGTCATCACTATTATTCCTCATCAGACTCCAATTACTATGTAAGAGTTAGTGTATTGCGAAAGCATTCTGAAATGACTCAGCCCTGCTGCGTTCAAGTCTGCTGGAGGGGGTGTGTGTGTGTGTGTGCTTTATGTGTGACCTTGTTGTGATGAGTGTAAATGTTGTATGACATTATGCAGTATTTTAATAACATACATTTTGCATGCATCTGCTATGGGAAGATAAAACCAGTGGAACACATGCATGCATAAATAGGTAATCAGTGAGAACAATGCCACACACAGCCTGTTATATTCAGCAGAAATAAATAAAGAGACCATATAACACCTGTGCTGGCTTCACTGCACTGGCTCCCAGTGAAGTTCAGAGTTGATTTTAAAATTTTACTTCTGACTTATAAGGCACTTAAAGGTATGGCACAAGATTATATAAAGGAGCTTCTAGTCACATATATACCTTCTTGTGATTTAAGATCAGCTGATGCAGGCTGCCTGTGCCTCCCACAAGGAAGGGAGAGAGAGCTTTTAGTCACTGTGCTCCCAGATTGTGGAATGCACTACCACCTCATATCAGAAGTGCTACACCAGTTGATGACATTAAGTCAAAACTGAAAACGTACTCTTTTAGATTAGCGTGTACTGTGTACGTGCTTGATCTAGAATCACAAGCACGGGAAGTCACGGGAACAGCGCGGTGTGGAGCGCAAGCATACCTGTGAGGAAGCAGACCCTCCAGAGCCCGGAGTGAAGGGACATCTTGATCTCGATGCTCTGGTTCTGCGGCAGGATGATGCCCTCTTCCAGGTACAGCCAGTAGTCTGTGCTGACCGCGATGCCCAGGAGCCCCAGGCTGCACACAGCGAACACGCTGCTCAGCAAGGTCAGAGCCTTTCTGCCACATACACTCATTCCACTCAGCACCAGGGGTAGGGTGTAGCCTGAAAGAAGAGCTGTGGGAGGAGGGAAAGGAGAGGGAGTTGTGATCAGCTGTCTTGAATAGGCTTCTGATGAAATTATAAACAGTAGAGGGATAGTTTAAAAAAATCATTCAAATGCTTTAAAGACCAGTGGCTAGTGGCATAAAACACCTTTAGTTAAATGTAGTTTAGTGTAACTTGAGTTTAAGGGTGTTGCAGAAATCAGATTAACACATTTAAGAGTCAGTACCCTAGTTAAGGGTATCTGACTGCTGTGCCAGGGCTGATCTGTCAACAGGCAGATAACAGAGAAGAGCAGCAGACTCTCCTCCTCTCAGACACCTCCAGACAGACAGCAGCTTTCCAGATGTGTCTGAATTGAAGCAGGTTCTGCTGACAGATCTGTCCAGCGTATGAGTCACCGCTGTGTGGCGGCTCATAAAACAGCACGCTAAGGGTTAGGAGGTAGGAGAGTGCAAAACCGCTTGCATATGAATTACTAAAATGCTTCTCAAATTGATGGGTGTCTGTTAAACTCTGGCAAGATGTAAACTGCTGGATAAATTTAATATGTCATTTGAATTCCTATCATATTGATCCAAGATCTACCCTGATGTAATTATCATGATATGATTGCAGTGTCACTTGCGGAGATCTCACTGCCCTGTAGCCATAGCAACCACAATGATGTGGAATCCTGCTACTGCTGAGAGGAATTGCATTGCCTTAGAGTTGTAAGGAAGCTCACACCTCCATGTGTAACACAACCATGGCAGCCTGACTAGGAATAGTAAGTGACTCCTTTTAAATGAAAGTTATTCAGCACTGCACCTGGATGACTGAGTGAGTGAGCAGGTGCTGCCTGTTTAGATGCACAGTGCTGCCTGGAAGGCTGTGTGTTTGTGAAAGGTGACCATTGGGTGGATTTGAGGAAGATTCGGATGGGAAGCACTGTTTCACTGGGACTGCAAGGACAGGAGCTGCCACGCTGTATCAAGGGAGTTTTCCTTTCTTTGTGTTTGCATGTAACTCCAGGTGCCCTTTGGCTTCATAGTTAGGCAATGCAAGTCTATCCAGACTGCTTGGTTTGTGTGCAGGTTGACTCACAGCACATGTCGTGTTAAATGCAAATGAAGCTTCAGCAACAGTTCAAGATCAGCACATTTAAGTTAAGGTGAGATTGCTTTGCTTGTGCTGTGCACTGCCCACCTAGTGCACCAGTGGCTGGTCTGGAGTAATCTGTGTTATTACCGCCTTCTGTGTCTCCGATCAGTATTTACTGTTTGGGATCCAGTCTGCAAGTGCAACCACCTGGAGTGACAGGCCAGGTTTGAGTGTTGGAGTGCCAGACTGTCAGTCTGTTGGTGTCTGGCAGAGCCTGGCTATCAAGGAGCTCACTGCTGTTGAGTCAGCTTTTCCAAAGCATGGTTGCTTTGGGGCCCCTGCATCAAAGTGTGGTGTGTGTATTCAATAGCAAAACTGTGGCTGCATTGGAATTACATGCTTTTGACATTACTTATTTTGAGGGAGCTGGCAAGTTTAACTTCTGATTGCATAAATAAAGACACCAGAGCTATGGGCAATATCTATATATTTTTTCACTAGCATTAATCTTGGACTACGTAATGTTATGTTTAGTTTCACAGACCCCGATTTGCATTAATCGTGGACTTCCTTACCAGCCGATCGTGGCAATAAAACCTCCCACGACAGTAACTTCCAGGATTGAGGAACAGGTTGGCTTAAACCTTTGGGTTAAAACTAGTTTGTTTCTTAGTTTCTGCAAAATCTGTTTTACAATTGAAACCGCCTCATTTGTCCCCATTGAAATGTAAATCCATCTGCAATTCTTAACTATGCTGCTAACATTGCCTTTCAACTGACTCCAAGCTTTGATGATATCCCAGTAATCAGATCACTGTCCGCCCCTGGTACTGTCAAAGTCACCTGCTTCCTAGCTAACATTTTACAATCCAGCTACCTTTAATAAGCTACATGGAAATCACGTTTTTATTGTTATTTATTCATAACTTAAATAAAAATCAATAAATAAATCTATTGGCACTGTTGACCAATATTTAACTTTTTAAATGTATGAAATAAAGTTAAACAATCTTGTACAGAATAGTTTAGGACAAATATAATCTCAGTAGAAGAGAGCCGTGCTGAAAAAAGCAAAGGCATTAAAGTGCTGCATATAAAGTAGGTCAGTATTGTATGTTTGTTTTTTTTTGTCATTTGTCTAGACTGTGTCCAAAAATGTTGTAAGAAATCAGTAAACAATATGGGCACTTGGACGTTTCTTATTCTGGTACTGGGTGTAAAACAAATGCCCACTGTAGACTTGACTTCTAGCATATGAGTCACCTTCTGGAGGGGGTGCTGTATAAAGAGATCCTGGTGCAGAAGATAAAGAGCTTTCCCAATTGTTATTGAGACACATTTCCCTCAAGCTCCATGAAGGTGGGGTACCTTGTTATTTCACAGTTTGATAATTCACAGCCAGGCAATGCTGAGTGCTGTCATTTGTACATGGAGTATATTTCACTGTGCAAGGACCCTCCACAACATCCAATGATCAGGTAAGCGGAACAAGGGAGCGCGGTTCTGATTATTCTGGCATCCTTGAACAGGCTTAAAACGGCAATTAGCTTGAGACATATTAAATCCCATTCATTCATCGCTGTCTGTTTATTTGCCTCCCTGTGGAAGGTACTCATTACTTATCTCTCTCTCTCTCTCTCTCTCTCCCTGAGTTCCCTACGCGCATGAGGCCCATGTTCATTAAAGCGTATTAAAATGTGCCACAAGGCGAGTGACCTAGATGACTGAATTTCAGACTCCTGGCAATCTCCTGGGACAAGCAGTTGTCTCATCAATGCTAGAGGTCAGACAGCACATCCATAAGAACACAGCCAGAGGACGTTGCACAGCATTCCAGGCAGGGGAATATCAGGAGGACGTTGCACAGCATTCCAGGCAGGGGAATATCAGGAGGACGTTGCACAGCATTCCAGGCAGGGGAATATCAGGAGGACGATGCACAGCATTCCAGGCAGGGGAATATCAGGAGGACATTGCACAGCATTCCAGGCAGGGGAATATCAGGAGGCAGAGGCCAAGAAGATCTTGACAAGGCCTCCGCACAAACACACACTCACACAGACACACACACAACTATCGCAGCATTCTCAAATGCCAGGCGGATGTTTCCAGTTGTATCCCCGGACAGTCACATTGGAAATGTGTGGGAAAGCCAGGGTCGATTTCACCTACTAGCCTTGTGTTCACACCCTGGCATCAATTCTCATTACATTTAGTTGTTTCAACCTCTCCGGTAGAGGTTGAAACCACAAATATATGTCGACCACAAATATATGCTTGTGAGTATTTCCACACACCCCTGCATTTTGTTCTTGTCCCTGCAAGTTCCTAGTAGCTGCTCAGAACTCTGTCAAGTTGGGTCTTAAAGGATCCAAGTGATTCTGCCTCAACAACATGACTAGGCAACCCATTCCATACCCTCACCACTCTGTGTGAAGTGTCTCCTGCCCTCTGTCCTAAGTCTATCTCCACTTAATTTCCAACTGTGTCCTCTGGTTCTGGTTTCTCAACTGTACTTAAAGGATTAGTTTGGGTTAACTATGTCAGATCTTAAAGACTTCAATCATGTCTTCCCTCATTCGAAATAGATTCAGTTCTTTCAGCCTGCCATCTTAGCTTTTATATCGGGTAGATAAACAGGGATTGAAATACAATACAATAAAAATAAAGGAGAATAAAAGTATGCTAACTATAGATACAGATATAGATTTGAACCCTGCACCATGCCATTCTTAATTTAAGCCTCCAGCCACTTTCTGGTGCTCAGCTTGAATTCTGACTTAATCAATGAAAAAATGTTCATCTGCAAGGGCTGCACAGCGGAGGCACTCTAATGAGAAGTGGGTGAAGCGTAAACCCTCGAGCAATATGCCAATTACCGTACTGCATTTCCACTTGGTGGCAACCCAGCTGCTACAGCCAGGGCAGATAAATCAGATTGTGCAGTTCTGTGTGACTTCTGATTGAACGGTGATCTCCCTAACCGTGAACAGCGCTGGGAACCAAAAAGCAAGGAGGGTTTTTGTTAGTGAAATACCATGGTCCTTTCCTTTTCCAATCCTATGACTGGTTTTCACAAATGTAGCCATTCCAGGGTTTCACATGAGTCCTTCAACCTTCACATGTCAAATTTAACATAGTTCAGTGCAGGCTATGACTGCCTTAAGGCATTCTTTTGATGAACATGTCAAGCTTGGTGGTGTCATGTCAAGCTTGGATTACATGTTCATCATACTGCTTGAGCAGAGAAAAGAGAATTATTTGGAGGCAAGCCTTACTTTAAATAAAGCTAAAAGTTGACCTTTGAGAAAAGGGAGTCAGACAGCTGACTGGAAATTCAGAGACTTCAAATTGAAACTGAGAATAAATTAAAGTAATTATCATGTTTTTGATTAGACAGTTATTTATCTATATGTTCTGTCCTCAAAGAGATTCACACTGTGTGCACTGTGTTGTTTAAACCTGAACTAAATATCTCAAATGTGCACATTTAAAAAGAAACTTGACTTGAAAGTCAATGAGATTTTATGGCAGAACGCTTCTGGTAGATTTATGGCTTCTATTGGTGCGGGATCATTGACTTCACAGAGAACACACTGCCACTGCTGTTTGTTCTTCTCAATTTGTACTTGCACTCTCATTATCGCCCCATTTATACTGCCTACTCAGCCAATGGCAATCAAAACACCGCCTATGACGGTCTTGCATATCCAGTGAATATAGAGGAGAAACAAATACAATTTAAAAAGACGTCAGTCTCTATACATGAAATAAATGGGTACAGCTCATATTTTGTTGCAATTCCTTTGCAACAAAATATGATCGGCAAAATCCCATATGGTACTTGTAAGTTGTTTGTTTGTTTGTTTGTTTTTAATCAGAATTACAGACCAGTATTTTATTTATGGAAAACGGATTTAATAAGACTGTTTAACTAACACAGCGAATGCAATAAATAAAAATTTTCATTAAATTAATTTTGCATTGTTAGAAAAGTTTATTTCTGTAATAAACTTGCAAATAGTCTTCGCAATTAAACAATTTGAAAGAAAAAAATGTCAGTAAGAGAAAATAAATGTCAACACACACACACACACCCACAGAGAGAGAGAAATGTATTTTACCTTCTAAAGCGAAGTCTCTGTTTTCCCAAGGTACACTTGTCTTGCTTGGTACGGTCTCTTACTCCCGTCTTTCAACTGCTTTGCAAAAAAAACGCTGTGCCAAAATTCCGGATAGTGGGAAACACTGTACAAGGAAACCAAATAATAAACACAAAATTGTGAATCTTTGCGTTATTGCGCGTTTGGTTCTCGGTGTCTGATACTCTGGTTGGAATGCCCCCGTGTGCGATGTGAGTTCTGTGCCCGGCTACGCCTGCCTGCTTTCCGCTCTAGTCGAGCTATCACCTCTGAAGATAGATGAAGATACCGAGGGTGAGAAGCAACTCTTCAGGCAGCGTGAGTAGAGGGAGGGGTAGAAGGGGTGGAAGAGGGGGAGGGGGGTCGGATCACGTGGTGTGACATACCCTAGGATTCTTTTTAAAAAAAAAGAAAAGTATTAACTGATAGAACGTTCAATTACTTTTAAAAAATGTACTTTAAATATACTGTACTTGAATATATATGTATATATATATATATATATATATATATATATATATATATATATATATATATATATATGCAAAGTATTATTATTATTATTATTATTATTATTATTATTAATACAATAATAATTTTTTATAGAAAGCTTCACTAACAGTATTCTCTGTTGGCATGCTTACACGGATGCCGATTTTGGGAAGATAAACTAGCTTTACTGATCTGATGTATCAATCGTTTTATTTATCGGTTAATAAAAGTTTCTTGGGGGGGGGGGGGGGGGAGTATTTACAAAGCACAAGACTAACACAGCGTGAAACGCTTTGACCTAAATATAACCGACATAATGTCGGCTGATTCATCCATGTAAACGATGTCGCGAATCACTTCAGCAATGAGTTTCACGGGAGCTCAGATCTCGGAGGAGCCGCTAAGTTACACACAACACTAAATCCAGCTGGAGCCCAACTGAAGTGAAGGGAACATCATGATGGTTTGTATTTTTAGTTTGGACCGTAAGTAGGACATCAGCGAGCTTTTCAGCACACCACACGTCTGGTAAACCTACGTCACCAGTCCGATAGAAACGAAACTTGTACACAGACGCAGCGATTTAAATAAAAACTAAACGACAGAATGCTACTTAACTTTGAACTAAATTAACAACCTATTAAAGTTACAACAATTTATAACAACTTAATTTAGTTACCACGTTAATTGTAAATTTCAGTCGGGTGTTCCCTTGTTAAAGCGACAAATTGTTTCAGCACTTGGACAGCTCCTGTGATGTCATTACTTGTTCCGGGCACCGCTTCTTTGTTTTACTGGTACCGACTCCAGAAAGAAATGCTGTAGCCGCGGCGAGGCCCAAATCATTGTTGCCCTTTAATAATGTCTCTGTGCTTTATCCTCCTTTTAGACATCCTGCAGTCCTCATTACTAGGTCTAAGTGAGCTCACGAGTCCCTTGGATAAATATTGTCTTTTGCCACATTTCTACTGTTGGGACTCAGAAACAGATCATAAATAATAATGTTTTAAAGTAAGGATTGTTCTAGGAAATGTGCCGCGTTGAAAGCGCACTTTTTAATGGTACTTCCCTTTTCCCCCTGTTTTCTTGTTTCAGGATTGCTTAGCTTCATAAATTAAGAAATCAAATTAACTGAAATAAAACACTACAATGAACGAAATATCTCTGTAAACCAAAAACAATCACAAGCGTGCCTCCTGTATTTCCGAATATTGAAGATCACTCACTCTGATCCCATAGATTTACTTACTGTAAATCCAAACAGAGAGAGAGAGAGAGAGAGAGAGAGAGAGAGAGAGAGAGAGAGAGAGAGAGAGAGAGAGAGAGAGAGAGAGAGAGAGAGAGAGAGAGAGAGAGAGAGAGAGAGAGAGAGAGATCTGCGAAAACTAATTGGAACTTTGCAAAGTAATAATAATCAAAGAAGACAATAAACGTGGAATCAGTTATGTGTGTGAGTTTGTTCAAGTAACCGCCAGCGGTTCAACAGTCCTATTGTGGCATTTATAGAACTTTGCCTTCATCACTGGACCTGCTGCAGAAGTGTTAACATCCATCCATCTATCTATCTATCTATCTATCTATCTATCTATCTATCTATCTATCTATCTATCTATCTATCTATCTATCTATCTATCTATCTATCTATCTATCTATCTATCTATCTATCTATCTATCTATCTATCTATCTATCTATCTATCTATCTACACACACACACACACACTCCGAAATGTTGCCAGCCATCCAATTTCTCACACAGTATGCGTCTTATAGAAACAAGTTCGGATTGTACAGAACTGATTACATTCACAGCACGGAAACAATTGTTATTCACAGAAACGGTCGGGTGTGAGAATGCAAGCTGTGAAATTCCACAGAAACAAACTTCTTGAACAAAATACTCTGGCTTGTGTTAACTGTTTGTGTTGGGTAAACATGTCTATCTGTATCGAATGAGAGCTAAGAGCCAGTAGGAAACAACAATAACAACCATGGCCACAATGCACTGTACCACTTTTATAAAATAATGTAAAATCTGTAATTGCATGGCTGTAATTGTATGGATCATATATATATAGGGAACTGAGATATTAACTGATATCTCAGTCCTTACGAATGCTGGCATGTGATTGGTTAAAACCTCATCACATGACCTAAAATAGATCCAACTCTTGCCCCCGTGACGCTTTTTACGGTCAATATTTTTTTTTTCTTTTACAAACCTCCTCAAATTAGGTCATCACGCAGACTGCCTTCCTCTCTTCACACAACAAAGCGAAGTGGCACACAACAGATAATGAATTACAAAATATAGGCAACTGCAAAGCAAAGATGCTGCAAACGCTAAAATTGTCATGAAAAACTTTACTTTTAGTGTGTTCTGACTTGCTAAAATTCAAACAAATTCAAACTGGCAATGTAAATAAACACCACCTTCAAAAACTCAACGGACTCCTCCGAGAATTCTATACCTCCGTGAGAAAGTCAGACGGACAGCTCTATGCCAAATACATTTTTAACAATTATGCGCTATGGACTGATCTCAACCTGTGGCTTCAGGCATTGTAGTCCCCTGTTGGTAACTATAGCTCTTCCCTCGGGTAAGGGTGAATAAAATGAAGTTCAATATTCCTAAAGCTGCTCAGGTCTATCAATGATCTTGTTAACAACAGTGAAGAAGATAGTTTTAGTATACACATCAAATCCTCTTTATACAACGTTTTGTGAGTTAAAGTTTTGTTTAAAGAGCCTATTATATAAATGTCAAACCTTTTAAAGGTAACATGAAGGGGATCAGAAGGAGGAATCACAATGCAAACCCACCACACTATAACAGCAATGAACAGGGCTGAGTGAAAGCAGGGTAGCAGTCACTCTTACCAACATCATTGAAAGCATCATTAAGGTGTTTCAGAGCGTCTGCTGTGGCTAAACAAAATTACCCTGATGGCTGCATTTGAGAAGTGCTGTATTGGATACCTGCAGGACTGCAGAGCCGTTCCATGAAAATGTAATGATGGTGAAACTGCAGTCCTTGGTATCAGACTAGTCAATAGCTCAAGGCCTTCTGATGATTACACCTGGGTGTGTGATGATCAACCATCACAACATCGCTCTTGGGCTTGCCTCACTGTAGCCTGAAACTCAGACAGACTGAGTGGGATGGGATGCATGCTTTCTGAAACTGCACCTGATCTAAGCAGCCTGATTACTGGAAGGTGTGGTTACAGACTGCTAATAAAGTGGGTGGATATTTTAAGATCTCCAGCTGGCTATCTTTACCAGTACAGCTCTAAAAATAGATTCAAATCTTCAGAAGGGTTTGGAGTTCTAAAATGAGTCCTGTAATGTGCCTGTGAAGTCACCAGGGGTCTTCCCAGCGTATTTGAATCATGACTAAAAGGAGTCCTGTAATGTGTCTGTGAAGTCACCAGGGGTTTTTCCAGCGTATTTGAATTATGACTTATTCATGGACTTGTTTAATCATTGATATTTGAGATTAATCAAAGAGAGGCTCAGTGGAGGCACCTCATTGATTCTGATGCCCTTGTGTCACCCCTTTTCAGAGAGCCTCCTCAGCAGGGCTGAACCCGGGGTCTCCCTTCATCCTTTGATCTGGAGAAAGACCAGTGCTCATCTGCTGGAGCGGTGCTCTCCGTGCCAGTCCTTCAGGGCTATCCATGGAAACAGGGAGCTATTTATACTGAGCCTCCCACACATCCCAATCAGAGAAAGAACCGCACCAGCTCTGTGCTTGAAAGACTAAATGAAAGGAAATGTCATTGGAACCCTGCCTGACTCTCTCCCTTAGTCCCTCTCCCCCTCACTCGCTGTCTCAAAAGTTTATCCTGTCATGCTAAACAATGGGGCTTATTCAACATGTTTGAAGTGATTTCAGCTATTCAGTGCATGTACCTAAATAGCAAGCTGTATATAGTATCATAGAACAGTGGAGTCTCTATATTACAACCAGAAAAGGGACTGGGAAACGAGTTCTCCAAAGAGAGGGGCTTACAGACCCCCCTTTACTCAACGGGGTTCACTGTGCTTAAATATTGACACATCAGCAATCCCTGTCATTCTTTAAAGTTGTACTGCATGACTGTAACACTGACCACTGCCAGTATCAGCATGAAAACAGCTGAGCCCTCAATAATGCAAGACTAACTAGTAAACACATGAAAGAAAGATAAGGAAAATCTACCCACAGCATTGCTACACATCCAGTAGATGCATTGATTGCACTAAAGAGCAATAATTATAATGACCTTACAGCGTTTGTCTCAGCTTATGCGCCTCAGTAAATTAATGATTATGATCAGATTACGCTCTGGGGTTTGCTGGCTGGAGACTATAGAAATATGTTGTTCTGATCCTCATATACAGTGTATACTGCAGCCACTTCACCTTCTGAACTTGAAATGAATCACTGTGTCCTTCATCCAAGCTTTGGAAGTCTAATTTATCCGCAGTATCCAAATTCTGTACAGGGCTGGATGCCCCTCTGGTACAAAGATAAACGCCCACACATGTTCCCATGCTGTACATAGTGATGACTTCCCACTCTCCAGATGATCAGATGCTGATTTCCATGCCTGTACAAACTGTAGCCCCTCGGGCGGGGGGGGGGTGATGGGGTAGAATCTTGAGGAATCCTATTGCATTCTGATCCATGTGAAGCTGTAAGCAATGATGAAGGGCATTGCAAACATTTTCATGAGGCTTCTGAATTTGTGTTGCAAAATTACACAACCTAGAGAATATACTGTGTGACAGAGATACATTTGATATGCTAGACTGCCAACAACTCTTTCTTTATTTTTAATTTTGTTCTCTACACAAAATGTTTTTTTTCCCCCACACAGACAGTGTGTCCTAAGTACCTCGCTCCTCAAAGTAAATTATTAACTTCTGCTTTCCATACACAGCTTCCACCTTTTTATTTCATAAGAACCAGGTAAGTGATTAAGATACATTCTTTCAACAGCTTAGCAAAAGAGGCCAAACAAGGCAATATCTTTGAGGTAAGGCACAACTATTCCATTACAATCTTGAAAATGAAGGTCCTTTAAAATCAGGTTTCTACATTGAGGCGGTCCAGTTGGAGATGTTGAGTGCTATGGGAGTTTCTTCTTCCTTCTTGCATCACTTACTGGTTACATCACCAGGGGCTCTGAGACCAGTAAAGTTCAGAGACATGCCCCTTCACCAGCGTGATTCCATTCACTGGCAGCTTATCCAAGCTGATACTGTTCAGAGCGCAGGGCTGCTGGAAAGTGTTCTGAGTGTATCAGTGAATCCTGTGATGGAGGCATTGAGGCAGGCAGACAGACAGGTCCCTCCATCCTCGCTCCTTGATGTTTATCTTTTATCTATCTCTTCGTGGGTGATGTCATGATGAGTTTCTGTACAGCATGTATCTTATTCTTGACATGTTGGTCAGTAATTCCATTGTTCCTTGTTGTTCGGAGTGTCTTAACTCTGACAAGTGCCTCTTTCTTGAAATCGATGGACTGAAAGATGAATGACCTCCTTCTGTCTGTCTGCTTTCTCTAGCTGATCTCTAAAGCTGTGTATGTACAACTCTCTCCTGTGATGTAGGGTGCCTAAATTCAGGCTCACCGCTCAATCAGTACCTGGGAAAACGTTACTTCAGAGAGAAAGGCAGTAGATGATGGACTCAGGGTTGGGTTCAATTCCTTTTTTTCAATTCCAATTCTGTTTCCAATTCCTTTTTTTAAATCAATTCCCATTCCCTTTTAATCAATTGCAATTCCTTTGGTAGGACACCAACATTAAAAGGGAATGGGAATTGTTTTTTTAAAGGAATTGGAAATGGAATTGGAATTGAAAAAAAGGAATTGACCCCAACACTGGATGCAGTGATTGTGGGATCAGCGCCCCTCTCAGACATTTAGCTTTGCAGGATTAGAACCCATCCCATTGCACCCAAGGTCCAGCTGCACACCTGCAGGTCACAGCACTGGAAGGGTCCTCTTCAGCATCTCTTGGATGAAAAGTAAACACCTGCAGCTCTTTTGTGTGATGCAAGCCTGTAATTGAATGCTGGCCATTTTCAAGCAAAACAAAATAATTGGGCAGTTTCGCCTTTGGAAGAAGCTAAAAACAGTGGATGAAAGAGAAGGAAACAATCATTTTTTTCATTCTGTGAGTGAAATAATTGGTCGATCCAATTTAGCACTTTGATGTTTGGTGAATATTACACAGTATATACTGCAATTGTAGGTGTTACATGACTTGTCTATATATATATATATATATAAACAAAGCAAGTAAGTGGTTTGTGAAATAGCTGCTGTGGCGAATAGGAAATGTAGAGAAAAACAGATTTTAAAAGTGTACTTACCTGTACTAACCCTTTTTAAAAAGCTTTAAATTAAATATCACTTCGGGTAGAGAGGGAATGTTGAAAAGGTAACAGCTGTTCTGCCTGAATGTAATACGAACCAGGACCTGGCACACACACTGTAGAGAAGGAAAGTAATTACAAGATGAGAAACCGCTAAACCAGTGAAGCGTGCTTGACCTCTGAATAGCCCATTTCCAATTGCAGTTTCTGAAGCAAAATCTGGTTTCATTCTAGTACCTGTACCATTCTGTTTTTAATCTATTGAACAAACCAAGTGAGGTCATGCTTAGAGCAAACTGAAGGGCTGACTCCTGCACAGTGCCAACACCCCCAAGGCTCACTGATCCCTACACAGTCCCAACACCCCCAAGGCTCACTGATCCCTACACAGTCCCAACACCCCCCAGGCTCATTGATCCCTACACAGTCCCAACACCCCCAAGGCTCACTGACTCCTGCACAGTCCCAACACCCCCAAGGCTCACTGATTCCTACACAGTCCCAGTTTTCTCTCAGCTCTGATCATGGAGAAATGGAAACTCCTTATAAAAAGTTTACAGTGGTATACCTGTAAAGTCATTTTGCAGACAATCATGTATGTTTCAGTATTTGTTTACTATGCTCTGCAACAGTTCCTTAGCGTACATGTATGAGTTTTAGTAAACGTGTCATGTGTTAATTGTTGGTATGTTATTTGCCAAGAATGTGCTTGTTTAGTTTTTATTACCTCAATGGAATTTTTTACTTGGCGTCTAGTGCCTCTTGGTTGTTTTGATATTGGTTCTATAGGTGACCTGCCAGCCTTTGGGGTTCTCAGAGGATTACGTTTGCCAGGGGAGTTCAACATTCTAGCAAGGAAAATAAAGATCAAAACAAATGGACTACAGATTCATACTTTTTATTTGTACATATTATCCTTCAAACTACAATTAACAGGGGACCAAAGCATAACATGCAAAACAAATGAAGAGAAAGCACTAGTTCAGAATTCAGAAAGAATTAATAATAACAATAACAATTATTATAATAAGAAGAATATGTACTATAAAGAGGATCGTTAATAAATCATTTGTTAAAAGAACGAGCACTTTATCAAGAGCAGCCTGTAAAATACAATGAAATAACAAAAGAAAATAACTTTCTCCTGGTTCCAAATGAATATCTCAGGATCGTCACATTCCCAAATGGCGCTTGGCTTCTCTATTAAAAGTTAATTGATTCACAAAGTGCAGCAAGTATAAATTGTGCAGTACCTCTGACTGTATATAAAACTGCCTTCAGTGCATTGAAAGAGTTTCTTTTAAAAGAGGTAAGTGTCAAGCATTGTGTACTTTGTCACACTGTTACAATAACGTTGATAAGAATGTATTTATTGTTTTTTAGAAAATGATTAACTGTTACATTTTGAATACCTCTCAAAACAAACGTTACCAAGTAGCATAAACCATGTCTAAATAGCTTTGTGTTTATAAACAGTTATATTATAAACCACGTAACTTGAAGGGGGTGACGTTAGTTTGGCCAGCATACTTTACACTGAATTATCCAGCATTGCTAAATTAGATGAAATAACAAGTGATTCAAAGAATATATAAAGAAAAAAGAAGAATTTGTACCATTTCATAATTAATAAATATTTCCAGCGAGGCTAAGCAGCAGATTTAGGGATTTTAATATTTAAAATAAAAAGCCCTCAACCAATGGTATATGCAGATCAACATTTGCTAAATGGACGAGAATGGCACGTTCTCTAAAACTGACCAAGGCAACCTGAAAGAACATCAGGTTTCATTCACATGGTATAAAACAAAACAGACTTCGAAGAAAGAGATCCTGAACACTTTTTCAGGAACAATGGCTTCATGTTCACTTAGCTTTAACGGACCCTGTATTATCATTTGAGTTGAGATACAAGGGTCTTACACTTCTGAATATGATTTTATTTAAAATCACAAAGTCCAAAGAGAGACGTTGTTTGGCGGAGGAACTTTGTTTTTAAGTGCAAAGTCGATATTGGCAACATTCTGTAATAACAACTGGGCTTTTCCTAACTAGGCATGCCTCTAGCCAAAGTCCAATCGCCTCTTAATAACTGCTGTTAAAAACTAAATTGCGTCACTGTCATTATTCCTATTGACCAAGTAGTAACTGCCTGCTCAAATCTTTCTATTTTTAGTCTGGCATTGTAGTAACCAAAGGGAGAAAAATAAAACCTGTAATCAAGACCCACGAGCATCATCTAGGGTATGAATGAACAAACGTGATTTTGTTTTCTATTTCTCAACAATGGTGGCGGCTTGTAAAAGATCAGACACCGTCTGACACTTAACTGACATGCTGTAAGAACTGCGACCCTGTTTATTGTACGAACCGTGCATGCAACACCAGCTACTGCATGCGCCTGGCTTTTACATGCATTTCCAGAAGGCAAAACTGTTTGAGTCACTGATAATACCAAGAAAAAGATGCATTCAATCCAAGATATGCGCAAAAAACATTGAAGAGCATGCCTCCCCCATGGCTGTCTTCCATTTAAATTATCAGCTGACTAATGTAATAAAAGCACATTCAGTTATTGGTATAAAAACTGCAAGCTGCCATAACTTTTGAAAGTACAACCATTTTTTTTTTGTAATACAAAAAATGTAACTGATTTAACATGAATGAAATATAAGCCATATGTAATAAACAGAAAGACAGAGAGAGAGGGGATAAAAACAAACATTGAGTCAAGCCTAAGGTACTATCTCAAAGAATAAACCTTCATCCCTTGACACCTAATTTATATAGCACATGTGTAATTGACTAATATAATACTCTGTTTTACATGGATAGGATTATATAGTTAGTACAGCTCTGTATGGAGGTTGAACACAAACATGCAAAGTTAACTGCATGATGCATACACATTCATTTCCATTTCCCTTATGTACAGTATGTTTAGCATCTTTAAAATGTTTTTGGATTTACTTTACTTTATTTTATAACCCTAAGTGCTCTTCATTTTTTTCAGTTTCTTCAAAGTGAGATGCAATATTTTATATTTTCTAGCAGTCTTTGGTCTGCTGTAGAGCCCCACAGTGATCCATTCAGTTGCTGCCTGATTTCTACAGTGCAGTGCAGTGCATTTTCCCAATGTCTTGCCACCTCTTTGTTTACATTCCTTAAAGCTACATGTGGGTTCGCTTTTAGCTTCATAAGATTCTTCGACACTCCTTTTATTGAACCCTGCTATGAGCCAAATAGATACGCTACTGCTACTACTTGCAACAGTAGGAGGTTATATGTGACATTTTCAAGCTCTGGTATGAAAAACAGAAATACTAAAAAAATAGGGATTTCCTATTTTTAAAAAGCGCCATATGCAGATGGCATTTCTCCAGTGTCTTTCATAGAATACTATTTTTTAAACCGTAAGGGGCACGGAAGAGGAAGATTCCTGTGTATTCTGGTGTGAGACAATACTGCAACATACCTTTGTACAGTTCTTGCTTGAAAGCCCAAATGCATCTACAAATTAGCTTTGAAAGTCCCCACTGCAGTCAAGTAGTGTTGATCCCTTAACCACTGACTTGCATTATACATTATACCTGTATGGTAAAATTTCTTGTACAATCCTAGTGATAGCATTTTGGCATATATATATATATATATATATATATATATATATATATATATATATATATATATATATATATATATATAGTAGGAATTTGCTCATAAGGTTGTATAATTTCTAAAAAAAACAAACAAAAAAAAAAAAACAGACAGATATGTAAATATGATGTTTGTCACCCAAAAATGACCCAGCTTGCACACACACCAGTTTCTTACATGGCTGAATCTGACTAATCAACCCTGGGCTCGGTCAAGACAACAAATGCCCTGCAACTGAATTGGCAGTAGCCTGTGCAAGTGCATTCACTGTTTAAGGATAGAGACTGGTTTGTAAAATGAGGATGCACTATTGTAACCTGTTCCAGGCCATACTTTCATTACCATCGGTACAAAACAAACTCCTTTCTACACTCCCTTGTTGCTCAGCTCTGTTTGAAAATAACTGGTCTTGCTGTGGTTTTAACTGTCGAGTCTCAGCACTTCCACTTGCATTCATAATGGGAAGAGCCAAGAAAGTAACAGGTCCCTCTGGGCGTAACTGGAACCACAGGTTTAGCATTATAAGTATGCAGTGAAATACAGCAAGATGAACAATATGAAATACAGCAAGATGAACAAAGCCATTGGAAAAATCCAGTGGTCCAAACCAAGCATGTTATGAATAGTGTGTATAGATTATTTTTTTTAATCTAGTTTAATGGCCATTCAGATTCCAAACTTTGGCAGCAATGCACACTGGTTATGATCATATTTATTTCCACCATGATATGCATGTTATTTTTATTTTCACTTATCTCCATAGATTCAGTATGAAAAATGACTGTTAAATTATTTTTTTGTCTATTTGTTATTCGCTCCTGGATTCGAGATTTTGCAAACACGTCTTCCTTCCTTTCCTTCCTTCCTTCCTTCCTTCCTTCCTTCCTTCCTTCCTTCCTTCCTTCCTGTTTTTTTTTCTGTGCACGGTTGCTTCTCAGCTTCATACCACGCTCAGCAGTGAGGGGGGGACGTACTGGGGGTTGACGTAGGAGAACCCCTCAAACTCTTCTTGGTCGATGTTGGCGATTACCAGCTGATCCGGCGGTGTTAACATTGGCTGAGTGCGCGTGAAGAACTTGTCGAAGTTCTCTGCACCTTTACCGCTCTGTGGAAAGAGAGAGAAGGAAAAATAGTCGCATACATGTACTTATGTATCCCTACTAATTAAACACTGGATAGCGCTTAATTTAGAAATATTTAAAGAAACTTTAAATAGTTATTGGTATTTCTAAACCAAATAAACACAATGATTAGAGTTCCCAACAAAAGCTGCGATCCCACCGCTGCCACCAATTGTTATCTTTATCCAAGGTGAGCCGTAAGAGAAAACCGTTCCACAAAAAGCAGCACTCTTCATTTCTCACATTGACACCAATATGTAAGACGTTTTGTAATTTACTGCACTCTATCCTGTTTGATTTTTCTCGTTTAAATAATTTTTACATCAATCCTCTGGCAGCTTCCTTTTAAAATGTAAATCAATGAAAAATCATTAGCAAATGAAGGGAGAGTCAGAAACCACCTATACCCAGGACAGCTGGGGTTCAGGCTTAATCACTGGTAATGCTTCACAGGAGAGGCATTTCATTTACTCTGCTGACTGTACTGGGGAATTTACTCCATCGCTATCCTATAAATCAACCACATTTCTCCAGGGGAATGCTCCACTTTCACGCTGAAGGATTCCATGCTCTGGAAACCTGGAGACTGAGACATAGCCCTGGATTGCTGGAGTGGGTGAATGGAGCATTGGGAGTGCCGGCTGGCTCAATGCATATCAGACATCATTTTCAATCTGAAATGGCCTTTTAACGCTTATAATATTTTTCCGCTGTCTGCAGCTTTTAATTAATTTAAAAGGAAAAATTCAGCTCATCAAGTATCATTATAAAATGAAACCAATTTTAAGGTATTTAAAAAAAAATAATTAATTGAAACGGATTACCTTGAAAGAGCTACAGTATGAACATATAGGAATGTGTGCTGTTGTTATTTTTTTGTACAAAAGAACCTCATTAAAAGGCAAATGACAGTGAGAGCAGGCTTTAATAAACATTTACCTTTACCGAAAGACACCAACATTGTTCAAAGGTTGGAAAGCTGCTGCACAGTAGTTGTTTAAAATAAAGTGTGACCCAATTAGCAAAATTTGAGAGAGAAAACAAGCAGTGGCTTCAGTGCTGTTACCCAACACAAACGCAGAAGAAAATCAATATTCAGTTTCGTCACGACTTGTGCCCAGATGTGGCTAAAATGATCTAAAAAGGTATCTGCTGTAAATACATTCATGGAAACATCTATTGATTCTATTTCTGATACATTCCGGTTCGCGATGGGTCTTTGAAGGTCTCAGGTCAGTTTTACTGAGGCTTCGGGACCCCGCTAAGACAGAGATACCCTCTAGACTGCCCATCGATTCAGCAGAACCATCTGCTGAGCTGAGTGATGAAGGAAAGCACCAGGGAGCATGTCTCTCATCATCCCACACAGCCTGCAGTGCTACCGCTCTGCACCGGGACTGCGCACAAAGGAGATTAACAACAGGAAACAGAAGAACAAAGTCAAAAGTATATAAAGCACTACAGCACCAGGTGCAGTACAGGGCTGTCCCTTCAGCACTACAGCACCAGGTGCAGTACAGGGCTGTCTCTTTAGCACTACAGCACCAGGTGCAGTGCAGGGCTGTCCCTTCAGCACTACAGCACCAGGTGCAGTGCAGGGCTGTCTCTTTAGCACTACAGCACCAGGTGCAGCGCAGGGCTGTCTCTTTAGCACTACAGCACCAGGTGCAGTGCAGGGCTGTCTCTTTAGCACTACAGCACCAGGTGCAGTGCAGGGCTGTCTCTTTAGCACTACAGCACCAGGTGCAGTTCAGGGTTGTCCCTTTAGCATGCTGTCAGTTCATATAAACACTCACTGGAGATGACCTAAAAATAAAGTCATCCTTTCTTAAAGGAAGTCTTTTTTTATTTCCAAAACAGCCATTCAAAGAGGAATTATTTTATTTCATATATATAAAAACACAGTTCATAAACATTCGCACCGCGTTCACCACTCCTCTAAAACAATCAAAGTTATACAGTATATACAGTAGGAAACAGGCTTCAATACATATATTTTACAATAAAATTGAGCAGGATTGTTTCTGGGGCATTGCAGCTTTAAGGGGCTGTAACATTATGTGTGTGTGCGTTTCTTTTTTGTTGCTGTACAAATGCCCTAGGTTAGGAGGAAGCCTGTGTCCGATTAGCAGCCGGCTCCTGGCAAGAGCAGGAAGCTCATGACCTCCGCGCTGTGTCTGTAAGGCACGTTGTCCTGAGATGCAGCACTTACTGGATGAATTCATTGTATGGACCCTGACGTGAATGTACTCGAGACACGCTTCTTTTCAAGTGCGCTGCAGTATAAAATAACTGATTTGTTATCTTCTCCTCAACTGTGGCAGGAAAGGTCATTTACCATCACGCACCAAGCAAACCCAGTACATGATTTATTTCTGCAAGAAGACTATATCGCTTAACCCAGAGAATGATCTAACTGCTACTGAAGAGGCTCTAAATAATTCACAATGTGAAAGAGGCAAAGAAGAAAAGAAAAAGACAAATGACAGATGGACTTACTCCCTCTGTACAGGATCTCCTGGTGTTTTTTTGTAGGGTTCTTAACAAGCCAAAGGTGAAGGATCATTTCAAAAGGAGAAACACGTCTGTGGTTTGATTGAAATTCTATCAGCCATTTCCTTTTACTGGCTCTTCATTTATTTTCTGAATTATAATAATAATATTGCACATAACGTTACTGGAGTTCAAATCTCATCTACTGTATATAGTTGAAGTTGCTTATTATTATTGCTGTTTCAAAAAGGTAAATGAAAAGTTGAGTGTATATATATATATATATATATATATATATATATATATATATATATATAATGATAACAATAATGGTAAATAACGTCTGTCCTTGAGATTTAGGACAAGGTTATTCCATTCATTCCAACAGAACAAAGTTAATGGCAGGGTTCCCCATTAATGCTTGTTATGGATACAGAGCGTTTACTGCAGACATGCATGGTATTTGTAATGCTTGTGCAATACATTTCAACAGTATAACCAGGTTTCCCTTTAGATCTGCTATATATCCAGCTTTAGATGAACCCAAAGCACCCCTCCACCCCCCAGGGTGTGTCTTCAGCACTCACCACTTTGGGTTTGAAGGGCGGCTGGATCTCCCGTCCCTCCAGCCTGTCCCAGTCGATCCTCCTGAAGAAGGCGTGTTCCTTGATGTCTCTCTCCCCCTCCGACCCGCAGCCCAGCCGCTTCGCAGGGTGTTTGGTCATCAGCTGGAAATGCAACCAAAAAACAACAAAGACTTGAATCGAAAAGACCTGATGCGTGGAGATCATGTGAAATATGACTTGCCTTGCATTTATTTCTTAATGCATGCTCTGTTTTTTAAAAGCACTAAAATGTGTTAAATTATATATATATATACATACATATTAATTAAAGAGGCTACAGTTGTAGCAATCATTTTCTTTTTTAAAACCGATACATATAATGTTTAAATGCATATTTATCGTTGGGGAGCCAGTCTATACTGCACTGGTGCCCTGCAGTCTGTGGAGAGGCCCAAGCACTTTCTCTGTGCCTCTCTTTCCACACACTCTGTGCAGCAGTGATCAATGGAGAATGCACCCACACAGGGACAGCAAGCTCTACTCCACAGGCTGTAGAACAACTCCTGACGCTCTGCACTGCTCCTCGATCAATGTGCTCGGCAGGAAGAGAAAGTCAATACGCTGTCATCACGGTTTGGAACTTTTTCCTTTCTCACTCTGGCTGTTTTTCAGCCTTGATTAAAACACAAAAAAGAACATCAAAAAAAAAAGGTGCTGCCTGGTTTTTTCTAGTAGAACGGACTGCAGTGCAGGGCTGTCTCTTTAGCACTACAGCACCAGGTGCAGTGCAGGGCTGTCTCTTTAGCACTACAGCACCAGGTGCAGTGCAGGGCTGTCTCTTTAGCACTACAGCACCAGGTGCAGTGCAGGGCTGTCTCTTTAGCACTACAGCACCAGGTGCAGTGCAGGGCTGTCTCTTTAGCACTACAGCACCAGGTGCAGTGCAGGGCTGTCTCTTTAGCACTACAGCACCAGGTGCAGTGCAGGGCTGTCTCTTTAGCACTACAGCACCAGGTGCAGTGCAGGGCTGTCTCTTTAGCACTACAGCACCAGGTGCAGTGCAGGGCTGTCTCTTTAGCACTACAGCACCAGGTGCAGTGCAGGGCTGTCTCTTTAGCACTACAGCACCAGGTGCAGTGCAGGGCTGTCCCTTTAGCATGCTGTCAGTTCATATAAACACTCACTGGAGATGACCTAAAAATAAAGTCATCCTTTCTTAAAGGAAGCCTTTTTTTATTTCCGAGACAGCCATTCAAAGAGGAATTATTTTATTTCATATATATAAAAACACAGTTCATAAACATTCGCCACTCCTCTAAAACAATCAAAGGTATACAGTATATACCGTAGGAAACAGGCTTCAATACATATATTTTACAATAAAATTGAGCAGGATTGTTTGTGGGGCATTGCAGCTTTAAGGGGCTGTAACATCATGTGTGTGTGCGTTTCTTTTTTGTTGCTGTACAAATGCCCTAGGTCAGGAGGAAGCCTGTGTCCGATTAGCAGCCGGCTGGTTTTTTCTAGTAGAACAGACTTTTGGGAGGTTAGGGTTAGGGTTAGGGTTAGGGTAATGGTTAGGGTTAGGGTTAGGGTAATGGTTAGGGTTAGGGTTAGGGTAATGGTTAGGGTTAGGGTTAGGGTTAGGGTAATGGTTAGGGTTAGGGTTAGGGTTAGGGTTTAGGGTTAGGGTTAGGGTTAGGGTTAGTGTTAGGGTAAGGGTTTAGGGTTAGAGTTTAGGGTTAGGGTTTAGGGTTAGGGTTTAGGGTTTTCCAGTAGAACTGACTTGGGAGCTTAAGTAATTCATTACACACTCAAGGTAGCTTTCTATTGCATGTTATTGTTCAGTAACGTTAAAAGATTCAGCCTTTGTTTGTTTTTTTAAGGATCTTTTGTAAAGCATGTTCATTTCCGTCAGACAGACGTAACTGTGTGTGCTGCGTCACAAAGATGTGTGGTCTGGTCCGAGAGGTCAAGAACGACTGATATTAGTTCCTGCGCTTAGAAGCAGTAACTAACTTAACTTGTATTCAACGCTGCTGTCCACATTATATAGAGACTTGCAGCATTCAGCTTGTTAAGGCAGTGTTCTTGCATTCTTCCATGTATTTAATTTCTATAAGGTACAAGAAATGGCCGTTCCCAGACAAATCCAACACAACAACATTATAAGTACAGAAGAGATACTGTAAGAAACTTAACATTCAGGGACAATTATACATGCTGTGACCGAAGGGGAAATGAAGAACCAATTTAAATTTCCCTTGCAATTTCCGCACAGAACCATGCAAATGTAAAAATGCTGTTGAGAGCCCTTCTTCAGATAAATGACACTTTTCCTTTCCCACCTGCTAAAGAAATCCTTCACAATCTCGCACTGCCTCTCTCACTCACTGTGCAAGAGTATTGGAACCTGATGGAAAGCGACTCCTCCAATATAAATCCTCAATTTGCAAAAAAGGTCCAAAGTCACCGTAGCTGCTTTATATTCATTACAGAGTGGAGACAGTATTGATATGTATCACTTGGTGCTTTGGTGTTGGGGGAGGGGGTGGGGATTAATATAAATGAACTCCATCTCTCTGACTGGGATCTGGAGCATAGTGTAGGAGCCCCATAACTCCTCTCTGTACCAGTACTGTCAGGATATTCAGCATGCAATTACACACATCACAAGTTCCACCTATCAAAACAGCTATAAATCTTCTCACTGTTTCATTAGGCCCGCCCCAGCCTCTTGCCCAAGCCATTGTTTTACTTTCTCCAAGTTCCTTCCAATTATAACACTGTCAATGTGCTTCACATCTAACCACACGACTAGACCTGCAAACCAAGCTATTACACTGTCAATGTGCTTCACATCTAACCACACGACTAGACCTGCAAACCAAGCTATAACACTGTCAACGTGCTTCACATCTAACCACATGATTAGACCTGCAAACCAAGCTATTACACTGTCAACGTGCTTCACATCTAACCACACGACTAGACCTGCAAACCAAGCTATTACACTGTCAACGTGCTTCACATCTAACCACATGACTAGACCTGCAAACCTAGCTATAACACTGTCAACGTGCTTCACATCTAACGACATGATTAGACCTGCAAACCAAGACCAACGTACCACAGAATCCATATACTGCAGTCCTTTCTTCCTCCGTAACGGTGATGCACTTACAATAAATATATGAGAGAGAGGAGACCGTTCCGCCCATCAGTGCTCGTCCGGTTTTAGGAGCTGACTGATCTCAGAACTTTGTCAAGTCGGGTCTTAAAGGACTCAAGAGATCCAGGATCAACAACATAACAAGGCCAATTCCTTTTAAGATTTTAAAAGACTTCAATGTGTCCACCAGTAACGTACTTTGAGTCTTCTTGACAGCAGGGCCCACTTAAGGCTATAGAGATGTTGGGTTTATCTGTGTAGCCTTACAAACAGAACTATACCTAACATAACAGCAGCCTCCCCTTTCAAGCACTGAGCATGCCTCCGAATCCTCAGTGGTTTGCAATCCGAGGCAGTCTTACTGATGATCTATCGGAGTGTCCTGGAATTCAAAATATATTCCAAGTAAATGTCGACACTGCACTTCCAGGTGGTGTATTGAGATAGTTTCCACGAAATAAGCAGGTAGGTGCATCTGGAATATCTCCAGAAGCTTTCATATTTAATGTCTGCACTGATTGTCTCCTCAGCACTGCTGGCTCTGAGGAAAGCATGCCAGATGATGCCAAATACAGACGATATTAAAAATGAAGCTGAAAGCACACGCCCTGGCACGCACACTGTAGTGATCTTAACATTTCTTTGCAATATAATTCTGCAAAATCCATTGCAGGGGGTTTTGCAACACATTAGAATGCAGCGACCATCTCTGTCACAGTGGGCATTACTGTGTAAAGTGCTTGCAGATTTGAGGAGATATTCTATTGGCTATATATGAACTGAGTATTGTATTCAAGGTGTGCAGTATACTTGGGTAACAGTATTCTATATAGTATGCTATGGT
This sequence comes from Acipenser ruthenus, assembly GCF_902713425.1. Classification (NCBI taxonomy): domain Eukaryota; kingdom Metazoa; phylum Chordata; class Actinopteri; order Acipenseriformes; family Acipenseridae; genus Acipenser; species Acipenser ruthenus. The sequence goes on from NC_081207.1 coordinate 1,001,152, forward strand.
GCTGTTTATAGGGTAGTATACAAGAGGTGGAGGGGATGGGTGGGCTTCATATTAAAAAATATATAGGTTGCATATGCCAATAGTTGATGGGTACTCGTTTGCTTTTTCATGTAACAAGTTGCTGGTAATAAAGCAGTGCTCAATTCTGAAGCAAGAAATTGCATGCAACAGGTCAGCTTATATGAGCTATAGCTGTTTTTATCTAACAGATATTGTAGTACCACACAGCAGCTGAAGCTGGTGCAGCTTGTGTCTGGAATTGCCTGTCGGCCTGGTATTGCAGCCCTTAACTTCAGTAACCCTCTGGCGGTGCTCCTGCAGTAACCCGCAGGAGATACACATCTAGGCACCTAACCTGAACGATCCCAAGGCTGTGCGCAGCTTGTGATTCAGAAAGTCACGGGATCATCTGTATAATTCTGCCCGGGTCTCCTCGTACAAACCTTAGGTAGTTTGCAATATGGTTCTGCAACAGATTTGTATACAACTATCCTGTCAAAACAAACAAGCATCAACCTGGCTACGGCATTTCTAAACATTCTGCCACCACACTGTAGCTTTACTGGAGCAGTCAGCATTGCTATGGCTGTTATCTGTTCCAGACAGTTCCAACATCTATCTAACCTTTACGGCATACAGCCTGCCGACATAAAAACATTAAAAGCCTGCAGGACGCTCATTCTATGTTGCACAAGCAGCTTGCTAAAACATATATAATATGTGCTGCATTGAGGTACAATACTCCAATACAGTACACTGCATATTAATACAGCGACCTGAGGTTCATCTCGGAGTGGAACATGCCACATTCATGTCGAAACATTCAAGTTAAATTATTTGCATCTGCAACACAAGAAAGGGCAAACACCAAGTGAGTCAATGAGCTTTTTGTGAACATAAGTTTCAGTCTTTGCTAGAACAAAGATGTCTGAAAAAAGGCCTATAGGCTCTATAAGGAACCAAAGATACTGCATGCCTGCACGCTCTCTTTTTATGCTGATTTCAATACAGTTGTGATTTATCAAATGTTACAGCGAGAAAGCTCGCAGATGAAATATAGAAAGGACTGTCTCTTTTTCCCCATGCAATACAAGGTAGAATTATTCTTCCAGTGTTGTAACACAGCTTCAAGAGAATGAGGATTTACTGTATCTGGTATCATTTGAATTGCTTCCAATGTGTGTCTTATTTGTTATACAGCATTTCCAATGAAGATCCTACTCCATGCATATAGCTTACCAGCATCACATAACCCCTGCACGAGCTCGCACATCCCTCTCAAATGAATTCCCTTCGTTAGCATGAATAATGCAGCTAAGCTAAGCAGCAGTATTAATTTGTATTGCACTATCACATTAGACAGGGTGGTTTTAAAAAGCGCTGCCATGGCAACACAGCGAGGCTGACTCACCCCTTTGCAGATAGAGACTGCCTCTTTGGACATGGACTTTGGATAGGACACGTTGTGCTCCATGATGGACTGGAACAGCTCGTCCTCGTCTTCTCCATCGAAGGGAGGCTGGGGGGGGACACAAAAACAAGACATGCATGAAAGAAAACAAACACCAAGCATGCATAATGACTGCCGTGGGGTTACAACACAGTGTATTGAGCCTGAACTAGATTCATAATCAGGAAGAGGAGAGGAAGAATATGCCAGTGGATCACATGCTCTCTTACATGCACTCCACCAATCCTTTATCTTTTAAGCCACAAAGAAGAGTAGAGGGTGGCTGACGGAGTCAAAGGCAACACCATCAAACATTTATACTGTGCATGCATCCAGAGTGGTAAAACACTCAGCAGAGTTTAGAATCACAACAAGGTTTTGTTAATTCAAACATTTGGAATAAAGGTATCTTTCAAATAATTAAAAAATATATAAACCACCAACAATATATATAACACATAACACAGTGTAGAAATACTAACAGATTTCATTAGTTCAATGGCATTTGGAATATATTTTGGTATATTTCCCCGCCTAACCAGCTGGCACTGGGGAGGGGGCAACAAGCTCACTCCTATTTGACCCTGTTGATTGAGTCAGAGCTTAGACAAAACTGACAAGAAGATGGAGCAAGATTTAGAGAGTGAGAGAAAAAAAAAAACACCAGATCATAGGTAGAGGAAAAGTTCAAAAAAGTGAGACAGAAAAATAAAGCCAGTCTCAAAGAAACTGGGGCACCATGCTACCGATCTAAGAGCTTGCATTGCACGCTTGGCAGGCTCGCAGTGTGTGCTATTGATCATCTACACTCCTTGCCACTGGCATCCCCCCGGCAAACCAGCAGACACTGATAATGAGAAGCGTTTCGTTTATGAAGGAATAGGGTGGATTCACTTGGTCTGTGCATGAGCCCCAAACCTAAACCCTACTGCACTGTGGATTTCTTTGTTAACAATCAGGTCTGTTTAACCAATTTCTACAAGTTCTGTAACTAACCTGCCCGGCCAGCATCTCGTACAACAGGACTCCAAAGGCCCACCAGTCTACTGATCTTCCATATGGCTGATATGCAATAATCTGTTGAGGCAAAAATATAATTAAGGTTAAAACAAGTAAAACCTATACAGTCATAGTCTTACTCTGTTTATAGCAAGACGTTACACAGAATCAAAATCCAGACAGTAAACCTTTTTTTTTTTTTTTTTAAAGAAATACTACTTGTACTACAGCTAATTACAATTAAATATAGTTTTTTTGTGGGATATTTTTAGCTGTAGCAGAATCAGGCTTCCATTTCTTTAACACACATGCATACAGTGCAACGTAATTAGTATGCACAAGGCAATATTTAACATGTCAATGTCAATGGGCTAATTTTGCAGGAGCATCCTGCAATTGCTGAACAAATGCCACGTGAATACAAAGTCTTTCCAAGAAATGCATCTAAGAAATATGTAAATGTTGAGCATTACAGAAGTGTTATAAATAGAGATGTCAGGAACGAGACAACGGAGTGCAAGGCTGGAGAGATCCAGGTAAACAATAACCTGCTTCTTACTTACAACACATTGTTTACCAGTTCTAACTTGTGAGGATCAATGCAACTTGCTGTAAGAAACACTTCTGCAATAGGCAGTAGATATCTGTTTGCATAGCCCGTGAACTTATGTACAGTAGAATACACTAACTGCATTCTCCATTGTCTGCTTAGTCAATTGTTTACAGTAGTGTACACATGTATTAGAACACCTCAAGATTTGTCATTTATTCAGCTTTGCACACAAATACATTATTCATTTACTACAGAAATTAGTTATGAATTTTTGCATTAAACTAATTCAAAACTAAAACAGTCTGAAACTGTCATTAACGCTAATATTTAGTCTGGCCCCCCTTTGGCATCAGTAACAGCTTGGCCTCTTTTTGGCACGGTGTCTGTGTGCTTTCTCAAAATCTCTGGTGTAATCTGATTCCAGATTTCTTGAAGTTGTAGCCACACTTTCTTTTGTACAGCATGGAGTCCAATACACTACAGAGGCAAAGGGGTGTTCTAACACATTTGCACACGACTGTATAGCAGTACTGTACTTTGATTTGCATTTTTATACAATCACTCAATCTTTATTTTATATAGCGCCTTTCATAGTGGACCACCATCACAAAGCGCTTACAAAGTTTTACAGTACCATGTAAAACAATATGAAATGACCTTTTAAAGTAACACTGAAACTGGATTCTGCTTCCAGAACTGAGGATGGGAGAGAATTCAACTCAACAACGATCAAGGAAGGAGTGAAAACTCTACCAAGGAGAAGATAACATGGCTTTTCACAGCACTTGAAAAAACAATATTATTCAGTGTGATCTTTTGTCATTTATTGATTTTTCCTGTAACAGTGCAGAACACGTGAGTGTAATTTAAAATAACAGGCCACAGCATGGAAGTGCAAGGTTTTGCATAATGCAGTGCTGAAAAAAAACATAGACAAGGCTAGGCTTGCTCAGAGCCATCCCAGACACATCCAGTACATTCTGTAATGAACCCAAAATACCAGCCTCCTTATCCTTTAACTGCTTGGGATGAAGTAGAATGTGCTGTACATATGTATTTAAAGATAAAGAGGTATCATATATTTTACTGGGAGTCATACAAACAATTTCAGTTTTAATTCAATTATCCGAACAATTAGATTTTCTGAACACTCCCTGGTGCCTATCCCAGACTATAGAATTCTATAGATTAGAAATGTGTAAAAATATATATATATATATATATATCTTAGCTATATATGTTTCATATTGCAACTAAACAATTCAAATGATAATTACATGCCGATACACTGTAGCTATCTTCATGTGACTAGCCTACAGTATATAAGACAGCTTACATACATTCATCTGATCTCTCTATGCCTGCTGCAGAGAAACTGGTCCATGCCTTTGTCTCCCAGACTTGACTTTTGCAATGCCCTACTTGCTGGGGTTTCCAAAACACAGCAGCCAGGTTTTTTTTTATTTTTGATAAATTTAGTCATTGCCAATTATTTTTATTATTTTCTCCCAATTTAGAATGGCCAATTATTTTTTAAGCTCAACTCACTACCACCCCTGTGCTGATTCGGGAGGGCGAAGACGAACACACACTGCCCTCCGAAGCGTGTGCCGTCAGCCGACCGCTTTTTTTTCACACTGCAGACTCACCATGCAGCCACCCAAGAGCTACAGCGTCGAAGGCAACGCAGCTCTCGGGCAGCTACAGGCAAGCCCGCAGGCGCCAGGCCAGACTACAGGGGTCGCTAGTGCGCGGTGAGCTGAGGACACCCTGGCCGACCTAACCCTCCCTCCCCCTGTGCGATGCTCGGCCAATTGAGCGCCGCCCCCTGGGGGCTCCCGTCCACGGTCGGCTGTGGAATAGCCTGGACTTGAACTCGCGACGTCCAGACTATAGAGCGCATCCTGCACTCCACGTGGAGCGCCTTTACTGGATGTGCCACTCGGGAGCCCCAGCAGCCAGGGCTTTGACTAGGTCTCGATCTGGTGATCATATTACCCCTGTTCTGGAATCTTTACCTTGGCTTTCCTGTTAAATTTCACACTGATTTTAAAATCTTGCTATTGACTTTCAAGACTTTGAAGGGTGTGTCTCCCCCTTACATAACTGACCTTTTGTCTATTTATACCCCAAGACACAATTTGCGGTCCACTGATGTTGGACTCTTATGTGTCCCCACGACCAGATTGTGAGCTGGGGGTGATCGGGTCTTCTGTTCCCATGCCCTAGGTTGTGGAATGCCCTTCCCAAAGAAATGAGGGACTCTGAATCCTTTGGTGTTTTTAAATCCCGGCTTAAAACATATTTGTTTAAACTGGCTTTTTTTATTTTTTTATTTCATGTTTTGATATTTTTCTTATTGTTTATTTTGTTTTCTGGTGATGACTTGTCACGAAAGGCGCTTTATAAAATTTGGATTATTATTATTTATTATAAAATTAATTACAAAGAAAATGAATTGCATTCATAAGGGAGGTTTCAATTTTGGTTTAAAAGTGTCTGGAATCAAACAAAAAAATATATATAAAAAACTGTGCTCTATCATTTCAGAAATCAGAACAAATCTGGGATATTTAGGGTTGGAGGGGATGCAATAATGTGACGTTTGTTAAAATGCAGTGACAGATCATATGGTGCTTGTCATCAACAAACAACATTGATTTGCAGGAGGCGATGGTCACTCGATCTGCAAATTCGGGAACACCTTCCTGTACCGTGGACTCTTGTTCCAGGCACTCTGCAGGATCAGCAGGGCTGCGGACACAACGTCCAGGCCAGGTCCCATGGCTCAATCTTTAAGAACTAGCAGCCCTGAGCTCCGCATCCACCTCCAGGATGTTTGAAATTTTGCAGGCACACTGGTCGCAACTCAATGGAGAGATTAAATCTTTCTGCTAGCACTGGGGGGGGAGGTGACTCTACAGAAAGACAAGGCTAGGATAACTTAATAACTCATTCCAGTAGAGGACAAAAAAAAATGGACAGTTTTATATATGGGCTTACACAAGAGTCATTTAGTGGTCTGCTGCAGTGAGTGGTGTTATCTTTCCTTCACAACAATAGCAATGTGTAGTGCTGACTCACACACACACACACACAGATACACACGCACACACACACAGATACACATGCACACACACTCTCACACACACACAGATACACATGCACACACACACACACACACACACAGATACACATGCACAAGCACACACACACACACTCACACATGCACACACAGATACACACGCACACATACACACACACACAGATACACATGCACGCACACACACACACACGCAAACACACCCCCCAATTAATTTTAATTGGTAGGATTACAGATTTATGTGATGAAATATTTATATAAAATGTATGGATTCGGCCACAGGATTGTTTATATTAACTTCCCTGTCCAAACTTTCAAGAAAATAGAATCAACGCAGACATATCGTACACATGTGCTTCTATTTTACACGTACACAGTTACATTGCAGTTATAAAAATTACTGTGTAGCTACTTAATGACCCCTCTTTCATCTCAAAAACCTTCTTTGTGTGAGAGCCACTGCCTCTGATCCCACTGCAAGGGTCTCGTCAAGTAGGCTCTCCTGTGCAGTAAACACATCGGGAAGGAGCATGCTTCCAAAGGAATGCAATCATTAAATATGCATAGCATCATTAAAACAGTAATGTGGTTATGTGACTGCTAAGCTCTGCGAGCCTGCAGGCACTTTCTGCACTGCTTGTCAGCAGTATCCCAGGTGAATCACACCATTTATTGCTAGTGTGGCTCCAGAAATATATATATATATATATATATATAAAAGAAGAAGCAGAAAAAAAGTGTTTAACAAACAGCAATCTGCCACGTTAATTTGCTAAGCTCTTTTTCAGGCACTGTGAAGCAGCCAGCGTCCTACATTGCTCATTAGAAACTGTTCCCACACGACCTGGGGACTTACGTTTTCCATCTCCTTGGATGAGAAAGCGCAAAGGGGCAGTCAAATGTTGAACGGTTGCCTTTGCAAAATATCACGACTTAAACAACAGTCTCACTTTATTAGCCATTACAGGGACCAGGGAGCTGATGACGGCCGAACCTCTAAATGTGTATTACGTTTCTGATTGCTCATGGGGCATGTGACTACTCAGTGAACTTACAGTAATATAAGCAGAGCAGTTTACTCTTCCCAGTTGTGCATAGCCAGCATTGCTCCACGCAGATCCCAAATGAAGAAATCTGAATTGAAATTCTTATTAGTGCAGTATGTCTGGAGGATGACTGCCGAGTGCAGAATGGCTCCTGTAGTTGTCGGCTGCTGTCGTTGCCCGCTGGTCTCTCTCTCCTGCATTTGTTCTGTAAAGCACCTGAGATGCTGTGGTGCACAGTATGTGTAAACAAGGTTAACATCCCTAAGACACATGAGGAAATTGGCTCGTAAATCTCAGACCAAAGTTCAGGGATAGAGAAGCGCCCGTTGGTTTACTGTTCAGTAAAAGCCCTGTCCAATTAGATTTCATAAATCAACACACATTCAAATGAACTGTCTCTTCAACGCCTTAACCCAACCACCATTAATAATGACATGACAACATGGACACACTTCCTCCAGGCAAAGGACGGACTGAACTGTGCTGTATTTGTGGTTGCTTTAGTTCAATCTGAGCATCACAACTTATGCTAATAAACTGAAGAATCTCTACTTTACAATCATACAATTGCAAGTCCAAAGTCTATGCATTCACTGGCATTACTGGCCAGACTGGTGTTTAATTGGAGAATGGGCTGTACTAATGAACTAAGATTTCTAGGCAGTGTTTCAAAAGCCAACCACAAGAAATGCAACACGATTACCCATCTGCTGCGCATCTTGTCGATTTTCATCTATTCCACACAGCATTACTTTTATGAGTCTGCCTTGTACATGTTTATTAAGCAGTTGTAATAAACCACTCTCCGGTCTTCTTTCCTAATTTTAACTTAATGTCTGAAGTGAACGTAGCCAGCTGGGCTCATAAGAACTCAACCTAAAGTTAGCAATAAAACAGCAACCGCTTTGTGAAAGCAAATGTGGTGAAAATCATCCCAAGATCAAGAGAATGGACCATCAGGAGCAGAGCGCAATCAATCTGTAAAACACGACTTTACCCAGAGGTGCAATGACATCACAATGCGCGTGTTCCCCGTAGGAAACATTCACACACCGACAGCTGTGAAGCAACCTGTGAAGTTCCATGAGTCTATTCATAATTAATGCTCCAATATGTTTAACAGAGGAGAGGCTGTAGATTTGGATTTAAAAATCCTCGGAAGAAATAAACTTCAGCCAGCACTGTCAGACAAGCCCATATGTCAGATAATTAGAAATATCCTGCTGTTACTTCTGCTTATTCTTAACTAACCCCAATAAAGCTGTCAGCGTTTTAGGCAGACATGAAACTGGCTACATTGTCACAACTTCAGGAAGCTAGAAGATACAGTTAAGTAATAAGTGGCAGTAAACATAGATCCTCTTAATCTCACTGGCAGCTTTGGAACGAAGTTATGTTTCTGAACAGGTTTTGCAATAAAGACTGTACAGAGATTTTGACAACAGCCTCACTTTTTCTCATCAAGCGTCTGGCTTTGTAACGGCAGACCCAGAAGCTCAATCATCCAGCATTCCATTAACTGATCCGAGTGCTGACCCCATTCCCGGGCGTATATATTAATTTACAATATATCAATCAGTGCCAGGAAGACCTCTGATGACATATATTTTCTGTAAGCTGTCACAGAACATTGCAACTCCGCAGCAATGCCAGAGGGACACAAATCTATAACTGAGTGTTGGCCAAAACAATGACCATGAATATAGAGAGCAGCTGAACGAATTAGAGAACGCTGTGATTAGATGCACAGGTAGGTGGAGAAAGTGGTCAGGCTTTTAACCACTGACTGCAGCCTCTCCTAACACCATGAAGCATGAATGCTGTGGGGCTGTGCTACTGTCCTGCTGGCACAGTACACTATCACAGAGCAGGAGGAGCTATTGGGAGGTGTTCTGAAATGAAGAGCGGAAATCAAAGACAATGGGGGGTTACTCAGTATTCCATGGCTACTGTGCACATTAATATGAGTTATAGGAAGCTATTTCCTTTAAAAAGGAAGACTGAATATCCAAAAAATAAAATGCTGCACCCTTTCATTCCCTGTTCCCCTGATCTAATCATGCATGCACGTTACACTGTTTGTGTCAAGGATTCGTAAATGGTACATTTATTCCCTGTCAGGGATGTTTATGCTTGCTGTAAATAAGAATTGAGCAGAGTTGCCAGTATTACTGTTTCTACAGAGAGAGTTTTGCATTTCCATCCATGGAGATACGAAAGAGATGCATTGACAAGGAGACAGCTCTGTTTTTTTAGAAAGCAAGACGTAAACTGACTGCTGTGTGCCATTTTGACACTAAACAATCTTAATAGGTCACAGAATGTACCGACGACTCACATTTGATGGCGTGTAACTTGACAGTTATTAGGACTCTTTTTCAGCATTGCGTTTCATTTTCAATGTGAGGCAATGTGAAATACAGATGAAAGTAGCGCATCTCTCCTTCGTGCCAGCCTGTTCACATTGATTTGAATTTGGAGTTGGAAGAGTGGACAGACACCATTGAGCAGTGCACTTCAAACCGTGCTGGAGGAGTGGACAGGGATCATTGAGCAGTGCACTTCAAACCGTGCAGGAGGAGTGGACAGGGATCATTGAGCAGTGCACTTCAAACCGTGCTGGAGGAGTGGACAGACACCATTGAGTAGTGCACTTCAAACCGTGCTGGAGGAGTGGTCAGACACCATTGAGTAGTGCACTTCAAACCATGTTGGAGGAGTGGACAGGGATCATTGAGCAGTGCACTTCAAACCGTGCTGGAGGAGTGGACAGGGATCATTGAGCAGTGCACTTCAAACCGTGCTGGAGGAGTGGACAGGGATCACTGAGTAGTGCACTTCAAACCGTGCTGGAGGAGTGGACAGGGATCATTGAGCAGTGGTTCACGGGGTGAATTAAGAGTTCCGTGTTTCTGACTCCCCCCGGCCTCACACACATTCATTTCAGAGGGCAGCCCGGATGCTCACAAAGCCTCATTGATTTACAATGTGTGAAAGCCCTGAGATATGAACCAGTTCCCACGATTGATCACAGAAACACACGTGAATTAACCGCATGTAATTACATGTATTGATCACAGAGACACGTGATTTACCCACATTTAATTACATGCATTGATCACAGACACGTGATTTAACCACATGTAATCACATGCATTGATCACAGACACGTGATTTAACCACATGTAATTACATGCATTGATCACAGAGACACGTGATTTAACCACATGTAATTACATGCATTGATCACAGAGACACATGATTTAACCACATGTAATTACATGCATTGATCACAGAGACACATGATTTAACCACATGTAATTACACATCTTGCAGAAACGTCAACGTTTTCTTTTATTTGTTTTAATTGACTCAGTTAGATGTAATTCTAACCTGCCCGTAGCACTACAGCTCTGAGCCTGCTCTTTGACGGGTGTTAATCAGGCTCTGTGAAAGCAGCGGATGCACCCTCATCATTACAAACACGCATTTTTGTTAGTTGACATCATTGTTACGGTACATATATGTTTCCTTGATAAGCCTGTGTGTATTAAAGGCCTTTCAGTTTGTTTTTATTAAACTTACAAAGCAAAGAGTTTTCAACCCTCTTTATCAAGGATGTTCCTAAATAAACCAGCCAGCGTCCCCGTTGATGGAGGAAGCAGACACTCCCGCATGCTAGCAGAGCTGAATCATTCTGTGCTATGCCTGGAAGACGTCTTTTTCATTTGTCAGAACATACTGTGACCTCCGAGGGTCGTTCAGTCTCTCCTCTCTCTCTCTCTCTCTCTCTCTGAAATACACATTATCTGCAATACATGTTTCTTATTGGACTAATTGGAAATGACGGTTCTGATTCATGCTTTTAGCTACATAGATTCCTCATGTTATTCATTTCTGATCTTAATACAGATGAATTTGCAGCCTATATTACCACTGACTAAATTAACTGTTTTGTGAAAGTTTACTTCCTCCCCCCATGATTTCTCTTGTATGCTCTCCTTGCCTGTGTTTATATGCACGGTGTAAAATGCAGTATTGTAACAGCCCTGGTGTTCTTACCTCGGGTGCAATATAGTCTGGGGTCCCACAGAACGTCCTCGTTGTCACTCCATTGAACATGTTCTCCTTGCACATGCCGAAATCAGCAATCTTAATGTGTCCCTCAGAGTCCAGCATTACATTGTCAAGCTTTAGATCCCTGCGTTGACAAACAAAAAGAAACTAACTGAAGCACACCAGTGGGACTTGCACAGCGCTGGGGAGCAGCAGGGTCGCACAGCAGTCTGCCCTCTGTTCCCATCAAAATCAAAGTAAAGAAAAAAAAACAATACTTGACAAAACCGTATTGTGACATCAGGGATTGCAAACAGTCCTTTATTTCTGTTTGTTGCCTCTTATTTACAGCAAGGAGCCCACACTGCCACCTATAAAACCCATCTGCAACGGCTTCAATAAAAACACTTTCACCAGCTTTGTAAGCTATATATTCTACAGATTTACATAAAAGCAGGTGCAACACAGCATTTACAAGGTCGAATTACATGTTAGAAATATAAACTGTAGAAGTAGTATATTATATATATATATATATATATATATATATATATATATATATATATATATATATATATATATATATATATATATATATATATATATTATACCTCTAAAATGAGATACACACATATAAAATCACTGCGAGAGAGCAGTTTTGTTTTAGTTTTATATGGAAGTGGATTCCCTTGTTTGAAGGAGTGGGACTCACCTGTATATAACTCCTTTCTTGTGCAGGAAGAAGAGTCCGACAGAAATCTCTGCTGCATAGAACCTGCAATGACACACAGCGGAACAGAGGGTCACAGCCACAGACTGTACAGGGGTACCGCTTCCTCGTTGATTTTACTGCATGATGTGTTGTGTACTTCTTTAATTGGAAATGGTGTCACATGACCAAAACTAGTTCTACAGACACTCCCACACATACACCAGTATATTCGCTTTTAGTACAGTATGTTCAATGTTTTATTTATTCCCTTGTGGCATCATGTCTCTGACTGACAACAGAGTGAAGACACAAGGCATTTAAACAAGTGACTGCTCAAGTGTGTTTGCCTTACTAGTACAAAGCACCGTCAAGGTCAGCTGAAGAACAGAGATACGACAGCACTAGATTCCACCTTATACAAAACCTTTGAAAGTCAGGATCTTAAGCTCATCTGGCAACAAATCTACTACATGCGGAACATAAAGACCTGCTACTCAGTGTGCTCTATAGACAGTCCAAGAAAGCAACTCCCACGCTTCATTTAAACATTTGATTTTTTTAACACTGCACCAGCAGTCTTGTCACCTTGTTCCTGAAAATCTGCTGACGGATCTTAGACTTCGTGTCTTCTGAGACTTTCTGTAACTTCAGAAACAGTTTGGAGTCTGTCATGGTCAAGTTCAGGCTATAGCACTTCCAACATTTGCCTGTTATAATGTGTCCATGTTGCCGTTCTACCCACAAAGCAGCACTTCCTCCACAGACTCAGAGGCATCAGTGTGCAGAAATCACAAGCTTCTGGAACTGGCTCGCATTTTTAGCATTTTACAGCCTTGGCAGGGCCAAACCCCAATGCATAATCACAGTTCAGCCTGTACGAGGCATACCTTATTGAGGGTCTAGATGGAAAAGCAATTATTTCTACAGCGGAATAATAACCAGAATATATTAGGAGGCTGCTGCACCACTGCTTGCTGGTACAGTAATAGGTATTTACTGCCGGCTCCTTCAGTGGAATTTTAGCCTGCTATTCAGAACACAGACACAATTCTTTTTAGATATTCCAGCAACAATTCATGCCCACTCCTGTTAAAAAATTCCAATAAAATCTTTAAGCACCAATTATTTAGCGGAGATGCCTCCTACAGTAAGCAGCTGTATTATTTCTTACTGTTTCCCATCTTCAGGTATTGTACAGTATGTATCATTTATTTGAACTCTTTTAACCCTGGATACATCTGTAGGTTTGGTTGGTGCAGGAAACTTTGCACTTGTAGAAACAGAAATGAAACCTGCTGGAGATGGTGCTTGTGTACAGTGCTGGAGAGATGCTGCTTGTGTACAGTGCTGGAGATGCTGCTTGTGTACAGTGCTGGAGATGCTGCTTGTGTGCAGTGCTGGAGATGCTGCTTGTGTACAGTGCTGGAGATGCTGCTTGTGTACAGTGCTGGAGAGATGCTGCTTGTGTGCAGTGCTGGAGATGCTGCTTGTGTGCAGTGCTGGAGATGCTGCTTGTGTACAGTGCTGGAGATGCTGCTTGTGTACAGTGCTGGAGATGGTGCTTGTGTGCAGTGCTGGAGATGCTGCTTGTGTACAGTGCTGGAGATGGTGCTTGTGTGCAGTGCTGGAGATGCTGCTTGTGTACAGTGCTGGAGAGATGCTGCTTGTGTGCAGTGCTGGAGATGCTGCTTGTGTACAGTGCTGGAGATGCTGCTTGTGTACAGTGCTGGAGATGCTGCTTGTGTGCAGTGCTGGAGATGCTGCTTGTGTACAGTGCTGGAGGTGCTGCTTGTGTACAGTGCTGGAGATGGTGCTTGTGTGCAGTGCTGGAGATGCTGCTTGTGTACAGTGCTGGAGGTGCTGCTTGTGTACAGTGCTGGAGATGGTGCTTGTGTGCAGTGCTGGAGACGCTGCTTGTGTACAGTGCTGGAGATGCTGCTTGTGTACAGTGCTGGAGATGCTGCTTGTGTACAGTGCTGGAGATGCTGCTTGTGTACAGTGCTGGAGATGCTGCTTGTGTACAGTGCTGGAGATGCTGCTTGTGTACAGTGCTGGAGATGCTGCTTGTGTACAGTGCTGGAGAGATGCTGCTTGTGTACAGTGCTGGAGATGCTGCTTGTGTACAGTGCTGGAGATGCTGCTTGTGTACAGTGCTGAAGAGATACTTACACTGCTTGTGGTTCTTTGAATTTCCCCACATGTTGGATGTGGTACATGAGGTCTCCTCCAGTTACATACTCCATGACGAAATACAGGCGGTCCTGGGAAAGAAGATGTAAACAGTCAAGAAAAACTAAAGTTTATTAACCCTTTCAGTCCGGAATTCTTTGTTTGTCAAGCTGAAGAATGTGAAATTAAGTTATGTAAATTAAAAAACAAATTGTACATATATTTTTGGAAATGGGACTTTAATGTCCCATCAGTACTCTAAGAACTCTAAATTTCGCTACGGTCCCCCCAGGACTGAAAGGGTTAAAATAGCAACTATATTCTGGAGCACTTTCAAGCACTAGGGAATAACCCTTATTGCATCACCCACCCATCCGTATTTAACCCTGGATATCCACTAAAGAATGTGATTGGAACCAGCCAGGTGGGTTCCGTGGTGAAAACATTCTGGAATGGACTACCACAGGTACGAGGATGAACAGGCATCCCATTTAATGGTTCTGTTCCTGTCTCCTGACAGAAAGCGGCTGATGTAGAAAAGACAGCAGCTGTGTAGAGTTATACATGAAAAATAACTTTGATTAATCACAAGCGATTGTTTAAGATAAGAACAGGTTTCTGTCACATCTTATTTTGGAAGAATTACATTAATTGCATGGGTGCGCGACAGAGACCAGCTTATTTATTAATATTTCTGGCTGTGTTACACAATAATATTTTAAAACTAAAATGAAACACCCCGCGGGTATAGGAAGACTGCACCCACTCCAAAGTGCCCCCCCTCCTCCTCCCGCCCCTTTTCAGATTTACTAAAATACAATTTAAAAAATAAACGAATCACACCCGCAGATAAAACAGAACTTGTGTAAGCAGAAGAGAAAGACAAGAAACGTCTCTTTGTTTTCCTTATTCTACATCATTTGTGTCGTTTGACTACCAAATCTGAGATCAGATCACACACAGTGAAACAAATCACATCACTGGTTCGAGCAGTCTTTCTGTTTTGACACTAACCAGAGAATTACTGCATCGCAGCACTACCCACATTCAGGGGATTTAAAGATGAAATACATTGGAGCCGCTGCATGCTACAGTCCTAGAATCAGCATCTTAACAGCCTTCTGACAGTGGCACTAGACAGACCCGGGACACTCTCTCACTGCCATCAAGTTCTCATGTTAAGCACAGGCTAACCCCAGGGAGACGGGGTATGAAAGCGCAGTCCAATCTCCTGTGCCGTGGAAGTGAAAGTATATTAAAGCATAGGTAAGCATTGCAAAGCCCATGCTTAGACTGTAAGCTATTACTGCGCATCCCTCCGGGCTGCTTACCACAGTCTGGAAGCAGGAGTGCAGCTGGGTTAGGAAGGGTGGCTTGTCCTGCTGTGCCAGCACCCTCTTCTCCACCATGGTGCACTCCACGTCATCGTCCTGGATCACCACGTCCTTCTTCAGGATCTTGATGGCATACAGCTCATCCGAGCCCTTCATCTCCGCCAGCATTACCTGGAACACCAGCAAGGGGGCGCCATTCAGTCCCATTTCCACCACCTGCACTCTGCACATACACATTGTTCCACTATGGGCCCTATCCACAAATACGAAAACAGACTAAACTAATTCAACGGTAAACATTTCGACTGCAAGTCTGTTTCCAATGTCTTCAGTGCCTTGAAAAAGAAAATGACTCCTAGTCAAAAACGTCTGTCATTGAATTTAGTTTCTTTTACTTTTTAACTAAGATAAACTGTAATGGGATTTTTGTATATTCCACCCCTCAAAATGAAAACCGGACAGAATTTAAATAACAGATGACGAATTAACACCAAATAAAACAATTGTCACCTTGCCGAAGCTGCCCTTGCCCAGAACAGCCAGGAAGTTGAAGTCAGTCAGTTTGACCCGGTCCAGGTTGTTCGAGGGTAAACTTTGCTTATCATCTGGAGGGCTGATCACCTTCTTAGTGGGGCCGAGCCTGGCTTTCTACATCAACAAATGAGAGAGGTTCAGATCACTTATCTAATGATCCAGGAGTGACTGACTCCTGCTGTAGTTCATGGGGTTTGGAGGAGCACTGCACAGACAATTGTGAGAGCAAAAGATACTTTAGATTACATTTACATTTTCCTAATGTGTAATTTCTTACCTGTTTAATATGAATTGATTTAATATTGTTGTTTCTTACTAACTATTCCAGACAGAATTGCTTCTGAAAAGACTCCTCAGTGCTGATTGCGGGCAGGCATGTTCACGTTGCTCTGAAGCGCTGTGCAGCACTGATGCTCCCCAAATGTGTTGCTCAATGCTGTGCGACGATAACGAGAGCAGCCTAATTAAAGCAAACTACTAAAGTCACTGGGTGTCTGGAAAGAGACGTGGGGTCTAAATCAAAGCCATTGCATTGATTCTAATGGATGCCTTGCCTCGCCTTGCTTCAACCCAATCAGCTAAGAGTTGGATTCCAGTGAACCGGGGCAGCTCTCCCTTGATGAGGAGGATGGCTCCGCCACGCCTCATTTCTGACTGACGGATTTGTGTTACAGCAGGCGGGTCTCAAGTGTCCAGGAACAGTCACAAGGCAAACACAAGCACTGCACAAACTGCCCCCGAGACGGCTGAGCACTGCGTTGGTCCTGTTCTGCAATCTGCCAATAAGCCTGTCAAGATTTCTGCATGCCGCTGGATCTTCACAGGTTGTCCTGTCAAGGCTTTTGCAGCAGGGTAAAGAAGCTGTAAAGGATGTTGTGACAGAGACTGTACACGTGTGGGCTGGTATTGTGCACGCTTGTGCAAACGGATATGACAGACACACATGAAATGGACCCCTCAGACTCATGTATTTTTATTTATGGCACAGAAGGTTGCCATCCAAGGGATATTTTTTTTTTACAAAAACATATCTAGGCAACAAAGAGAAATCACTTGTGCTGGCGTGCAGCTGGAATGATGCAGTTCTGTTTCTTCTCGGTTCCCTTTTATAAAAGGCCCATCACATGCATGCCTGACTGCAGAGAGACTTGGACAGGCTGGAGAAGTCATGCAGTGAACCAGATTACTGACAGAAACAACAGGAGCTGGCTACTGTGTCGTATTACTGAGGTGCCTCGATGAGGCTCACTGTTGTTTCCTTTACTTCTAGAAACCAAAGCAAAGTGTCACCCAAATCAAGGCAGAGCACAGAGCAAAAGCTATGAGCCTGTAGAGCTTTCAAACACCTGGAACTGGGCAGCTGTAACATTTTACATTGTGTCTCTAATTACTGCGTATTTATATAGTTGTTACTATATAAATACTATATTACAATGTTATTATGCATAGTTACAATGTGCTTAATGTGTCATTTTTTTTTTTTTTTGCATGATGTAACCCTAACCCTTTTCTGATACAATTGTACACTTAAATATCTTGTGCAAAAAGATGTACATGTTAAGTAGATTTAACTATATATAATAACACTGGAATTATGTGTAAGTACACATGTATTTACAATGGGATTAGAGACACTTTATGTTAAGTGTTACTGTTGTCCTGACTCAGGGCATGCCTCTCTTTTGATGTGGCTTCTGTATTGTACCTACCCTGTTTGTGCCTGGAAGCATTATGCATAGAATTAAAAAAGCCACAATATTGTAAAAAAAAAAGCACAACACGCAATAGAAAGGAGACAAAACAAGTTCAATGAAAATTATTACAAGCGCTGAAACTTTTTACTGTCACACACCCCAAAAGACTATGCAGAAAAGAGCTTAACTGAGCCAGCCTAGAACACACGCACAACTGAAGCAGCTTTGAATTAAAAGGCAGCTTCACAGCAGTTTAAACTCTGCACCCACACACTCAAGAAAAAGATTCACTCTGAAAATCCAAGTCAAGCAAGCCCATCTTACTTCCTTCAGGACGCACCTTATCAGGGTCCTCCAGACTGTGACCCTGTAACCACACAGGACAGGGTACTTTATAACTGAGCAGAGTCGTACTGTTGTGCAAGATCACTGGATCAGACTGTGACCCTGTAACCACAAAGGACAGGGCACTGTATAACTGAGCCGAGTCGTACTGCTGTGTAAGATCACTGGATCAGACTGTGACCCTGTAACCACACAGGACAGGGTACTGTATAACTGAACAGAGTCGTACTGCTGTGCAAGATCACTGGATCAGACTGTGACCCTGTAACCACACAGGACAGGGTACTGTATAACTGAGCAGAGTCGTACTGCTGTGCAAAAATGTTTTGGACTTTCTCATTTTTTATTATTGTTATCAAATTGTGTTGATGGTTTTTTTCATGCATGACCTTGCTGTGGAACATATCTCTGGGAATAAAACATGCTGTGGAGCCTATATCTGAGAATAAAAATAAAAAGAAGAAAAAAAGAAATAAAGGCCAGTGCTGTGTGAGAAGCATCAATATTGCCCCCTTGTAGCATTGCATCTGTGGGGGGTGTAGACAGCTACTGTAGCAGTGCCAGGGGAGGCTTGAGAGAAGTCATGTTATCAAGCTGCAGCTCTGCTCATCATCATGTGATTATTTTCCACGGGGGTACTTCCAGCACAAGGAACACGGTGAAGTGCATTATATTCCTATCTTCCCAGCAGAGGCATGAGATACAGTATTTCATCGTGATCATCTCACCAATAAAGCAGCCTGGGCTGGTCTGTCATTGTTCACAGTGTTGTCATGTCTTCTGTGTGCTACTGTGCTGAGTTTCTGAACATTCTGCCATACAGGATCAAAGTATAATTACATGAGGTTAGGACAAGTCTGGGCCTTGTTTGGGTTTAACCTTAGTTAATGGAGGGGAAAGTCTGCCACCTAGTGGTGTTACTGCCACCCTTAAGCACACTAACCCACGCCCCCATAATCCTCTCCTTCCACTGTAACAATAGGCAATAGGATTGGTGTCTAGAACTCTGAAACAGCAATGAACTTAAGACAAATAAATGTTGAACAAAATAGTGTTGGAAGATTTTGTTATATTAAATATTAATGTTGAGTATATTTAAAAAAAAAAAAAAAAACCTTCCAAAAAAAAAACAACAACAAAAAAAAAAAAAAACACAGTGTCAGAATTCTGGAAATTGAAGGGAATTACTGAAATAAGTCCCCCTTCTAGACCCATGAACCCAACCTTAATCTAGAGTTAGTGGACGGACATTTGTGTAGACGTTCCTCCTCTATTCAGATCATTAAAACAGACCCGCTGAATCATGCGCTATGATGTGGACACCCGCTCATGCTTTATTCAACCCCTTCCTGAATCCTGTGAGCTTCTTTGGCCGGCGATGGAGCCAATCTAACATCTACTGCAATTCAGGAAGTCTACAGAGCCGCCACCAGAGGAGGCTGAAGTATGATTAAGTTGTGTATAATGAGATCCTTATTATGAAATCCCAACTTCCTTATCTTACACCTCAAAAGATCACAGTGAATCCCTCCTCCCTCCCTGGAGAATTACCCAGCCGGTACTGAGAGTGTACAGAAACCCGATCACTTCTAATCAACTCTTACAATGGATATTTATTGCGTTCAAGGATGAGGGTTTTTTTGCTCTGCTTCCCGTTGCCTGGGTAGCATGCATTGAGCACACAGAACATACAGACAAAAGCAATATTTTTCTTAAGAATCGGCGTCCTGCAGTAAAGTGAGCTCGACCTCAGTCAGTGGCTTTGACGATTACACTCAGCATTTCAAAAGCTACGAGTGGCACAGTTGCACAACTGAAAACAAGTCATGAGTTCTACTTCTGAAAAGCACATTGCAAGTGAAACGGGCAGCGCTGTGTGATGCTCTGCCATTACAGATTCGGTCCTGTCGGTGAGATGAGATGAGGTTAAAAGCTCTACAACCACAAATGCAAACAAGCCTGGCTCTTTTGCTCTGTAGCTGAGATGCTCGCTTGCAGTCGCTGTGGTTTCTGAATAATTCTGCACTGCACTTGAAAGAATGAATTTTCAGTAATATTTCCTGCACGCTGTTCTTGTTTATTTTATAACATGCACCGATTCATTTCCGTGCTCAAGATTCAAATCTGCCCGGAAGCTTCACAGGTTCAGAGCAGCTGTAAATCTCTTCCCCATGGCTGCACCACCCTGAGCACTTTGGTTCCCGTGTGGATTTGTTCCTGCAGTTAAACACTGCAGCACTGGGGAAGCAACTTAATCGCGCAACACCTGCTAAACTTTATTGCAGCTACCTTTACTGAACCTGTGCACAGGTGGCACACACATGCCTTGAGAAAAGCTTATAGAAGAACATCTGCCTCCTACAACAAGTAGTGTAGAAGATGCACCTTCACAAATCAGAGTGGACATGAAAACAGAAATGCAATTTCCAGTCTAGGTCTTTACCGTCTATCCAGGTTTATATAAGCACCACATATGACGTAAAGTCATTAACTAAACACTACTGCCGGTTCCATCTCGCTGCAGTCTAACAGCTGAGAGCATCCCAGTGACTTTAACATCATAGGCATCTGCTGCCATCTAATGGTTGATCTTGTCCTTGCAATGAATGGGTATATCATGGGTATTTTGTCATAAGAAATATTATTATTATTATTATTATTATTATTATTATTAATAAATTCTTGCATACATTGATTACTGGTTGGCTGATCTCTTATAGACAGCTTGTCTTACATTAATTGTTTTCTTTAGAGATCTCTATTATTATTACGGTATTTATTAAGTATTTTTTTTAGCTCAATTAGTGTTTTTAACTAGTAGTATCTGCCACTATCTTGCCAATACCCTATCGAAAATATATACAGTATATATAGACCCTTTTTTTGAAAACAAGTAGCCGCTTGTACGCTTGATGCAGAGAAGACAAACCCTGCATTCATTTCGACTCTTAAGTGGCAATAAATTGTTAATCAAAAACATTTTCCCCACAAAAAGAACCAGCACACAGCATAAAGGGGCTTTTGTGTGCAGGTGGTGAGCTGGGTTAACGTGCTTTAAAGAGGGGCCGAATGAAACAAGATGTTGCTAGGCACTGAACCCCCAGTTTAACATGATAATAACAAGTGTTTAGGAATAAAACATGCTCAGAATAATTACAAACACACAAAGGAATAGTGCCATTCAAAACAATACTCCGTTGTAAATGCATGTATGTATTTCTATATTTCTGGATTTTTTTTTATTTTTTTATGTAAGGGACTGACACACTTGACGAACTACAAATAACAGTTAATGCAGTTTAGAAATTTAACGCAAGCTGCAAAAGGAGTGAGGCTGGCAGTAATGATAATCCTGGACAGGAGGAGCTGCTGTGTCCTTCTGCTGCCTTCATAACGAGGGCGCGATTCCTGTTTCCAGGAGAGTAATGACAGTATTGTACATGGCAGATACACTGAGCCCCTGACCCCCTGTCACTTTGACATTTCCAGAGAGGGACACCATCAGCAGCTACTTCCTTCGGCTCTCCATGCTTCCTGATTGGCGAACGATGTGGCAGTGAATTTAACCCTTCTCTGCCTGGGATGCAGAGGGTGTTCTACTGTATCTCACAGGGTCCTGCTCTGTATTTGCACAGCAGTTCTGACTACTTCGTAGAAGTGAAGCCACTGATGAGGAATTGAAAGCACTAACATAAGATGGGATTGGATGTGTGAATAAATGCTAAAAGTTGTAACACCAACGAGTGCTGTATATCACTGGAGAAGCAGCATCAGGGCTTCGGGGGCTGTGTACTGTGTGTTGTGAAATGTTTCAAATGTTTGGAGTCATGATTGAAGAAACAGCATTTAAACATCTATTCATAGCGAGAGGCATTTGCATGTCCCCACTGTCATCCATTACTCAGATCATTCAAATTGCATTCAATTGATGAACAATTCTTCCGGCTCTGGTCCGAGAAAGTCATGATAGAGTACATGGTACGTACATCTCAGTAAATGTGTACAAGGCATGCCACTTTAGACCATGCTTACAGGGAAACTGAACCTTCTTCTATAGTCTGTTGTAAAAGACTAGTAGAAGTAAAACGCTGTACAGGAACTGCACAGTATTTCAATGTGTTGTGCCATTTAAAGGGTGTAATCCAAGGTATTAAAATCCACTGTCAGACCCTTACAGTACCTTTATCACTGCACAGTTACACTTTTCATTTCTAATGCACAGACTGAAGACATGGCACTATAGCCCCCTGGTTCACAGAAATGAGAGCCCCCCAGTTTAAGAAAAGCAGGATGGCACAGCGTGTGTTAGGTGGAGGTGTCTCTAATAGAATGGCGTAGAAATGATAAGCTGGACTTCCTAGTGATAAGGAGAGCAATATCAGAACGACAACGCAGCTCAAAAAACACCTGGATTTTAAAAACCGCAGGGACCACACCTTTAAGAGCACTGAAATGGACACAATGGAGACGTGACATTTGAACTCGGGTTTATGCAGTGATGATCAATGCCATCGTAACACTGCAGTGAACTCCCAGCTGAGCTACTAATTTACTAACAATTGTTTTTGTTCATCCGTGATCATCCCTGGCAGTGCCCGTGCAGGCCCATGGTACCCAACGCATGTGCACTGCTGCAAATCAACTAACACAGGAGAACAAAAAAATCTAAATGTTATGTTACAAAAAATCTATCAAATTAAAGGCTTGTTTTGAACATCACTTAGATTTTTTAAATGGTGCAAATTGTATTTAATGTAAAGACCTAAAAATGAACATGGTACATTGTACTATATTTTACCTTCCAGGTATTGCGAACTAAATAATACAGAGGTAAACCGTTTTTGCTGAATTTTAAAACACTAAAAGAAACTCAAATTCAATGACAAACCTGTCGACTATAAAGAATAGATTGTCGCATTTTCGGATGTTGCTTGGATGCTGTTGCTGAGTTTCAGAATAACTAAAACCAGTCACGGCTCCCGTATCCTGCATAAAACTACAACCCACAGCAGCCGTTGGCTCATTGTTAGTAAATTGGATCTATTTGTAGCAGCAAAAACTACAAACACCAGCGACAAAAAGTTTGTGAGAACATGTGTGACTGGAACACAGAGGAGAAAGCGCTACCTTTAGGAAGTGGATATTAATATGACAGCCCTGAAAGAGACAGAGGAGAGAGAGAGAGAGAAAGAGAGAGAGGGAGAGAGACAGAGAGAGAGAGAGAGAGACTGTGGAATTAGTAGAGGGAAAGTGCCAAGCAGCTATCGTTAGCAATAAGAAAATGTGGAGCAGAGAGACGAGAAGAGCTTACTGTACTTAAAAACTATTCCTTTTAAAAGTTTACCACATGCATGCTGCTTTTGCGCTTTGCCTTGCTCTTTTGCATAGTGGTTAAGGCGCTCGACTGCAGTGTGCATGGTTGCAGGCGTATATTCATAGTTGTTGTTTTTTTGGAATTTGGAACTTCCCAAATACCGCTGTAAAGATAGTGGCAGCAAAATTGTAATTATCCACGAAAAAAACCCACTCAACTCAGAGGCGATCGTTCAGGTTTATAATGAATATTTTTGTTATATGCTTTTCCATATGGCTCTATGATTCCTTATGATTCTTTATGGGCAGTACATGGTGCTTCAATATAAAGCACCCATTTAGACTTCACAGCACTGAACAGACACAGAGCTTCATCACTGCCAGTGACTTTCAGTGACCCACAAGCTCAGGTCCTCCCTCAGGAGATTCAGACTGGGGATATCCCATAATGACTAGCTGGTACCAGCAGCATTGTTATGGAAACATCACGGGCCGTCAAAGACTGATAACCAGCAATACGTGATTACAGGCCCCATCGCCATAATGAAGCCTTTGATGTTACTGCAGCTTGATGGGCAAATACACTTCACTGGAGCATTAGAAACATGACCATGTCAGCATGCCCTAACGGGGCTGCGTTTATACAGAATGGAGCCCCGACCGCTCCTGTTCCACAGTATCAGGGCTTCCTTAACCCAAGACTACGGGACATGAGCATGTGTGCAGTAGAATTGGAACAGACCAACGTGAAACAATGACTCGGGCCCCGGAATGGACCTTCACAACCAGGGTTGCATACCCCTGGGCTAAACGAACGATACAAAATCAATATGACAAAACGAGAAAGAAACATCTAAGGGACATTGAAATAAACTGCGGTACTCAGTTGTTCGGTTCTGGTTTTGCAATATTAATATGTTTTTATTTAAAAACTCAATTTAAATGTCATCAATGTTACCCTGATTCTAGTTATCACACAGCACGACTGTCTGACATCGGTGTAGCCTGTCTATTACCCCAGCCCGGGCGAGGGTCTCACCTCAAACTTCTGCCTGAGCTCCAAGTTCCCATCGTCAGCCTCAGAGATGGGCACGTTGTAGTACTCGCCCTCCTCTTGATTCAGCAACTTGAACCTGAACGGACGGACAAAGGAACAAGTGAGGAAACTGCAGCCAACTAACAGAGGAACGCAAGCACGAAGGAACCAAGGAAAAGTGGACCGAAAGAAAGGAAGAAGGAAAAAAGAGAAGAATGAAAGAGTGGAAGAATGAAAAAGAAAGAAAGAAAGGTTGCTAGATATATCGATAGATAGATAGATCAGACAGGCAGATTGATAAGACAGTCAGCTCGAGCCCAGGGTTACAGCCCCTTACCAGCCACACGCAGGGGACTTGATGAGCTCAGACACCCCGAAGGACAGGGAGCCCATGAAGTCATTCCTCGTCGTCCGGTCCCAGTCCCAGATCTCCACAGACAGGCGCCGGTCCTTATCTGTGGGCTTCAGTTTACTGGAAGCAGAGCAGAGGGGTGATGTGTTGAAACACTGCCTTCGTCAACTTAGCAGAAAACCTCTTTAGTGCCACTTTCTATCTTTAAATTGTCAATTAGCCAATTACAGTCTTAAACACCTAATTACCTGCATTCCACAATAACTTCTGAGAACTGCTGGGGACTTTTTGAAAGAGTTCCCTAGAGTTCAGTTGTGGGGAAATGCTGTGCATTACCTCCAGTGTGTAGGACAAAACATTTAGTCTCCTATAGATGAAATGCTAATATTACATTTTTTACATTATTAATTTCTTAGCAGACGCCCTTATCCAGGGCGACTTACAATTGTTACAAGATATCACATTATTTTTGCATACAATTACATTATTTTTTTACACATTATTTTTACATACAATTACCCATTTATACAGTTGGGTTTTTACTGGAGCAATCTAGGTAAAGTACCTTGCTCAAGGGTACAGCAGCAGTGTCCCCCACCTGGGATTGAACCCACGACCCTCTGGTCAAGAGTCCAGAGCCCTAACCACTACTCCACACTGCAGCACAGCACAATCCCAGTGCTACTATTGACTGCATTTTATGATCTATTTAGTAAATGTTAAAAAAAGCAGCAATTTCTTATATCCATGCATAGAGTAAAATGAAAGATACTGCAATGATACAGAGGGAAGTGGTTAACTGGGGTTCAGTGAAAAGCAGGAGAAGAACAAGGAGCTGAATGATACAGGGAGTCTTGCAATGATACCGACTCCCCTCCGCAAGCTTACAGACTCACAATGTGAAGGATTCGTTCCAGTTGGGGTTGAGGCAGGCGCGGATGGTTTTGGTCTTCTGTTTGGTTTCGTTTTTGGGGTCTGGGATCAGCTTCAGCTTCACGTAGGGGTCCGAGGATCCATTCGGGTCCATCGGAATCAGGTTCTTCCCCTCTCCCACTTTCAGAGGAAAAAAGAAAAGGACAACACAAGCAAATTGTTACAAACATTAAATAAATCAATAAATCAATAGAAACAAACCCTTGTCGGAATTCATTGTTTAGTGTCATGTTCCAACACTGAAGAAGAAACAAGGCGGGTTCGAACATTTACAGTGACAGCAAAGCAGAAGGGCTCTGCACAGACCAAGGCAGGTTACCAAGGAGGGCTGTTTGGATAAATAGAGGAGTTTACTGCATCTCAATAGCTTTGTGTCTGTGTACAGAATGTTCAGGACTAAGCAAGGAACACAATCAAAAGAAGATCACCTGATTAACTGCCTTGAACGCCATGTACTCTAAACACCAAAACAAATTTAAACTGTTTAGTCTCGCCAGGTTAAATAACCCTGCCAGAGGTGACAGGGACCTGTGAAAACAACGTGTTTATTCCACACATACTGCTAAAGCCACTAAGTCTCGTGTCATCTGATATTTTTCCAAGACTAGAGACAGACAACCCCACCCCACCCCATCAGGCTGCAGCTTTAACTCATGAGTTGTTTTTTTTTAAAGAATGTTTCCTTTTCTTTTCTTTTTTAAATGCAGTTTGATATAAGTGACGCTTTTCCAGACTGCTGTGAAGCATTCGTTAGCAAGCTCTTGCGTTAAAGCTCTGTGTGTGCGGCCCTCTCTGTCTCAGGAACTCTGTTCAGTGGAGACAGGACTACACACGAGGCGGGTGGATGTAAGACCCAATTAATACACAAACTCCTGAGCTCTGTGCAATTAGACCATCAACGTGTGTGCTTCACCTCTGGTGGCGGCTGGCATTTTCACTAATAAGCCTTTGATGAGAGGCTCTTGCTGGGTATTCTCTGAAGCAGCAGAGAGTTTACTGCAGGTCAAGACTAGTTAACCAACAGTCACTAGATTAATGGACATTGCCTTCAGAATCAGGATCTGGTTTAATTGCCTCTTCAGTTTTCTCTGCAATTAGCAGTAGCACACGTTCGCTAGGTTCCCCAACAGCACATTTAAGAACTGCACTTAATTTAACTCTTGGGGGACTGACGTGGCTCTACTGAGATGTCCCATTATTTAGCACATTCATGTCTTGGGAGATACTTCAGAAACTACAGCACAATACTGAACTTGTATACAAGGTGCATTATACTTTGAATATTCACATGTTATTTTGTGTTTGTTTTTTTGCAGTGATACATCGGTATCAAGATTAATCTGTACAAGCATTTAACGCAATATTAATGCCTGCAGTTCCTTCATTTTCCCATCAGAGGGAGCAGGCAGCTCAGAATATATAAACTGTAAGAGATGAATCATCTGAAAATGAAAGATTTGTGTCTGTGGGTGCGGAGGAGGGAACCGTGTACACTGAACAGGTATTATGGACACACCAAGTAGTATTTGGGCTAACTGGTGTTATTTCCAAAACCACCTTCATGAAGCCTGCTGCTTTCAGCCTTATCTGCTTTAATCCCTTTTTCATGCAGTGAGGTCTGTGTTGTTCAGCAAAAGCAAGGCTCTGATTTCCCTGAGGAAGCAGCTGCATCGTGCCGGTGCTGACTCAGGCAGCTCCAGGGAACACCCCAGCCTCCACTGCTGCCTGAACATGTTGTGACATTTCTGAACTGCACCCAATATATAATTATATATATATACAGTATATGCGCAAGGACGTGTGTTAACACAGGCAGGAAGGAAATATGCATTTCTTAACTTTAATTGGTCTAAATGTTTTATGCAAACTGCTTTGTAATACCTGCGCACTTATCAAGCTAACAGAGCTAACAGTGTGTTCGAACAAACTCCAGGGTGACAGTATGCGACATAAACACAGCTAACAGTACCTTTCGCAGGATATACCACCCCTTTCCAAAGCTTTTCAGCTGCTAAATAATAGTATTTCCCAGGTTACAGCAGAGCCGTCCACGTGTGATATGGATTCAATGGATTACAACCCCTTTAATGCAAAAAGTAAAATGTTACGGCAGCAGTGCATTCGTTTCCTTTTACACACTGTCAGTAAGAACACATGTACTCTGTTGTCAGAGGCTCCACATGACTGCGTTGCAGTGCGCGAGTGCTGTTTTTCCCAGGCTGAATCATCTGTATAGAAATACTTCTTGTTCAATACTTTCCTGAGCGGTTGTTTTGCCTGTACACAATCAATGCATCTGCCCAGTTAACAGAAGGATTTCCTCTCCGATTCCCAGACGGATCCCAAGATGGGCTTTTATATATGCAGTTTTAATAAGGAAGTACTCTTCCAAGAAAAAAAAGTAACTGAACTATTGATTGTTTACAGATTGGGTCCCTGCATGCTCCCGTTACCGGTGCATCAAATGCATTTTATTTTTTCAAGTATGCAGAAAAAAAAAATATATTTTTGCAAATAATTCTGTATCCTTTTAGCAGGATACAGATTTGCCACTCTTGTGTGCAAGCTGAGGCAGAAGCTTAAGTTGATACAATAGGAAATAATAATAACCTGCTCTAAAAGTGTGTTTATATGAGTCTGTTAGTAGTAATAGGGAGTACAGGAATAATGATAAAAAAAGAAACACACACACACTAGTTAGGGCATCTTAAATTGATATTCTGCTGCATGTAGTTTTATTTCCTCCAGGAGTATTTCTCACTGTCAACAACATTTTTCCCCATGCTCTTGCTTGCATAACGCTTGGCCGCATGCATTTTTAATGTAGAGCATCCTGTACAGAATTGGCAAGAGGCTTCTTGTTCCTGCACACTTGCAATGCTTAGTGGGGTCGTTTGACTTAGGAGAGACACTTTGCCTCAAGGCAGTGTGTCCTAGTCGATTAGCACAACAATTTGAAGCCCTTCGCCTCTTGGTTACAATGTTGTATAGAAAGACATGAACATCATGTTGTCATTACAAGGTGAGATGCTGTAACTGGCACTAATGGACCCCTTAGCTGTCAGTCTGTCAGGGAGGGCAAGCACGTGCTGAAGCATGCCTGTTCAGATCACAGTAAAATGATTTGCAATGAAACCCTGGTTACAGGTTAGAACCTCGGCAGTTGGCCTTTCGGTCAGGTAGCTTTCTTACCTTCCCAGCAGTAAGATCTGCTTTCTGAGTCAGTCGGGTAGGTTAAGCCAATGGAAACCTGACCAGTGTGTACGGTAAGTGGCGTAGGAGTGAATGAGGCTTCTGACCTTACGCTAAATGTCTTGTTCTTGGTAACGCTTCTAAGCTCTAATGAAGAGAACACTCTCTTCCGATTATGCGTGATTACCTTTTACTTTTAGGAACACTTTTCACTATTCAAAAAATCCCAATCTGATACAATGCAAACGTCAATGTCAATCTGATAATCACTTTATTAAAGCTAATATTTTAATTGACAACGGGCTGGTGGTGAACTTGACTAACTGAATAGGAGTTAGATCAGCTTGAGCTTCCTTGTCTTTTTCAGATGTCTGACTCTTTCAAACAGCAGTGCAATGCAGCAGGAAGCCACAGTGTTAGGCAACAGAAACAGCAAAGCAGGTCTGTTGGTTGAGAAACAATTGTAGCTTGACATTTTATTGTGGAAACAGTCTAGCCTCGATGCTCCTTTCTTTACAGAGTCCTGTCTCTGCAGACACCAGTAAAAGTGTTCCAGGGCAATTAATATCACACTTTGAATGATAACCCACTAATTAGAGGCAATTAAAATGCTGCAAGAAAAAAAGAGACCTACACTATCAATGTCAGTTTCAGCGTCAGGAATGGAGACCACGCAGAACGAGGGCTGCACTGCCAAATATTTTAATAACCTGAGCGTGAGAGAATTGCCATGAGGCAGTAGTTAGCAGGAACAAAGCTGTTCATCTCCTGCCTGCCTGTTGTTTGTTTATAGAAGCAGCAGAACTAAATCAACCCTTCAAATAGGACTCCGGCACAAAAACACCCAGCTGCTTTCATTTTTAGCTGGATCTCTTTTTATTTCTGCATCTGAACCTTCGGTGTCATCCAAAAGGCTTTTCAACTGCATTCGCGTGCAAGTTACTGTAAACAAAGAAAAAAGAAACTTGTGTTTGATCCCATCACAGCAAAACAATAAACAAAGATCAGGCCCCGAAGCTTGCTTTGTAAACACTGGCATGCAGAGGACATCTGGAGCTTCCTGATAACATTGTCTTGGGTGGCCACGGTCACCTCTGTGAAGGCTTGGATTAAGTTAGCTTGTGACAGACACTGTGGGGTTCAGACACTCCCAATGCCTGAGAGTCACCGTCACGGAAGCTGCTGGCTTCCGATCTGTTTATTAAAAATCACACGCACTCACGCAGAATAACAAACTATCACCTGGCAAAGTGTCCTCAACAAGCAAGTCACCGACATTAATGCACTTGAGACCAAGTTTAGTAAGTGCTTGTGTGAATGCTTAAATCTGCACTGAAAGGGATAAAAAAAACACACACATCAAGACCAGTAAGAAGGATCTTTGGTACTTGTTGGAGCTGTTAAATGAATCCTGCATTTTTTGCTACCTTAACATTCTGTTGTAACAGAATAATTTGGTGCTGACACGAAAGTGTAGAAAATTGGGCTGTTAATGCTTTCTATTACATATTGCTTTTTTGTTCTGCCTAACTTGTTCTTCACCCCTTCACCTCCGTGAAAACAGGCATTGCTTTTCTGAATCTGTTGGTACAGTCCCTGATAATCAAAATGCATCTTGAAATGCATGTGTGAAGTGGAATTCACAGAACAATAGGGATTCTTTGTAATACTCTACTTTCGCACAGCACAGAAAAGACGTTAAGAAAGAAAGGTTTAATTGCACGACACAGGACTAAAAACGGCTAGAGAAATAGATTTTACATTTCTCTTTCTTACATTGCCTTCAGTAAACCGTTGGTCTTTGCTCGTGGACAAGAGTTCAGCATCTGCTACCATAACTGCGACAAAGTGCTGTCACCTGCCTTGACATGTTAAATAACATCTTAGCTGTCCCACTTATTTATTTATCTCTGTTGAGAACTCAGTATGTTCATGTCTCACATTATGTAACAATCTCATTTCACCCTGCTTCAATGAGCCCTCAAGTCAGAGACTGAGCGGCACACTTAAGCGGGGCCCCGTTTGGTCTTGCGATGATGTTTGGAAGGATTTCAAATGGCTTAAAAATAACCTCCTTGTGAAATGTGTATTTAAGGTGTGCAGACAAAACCGCCTTCCCCTTGCCTGCGACAGCCCTCCCCGCATGAGTGTTTGAACTCCAGAGTCATGCTGTTACAGTATACCAATCAATGTTTACCCTGCAGTAATGCATGAAGCACTGTACCTTCTAGCTGGGCTTCTGCAGTTCAAACACTCATTGCATGCAGGCTCTCACATGCTTTTACACCTTGAAAGTTCCAGATACAGTCTATACAGTGAACATCTCTGCAAAGAGTTCTAAAAAATATATCCCCTGCTAATATGAAGTCATATTCTCAAATGGTCTCCGAGATTGGTGTTTGAATATTGACGTAAGCCGCTACAAATACAGTCACAAAAGGATGTATTTTTCTACAAGCGATCGATCTTGAGCTGGGGAATCACAGAACACGGTTGTGTACCGAGTGTGAAGCCAGTATCTCAAAATATCCCCCCGTCTTTAATTCTGTAAACCAAAAAAAGTGAATTGAGCGCAACACGACACCCATCTTGGATCGCAGTGGCTTGTAAAAGCTTCTCTCGTGGGGATGCTTAATTCACTTAAATATCTGCTTCGCACAATAAAAAGCTTTGCATTGTGGTGCTGTTTTTGTTCTGGCAATTGCTCCAAGCCCCGGCTAAGGGGAGGAAGGTATCTTTTTAGGACCATTGATTGTCCCCTGAAAAATGGTAAGACTGTCAGCTTCACTTCACCCTTTGATGGGGATGGATACAGTACCATTAGTTTGCAGCCTATCAATACTAGATCAATAGCACCCATAAACAGGACTGGCTGAAAAGAACTGCTGGCTTACTGCTCTCCTGTAATTGACAGCGTCGTAGCTCATTGCAATGCCGACTGTCACTGCAGAGCACTGCTTCCACTTTCATAATAAAATAACAGCTCATTACTCCCTCAGCTCTGTAACAGGCTCCACCGAGTAGAGAGCCGCAGAGTGACGTCCACGCTGCAAGGAATGCTTAACAAGGCAAGACCGCTCCACACCTTGCTGACCTGCTTATTCTAGGTAATACTTCAAGCTTTGCATGAAGCTCATTACGTCCCGCTCTACATGGTGCTGAACACTCTTTCTGTGGCATCAGTTGATTCTAGTAAGGTGCCCGGGACAGTGGATGTGTCCCTTACACTGTGCAAGGATAGAGAAATACAACTACTGTTGTATTTTCAATAGTCGTGGTGAAGGTGAAAGTGAAAGCGAAGAGACCTGCAATCGTGCACACTGAACAGCACTCCATATTCACAAAGCAGGCACTTCCAATATACAACTAGCAGTCACAGTACAAGCCTCCCCACTGTTAACCATCACTACACACTGATGTTTACAGCTATTCCTTTTCCTTCTATTTCTTCATCTGTCATTTCTTTTCGAAACGGGCTGTATAAATTAGTACACTTCAATTATCTGAGGGGGACTATTATAAACCTAAATAGACCAAAGCATCTAATTGCATTGCACAGCTGCTATCTTGATAGTTGCCAATTACAAAGAAACCTATTAAACTGTATCCCAATGGCAACTGAACAGTGCTGTACGCTCAGCTTTTCACAACGATACTGTTCTCTGCACACAAACACATACCACACACGCATGCATGCATGCACACACGCACAGGCACGCGCACGCACGTCATATGACTGTTATTCCATTAGGACATGACAATGCGCTGCATCGATAGGCTGTTTATTTTTCATTTCCCCACTCCTCCTCCTCCTCTTTGATCCCTCTCTCTTTCTTTCCTATCTTTTTTCTTCATTACCATTTTATTCTGACTTTATTTCTTCTTTTAATTTCCTGAAGCCTGTATCATTCTGTTTCCTAGCAGGTATATTTATCATCTGTCATCGCAGATTTATCCGATGGCTACGATTTCTGGGAGGCATTAGGCAAATCCAGATAAGACGTCTTTCATTTTCAGAAAGAATAAGTAAGAGAAGTAAAACAATCAGACACAAAGTCACGCAGACAAACGTTTAAGCTTCAGTTATAAGCAGAGCGACGTTGATGAAGGCACAAGCTGAAGTGCCTGTCTGCTTGACTTAGTATCTTATAGTCATATTATACATCAGAGACCTCTCTGTTCACATACCTGTGACATGCAGCTGGTCTCCAGTCACTTCAATCTTCAGAAACAGCCGCCCTCTTCTCTCTGTGAAGTCGGTGCCACAGAGACTGGGCACGTTCATTACACACACCTTGTGCACATTCATATCACAAGCTGGGGAGAAAGGTGGTGGGGTGAGGGTCAGTTTGCAGCGTAAAGGCAACAGGGCGTAAAAAACAAACAAACAAACACAAACACATGGACCAAAACCAGTCCAAAATCATCAGAAGGGGTGCGAAGTTTTGTGTCTTTAAAAAAAATGTATAAATAAATAAATAAATAATAATAATAATAATAATAATAATAACCTGTATTTATAGAGTGCCTTTCATACACAATGGTTTAAAGCGCTTTACAGACAGTTAAAAACAGAGCAGTATATTTTAAAAATACAATAAAAATGAAAATAAAATACAAATAAGCTTAAAAAGTGGAAATTAAAAGGCTAAGTTATAAAGAAATGTCTTGAGCCTGGACTTGAACATTTCCAGGGAGGGAGCTCATTGAACTGACTCAGGCAGGGAGTTCCAGAGTGGAGGGGCTTGAACACACAAGGCTGCTGCTCCCTTCCTCTTCAGCCTCACCCTTGGAACACAGAGAAGATCACAACTAGCAGACCTCAATACCCGTCGAGGCTCATAGCGAGGCAACATCTCTGTCAAATAATCTGCAGCCATCCCATTTAGAGCTTTATATGTTAACATTAAAATCTTAAAATCAATCCTGTATTTTACTGGGCGCCAGTGCAGAGATGCCAGCACAGGATTAATGTGGGATGTCTTTTTTTGTTTTAATTAAAACTCTAGCAGCTGCATTCTGCACAAGCTGCAAATGAGACATAGCGTGGCTAGTGAGTCCGGCAAAGAGGGAATTACAATAATCTAATCTAGAAGAAAGAAAAGCATGGACTAATTTTTCAGCATCAGTAAACGAGGTAAAAGATCTGATTTTAACAATATTTCTAAGACTGTTTGTTGTACACACTGATTAATAGAGACAGGATTTCCAATGTATTTCCCACTGTCCAGCGGAGGATAAGGAGCACAGAAAAGAGATGGAAACACAAGCAAACGGACTAGCAAGGGCTAGAGGGGAGGAAGTGGAGCCTTTTACTGTTTTAATAACTTTACAGGGCCGATGCTCTCTCTGCCTAACACACAGCGTGCATGAATGCGTGACACCCAGCATGTGACGTTAATTCAAACAGTGCTTAACTTCATTTAACAAGGTGACCATCATGATTTTGAACCCAGGGAAAGGCATGCCTGTGACTGGAATGCAGAGCACGCTTGTTATTAGCATCAGCCTTGTCCTGGTATTTCTGAGTGGAGTCCCTGCAGAAATCATTTAGTCTGAATGCCTCTCATCATTAAACGACTGAGCTGGTCTTAGGAGGTCATTAATAGCATTTATTTTGTAATCTCCAAGATCCAGCAATGCTAAAAGTAACATGAGTTATAATGAACTCTGAATTCTTAATGAGCAATGGAAGAAAACTATTTCAAATTTGTTACAAGTATGTAATGCATCGAATTTGCTGAATTACAATTTGTCCAGCGCTCGGGGATTGCAAATCAGTGTCAAGCTTATTAGTTTACAGGCTAAATAAAAACAGAACCTACTGTCACATTTCATCCCTTGGTGAATGAGTCCGTATAGTAGGGAGCCGCAGTGATCACAAAACGTGGGGCTTCCATACGTGTGGATTTTAAACTTGTGTTTGCTTCTAGGATCCTGCAAAGAGAGGAGAGTGACACTTTTAAATATACAGACACCTTGCACTTACTAATGTTACACAACTGTTACCGTACCAATTCCATTCCAACAACTGTATATCAATAGCAACGCCTTGTGCATTAATACATGTTGCTCTTGATAGTTTTTACACTTATTTCAGCATTTTTGTGACGTATACAGCAGGTAGACTAAAGGGGTATCTGTGGACAAACAATCACACCGATTGAAAGAACCTTTATTTCAAGAATAGCTCTGGTATATTTTTAGAAATTATTTACAAAGGATATCTCAGCTGAGACACAACATTGCAATTCCTACTGCACTACCCTGTAACCCTACTGAAGCCCACTGCAGTACCTCCTGCAGACAGCAGCTCTTCATGTACCAGACAGTCTAGGCACTGAAGTACCGAGTCACGCCGTGCATGAAGGTGCAGCGCTGGTCTCCTGCTCTCCAGTGTCGTGATTCTGATTAAACTGCACTCCCTGACAGCACGCCTTGTAATCTAGAGCCTGTGCAGGTCGTGCCGGGGACCTGTCTGCTGAACACCCAGCGCACATCACTGCAAATCCCAGCTGTCACTCCAGCCAGGCCTTGAAGCACCAAGGCAAAGGATCTTGGGTAGCCCCTGAGCACCCAGACTCCCCCTGGCATGGCAGACCAGGCTGGCGGCCTAATTATACACAATTGGAAACTGGAACTGGAATCCTAGGAAATGATCATTTCTACTAACATATAATCCTCTTGTGTTAAGATTCAGAGATTGAGCTGAAATCCATTAAAACCAGGGGTTCCAACTTATGTTAAACAGAGAGTCAGTGTGATGCAACCTGTCAGGAACAGACGTGGGTTCACACTTGATTGCCCAGTATCCATTCCCTGATATTTCACTGTCGCTGGAGCTCAAAACGCATTCCTTTGAGATTTGCATCATATGGCTTGTTACACTTTAATAGGTAATTTATGACTTTAATGTTGCATGTATTTTTAATCAAATATTCAATAGGAGGTTATTGCTATAGTTGAGAGTAGAAGAAATTTATTACAGTTGACATCAATGTCTGCGCGGGGACTGCCAATGGAAATTAGCCGGCTAGCTAAATTGAAAATGCAATGCATCTTGTGTCATGCAAGTGACTCTTCTGTTATAATTGTATGTTTCCCTGATAAATAAATACAACAAACAAACAATCTGCATCAATTGGAGTGGAGGCAGTGTAACGAAGCGTGTGATAACCAATTCGCTTCATGCATTAAGGGATCACCCTAGAGCCTGCGGCATTTTTCTTCCTTCTCAAACGTTAGAGTTTAAGCAGCCTGTATGGTGTGTTTGCTTGTTCTAAAGATGGGGTCAAACAATTCAGAGAGGTAGAACATGCAGAAAACACAAAACACAGTACCTGTGATTGTACCAAAGAGCCAATCTTGTTCCATGCCCTTTTTCTACTAGAACATTATCCCAGCAGCGTGAACCTTATCACACTTTGAATCCCTAACCCATTAACTACAGAGCCTCTCAGATGAACATCCCACCCCAGCAGGTGCATCTCCCTGTTCCATGCTGCTCTACGCTTTTGTGAAGGGTGCCATGCTATTTGGCTGCAACACCAGTGGATGGTTGCGCTTGCGTTCTCCAGATGACTGCTGACTCACAATGTGGGAATGGTGCTTTTCATAAACCCTTATAGTGACAGGTGGCAGGTGTTCCTCAAGTCGCCTGAGCATTCCACAGCACTCTATTTAGTGTCATCCCTCCTGTGAGTTCTAGTGCTTTTAGACTCATCGTTTTTCCTTGACACAGAACAAGATTTGTTTTTAAACAGTGTTACACCTCTCTCTTCGTTTTTCTTGCTTGCTTGGCACGCTGTCACTCCGCTCCCCGGCTCACTAGACCCTGTCTGTCTGTCTGTCTGAACCTCCATCATTCATCAAGCCGACACAGATTCCCCCTCCCCACCGATGCGTCCTGCTGTCAGCCCGAGTTGTGTAGGGGTTACCCTCACAGTCCGTGTGATGACCCGGGGCCTGGCCTGGCTGTGCCAGCAGCTCACCAGTGACCTGCTCATTCTGTGTCACTGTACAGAGGGGTTTGGAACAGGGCCAGCAGCAGTTACTGACCTTTTGAAAAAGTCTTGAAAGAGGAAAAAAGATTATATATATATATATTATATCTCAACTGTAGATGAGGTTTAATACGCAAACCTTTTTTCCTTCGAGATGAATGACGGGATGGCAGCACACGTCAGTGATTGCAGCACCACTCACAAGCACACACCCTGCAGTGGCATCAAAGTAGCTGTCAGTGCTGCCTGGCCACCCGCTGACCAACCAAGCAGAGCCCCGCTTCTCCTGTCCACACAGCTATTATTAGCATGCAGAGTCACATTTCTCCCCCTCTCTCTGCTGTGACCTGTCGTAATTACAGAGCTGTCATGTAAAGACTGACACTTTCAGTGAGTCGTATCTTTTGGCCCCACCGAGTTTGTGTTTTTTTGTTTCTCCTAGACTGAACAATGACAAAGGTCTCACCAAGGTACAGAGGTGCGTGACACCTGCAGCCCCATGTCATGATTTAATGAACAGCCGGTTGCTGTAGCAGTGCTATATTTAGCGGTCAAGCATAATATATACTGTACACAGTGTGAAACCGGAGTGCAGGCAACACAAATCCCAGAGCAATACTGCTAGCTGACACATGCTGGTGAGAGGTGCCCCTGTCCTGAGTGATGAACAGCAGTGACCCTGGTCTGCTCTTGAATGCCCCAGGTATGTTCTCAGTCTGGTGCTGTATCGTGAAATCTGGATTGGCCCTGGAATTATGTTTCAATTACAGCAGCTTAATCCATTAGAAAGTACAGATTTAATTAATAGAAGAAAAAAGAAGCTAGCTGCAGTTCTGCAAGATTTGTGAAGATGTGACCTTATTATGAATGCCCGAGAGACGTTTGTGGTTTTTTTTTTTTTTTAGATCCAAGAGGAGAAATCGGGTTCTATTTAAGAGAAAAAGCAAACGCGAGCTTGAATTAGCCAAGAGCCCTTCTGTGCGTGCGTCAGTGCCTGTTACTAGTCACTGTGATGGGTCTCCTGGCTCCATGCATGACGCCTCCCTTCAGCACTCAGCTTGCAATGCACTGTATTGTTCACTGAATGCAGATTTTCTTTTTCTCTTTTTATAAATGAGGATTCCTATTATTGAAAAGAAGAACCACAAAGCTGTCACTGTGCTTTCACCCCAGAGCGTTCTTCTGGTTTAACCTCAGGAGATAATGGTGCCAAACGGGAGAAGGGGGGAATCATTTCTCACTTTCGACTCGAACTGACCTCCTCTGTATGCCTCGCTCACATGCTCATGCAGTCTCCGACTGCCATCACATCAGAAGTGACTAAACGTCGGTGCCACGCAGGGTAAACACTGCTCCGTGGTGTCAGTCCGTGTCAGACCGGACTGCCTGTTGTACAAGCTCGTTTAATAGAGCTCAGTGTACGCTGTAACAATGGAGAGCTGGAGACATCAGGGCCATGTCAGATCTGATAAAACAGAAGCAGCCAAGTCTCTGGTGTTGATCCAGCTTATTTGTTTCTTTGTTTTTCTGTAAAGCAGAACGTCAAAGTTACAAACCCCACGCTTACAAACTGGCCACAGCGCACAGCAGCCATTCAGACTATCCAACACCCTCCATTCCCAATGTGTTTGAGAATGATCCTGTATCGTACCCAACACAGCCAGGTTTACTGCTAGTCTGTGCTGACTGTGTGCAGACCCGGTATACTCGGCAGCCACAAGTAGCTCTTTCTACAACTTTATCAATTGCTGAACCAGTTTTCTTATTTACTTTCATAAAATGCCACACAGCTCCGTTTTTTTGGGCGCCCGTTAAGCTATGTCCCTGCAACAACCATGACTGCAATTCCCACTGTTCACAGACAGGGGGCAGCAAATACACATCCTGTTGTCAGGCATGCCAGCAATTTACCCCTGTGCTGAATTCACTCGTACATTTTTTTTTTTATGACACATTTTAAAAATAATTGCTTTGAAAAAAAGAACAGAACAGTGATTGTTTTGAATGTATATGGAAACAAACTGAATGTCATTTCAGGAAAATGTCAGTGTAGGAGCATGAATATTGCATAACACTAATGTATTACAAGAGATTGATATTAACTGTCATGCGATGCTTTAGTTTTTTAGTTTTAGTTTTTTTGAACTTGAACTTGGACTCCACTAACTCAGATCATGGTGTTTTTCCAAATTACATTCCTGCTGTTGCTGTTAATAGAGTCACTGTGGAGTATTTTATGCACTCACAGGAGGCCGACTCATTTTTTGTTACTAAGCATTTAAGAATTATTGCGGGGTAATCACCTCACGGTATTATATTCTTGTTTGATAATTTAAACTTTTTAGTTAAAGTTTTCCCATCCTAACCCAACGACAGAGTTACTACATCTCTGTGTTCTACTGATTTTTGTAACCGCAAAAATCTAGGATTTCTTCATATTAACATTTGCAGTTTACTTCCTAAATCTGACTTCCTAAAGTGTGGTTGCATAGTTCTAGCCCTGACGTGTTACTTATTTCTGAGACTCGGCTGTTTTGGATCATGAAGTACATTTAACAGGTTATGATATGTTTCGTCAAGATAGATCGAAGGGAGGTGGGGTTGCCAATTAAAAGTTATTTACAGTGCTTGCTTGCACTATCTAAATCAATTCCTAAACAACTTACTTGTAATAAAAATTCAGTTGGGTGAAAAAACATTTCTAATGGTTGCTGGCTGTTATAGACCACCTCCAGTCCCGACAAGCACCTTAATTATGTTTAGCGAATCACTTGCTCACTATATAAATTCTGAGTCTGTTTTATTAGGAGATCTAAATTGGGACATGACTAAACCTTGTGACATTGTTAAGCATCAGATGGACTCTTTTCCAAATGATAACAGAACCTACTAGATTTGATACCTGACAAATCAACTCTAACTGATATTAATCTTACTAACACCGCTTTGAAATATCAATCAGCTGTCTTTTGACAGGACTTGAGTGACCTTTGCTTTACAGATTGTATTTGAAACGGCTTTATAGAAAAGCTACCTTCTATGGTTTTATTAAAACGAAGCTTAAGAAATTTTACAAGATTTAGCATTATTAAACTGGAGTAGAATTAGTTTAATTTCATGGGCCATTTCTAAAGATACTTTTAGTAATATTGTTAACAAACTTGCGCCAAAGAAAAAGTTTAGAGTTCAAAATCATAGTAGCCCTTGGTTTAATTTTGAATTGTCTTCTCTAATAGAGCAACAAAATCTAGCATGACGAAAGGCAAGGACTACTAAGGATCATGGTGACTGGCTTTCTTTTACGCAAACCAGAAATAAATGTACTCGGGGCTATTAGAAAGGCTAAAGTCGATTACTATAATTACCAACTTACTAATCTTGGAAACAATCCTAAGGAATTTTGGCAGACAGTTAAAATGATGGAGAATACATCTTCATCCTCACATTTACCTAAACAGCTTTGAAAGTTTTAAATGATGTCATGACAGCCCTTGATAACATGCAAACTTGTGCTGCTATCTTCATAGACCCATCAAAGGCGTTTGACACTTTTGATCATGCCATTCTTTTGAAAAGGTTGAGTGGTATTGGTTTCAATAAGGACTCTCTTGCATGGTTTCAGAATTATTTTTCGAATCGGGTTCACTGTGTAAAATCAGACAGATTTGTCTCTCACTCTCTTACAGTTACATTAACTTTTAACACATTGACAATCTACAAGTTAAGGTTAAGTCTAGACTTGTTTTTTTATTTCACAACAAATCTTGTTTTACTCATTCGACGAAGTGAATTCTAGTTCAGACGTCGGTTTTCCTCGTTCTCGATTATGGTGATGTCATTTATAAAATCGCCTCCAGGATCGCTCTTAGGAGGCTTTATGTCTTATGCCATTCAGCGATCAGATTTGCGACAGGCGCTCCTTATCATATCACTGCCGTCTTTATTCTTTGATGAAATGTCCCTCTTTACATACGAAGCGTTTGACCCATTGGTATTTATTCATTAACAGATCGCTGCTTGGTATAACCCCTACTTATTTGCATAATCTGTTACAATTTTCATCGCCATCTTATCATTTAAGATCAGATGAATTTATTAAACTAGTTCTACAAGTTTTTTGAGTCTGCCCAATTAAACACATTTTCATCAAGGCTCAGTCAGAACCTTTACAAAGTTAAGTGCGTAGACATCAGCGCCTGGAATTCAGCAGCTTGTATTTGCTGTTGGCTATTACGACAGCACAGTCCCCATCACATCCCTGATGAAAGCAGCTTTCTTTCAATTGCACAGCGCCCCGAATCCCAGGCTCTCACAAGCTCTCTAATTAGCACAACAACAGCCCCTCAGTATTGCACTGTACACTAGTTAACGGGAGTGATACAGCCAGCTGCAGTTAGTCACATCCACCCACGTACAGCTGATACACATGGATTGGATTTTTCTCAGAGATCACAGGTTATCCTTTAATAATAAATGTCTCACTGTGATTACTCCTGCACCTCTTTCTTTCTTTCTTTCTCTTTCTTTCTTTCTTTCTTTCTTTCTTTCTTTCTTTCTTTCTTTCTTTCCAGTATCATTATTGAAAGGGAGAGAGTGTTATAACAGTATCATTATTGAAAGGGAGGGGGTGCTACAGTATCAATTCAACGCAAAAGAGATTGATGGCATTATCTAACTGATTTCCCCTGACTAAACCTCAGAGCATCATGAACTATTGATTGAGCTGCTCAGAAGGAACTCTGCATTTCCAACCTGTAATTCCAGCATGACTGACCCGTCTTATTAACGGTTCATTTCCTATAAAAAAATTCAGTGTGATACGGGTAATAAAGCTACGGGTTAATAAAGGGTCAGTCACTTACTTTCTGAACAATTTTGCTTTCCAGCTACAGTTAATGGGGTGATACTGGTATATTGTGATTTTGTTTTTCAAAACATTTCGCTGCTATTCAGCATCAAGTGTAGGAATTTGCCATCAATGCTTTCGATATATACTTTTTTTTCTGTGATCAAGGAGAAACTTATCCTACAATGAGGTCAACTTCCAAACTGAAATGACTGGTCAATATACTGCTGGAGCTGCATCAGGCTTTAACTGAAGTATCATTTCCATTGCGTGGGTGTGTCGCAGTGTTTTAGATTTGTTTTGTTCTCACGTTTGGGTATTTATTTTTTTCGCTCCTCGTAACTTCCCCAACCGGCCCCCATGGTATGCTCCCTACCTATCTGTGGACATTTCCTCTGTAACACCACGGGAGCGCAAAGGCCAATGCATCGCTCCCTGGGGGTCTCCAGTCAAAATCGGCATCATCCCTGCCCTGCCTTTACTCGGTGAGCCACTGAGGAATCTAAAGGCATTTATCCACAGAGCATGTGTCAGCTGCTATCTTCATTCTAATTAATAATTATGATATGATATCTTTCACTTCATTATTACTATTTCCTAATTAGTTTTTTTTTTTTTTTTTGAATGAATGAATCAGAAACAATATCCCTGGGAGGAGAGAAAGCAAACACAGCCTAGGCTACCAGCGACATTTTCATTATTGCTTTCTCCCGGGCTGACGAATGGCGGGATTAAGGATCGGTCAAAAAGCGTGTCAGAGAGGACATCGAGGTATTAGCAGCTTAGAAGGGATGAACACAACTCCCATTGTAATGGCTCTGCGCTGTGTGTTCCCTACAGGGAAAGAAATGCACGAATGACAACTCTCTGTTTCATCTTCAACTGTGTCTTCTGCTCCTGGTTTCTGTAAACATGTTTTACCTTTTAGCAAAGTCTTTCTTTCTTTCTTTCTTTCAGTATTCATTAATTCACTTGCTTTACACACAAATGATGGGGTGTCAAGGTTTTGTCCTTGGTAGAATCGCATACTCAGTAATACCGGCCCTGACATGCAGCTCAAGCTGCTGTTTTGTACGTCCTTGTCTCACAAAGAGGTGGTTCTAGCAGAGGGGTAATGTAATGTAATGTAATGTAATGTAATGTAATGTAATGCAAAACAGCACTGGTATGCTGAAATGATAACTTCTAACAGACACGCAGTCTTGTCATACACCATCCAGTCAAAGGCAAGTATACATACAATAATGAATGAAACAGTGGACCTGCATACACTATCATTTTACACTTACTGGAAACACTTTGACAGGGAAAATAACTTAATAGCTTATTAAGTAACATATTGCCAAAGCAAGCTCTTCAGTTTCCTGTTCAATCTGAGCTTGACGAGGCCTCTCATTTCAGGCTGAAATTATCAGAGACTTCAGGGCTTCTGAACTCTCCCACTTTGATATTCAAAAGCTGCATGATTTCGAACAGGCTGCTGCAAAGTCTTAATGTTTACTAGTGATTGCCTGTCTGTCAGTTTACACAGGGAATAATAACGCGCTATTTCTTTGCAAACTTCTCCAACCCCTATGAGATTTCTTTTTGAGTCAGCAAAACACATGTACACAATACAAGTCTTCTAATATGAGTTGACTGCGTTATCATTGAATTGCATGGAAAGGCAAGAGCTGGACTTGGACTTCAAACCGCATGGTGAAAGGACGAGCATCTTACCATTCAACAAAAGAGCAAGCTCTGCCTCGCTTCGCCCACGCTACTCCACTACTCCGCTCGCTCCACTGGCTCCCGATCACCGCTCGCATCCAGTTCAAGACTCTTGTACTAGCCTACAGATGCCTTGACCAGTCTGCACCCAGCTACCTCCAGACCCTCATCTCTCCCTACACCCCCACTCGACCTCTCCGCTCCGCCTGCACTAGAAGACTAGCTCTACCACCGCTACGCTCCCCTGCCTCCAAAGCCCGCTCCTTCTCCACCCTTGTTCCGCAGTGGTGGAATGACCTTCCTACAGATGTCAGGACTGCCCAGTCCCTGACCACATTCCGGCGCCTCCTCAAGACTCACCTCTTCAAAGAGCACCTGTAGAACTCCTCTGTTTGTATCCTGGGACACTATCACCCTTCATGTAAATGTGCTTTATTTTGCTCTTATCAGCCCCTATTTTACTGCATTTAATCCTGTACTTCAGAATACTGTAATCTGCCAAGTTTTTAACCTGTAGTACTTTGTATTTAATCACATCCTGATGTAACTATCACTATTTAATCATATCCTGATGTAACTATCACTATTATCTGCTGTATTATTGAATTGTGGTTTGTCAAACTTGTACTTTACTTGAACAAAAGTTATTGTATTTCTTGCTCTTATTGTATTACTTGTATTGTAACGCTTGAAATGTTTTTGCCTACGATTGTAAGTCGCCCTGGATAAGGGCGTCTGCTAAGAAATAAATAATAATAATAATAAAGTAGTGGAGAGGCGAGTACGTGTTGTATTGTGAGGTCAGTATGTTTAACTCATCACTGCTAGGAGGAGATCAGTACATCGTTTTAATAGCCAGGCAGTCCTGAACAGTATATGACTGTAATGGAAGTCACAGGATCTTTATCACTGTGTGGTGTGATTAAAAACACAGCATCTCCTGCAAACGCCATGCCTCAGTGATCAGCACACATGCACAAGGATGTTGGTTTATCAATGTCTACATCCTAGTGGGGAATGTCACGCTAGCAGACTTGTTGGTATGTCACTTGTTACTTTACTGCAGTGTTTGACAATACATACTGCAGTGAAAACTGACAGTGTTAAATACTGCGCGGATAGCCTCTGTTTTTTCTCAGCCTTCTTCATGACTAAATCATCAAAGGAAGAAAAAAAAAATTAGTAATTGAAATACCTTTCAGCGGAAATGCAAATTCACAGCACTATTTATAAAAGACACCAGGAAGTACTAATTAGAAGGCTTGTGTTGTTTCACAATTTCCACTAATGATTAATTAATCGCTATAAATAAGGGAGCAGGTGAGTGGGCTTTGCCTACTGTGCAACTACAGTG
The DNA here is from genome assembly GCF_902713425.1 of Acipenser ruthenus. Classification (NCBI taxonomy): domain Eukaryota; kingdom Metazoa; phylum Chordata; class Actinopteri; order Acipenseriformes; family Acipenseridae; genus Acipenser; species Acipenser ruthenus. The sequence goes on from NC_081207.1 coordinate 1,045,886, forward strand.
GAGCCAGAGGAGATTGAATGGCTGTCTTTGGTGGCTCAGGTTTGAGAACGAGATTGCACTACTGTGCTGTAGTCTCAATAAGATATTTATACAGTATTACATTAAAATACTAAAGTCATCACTATGCCCTTCGAACAATCAATCTGGGGAAACACAGGGCTGTATTCATCACAGATCTTACACACAACTGCAATGTGTTCAAGTGAAGGCTTTTGAAAGGAATGCATTTCAGATTGGATCATTGTGTGGTGCTGGTACAATAAGGGAATAAAGCAAGGGTCTCAAACAAATCTTGTTTCATAATATAATAGAATATAATACTTGATGGACTGCAAAGTACTGAAAAATGGTTATATATTAAACTAACACATTTGTTATACCGAAGCGCAGTCTGCTCTGCAGCTCTGATAATGAACTTCCTTCAGCGCTCGTGCCAGTTGAGTCGTACAGCATGAAACGAAATAAAACCAAAAAAAAAGGACCTGCAGGATTTTAACTTCTAAATGCTTTCTCAGGCTTTGCTGGGAAAGAGAACCTACAAACCAAGCCTGAGAATAAAAACAAAGAATTATCAATACTTGAAAGCAGAAAGGGGACAGACCATGCCAACTCTCCATACGCGAACCCTAAAACCAAACCCACACCATGATCTCTCTACATGTAAATGCTCAACCTGCTTCTGTGTTATAAAAAAAAAACCCACATGAGTGGAGAGCAGGGTTTCTGTGCTGGAGGAGGCTGGATAATGTATAACCTCAATTAAAATACTGTACTCGAGTCTCAAGTGGCCACCCAGGCAGCAACATGAGGCATGCAGTTAAATCAACGCCTGCCACGTAAACCCCCATCTCCCTTGCTGAACCCAGTCTCTGAGCGACTGTTTCCCATCCACAGGCTCCATCTCTCCAGCGGCAGTGCAGTTGAACCACATCACTGACGATGTGAAATGCCATTTCAGAGGCACTTCTGCACGGCGGCGCTGTATCAAAGCTTTTAGCTTCATTAGCACCAAAGGGTGACGACAAAACCGCTAATGACAATCCAGGCATCAGACTAATACATACTAATTAGTGCACTTACTGTCGCTGGCACGAGTTTAAACACGTCCCAGAATGCACCTGCTGTACACTGTGATGGTTATTAATGCGTAGACCACATCTGCACATCCGTTCAGATGAAACACAGACCATTCTGTGGAAGACGCTGAGCCATGTGGACACAGTGCTGGCTTCTCCTTACACCACTTGTTCTGGAGGTTGTAAAGTTCTAAATAAACAACTAACAGAGGTTGATTTCAAGAGCTCCTACATGCATTAGTTTTGTTGGCTTAGTTTAAAGAGAGCAATCTCCTGTTATCACTGTGTAGTTGAAAGCTTGTGAGCACCACCTTTGAGGGCTTGCTGCCTTGTGGAGAGGTGAACAAGAGGCGCAGAAACTCCTGATATAGAGCACTATGTTTCATACCTAAAGGAAGCATGACTAGCACAGCACGAATCAGAAGCAGGGTTCTAGAAACTCCATGCAAACTGCTCTGCAGAGGACAGGCTTCATCGAGCTGCAGGTGGCCCCTGCCATCAGACAGCAGCGGAGTCTGCTAAAGATAGATTGAGCTGGGGGACTGGTTACAGACAGCCTCGCTATCGCTGGGCACTGCACTTAAAGCCATGCCAGAAATTACTTTTAAAAGCAGAAAAATGAAATGCAGAAGAGAGAGAGGACAGAAGTGTAGGAAGTGCAGGTGTTAAGTCAATGGAATGTGAAAGGTATGTTGCAATTGTTGTAGGAAAGCAGGATTTGAAAGTGCGGTTTCTTTAATTGCACAGAAGCTGTGGAACAATGTCCTAGGCAGGCAGAGAGGAACACATTGTAGTACACAATCAAGGTTTGGATTTAAAATGCTGAATACGAAACGTTATCTCCTTGGTGTCCTGTCACAGCAGCCCCTGCCAGTGTTTCAACTATATTACTCTAGCAGGAGTTTTAAATACAATTCAAAAACATGATTTCCACTAGACAGGGATTGTAGATTAGTACAGGGAAATATGCAAAAGAAATATTATATATATATGTATATATATATATATATATATATATATATATATATATATATATATATATATATATATATATATATATATATATATATATATATTAATAATAGCGAGTGCAGTTATTATTTTGTGAAAGTGAACTGAATTTCACCTCTATTTCTAGAACAATATTCAACAAACAATTGCACCCTCCTGTTCTGGCAGCCAAGTGGTTTGCACGGAGGTGAGTTTCTTTTCGTTTTAATTGGAGGCACGGCATGGCAGCGTTGTATTATTTAACAGACTGTGCTCTCATTAGGGGATACAGGCAGCTGGTTAGGGACATGCTATCCACCTAGTTAACTTTTGCAATCTCACAAACAACACCCCCCCCCCCCCCAAAAAAACAAAAACAAGTTTCTTTAACCCTTTCAGGCATGGTGACCTCATATGGGGAGGGGTACACATATCTCTCTTCTAGTCTTTCACATGGGGACATGGAACATGCTCATATGAGATGCATGCAAGGGTTCAGAATTGTTTCTCTAAGCCCCTTCTCTTTTTAGACCCAAACCCTTAATCCTTGACCCCATCAGGAAGTAAGCTGTACACATTCACTATTAACAGGTTAGTATACCCTTAATCAAAATACACCCTTTCCACACTTCTTTCGAAATGCACAATATGATATTTGCAAAGTAAATGGCAATGAAAGGCAAGTGATATGTGTGGGATTACCCTTCAGCTGTAAAGGCTTAAAGTGGGGATAAATCAGCTTTATTTGGTGCACATTCTCATCTAGACAAAGCTCTCGATAAATATGTTATTCAGCGGGGGAGCAATTCGTGTCTGGGAATGAGTGATTCAAAGGTTGCCTATGTTTAATATAGAGATAGCTGTGTGGGCTGAAGGAAAGTTCAACTCATTAATGGGGTGCAAGAGTATGCTTTGTGTATTTCTCAAAACGCCTCTATCCACCAACACAGCCCTGCTGCATTTTAACCCAGATGAAAGCACAGAAAAGACAGCAGCATAATGGGTGCAAAACAGGTAAGTGGATATGCAAAAACCAAAAGCGGAAGGCTATACAGCGAGTGACCCTTAACTGAGATCAGAGGTCAGCTAGGGGTGAAACTGACAGTTTTTCATGTTGTATCAGAAGGCCTCCTTGTTGCTCTGCAGTAAGAGAATTTGCATAACGTTGTGAATGCAACATTCATTAGACTGATGCTGAAGCTCGATTTTAATTGCAAGTGACTGCGCCACTCAACGTCTGCAGCTCCAGAGTGCACCATGAATCAAGCACCTCAGTCAGCCCAATACAGACAGAACAATCCGATTCTATATGTTCTCTCTCTCAGTGAATGCTTAACAGACCACGCAGTACAGCGCACTGCACTGGAATGCAAATTGATTGTTTACAGAAAACTCCACCTCTTCTGCTCTCCCATCATCCGTTTGTAAGAAATCTGCATGCTGCACCTTGTCTTTGCTTCATTATGTAGACAGTGTGTGCGTTTCCCTTGCACTCCAAAGTGCTATTCAGATCCTTCATCACTAACCTTTGATGTCCAATTCTAGTTTTAAATATAAACTACCCTTCAACAAGCTTCCAGACACCCTCTGTGCCAAAACAGTCCCAGTACATGCCGGGGGCAGGTTTAGTTCCAGTCTTCTGTGTATTCTGCTTTTAGAAAGCCGATGTCTTTTGAAACCTGCTTGTCACTTTGCTGCACAGAAATAATTCTCCTGATACTGCACTAACAGGAGGTTATTCAGAAACGAAATCCAAAAACTCATTCAATTACAGGGGATATTTTAAAACTTGGTATGCGCTTGAAAAACCAGTTATTTACCTTATGCATTCTTCTTTAGAATCGATCTGTATGAGAGACAGGAACCTGTTTTTGGGCAATGTTTCATTGAGATGAATTATATCATCCTCACCGTGTCATGCTAATTTGCTGAGAGAGGAGAAAACATCGATTGATCAAGCACACTGGCGCAAATCAAACCTCTCTTTGTGTTCATTCTTCTAATTAGAACTGGGGGCTTGGGTTACAGGTGATCTATTAGCTGCACCCACTTGACTTTCCCGATGAGCACAATATTTTTCCTTTTTGCATAACTGACTCATGTTTTAACCTTTTTCTGCATTAGCCATTAGCTCCGAGACCTCGTAAACTAATCAGACAGGATTAAACTGTTACTCAGATGACACTCTGCTGTGCAGGGGCTCTGACAAACAAAAAACATGTTTTTTAAGCTGCTGTTGGCTTACTGGGTGTGTATGAATTGTGGTACATTTGTTTAATGGTAACATACCTGGGAAGTTTTATGACAGGGCAAGACAGGTGATAAGCTCAGCTAGGGAACGATGCACAGTTTGCTGTTGAAACTTGAACACAAACAGTCTGATGCTGACTGACCCCAGTCATGTTAGACGAGCTCGGAGCCTGCCACTGTTTCAATCAGCTAGGTAACTATCAGTGTGCCATTTCAGATCAATTTCAAAATTATTTCCACTCCGCCCCCAGGAACATCTGTGTACTGTACAGTAAATCTAGTTTTGACCACTACGTTATTACACATTTTGCTGAATTACTAACTGAAATGTTCGATTAAGGAAACGCGAACTGTGATTAAAATGCCTGGAGACCTGCTGATATATTCGGTGAGTAGACTTTGTCGTTGATAGAAGCTCTCCCTGAGGTACTGGTCACAGACAGCGCTGCAACATCTCCTTTCAGAATAACCTAAACCCAGGGTCTGTTGAGAAGCACGGCTGCCATGTTCAGAGAAATCAGCTTGACGAGGCCGCGGCTTTCAGATACTGTTACACATTCCGTCCCACATTAAAACACTGTTGACTTTTAAAAAGGTCAGACCTGCACGCTGATATTCATACAACCATCTGCATCTCATTAAAAAGCCATTGGCCTGGCTAATCAGCTAAGCATTAAGAGGCATTACTATGCAACCCAATACCACACAACAACCAGACTGCAGTTTTTTTTTGGTTTTGCATCCTAAACTGTACTGGACTTGCCAATTATCCCCTCCTACCTACTAGTTTCAAGAGGATTCAACTGGAAAAAAAAAAAAAAGTTTCTTTGCTCAATCCCTTCCCATTGATATTGTAACAGTGCTGCCTGCTGTGCCTGGCTCCAAACTCTGATTATCCTTCATGCTCCCGGATACTGAGACCTGGCCCAGCTTGTATCAATAGGACTTTAAACAACCCTGAATTATTAGTGTTTGATTGAATGTGCTAGCTGGAGAAAGGATTGATTTTCATGTGGGTTTTAGAATAAAAAAAAAAACAAAAAAAAAACTCCAACCTGGAACAGAGGAGTCATCGCAAAAAGTCCCTCTGTTAGATTGATAACGGCGAGACTGAAGGTGTTTGTTTTATTTTTCCATCACGCAAGCTGGCCCTCGGAGAATGCCAAGAAAATGTCAGGTCTCAGCAAGAGGGTAGGAGTCTGGTCAGAGTTAGGGTTAGGGTTAGAGTTAGGGTTAGGGTTTGGGTTATGTCAGGTCTCAGCAAGAGGGTAGGAGTCTGGTTAGGGCACTGCAATGAATGGTACACAGGCCCCATGTTGACAGCATGGAGATAAAGCACGGGGAAAGCACTTGGGAGTTACAGCTGGTCTCAATAATCGCTCTCCAGCAGCACTGTGGTTGTTTTTTCAATTGATCTAAATTATCTAAATAGCGGCACTGTATAGATCATTTACATAGGGCCCTTTTCTATATCACAAGAGCAGAGCCCAGTGTCTCCACACATAAAGGAACAAGATCACTAGAGCAGAGTCCAGTGTCTCCACACATACAGGAACAATGGATTATAATGGTCGCTGAATGAATGGTACATTGAGGGGTCTGTCCAATATGATGCCATCCTGCACATGTGCAATCGCGCTAAGCATGGTGTTGTATGATGCTGTATTCTGCTCATTTTGCTTCATAAAGTCGAATGAAACCTGCTGAATAATATTACGTTAACATATTGAATTACCGCTTTGTAGTTTTCCATATATTTAATGAACAAACTAACAAAAATTGAAAAGATGTGACATTGTGAAATCTCATGAAATACTGTACTACTATTATGGCTTCCGGTAGACTTTTGCGATATCATTTTCTTTGATTACATGATGTTAAATAAAAAAAGATCTAAAATGATGTTCATATATATTTATTTTAATTACGTCTCAACTCTAGGAGATGCAAAACTTTTGGCTAGATCTGTACATGGTCACGGCATCCTATTTTCATTCAATTTGATTGTGAAGCAAGCCTAGTGAAGTTTATTATGCATTATTCAGCGTCTGTTGGGAGTTATTTTCCTTTTCTATGTAATTCTGTAATAGGTGTGTGGGAGGAGTAGAGATTCCGTAACTCTTTTCTATAAAACTGCACCACGTAAACACATAAGGAGAAAACCAAGCTGAGCCGTAAATGAAAAACAAAACTGGCTTAGCGTTGATTTCCATTGTCAGCATTTTCCGCATGACAATTAAAGCAATGCAATGTATATAGAAGTTGCTTTTTTATCACATTACGTTGCAGTGCAGAACTTGGGTGTGCGTGGGATAACCCACTGCAAAAGAGGACCATTTCACACAGAATTAAGATCTGAATACATCTTATTTACACCACGGATACAACTTATTTATTAAGCAGAATACATTCGTAGCGGATACCCTTATTTATTCCAGGGTGTTTGGCCCAGCCTGCTCAATGATATACAGTAAAGAACTGAAAGGTTATCACATTTTTTTAAAATATATTTCTAAGATCAGGAAGCACAGATGCCTGGTCAAACATGCTCCTAGCAAGCTCAAAGCTAAGTTAGAGACAGCCAACAGATACAAATGAATAACCTTTCAATGTATTACCATTTGTTTGAAAACCCTTCAAAATAAATAGGAAGACGTGTCTGTTACTGCCTGTTGAGGCATTGTGACTGGATTAAAAAGTCTGGGACGTGGTCTGTATTAAATGTCATTATTGTTTTTCTCGTTGTTATTTGTAGATTCATCGCTGCGCTGAAGTTCACTGTGGGTGGCAGATGACTAAAAGAAATGTGGTGGGTATTTAGCTGAAATGCAAACTCAACACAAATGCAAATCTTGCTTATACTGTAATAAAGGGCAGGGTCCTTTTAAACTGGTTCTGTTGCTTGGTGTAAACAATGTATTTTATTGTTGGATAGCTTGTCTGCCACACCCCCAATATACCCATGAAGCATTCCTGGATATCACTGTCAAGATAAAGCTTGTTCTTCTTGTAAAGACAATACAGTCCGTGAATGTGCTTGGGGCTCTCGTCCTATCACACATTTACACAACAGCCTTGGTTTCTTTGGAACTTATTTTACTGCTGTAGCCAATTAAAAGTGAAAGTAGCTGACAAATATTGATTTTGTGGTTCGAAAGAAAAGGAAGTTTGTATTTGTTTCTTTGACTTGCACAATAGTACTGTAGTCAATAATTACATGATTGAGTGGGTCCAGTATATCCACAGGTCACACGCTTTACAGTATATATAACACAGCAGACTTGGTTTTCAATGCAGTAACTAAGCAAAACTTCACTGAGCCATACTGATGGATAAAGTTCAAGTAGCGTCAGATGTCATGGTTTTTATTTATTCACCTTTGCCTTGGGGTTCTGTGTTCTATTGTTCAATCATTCCGAGGGGCTCTGTGTTCTATTGCTCAATCATTCCGAGGGGCTCTGTGTTCTATTGCTCAATCATTCCGGGGTGTTCTGTGTTCTATTGCTCAATCATTCTGAGGGGCTCTGTGTTCTATTGCTCAATAATTCTGGAGTGTTCTGTGTTCTATTGCTCAATCATTCCGAGGGGCTCTGTGTTCTATTGCTCAATCATTCCGAGGGGTTCTGTGTTCTGTTTCTCCTATGTTGTTGTGACAGGCTACCGTCACGACCCAAGCTATTACCGGCAGGAAAGAGACCCAGTGACAGGAAGCTGCAGTTTAAGAGCTGGTGCGCACCTTCATTTAACAAAACAAACACAAAAACAGGAACAAAATAAACACAGCATGGGGGTCAAATAAAAGGGTTCAAACAAAAGATTCACACACTTGCCTTCACTACACTGTTACAAAAACAATCATTAAAAAAAAAAAAAAAAACACAGCACAAACACTCACCCTCAACTCCAAACTAAGGATTTTGCTTCCTTTTATACATGTGGTCACTCCCCAATTAGCATCAATAACCTAACTGGGGAATGGCCACACCTGTGATTGCTGGCAGAGGCAGATTTAACCCCATCCCTGCCAACCTTACATTCTCACACACACACTATTTACAGCAGCCACAGCTGTTCTATATTATTTTATGTTTCTCTAAATCTTTCTTTACCTGGCTTAACTGGACACCCTTCCTCATTCCATTCAAAGCATGTGACCTCTCAACTCAGCTGGTCCAAACCTACCCTGCAGGTCATTTTGTTAAAAGTCAAATCTCAGTAAATCCATTTCTATAAAACAGAATGGAATTTTATGTGTTTTGGTCAAATGACGCATCTCATTAGCTTCTACAGTTTCTGAGGCATACAGTTTGTCTCAGCATTTATGATCCAGTTCTACAGTTCGTTATAAATGAGGTCCCTACTGTATGTAACAGACTGGCTGTGCCCAAACGTCTTGAAAACATTGAAGGCCATTTCCGTAAAGCATTGCTTTTGGTTAATAGGGCTATAATTCTGCGGCGGGAGACAAATGGGAGTTTTATTTGGCTGGTCAGACTGTCTGCAGAGTCAATGATTCAGATTAGATTAAATCCCTTGAGCCAGAGGATGTTGTTATCTTATCACCATGGTAACAGTGAAGCTGAGGCTGACCGTTTCCTATAATTTGACTTTGAATAATTATGCAATGTCTCTTTGTAGACCTTAGGTATCCTTCTGGTTCTCCACCGACACATACAGAAACAGCAGCCTTTACCATAATGGGATTCGTCAGCCAAATCAGCGGGCGCCTTTAATGTTCCTTTTGAATAGCTGCTGAAAACTTTCATTTTTAATTACAAAATAAATACATAAAATGTAATTTAGGAACTGGAAATGAGGTGCATGTATTACTGAAGCCTGATGCACATTAAACACACTACCAGAACGGAACAACGTTTCCAGCCAATAAATATGCAAAGATCTCCCTGTCCCATGCAGGTGCCTCCTCAATGTGAAGCAGCGGGCTGCTACTGCACAGCGGCCCTGGGCTGACGTGCCGCTGACTGCAATATATTCACAGCACAGCTGGACATCGATCCAGTAGCCGTAGGTCATAGCTAAGGACACACGGCTATTTTGCATTCCAAATGGACTGTTGGTAAACACAGGAGCCTTAGGAATTTGCAAGACCGCTGTCAATACATGCTTGAGAGCAAGGCAGGGATTTAGGGGCAGTTAGTCACCATACTTCACGTTTCACCTGCCTCATCATCTCCTGCCCTGGAGTCCTACTTGGTTCTGCATGAGAAGTCCTACCAGATGGTAGATCCTTCATCAGCAGGCCCTGTAAGCATTCACATAAATTCAGCATAACAGGCAATATCACAGATTCTGCCACACATGTTCTCTCTTAAATTGGACGGCCACACCACCTGGACTATCTGCACCATGTATCCAAATGATCTGAATATGTTTTCCACCTTGGCTTAGCAACATTTCACACCAGAGAGACATTCACTTATGGGACACCCTGTCCTTCAGTACAGTATGCTGCTGTACATTAGAATGAAAATGCCTGTGCTCATGCTGTATGAGATGTGCACATTATTTAATTGGGAGCTTTACTCCAGCTAAAGGCTTTGTTAATCAGTTAATGTAGCAGAAACTACTTTAATTTCAGCTTGAACAGCCAGTGAACAGATACGCTGCCAACGAGGGCGGAGGGCTTGCAATGCACTCGCAGTACACTGAAACATTTCAATCACCAAGCAAATAGAAAAAACTGGATGCTGTTCAATATAATTTATTGGGGGACTGAAACTATTGAACAGCTTTATGTGCTTTTGAAAAACCCTTGAGAAATCCTTGACAAGTCAACCCCACAGCTCTCCCCGCTCTCGCGAGGCTGTAATCCCTGCTCTTGTCTATGAAGACTCTCACATTGCAATAAACTTATGCTCCTCTGCACATTTCTGTGAGATCTGTAAAATATGAATGACTTTGGAGATTACAAAACCCAAAATGAAAATATCAGTACATTATTGAATACTACATTGCTGTTTCTGCGCACATTGTTTTACCAGCGTGCAATGTGTCGCAGCCAACTCCACTATCTTGTTGAATAACAGATTGCTTGAACAGAAAAAAGTTTCAAAGCAGAGATAAACAGTGACTGAAATCGCACTCCAAACTGATGCCAAACAGCTTGTAACAGCTGCCAAAACTGAATCTTTTTCTGTCTTTGAAGAAGTCTTTTTCCCTACGGAAAACTGCAAACTGCCTGCATTCTTTATGAATATCGTGAATTTACATTCTGCACCAGCTTCGTGCTCAGATTGTGAACCAAAGTAACTGACACGTGGGAAATTACGCGAGTCGTCACAAACAGGATCACACGGAGATAGTTGGAGAGAACAGAAAATAAGAGGGTTAGGAACCGTTAAAGGGAAAACTCAAATCTAGTTTTGGGAATAAGTGTAACAGGATTTTAAAAGGATTTTTTTTTTCAATGCTATTTCAGAGAATGCATAACTGTAAATAAATTATGTATAGGCTTTAATTTACAAATAACCTTTTACACAAACCATTTGTTAAAAAAAAAAAAAGCCTTAATATCTATGTAATTTGATTTTTTTTTTTTCTAATGGATTTCCGGTTTGTGGCACTGATCCCTGAACAGCAGAGTGAATATAAAAATGTATTCAAATCTACATTTGATAGATCTTGTAAATAGGTCTTTTTAAATTTGTATTATTATTACTGGTTTTGTTTTGTTCTTTGAATATAATGTAAAAGAAAAAAACAGGTTGTTCATAGGAGCTCATAAGTGTTCGCATGAAAGACTAAAGAAAATCCATTCTCGGATCTTGTGCATTATACTTTGCTATTAAACTGTTTCATGATTTGGTGTTGTTCTGTGAACATTTGTTACATTTACTAAAATGAAAAGAATAAAAATGCATTTAAAAAGACCAAATTCCCTTTATTTTTTTTTGGTTTTAGATTCTATTGATTTTTTTTTAGTATTACATGCAGGACAAACGCTAAAAGATCATTATCTTTATTAAAGATATGCACTGATGAATCTACCGGTTAATCAACTAATGGCCATAAATTATCCGATCAAAAATTTCAATCGAGTGACAGCCCTACTTAAAACGCTTTGGCAGTATGACCAGCCCCACTGCAGAACGTTCCTTCTCAAGAATCCTGTGGAGGTCTGGATGCTTGGGTAGCTCATCTTCCAGCAGGTCATGCCAAGAAAACGAACCCACTCATAATCATTGCAACCCTGTCCATTGCCATCTTTGACACATGGTGAAGGACTCATGAACAAGGAGCTAGAATGATTGGTGTTCTCGGTACCTGCTGCTCTATTTTGGGGGGTGTGTGTGTGGAGGGGGGTGGGGGGGTGGGGTTACAGGTGAGTGCGAGAATTCATATCAGTCAGTAGGTGGCATTTTCTATGGTACGAACAGACCGGCATCATCAATGATTCAGGCAAGAACTCCCTGTGGATTAAGTTGAACCCACCCCCTTTCCCCAGCAAACAGGAGAAGAAGGAAGGTAGGCAATTAAGAAGGTCTCCATGGAAACGCTGATGTTTACAGTGTGTGCTGTGCCAGTCATTTCAACCTCCTCTGTCCCAGTGTGAGTCAATCAGTAATTACTAATTCATCCATCACCACGGCTTCTGATACATGAGGACCCAGGGGGCACCCTTCATTTGATAAGCAGCCTACTCACATTTTAATAAAGGTGTCCCACATGCCCTCCTGAATTTAATCTGATTAATAACTACAAAGAACGAGCATTTATAAATATCTTTCATGTTATCAAGCAGGAGAAAGAAAAAGTGCAAGGAGAGATAAAATCGCATCCTTAATTGGTTCACTGTGGGCTGGGACTCACGCAGCGTTCATTAACACAGCTAGTGTGCACAGCAGAGTGCAGACCGCAGCCTCCAAACCAGGTCTTTGTTCCAGCCAAGGCTTTAATTATACATCCAACATCTGGCCAGGCCCTAAAGTTCAAAACCAATCAATGGTACCTAGTAAACACAGAATGGATTGCCACGCCAGGACCGGAGATGCCTACCCCTAGCGTAGACAATATTGTGATTTACTGTTATTATGTCTGTAGAAATCTGCAGGAACTTTGTCTTTCCCCATTCAAGAGAACCATTCTCTTAAACATGTTCCATAAGTATAATGTTTTGTCACCAGGTGGTGCTATATGTTACGTAAAATACTGTGTTTACTTAGTCTTCAATTAACTCAGCCAGATTGCAGATTTTTCCTTCAAAGGATGGAAATAAGACTCCTATTGCACTGCAGTTTCACCTATTCCAGGTTTTAATATGGCCTCGATTATCCACAGTGTATAAGTAATAAGCTCAGGTGTGTCTTACTGAACTCATAGTAAAACAGGGAGTTAAATAAAGAAAGGGAGGGCACTTTGAAAATATGTCCCGAGGCCCTGTTGTTCTCTTTCTTGTTGTAGTTCTGTTTTCTGTTTTTATACAATCAATCACATTTTTATACAGATTAATATTATTATTACTATCCTCACCTTCAATCATTCAACCCAATTAGCCTAATTGAAAATCACATAAGCTACACAAATTAAGAAGGACGACTGCTGTTTTTGTTTTGTTCATTAAGATCACATCTGATCTTTTAAAAGCGCTAGGGACACATATCAAACAACACCGCAAATCAAAGGATTAATGTCTTCCGAGTTGTAACTTAATTGCTAAAGAAAACTTGTTTGTAGCTTCTCAGTGAGGCTTGACAAGCTGCTGCATTTCCAGACAATCAAATCCTAAGTATTGATTTGGTTCAATAACAGAAGCACACTGTCGGCTATCTCCAGCTCCCTCACAGTGCCTGCATGTGGGATTTCAGCAGGTTCTCCACAATCAAACTTTCCCCATCAGTGATTTTGTCTGCAGTGCATGAAACAAACCAGACCAAAGCACCTCCATCAGTATCAGCTTGCTATGAAATGAATGTAATTTTTTCCTAAAATGTTATTTCTAAGTTGTTTTATTATCCTGCTACAGTATGCACATTCTGCGTTATTCACTACTGGTATTTCTGCTTCGATTGTTATCTACCAGGCTTAACAACTGTTCAAACCAAAAAGGCTTCTGAAAAGACTCCCCGAGGCGTCGAAATCACGTGGAGAAGCATATCACTGTCTCGTCTACGGACTTCCGTGCACAGACCAATGCTAATAAGCGTCCCCACCATCAGCCTAGAGTAGTATCTTACAAAACCATTTCTGATGGAATAGTAAGTAAGGTTGGCTAGCAATACTCAGAGGGGGATAGACGATGACATACATAACAGGACATTACACCGGTAAGAAAGGAAGCATTAAGAAAATGTAACTTATATGAAGTATGTCTTAAGCCACTGTGAAAATTCAACAGTCTGTAGAACACTGACACGACCTTAAATCGGGTTAAACACTCTGAAAATCCAGCGCGTCCGCCAAGCCGCTAAATGCATCATATCAAAATCTAGTTCTGGTGCCAGATCTTCAAAAAATGGCTTTGAGCAAGAAAGAACAAGCCCTTTTTATTTTCTGCAGCCAGTAAATGAATTCTGATGTTGACGGTTTACTCTGATTGGTACCATGACACACACACAGACACACACACACACACACACACTGACACACACACACACACACACACACTGACACACACACGCACAGAGACACACACACTGACACACACATTGAGACACACACACACTCTGACACACAGAGACACAAACACACACTGACACACACACACACACAAACACACTTTGAAACACACACACTGACACACACACACACACACACACACTGACACACACACGCACAGAGACACACACACACACACAATGACACACACACGCACAGAGACACACACACTGACACACACATTGAGACACACACACACTCTGACACACAGAGACACAAACACACACTGACACACACACACACAAACACACTTTGAAACACACACACTGACACACACACACACACAAACACATATGCACAGGTAAAAGAAACACATCATATCTTGAGGAGCAGCAATCATACTGTACTGTACAGTATGTACACAATTGTTACATTTCTTCTTCCATTAAATGTTATATACAGGAATGCTGCAATGCAGGGGTGTCTATTTACCAAGATGCATGGCGCTCCAGTTGCTACAGTCAGTAATTGCCTAAGAGACAATACAAATTGAAATTGTACAAATTTCATACCAATTATCAGTAACCAAAGTCTGTTTTGCATAATCATGCCTTTAGGAGGCTATAATCACAATTCACAATCGCAACCCCCTTTAAGCTTCTTACCCCCGATACCCAAGAAAGCCCAGTGGAATCACTTACAGCTTTGCCAGGCAGTGCAGTACCCCTCCCTGGTGAATGCTAATGGCCACTAAATGGCATAAGAATGCATAATTTAACACCAGAACAAAGCTATATGATTTGCATCAGGTATTCAATCAAAAGCCTAGAGCTTGGAGAATAAAAAGCATTTAAAAGACACATGGATGGGATTTAACAAATACCGTAGGAGACTAACACGAACTCACCTTCATCATAATGTAGAATATACAGTATATTAATGTGGACAGTATGCAAGGCAGAGTCTAATAAGGTGGTATTTTTTGTATACTCTCTATTTTACTTACTGTATCTATAGCTGCAGAATTGTTCCTTAAATACATTTACAATTTGCACACATTCTCCATGTAAAAGTAAGATGTCTTTTTTTGCGGTACAGAAAATAAGAATCGGCTACAATGCTTGTTAGAACTGCTGACTTGGACCCTGGAGGATGCTCTCAGATCAGACACTGCAGACTGCTGAATGTTTGTGTGTGTGTGTGTGTGTGTGTGTGTGTGTATATATATATATATATAAAACTGCATTCCAATTGATATGACACTAATTAGAATAAATGGCATGTGGGAAACTGTCAATAACTCTAGATTTACGCCATTCACTAAGATGAACCTGACAAGATGGTGCTTTCCGCTCAGACAAGCAGCGTGATTAACAGCCACACCTTGGGGGGGGGGGGGGGGGGGGGGGGGGGGGTAGTGGTTACTGATCCCCTGACTGGCAATCCTCTGCCCGAGCCCTCTTCGCTTAAACCAGGATAGGATTTCTTCGGGCTTGGTTCTTGCACTGACTATCACAGACAGCTATAAACACCTTTCTGGCTTGGCTTATCTAGCTAAGAGGGACAAATCCCTCAGATCAGACCAAGGCTAGACTGCCAGCCTCTCATCACTTCTGACACGCTGCAGTTCACACAGCCCCGTGTATCCGGTACACATTACACAGTGATGCACTCACTCTCATCATGTGGAGCTGTTTCTCACTTTCAGAATCTCCACTGCAACACACGGAAGGAGGCACGAATCCCTTTGTTTCTTCGAGTTTTACCTTGGAATCCATTATACTGTCTCAGTGCATCACTCAACACTTTGTAACTTTAAACAGTTTCTGGAATGTTATTCCAGTGATGCATTTTTTTGTGAAGATTAAGACTTTCACTTTCGAAGAAGAAGAAGAAAGAAAAAAATCACTCTGTAGGTTTGAATAGGTTATTCAGTACTAGCCACGTCAACACTTTTTGTTACATACAGTAGAAGCACAAATTATAGATTGCAGAAAAAACCATGACTGGAAAGAATGGCAAATATACATTAACACTGCCGCTTTCTGCAAACTCAGCAATCTGTGTAAAACATAGAAACCTGTGAAGCAAACAAAGGGAGATGTAGTGATAAATGCTGTGAGTGGACCTGCCTCTCTGTGAACAGTGCCATTACTCAGAACTAGGGCTGCTGGCAGCCAGCTTCGTAAAAGTTTTTACACATTAAGCATCAGAAGTGGGGGGTGGGTTGAGGGTGGAAGCCACACTAAGACTGCTGCTCTCACACACACACCACACTAAGACTGCTGCTCTCTCACACACACACACACAGGTGGAGAGCAACCGATCCATTTATTGGGTTTGCGAGAGCAAACAAGCAGTTAAGATTGCTACATGACAGGATTTTCAACAGAACAACAAAATAATCAATTGACATGATTAGCCCCCAGCTCTTCAGCGAGAACCTCTAACCTTTGAAAGGTGCGCTATGTGAAGTTCTGCAAGCCCAGCCCTGTCCCAGTCTCTTACAAAGTGAGAATGTCTACTGATGGCGTACTCAAGAGTCTTGATTCCATTCAGCACAAGTTCAATCAGAACTAATTCACCTTCCATGCTAACATTAGCAGGAGCACAGAAGCTGTCTGGTCCCATTGCCTCCGACAGTTCTGGATGCTGACTGAAGACACCTAGCTGCTCCTGTTCTACACTATAGGACTTTGGGTTCCATTCTCAAGTCACAACAGTGTATTCAATGTGAGTGGCAGTGATGACCAGTAAGGCACTTTGTTCCGTGCGTACAGTAAATAAGTGCTAGTGAAACCTGAACTCCCAGAGCGTGACACTGAGGTGGATGGACATGTGTTTGTATGCGGAGAGGATCAGGCACTGCTTTAAATTCTAGTCCACTCTTGTGAAAAATGAGAGCAAATCAAAAACTAAGCACTGTTGAAAACTGTAAGCAACCAAAAATGTAGTAACCTGAAACAGCTATCAAACTGTGACCTATCAAAAGCAACCATCAAAAACTACTTAAAAAAACTGTGACCTACCAAAAACAACTTTCAAAAACTCTGAGTCATCAAAAACTCTGACTCATCAAAAACTGAGCTCTCAAAAAAAACTCTGAGCTCTCGAAAACTATGAGCTGTCGAAATCCTTTTTTTTTCTTTAAAATTATTCCATAATCATTGATTCAGTTTGAAACCAAGAATCTGAACAAGCCATCAGGCACAGTAATGGAATGATCAATTCATTTCTCCAAGCAGTGCTGAGACCAGAACGTATTGAAAATCATTGCGAGAGTGGCAGATCATTCCTCTTCGATACTGCTATTGACAAAAAAATCAGATGCTATTAACAAGACTATGACAAGAAATAGAACACAGCGCACCTAACAGCTATCGCTCTCAAATGTGTACTGGTACCAGTATAAACCTCTGGTAAATGTGGTAAATTTGCACAGTTCTGTATTTTAGCAAGGTTTTCACCAGACTTTTCCCATGGTTTTACTATGCATTTACCATTGTTTACGATGATGTGCCATATTTTGCAATTTGCTTTACCGTACTGTACCTCTCTGTACTTTACAAAGCTTCCCTATGCTTTACCATGTTTTCACTGGGAGTCTTATTTCCATCCCTGAATTGCAGTATACTCTACAGTACTGTACACTGGAGTTTCCTTGAACTGGCTCGACAGGGGGTCTCTGCTCCAGCATCCCATTCGCTAGTTTCCATTCTAGAATCCCTGGGTTCCCCTCCTATACTGTGTGCATGTGTTCTATAGAACAGTTGTAGTTCTCTAAGTATACAGCAGGTGGCGCATTGCTTGTGGCAAGCACACTGCAAGAGGAAAAAAGCTTGTTTAATTCTAATACGGTAAGACAGGTAAGTTACGCTTCAGATAATCGATGGAATCTCTTTAGAACTCCAGCTCTGGAAGCTGTGGTATTCTCTTCTCATTCTGGTCATACGGTATGGTACTGGAGCCCTACGTTATCCAAAATATAACAGGATTAACAGGTTTACTCGATCGCTCACTTTCTCTTTTTTCATTTTAGCTGGATGACCTTTATGAAATTCTGTGTAATAAATGTGACTTTCTGATTAGAAAAACACGACAAAATGTGCACATGTCCCGGATCCTGTTACTAATCAAATGCTGTGGTTAAGGTCAAATGCTGTATGTTTGCTGCTTGAAACGTTGTTTGGCAGCTGTGTCAAGTTTACCTTCCTATGCATTATTCAGACCAGCCTGACCAGGAGCTTTGTATCTTCTACATATTGGCGATGGCAGCACAGCAGCCAGGAGGATTATTCCAAACTGTTCTGAAATGACGCCGGTTCATCTAATAGGTAAGAAGCAATCAAGTTTCACACTCGATCTCTTCTCAGTTTACCGATCTCTTCTGGAATTATGTGGTGACTAATTCAAGTTCTGTAAAGCGAAGCGGTGCTATAAAATCACCAGACTAATACATCTAGCTGACCTTCTGCACTAGTTCAATGACTAGTTTCCCCCTTGCTAGAATAGCGTACAAGGACACTCAAAGTTGCAACAAAGGGATTTAAGAAGACTGCAGCGAAGGGATTTGAAATGAAATTCAATAGCCTGGATCTGCGCGGTCATTCTAACACCTAATGAAAGAGAAAATCTCTCTGCTCTCACTGTCTTTGTGCACGCCGCGCTGCTGTCCTACTTACAAGAAAGATTCTTCAAGAAGCACGTCCACAGTTATAAGCTTCAGAATTCAATTTAATTGCTTTTTTTTAACATTTCCCTCACTGTTATAGTTTGCAATCACTCTGTGTGGTTCTAGGTTTTGCGGCGCCATTATTTTCTCCTAAGGATGCAATTATCAATCTCTAGACATGCTCAAAGAAAGTTCAAAGACAGGTAAAAAAAATAATTTAATTCTGTATAATGACATCTGAAGTGTCTTACATAACATAACTTTCATGTGAAACCCTCCCGCATCTTTACCCTTGTATGTGGGCTAGGATTAATGGCTTTTACTGGGACTTGCACACTCATGTCTATCCTGCTCAAGCTGTAGTGGTTGATCTGTTTTACTGTACTGAAAGAAATCACATGGACAGGGAGTACTCACATCAGTGTCGGGCCCCTTGTCTGCACCAGGGCATGAGAACGTGACAAACTCATGACACCGCTTGTGGACCACAAAACAGCAAACTAGAGAGAGAGAGAGAGAGAGAGAGAGAGAGAGAGAGAGAGAGAGAGAGAGAGAGAGAGAGAGAGAGAGAGAGAACAACAACAACATGATTAATTTATAAAAGTAGACATGATATTCATTTTCTATCTGCAGCTGGCTTTGATCCCAGTGACTCATACTAGACACACCTGCAACATGAAATACATTTGTTTTTGGACATCATAATAATAATAATAATAATAATAATAATAATAATAATAATAATAATAATAATAATAATAATAATAATTTACTGTAATGTAAGCTTATCATCTTACCAACAGATATTGCATCTGACTGCAACGATAGAGCAGAGAATTATAATAAAGGAAAGGTATTGAAGCCATTTAGGTTTCCCTTTTGAGTTACAGTAGTCTATTGCATTTTTAATAACAAGCTTTTAGCACAATTCTATGTGGTTACGCAATGTAGTCGCTCCTATTTGCTAAAGGGTTTGGTTTATGTAACCACTAATGACTCAGTAAACAGTCAGACCAAAAACGGACCCCTTCATCTGAAAGCGACCCACAAAGCACACACTCACTGATAAGAAAGCAATAGTCTGGTTCTAGAATATTTCAAACGTCTGCTGGGGCACACAGAAGAAAAACCAATAAGGTGACATTTAGAAACTGCCATTCAGGAAGCACTAGATTTTAGTTTGAAACAATGATTTTAATTAAGCAAAGGTGAGGCAGGCTAATAGCAATAAACCACCATTAATTACCTCACAGCTTCTCTCCTGCTTCCTTAAAGCAGAAACTAATTAGCTCTGGAAATGTCTGAAGGTTCCATTTGAATTATACTTGTAGTTTCTTTTAAGAGCTGACATGCAAAATAATGCAGATTTCAAAGCAGCAGCCCGATCTCTTTAAAACAAGACCTGCCATAACACTGTCAATAGGGGGTGTAGAGAAAGCGTAGGCAACCAGGACGGAGCTCTGTCTATGTCTTGAGAATGACAGGGATACAAGTCTGTTCTCAAGGAGTGACACCTTGGAGTCCTTTAGGGAGGTGCAGCTTTTATATATTACAGAATACACGTCTGGGGTTCCACTTGCATAACAGACCATTTACAGCAGGGGTGTCCAATCCTGGTCTTGGACGGCCGGTGTCCCTCCTGGTTTTTGCTGCGTCTCCACTGAGAGCTGCCTTTGATGTGTCTCCATGCCCCTGCCTCTAACGAGCTGCGTCTCCACTGAGAGCTGCCTCTGATGTGTTTCCATGCCCCTGCCTCTGATGAGCTGCGTCTCCACTGAGAGCTGCCTCTGATGTGTCTCCATGCCCCTGCCTCTAACGAGCTGCGTCTCCACTGAGAGCTGCCTCTGATGTGTTTCCACGCCCCTGCCTCTGATGTGTTTCCATGCCCCTGCCTCTGATGTGTTTCCACGCCCCTGCCTCTGATGTGTTTCCATGCCCCTGCCTCTGATGAGCTGCGTCTCCACTGAGAGCTGCCTCTGATGTGTTTCCACGCCCCTGCCTCTGATGTGTTTCCATGCCCCTGCCTCTGATGAGCTGCGTCTCCACTGAGAGCTGCCTCTGATGTGTTTCCACGCCCCTGGCTCTGATGTGTCTCCATGCCCCTGCCTCTAACGAGCTGCGTCTCCACTGAGAGCTGCCTCTGATGTGTTTCCACGCCCCTGCCTCTGATGTGTTTCCATGCCCCTGCCTCTGATGAGCTGCATCTCCACTGAGAGCTGCCTCTGATGTGTTTCCACGCCCCTGCCTCTGATGTGTCTCCATGCCCCTGCCTCTAACGAGCTGCGTCTCCACTGAGAGCTGCCTCTGATGTGTTTCCACGCCCCTGCCTCTGATGTGTTTCCATGCCCCTGCCTCTGATGAGCTGCGTCTCCACTGAGAGCTGCCTCTGATGTGTTTCCACGCCCCTGCCTCTGATGAGCTGCGTCTCCACTGAGAGCTGCCTTTGATGTGTTTCCGTTTCTGTTTTATTCTTCTCGCACCTGACTGTGATCTGATGGAGGAGCCACTGCAATGTGTACCAGCAATGTTGATAGCCAGACCATAGTATTATTCACACGGGACTAAAATCAGGGGGTACTCAGAGTTGGTCAAAAGCAGAGGATATCCAGTAATCTCCCAGACGCGGACTGGTTTTCTTCAAGAGAAGGTCAGTAATTTTTTTATTAAATTCAAAACTGTGTCCAGAGAAGGCGCTTTTGCGCGTGATCTGTGAGCAACGAACCGGGACGATCGTCTTTTAATTTGTTTTCTTTTTTGAATATCAGTATCTTGTCGACATCGAATAAATGTTTGTTCACATCCAAACATGCTTTGAGATGCATCGCTGAAAGCATCCATTTTTATAACTTGTATTTTCACTCTCTTCTACAAAAAGCATTGAGGCGATTAACCCGGAAATACTGATATTAATTGTAACATAACACCGTCGTTGTCGATTCGCACGGGACTACAAAAGCACAGGATGACTGAGTTTGAAATTTCAGGTCCCGATGCCCTATAATACAAGCGGAGGACCGCTGGAAAAATGACCTGGGGCAAATTTCACCGATGTCAGTAAAAATTCCAAGGTCAACTGAAAATCTGGTGATTGTTAGTCCTGTACGAATAGTACTTAAATCCCAACTAATACCCGATTTATTACATTTAAAAAAAAAAAGTAACCATGAAAATCTTGTTGACGTGCACCACTTTGTAATCCATGCCTCAGTATATTATGCAACGGGTATAGACATCACAAACACAAATCTACTTTGCAGTACAAACACATTTACTCATAAAAGAAAGATGAAAGTCAACGGCTTCTAAGTAAAAAAACATCTGGGGAGTGCCGTTTATCATCGTGATAATGACAGGCACTGTTCCCACTTATCTTTTCTTGGAAATGAAGCTAATTAGGGTCCGTGGGGTCTTGTCAGTAGATGTGGTTAAAGCTTTCGACAAACCTTTTTACTCTTGTGACCTCAGATTGGAGTAATCCATACTGAATACATAACAATAAATACATAGATAATCAGTCATTCTCTGGCTAGAAAGTCGGCTTTGATGAAGCAGGGTCCACATCAAAGTCCAACCTACAGAAAGGGTTGCATGCATAACTGCATTGAATGTGATTCAATAATGAACCCCACTCCCACATCAATAATGAAACCCCCTCACACATCAATAGTGAAACCCACTCCCACATCAATAGTGAACCCCACTCCCACATCAATAATGAACCCCACTCCCACATCAATAATGAACCCCACTCCCACATCAATAATGAACCCCACTCCCACATCAATAATGAACCCCACTCCCACATCAATAATGAACCCCACTCCCACATCAATAATGAACCCCACTCCCACATCAATAATGAACCCCACTCCCACATCAATAATGAACCCCACTCCCACATCAATAATGAACCCCACTCCCACATCAATAATGAACCCCACTCCCACATCAATAATGAACCCCACTCCCACATCAATAATGAACCCCACTCCCACATCAATAATGAACCCCACTCCCACATCAATAATGAACCCCACTCCCACATCAATAATGAACCCCACTCCCACATCAATAATGAAACCCACTCCCACATCAATAATGAAACCCACTCCCACAAGCACACACACATGCACGCTCACACACAGGAGCCTCTGCTGGTTTAACCACTCACATATGTCAAGCAGCTACAACAAGACAGAAAGGGAGTGTCTGATGTCTTTTTCTAAAGGAGTCTAGACGTCTAGTATTTCTATTGAGAGTGTAATTGTTATGCATCATGTTTGTTATATTAAGCAGAAAGAAAATGCATCACTACACTACCGATCAACAGAAAATGACACCTCAAAGATTTCAATCTTTAAGGGCAGCAGTGTGGAGCAGTAGTTAGGGCTCCGGACTCTTGATGGGGGATCCCAGGTGGGGGACACTGCTGCTGTACCCTTGAGCAAGGTACTTTACCTAGATTGCTCCAGTAAAAAAAAACCCAACTGTATAAATGGGTAATTGTATGTAAAAAAAATTAATGTGTAAAAAATAATGTAATTGTATGTAAAAATAATGTGATATCTTGTAACAATTGTAAGTCGCTCTGGGTAACAGCGTCTGCCAAGAAATTAATAATAATAATAATAATAATAATAATAATAATAATAATAATAATAATAATAATTACAACAGCTTTTTAAAAAGTTAAACGGAAGTTCACATTTATTTTAGAAGTCTGCCTCTAGCCTACAGTGCTGTATCATCCAAGCCTGACATTAAAAAAGAAAGAAGCAGCGAGACAGACGACATATCGGGAACGAAGGTCCCCCGCCGCTAACACCCGAACCTGGCAGGGTGTCCTCTTTAATGTCTGCCGATCCCAGACAAGCTAGTGAGCTCTCAGACTGGCACTGCGCTGCCCTCTCTGACAGCACGACTGGACAGCTCAGCAGCAAGAGAGACGCCGGAGAAAATGGCACTGCAGCTTTCCTTCTTCAGAGCCACTACAGGAGTGCTAATCAAGGCTTTACAATGCATTTCATTAGCGCTGGCAACTGGGCTAATTACCAAATTCAAAAAACAACCTACTTTCCAAAATCGATTCCAAAAGCGGGGCTAATGATGCAAATTTGGGGCTACTTTTGTTCAGCTGAAGATTCTCTTTGCTTTTATTTGATGCTTCAGTTTGGCATATGCAGGCATCTCCAAGTAAACACCATGGATGAAGCATGATGGTGCTGTTGTTCAAACTCACTCCAGTGGTCTAGCTGCAGTCAGACCGTTGTTAGAGCACAGTTTTACCATTTCACACTGTGTACAGTACAGAATTCATACCGATAGCCACTGAGTACGACACATGGGACACATGATCTGCTATTACTGCTTAACAGAAGAAGAGGGAATCTATCAGACTTTAATAATGCATTAGTACAAATATAAAAGTAGCAGAGGGGATGCGGTTCTTTATTTTGTGATTAATGCCTGCGCTGGTAAAATATTTCAGCTAATCCAATCACCGGGTCCACGACCATGCCATTTGTCTCCATCCTCACGACCAAAAGTCTCCCCCGGATTGCTCACTAAAATACAAGCACGGGGAGTCTAATGCACATGCTGGTTCTGTACTGTACATGGACCCCATTGTTACTGAAAAGCACAGCAGGGCTCAACTAGGCTTTGATAGACCTGTGGAGTGGCTTCACACTGGAGGAATCGTGATTCAGAAACTTCAACCCATTACACAGCCAGCCTTCTGTGCAAAAAAGAGTGCTTTTAAAAAAAAAACCATTCTGTTTGCGTAATCACTTTTAATAAAATGCTATCACAGCTACACAAAGGTTTGGTGCTTTTAACGTCCAGTTTGCTTTACTCACTCGGCAGGGAATCTTTTGTCAGCCAAACAATCCCAGACAGTTTCCTTGCAAACTCTTCTCCTAGACAGTGGTTCACAGCTGCAAGCTGCTTCAATTAGAAAACGCCAGTTGGTTTAACCTACTTTGCTGAAGATTGTGTGGTCGTGAAAAACGTGGCTCTGAAGGCGTTACTGTTTCATTCTAATGTAGTATGTTTGTACACAGTGCATGCTCTCTGTAATAATACTTTCCAATTGCCTCATTGATATCTCCTAATATAATCCAATTTGAGGAATCAATTCCCTGATCCTCTCTGTATCCCGAATGTAAACCAGTTTCGAGCTGGGTCATAAATATATGACAGGTCATATTTCCTGTTTTATATTCATGCTCATACGCCCAGTGATACCTGTGAATACATCCTTTCGACCACCTGCTACTGTCTCTATGCCACAGTCATCTTATAAATAAATTACCCGCTACTACATCCTCGGATATTAATATTTAATCATTTGAACTTTTGAAACTCTCTGTGAACTGAGCTTGGGTGTAAAGACAAAAGAAAAGAAAATCTGGAAGTTACAGCAGCAACTGAATAAATCGTAACATCTGATTTTTTCAGAATCTGAATGTTCAGGTCTGTTAAAATGCAGTTAGTATTGCTGAGGATGGTCAGTCAGTACAGCAGATCTATGTTCGCAAGTGTCAAGGGAGTGGATTTAAAAAGGAGCAATGCTCAAATAAATATGTATTTATTTTTACACTTTTCATGAGGTTGTTCGTTACCTTATAAGTACATCTACAAAAGAAATATTTTGGGATGACAGCAGAAGCCATGCACGTTCACAGAGCGGCAAGAAGGGGATTTAAACAATCTGGAGAGCTAACAAGGCTTCCGAGAAAGCAGAGTGCACTGTGTGTTCAATGAGAACCCCATTGTTAAAAATGACATGCATTCAGAAAGGGTTCAGCGTATACTGGCGACAGTTGCGCTGAAATGTCATGCTGTGTGTCTTTTTGCAATGCTGTTTGTTACCTTGCAGACTGCAATGCTCTTAGGAATTTCTTCTGGAGAAAGGTAAATATAATCATTACCAAAGCATGCTGTATGCGTTCACAGAAAATGCTTCAGAAGCCCTAACGTAATGTAAGGCAGAATCACAAAGCCTTGGTGTCGATACAGTATCTATCTACAGCATGCAGAACAGCAGACAGAGTTGACATCAATGCTTTAAGATACTTTCTTCTCTCTTTACCTAGTATAACATGATAGACATTTTTCAGAGAGTTAATGCTGTTGGGGGGGGGGGGGGGGGCACAGTGAAGATGGTTGCCTTGGCAACACTAATGATATAATAAAGGATTATTCCAAAAAAAGGTTCATTATAAATTAAACAGCCTATCTCCTGCAGATCAGTCCCCAGGGGGATAGCAGTGGAGTGCTGTGGAGCAGGGGATGTGACTCAGACTTTTGGTTAAAGAATATCTGATAGAATCGGTTACCATGTGCACAAGCTCCTAGTGCACACCCTGTTTTATATGCTGCTTCGTGCAACTCTTAGAACGTGTGAAAGACCTGTTCGATTGGTTTGAATATCTGTATGAACCTTAAACCTACTGATCTAAGGGCATAATCATTGGAGAGCATGCACTTGGTGGCACACCACCACCACCTGTAACTACAGGAGCAAACTTCAGGATTCAAAAGCACGGAGGATATGCTAGCAGTATGGTGCGGCAGCTGTGCTTCAACAGAGTGCATCTCAGTACTAGTACTGAAACAGACCTATAATTCACAAAGGGCCAGGGATTAATACTGTGTCCCTCACAAGATAAATATCTCACCTCACCACAACCATGTCCCTTCCTTTTCTCTCTCACTTTCTGTATTGTATTGCTAAGAATGAACTTTACATGCCACACATAATAAACTCTCCATGTTCCTGGCACTGCTCAGCTCATCTGCCACCTCGACTGAACCCAGTCAGTTGAAAAGCATGGCATGTGCTTTATGAATGGAGAAGTGGCTGATATTGACTTGCCTTTTTAGCGGCGGATTTGATGAAAATAAAAATAAAAATGACAGCAGTCGAATTCAGGTCAGGTACTGTAGTTAATTATTTCTTTAGCATCAGGAAAAAGAAAATGAATTACTAGGGAATAACCTCCTTTCTAATTGCCACAGTCCAGTTCACAGTTCTAGACTGTTTAACAGTTAAATAAACAGTGGATCTGCAGCCGCATTCTGTAGCTTGCAGAAACTGCTTTTTTTTGTGCACAGTCTGCATACATTTATAAAAACTGCATGGCTTTTGGCTGATGTAACTCTCCCTGCCTTTTCCATAACATCAGCTTCCACACAATGCATAATCCCAGAGCTTTCAATAGCCTTCGAATGATGAACAACCACAGGTAGCAAAGGGGTAACATTCTGCAGTGTGCAGTGTAAGCTTCCTCCGTTCGGATATTATCAGCACAACGAAGACAGATAGATGGGAGTTTAACAGTAAGAGAGACAGATTACAAATTGTATCTGAGATGAATGATTTCACCAAGGAACAAGCTGGCCCCATGTCTACTGCACTGCTACCCATTACCTCCTCAAACAAACTGTGCTCCAAAGCCAATGAGGACGTCAGGAATGAAATGAAGCTGCTGTTGCTGCAGCTCACTGACCTCAGTTTATTTGCATTTCTTTACAGAAATGTAGTCGGTACTGACGGCACTACAGTAGTTTCATATAGAGTCGTGTGGGGGGGTTTCTGTTGTTTGTTTTTTTATTAGAATGCAGGGCACACTTTCTGTGGTTAGGGATTGCTGTGTGTCATACTGTCTGTCTTAAACCATAGATTTGATTGGATTAAAGCTGCATATATACAGCCTGATGATGCGTGCATACAGCAGCAAACATAATACAATTGTAAGACATGTTCAACTGTAAAGAGTTCTGCATGCTGCTTGTGGATAGCACATCATACAGTATCTGAATTAAGCAGCCACGCATTCAGTGCTTTTGGACCACGGGAACATGTCACAAACTACTACTGCTGGGGAATCAAGTCAGCGCAATATCTATTTGGGGGGGGGGGGTAATGATCACACTGTACTGCCACCCTTACACTCTGTATTAATCACGCAGAAGCTCTCCCCCCAGAGGGGTATATTAACCACAACCATTTATTAGAATTGTATATGCATGCATACCTGTAAAGGATCCATATACAATACCCCAGCTCCTAACAGTTAGTTAAATACAGGTATTACACAGTGCTTTGAACACAAGAAAGAAAAATGCAAGCTCTATTAAGAAACGAATGCCTAATCACATGCAATTCAGATTTAACACGAACATGAACATGAGCTCATGTTTTTCCATTTGCCAGCAGGAATGATTAACATGCAGTGACCTCCATTTTAAAATGCTTCAATTACACAAACACAATGGTTTAATAGGACGGGTGAAGAAACAGGCTTCAGGCAATAACTTCTTCAATAATAATAATAATAATACTAATACTTCTAAAAAATGATCAACAGTGTAGCGATGCTCGAGTTACTTGTACTGGTTTTGTCAATACGGATGTGAATCTGTGCAGATGAGTGACTGTAATGATGATCATACAATATATAAGTTTTCCTTTGGTAGTTTAGTCTTTTACTACAAGGCGGCCAATAAGAGACGTAGAATTCCTGTTTTATTTCTTTAAAGCAGCTGAGATGAAGCACGGGGGTTATAATAAGGATCTCTTATTCCGCCCACAGTATTCAGGGATGGAGCATGAGATTCAGTCCAGACTGGTCAGTATTCAACAGGCCCGGGGTGCTAAAGTATTGGACTACATCCCTAAGGATCTCTAAAAAAAAAAGACAACAGATCCTGCCAACAAACAGGGCAACGAGAGTAGCATGAGATTGGATGCAGTTTGAATGCACGGATATGTATTGCATTCTGATTGGTCACCGCTATACTGTGCAAGTCTCCGATTGGCTGAACGGACTATTGGAATCCAGTAGCCATAGTGTGGTTTACTTGTAGAGTATGACTTGTTAATAGCTTTTTTTTTCCTTCAAATCAATTTACTCACAAAAATATGCAAATCAAACCAAATATGACAATATGCAAACAATGCATTTGGTAGATAACTTTTCTTTCTTTTTTTTTTTTTTTAAATTTATGAACAAAGTGCTCATGAAAGGATGAGGCTCTGGCTAAAGCCAGATGAAACCCTGAACACCACCTCATTCAGTCCCGGGGACTCTCTCAGGCAGATTGCTTTCCAAAAGGGGAGACGATTCATCAGGCACAGTGGAGGTCAAAGCCAAGCCATTGGGATCAACATCCAGAAATGGAGTGAGCTTTCCTCTCAACGGTATCATGGGAGTCAGAAGCGTTGACTCTGCACCAGTCCACAGTGCTGCACAGCCTTAGCACCAGACCTTAGAACCTCAAACCTCCATGGGTTTCCACTCGTCAGAGCAATTCTGGGTCACTGCCACTGCAACAATGTTGCTCTTGGTTGTTCCCATGTGTATTTGTAGAAGCAGTGACGTCACCAGGGAGAGGTTGGACAGCTGACCCACGTTTGGAGTTGTTTCAAAGGGCGAGCACAGAGAAGTACAGCAGGACCCTGTGGATAAAGTGCCTGGCAGAGAAGCTTCAGAGGTGTTACTCTACTGCACGCGGTCGGCTCTGTGCTCTGAAGAAGATCCTAGCACACAACTTTCCCTTTAAGCGCCTGTGATCCACCCCCCCCCCCCCGTTCTGCAATGTGCAGGCTCAGATTCCACCAGCATGAAGAAAGAATAGTGAACCATCAGAGGGGATAATGAAGAGGGAGCGTGCCGGCAGGTTTTACATGGTAGGTGAAGCAATCACACACTTGACACCTGCCTTGATGTGATAGGAAGAAGGAATGGTTTCATTACGTTTTGAATTCAAAGAGCCGCCGTCCTGTTTGAACTTCAGTGCTGTCAATTTTACCACGTCCGCGGGGCAGTTGCTATAACTTTAATTGCGATTTTACCTGCTGCATTGGCAGGTTTGAGATGCACATGAAATAGGTGGAACAACAAGAAATCCATCAGCTAGTAAGGCCAGTGGGAAATTAGTGGATCTTTGTACATGTAACAGTTTGTTAAAACAGTTCTTCAAGAAACTGATGACAAGGGTACATGCTATAAAACTAGAGCACATTGTTTTCAACGACAGTTCTTCTCAAAGACGGTAGTTTCATGTCTCGAAGACTCCTACTGTAGGCACCTATGTTTTATTCTACCACAGAAGTCAAATGGGCCTGAGGCCAGGGATTCGAAAGTCTGTTGATTATAACAACTAATGGGCACTCATCTGGGCTGATTCAGTATGCATTACATAGTCTATAGACGACGATCTATAAGCATTTAACACTGCTACATTTAGAAATACTCAATGCAATGAGAAACATTTGGACCGGAAGCCTTTTCTCAATGTCTTCAACCTTTGACAGCTACAGTACTGTAGCTAGACCCATGCTAACAGGAATACAGGCTGGACTATGTTACTGCCATGCATAAAAAAGCTGAACTCAGAGGTAATCCTTCACACTGAATGTTTCCGGCATTGACAAACAACTCCAGTCACTGAAATAAACAGAATAAATATCTACTGCCCCTGTAAACTCACAACACATTTCCATTAGACCCCTCTGTCTTCAAAACCTTTTACCAGCCTCTGTTTTTTTTTTTAAATTCAATTTCTGCTTTCCCATATGAAAATGTCTTCTGCCTCTCAACTTAAAACTTATTAGTCCGGTTTTCATCCTGCTTTTAAAAACTAATTTTTGTTAATGGATATGCAATAGAAATTTGATTAGCTTTCCATTTTATCTTGTGCCAGTCAGTATACCATAATTGTTGTCTCAACCAACCATTAGGAGCTATTAAATATGTATTAAGCTAAAGTGATCATGTGCTTCAGTCATTATTTTGGGTGGGTGTTTCCAGACTGTTTTAAATCATGCAAAAAAAAAAAGAAAACAGCCAACGACATTAAAAGTACCACCTACTAGTTTTCTAACTTAAGTGTGGTTTAAGTTAAGGAGCAGAAACTCAGTGGTTACTACCATATTATACCCAACCAATTTCGAAAATAAACAGCAAGCCAAACGAGCTCCATACTGCTCTGTGGTGACATGCCAAGTCAAAGAGAGATGTTTCTTTAGATTAAAACATACTGACAGACTTGGAATTCTGGATACAAAGTGAGTTAAAGTGAAGGAGCTTGAGAGCTGCCCTCGCACTGTACAGATACAAAAAATGAACGCTAAGAAAGTAAGGGGGAAATAAAGCATGCAGATGGCACTTGTGGTCCTGTAACTACTTCAGGAGGGAGTCAGCCATTGTACTGCTGCCCTGACTGCTCAGGAAAAAGAGGAGATGATGCACAATCAGCTAATGAGCCTCTGCCTTAACACGAGTGATATTACACTGCAATACGGGCGCTTATTATAACCCTGCACAGTCTGGCTATTCGGAAACTCCGATCGTTCCTGGCGTCTCAGGGACCGCTCATGCTTGGAAGATCAGTTACTGTAGAGATGAGAAGAAGGAGGAAATCAAAAGCATAGCTGCTCCTCTGTGAAATATCATCCTGACTCAAACGCTGATTCAGTGCAGGCTTGGCCAGGAATCAGCTCTCAGCCCAGCCGCACTGAGTATTGCAGAACAAGTACAAACAAAAACAAATAACTAAAAACCTGGAGAGCCCCCCCCACCCCCCCAGGGGAAAGGTCAAGGGGAGTTTCGAGTCCGTGGGGTTAGAGAATCCTAATTCAACAAGGTGCTGTCCAATGAGGCTTTCAGTTTTTCCATTTTAAAGAGACACAGACAGGAATCTTAAAGCTGTGTGATTACGGAGTAATTCAGAGGTTTCATTTAGCCGGCATTACTGAACATCCAAAACCAAACAGCCTAGCATCATGACACACGATCCGATGAACAGTCGGTGGACAAAAAAGAAATTACGGCTTATGGGGGTCTGTGAATTCCCTCTGAGCCTTGAACTGAATTTGTATTAAAACTGGAGGGAGGTTCTGTGAAGCTTTTTACCCAATGTAGTTACCAGACCAGTTAATTCAAGACAAGAGAGGAACCTGTATAAAATAACGATCCTCCCAACAAAGCCAGTATGAATAAGGAGCTGAGAATAATGTATTTGCTTCATGAAGGCAAACGGAAGAGCATCCAGTCAGACATGCTTGTTTTTCACTGTTGTGTGAGGGATCACATCATCAGCTGGCTAGCCAGTTGAAAATTGCATATTCTTTCTAAATCATGCTGGCATAAACATATTGCATCACCTAATCCATTTTATAGATGTTTATTTCAAGTGTTTATTTCGAGTGTTACATTTGGTAATGCATTCTCATGGTGTAATTCAGTGGCATTTCTAACCTTCAGAAAGAGAATTTACAATTGTTTGTAAACTGTTAGGGGCCTTGTGTAATACATACCAGAATACTGAGGCCTGTGTTAACATCCTCAGAGCGTTTTTGTTTTGTTTCTACTTTGAATCGCTCGGTCAATCTTGCAGTAATTCTGAAAGCCCCTCGACTCTCATACTCCTGTTGTAAGTGTCACAATCTCAACATGTATCTGTCGTCTTGCCAATCTTGTCCTCCAACATGTTAGGCACTTTATTCTCCTGATAAGAACTATGTTTAGCTACAAAGTGCCGTCCGGAGGGACATGCTTCACTTACTCCTTCTCTGCAGCATGTGTAATTGATTCACTTTTCACTCGAGGGCTCGTCCTGTTACAAGGTTGTGTTCTGGCAAGCGTATCCGCCACCCCAGCGAAATGAAAAGACGGTAGAGCTGTAGAGAATCAGATATGCTTATATGCCAGCTATACGCAGACAGCATTTCCACTTCCAAATCTGGATCAAATACTAAACGGAAAGGTGTGCTCAGGACTTTCTACAGAAATAGCAGGGGCCAAGTAACAAGTGCAAACGAGTATTCGTAACGGCCATTTTTGTGAGTACGAGAAATTGATTCTCTAAAAAACAATAGTGACAAGAATAAACACATGACAGCTATCATTAGCAAAGGCAATAGGAGGCCAGAACTCGCACAAAAGCAGGTAATCAAAATCAATCAATAGCAGCTTAAAAAGGGAAGTAATGATAGCCACTTATTTTTAGCTGTTCATCCGTAGTTATAACTGTGCAGTAGCCATTTAACAGTAAAACAGGATTCTTGGATGCTGCAAACTGTGACACAAGCTTGCCACAGAAACCACTCTGCATTGCCCAGTTGAATTTTAAGAGTCGGATCATTTCTATTTCCTGGATGTAAACCACAACATCATTCTTTATAATAAATAAAAAACAGCTTAGGTCAAACAAAACATGACTTTGTCCAAACAGCTGTCACCTCACATCTGTGTTGAAAATAAGACTTGGAAAGAAGACTCCCACTGCACAGCCACTCCAGGTTCTACTGCAAACTTTGACTGAGACACACCTGAGTGCTTCGTCTCTGTGCTTTGTCTAATTAAGCGCAGGAGTGTTTAATTGACCTAACAGTAAACTAGACAATGGCTCAAACAGTTATGCAATAGCAGTTTTGCTTCTACCCCTGAACCGTCAAGACAAAGCCTTCTTAGGCACAGATTAGTATTATAATCCTCCACCAGGGATCAGCATTAAAAACCCTCTTTTTCTTCAGTCATGAAATAAATCATCTTGTGAGCTTTTCTGCAGCTCGTTGTGATGGTTTGGATATTCAGGGCCGTCCCCGTGCAGCGTCATGAATAGACATTGCTTCCCACCACAGATGCATGCTTGGCAAACATTCAAAGCAACACATACTGTAACAAACAAATAAGGGACGCTTCACTTAAAACCACAGAGACCAGCAGAGCTTCACACCTCAATCCTGACATGACCACGCCTGACCACACCACCCCCTAGTGCTGACCACCCCTCGTCCGGCGCGCCTCTCTAGCAGAGACTGACACTTGAGCCACATTGTGGGGGGGCTTTGTGATGTGGGCTCATGTTCACTGGGGGCTAAGACAGACCCATGACCTGAGATGGATTGAAACCCGGGGACGTAATGCTGATGGAATAGCCCGCAGATTATTATTTTTTTTAAAATCTTTAAAAGGCCAGGCCACTAACAAAACATGTGCAAACTGAAACAAACACTGCTATATATGTAACAGCACTTCCATTTAAGGTGCAATTAAGGACTTCTTTCAAAAGTATTTTACTTACTGTATGTAACTTATCGAGCTTTCACACAGAACAGAACTTGGAGGTCTCTCTCTCTCCATTTCAGAATGAGCATCATGCATTTTCTCCCATTCTCCAGCTCCGATATGTTTGCTCTGGCTCGCTGGAAGTGTACAGGCATGAAGTATTTAAATGTGAAAGCAGTCAGACCGGACCCTGCTGCTCTGCCGTGCAGCATTCCTGCCTCTTGTTGGCTGGATTCAGACAGTCAGCGATCCATGTGAAAAATGTACTTCCTGTTCCCTTGTGCTGTACACACAGCTGTCTTGTATTTAGATATCTTTGCTCTTGCTGCAGAAAATATGTATCGTCTTTCTCTCTATGCTCTTAGCTATGACACAGAAATAATCCCTTTTTATTAGTTCATATAATCTCCCTAAGCTAATTACTGTGACAGTGAATAATAGTAATAATAATAATAATAACTCTTAACTATTATTATTATTATTATTATTATTATTATTATTATTATTATTATTATTATTAATAATAATATGTGCCTATAAATACAGCACTGTGCATCCACAGGATGAACAAACGATAATTGTAATCAGAGGTTTCCTGTACGTTCTATATACAGTATATATATATATATATATATATATATATATATATGATGCAGAGTCTGTATCGACGCAGGGAACTGTAATTGGCCGTGGAGCTCATACAGCCTCAAGCTTTTCAAATTCACTTACAGTGCCACATCTATTATTTTCTCTCCCAGTTGTGTTCACTCATTCATTCCATTAAGTCATTGTGCAGATTTGTGTGTGGGTGATGCTTTATAAAGCGCCATGCGAGATGACACGGGGAGGGTTATTGTACCTTTGAGGTGCAGGAATGCTACCTGCTTCCACAAAAACAAAATTGAAATCATTCAGTAATTATCTTCTCTGTTAAATGAGCAATCACATTTTATACATACACATATATATATATATATATATATTTGGTCACCAAAGTTAACCAGTATTCTGTTATAAAGATGCAGGTTTCTGGTGTTTTTTGAAATGTGTTTATGTGTTAAACCACGGTAGGGTTTATACAGGTTATTTCTTTGATTGCAAAAACGACAAAACAAAAGAAAAAGATATGGAGAGAAAAATAGAGTGCATGAAAAATACTTTAGTAACTTTTATAAAATATTCCACCACAGAAAAATCACTGATTTATTAATATGATATATTATTTAAGGGTGAAGGAATCACACGTGCATTTACAACATCATTTCCAAATATCACCAGGCGTTCTTTTAGGTACAGTAATAGCTTACAAATGAAAATGAGAAAAATGCAGCCCTACTGCTTTACACCCAAAACCAGTCTTCACTCCAGACCAGCTTTGTATCCTTGTGCTGATTCCTAATCAATCCTTTCCTGTTCATCTACTTGGCCTGCTGTCCCTCAGATTAGCTGTTAGATTAATGATGTGTGCCACAAGCAGTTAACTGAACCCGTCAACGCCTGGAGGCCAGCCCAGCCTTTCACTGTGACTTACGAGCGCAGAGACTGAAAGCCACACGGACACCGAATTAAAATAAAAATAAAATTAAACAGCCATACAGAAACAGATACCACCAGCTCACCAGCTTCCACTGATTCGTTTTACCTGATCAGTTGGCTTGCATGTAGTGCCCCTACTGTGCAAGCATTTAAAACAGTGATACTGCTCTTAAGACTTTCATTCCAGGACCTTTTTTCAATTAGGTCTTTAAATCGTTAAATTGGCTCCAGACAGATTTGTAATAATTGAATCAAGCCTTGATTATGTATTGTTATCCTGTTTATATTGAATTATCTAATTGTTGTTCAATTAAATAACCCAGGACCTAGCTGGAACAAGTTCTTGAACTAGAATGGATCCAAATGCCCTGTCCACACTACGCAAACACTGCGCGATCATTACTTGTTGAAACCGTGATTGGGAATGAAGGGACTGGCTTTGATTAAGTAGTGTAGTGTGGACAGGTAAGGAGCCACACGTGAGTGACATTGATTGTGATGCTCGGAACAATTTTCATACCTTGAACACACAGCACAAGCCACCTACAAGAGATCAGCCCTAACTAAACAACATCAATGCTAAACAAACTGTTTTCAGAGCTGATGGTTTTGATGAGCAAACCTCAAGTATCCAAACACTGTTTATGCATCCTCTCTTCTAATGCACGCACTCACAGTGACTGCTATGTTTCAAGTTTTACATAACAAGGGAGGAAACCATTCGCTCGTGCAAAACATTACACTGCAGAACAGAAACAGCAATGTTTCATAGTGTTGCTTTGCTACACTGCAGCAGCATCTGCAGGAAGAACAGCTTGTGTCGTCATCGTCATTCCTGTTATCATCAGAATTATTATAGTTACTGCTCGTATTATTATTATTAGTTCAATTAAAATAACTAGGACACTAACGCTGTATGTCTCAGCTGGATATCTACAGCTTGTACAAAATGTTTGAATTATTTAGCAGGGTTATATGAATTGAACACTGTGGCCTTGGATTGCTGCTTTCCATGAGCACGCTAGACACTGCGAATGCTTAGTCGTACGTTCAGGAAGACAGAGTTTTCAGTGCCTCATTCTTTTAGGAGTGTAAAGGCCCTCTGAATACACGCAGAATCCTCAAGGTGATCTTGTAATTACAGCGCTGTGAATTCAGCTTGATAAACAGTGGTACAGAATGACTCCTTACATACTGTTCAGGGCCAACAGAAAATAACTATGCTCATTAAAACAGACCCCCAATATCCCCCGAACCACCCAAATCTAATTTCAAAATGTTTTATCTAGTGCAACACCTGTCACCCCTAAAGAGATCAAAGGAACACTCCAGACGTGATTTATTAGTTAGCCCTACAGATCATTCTATTTGAATCCCGGGTGGGTTGTTGTAGAGAATCAATCAATCAATCAATCTTTATTTTATATAGCGCCCTTTCATAGTGGACCACCATCACAAAGCGCTTTACAAGATGCAGTAACAACAAGAAAAAACAGTTTCAAGGGAGAAACTTAATTGGTTGCAGTTGTTCCTGTATTATGATTTATTTGATTTATTACATTTTTTCTGTTCTTTTTTTAATGACTGATGACTGGAACCTGCACAGTCGGAGATCTGAAGTCACATATTCAGATTGTATTAGAACAATAAAAATGCTCACAAGCACGGCACGGGTGCTGCACTAGTTTAATGCATTTTTTAAATCTAATTCTCGAGACAGCATGATTAAATAGACAAGGCATTAGCTTGTTTCTGAGCACATAATGAAATCGCAGGTGTGTCTCTCTCTCTCAAGCATCTCTCTCTCTCTCTCTCTAGCTTGCTCGCTCTCACTTTCTCTCTCTCACTCTCATTATAACATGCTGCATGCCTGTGAGCACCGTTGGCCTTCGCTTTCATTAGCTCTCAGTGGGAGGTGTTCAGCAGTCCAGGGAAGGCTGTGTCGTTTGCAGTGGACTCTTTGCATGTCAGTATTTCTGGCTTTAAAAAGGTTGAACTATGACATATCCTCACAAGAGTTTATCAAAACCACTCAAGGTATATTCGAGGAATGTTTCTTTTCTTGTATTATTGGACTCTGCCTTGCCTGACAAATGGCTTTGCCAGAAGCATTTGTGA
Organism: Acipenser ruthenus; assembly: GCF_902713425.1. NCBI lineage: Eukaryota > Metazoa > Chordata > Actinopteri > Acipenseriformes > Acipenseridae > Acipenser > Acipenser ruthenus. Next base: position 1,083,223 of record NC_081207.1, read on the forward strand.
CAGTAACGTTGTTCGTTGTACTGTACATCCTATGATCAGCGATGCAGTAATACACATGTTTGTAAGTGATTTGTCTGCTGCACTTACAGACACCGATGTAGGAAAACTGTACAGTCCTGTATGTGACAATCAGCAGATTTAATACTAAACACTGAGGCCATCTCAGCAGCTCACAGATGTGTAGTTATTTATATATTTAGCATAGCACCACTATCATATAGCTGTAATGCAATCTCTGCGTATCCCTGTGAATTTGTAAACTCACTAGGATTTACTCACTCAACTGATGCCCATGAAATACACTCCTGAAATTCAATGACTCTTACACAATTCTCTTCTCACTTGGGAGAAGGCACTTCAGATCAAGGATTCCTCAGTTCTTCAGTCTGCAGCTTTATCAACTTGCACAGGGTGTAGTTGACAGTCTTCCTTTATTTATAAGCTGGTTCGAGTCAATAAGTCAGGAACAAGCATGGAATGTACTTAACAGCCTTACCTCATCCATAAGCTCCTCAGCTCAACCTACACCATTAATGCAAAGGAGGGGTGGGAATTTCAAGTAATTTAGTGCTCGAGTACTTGAGCGTTAATTTCGAATACTCAAACCTAATGCCAGACAATATTATTCTACAGATGCACCACAAAAATTATAACGTTAACACTGCAGTTATATTCATACCTAAAACCGCTGTCGGCAGTCATTATGATGGTTACATTTTAAACATCATCAATATTAAAATGAAAGACAACTATCCAATACAACTCAAAAGTTTTATTCAAGCACATCAAGTTTTATTCAAGCATGAAATGCTGTATTTAAATGAACAATTAAACATAAAAGGGTTTATTTTCTAACTTACCACATATAAAGCGCTACTTCAAAAAAATGAAAAACATATAATAAAATAAACATTTCAAAAGAAACTAGTGTGTAAACAGGTATATACATACAAAACTGTAAAAACGAAAGTAGCATGTGTTAGCTCTTGTGTGTGTGTCACTCAGTGCAGCACAGAATCCAGGTTGAGCTGCTGCAGCCTGCAGCTTTGCAGTTTTCTGATCGAAATGTTTCTGCTGAAGCGCTGTGGCTAGCTTCAAGATGAAATCTCTCCTACTGATATTTTCCCTGGTGCATTCCTTGTACAAAACGAAGGAATTGATGGTTGCCAGGTCCAGTAGAGATAACAACAGGATTGTATATATATATATATATATATATATAATGAGCCATTGTGAAGACTTTCATCTAATAAGAATTGTTTTTCATGCATGGACAGGCTCTTCTGTTTATATACTTTAAAAAAATAAATGAATCCAATTTGATTTGATAGAACAAAAGAATATTGTAGGTTGTATTCAAAATAAAAACATGTAATAAAGTCAGTAAAAATTACGGCTTTGTTGCTAGGTTGTAACTTTCTTATTTTCGTGATCCTGCTTTTCAAACGCCGTCGGGGTATTTATTTAGGAAAAGTCATAAACGGACAACCACACACAGAGATGAGAGCGGACCACTACTCTCATGGCAGGGAGCAGAGCAAGGGCGTCTAAATGACATGGTCCCCCCCCCACACCCACCCACACCCTCACCCTCACCCTCACCCACACCCACACACCCACACACCCCAACCCCCCCCAAACACACACACACACACCCACCCCCTCACACACCCACACACACACACACCCACACCCACACACACCCACACCCTCACCCTCACCCTCACCCTCACCCTCACCCACACCCACACACCCACCCATACCCACACCCACACACCCCCCCCCCCCACACACACACACACCCACCCCCTCACACACCCACACACACACACACACACACACCCACACACACACACACCCACACCCTCACCCTCACCCTCACCCACACCCACACACCCACCCATACCCACACCCACACACCCCCCCCCCCACACACACACACACCCACCCCCTCACACACCCACACACACACACACACACACCCACACCCACACACTACCGAAACTAGTGGTATGGTCCCACCCAGGAACAATAAAGAAAACGTGAATGCACAGGACAAAAGTCTGCCAACCTGACTGGACTGAACTGACTGGGTTGCTACAATATATTCAACTTCCATTCATGAAGAGTTATTATTTACATTTTTTCAAGTAATACTCTAACCCACCCCTAATGCAAAGTGCCCTATATTCTTTTAAGAAATTCTTAACTAAATATGCAAGTGTATACTGGAATGTGGACTGCAAGAACAATGCAAAGTGCGAGTGTACAGTAAAATCACAGTTTTTTCTTTCTTTGCACAGACATACATTCTAACTACTGTGCCACTGATATGGTCTGCAGTGGTTAGAGCTGTGGAAGGTCCCTGGGTGACCATGGCCACAGATCACATTGCATGGTACTAGTTTGTCTGAAGACCTGGGTTCAGGAAGCTGGTCTCTTAACCACACCAAAAGCTTGTGTTGTTTGTTTTTTCAATACCTGGCAGTGAATCTGACAGCGGTACCGTTGGATATGCAGATAACAGGACCCTGCACTTTTCTATCATTAAGAGTTTAATTCAATTTGGGAGGATGTTTACAAACGACCGTCTGCCCGCCTCCAGCTAGCAACACTACAACAGACAGAAAAAACACAAAGCAATATCTTTCAGTGCTGGTCTCTCTCTGCTTCGCCACCTAGCTAGAACAAATTGTTCTGCTCATTCGTTGGTTGGTCGGTTGACTTATTAATGCTGGAGTTCTATCCCAGGAGGCCCATTAAAGACAATTATCCAGGACGTTCCTATACTGTAGAATGGAACTGTATTGTTGCTGCATCAGTTATGGTTATCGGTGCAGCAGAATTGGTTTTACTGAATCGTGTGACTTTTGTCTCCACTATCAACAACCAGAGCCATCAATGCAGACACGGCTCTTTATTCATTTTCTTTTTTATTTGACCTGAAAATGCTTTTCAACCCTCAGTAATGTCTTTCAGTTAACATGAGAGATATAAATGTTGATATATGCATTCCTGTGCCAATACCCCTGCAACTGCAAAACAATGATACGTTTAACTCGGTGCTAAAAACTAATTATGCTTGCTTTGCATTACCTAAAGCAAAATGCATTTTTTCTACATTACGGCTTGCCACGTGGGCATTTCTCTGACGTTTAACAGCCCTGACAAAAATGTAGACACAGCACTGGTGTTAGGTATCTCAGATTTCTAAACAGTGACGCCGATGTATTCAACAGCAGGAAATTCAATTTACTGGAGGTCTCCTGAGGTGTACAGCAGTGCTGCCAGCTCTTATTAATAATAGGATCATAGGATATCCCACTTAGAAATATCTAAGTTACAGTGTAGTATATTTCATAATGTATTTCTGTGACTTTTTTTCTGCTTAAAACTAAATAAAAGCTGAATCATCACAGAAAAAAAAAGCATTTTCACACAGTGTATGAATGTAAACATCTGTCTTGGAGCAGCTTGATCTGCTTATTATTTGCCAGAGACCCATCAATTCTGTGTGTTTCACAGAGTCAGCTAATTGCTGCCTCTCCAAGCTGTCGAGGCCTTGTGAAAAAGTGCCCCCGAGAAACTATTCATCCATAAAGCAGCCTGACAACTACACTATTTATGATTGAGGAAGAGATCGCATGAAAACTTATTTCAATCAAAATAAGTATTAATAGTCCGAGATGATCATTTATGTTATTTAGTAATTGACTAAACGATATGCCGTTTGGCTGAGTATGAATCAGACACCGTTGACATGATTAAAATCCACCTGGATACCTTTAATTAAAACTCAATTCCTAGTTATATTTGAAATGCTGTAGTTTTAAGTTCTTGTAAACAGTTTAAAAAAAAAAGGTACCAAATATTTGGCAAATTCCAAAATAAGTCCCTCTACATTTCCCCGAACACTTAAAATGAGGCGCTGCATTTTACAAAAACCTGTCATGTTTGTGTATCTTTGAATAAAGAAGAAATCCAAACGAAGAAATCCATGAACAAATAAAACACTCCGTTCTAAACTTCAGCAGCTGTCTGGCGTATCTGGCTTTAGTTTCAGCCGTGCACGCCCGTGGCTGTGACTCAGAAACACGTGTTGTACATGTTGAACATGCACCGAGCGGGTCTGCTAACGATGGTTTTAATTGAATTATCAGAAAGCACTTAAAATAAGCAGCCTAACACGCACTGCTGGAAATCTGTTGGGGCGTTTTGCTTTTATCACTCATTGACGCAGCAGTGAGAATGTGACGCAGCATGCAAAAAAAAAAAAAATTAAAATCCTGGTCCTAAAGCTCCTAATTACACTTAATCCCCTTCATATTACCTCACCAGTCGCCACAGAACAGGTCACTTTCAACAACGAGTGGAAGAACTAAAAACAGCATCTCTCCCTCTGAGGAACGGACAGAGGAGTTAACTCAGGCTTTCATCCAACATCACTGTGGATATGTGGCCAAGCTCGCGTTCTGGGAAATAACGCATGTTAACAGAATTACTTCCACTTAAAAGGAGAAGAAACACAGACTCGGCTTTGTCTCTTGCTTTTTTTTTTTTTTTAAATCACTATGATGTAATCAACTTGCGTAAGGACAAAAGACCACCCTCCCTCCCCTCCCCCTCGTTATTTTATGTTAGGTCAGTATCACTTCTACACATTATTACCTTATTGCCACTGCAAAGAGGCTGGAATGAGCTCTATGCATAATATTGATTTCAATTACCAGTACTGCAATGATGCATTATACACAGATGTACATTAAGAAACAATGTGTGTGCTACTGTATACATTGTGCGTTTCAGCAGCTCTGGATATTAATTCATTGGACTCTGCTGCCTGTACACAGGTCTGGAAAACACAGTCATTACAATATCCCAGTGACCTGCAGGGTCTATTAATATCTGAGTTATTATGTCAGGTATGGAAATAAGACTCCCATTGCATAGTAGCTTCATCCACTCCTGGTTTCAATGTGAGTTTACTAAGACACACCTGAGCTTGTTACCTATACACTGTGGCTAATCAAGCTTGTAGTAAAACCTGGATTGGGCAACAGTGCTATGCAATAGGAGTCTTATTCCCAGCCCTGTATGCGACTACATTTTCTGCCTGTCACTCAAGGTAGAGCGTTTCTTACAACACATACCGCAGCTGTTTAACAACTCTTAGCAACAGGTTGAAAAGAATGTGCCCTACAAGACTGCATACAACCCTGACAAGTCTTCGGTCAATATGCACTACACATGGGAGAGGCCCTGTGCTACACAAGTGTAACCCACTCACAACAGCAGGAACTAGCATACTGCAGAAGACAGAATTACTCACAGCAGTGTGGTCACCTCACAGCTTCAAATGAAGGGAGTTTTAAACAAACACAATGCTTTGGTGAAGTAATTATAAATGGGAGAGGCTCAGATGAATAGCCTGGCATGGTTGATTAATTAAGAGAAAGCCTATTGACCCTGCTATGGACAGGACCAGCACAAGCCAGCCATGTCTGATGTCCACACAGGTTCTTATTTTATAAAACTCTCAACAGTGTTGGGCTGTTGTTAAATTTTTAAGGCAGAGCTACAGTATCTGTTTTACTTTTCAAAAGCTAGTTTAAAGGTTAGGGTCCCCAGCTTTCTTGCCCTGTAAACCTCAGTATGTGCCGTGCGCTGGCGAGAAGTCGATTGTTTTTCAGGTCAATCATTTACAGTGAGGTAGTAAATTAATGTAGGTAAAATGAATAGGTTGGGTTAATAATCAAATATCTATCCATGTCCGTTAGCTGAGTCGTAATACCACAAGTGATATCCATACTGTTTAACATGCGCTGGACCTTTGGAGCCCAGGTCGTGTTTTCTTCTGCCTCGTAAAGTGTACTGGGAGAAAATGTCTGTAATAAAAATACAAGCAGCTGCACTCTAGAGTGTATTCCTATGTTATTCTTAAAATGTGTGTGTTGGCTGGGTTACAGCAAATCAACTCGAGGCCTTATCATTAGCGTCTGTCCTTGTGGTTTCAGCTAGGCTCCTTTATCTTTCAGACACATTGATACAAATCGTCTATAAAGTGAAACAGCGTCTTGTGTTAAGGTTAGATCACAGCCTGCAGGGTAAGACACATACCGGCAACACACATGCACCTCAATCCCACTCCACAAGCACTTGAGTTCTTGCTACTGTATAAGGAGGAACACGGATAGCCTGATCTCTTAACTCCAGCATTGGAAATAGGGGGGGGGCAGGTAAAGACCACTGCAATGGATCTTGTTTTGCATGGTGCATCATCTTCTGGATTTCAGTAGCCACCCCTATTCTATTAGGTGAGTTTTGATTCTTCATTCAAACATCTCTCCTTTCACTCTCAGCTGCCGTGGTTACACTTGAATGAAATTCACCACACGGCAGCACATTTCAGAGCAATAACATGCTAGAAATAATACCCTGCTGTCCGGCCACATTATCTTCCATCATCAGAGTACCGATCTGAACAGAGCTCTGAGGCACAAATGCTAAAAAAAAAGGTTAGCAAACCTACATGTTAACCCTTTATGCTTTTATTTCCATTGTTGTATATGGGGACAAAACAGCATCCTTATTATTATTATTATTACTACCTAATATTTAAGTTAATAAGTCGTCTCTAGGGGCTTTGTGCAGTTAATATAGCCACCTTTGTATGCGTCCCAATAGGGCTTCACAGATACACACAACCCCTGTTGACAGACAGCTCCATTCATTTCTGTAATGCTCAACAGCAGCTCACAGGAGCCCCGTCAATAGCCTTTAGGAAGAAGAGTTCTTGATGAAGGTGTCTGATAGCTTGGCTTTATATACACAGTACAAGCCATATCTCAGTCCAAAAAAAACACAGAGATTACTTTGTTTTTTGGACTGAGACTGTTTTTTTTTTTTTTTTTAATGGAAAGCTATTCTCTTGCAAGCAGATCATCCGAAGGACAAAGAGCAACGCAAAAGACAAAACGATCCGGAGCACTGTTGTAGCGCTTTTCTGGGAAGATAAGCCTTTTGTGTGGAACAACGAGTGTCCCGGGATACTGAAGGTGACTTTAGTGGTTTTTGTTTCTTCACAGAGGGGTTATCCATGGAGATGTCCTCCTATGCTGGTGGTGGGTCTCCTGGTTTCCAGCACGGTGATTCAAGAGGAGAAGTCATGGAGGTGGAGGGGAGTGGAACATGCATTGAAGATTTCAACTGGGAGCCAGGGGAGATAATTGGGTTCAAAATTCCTTAATTGATGCTGTTCATTTGCTTCTAGATGTTGAAGCGTTCTAACATTTCACAATCCCAGAATGCAAAGTATCTGCAGTAATAGCATTTATCTAAGGTTATGAATTGTACCTGTGTAAATTATACCCTTTTAAAAAGTCTTTTTCAGAGATGTTTGATTTTTAAGTGTGATGGCATTCTGGTTTCTTATTTATTTATTTTTTATTCAGTCTGGCTAGCACCCAGTTTCCACCAAAAACAAACTTTAAGGGTTACATTCTGCAATTAATTTGACACAAGTCACTACACATTAGGCACCGTTACTTCAGTAAGATTTTCCGCAGTATCCATCTACACAGATTACGGGACATTACTGTGGCACAGTCCCAAAGGAAATGATATCCATGTTCTGTTCTAAGATTAACAATATTAATATAAACTTAGTGTCAAACACTGTCCGTATCCTGGAAAATAAGGTCACCAAATTGGAATCCATTTGAGCTGAAATAAGACTCCCCTGCCAATCTGCTGAACCCCACAACTGGGAATTACACTGAAGGGGTTTCAAACCAAATGAACATGGTTTATTTTTAACCCCACGAAGCCTGGTTAATGTACAAGATCGCGATTGCAGTGCACTGGAGACTTGAGACAGTCCAGAGAAACAAGGTCTCGATCCAACAGAGAGAGGACAAGGAAATCCGCAGCTTTCACAGATCAGCACCTTCACCTTGCAGGGAGCCACTCCACTGTGAACGAACCCTAACACACAGACTGAAGGCGCTTCAGAAAGCATCAAGGAATGTGTACTTCCCACCTTCATTCTAGCTTCACGAGTGCAAAAGTCTGGCACGTGGGTGTTGAGCATTCATCTATGAAGCAGATATGTGTAAAGCTAGCAAAATCACGCTGACTGACACATGGAGGAGAGAAGTTCCAGAGCTGAGCAGCCACGGCTCTGCCAGGCTGTAATCATGAAAGCTTCAGCATTAGAGCCCCTTTATTAAAAGTTACAAAAAGGAACAACCGTTAAGGCATGGAAAAACGTGCAAGCTGCCCAACAAGCCAGCGGAACTGGACTTCCTTTGAGGGATGAACGTTGATCCGACAAAAAGAAAGAGGTTCCCGTCAAGCTAACGCCGTGTTTGATGCACAAAGCATCTAAAAAAAATAAAAGCACTCGCATAAATTAAACTACAAGTAGACTACATGATGTGGTGCATAATGTACTCCATCAAATTAAGATGTTTAGCACAGGATTACAAGGGATTACCCCAGAAACCCTGGTAAAAAAAAAAGCCTCAAAGTGCTGGAAACAGGAGCCATGTACAGGTAGCTACCCGTGGCTAAACGTACCAGCACGCTGAGCCCTGGTCATCAGTTCAGAACGATACCATTTCAAATCACTGGATTTGTTTCTCTGAAGGGGAGCTCACACTTAGACCAGATTAGAGTGATGCCTGCGCAGTTGTAAAGCGAGCAGTCGTCTCAGGTGTGCCGCTGAGTAGACACTGTTGCCCAGTGAATTGAAAACACCAGCGGCAGTGAGGAAGGTCTGCAGATATGTGTTGACACAGTACACGTTTACACATTTTATTGCTCCCTTAAGTATGATTTTTATTGTGCTTATATATACAGCCGCCCACCAATTCCCTCAAATGCTCCGTCCCTCCTACCATACCATTGTCTCCAATATTTCTTAATACAAATTACTCCCTGGTAGCATCAGTAACTAATGGTTTTCCAAAACAAATTCTATTACTGCAAGTAATATTACTGTACTTGTTCTGCCAGAGTCTGTATTTAAAGCTCTAATCTGCTTGTCTAATTAATACAAAGGAAAGGACATTTCTCATGTTATTCCCAGGTCCAGTATCTTCCATATCTTCCATATCTAAATGACGTGAATTTAATACTGTAGAAACGAATGAGTTCAGTTTTTGTGTGGCTATTCCAACTGTGAAAGAACTTGCTACTGGCACGCAGTATCTGTTTTATGAAGGTTTATTCATATCAAGTGGACCTGTCTATCTGAATGCAACCTAGAGAAAACGCTGTCCTATTAACAAAGCTTTAAAAAAGAGGCTTTATTGAGGTTTGAAAAGCACTTGCTAAACGGAACTGATGAAATATTTCACACCCTAACCTCACCCAACAGTGAAACATGTAACACAAGGATATAATATCCATGCACAATGAATTCTCAATTGAACCTTCTTTTATCAATATGAGCCGCTGCGTCAACGTCATATCAAACACAACAAGCATTTTCCAGGAACTCATTTTCGCAGCAAAAAAAAAAAAACACAAGGTACTGCAAGCAAGTATGCAAATTCTCCACTCCTCATCGCTACCACTCAATAAACCCCACCCACACATGCACGTTATCCATCACAGAAACAACAAACACATTACAAACACAAATCCCTTCTTTAAACTCTCTGCTAACATACCCGATCGTTCTGACAGGAAATTCCAGTGCTTGAAGTGACGCACAGGAGGGTTTTTTAGAGTCCCCAAATCTCACTGTACATTTTTAATCCTGCAGTAAATTCACCCCAGAAAAAAAAAACACATGACACCATCTGCATTACTTATTTGTAAAGGTAAATCTTTCTCTTTGATGATTTATTAACTCTCTTATGAATTAATAGTTTATAGATACAAAGAGCAATCAAATCAATTATAAATGGAAATTATTGTTTTTAACAGGAGTTAAGATCAATGGAGCAGATGCCTTTCTGGTTATTTTAAAAAGTGGTTCCCAGTTGTCAGTGGTGGAAATGTGTTCTTCAGAAACCCTTATTCCTGTAGCTCTATATTGCCCCCCATTGATTTACACTACAGATCTCACAGCACTTTTCCAAGAAACGCAAGGGAGCTCCCTGATCTTTCTGCTGAATCAATGATGGTCAAACTTGTGACCCGCCCAAACTCTCCCCTCCCTTGTTTCAAGAGCAGGTCTACCTCGAAACACAGAAGCATGACGTCTGTTATCGCCGGTCCCCCTTTCCACTTGCTCACGATTTTCAAATACAACTGCTGCATCCTGGTACCTGTGCAGTAGTCACATGGTCTGATTACAGGAAGTGATTAGGAACCAGGAAGCAGCTGCAGCTTTACAGCTGTAACACTGCATTTGATCAGCATAATGACAATGCTGCTCGCACGAATAAGAGGTATGAAAAGTGATCTTAAGAGAATCGGTTAGCACTGCTATACATGTGTAAATGAGTTGCTTATAAGAGAAGTAACCAAAGCATACCATACAAGGCAGGTACAGTAAAGCTAACAGTTAACAACGTTACTACAGAAGATAAAACCCCACTGTTACAAATCATATTGTTCATGACAGCCTCCGGTCTATTTAAAATAAAGGGAGCATTAACAGCAACTGTCTTGCAAATCTACTCCTGTCAACCCAAGAAGCACGCAAAGCTGACGAGGCGTAATGTTCCGCTACACCTCTTTGGAAGTACCAGAGAGTTATTAAATGGAATTTGATAACAGCTGATATAGAATTCAGTTATTTCATACTGAAGTACACCAGACCTCTATTGTGCAGTGTTTGCATTAAGTCTTTATTTTTTTTGTTAATGAGAATCAAGTTACCAATTGACAGTCACTATAAATTAGCATTCCATCTATACAACTGCAAAGGCAGTGAAATGCTATATATACATTCCTCACTGTTTCACTTCCCTTTCAGTCAACAGATATTACAGGATCCGGCAGTGAGCTGGAGACGATGCCAGAGTTCACAATAAGCACACAGAGACACCACAGCAGGCAGATGCTTCTCTCGGGTTACAGAAGCGACTCTCAATTTGAATACAGCGACGTTTCATTTCAGATAAACTGCAATTTGTTTAAACATGAAGTGGCCCACTATGTTATGTTCAAATTTAAACTGCAGCAGGATTACAATCTGCTTGATATTACGATGGGCTCTGTTCCCAAAGCCTGACAGTAATTCATGGGTATGTCAGAGAAGCAGACACTTCAACCAGCTACCCTTTCTTAGTATGCATTGACACATGGGTGCTGTATGTACAATGTGATCTTGCACACAATTACATGTTATACAGTAGGGTTACAGACACTTCATGTTATCTGGTATCATCACCCCCTTGTCACCGTTCCTAAAGGTTTTTATAATTTCCATTTTCAGAAAGCAGCCAATTAAAAATACAGAATCCTGTTTTTCGCCTTACGAACAAGAAAAGCCCTGCCGTATCCGAGTCAGCTTGACCTGTTTAACAGATAACGGAAGGAAACAATAGCCTGGCATGTGCCAAAGACAGGATGACTTGACCTAGGGTGGCCCTTGCAGTCTAATCCCAGAAGAGAGAGGTCCTGAAAACCACCATACAATACAATACAATCCATTTCCATTAACTGACCCTTATACAGGAATTCCTCAATACACCCCACCTGGTGGACACAAGACTGAGCCCCTCATCACAGGAACGCATTCCTATTGGCAGCTGAGTCTGCACTAAGAGCTTTTCTCACTGATGGCATATTCACTTCAAAGGGCCCTCAGATCACTTCTAAAACTTATTTTCAATAGTAAATGTCTTTCTTTTAAATCGGCCATTACAGGCTGATTCATTACTGTCGCTTGCAGTGCATGCTGCCAGCTGATTAAGACCGGGAAAGGGCAAGAGTTCAGTACCAGGCTTGAACAATCAGAGTCGCTATAGAGACCCCAAATAAACACATTGGAAAACGGTCCTTCCTGTGTAAATCAATAATATTACACCGGGGATCAGGTGAGTGTATCATTTTCTGGTTATCATTATGGGCCCTGAAAGATTTAAAGTTTCCAGGATCAGTCACCGGCAGATGGCACATGCCCCCACACTGCAATACAAGACAATAACACTGTCATCACATTTCAATATTCTGCATGGTCACATTAATAAATCATGTGTTGGCAGCTTGTCAAAGTGTTCTCTATTAACAGAACGCCTAGGCACACACCTGGTCATGCAAAGCCATGCTGACTGCACACTGTGCAGTCGAGCTGTACCTTAAGCGCTGGAATAAATAAAATTAAAAATAAAACAATGTGTGAATAACACACCCCATTGGAATAGTAATCTGCTAATCTGTGTATCCCCAAACTAATTCTCATCCAGTATCAGATGCCTGCCAGTCGGTCAAACACAGCACCTCTCACAATCAACCTTGACACTGACTGTGTTCGTTCTGCTGCGGTCTACACATGCAGAGCAGGCATGAACTTACTGTTTGCTGTTCAATGCCTTCCGGGCCACTGATGAGAGACAACAGAAAACAATATAGTACAGGCTGTCTACTCTCTACACCAGTGACTAAATGGCATCTGCTCCACGATGTTGTTTATTATCAGCGAGACCCGTCAGGGAAATCCCTCCCTCTGTACCAAACGCTGCATTCACGCAAACAAACAAACAAACAAACAAACAAACAAACAAACAAACAAACAAACAAACAAACAGGAATACAGTACAGCTCAGGCAAAGCAGCATTACCAATGACACCAAAAGCCCTGGACAGCTCTAATGGAAACAACTTTTACATTTTATGTAATGGAAATCCAGGAAGACAGCTCTTGCTTGTAGAAAGGGTACCATTTCCTACTAAATAGCTGCAATTACAGACTGCGTGTACTGTGCAGACAGCACTAGACTCTAATAAACAGCCACTCAAAGTGATACATTCAGCCGAAGCAACCCCTTTTAGACGCACATTGAGCACTAAATAGCATGTTTGAGAAGCCTGAACTGTCCCAGTGAACAGGGAGTCAAATGGTAACCCTAAAAGTAAGAAACAATAATTGCCACTAGCAGTGCTAAAAATATATATATATATTATTTACTAAAGCCGGTAACAGACATTTAAGAAGACTGCATGTTGCATCTGAAATCAAACCTTGCTAGTGAGCTGTATTGCAGTTCGGTTTACTGGAACGAACTCCTGCAGTGTGTCGTGGGACAGAGAGCTCTGGCAAGGACACAGAATCAAATTCGTTTCAGTTTGGCAACACATCTGTGTGTGTATTTTTAAACATTTAAAAATAAAGCCCTTCTAATGCAAAGTGCACCCTCTATTTATGTACTACCCCACCCCCTCCCCTCCCTAAGAAACCCAAGTTGACAGCACCTCATTCCAAGGGTGTCCTTGACAGTACAACATGGCCAGCTTGTTCCACAAATAAACCACTTGCACTGAATACTAGCCTTTTAATAACACAGTAACGTTCTGTGCAGGAGCCACAGTGCATGGTGGAGTAATGATTAAATACATGAAGATTGGAGGAACTTTGATAACCTGAGGCATATTGTTTTAGGCATTGGATAATTTCACCATCTCTGACCTGGATAAGGTGTTTTAGAAGATATTGGTTTACTGGCATTAAAGATACAAATGCATTCAGTTAAATAGGAAGAAATTCAAAAATAAAACTGTGATAGTCTTGTTATCCATAGGAGGCTGTGTGGTCCAGTGGTTAAAGAAAAGGGCTTGTAACCAGGAGGTCCCCGGTTCAAATCCCACCTCAGCCACTGACTCATTGTGTTCCCTGAGCACTCACTTAATCTCCTTGTGCTCCGTCTTTCGGGTGAGACATTGTTGTAAGTGACTCTGCAGCTGATGCATAGTTCACACACCCTAGTCTCTGTAAGTTGCCTTGGATAAAGGCATCTGCTAAATAAACAAATAATAAACAATGCTGAGTTTAGATTTTCCCTTGAGTCATGTTCTGCTCTGCTGGCCAGTAACCACATATGATTTCCCAGTCCACTGAGCTCCTCTTATTATTAACATATTTGTTTTTACAGGCCATATAATTCATATTTAAAATAAATAAATAAAAAAAAAACAAAGAAAAAACACATCTACTGTACATATTCATGATTCTTAGTGTTTTTCATAAATTCCTGGAAAAAATGATACATACGCAGGAACGCAAATGCCCCACAAACTTAAATGCTAATATGGTGTGAGAGCTCCAGTTTCTTCAGATGAAAGGAAAACAAAAACATGTACTTTACATCAATAAACAGAACCTTCCTCCCTGGTGTTAGACATTTTCTTACAGACAGCATCTTACTACAGAGAGACTCACATTAATCCGGTTTGATGTTGGATTTCCATAATCTTGGTAACAAAATTCAGTGATCCCATAAGATATAAGTAGACCTGCCCCCATTTAGATCAAAGAGATGGACCTGGATGTCTTTTTAAATACACCCTATACACCCCGCATACAGGGAATAGCCCTGGCTGTCATGATTCACCGCACACAGTGTTACACCTAAACACAGTTTCTTCTAAGTACTAGGCCTGCTTGAATTCCAAATGCATTAATATCCTCCTCAGTGGTCATTACCTGTAGATAACTGACTGTGTCTTTTATTAAGTAACCATTGTATTGGACTAGAATGTTTAACTCTCAGACCATCGGCATCGGTCATGCAGGGCTGATGCCTACATGTATCTGAAGGGTTGCCTCATTAGCAGAAAGCAGCATTTTCACACACGTCACACTCCTTGGTAACGGCATGCTTCAAATTGGCTGGGAACGCTCGCCTCACAGCAGAAGTGAATTTAAAACTGGCAGACTGCCTCCCCTGTTCCCTTCCCCTCCCCTTTTGTATATAAACTAATTGAAACAGCAACGCTCGGGAGATCCCTTTAATCAAACAATGCTGATTGCACTGCCTAGTTACCAGCTTTCTGCATATCAAGTTCTGTTTGTTTTTTTTAACCGCGACTGGGGTTTCCAGCAGTGCATTCTGACAGATCTGGTGTTTCAGCAGCGTTGGCAAGTGATGGACAACGCTGTTCTGGAGTGTCGTAATAGGCAGCACTTTAGGTAAGAGCCTCTTTGTGTTGAATGGTCTAGCACTATGAGTTAGGGTTTGAGTTTATTGGGACGGAACAACAGCGCTGTGCTCTCCAGGTAAGCACTGCCACACTTCAGGTAAGCATTGCAGCACAACACTGAATTTATATAGCAGCACGGAGGCTAACGTGTGCTGCTCTTTCCAGGGCTTGTAATGGAGTTCAGTAAGAAGGGATGCCCCAGTCTCCATCTAATACACAGTGAAGTACATCTGTCCTTTGGCAAGCATCTGGAGTTGCTCTGGGCTTGACCTTCATTTGCATGCCTTTTGAATGTCACGTGATCCGAAAGACAATCTCATTATGAGTCCCCCTGCATGGAGTCAGTAATACAGCTCAGCCACATCTTTAGGAACAGCATGCCACTGGCTGATTCATACGCAGAACCACAAAGTCCTGGGATTATTTCTTTTTTTTTTTTTTTTAAATGTAGTCGTCGCCAATTTCTATTGTTTTTCTCCCCAATTTAGTAATGCCCAATTATTTTTAGGCTCAGCCCTCCACTACCACCCCTGCTCTGACTCGGGAGGGGCGAAGACGATCACACGCTGTCCTCCGATGCGTGTGCCATCAGCAAGCCCGCAGGCGCCCAGCCAGACCACAGGGGTCACTGGTGTGCGGTGAGCCGAGAACACCCTGGCTGACCTAGCCCTCCCTCCCCCCGGGCGGCGCTCGGCCAATTGACCGCCACCCCCTGGGAGCTCCCGTCCTCGGTCGGCAAAGGAATAGCCTGGACTCGAGCCGGCGACGTCCAGACTATAGGGCGCATCCTGCACTCCACACGGAGCGCCTTTACTGGATGCGCCACTCGGGAGCCCCCTGGGATCATTTCTGATCTTCCATTATTTGCTGCACACTGTATTGCACCCCAACCGCATGCCACTCATTCTCTGCATTACATTGCCGTAGAGTATGCAGTTCAGGAATCTGTGATAGATAGATAGAGAGATAGAGAGATAGACAGATAGATAGGAGCAGCAGTCACTGCTGAGCATTCTCTGTTAATAAGAAACGCCTGCAGGATGAAGCAAGGGTTTCAGGTGCACAGTAAACAGGCTGCCCCTCACATGACTCATTAATATGTTATGCAACAGTATGAAAACTGCATCTGTTTAATGGTGACCCTATAACCCACTGGCAGCTGCTTATGTGGGATCCTGCTGCTGTGCATGGAGCTTTTATATCACCCAGCCAGAGGACATCAGTCCATGCCCACTCCGTTGCTGGCCAGGCTTGCAGGAGACTGTGTGTCAGACTTGCAAGAAGTGTATTCCAGTTCCTCCTGTGACATCATAAAAAAGATTTCTTCCTATAAGAAAGCCCCAGTGCCCTAGGAAATATTGGGAAATATTGCAAACCCATGTGGTTTAAATTAACAGCATGCGGAAATACCAGCGACGTGACAGCGCTGTTCGACAGGAACGAGCTGCTGTAAATACGACTCGCACCGCCCCTACCAGTTTACTAGCGTCATTTTCCTCTCGTTCCTCAAAGCAATGCACATACTTTCCTAGTTGGACAATGCAATAAAGATTGATATGGCAAGCTGAATACAGTACACCCTGACTCAAATAAAAACTTAAAAGAACGCTCTTTGCATTTCATGCTCCAGAAAGTTTCAATTGTTTAAATGTATTTAGAAACACCCTGTACCCTTTGGATTCAATTAAAAGAAAAGCAACTGCATATTTCAGAAGGTATTTCCCAAGGACCCATGCAGTCTGCAGGTATTTATTGTGAAATGTTACCAGAACCACTACTACACAGTGTCACAGAATAGCATTTTGAAATGGTTTCAAAGGGAGGGGGGAAGGCTTCAGGGCTTAGAGGTGAACTATCTGCCAATCAGAACGTAAAACCTTTTTCATGAAACAGCAAGACTCTTAATTGTTTTTTTTATTACTAAAGTATTTTTTATTATTATGAAACTGAAAGTCACAAACAAAAACCTTTTCTTTCATAACAAACCACATTTATTTCAAGGTGACAGAGTAGAAACTTTTTTTTTTTTTTTTTTTTAAATCAGATTTATTTGATAAGCAATTTTAGCTATACACCAAGAATAGAAAATAAACAGCAAATTTATTTTAAATTACTAGCCAAACAAAAAACAGTTGCGCATTTTATGGTACAGAAATAGCAGAAAATATAAAAACAAACCAATCATGCAAAGTTGATGCAATTTAACAGTGGCCATTTACACAAAGCAAAATCTCCGATCCGATATTTCAGGATGTGCCGTGTGCTAGAACCTGCTGCAACAGAAAGAGTCACTGGCAGCAGACAGCATCCTGTCTATGACCTAACTACTGGTGATAGGGTTGCATACTTGTTGTATTTAAGTTTAGACACCAAACTCTCTACCCCAATGCAAACCCAAGTCTTCATGAGTCAGGAGGCAGATGACAAGAGTTTCCCACAATTGTTGAACTAAATAATTTCCAGCTGTTTGAATGAAACAGTATACCCTACTAATACTAGAGCCCTGAGCCTGCATTGTGACAGACGAGATCACATGCCAAACCCTTGATCTGAGCTTGGGATTGTCATGCAATTGAGATTCCATCTGTAAACAACAACAACAACAACAAGAATTCACTGCCTGTAACCGCAGCAAGGACTGTCCGACAGGGGAGTAATAAAATAAAATATTTTTGACGGCGTGCCAAATACATTTACCTGCAAAAGAATGGCATTAAAAAGACTGTCAGCGTGCTATTAAACGGAGTGGGCACTTTCACTTGTATTGCCTTTTCAATAAAACAAATACAAAAAGACTTTTGAATAATTGCGACCTGTCCTACTCAGAGAATAATGAAACATCCCATAGAAGGAAAACATTTTTATTTTGTTTACAAAACTTTAAAAACTTCCAGATGTCTTTTTAAATGAGACAGCAGTGGTCGTGAGTAGACTTGAAGACCTATTGACAGCAACCCTCCCTCAAGCCATGAATAAGAAACACCCGGTCCATGCACCAGCACACTGCAAACGCAACGAAATTCCAAACGTCACCTTAATCATCGCTTTACACCTGATTAGAGACATGATACAGCGTGTACCCAAACTGTAAGAAAAACAAAAATGCAATAGTGAACACAATAAAAAGAACACAACTCACTCCACGTTACAAAGGCAGTCAGCGAAACTTGGCACGCCTTCAAGGAATGCATCTAGAGAGTCTGTTACGCGGTCCATCAGTTTGACCTCCTATGATTTATTTATTTTATCAGATTGTTCCCAAGGATAGCCGTCTGTAATTATCACATATCCTTTATGAGGCTCCCAACTTCCTGGATGCAGTTACTGTCAGCAGAAACAGTGGTTTTTAAATGGAGATAGGTCAGTGGTGCTTACCCTTATACATGTCTCCCATAGTAAAAGCAGAGCAAAGTGTAATAAACCATAGTGAAAGCTTGGTAAAGCATAGGTAAGCATTGTGAAGCCCAGAGAAGTATGGTAAAGCATATTTAAAACCATCGGAAACTATGAGAAATGCAGAGTATAACCATGGGAAAAGCATGGAAAAACAGCACCATTCCCATGCAAATTTACCGTGGTCACTTTTCATAAGGGTACGTACATGTAGGTTTCCTATAATTGCAAGTTAAGATTTTATGGTTTGGTGTATGCAATTATGGATATTAAAAATGCTTCCTCCTTTTAACTCAAATTTTCAACAGACCATACAGCATCTCGTTAAAAGTTCTATCGTCCCTCCATTTAACAGAAGTGACATTTTTGTTTCAGTATCATTTTCAAATACTGCACGAAATGAAACGGTTTGGTTAAAAAAAAAAAACTGTAGTGGTTTTTATTCACTTCCTTATTCCTGTTGGGTAAGATTCTGTTTTTTTTTGTTAGTTTTTTTTTAAATTGAAGCAGCATCATCGACTACATGTGCAATAACAGATACATTGAAAATACACCCCAGGGTGGCACATGACAAAATGCAATTCAACAGTGCAGTCCTGCCCAACGTCACGGTGCTTGGCTTTATTTAATCTTGCAGGTATTTTACACCCTATTTAGCAGATTTAAGCTGCAGTCAGCTGTAACGATGCAATCATTACAAGCTGGCCTGTTTCTGTGGGCGGGCTTTGCAATGAGATTGGAATGGGCGGAAGGCACTTGGACATTCCGAGTTCCTTTCAACAGAACATTCTCTGCCCTGTCTTTGAAATTGATTATCTTTCTTTAATAAGCTTTCCTGGGAATGGGTTTTTTTTCCCCCCAGCAGCCCCTTAGAAATGTTTACCCCAGTAAATCAACGTGCTACTTTATAGTTTTCTGTGCTTTAAACGTGTTTCCTATTTAGTTATCATAGTTACCTGTGATTAACCCCACATGCCTGTACTTTACAATGATTTTACTTAACTATGCTTTTACCATAGTTACTTTTACTACACGTAACTATTATTTTACCATGGTATACCACAGTAAACTTTCATAAGGGGCCAGTACAGTAACTACAAAATATTAAATGATCATTTAGTTCATAAAACAATATTTTACCATTGTATGTGTTAAAATTGGGAAGTAATCTTGTAATAATATATATATATATATATATATATATATATATATATATATATATATATATTATAATTATTGAGTTCCAATGGTATTTAACCTTTTGACCTTCGAATGGTTTGATGACTCAGGGAGGGCGTGCAGAATTACTTAATTGATCTAACTGTAAAATATCCAAACAAAACTATTTCAACCACAATTACTGGAGGCATTAGCATGTTTGTGTGTTTGCCCAGACAGTCTGCCCAGGCCAGCTCTTAAATGCAGTCACAGTGAGACCCGGACACCAGTGACTGTGCTGGAATTGTTTTAATTTCATGGAAATGCAGGAAAACATGTTCCAGTTTCCTGGAGACCAAGAACTGCATACAATCTCCGGGGCGGCAGAATCGTACCTGCTCCAGCCAGATCAGCTATCACTGCTCTCAGATCTTCCTTAATCCTTCATAGATACAGCTCAGATTGAGCACTCCCACAGGGAAGGCAGATTAAAGAGATAAGACTCCATTTACAACGGCAAGGCTGAGTAACCTCCTGTGACATAAACCATGTGGT
Organism: Acipenser ruthenus; assembly: GCF_902713425.1. NCBI lineage: Eukaryota > Metazoa > Chordata > Actinopteri > Acipenseriformes > Acipenseridae > Acipenser > Acipenser ruthenus. The sequence goes on from NC_081207.1 coordinate 1,103,425, forward strand.
CAAAATACAGCCCCCCATCCTTTCTTTAGAGCCGTGGTTCATCGGGCATACAGGATTCCCCTCCCTGACACCATTACGAAACCATCTTCAGTGACAAGGCATGACTTATTTATTTTCCCTTTACTTGAGAAATGTGCGCGGGTAATTTTGCAGTTTTCCAGTGCTTTTACCACAGTTATAGTATTCATTTACCATAGCTTACCATGTTTGCATGTCTTTTTTTTATATGCTTTATCATACCTCTCTGGGTTGTACAATGCTTACCTATGCTTTGCCATTCCTTCACTGTACTGTATTACACTTTTCTATGTGTTTACTATGGAAAACCTTTAGAAGGGAAAGTGGAAAATCTAGGCCAGTGGCACTGCAATGACAATAGTCTGCAATTCTGCAATGTGCTGCAATGGACTGGAACCACTGGAGAAGAGACCAGCAGCACAGTGGTACCATCGTCATATTGAGCAAACCAATACGCACTGGTGATCCATTCAAGCACCATGGCACCACACCAACCAGTCCACACCCCATGCATGGTGCACTACTGCACATAACCTTAGAGCACAAGATAACGACTTTACATAAGAAACCTGCTTAACAGCCTTGCAGATGCAAAGAAAAGGAAATGTCAGAAAGCAATAACAGCTTCTAAACCACAACAAACCACAGCGGAGGAAAAGGTGCACTGTTTGTTGAATTGTTGTTTGTGAGGCATTCAGAATTCACAAAACCACATCCTAGGTAATGTACCGAGTGACTAACGTTCACATTTAGCACACAGTGCAAGGGGATGGAAATGCCAGCTCTTCGCTCGTTTCAGCGATCGCTGATGAAAAAAGAAAGAAAGAAACGATATTTTCTCAGGTTTCTTCTCTGTACTTCCACAGAAAACACGCTTGTAATATATGGAATCAGTGAACCCCATCCGAGGACTGCTGAGAATTTTCCATTTGGCTCGACTGCTCTGCCTCACAAGCACCATTTCGGATGCCCCTGACAGCCCCTTACTAAAGTGTAGAAACAAACTAATGACGTCAAAGTTGTCTTTCTGCATGACTTTAAGTAGAACACCAAACCTTCACTTTCACTTTCTGGTTGTCCTACCAATCCTGGTCATGGAACAAAAGACAGAAACCCTTCTATACACCCAGCCTCATATCAAATGAATTAAAACTACCAGCTCAGCATGACTACCCACTCTCTCATTGCTCTGTGTGTCACCTCGCGAAGCAGATATCAGGATTATAAAAAGCACCTTATAACGGAACAAAGCCTTCTTCTACAAGCCCGCCTCAGCATCAGCAAGGATATTCCACAATCAGTCAGTCTACAACTTACTTCCAGATTACTCCCTTCAGTAATCACTTCTCAGTGATACGAGGCACTGCCTACGCGGCCGCTCCGAGGTCCTGTGTGTGTACTGTGTGCAGTTTCTTTAGGAGGTAATTGTCTCAAACAGTACATTACACAAAGCAGCAGCAGACGGAAATCCAGGTCATTCATAAAAACATATTTAAAAAAGTATCATTTACATACCTTGGCACTGAAATCCTTGCTTTCCAAACCCCCTAAAATAGAAAAGGAGATGAATCAGTCAGAGCCCTGTGCACACGTTTAATAAATACTGACATGCTCATTTTTACCATTAGTGTTTCTGAACGCAGTACAAACACAAAGTGGTTGGTTTTGGCAAGCCTGATTTTACACAAAAAAGAAAGAAAAAAACAGTTATAGTTCTGATTTGACAATGCCAATTTTGCTATTCACAACACTCTTAGAGAACTTAAAAGGAAAAAAAAAAAACGCTGTGTTTTTCAAACAAGCACACATTCAAAATCATCATTTATTACATTGAGAACGGTGCATTGGCTAAACAAATACAATATATTTCCTAGGAGGAGGCTATGTGGTCCAGTGGTTAAAGAAAAGGGGCTTGTAACCAGGAGGTCCCTGGTTCAAATCCCACCTCAGCCACTGACTCATTGTGTGACCCTGAGCAAGTCACTTAACCTCCTTGTGCTCTTTCAGGTGAGACGTAGTTGTAAGTGACTCTGCAGCTGATGCATAGTTCACACACCCTAGTCCCTGTAAGTCGCCTTGGATAAAGGCGTCTGCTAAATAAACAAATAATAATATGCATCCATCTAGAGTATATAACGTAGTAATAATGTATATTTTCAAAAGACTGCATTCAGAAATACTTTAAGATTAAAAAGAAAAAAGTATATGCAGAAGGTCAAAACCAGACAAACATTCGATTCCAATCAAGCACTCTCTCCACATTCCAGAACGCATGGAACAAGACACCGTCAACACAAACAAACAAATATTCCATTTTAAATCAAGCATACATTTAGGGAGTAAACACATCATTCAAACATGAATCAGAGTGAACGAAATATGCAAGAAGAAACGAGAAATGTTTTCAGTACCGACACACATAAGACTCTATACTCAACCAGTATTTTAAAGTATAGCAAAGTGAAAGAGATATGCAGCTTGAAAGGAAAATACATACTAAATACACATACTAAATGAGCTCATTCAGGGAGGCCACTTTCTAAATACTGTAGAGCTTAAGGAACAAAAAATATATTATACTGTATTTATATATAGTTCGAAATGAAGATATACATTTTCTAATAAAGCACACCTTCCATAAGCATAATTTAAAAAGTGTGGATTTAGTAAAACAAGAACTGTGCAAAATTCTCAACGACAAATAATATATACATAGATCCTAGAAGAGTGCACATTCAAGCACTGCAGAGCTTTGTAAAGCAGGAATTATGCAAAGTCCCAAAACAAAAAAATATGCATGTTTTCTGAACAAGTACACCTTCGCCAGCAGTAACAATTAAGAAAAATATAGCGGCCAGCACAGAGTTTTTTTTTAAATATAGTGGCCAGCACAGATTTTTTTTTTAAATATAAAGTCCAGCACAGATATTTTTCAAAATATAAAGTTATAAAGTCCAGCACTCTGTTTAAAAAAAAAAACAAAAAACATTGAACAAAAACAAACTTCCCATCTTGTGTCGAGTCTTTAGGAAAGCACAAAAAAAAGTCCGAAAAGGAAACCACAAGGAAAAAATATGACCGGAGCACCTCCATAGGCCGGATACAGCTCCGAGTTCGGTTCGCCAAGACCAGTCCAATCCTTTTCTTTAACCACTGGACCACACAGCCTCCAGTCCAATCCTTTTCTTTAACCACTGGACCACACAGCCTCCAGTACAATCCTTTTCTTTAACCACTGGACCACACAGCGTCCATTCCAATCCTTTTCCACAAAAGCGATTCTTCCAGGCACCGATCCCACTGGCTTCTAGAATAAGCTTCCTTTGTTCAGGTTTTTTCCCGCGTCTATTATTTTCTTTACCAAACATAAAGAGTGCAGGTATTCCACGCACCTGAAAGTGCGTGTTCCCTTCTCACTTACTGCGGTTACTGTTACAGGTCCACACCCAGTTGCCGCTTCTAACCTCTCTCCCTCTCTCTGCAATTGATATACTAAGGGGAAGGCAAATTTACTGAAAACCCAGCTGGATAGGGCATAGCGCTACATGCTAGCTAGATACATACATGCACACACGCACATAGATACGCACACACACACGCACATAGATACGCACACACACACGCACATAGATACACATGCACGCACATAGATACATACACATGCGCGCACACACACACACACAGGTGATGCTATAAATTTGATTTAACCCAGGTCAGAATGTCTGCTAGAAAACAAGACACAAGCTGACACATGTTACAGTTTAAAGACAGAAACTTCAAATCATTATAATGCATTTGAGAGGATAGGCACACATTCAATGAAACAAGTGGTTCTGATTGTAATTACTGTTCATATTAATAAAAAAAGGTAATTTATTTAAGAAGTGCTTTTTATGTACAATAGAATGTGCATATAGTTTCACAGGGAAGGTAATGTAATGACTCCTGTACAGTGGTTCTGTCCTGCATTGCTCTGAGGAATGCAACTGCAGGGATGGAAATAAGACTCCCACTGCATAGCAGTTTGGTTCATTCCTAGTTTTACTATGGGTTTAATAATACATACCAGAGAATGTTACCTATACACTGTCCATTAATCAAGCTTGTATTAAAACCTGGCATGGATGACACTGCTATGCAAGAGGAGTCTTATTTACATCCTTGAACTGTCACAATCATCTGTAGTCATCTTCTTCCCAAATATATTATAATTCTTTAGGCTTAAGTTATCGTTCTGCTCATTCAATGCCAGATACGATCTTTCCTCAGAATAGTGATTCTTATCAATGCTCTAGGCACGTATTGAATGTTCTTATTTTTAGCCGCTCGCCATCGCAAAGCCGTGGCCAGTGAGAATCCAGGGTCCAAGACCTTCACAGTATACAGATTGTAACGACCAAACACAGCGCTGAATGATGTAGCACGTGTGAGAGGCTTTGCGTAACACATGCAACATGCATGCAGTGCTAGAATCACTGCAAACAATGGGCAGGAGCACTAAGCCCTGTGTGAAAGGCAGGGGCAGTCCTCCTGGATCTCTGTGAATAGGAATAATATTGCTACACCTCTTTTAGAGAACACCTCCAAGCAACCACTCCACGACTGTGCACTCGGACATGCCCATATACACGACAACACATCAGAGCAATAGATTACAGCTATTGTAAAACTATAAAAGCCAATAAACCATGCAAGCTTATTGACAGTTATGTCAAGCTGCGTATTCCGCAGGGAGATTAATGCATTTACAGCTTATGGGGCTTGTCTTACTCAAACACAGATATGAGGGTTGAAGCAATTAGGAGAGTGTCAAAGTCTACAACTATCACTCCTATCCTGGGGACGATGTAAATTAGCAATGGGCTGACACATCTCCTAAACTTCATGTATTCAGCAGGTACAGTACACTACAGCCCCCGTTAACTGGAAGAGTGCTCCCCATGACTTTCTGCATGAACTCCCTTTGTCCAAACGCCTGCTCTGTAAAGACTTGTACCCCGAGCAATTCAGATAACAAGGAGTTCTGATCTACAGCGTGTGTTTCTCTATTCACTCTCTTGTGGCTCTGGCTACGTCTTGACTGCTGTGCTCCACGTTTCAAAAACACATCATGAGAATGCTATGTGTAAGAGAGGGAGGTGTGGTGGCTCTGGATTAGAATAGAAATAAAAGGAATCTCACTCTGGAAAACTGCATTTGGAAGACCCAGAACTGACAGGGAATGTCCAGTGCACTGGGGAAGCTCCATCAGAAAACTTACTGTACATACAACAGTGCTGTTAGCTGCCCTGTCTTATCATCTTTATAAAAGTAACCACAATAAAAGACAGCAAAGTGTTATAAATCATCGTGAACGCATGATTAAACATTGGTGTATGTAAAGCACAGAAAGGTATGCTAAAGCAGGTTATAAAAACATATAAACCTATGGTAACCTAGAGTAAACAACAGTATATCCAAATTATCATGGTAAGCTTGTATAAGGGTAAACACAATTTAATTTCAGGGTTTCTGATTTTAGTTTTTAACCGATAAAGTGTTTATCCTATAGATGCACTGGAAATGACCAGTCTTTTGGGGTTCATCATGAACATTTCATGAACATTTCTATTAATAAGAACAGCAAAAGTATAAATGCCCCCTGAACAACAGAAGCCCTACTTTTATCTGAAGCCCTGCTAGCATCCCCGGTCCTGTAAGCATTGCCTGCCTCACGCTCTCAATCCTTTTTTAACTGAGCTCTGAAGCACCAGAGAATCGCCCCAGTATTTCAGTAAGACAGCTTATAAATCATACCAGGGCTCCGCGGGCCCACTTGATTGATGACAGTGCTAAAAAAAACAGACAACTTATTTCCCTGTTTGAGAAACTCACCATTTTTTTAAGGTGGGCTTGCCAACCTTCTATTGGCATCTTCAGGGAAGGCAATAAGACTTGCATCTCAGTTTGATCCATTCCTGGTTTTACTATACATTTAATAAGACACACCTGAGCTTGTTACCTATACACACTGGTTAACCAAGCTCTTAGTAAAACCGGGAATGGGTGAAACTGCTATGCAACATGAGTTATTATTGCCACCCCTGATCTTGCATGTTGCTGCTAGCTGTGCCATGTCTGGATGGTCTGCATTGCCCTTCTATTAAAAGGAAGGCTTATTTGATATATGTTTTAGTAAGGTTTATAGAGCTGGATTAAATACATGAATGAATGAATGAATGAATGAATGAATGAATGAATGAATGATGGAATGGATTCAGCAGCTGCACTCAGCATGCACTGTCCAGCTGAGTTTAATGTAATCAGCAATATGCTGTATTATATGCAGATTGCAGGATGGGCATTATTCATCTACTGGCCAGTGATCCTTGACTTGTATTATTACATTGTACCTGCATGGAGATCCCACTTTAGGTTTGTTTTCTTTCCACTAAAACGTTACTGTATTTACATACAGTAGATGTGGTTATGTGGTGATCACTACCTACTACAGCGTATATTGTATAACCATGTATCCAAAGCAATACTGTATTAATATCTAGCTCAGTCCAGAGCAAGACCATTGTTAGCGATGTATTCTCCAAATGCAGAATACATAATTATTACGGGCTGGGGGTCCTCCGAACTTGTGAATAACACAGATCCCCGAGTATCCAGAAACAACAGAAATAAATAAACATGTATTCCACTGCAACCACAAAGAAACTTAAGTTCCATAGCAATGATGACAGAACGCAATACGATTACTGCTGCCGACTGCCACAGTGGTCGCACCACTGTTCCACTGCGCTGGCATAGCCCTGTGACTGGTGAAAAAGCCAAGTACAGTACTCTAGTTAAGAATACACAGCTACAGTAACGTTATTTGAGGTCATGCATGCTCAAAAAAAAAAAGCTATTGCAACATGCATTGTAATATTGCATTATAACACATGATCTGGTTTTTCCACATTTAAACCTGAAAACAACACGAACAAAGGCAGCCGCTTACCAAATGAAGTCGGTGCAGTGACTGCAGAATGTCGGCTGTTTGAAGAACCGCGCCGTGAACTTGTGGTCTTTCACTTCGTGGACGTTCTTCTGTCTCAGAGCACCTTTACGGGCGAATCTGTTCGCTACGTCCGCTGAGGACGAGTCGTTCATATGCATCACATCAGCCATAATCACCAGAAACTTTTTATAAAATGAGCCAGAGAGAGAGAGAGAGAAAGAAAGAGGCAGAAGCGGAGACAAGAGTCCCACCTCCCGGGTTTTGCTTTGCACAGTCTGGTATGTAATTTCTATAGTGCTGTTTTCTGAAGGTAGAATACTTTACCCCAGTAGCTCTCTACAGCATAACTAGTTAATGACAGCACTGGCTGAACTCTCTCTCTCTCTCTCTCTCTCTCTCTCCTTCCTCCTTTCACTGGGGCTGACGTCAGTGAATACACTGCTCTCAAATGGGAGTGTACGTTTCAGACTGTGAAGCGGCGGTAGGGGTCAAGTTGATAGTAGCAGCGTTACACATGCCTTACCAAACCACACATTCCAGTGTTCCCGGACAACCTGAACGGGTGCAATGGACTAAACACTGTAAGAGTTTACCGCACCGTGTTGCAACAGCGTAACAGAGTGCAGTAAGTACATAGTATGGCAAATCAGAAATATCAGGAACACGAAACAATCACTGTCAAACCACGGAAAATCAGCGGAAATGCATGCCATAACACAAGCCTGGCTACAGAATGGGACACTTCTGTGGCACATTACTGGGCGCATTTACCATGCGGAAGTGTTAAGAAAAGACTTTGTCTTGTTTTGTTTTTTGCTGGACTTATTGTGAGTTTAATCGATCGCAAACTGTAACCTGTACCTGTACTTGTACCTGTAATAGAATAAGCATCGATTCTATCGTATCACATTCATATATAACCCTATATATCAAATCCATACTTTGTGTTAAAATATATACTAAACATCACATTAAATCTTGGAAGATTTAACGATAAGATTTAAATCATGTTCTTTTGTAATCTCTGTGTGTGACCGCATGCGTGTTCTATGTGTTGCTAACGAAGCTTTAAAAACAACATACTTGAAAGCAGTGGCGCTCCAACAATATTTAAAGTGAGGGTGCTGAAAGCCATTGAACAAAACTGTAACCCCTGGATATGCTAGAAGCCATGCAAAGCCCGCACCCCAAGTTCCGCCTCTGCTGGAGTGTAGGGTGGATAATAATGATGGGTCTGGTAGTCAACGTCTCCACCTTGTGGCTAATAAATGAAATAGCATATAGGGAAGAGTGTAGAGCAGGTAGTGATGATGTGTAAAATGCCCTCATGGGGAGACTGCACTTTGAATATTGCATTCAATACTGGTCCCTGTACAACCAAACAGACACCACGACTGCATAGAGAGTCCAGAGAAGGGCAATCAGACTAAAAGGAATGAGGAATGGAGATGGGCTCAGGGTGCTGAATCTGTTTAGCCAGGAACAAAGAAGGGTTAAGAGAGCATAATTACAGTTTTTTTTTTTTTTATAATTCTTAAAAGGAGCTGATCATTTTGAAATTAAGTGGCGATGGACTTAGGACAGAGGGTAGGAGGATGCATGTTTTTGCACAGAGAGTGGTGAGAGTATGGAATGGTTTGCCAAGCCACGTCACTGATGCTGGGTCACATTGGGAGCATGTGGCAGAATTGTTTTGTGAGCCTCATTTTTGCACACATTAAACAGCTTTCCAAGGCACAAAACAGTTTGATCCGCTGGGGTGAACCAGTGCTGATCAGGGCCACCAGATATTGCAGTACAAAGTTCAGTTCAAAGAAGTTGATGTGCTCACTCTGTGCAAATACTGTGCACATTTCCCATCAACATGTTATCAGTTGTTTATTTTGGAAAGAATAAGTGTTGTATATATTCACTGATCTCCTCAGAGACTCAGATCAGCTGAATGTCATTGATCCTCTGCACAGCGCAACACCAAAACCAGGATGATGCTGAAGAGACTTGTCTTGTTACTGGTCTGCGAGGTTTCTTTGTATAACCTCGGGACTTCTACCACAGGTGAGTGCTTCTTTTAGTTATTATAGGGCACATTTTTGTCATCTTTTGGCCGAGAGGGTCTTCTGAAAGGAGAGAGAATCTGAGCATGTGGGGAGCTACATGTAGATGCAGACATGGGGGTGAAAACATTGATTTGGTCTTTTTTTTTGACTCAAGTATGAGCAAGTTCCACATCGCTGGATCACTGGATGAGAGCAAGCAACTGACAAAATCATTACTTGTGAGATTTGAGCGTCTAATAGTTGTACTGCTTGCCCACATGCCCGCTGTGTTCCCAGTTCCAATGGTAGCTCTTCAGAGCACATCTTCAAACCATTTGACCTTCAAGACACACACACACACACACAAACACCCAAACACACACACACACACATCCACAAGCATCACGTTTAAATGAACCCTTTTAAAAAGAAAAATTCCGTTGTTGAGGGTGTAAACGCAGAATATGTTCTCTGCATTTGTTTTATTGCAGAGACTTGTCAGCACCCGCCTGCAATACCGAATGGATACACGGTTGTTAGACAGTATGACTGCAAGGAGAAGTTTGAGTATAAGTGCCATGGCAATTACATCTTGGACGGTGCAGTGGAAGCGCAATGCGAGCAAACAGAGAACCAGAAGCCAGTTTGCAGAGGTAGGTCCTGTTGTCTACGGACTGGAGTCAACATTTCTTAGCAATTTGGGGTTATTAAGCAGCACAACTTTATAACCCCAAGCCCTTTTTTCACTGTGGGTTTATTGCATGATGTTTGTAAGGCTCAATGCATCCTCCTGCGGACACATAACTGTGCGTTAAGGGAAGTCTCATTGGTTGTTTTTAAGATGTGAATCTGCAGCATATCCCTTCATGATTGCATGCTTGCTGTTGCTGCTGTCCGCATTTTCTGACTGCTTGTGCTGCCCCCCCAAAAAAGAAGCCCTGGTGTAGTGTTGTTTTCAGGTACGCGGTAAAGACTGGTACGGCTTGCTCGCTCTGCTTAAATCTGGTACGTTTACATATTTTTTAAAATTGAATTTATCATATTTTCCAGTCTTTTACATTGTTGTTTATGTAATTGCTGATATTTTTCCACCATTAAGAAAGTAGTATGTGAATATATATCGTATGCATTGGGTCTTGTAATTTTTTTACTTGTGCAACTGTGCGGTGGACTTCTCATTTTGTCTTGTTCGTCATGAATTGTTTTTCCTTTTTAGTGAAATTGATTGTCTGTTTCCAGTTTAAGTTTCCAAAAAAAATAATGTGTAATTAATGTGACAGCGTACCACTTTCTAACATTGCACGGGTCAAGTTTTTGTACACATTCTGACAATGTACCACTTTCTGACACTACACCCTTTGTGGGTGCTTGTGCAGTGACCAAACCAACTAGCATTACATAATTGAATCCCCCCCTAAGAACTCTGCCAGGGTCAAGGAGCCGAACATCAGACCATTTCAAATGCGTTTGACAGAGCTTTCAATAGTGGACTGCAAAGCTTACATCATTACATGAAAATATAAACTAATGCTAAACAAATGCTTTCATTGTTCTCTCCAGCATCCTGCGTCATCAGTGTACGAAGAGGCCGCATCTTATACAACAATCAAAAGACCTGGCTGCACGACCTGCCAGAGAGGAGAGTCCAGCACGCTGACAGGGTGGCGTTCTATTGCAAAGATAAGGACAGGGGGTGTGGCTACCCGGTTTATACCCAGTGTTTGGATGGCAATCTCACAATTCCATCGTGTTACAAAGGTACGGCATTCGTGTGCATATGAAGGGCAGGGTGTTGATCAAGTAAAACACATCACGATGTATTGGGTATATTGGATGCGGATCGGCTCGCATTTCTTTGGTGGTCTCAGTTTATACCTCACCCAGTGAGAAATTAATTTGGGGAACTTTCTGGTCTCAGTTTTAACCCTTTCAGTCCTGGCGCCTCAAGGTCCTGCTTGTTCTTAGCACCATATGTTCACACATGCCATCGGGAATCGCGCTGGAACCTCACAGGACTCCTAGATCCCAGTCTGAGGTCGTGTAGAAATAGCTGTTAAAAAAACAAAAAAGTTTTCATCCTGTTCTCATGTTTACTCAATAAAGGACTATTCTTCAGCTCAATAAAAATAATTAAGGGCTGAAGAGGTTAAGCATTCTCACTCATTAAACTGACCTTCACAATGTATTTCAATGAAGTATTCATTGTATCAACAGCATTGGCCTCTACTGTCAGCTCACCTTATATGAGCTCTAGATCCACCAAATTAAAACAAGATACAACTATACATTTAATGTGTTTTTTTTTTCTTCTTTACAGAACCTAGCAGTTTCACATATAACCTTAATCATAAGAACCTGCCATCGGAAATACAACAGTGCTGAAGCAACGCAATCTGATAACTTTAAATAATCTTCTTTTACCTGCTGTTTACCTGCATTTCTATTGATGCCCAGATCATGGCAGATTCCTTCAAATAAAATATATTGTAATCTTCTCATCTGTTATGACGTCCCTCTCTGAAGTGATATTTGTGTGTTTATGCATCATTCATGTTGCACTGTGTGTTGGTAGAGGACTGAGGCAATAGATCAGTCTCCATAACTGCTTGCAGAAGAGAACCTGGCTTGTGGTTAGAGTACTGGGTTTGGAAGCTCCGGGACATCTGGTTGGCGGACATGTTTACTGCCGTAGAAAATGTGCTTCCAATCAGCTTATGAAACACTCAATGCAGAAGTGAATTGGTGATGATACACAGAGTTTGGGAGATCTTTTTATTATTATTATTATTATTATTATTATTATTATTTTTATTATAATTATTTTGGAATGAGGAAGCAAAGCCATAGGGTGTCTCATTAAGGACAAAGGAAAAACCTCATTTGAAACGGGTTGCGTCAAGATCATGAGATAAATAATCTCTTATTCTGTTCTCAGTCTCTGATTAGGGTAAGGCAAGGTGTTTGCAAAAGGGGAGGGAATGGGGAACACGTTTTTCTAAACCAAATGATCTGGGAGACTGCACACCTCCTCAAGCACCAGCACTAACACAAAAACACTAAACTGTGGAGGGCAGCAGTGTGGGGTAGTGGTTAGGGCTCTGGCCTCTTGACCAGAGGGTCGTGGGTTCAGTCCCAGGTGGGGGGACACTGCTGCTGTACCCTTGAGCAAGGTACTTTACCTAGATTGCTCCAGTAAAAACCCAACTGTATAAATGGGGAATTGATCCTCTTGTAGAATGGCGCCCAGTAAAAACAATGACAGCGGTGAGGTTTCTTACCTCTGCTTTCTATATCCTAGGACAGCACTGCTAACAAGTGCTGCAGTTCATGTGAGCAAAGAAATGGATGGGCTCACGCTGTGCAAATACTGCAAGCCACATCACCAGTGCTGGATCACATTGGAAGCATGTGGCAGAATTGTTTTGCAAGCCCCATTTTAGATGAGCTGCTACATTAAAGAGATTTCCACGGTACAGAACAATGTGATCCATTATGGCACCCGAAGAAAACAATGAGAACCACCCTTTCTGTAACCCCTTGGGGTGAACCAGTACTGGACAGGGCTGCACTGTCAGCAGATACTGATCAAAGAAACTGATGGGCTCACTCGGTCACTGTGCCAATATGCCTACTGCAAATGCATGCATGCCAACAGCCCCTATATGGTCTGGACAGTTCCGATTTTCTAGCAAATATCCCGCGTCCCGATGCATAGGAAGAGAGTCCTGATATTTACCCATAGAAAAAAAGTCATTTATTCTGCACAGTACAGTGAAAACCACACGCTGTGCTCTTCGTGCGGCTGACACATCTGCTGATCACTAACGTATAGAAAGGTAAGAGCGCTTCATTGTGTCTATGTTTACTGTCATGCTGGTCCTGTGGTGTTGAGTTGAGAGGATACGTCTATTATAGAGTGTTTTTTTGGGTATGACCCCCCCCCCCCCCCCCCCCCCCCCCAGGGGACGAGTGGCCCGCTGAACAGTTCCCAAATGTTGGCAAGTATGCAAATATCCCGTCAGCCTGCCCCCACTGTGCTTATTCAGTCCAAGTGACAGGATTCTGCGAATACAACTATAAATGAACCATGAACTCCAATTCTGCTTTTTCCCGATAGGGTATTTCAATGGCAGGTTAAGAGGGGTGAAGGAGAGGGACAGTGGCAGTCAGCTGTTAGGCTATCCACCTAAAAACACTGCAAGTGTTCAAATGGGATATTTCGGTTTGGTAATTTTCCGGATTCATTTCGCAAGCTTGGAAACAAAGTATTGAATAAATCAAAGTTAATTTTCAACCCAGGGTAAATAGTCCTCGGTAGAGGGCTGAGGCAATAGATCAGTCTCTAGAACTGCCTGCACAAGTGAACCTGGATCTTTTGCAAGAGTGTATTTACAAGAATAAGTGCCCTGCCCCACTGGTTATAAAATTTATCTGAAAATTGTAAGTCGCCCTGGATAAGGGCGTCTGCTAAGAAATAAATAAATAAATAAATAAATAATAATAATAATAATAATAATAATAATAATAATAATAATAATAATAATAATAATAATAATAATAATAAAAGTAACATCTATGGGGAAAATGCAAAAGTAGATCTTTTGATCTTCATCAGTTTGTGTGGGTCTTTTTATAAATCCAAATGAAATGACAATACGTCTTTAAATAATTTGAAGAAGCTTGTCCGTTTGCATTCTAACTGGCGTCTCTAGTTTCCATGGCAACGACTGACGTCTCCCTGCCGCCTGCGGAAGAAGGAAATGACGATATCAGTGTTTGATGGGATGGAAGTTTAAACCGTTTGGAGCTGCGGGAGCTGAAGTCTGAGTCGCTGTCAATGTAAGTATACACGGTGTTTCGCTATAGTTTATGAATGTGCTGCATACAGACTGCGCTAATACCACAGGGTTAAAATCGGACTGAGTATATCATTGCAAGGTGCCGTGAACTGCACATACACTGCGATTTTACTACGACTAGTTACCGGCTTAACCGTACTTTTAAAGTTGTGTCTAAAGAGATTCCGATTACCAGTACAAATTATACTGCCAGTAAGACTGCCACCGGTATTATAACGTCTTCAGGGCTGCCCAAAGAGAAATACTTAGCAGTATATTTTATTGACTAGGTTTAGAGAACGTGAAATGGGTTGTTATATAAATAATTTGTTTTGTGCAGCTACTGGCAGCAGCGGAATCACCTGCCTTAGTGCCAGTAAAAATCCTACTGGCAGTAATATATTCTACTGGAAACGCACGGAGCTGGATGTAGTGAAATCTTGTGTTTTATCATCATACTTTACCCAAGCTATCTTAATCACAACAGCCTCAAATTAACCTCTGCGTTTATTACGGAGCGTGTTTGTTTTAAAGTATTCATATGATTGCATTGTCTTGTAGTTTTTACTGTGAAAAGGCTACTTGAAATGCAAGCTATTATACTGCTCTGGCAAAAACCACTTCCTCTCCAGTCATTGATTGTCTACACGGCCAAATAGAGCTTTCTCATTGGCTCAGACCCTTGCCAAGGAAGGCAAGGTTTTTGTTTGTTTGTTTGTTTGTTTGTTTGTTTGTTTTTTTTACCAAAAGTCATTTTAAAAATAAAGGAAATGTGAGATTTGAAACACAGGAGCAGCAGACTCCCTGTAATCTGAACCCCCAAACTGAGTTTTAATCCCAATCACACTGAAATCCATTCGGATAGCAGCTGTAGAAACTGAATTTCAACATGGGGGGGGGGGGGGGGTTAACTTTTTTCCGATTGATTTTTCTGTATTTGTTAAAAACATATAAAAGTACGCTGCACCATTTCTTCACAGTCGTTCTCTCTTGCATTTTTAGCTTTTGCTCGACGCACACGCAGGCCACAATGAGCAGCCAGGAGCAGACATGGGAGAAACTGGATTCAGAGTTTGATCACTATCTGGTGGACATGAAACCATATGTTCTGAAACTACCACACAAATCAGGTACAATTAGGAGCACTCCTATAGAATGTGTTTGGAGCAGTGCCAGAGCTGTGGGGTATGGTGCTGATTGGTCCCATTGGGTATGGAAGGGGTTGATTCGGGTAGAAGGTTTGGGTTTAGGTTTGGGAGGAGAGTGTAGTTAACTAGGGCACCAGCTCTGGGAGAGTGGAGCACGTAGGCTTGATTGTCCCGATCAGACTAGCTCTGTTCTATACACAAGGGAAGGGATATTAATGGGCTACTTTGGGTCTAATGAGTCGAATGGTTGTTAAAACAGCTGCAGGTTTGGTTAGTGCTGATCACATAATGAAGTGTCAATGCTGCTTTTCCTACCCCCTCGACAGAGCGTCAGAGATGTGCCCTGTGGATTAAGAAGCTTTGTGAGCCCTCGGGTTCAGGCACAGGAGTCATGGGCAGGAAGAACCGCAACATGTACGCCAGACTGTTACTGCACATGCTCAGAAGAGGGGCCCTGGAGGGGCCGTTTACCCACAGACCAGAGCCAGGGACACTGAAAACACTGCCCACATACATGGTACTGCATTTACAACCCTTTCATGTGGCTTTCCTGTGTTTTGCAGTGGCCAGGCATAGCCACAAGGTGGCACAGTTGACTTATTTTAATGCTTGCCTGTGCCCTTTTTGAAGTGTGATTTTTGTATACTTTTCCATGTGCTGTATTTGTCATTCCTAAATAATTCTGGAAACATAAAAAAAAATAAAAAAACAGAGTTGGTGCTAATGGAGGAAATATTTTGGATCAAACCTTGGGGTTAGTGACTGCCTATTAATTTTTTTGTATAATTATTTTTATCCAGTAAAGTTGCAGTATCTACAAACACATACAAACAAGCATTTAAACACAAGTGAACTAGCTGTAATATTTAACTATAATTTCTGGCCAGGTGTTAAAATAACAGTACATTTTACTAAACGTGTATAAAGATGTATGGTAATTCATTGAATTGAACTCTTTTAACTCTCAAACACATTTCTTCCAGTCGATCTACTTTGACGAGCCCCTGTCCGCGAGGCCCCTGGACCAGAGCTCAGAGAGACTGCCTGACTGGGTGACGGGGGAGCTGGGCAGTAGAGACTCCAAAGTGGATGACTCCTGGAGGCTGACACCCAGAGAAGACGGGACCTTGACTTCCTCACCTCGTCCTGCACACAGGTCCGTTTTTCTAGCACTACGTGTTGTAATGACGGCCAGGCTGGTTTGATATTAATCTAGGCCAGAAGGCAGTACAGAGAGGCAGACACGGATTGTGGGTACCAGCACAGAGCACATTTATATTATTAGTCAAAAGCTTCAGACCACACATAGCCTAGTTCCACAGTTCCATTCTGTAACATACCTGTCACAATCAGGTGCTGTACAAATGCATACATACACATGTGCATAAATCTGACAAATTAATGAAAATGCTCCCGCTTTAAAAATAAATAAATTCATCTTCACTGTATCCTTGATCTGCTGGTCGGTTACAGTCACGCGGTACTCCTTTTTAACCAGCAGGGGGTGCTAAGGAACTGAGTGTACACAGCAGCCATTGTAAGTAATGAGTCCATCTGCATTGGCTGGTTCAGTTCAAAACAGCCTTTTTCTCTAAATGTGTGTAAAATGAAATGCTGCTAGGTTCTCACTGAATTTGAGACACTGTTCAGTTCTCAGTTTGGATCACCTAAGACATCAGTAATTCTTGTCTGTGCCCAGGATACTGCACACTGCGAACATGCTTGTTCAGTTTGTTCCTTGTATCAGATTTCTACCATGCTTGTAGTTTTGGATTCACTTCTTACAGCATGTGGTTAATAGCAATAGTAGATCTCTGAAGCCTGAAATAATGCATGCAATTATAAACAATTAGAGCACTTCACCCTCTCTGGAATATCGTCTTTGACAGGCAAGCATTTGTATGTCCTAATGATGTGCTAGCTGCTATGAGTTTGAGTTTAATAGTAATTCATGTGGAGTTGGTGTCAAAGCTCAATAGCCATATTTCTGAATTAGCATTATAAAGAGAGACATTATTTAATATCCATACTGGCAATTTCAAGAAACAAATGGCCCTTTAATGTATTATTTAATGTAGCTTAATCTTCTGTCTTCATCTGTGCATGGGATCTATGTTGCTCTTTTGTCTGGAACATGTTTAGGATAGCTTTAATATTTCTGAATTAGTAAACGATTTGTTTTAAATTGTGCAGAGCAGCACAGATTCTGTGTAGTTTTAATGGGCAAATAGTTTATTTAATAGTTGAGATGAGTCCTGTCCTTTTATGAGATTTGTATTAGATGTGTAGCCATTCTATTTTTATTATTAGTCACAGAATTAGCTGTAATAATTGACATGTCCAGCAGGTGGTGTTAGTGTATATACATATGTTGTAATGTAGTAATGGGTTCAATAGGTGGGGAGATGCACTGGTTTTTTGGGGGTTTTTTTTGTGATGGGTGAGTTAGTTGATGTTCCTGGTTTACATTAATTCTGAATGTAGTGAACTCTGGAGGGTAGTTCCAGCAGAGAGCAGGGCTTGATTAACTACAGTTTAAATACATGTCAGTCTGGTGAAAAGAGAACAAATCTGTGCGTGTCACATTCTTTACATGCAAATACAGTGGATGTAGGGTCATGGTTATCTGCTTATGCACGATACTGATAGATTGCTACAGATGTGGCAGGGGATGGACTGTATGTTCTTGAATTCATTACTTTTTGGATTTCGCTGTCCATCAACAATGTTATTGTTCTCTATCTTAAAATGCATATATTATTTTTTTTAGCCAAAAGAAGGCAATTGTATAAACGGTCTGGTTTCACTACAGATTTAATGTGTGTGGTTTTTGCCTTATTTGGACGTGCAGAAGGCTATAAAAATCACAGCACAGAACTACAATAACTTTGTGCCCTCTCAGCACTTGCATAATCTTGTGAAGTTGTCTGAACTTTCATCTTGAACTTGACCTGGCGCATCAAAGAAGTACTGAAGAAAATTCCTAAGATCTGATTCCCGCGTCTGAAACAATTCAACTGTTAGTTTGTTCTAGCGTTCGTTGATATCTTCCTCTTTTTTTCTTCTGTGCTAGCAGGGATGAAAAGATTAACTGAGTTTTCAAGTAGTTGCCATGTGTGTTTTTCTGTTGAATTATTTATTATCTTATGGAACTGTAGTTTGTTGCTGTCTCATAAATTTTACAGCTATTTCAAGCCTCCCTTTGAAATATTGTTTTTAATCTTAAAATTATTTTCTTTTTTCCTTTTCAGACCCCACTGTCTCATCACTTTATAAAACCACTAGTACAGATTATCAAAGGCTTTTTTCATCCAGTTGCAAGAAATTTGTTTCTAAGTTAATTGCTCATCCCAAGAATGTTTAATGTGTTAAAAAAAAAAAAAAGCTATGACGCCACTGTATTTGTGAACTGATCACTAGAAGCTCTTGGGCACCTTTCTTTGAATTCACCCTTTTGAGTTTCTGTTTTATCCAATGTGAAGGTACTAAAGTTTGTGTGGTTAGTAAGCATTTGCACATTTAAAGATCTGGTTATCCGTACAATCATAACACTGGGCAGGTATCCACATGCAGCAAATACTCCCTGACCTGGAGGTGGATCAACTTATTAACAGTGTTGATCTTTGTATTAACATCAGATAGCACTGTAAAAAAATCAATGCAAACTTGAATTTTATCACTTGGCAAAACCTTAATAACAAACCAATATTAAAATGTTAAAATGCAGCTTTTGTCAGCTGTAGGTCGCTTGTCAGCTATAGCTCCTTGGGTAGTCCCAGACGCTTTATTCCTTCTCCTGACAATGTTTGACTTGAACCTTCTTGACGTTTTCTTTAAGGAGTTGCAGCATTGAAAGCTCCTCGGACGACCAACGGGTGGCGATCTTTACTTGCAGAGTCTCTGTAGCAAGAGATTTTCATGGGAAAGTGATCAATGGAAATATTACAAAGTTGTGCTTTGAGGGGGTGGTCTGTAAACCAGTAGAGTGTATCTACTATTACATGGTCCCTAGATGTTGCTTACGTGCTGAATGTAACTAGTACAGGAGTCTGCTCATAGACTATACTTTAAATGCATGCCAGTCCTATTTGACTTACTGTTTATTGTGCTAGGACATTAGTAAACTGAATAATTTGAGATTTAAAACAAGCTCATTCATTTTGTTATATTATGGACATTGCTAATTCAGTATTTTATTTTTGCATAGTGCAAGATCTGCCTTTCTGCTAAGTTAGCTATCAGATAATAATCTTATGAATTGTGAGCTAATCTCCTGCTTGAAGTCCTGATGGTGCAAAATGAGTGTGACATCCACAGCTCCCCAGATCCCTGCTGAATTGAGCCTTTCACTTGGAAACAAGGTGATGGATCTGATCTGTGACGGCCTCCAGTGCCGCTTTGTAAATGGTCTATCAGTCCATCAGCAGGTTAAGTAAATAGAGATTCCTGTCAGTTTCCTTTAATCAGTGCAGCAGCACCTCATTCCTCCTTAGGAAGTCTTGACTGTCCTTCCCTTTTGATCTTTGCAGGCTCAAACTGTAGGCACATCTCATTCGATTACCCTAAGCCAACAGCTGAGGATATGTGAGGATAGATTTAAAAGTGACGTTCCAGTATAATTCCCCTGTGGTGGAACACAAAGTCTTGTGTGTTGGTGTCGTTGTAAAGATTTTCTTAATGGGCAATTATCTCTTGAGCCATAAAGATCATTTGTAGTGTTGTGTCTGTTTTGTCCAGTATACATATATGTCTGCATGTGTGCTGGAATATCGGTCTGCCATCTGTGGTAATGAGATAATGTTATAAAGTATAGCTCTATATAGTACGTAGTGCAGATCAGAGTTTAGCTTGCAGAGATTCATTGTATACAATTACTATCAAGGCCTTAAAAATGGTTACATTGTATTGTTTTGTAGACCGCCATTTGCATGACAGTCATCTAACTGAGATTATTTAAATCAGTTAACGCCAGTTTTGCGGGCATGCAATTAACTCAAATGAATATTTGTAATTAGGTACTAAAACAAATTAGCTGTGCCTGTCGAAACTGAACTACAAACACTTTTTGCCTGGGATGCTCCAGGATTCTTGTGTTTTGTTTTAAATATATATTTGGCAGCCACGGAGGATTACCTTTACACTGTGACTGAGTTTTAGTTGTTTTTTTTTTTAAATCAGAAATGTAATGTACATGTGGACACAACACACACACACTGTGTATTCTGAAAACTGTATTTTATATTAACTGTAGACAAGATCAATTTAAAACTGGTTTCTGGATTAATCTGAAACTTTTTTTTCTTTTTTTTTTTTTTTTGAGATTCTATTTTTGTACACTTGATTTGACTTGTTTTTTTTTACTTCATGGCCACATATACAGTGTGTACAGTATCCTATAAAAAAGATCAATGTCAGTACCCTTATTTTCATGTTTAAATTGAATTCCTGAAATTCTGATGCTTATTATTCTGTGTATTGACTACAGGAGGAGACACACGTACAGTGAGAAGTTAGCATCGCAAGCACGTTCCAATATTTTGACGCACAGATCGGATGAAAAAAACCACGTGGCTCAACAGGCTGTAAGTTCTCCCCTTCCCCATCCCCTGATAAAAGAACCTAAAGACATTTAAAAATAAAAATGTGCACCCTTTGTAATCTTTGCTGCTTTTTATTATTTCCACAACTAGATATGTGCTGTATTGCCGGGATGGAAATAACACTCCTGTTCCATAGCAGTATGATCCATTCCTGGTTTTACTATGAGTTTAGCAAGACTTCCCTTGCTGATCAGGCACGTAGTAAAACCTGGAATGGGTGAAACTGCTATGCAGTAGGATTGATGAAAATCCAAATAGTTCTGCCTTTATTAAACCTTGTATATTGAACATTCATGAAGGGGGGTGGGAACAATCGCAACAATTATTACATCTCTAAAACATCCAGCTCATTTGAAGGAACTGGAATTGGAATTGGGAATTGATTTTAAAGAGGAAAGGGTAAAGGTCTAGCTCAGTGCGGTGTCCTGGGAGTGAGTTTGGGATTTTTCTAGGCTGGAAGATGTGGCTCCCATGTGTTGGATCTGAGCTGTTACTTCTCAATATTACTCAGACATTCCACTCTTGACTGGCTGGCGATGCGTTCAATTAAAGATCAAAAAGCCAATGGCCTAAGCAGTCTGAAGTGTCGTCTTCTGCAGCGGTGATTTAAAATGACTTTCCTCATTGGATTTCAGAATGATGGGCAGAGGAGACTTGTAACCTCCCTTGACGACAGTGACCTTGAAGCCCGTCTGAACAGCTGGAACCTCGGGGTAGGAGTGGAATTTTTCACATTGTTTCTTGACATGTTTCACATTTTTGTTTTATTCTGAAATAGCCTCCTTGGGAAAACAAGAGTGCTGCTTAATAAAAGAAGGTTTTTTAAAAAAAAAAACACGCACAACACCGGTAATAATAATTGCATGCAGTATTAAGTTTCGGATACCGAAACAGCAATGGATTTTAAGAAACGAAGTGAAGTAGACATCTTGACTAAGTTGCTTTGAAGTTTCTCTACGAATTCTGATTAAGCGTTTTGAACTTGCGAGTGGTCTTGGAGCGCTTGACAGTGACCCCTAGCTGTGCCTTGTAACAGGCTGCTGTTTCTGTACAGAAATCGAGAGAAAGAAAATAAAACAGGGTGCATCTTTACAATACAGACTAAAGAAGGAAAAGGGTTTCAGTTTGCGCAGGAGGTTACTGTACTGGCCTTTCAACTCTGAAACGATCTCTGTGAATAAATAGCAAGGGTGTCATCCAAAGCACATCTTCTGGAGCTGGCAGTCCACAGCCTTCAGAAAGACACCAAGAGATCGAAAAAGCATCCTCGCTGACTTCTGTGAAACGCTTGAAGCCATCAGATGCTACGTTTGGACACAAAATGATTTACACTCAGGAGACACCAGCATGGCTTTTGTGAAAAGAAAGATACCAAGAGGAAAAACCGTTTGATTGTGATAAAATCTCAGCAGTGGGCTGGATAGACTTATGTAAACTTAATGTAGCAGCAATTTGAAATGTGGTTGGCTGGCTCTTATCTCTGTCTGGAGTGTCTTCTGTCTGAATTTAGATAAGTCCTGCCCTGATTTTCCTTGCCCCTCTATGCACTTATGGATGCAGGAACAATCTCGCAGTGCATCAGATGTGAACGTGAAGATTTGCACCATTACAGCTTTTTTATACTTTGAGAGAGTCCTCTCTGTGATCTTTTGAGGTATATAACTGGGGCTGACCCTTCATTTCAAAACCGTAAGCCTGCTGTTAGAAAGTTCAAAGGTACGGTATATTAAAGGCTAAAAAACATAAAACTACTAGGTCTGGCAGGTTTACCCCTGGAGACAAGTAATTACAAAAAACCCAGATGAAACCCAGTAATAATAATAATACTGAAACATTTCCTTTCAAGGGTCTAATTGAGTCCTCTATAGCTAAGCATATTTGGAAGATCATGCTGGGAATTAACTGAAGCAATTCCTGAGCTTGTTTGTTTTTCCAAAGGGAAAGTACATTGAGGTGCGAATCCACTTAGTTTAAAAAAGGAATCACTGATTGTTTTGAAGTAGTTGTTTCGTGTTGAAACAGTACTGTCACTAATCAGATGAGTAGAGGTGTAACTCGACACTAATCTCACGATACGTATTGTGATATGCGGATCCTGGTACGATAGGGAGCGTCCTGATTGGCTAATTGTACAATCCAAAATAAGATCAAATGATCATTTAATGATGGACTGTTTTGTTAAAAGACACACGGGAAATGAGATACAGAGAGTTTGTATCGATACCAACTATAAAACATACTTATTCGGTAACGCTTTATTGTAAGGGCTGTTTTTTTGTTAAACATTGTTAATTTTTAGCTAAGGGTTAATAAAAACCTGATTTAATTGGCTAAACATTACTACAGTAACAAGCTGAACCAATTTCAAGCATATGATCGACTGGGTATTGATCATCCATAGAGCTCTGGTGTTTGCAGTTTTAGCTGGCTATTGTATATTAATTATTTTATTTATTTCTTAGCAGACACCCTTATCCAGGGTGACTTACAATTGTTACAAGATATCACATTATTTTTACATACAATTACCCATTTATACAGTTGGGTTTTTACTGGAGCAATCTAGGTAAAGTACCTTGCTCAAGGGTACAGCAGCAGTGTCCCCCACCTGGGATTGAACCCATGACCCTCCGGTCAAGAGTCCAGAGCCCGAACCACTACTCCACACTGCTGCCCTTATATTATTTACTAAAAGTTAACAGAAAATAAATAATGTACATTAACATGTTTATTGACTGTTTGTTAACAGTTAATAAACAAAAAAAGTCCCTTAAAATAAAGCTTGACTACTTATTCTTCCATCAAGAACCATTTGGTGATCTACAGTGAGCTCTGTTGTGTATTTGGTCTTGTACCCAATACAAACGATACACACTTCGATATTACAATCCGATATAGCAAGTAAAAAAAACTATCCGGGGCTGCAGGTATCCCTCAGGATTCACTGAGTTGTCTATCCTGTGTTTATGAAAATGAGATTAGTCATAAAACAATGGCATCTTCGGCAAGTAAAAGATGTGTATTTTGGTTTAATCCCAGTATTGACAAGTGAAACAAGGGCTTATTGAGATTAAAAAGGGTATTTTTGCACACACCAGGTTGTTTTGTCATTCTTTTGTGTTTTCCTGTAAACCGGCTGCAGTAATAGAAGTCCG
This sequence comes from Acipenser ruthenus, assembly GCF_902713425.1. NCBI lineage: Eukaryota > Metazoa > Chordata > Actinopteri > Acipenseriformes > Acipenseridae > Acipenser > Acipenser ruthenus. The sequence continues at coordinate 1,127,211 of NC_081207.1, forward strand.
GAAAATGATTGCTTTTAAATCATGGCTCTTGTGTTACAGGCAGTGTTATGTGTAAATGTATATGTACTTTCAGGGACTCCAGTACCTTCCTGTAATGTTGAACACAAATCGAATGCTGTTTTCTGTGCTGCGGTGTTTGTTGGATAGGTGTTTGTTTCCACCTCTGATGTCAGTCGTTGAATCAGAAACAAGATATTTAAGTGTCTGTCACTACCTATCCTATACTTAAACAATTAAAGCAAGGCTTCAGTGATGTGCAGCGATTTGATCTTTCCATTAGTGGTATGAGAACTTTATTACATTTCAATTGTGTGGTTGGAAAGTTGCTTGGATCTCTTTTTGCAGGTGTCATAAGAGTTGAAAGGACCAGGTCCTTTATTCATCACCTGGATTCTAACCAGCTGTTTTCATATTGATGTAAACAGTTTGCACCTTGGCATCGAAGTCTTTTTTTTTTAATGGTACGCCGTGTACACTCCCTTGTAAATGTTCAAAAGTCAAATGTTCCTGTTGCGTCTTTGTAGATAACAGTGACACGGTTAATGTCTTTGATTGAGATTAAATCTGATGATGCTGATGCTAACATTTGTTCCATGACCGCTTGCTTATCTCTCAACTTTTTTTTCTCTTCTGAAATGTTATTTTTTTCTTTTGATAATTCATTTGACATAAGTGAAATCTTTTCTTTTTTTTCTCTCTTAATCCCTTCTGCACCTCTAATGTGTTTGTGTAGGAGTGATCTGGGAGTGGTCTGTCTGTCAGAATGCATGCATCCTTGCACAGCATCAGGGTTGAAATGCTTTTAAGGGTGCTGCTGCAGTGAACTCTAGCAATGAAATCCGTATTCAGGAACAGTTTTTATTTTTTGTTTTTGCAGAAGAACAAATTGATTCCTTTCTTTCTGACCTAGGTTTCTCCTTTAGTACACTTCAATTTGCTATTCTCGTGTAACATTCTCGTTTATTTCTTTCTTTCTTTCTTTCTTTTTTTTATTTTTTTACCCTGGTTTTCTCCCCAATTTGGAATGCCCAATTGTTATTTGTATCCCTGTTCACCGCTGCAACCCCCTGGCGACTCGGGAAACGGCGGCTGGAACACTCGTTCTCCGAAACGTGTTCCTGCCAATCCATCATTTTTCGCACTGCGGATCCACAGCGAGGCCACCAGACCTATAGTGCCGGAGGACAACACAGATCTGATAGCTCCACTGCAGAACCGCAGGCACCCTATCGGCCACAGAGGTCGCTGGTGCGCGGTGAAGCGTGGATTCCCCTGCCGACCTAATCCCTCCCTGCCAATTGTGCGCCGCCCCCTAGGAACCCCCGGTCACAGTCGGCAGTGACATAGCCTGGATTCGAACCTGCGATCTCCAGGCTATAGGGCGCATCCTGCACTCCACGCGGAGTGCCTTTACTGGATGCGCCACTCGGGAGCCCCCAACATTCTCGTTTATGAAAGGACATGACAAACCTGTGTTTGATTCAGTAACAATAACCAGGAATTATTGTGTAGCATCTCATTTGAATCCCACCTGAAGTGACTGTTTTAGACTTTTTAAGGTATATAAAAACAAGAAAATCAATTCTCCTATGAGAACATTACTACACTTTCACAGTGGCTTAGTAGCCTATGCATTGCTCAATAGTGATTGGAAAAATGTGATGCACAGAAACAAAGTACTGTATTTGGAATACAATGCTCACTCTTTTACAAGTAAAGGCTGTGTAAAATATAAGGTATAATATTCTAGTTATCGATTTTGTTTCTGAAACTTGCTATGCAATATGGCACAAGCCAGCAGAAGTCAACTTCTGGTGCCAGCAATGGATAATTACTACTGTAGTTAGCTTTACTATGATAAACAAACACAAAGTAACAGTCAGTGCAGTCTGTATACGTATGTTTATACTACATACAGTACTAGTGTGCTATATAAGAGTTGCAACACAAAGCTGCTCTGTTCTGAGTATACAGATGGTGTGCATTGTATTTACAGTACACTTGAATCTACATTTTAGTGTCACACAAGCATGCAAACAATCTACGATGAGCGATTACATATGCCGGAACGTGACATCTGGACATCATTTTAAATAATGCATTATGGCCAAACAAAGCATTATTTTGCAATAAATTCAGTACTGTCTATATATACAGTGCCTTGCATAAGTATTCACCCCCCTTGGACTTTTCCACATTTTGTAGTGTTACAACCTGGAATTAAAATGGATTTAATTAGGATTTTTTGTCACTGATCTACACAAAATAGTCCATAATGTCGAAGTGGGAAAAAAAATCTACATATTTTTCAAAATTATTTACAAGTAAAAAACTGAAAAGTCTTGATTGCATAAGTATTCACCCCCTTTGCTGTGACACCCCTAAATAAGCTCTGGTGCAACCAATTGCCTTCAAAAGTCACATAGTTAGTTGAATGGGGTCCACCTGTGTGCAATTAAAGTGTCACATGATCTCAGATTAAATACACCTGTTTCTGGAAAGCCCCAGAGTTTGTTAGAGAGCATATCTAAACAAACAGCAGCATGAAGACCAAGGAGCTATCAAAACAAGTCCGGGATAAAGTTCTGGAGAAGCACCAATCAGAGTTGGGTTATAAAAAAATATCCCAAACTTTGAACATCCCCTGGAGCACCGTTAAATCCATTATTAACAAATGGAAAGAATATGGTACAACCGCGACTCTGCCTAGAGAAGGCCGTCCACCAAAACTCAGTGACCAGGTAAGGAGGGCATTCGTCAGAGAAGCAACCAAGAGGCCAATGGTAACTCTGAAGGAGCTGGAGAGATCCACAGCCGAGATGGAAGAAATCGTCCATGGGACAAGTATAACCCGGACGCTCCACAAAGCTGGGCTTTATGGAAGAGTGGCGAGAAGAAAGCCATTGCTGAAAAAAACCCATATCAAATCCCGTTTGGATTTTGCCAAAAGACATATGGGAGACACAGCAAACATGTGGAAAAAGGTTCTCTGGTCTGATGAGACCAAAATTGAACTTTTTGGCCTTAGCGCAAAACGCTAGGTGTGGCGCAAAGCCAACACTGCTCATCACCCTGAGAACACCATCCCCACGGTGAAGCATGGTGGTGGCAGCATCATGTTATGGGGATGCTTTTCATCAGCAGGGACTGGGAAACTGGTCAGGATTGAGGGCAAGATGGATGGAGCCAAATACAGGGAAATTCTAGAGGAAAACCTGTTTCAGTCTGCAAGAGACCTGGGACTGGGGCGGAGGTTCACCTTCCAGCAGGACAATGACCCTAAACACACAGCCAAAGCTACACTGGAGTGGTTTAAAAACAAGAACCTGAATGTCTTAGAATGGCCCAGTCAAAGCCCAGACCTCAATCCGATTGAGAATCTGTGGCAAGACTTGAAAATTGCTGTTCACCCATGGTCCCCATCGAACTTGACAGAGCTTGAGCAATTTTGCCAAGAAGAATGGGCAAAAATTGCAGGATCCAGATGTGCAAAGCTGGTAGAGACTTACCCAAAAAGACTCACAGCTGTAATTGCTGCCAAAGGTGCTTCTACCAAGTATTGACTCAGGGGGGTGAATACTTATACAACTAACAAATGTCTTTGTTTTTGTTTAATTAACTTTTGTCACAATAAAAAATATTTTGCACCTTCAAAGTGTTAAGTATGTTGTGTAAATCAAATGATAAAAATCCCAATTAAATCCATTTTAATTCCAGGTTGTAACACTACAAAATGTGGAAAAGTCCAAGGGGGGTGAATACTTATGCACGGCACTGTGTATGTGTGTATATATATATATATATATATATATATATATATATATATATATATATATATATGTGATTAATGATTGTTAAGAATACATAAAATAAATCAACATCTTCTGTTCTTGCATTTGCCTCACCAGCAGATTCATTTTAATAGGGATGCGTGTAGCTTTAGAAACACCAGAATAATTTATGTAATTCTCGTAGCCTAGAAAAAGATAAAGCCAAAAATTAAAGCATGAAGAAGGGATTCTAATATGATTGCTTAAAGCTCCATTACCTTTTGGTTACATTGAAATCGGACAGCCATTCCCTGCCTCCTGTTTTTCAGTAGATGAATCGGATACATTCGGATGTAATGGACTCTTCTGATCTGATTCCACTGGCTTATTCTAAGTGGTCCGCTAACAGTAAATCATTGACTCCTTTAAAAGCCTCTGTTTGTGTGATGAGTCTGCTGGGGAGGATGGGAGAGTACTTTGCAGATGTCCTGTACAGGGATTGTGTACACAATTTTAATAGGGTTTTACCATGATAATGAAGCTCGTCACTTTCATGTTGTGAGAATGGGATGAAAGAAACCCTGACATCTGCTGATCTCTGTAATACCCTGAACATGACGGGAACATTATAACGTCATTCACATGCTGTGAGCCACATTAAGAGCACACAGTTTATATTTGCACTGACACAGGCCCCTGCTTGACAATCGCGCTCAACTTATGGATGAGCACCAGAGAGACATGGCTAATCGTGTCTGTGCTTGGTATTGACATCATCGTGATGCCCTCTGTGTTTGTAACAGGTATTGTGGCACACTGTAGATGCAAATTTAAAAAAATCATTACACTTTAGAGTAAAAAAAAAAAATCAAATGTCCTGTAAAATGCTGTCTTATAATTCTCTCTCTGCAGTGGCATAACTCGGTACTCACAACAATAGCTGATTTTAATGGGAGTTGTCAAAAAGGGGATCTTTAAGTCCTGTGTGTGTTTAAATACAATGTATTAATATTATTACATTTAGTTGCAATGCTGTCTTAATTCTGAAGATGAATGCAGTGTTCAGTGAACAAGAGTACAATGAAGTTTAACTTTCTGTTCTGTTGGCAGTACTGTATGTGAATTTGCTTTATATAAATGTTATTTTGATTCATTATTGCTTGCTGAAATGGTTTGTGGTGGATGACATATTTACTGAGATTGTGTTTGTGTGTTTTAGAAAATGCCCGTATTGCCACATGGTAATGAGTTGTCGATTTTTTAAAAATATTTTGACTTTTAAATGTGGTCACGGCTATTTCAGAGCCTGTCTTTCTAGTGGTAACTCGACTCTGGGATCGTGTGGGATCACAGACTGCAAGACGTTTTGTACAAGAACAACTTAAAAGAAAGAAGAAAATGTTGAAGCATCGCATGTTTACCGTGTAATAAAAGCACATGTTATTTGTTGCTGGCTACAAAGTGGGAACATTCGACTTCAAAGGACATCTGGTTGGTGTTATACAGTCACCAGATACATGGATAATGTTGCCACGGCCTTATAAAGTATTCAGAGAAACAGACGCAGGAACACATATAGCACATCAGCTTTTTAAAATAAATCTGAAGAGATTCCAGAATTCGGGAACACCTTTTAATAAATCTGAGTCTTCAAGGTAAAAAAAAAAAAAAACTCCTTTGTATTGATGTTGTGGACCATGGAAGGCTCAGTTACGTTGGTTCTAGAAAACAGAAAAGAAGCGAATGTACCCTAATCCCAACGACAGAGGTACTATTTAACCCCTTAAGTTACACAAGGAATTGAGCAGTTAAATGGTTTCTTCAAATACATTTTCGAATGACTCAGATATCACAATCTGGATGACCAGATCCAACCTGTCAGTACATTTGAAACCCTGTCTCGTGCACTGTATTGCAAAAGTAAAAAAGTTAGCATTATTTGTATTTGTGGGACACTTCTGTCTCTTGCACCTTAAAGGGTTAATATAGAAGTATTTATAATATTTAACAGAATCATATCCTGCTGATGTTTTGCACTCCAGTCCTGGGTGACGTATTCACCCCCGTTATTAAAAGCACAACAGAAATCAGATGTATATATTTTAGGATGCCTGTATTTAGTTCCACTGCTGTTTATAGATTATTATAATAGAGACAGCATCACAGCGCCTCATCATACACAATAAATGTTCACGTAAGAACAGTTAGGTTAGCAATTAGCCACCACATCCCATTTATATTCTAAATACATACATCGTTCATCACACTTTAACTGTTAAATCTTTATTTTTAAGTTGTATTTGTGTGGTCTACATTGATATATAGTTCTTGATGTATAGCTCGAAACACAGATGTTTTACTCTGAACTATTGTATGACTCTAGCTTTTTTTCAAATGCGTTTTGAGTGGTGTGCTTGTGTCTGACTTTTATCACAATGAACTAGACATGTACTTCACTATAATGGCACGGAAAATAAAAAAAAAACACACAACGCAGGGCAAGAAGTTTAACTGGCTTAAAGATGGAAACAGCGGTGTGAAGACTAACAAGGAAATTGACATTGTTTCCTGTCACTTTTTAAACGCAGGATTCACATTTTAATCCCTGCCTCCTTTAGTGTTGTGCATTTGACAAGTACAGGAAGTCCGATGAGTCCCGTTTTGTGTAGATCAGAGGCGTATACATACTGTGTCCCCTTAAGAATTTTTTTTTTTTTTTTAAAGGCTTATTTATAAGTGTTTAATCCACTTTGCTCTTTAAATGGCTTTCCATCATTTCCAGGTTGCCTTTGTTAGCGAAGCAGAAAACAAAGCAGCATCGTACAATACACAGAGGTGGCCTGGGATATTCTTTAGATAAACAGTTCAGGCAGATGAAAGACTGTGTATTAGTGTTACTCTTTGAAGTTATTCAGCATTGTTTATGAGAAATAAAGGGGAGGGGGAGATGGGGAGTCTTCCGCCATAATGATCAATAAGGATTTGTTGCATTGTTTTGTTTTTTTCAGATTGAAAACCCCAGGTACTTGAGGGAGAACCCTATACCCCTGTCCCCGGTAGGTGTTAAGTTCCCTGGCCACAGTGGGCATGCAGTCCATAGCCTGCCTTTGATAATTATGGCAATGCTTTTCCAGTTGAATATGATTCTTCTCTAGGTGTTGGCTTTGATCCTTTAACCTGATCTTTCTCCTTTTAATAGATTTCTCTCAAAACGAGCCTGGGAAAAAATAGCACCTTCTATGATGACCAGACTCCAGTTCACATGCATGAGAAAGAGGTAAGAATAATAGGGCTGCGTTATTGCAGTGTGTGAACTTCAGCGCCCAGGCTATACCTTTAGATAACAGGAGGAAGCAAGGCAAAATGGTAATCTTTGATTTAATCCTTTCCCAATGTTGTTTTTCTTTCTTTTAACCAAAAAAATGATTTAAATTGTGTGGCGGATTCTGTCTTAGACAATTATCTTCTGAAGGCTAAGTGGAGGCCACCAAACACTTTTCACTCGTGACCGAAGCCAGATTCGAACCCAGGCCTCCAGAGCGGACTAGCCAGTCAGTTCATCAAGCAGATTACAGTAAGGCACACCGTGTTCCTGGAGAACAAATGGGCACTCACGGTTTCTTCATATAGCAGGCTGTACTGTAGGTGTATTGAATTGATCAATGACACACAGCGCCGCTTTTCTTAAACCATAAAGGCTTTTCAGGATGTTGTTGTTATTTTTTTTTCATTACAGTAGAAAACTGATTTTTTCGGATTTTGTGTGTGTGGATAAACGAGGACAGTGAAACTGTTAAGAGGGCATTGCTTTCAGTGTTAGAAATGAGATTTAGCAGTTTTCAAGGTTAAGCTACAGTAAAGTTTGTTTAATAATGGAGCTTTTCAAAGCACGACAAGCAGGATTGTTGGTTTGAAAGGAGTGCATTTTGCAGGAAGTGAACTAAGACCTGTGTCCGACCCATGTCAATCTCATTGCAGTGCTGCAGTACACGTACAGTGTCCTACCTCTAACAGATGCTCCCTGCTCATAGCAGCCAGTGCTCTTTTATATTGAGATCCTTTCATTTTGAGAAGTATTCAGCACCAGACATGACACAGTGTTTATAGTCAGGCTGACATGTCACTCACAGGAACTCGTGTCCTGTTTGAAATAGCTGAATATCTTTTGAAGCTGTCAAACTTTTTGTGATCTGTCCCCAAAATGTTTTGCTTGTTTAGTTAGTATTCAGCCTGTGGACTTGCAGCCTCCATTATAAATGTTTACCATGCTATTTTTGCATGATAATTTAGTTGTTTTCCTATGATTTTCCCATGGTACTACATGCTATTCATTTACCATGTGATAAATACAATAAGTACTTATTACCATTACGTGAAATTACTGAAGCTAAATTATTAAATTACTGTAGTTTACATGGATTACTGTTAGATCTAATTGTGTTTGATTACTAGGAAACTCTAAGAATTCTAAGAATGACTGAATTCTTACTGTTTGTGTATAGTTCTATCGCCTGATCCAAATCTAAGAAACGGACGGACGGTACAGGATGCTGGCTGCAAGTTGTTGCCACTGCCCGTGAGTGGAGGGTCCCAACATCTGCTGCAGTGCTGTAATCCGCTGGTCTTGGCTCTAGAAAGACTTTGTTGTCCTGTTCCTCCATGTATTTGCATTTTGTTAGCATAAGGGTGACCCCTTAGTTCCATCTTGCAGAATGGAAGTGATAATGAAGGGTAGTGTTTCTGACCTCTGGTCTTGTGCTGGTACTGTGTTTCAGTGAAGTACTGTCCTCTCACCTCATTGATGCTCGCAGCACATCACACAGAAGATGGGTTATGTGGCCTGTGATGTTAGCAGTGAACTGGAAACTGAACTGCTGTTTTCAAGTAAAGAGCATTTTTGTGCTGTATTCAATTGATCAGAACAGTGTTGGATCCTTATATCACGGGGATCCTTCAAAAAGGACTCTTCAGTGACAACTAGTAACTGCAAGTGAGATTATTTAGTGCACTTCTCTCTGTTCATCATTTGCATTTTAATGGCGGTGGAATTAAGATCCTCCACTGTTGAGAGCAATTGAATAGAGGACCCCACTGTCATAAACCTAATTTGCTCCATTTGCCATTCACAAACTGATCAGCCCAGATAAGATGCACTCAGTGAGGGTAGCCCTGCTTTGATTTGGTGTCGCCCATTAGTTTGGTGGTTGCTTTATTTGCTGATAATTGCTTTTTCATGACATTCTTGTTGGATATTACTTTTTTGATTAAGCGGTTTAAAGTGGAGTCAAGAGGCCTTCTGTTTGCACAGCGTGGTATCATTTCAACCTCTTTCTCAACGCTCTCATCGTACCCCCTCTGGAACCCCTGCAGCACGCCATCGATTTGCCCCTTTTTTGTTTTAAATTACTGTCTTTAATAATCCAGTCCCACAGGTTTTCATAAAAAAAAAACTATGGAAATGCTGGAGGTCACAGCCGAGGAATGGAGTTCGGTATTTCCAAGGTCACTAATAATTAATTCAAAGGAAGAAAACAAAAACCCTGCATCTGTAGAAGATTATAAATACCTGCCTGCCCAACGGTAGCACCTGATCCTTCAGATGACTTGCAGCCGTTGGCTTGCTAAAATATTCATGGGCTTCAACAGTGTCTGAACGTCCTCTTGACCTTTTGGGCTCCACCAGCCCTGCCTTTTTAACATTTTTTAAATTATTATTATTATTATTATTTATTTCTTAGCAGACGCCCTTATCCAGGGCGACTTACAATGGTAAGCAAATACATTTCAAGTATCACAGTACAAGTAATAATACAATTAAGAGCAAGTTAAATACAATGACTTTGGTTCAAGCAAGTACAAGTGTGACAAAATACAATTCAATAATACAGCAGATAACAGTGATAGTTACATCAGGATATGATTAAATACAAAATACTACAGATTAAACACTAGGCAGATTACAGTACTCTGAAGTACAGGATTAAATGCAGTAAAATAGGGGGCAGATAAGAGCAAGTAAAGCGCATTTAAGGAAGGGTGATAAGTGTCCCGGGGGAAAAACAGAGGAGTTCTACAGGTGCTGTCTGAAGAGGTTAGTCTTAAGGAGGTGTCGGAATGTGGTCAGGGACTGGGCAGTCCTTACATCTGTAGGAAGGTCATTCCACCACTGCGGGGCGAGGGTGGAGAAGGAGCGGGCTCTGGAGGCAGGGGAGCGTAGAGAAGGTAGAGCCAGTCTTCTAGTGCAGGCAGAGCGGAGATGTCGAGTGGGGGTGTAGGGAGAGATGAGGGTCTGGAGGTAGCTGGGTGCAGTCTGGTCAAGGCATCTGTAGGCAAGTACAAGAGTCTTGAACTGGATGCGAGCGGTGATCGGGAGCCAGTGGAGTTGCGTGGGAGAAGCGACATGTCTGTTTGGCGCTGTAGGTTGTTTTGTCTCCTCTAATAATAATCCTGACTCTGAGAGCGTTTTGGACTCTGTGACGAGTCTTTCTGGGTCTCTCTGTGTTTGAAGTACTCGCTGTATCATTACAATGATTCCCCGTGTCACTGTAATGATGGAATATACAGGGGGGTAACATGAGCATGTGGACAGATAGGCTGAGTTAATCATTCCCTTTGGGAGTCAGCGAGGAAAATAGTGTTCTGTAAACATGTTGTCTTCTGTCTTGAGAGTCTGTGTATGGATAAATATTAAGGTATCTTGAGGGTATGTACATTTCACTCTGCGTGTGTGTCTGTGTGTGGGCAGGTATTACTATCAATGTGCAGACAAAACTTGAGAAAACATCCCCACAAAGACAGTAACTCCAGAAAAAGTATGTTATGGTGACATCCCCACTTTGTAAAACACCTTTTTAAAAAAGAAAGTGACAAAATATTTAGTTTGTTGTCGACTTTCACCCTCTGTGGGATTTTTGTCTATTGAGAGTTGATGAGAAGTCCCCACAAATATGGCTCCTCTCTCTCATTATCAGTGACACTGTGTGTGTGTGTGTGTGTGCCTGTGTTATTTTAAGTAGCTCCAGTACAATTTGCATGTCATTATGAGTAGAAAATGTGCTACTTTATTTTGTCCCTCAACTAACCGGAGAAAGGCATGACCGGGGAGTTTAGAGGCCTACACTGCATAGGTGCCCCCTTCTCTCTGTGCTTTGATGGATGTTTCATAGCGGTAGCGAGTGTTGGTCAACCAGTCCATGGCATTGTCATGTGCTACACAGACCAGCTCTCTACACATGCAGTAGGGCTGTTACATTGAAGTGCTTCAGTTGCAAGGAACCACAAATAACTCACTTGATGTATCTTTCTTTATAAGACAACATCACTCTATACTTCTGATTTCCAGTGCAAGTGGTCTCCAGCACTCCACGGGCATAGACAGGCAGAGAATATTCAGCAGAGGGCATTGCAAAGGCTTGAGACCCACAGTAGTAACTGGGTTGCTGTGAAATGAAAATGGTTCACAACAAGCTTTCCTGAAGAGAAAGAGAAGTCAATCTTGGGTAAGAAAACTCTCCTGTGATGAAAGCGATCCCATCATTGTTTCATGCCCTTTGTTGCCGAGGCGCCCAGCCTTTCTCCGCAGTAAATATTCGTTGGGATGTGAGAGGTCACATGTTTTCCTCAACCTTGTTTCTGACAATAAGTCATTCATTTTGCCATGGGTCACTGAGGGAAGATCCAGCTGCGAGTAGGTAAATCTACTCTGTCATGTTACAGTACAGCCGGACGCATTAACAGCAGCACAACCTAAAATGCTGGTAATCAAACCTGTCTTGAAGAAAGTAATAGGGGCTGCAAAGTTAAAATGCAACCAGTGTTTTCAGATATAGTAATCATGACAACTTGGTGTGTGTGTGCATATTATTATCCACAGATGGATAGCAAAGTAGAAAAAGGAAAGAACCAGCCCACCCAAACAGTGACTTTTCAATAGTTCTCACAGCACCATAAAACAATAGTCACGCATATATCATTTGGGCAGGGGCGGGGGAGGGGGTTTATAGTACTTTATTTCTTAGGAGCCCTGACAATGCAGATTTTAATATCTCTGAGAAACTGTCAACATCGCAATTGCACTGGCTTTGAATGAAAGGGCCGCAGAGCAAAGAAGTAAAACAGCAAGATTGGTTTCCAGAGCTCGGTTTGAGAGTCAAATAAAAAGCAGATGTTCACAGAAAGCAATGATATGCTCTCTTGAACCCCACCTCCACTCATTCCATGTGCCACCCACTAATACCAAGCAGCTTCCTGGAGATTTAAAGGAAAGTGACGTAACCACTTCATGCCTGATCGTAGCTAATGGAATGGAAGTGTCTTGTGTTCTGGTGAAGGGTGATGCTCGCCTGGGCTCCTGTTAATCTCTTCCACAGGTGGAGGCCAAGTCCCATGAAACACAGCCGCAAAGAATTTTATACGCCTTGATTACTGACGATTACTGTAATTGTTTTCTTCGTTGTATGTAATGCGCTGTGACTTATTGAATTGGTTTTAAAATATATTTCTAACTAAAATATAGATATTCTGTTGCCCTGGAAGTAGCTGAGAAGAAAACTGTGGGATGAATAGAAGTCATATCCATGTATTCAGTTGAACACAATTTAATCTCTTTTGCTTGTTCATTCTTGTGATGAAAAGCAGCACATCTAGCGAGGGTTGGAACAGTGCGTTTTCTGGCACTGGAGTAAGAGAGAAGGGGATTCAATCAACTGCTAGTTATTGACGATTTCATTCTTAAAACGTCTGTGTGAGCCGGGTGAAAGAGCAGATACTGCAGAGTGAAAACCACAGACAGATCGAGGTTTTGAAACGCAAAGGGGAATGCCTTCCCGAGCACATTCTTGGAGGAGCTGGCTGTCCCTTTCTGAACTGAGAACATCTGCCTAGTCTTCCCGTTCCCACCAATCAAGCTTTTTCATTATTGATCTCCCATTAATGCTCCCCGGCCCAGGTTTATATAATGGATGCCAGAGGATGGTGTTTTAAAGAATGATACGTTTTTAATGGAAACCTTGTGACAGTAGGGCTTGGTTTTTCTGACTGAATGAAGTAACACATTTAACCCCACTTCTGTTTTTTTTAGTGGGGTGGAATACTATATTTTAAATAGCCGTTCAAATACAAATAAAAACATCTGTTAATGTGTTATTAGTAAGATAGTTGTTAACAATTAATAAACAAAAAAAGTAAAACAAAAAAAAACAAAACTTTTTGGTCTGTTACCAAATGACAGAATTCTCTTCTGTTATTGAAACAGTGATTCTTCCCATTATACGATTTAAAGTAATGTCAGCCTTTGTAGATTTCATCTTGCCAGAGTTATCCAGTTGATGATGAAATACGTTGATGTGCTTTGGAGAGAACTCAAAAGCGTGCACAGTTTAATGAACTTCTGCAAAACCAAGTCATAGTTTACTTGCATAGGCCAGAACAGGAAAGGGATGAAACCGAGAAACACAAAGAAATAGCCTGCTATCTGTAACGGCAAAACAAGCACGATCTGTAATCAGAGCTACACGTTGTGTTAATTGTTAATCGTACACACACAAAAGCATTGCAATGATAACAAAGTGTCTTGAAAATATATTAAAAATAATAATTAAAAAAAAAAAAAAAAGATCTGCGTTATAAATATATAAATTATGAATGTATGGTGTCTGTACATTTTGTATTAATTTGTGAGTACAAACAGCATGTCATTTCTAAGGCTTAAGTCATGTACCCTTGGGATTTAGGTAATGTTGTTGTTTTTTTGTTTTTTTTATCTACCCAACATATTCATAGGCATGAAAATACAAATAGAAAGTGGTTAATATATCTCCTTCAAGGGGGCTCTTTCAGTGTTTGAGCTGTGCTCTCTTATTCATGTTCCACACTTCAGGGTTATTTTGTAGAATCTCCCAGCCGCATTCAGCTGATATTATTTAGGTCTTGCACTGTTCTTAATATTTTATACCACTGTCTGAAACATGCAAAGGGCCTTTGGAGATCACCCAGTAAAGCTAATAGCTGTGTGCTGGAAAATCCTCTCTTGATTAAGTGCCTCTGCAGTGTTTATTATAGGGTGGATTGTTTAGACGGCAGTGTGTCAGGATTATGTATGTTAATCTTATCCAAGGGTCTTGTACTGTGTGGAGTTTTTTTGTGTCTGAAAGTTTTACAACACTGCCCTTCTAGTAGTTTTACAACACTGCCCTTCCAGTAGTTTTACAACACTGCCCTTCCGATAGTTCTCAAAGCCCCAGTGCAGTAAGTAACCTTGCATTGATGTCACAGTGTAGCTGAATACTGGGTGCTTTCTTCCTCCTTATGGTCCTGCCTTTTGCAGATGATCGCTGGATATATATTACAGTGGACAAACCACAAGAAAACTGACCCGCTATATTTAACATATTACATAGGCAATTAGCCCACAGTGTGTTCTGATCTGTTAACAGCATCTTTTTAAAATCGGGCGTAGTTGGTGCAGTTCTCTGTGCAGCTATCCAGGCAAGCCAGCCTGGTTTCAGCTAGTGGCTCAAAAATGACCAATAGCTAGGTTTTTGTTCTTGCATTCCGAATCTCTGTGCAGCAGGTATGTGAGGCACTTAGATCTCGATGGCTTTCCACCATGTGACCACTCAGTCTCGCAGGAAGTCGGGGGCGGCTCTGGGTGAGAGGGAAGGATTATAAGGGGCTGTTGAAGGGCATCGAGCAGGTCTGAGTGCCACAAGTCTGGCTTTGCCGCCGGGACACCTGGAGGTGCTGCAGACCAGTTGACAAAACAGCGCTGGCTTGATGACAAAACACCAAACATGGGCCGGCCGATGACCCTGGTTAAATCGCTCTCAGGCGAGGCCTTCAAAGATACAAAGTGCCAGGCGTCTCTTATCTCACACAGATATGGTACCAGCCTGTATCTAGCTCCAGACATGCTGAGTGTTGATGCAGCCGCAGCACTGTAGCGTTAAAGAAGTACAAATACCGCCACACACGCTACTGTATGCTTACTGGATGGGGGATTTCTTCCCTTTTCCCCCTTTCCTATAACAGGATGACCAGTAATTTTGCTGTGGAACCCCAGCACTAGCAGTGCTTATTATGAGACCATTTGCAGCTGGTTAAAGTGGCTTGAGACCTGTTCTCAGTTACATATCAAACAGCCTTTCATAGAAATGACAGAACCAAATCAGTCAGATAAAAAAAATAAAGAAAGTTCAGGGAAACTTCTTTTAAATATGTATTATTATTATTATTATTATTATTATTATTATTATAATTATTATTATTATTCCCTGAGTTGTATATCGATTAAATCCACTTTGTTGCATTACTTTTTTCATTCAGCTGGTGTTTTCTGCTGTGTTTTTCTATGAAATGTTATAACCAAATTCTCAATACAAAGGGGGGGTGGGGGATCAAAGCTAACAGTGTTGTGTTAGGCAGTTGCTCATCTAATTATCAGTCAAACTCCCTGCCTTTCAAATGAAATCTTGCCCCTGACTTGCTGCTCACTTAACTGTGTGGTTGCATCAGGTTTGATTTATTTCACTTTGATTGCTACCAGTAATTTAAATGCAGATTGTTTAATTTAGGGCCATGTTTAGAAACATGATACTTGCATTGAAACTTTTCTGTCAGCTTTTGTCAGGTTCAAGTATAGTACAGTCACAGAGCGTGAAGTTCACCTTTTTATGTTCTGTTTTTCTTTCTTTTTCTTAAATGTTTGGCTTCCAGTCGGCTGTCAAGCAGCAGCGTTCAGTTAATGGCGTTGGCACGCATCCTGGGGAACCTGGAGAACCCATTTATCCTCCTCGATGCCACCTCTGCCCTAGAGGTGATCAGATAAGGAAAGACAAGCCAGCGGCAATCACTGGCAGTTCAAAGGAGATGGCAGCCCGGGGCTCGAGATAACGAGAGGGCCTATCTGCATAGCGATGGGTTTATAAAGTAGCAAATTAAACAGATCAAACAGATTGCTCTTTTTAAAAATACATGTTTTAGCAAATAAAAAAAATAAAAAGAAAAGACAGAACAGGAATTAATGCCAGAGTGGTGCCGAGTGAAAGTTGCTTGGAATAGAGTTGAGACAGAACTACTGTTGATAATAATTACTGTGGTACAGACTTGCGAATCCGACACAATGAACTGTACGATTTCATTAGCCAAGTATGAGCTCTCTGCAAGCAAGCAAACAGGTAAAAGCTTTTCAGCTTTCGTCCCTAAATCCCTTTT
Organism: Acipenser ruthenus; assembly: GCF_902713425.1. Taxonomy (NCBI): domain Eukaryota; kingdom Metazoa; phylum Chordata; class Actinopteri; order Acipenseriformes; family Acipenseridae; genus Acipenser; species Acipenser ruthenus. The sequence goes on from NC_081207.1 coordinate 1,143,191, forward strand.
GATATTTGTTTTCTAAGCACTGAAAGAATTTACCAGGGATTTTCCAATATGTAAGGTATAATTAGAGGAAACATACAATGCTTTGGTTGGATATGTTAAATAGCAGCAGCTCTTCTGTCTGGAAGTATTAACAAAACAGCCATTCCTTGGTGTCTGTTTACTGCAATCTTTTATAGTTAGTGAGCCTTCTGCGCATCAGAAAGCAAGACTTGTTCCAGTCTAGTATTTTGAAGTTGCTCTGATTTCATGTTCTCTGTATAAATGTGTTGTCTGTTCTGATTCATATTCTACTGCCATAATAAGAACAAGTCATTTTTTTTTCAAGTGGAGTACAAAAAAAAGGGCTTAGTTAGTTTTATAAGAACCATTTAGTACTAAAAATGTTGTATTTTTGTAATTCTAATAGGATCTCTTTTCATCTCCGTAGTCGTTAGTAAAGTCTGTTTTTGTAGTCTGTTAATATAAAATAGCTATAAAAACACAAAATGACTCAAAAGTCTAGTTATGCTAATAATGTTGTTGTGGTGTGATCTCAATCCAGCTTTGTTCTCAGACTTGATTAGTAAGTTTTGCTAACTGTCGGTGGCTCTTGTGATACATGCAGATTTGATGACAGTGACTTTCTTTGTTGTTAATCAGCAGGCAATGATGGAGTGGGAGTTAAAGCACTGGGATGAATTCTTATCTGTATTTGCATGCAGAATTGTTAACGTGGTTTAATTTGATCAGCACTTCCTTGATTCTTTCAAAACTCACCTTCATGCAAGCCCGGCCCGAGGCGTTTTTAAACTTTGATATTCAGCCGAGAGTATTTCAGAGTTACTTAAAGTTTAGGAGCTAAAATACACAAGAACATAAGTGGGACGCTTACATAAGCACAAAACAGTCTGATTGAACTTATCTTGCATTCAAACTTATTTTGAACAGGCATATTATACCGTATTTTCTTGCGGTACTTGAAGTAGTGTTCTTACTTTTGTTATGTAACGTGTAGTATTGGCAGTTTGGTTTTACTGGAGATATACTGCACTACCCTGGGTTAATAATTTTCCTAAAGCTTAGCAGAGCTATGCATGGTCAGTACATGGAAGACTGTAAGGAAATACAAGCAGAACTGTGGGGAATGGGGCAGTAGGCGACACTGTTCTGTTCAGTCCTATTGAAAGAAAGCGTTAACCTCAGTGTTCTGATTAAATCCTCTTCTCCGGACTTGCCTGGTTCTGTCCCCCCCTGCCCGGATAAACCCCTTTAAGGAAAGTGTTCAATTTCTCAACACCTACTCAGGGTGCATACTGGGAATCTTTGAGAATGGGATCTCTGCAGCAGTCATGTGTATACATATCTTTATATATATCTTTATATATCTAACAAAACACAGGGTATAATTACAGCGAGCTGGTGCTTTGCACATCAGGACCCCTATCGTTTCAGTACATGATGAATGATTGTAATCCAGCCCTGGATGCGGCTGTAATAAAGACTTGTTGCTCGATTCTAGTTGCTTGTGCTTTATTTGTAGGTTGAAATGAAGGCACAGGTTTTGGAAGCCAGATGTCATGAGGAGAAGCTGAAACTGCAGCAGAAGCACGATGCTGATGTCCAGAAGGTGAGGAAGTGCACTTCAACTAAACATGCCAGCGCTTTGAAATATCTAACATAACATGCCCAAGCAAACTCTATGAATGTTCCCATTCTTACAGTATTACGCACTTACCGTGTTTTATTAACCACATTTGTCAGCATGCTTTTGCGTGCTTGCCTTTGGTTTTAATATGCTTTTACTGTTCTTCACAACACTTTAATAATGATTTACCACAGTACTCTTCTTTAAGGGGTGTGAGTATGAATATTATTCTCCTAAGATTTTGTTCTTTTTTTCCCGCATATTACAGATTATGCATGATTCACTCAGCAGTGATTGCATGTTATCTCATGAGGTTTCCCAGGCCTTTAATGTTGGTCAAACAACATAAATTATTATTTTCCAGTCAGCTTGCAGTATTCTGTTGGTTAAACACAGATGATGATATCAGACACATGTGTCAATATATACCACTGAGTCAATGGAAAGCTTGCAGTGTCCGTTGAATAACTAGAATCTAAACAGTCAGGCTGACTAGATCAATATATTTTCAAAGAATTACATTTTACTACCCATTATATTGTCACCTTAGTGTCTCTGTGAATTATTCCCTTGCTGTAGTAAGCTGTGAGCCCTTTGTTAGTTGTCTGCAGAAAACGATAAAAAAAACCTGTTTCGCTGGTCTGGTGCAGAATAAATTCAGACAGTCCTAGACTAGGGTTCATAAAACCCGAAGTAAACGGATGCTTACTAATTGTATTAGTTAATGTGGGGGCTTTGAACAGAGAAGCACGCAGGCTTTAATGCTCACCTGGTGTCTCCTCCAGGTCAGAGGTGAGGCATGTTAGGAGATGTGAGTAATTGCAGGAAACCCTGCCTTGTGCAAAACATTCCATCATTCAGCCTATGATTTGCCAATTAGCCCTCTTCAAACACATCAATTTAAATGTCACTGTAAAAAAGCCATCCCTTTCATAGGCTCAGCTCACAAGTCACAAACCTAGGGAACAGTTTCTGAGAGTACGAGTCCCTGTTTACGTTTATATCGTAAACCTCTTCCTGCACTAACAATGGAATCAGGTACTGTACAGCGTTTGATCTCCGTTTTATTGCCAGTATCTTTAAATGTGCTCTTATTTTATTGCACAGCCCTTTATTGAAGCAAGCGGATTGTTGTCCTCCCAGAACCTGGCACACCCGTACATGCAGCGCTTTGATTTTGCTTGCATGTCAGCCCAGTGTTTAGGATCCTGATGAAGGCTGTGGGCCGCTCTGCAAGTAATAATGAACTGTATAGACTTCTTCTTCGTGGCGTACCGTATGAGAGTTTGCAAGCTTTCTTTCTGTGTTTCTTTGGCCCATGCACCTGTGCCACTGATCTTCTTTGTTCTCGATATCTTGGAAAAAAATTTCATGTTTACAGACTAGAATATAAATATAAACATTGGCTTTTACTTAAAGAGAAATATTTAAAAATCACCTACTTTTCTTCTCTAATATTTATGACTGGGGCGCTTTGTGTGTGGCAAATGAAAATACTAAAATATATCTCTATAACCTCAAGACTCTGTACCATGATGCCTGAAGGTTTAAATAGAAAGGAATAGTAGATCATCACATCATTAACTATGTTGCAAATTACATCACAAGCACATGCATACATTTAAGTAGAAATAAATGAGTTGCCATGGCATCAAAAGCCTAGCCTAGGCATCAAGGTACCGCCACTGTATTTTCAAACACACTTTCAGTTGAAATTCACTTTTCCTTTTTAGTTTCTTCCTACTTTGTGTAGCAATTTCACTTGCACCTGTTCAGACTGTTTCCACAGAAATCAGTCAAATTGGGCATCAATATGAAGCATATGTATTACTGCAAATCCTTCGTAAGGTCTTTTAAAATTCCATCTAGCCTTATTCAGTGATTAAAATTGACACCATGATACATGATACACGACTTTGTGTATCCAAGATTTCCGTATGCTCGCTGTTGTATGAGTGGCAGTGGTTTTTATATCTGAGATTGTGGTTTTACTGTTGCTGAGCTCATGCAGTGGGTATATGTATGTGCTGGTGTCATACAGCCTCCACAGCAGTTACTGATCATGTTCTGGATCTCATGGGGCTTCACAGCCATATGCTTCACTTCACTATTTGTTACGTTTCTTTAGCGGTTTATTCGTGATGGATCGCTGGACAGTCTTTGTGTAAGTCTCGGAATGGACCAATCAGCATGCTGCATGCTCTTCATGACTAGGCATGTGGAAATGACAAAAACAGCAAACGCTGTCCAGAAATGATCAAATAACAACAGTCCTTCAATAGAAGTCCATAAAAGATGCATTCGTCCCTGTATAAAAATGTAAGAAACGCGCAGTGTGTTCACAGCAAACGGAATAACTCGACACTCCATCGGAAGGAATGGGTTCGCCATGAGGTCACCAAGGTGCTGTTTCAAAGAGATCCAATTTTTGCAACAGATCCAGATGACAGGCTTTTGTTCCATGTCTGTTTCTTCTGCTTCTTCCACTCACTGTAATGGTAATTGCAAAGAAAGCATCAGAAGCAACGTAAAATCTCCCTTGTTTGCCCTGATAAAAATGTGTTGATCTGAGATACAAATCTCAGCTGGTAGTAATTCTGCAATAGCTTTGTTAGAAATGGAGTAGATACTGCTAGAAGTCTACCAAACAGCAAACTGAGAAATCAAGTGTTTGTAAAAAAAGATTAGTCCATGTTTAAACCGTGACATTTTGTGTGTCAGATTTTGGACAGGAAGAACAATGAAATTGAAGAACTGAAAAACCTTTACAGGACCAAGCAGAAGGAATCAGAAGAGGACATTAGGAAACTGGAGAAGAAAGGTACAAGATGTGAAAGCTATGAAACATTCCTGGATGTCTTCAGTAAGCTGTGCTTCATAGAACTGAGGCCAGTATTGGTCAAAGCATTGGTGAAAACTTTGCTTGATCAAAGTGTGTTTTAAATGTGTTAAACTTAGTCAAAATAGAAAAAGCGTTAACTTATTGCTAAACTCCACTGTGAGTAATAGTTTGCTTCTCACACTGGACCTGCTGAGGGGTTAATAAAAGCAGCATCACTGTAGGGCTGCCCAGCCTGTGTCTGTCTCTCTGTCTGTCTGTCTCTCTGTCTGTCTGTCTGTCAGCGATGGCAGGAATCTCCCAGCGGCATGGCCTGAGTTTGTTTGTTTGTTTGTTTGTTTTCTGTTTTAACAGTTCAAAGCCTGGTGCGGGAGTCGCATGTTATCCGAGAGAGCAAAGAGAACCAGATCACAGAGCTGAAGAAAATGGCTGATCAAAGTGCTGATTCTTTGAAAAACGAGTGGGAGAAGAAGGTGAAGAAATACATTACGGATTCCTGTTGTTTTATTTAGGCCCGGGAGTGCGCTACCATTGGACAGGAAAAAGTAACCCAGGAGTTACCACAAGTGGGAATAGGCTGTCCCACTAATGTCTGCGGTGCTCTGGTGATACACCACAAATGTGTTAATAATTTGATACTATGGCAAGCGGTGCTGCCCTGGTTTTGAATCCCCCTATAATGACACATGTCAATCCACCATAGCGTAACCCTTATGAGAGTTGTGTGAATCAGTGCTACATCAAAGCTGCCACTTCCTATCACTCCTAATAAACGCAAGTGTATAAACACACGTCTATGAAAAATATATAACCCGTTTATAACATGTTGATTGCGATGCAGAATTGATTGAGATGTTCACGTAGAAGAGTATGAATGTGTTGCTGAGTTCTCGAGCTGTTAAACACAGTGGGAATGGGACTGGCAGAGTGCTGGAGTGTAACCTGGGTTATGGATCTCTAAAACGAAGCTCTTTGTTTAGATAAAAGCACCGTCCTCCGTCATGAACTCTGCTTAATCCTCGTGGCAAACACAAGTGCTTTTAAACCGTTCGTCCTGTATCTGTCATGTTTTACACTTCGTGTGACAGTCACGCTTACTAAATGAATAGGCTGTGTTTATTTATTTGCTTGTTTTAAAAAAAAAAAAAAAAAGCTTAGATGTTCAACAAACAGACAGCGTATAGAAAGACTCTTGTCATTTTAATCTGGCCTCCTCTCTTTCTTGTCTTTTTGGGTTCAGTTGCACAATGTTGTGACGGAAATGGAACAGGAAAAGTTCAAACTCCAGAAGAAACACACAGAAAATATTCAGGAGCTGCTTGAAGACACGAACTCGCGCCTCTCCAAAATGGAGGCAGAGTATTCAGCCCAGTCTAAGGCTACAGTAAGGCTTCAAGCATTTCCTTTTCCTTAAACGTTATTAAATGTATAGATATTTTGTGCATACATTTCTATTCAACCTCAGGTACTTGCTGACGTGCCCCCCTCCACCATTAAGTGATGTTTTGGTTTCTCAATCAGAAAATCTTGACTTAATACAACTCTAAGGTACATAGGCATTCACATTGCTATTTCCTCTGTTTCCTTTTAATGGTAGTGTTACACTGACAGATAAAAGCTGTGTTTCTTGCCGAGACACAGAGACGACATCGGCACATGAAATAACTTTTTAACAATTTTATTTGCTGTTGTAAAATATATTGTATATCAAAACTTTTTACAAAATGTGACTATGTATTTTTGGCGTGCTTCGTTTCTAAGAAGATAAAAGCAAAGTTTATGGCAAGCCAGAAAAGGGGCACAAGGAAGAAAAAAAAAAAAACCGTGCAGTCAAACGAAACGTCATGCTGTCATTAATGAATATTACATTTTAAAATTAGCATTCAGCACTTGTCACGGGTAACTGTACAGACAGAGGAGAATGGCCAGGGTCTATCAGCGAGATTGAATTTAAGACCCATCAAAAGCAGACAGATCCTGCAGAGCAGCACCCCATTTAATAACTAAACAAGGCAGAGTTCATGACCAGCTTCAGATGAAAGAGGGCTTTCTCCATTTTCTGTTCTTAGATTTTCTCTTTTCATAAACTTCCGGGTTGTCTGTCAATTGAAGACAATGGAATGGCTGCCCTTTCTTCAGTTTACAGCTGTTTTTGTTTTTTTTTGTTTTTGTTTACTGTATAACACTTTTTACTACAGCAGCAGAAGGCAAGGCCAGGGCTCGCTTTGATGGAAACAGTGTAAAAAGACACGCTGTCTGCTGAGAACTTGGCCATCCTAACTTAAATAACAGCGATGATCTAGAACCCTCGATCTGAGGGTAATCTCTAGAAAAAAATGCATTTTATAAATTACATCACTGTAATACTATAAGCTGTGTGGGTTCACATAGAGCAAAGTTGTTTTTTTTTGTTACCTTTTTAATTGAATCAGCTGGAATAGATACAAAAATGTATATGCAAAAACACTAGCCTTTTTTCAGGTGAAAAGTGGAAGCTTAACGTAAAGAAAGTACTTCTTGCAGGTGACCGATCGTAATGAATCAACTCAAAAAAGAATCATAGTTCCAATGGCATGTGAATCCCGTACCAGGTGCAGTACATTGTTTTAATATACAGTTGTGTGCAAAGTTATTAGAACACCTCATGATGTGTCATGTATATCCTCTGTATACCTACCTGCTGGAAAACCTCTGGGTGTGAGAATTCAGTTTCCACTCCGCAATCGGTGATCTAGAAAAACAATAGGCACTCGTGTGAAAATGTTAGACCACTTTAATTAGGCATCTTAAGACAACTTCTGAAAAGTCTCCTGCATTTTACCATTTGTGGCTATGTCTTCCTTTTCTCTTAATATTTTAAATGAATTGCTATTAAAGTGGTCATTTCAATCACAATCACTAATTTGTCTATTTTGACAATTTTCCAAGATTTTAATTTCCAGCGGTCGGATTTTATATGCACAGCAAATGAAAACTGCAGAAGCGTTCGGGCGTTGTAATAAATGTGCACACTGCTGTACGCAGAGAGGGGTTCTTAACCTTGCAGTATATATTAGAAGCGGAATGTGTGTGTGCTATCATCGCGCATGCAGCTCTGCACATTCAAGGTTGCTGAACCACATTATTAAACTTGGTATTGCAGCTTCTACCTGATAGCACCGGACTGATAACGCCAGCCTTTATCTCCCAACTGTTGCTTTGATGATGGTTTCACAACAATGGAGGACTCAAAAGAAACTGATAATTTTACTAACAAAACTAAACAATATACATTTCCAGTAAACAATCCCACACCATGGCGCTCATCATAACAGGGATTCCTTAAAGACAGCACTGACATCATTAAACACAATGACCACTGAAACACCAAGACATCTTGTCTGCGTTCTGTAAACAACTAATGTAATTGCTTCCATACTGAGACTGCTTTTATTAACTGTCTATGACTAATTCTTTAAAAACATGTTCAGTCCTTTCCGGGATTAAACACTTTTTTTGTATTTTTTGTCTCCAATATGCATTTGAAACTTTTGTCTTTATTTCTCTTTACACATACACATGTGTATGCTGTGTTCTGCACCATACTGCGTGCATTTATAATGCTGCCCTGTGATATATTATCATTTATTGTGCTCGCTACTGTCAGTGAATTGAGAGGGAGGAACAGAGAGAGATCAAAGTGTCTTTAGAGATTGTAATCATTCGAATTGCTGAGGCCGGGTACTGCAGTCCAACCTTCTGTTTCCAGATGCACGCTTATAGATTAACATGCTGTGTTGTCTATTTTGGCAAATGTTATTTTTTTTGTAACAAATGGTACAATCTTTGGGCTAGAGAAAGAAAACGCAGTACAGCACACACTGCCATATTCAGGCAAGCTAAAAAGAAGTTATTAACTTTACCACTCTGGGTGCTCGTTTCTAATCTAACTTACTAAATATTTACACTGTAGGATAAAACACGTTTGAACTTTGAAGCGATTAACATATTAGGAATGTTGGTAACCAATCAGAAAAGGTTTAATAAGAAGCTCTCGATAGGAGACTAGGTTTCAGGTCACTGCACGGCACACCAGGGAGACATGGGGTTTGATACAGCCTCTAACTAGGTCTCCTGGAACCAGGTTTCAAGCCGCTGTTCCTGAAAAAGTGACTTTGTGTTCCTTCAGCTTAAGGCTAACACCTGTATTTCTCCTGCATGTGTTTTTTTTTTTTAAAGCAAAATGACGCTTGCTGGTAAAACTCTAAACTATTAACATCACCACTTGCTGTTAACAATCCTAAAGGTTACAATAAAATATGAAATAGAAAGGAGATATGCAGGAGTTTGTTTTCGATTTCTTTTGTGGCATTCTTCTTCTTAGTGTATTATGATTAATATAGCTTAAACAAACATCTGATCTTATTCAGTGTTGGAAACTATTGGGTTTCCTGTTGCATCCAGTGGAACGTTTTGCCTTCAGAATGCAAGTATATTAATTTAGTCCGGACTAAAGAATGACTTCCTGACGTCCTCTGTCTAATTCTCCCTTAGGGGAGAGCTTCGGTTTCATTAGTCAGATAACCCTAAAGCTTTGTTGAACAGCTGCCATTGCTGGGTATTAGTATGGCAAAACAGCACTTCTGGGGTTTGCTTTTCTTTCATAGAGGATGTGAAATGAGAAAGGCAGTATATTTATACCTTTACATCAAACGAGGAACCGTTGGCTCACTGGAGAAGGAAGGATTAGCCACAGAAAACAATGCAATGCATGAATGGAAAGTTTCTTAGTTTGGATTGTTTCTTATTTTTATATCAGGGACCTGAGTTGTTGTGTGTTCTAGACAAATAACAATATATCAATATCAATAAAGCAAGAACTCCATCTTGGAGGTTCTCATGCTGGAGTGTGTGCTTGTGATTGTTACTGGCCTTGTTGTTTATGAACAGTTACATGTTTCCAAGTCCCTTTGTTTTCTTCTGAATAAGAATGTATTCCTCTTTTCCCCCACATTATGTGCAGAACAAAGAGCTCCAAGCTACATCAAAAGGTGCATTTTAAAAATAACGGCAGATAAAATCTGAAAGTACTTTAAAGGAAGCTTTAAAGTACTTTGGTCCCTGCTGTGCAGCATGTTGAGGTTGATTAGAAATGTATTGCTATTTAATTGTGGACCAGGTTGTTTTGGTAACCTTGTCAGGTACCTTTACCTGGTTTGATATGGAGCAGTATTTGATACTCTGCATCAAAGAAGGAAAGTGAATGCCTTTGTTTTGCTTTGAGAACCACGCACGCAGATATATTGGTTTCCAAACAAACTTTGATTTCAAGTTAGAACAAACCTGCCAGTGGTAGCATCAAACGTCTTCAATCACACTGCACAGCATACCTGCCTTTGTTTGGAACTGTAGCATGTCTCATTTTCCATACTTTAAAACAGTAAAAGACTTTCAGGAATTTTTGAATTGGGCCTCTGGATAAGTTGAACCATAATTATTGTTGTGGATGTGTATTTAGGCCCAAGAGCTCTATATTTATTTTCCTAATCTCCAGACATGTTTTTGATTTATTACGAGCAGCAGTTAATGCTTAAAGAATAATTCCCATGCCATTTTTTTTTTTTTTCTTCGCGCACATAATGTCTTGTTAATTGTGCTTTGAGAGCTAAAGTGAGAAACCCAGGGGGTCTTTAGAATGACAGTTATCATAATGCCTCCAGACCACCAGAGAACCGCAGCAGCTCCAGGGCAATGTCAGGCAGAAGACATTAACGCTGGAGGAGGTTCTGATTGAAGTCTTGTGTCTGTAGAACCAGATGGTCAGAGAGCTGGAGGCCCGGGTTCAGCAGCTCACGGTGGAAGCTGAAAACAGCAATTTGCAGCGTCAGAAAGTGACCCAGGAGAAAGCAGAGCTGGAGCATCACAACACAATCATCAGCACAGAGCTGCACGAGGCCAGGATAAAGTAGGTGTTAAATAATGCCCAGCATTGACACAGGTTTTGACAAACCCAGCAGTGTATGAAAATCAGTTTTCTGGATTGTAGGGTTTTTATGAAATTAGCCTGATTGACCCTTGTAAAGCACTTTGTGATGGTGGTCCATTATAAATATATATATATATATATAAATTATTATTATTATTGCTATTACTATGTATGTATATGTGTGTGCACATACATCATACATACATGCACACAATTAAATACATTTAGTTTAACCAACTTGTAGTATTATCCTTGCAGCCATGCCCTGTGTACAAAATTATGCAGATCCTACATTTGCAAGAACTTGGGCAGCAGTGTTTTTCAATGGAGGCTCACAACCGTGTCCTACCCTTCCTGTTTTAAAGGTACAATGCCCTCCAGAGGGAGAAGGGAAAGCTAATCGAGGAGCATGAACAGAACATTCGCCAGATAACAGCGAGCCACGACTCGGACCTCGTCCACTTCAAACAGGAGCATGCTCTGTCAGCAGCGAAGGTACTAACACACAGCCTGAAGAGCTTGTTGTAGGATGCCTCCCAGTCTAATCACTGCACTGACAGAGAACAATGGCTACAACCAAGGATAAATTAGCTCTTTTTTGGGGGGTTCCGCCCTGTTTATCATGGTACAGGAACAGAGACAGAATCACAAATGACAACTGCTTTGAAAACCACAACCAGGCGATGCAAGATAACAAACCTTTTACTCCCTGTAATTCAGTACATGTGCAGTTCAGATATGGATGCCTAATAAGTATTTCAAATATGCAGCATTTCCCAGAGTTTTGTACCAGAAAGTGATAGTGCAAGTCTGATAGTGGAAGTGCTTTAAGTGTTATCTAATCCTGTGTCTTTGTATAAAACGTGTTTGAAATGTACAGCTAATGATCTCACAAGAACGGTGGTACAGGCAGTGTTGTTTGATACACTTACAGGTGTTGCGGTATCTCTGTGTCCTGGGCCTCAACACTTTTATACTCTTAAGATATGCGCAGTCTTACCAACTTCATTATAAACATACTGCTGGATGATGAAGTAATTTTCTGATCTGGTTCAAAAGTTTTACCTGAACATTTTCTTATGGAGCATCAAACACTAGCTAATTAAATCACATGTTCATATGTTCTTTTTACTGCCCTCTTAGCTCTTGATCGCTTTCTGGTACAGTCAGTGCTAATCAAGGTCTGTGAAACCAGCCGTAGGCCTTTTAGAAGGTATAAGCAGAGTGGTAGAAAATGATGTCCGCTTCTTATTTTATAGATCTACATTATATTTCTCTAATGTTCCTGTATTTATTCTGCACGCCTCGGTCCTGAGACCAGGTTTGTTAAAAACGAAATTTGCCTGTGAAACGATTTAATTTGCTTTACATGAGACCACAAAAACGTACAAAATATAAGACCAATATTTGAGACACTGACTGTATTGTACGTTCAGTATTCTGAACGTCCGTACCCGAGGGTTCTCTGGCTGACAGCAGCGCGGGCAATTTCAAATGAAAAATGTTTTGTATACTGAACAAAAGGACTGAGGAGGCTATACTGGATGCATTAGCCTATGGTTTATTTGTTTGCAGAATGCTTGTTTAATGTAGTGCATGACATTGTTTGTCTGTTGCAGGCTGCAGATGTAATAGATGATTTGGAGCAGACTGTGTCTCAGCTGAAAAAGCAGCTACAGGAGAGTGAGCACAAGAGGCAGCATCAGCTCATGGTAACCATGGGCTATATATATATATATATATATATATATATATATATATATATATATATGTGTGTGTGTATATTATGAAATATACATTTCTCAAAGAATGATGTTAGTTTAAGATTTAGGAATGCTACACTTTGCCTTTCTGGATGAATCCAAAGGTGGGGTTCTCTAATTACAAATATTTTTTTTCTCAATTTCTCAGGAACAAGACAGCAAATTTCAACTGGAGAAGTCAAATATTGAGCATCTTAATGACAAAAAGGTAAACAAACAAACAAATTGAAAATGTTTTCCTTATCTTAAAAAGCAGGCTTCGGAAACTAAAGAAATATATATTACTTTTTTTTTTTTTCAAACAACATTGACAAGCAGTGAAGGTTCTTTATTCATTAAATGCTTATTTTTGTTTCATGGCTTTCAAACCTAATTTAAAAGGAGTTTCGATCTTTACTAAAGTGGGGGAAAAAATCCAAACCTGCTTGTCAGTGGATGCTGATAAACCAAGAGAATGCTACTGACAACAAAGATCAGGTGCTGCAATCGGTTTAGGGCATCGTAAAATAAAAAATGGTTATTGACTCTGTCCGGATTCTGTTTGTGTATCCGTGCTCGGATGCACAAAGATCAAACAGAAACCAGGGACAGATCAAAGCAAGTGGGTCGCTGTAAAGAGAAACATTGTTGTTTAATGAATTGGTCTAATCTGCTAAGTCAGGAGCTGGTCGGCTTAAGCAAGTCAAACAGCAGAGATAACACCTGGCCTTAGCCAATAGCCTGCTGCCCCTGTCCCCATAAAGTAATAAAGGGAAAGGCTGATGGTAGAAGCCTGAGGAATCTGTCAGGTGAACATCTGCTGTGAAAGTGTATACCCCTCCAGGTAAGGAAGCCTTTTATGGTGTTTCACAAGCACTGAGGGTCACGAGATTCAGCGTTATATACAGCGCATTTCTAAGATCTAGATTATCTTCACAGGGTTCTCATTAGCGCTCCACTCTGTTCATAAAAATACAATGCTCTGATAATGGTGGCACCCAAATAATGTAGAAAAATCTGTGGGTGAAATGAGGTTGTTTTAGTTCCTTTCTTCTAAAATGATTGCATATCTATCTATCTATCTATCTATCTATATATATTACACAGTAGATGCCAGTTATTGGCAACGCTGATAAAGACAACGTTATCATTCCCATGTTTAAAAAGACAGGTGTTCTGTTGATTTCCCATTTAAGCTGACTGGTAGTAACCTAAGAAATGATTCATTCATTCGTTCGTTCAACAGCTTCGCTCACTGCAAAGTGGGGCTCAAAGAGACCAAGCTGAGGCCAAGAAGAAAATGGACATACTGGAGGAGGTTGTAAGGTAAGCGCTTCTAGTGTTTCAGTTTTGTTTACAAGAATTTAGGGTGAAAACTCATACAGCTTCCTTCTCCATGGTAACTTGCTGGATCCAATGCAATCAGTACAGCTCCCTTCTCCATGGTAACTTGCTGGATCCAATGCGATCAGTACAGCTCCCTTCTCCATGGTAACTTGCTGGATCCAATGCGATCAGTACAGCTCCCTTCTCCATGGTAACTTGCTGGATCCAATGCGGTCAGTACAGCTCCCTTCTCCATGGTAACTTGCTGGATCCAATGCGATCAGTACAGCTCCCTTCTCCATGGTAACTTGTTGGATCCAATGCGGTCAGTACAGCTCCCTTCTCCATGGTAACTTATTGGATCCAATGCAATTGGTAAATAATAAAGAAATAAAGCTGTATGTGTTATCTTGATCATCATTTTTAAAACCTTATTGGTTCTAAATGATTCCAGCTATAGGCCCTGATTATATATTGTTTTTGTAGAATACTAGACAGGTCTGGACACTTCGTTTCACAGAGACTGACATTTTGGCTGAAGGACGGGTTAAAAGTACTTGATCTATTCAGGCTGGGGAAAAAAAATCTGGTTAAGGGCAGATTAAATTGAAGATGAAGTGCCAAGTGCTGTAATGAAAATATAATGCCAGCCCAAGCAATAAAGAGCATTAATGGGAGTTGAAATTGTACAGCTGGTGTCGATAACAGGACTTGCGTATGACCGGAGAATCTGTGGAAGAGCTCTTGTTCTAGTCCATTTACTTTCATTTTTTTTTTTTTTTCCCCAAAGTCAACAACAGTCTATCATTTGGCTGTGAATGAACCTGTCAGTTGTGCTGCCATCGGAGGCTGTAAACAACATTTAAGTGCTTTGTTTAACCACAAGATTTCTGGGGGGAGCTGTTCTAAAAGTAAGAGCCCTTTTCCTTCCGATTTCCTGAGCACGAAAGCAGCTCGTGTGTCCCCAACACTATATAATCCCTCTCTTAACACAACAAGTACGTTGATGTCAGTTTGGGTTTGGTTCAAGCCATGATGTCATTGTTTGCTTCTTGTTTACTCTTGCCTGTGAGTTTTCACACTCTCCTTGGACCAGTTTCCCAGAGTTCATTACAGTAGAGTCATCAGCACAAGGCCTTGTTTATGCGACTTGTGTGTATTTCTTTGTTTGTACTTGAATGCAGAATCAGCCTATCCCATCTCATTGTTCAACTGTGCAACTGTTTTCCCCCTGCTGCTTGAGACCTTTCACAAGTTACTTATAGTTTGTTTTTTTAGCATATATGCATTTGAATTTTGAAAATCATGCAGCTCGGAAACTGAGATTTTGAAGGCTGAGTAATAGTAAGGGATACAAAGTTAAACAACAATGCAGACCATACATACAAACATGCTTCTTTATTGGTTATTGCCATGAACATTCCCTGTTGTTACTGGCTTCCGCATGAACCCAGTCATTGAGTACTTTATAAGTTTTATGATTAATATTCACCCTGTTTTATTGGATATGAATTGCAAGTAAAATATAGTGACATTTATCTTTGAAATATACAGGGAATAGGGGCATGGTGGTTATATAATGACCTGCCCATTAAATCTCAGGTTTTAAGAAACATTTTTGAAGCCAAACCATAAAAAGTAAGCTCAGTAGTAAATAATGTGCCTTTGGGAAAAGAATAACAAAAAATAGTGTTTGCCAGACAGTAATGTATTTGCATTCCGTGCTGTGTAGGTCCTGATTTTGAGGCCAGTCATGTCCTCAGGTTTGTAGTAAACCGTTTCAGATGTTTCTGTTTAATGAGCAGGCTTGTCCCATCATGCAGTTATCATGGTTAAGGTTCAGAAGTTCTTCATAGCTGTAGACACGCCTATTGGGCATACATTATTGATTTTCAGAGGTGTTACTTAGGGGCTGTTGATCTACGCCATCACTGTTTCTTGTCTTTTTAGATGGAAAACTTAAATAGAGTTGCTGCATCTTAGAACTGGAGAGACTGCAAACCTGGCCCTGTGATTAGATTTCCAATTAGAGCTTCAATTGGCATATAGATATGCTTCCATGTATTTAATGTAGTATAATTAAACTGATTAAAATGTATATTGTTCCAGCTATTTAGACGAACCCTTTTTGTATAAGAGGCCACATCTCAATGGACACACAACAGGTTAAATAGATAAATATACATTTTGAAGATTAAATAAAACCACTTCTGAGCCTTGTCAAGGAGGTAGCAAGAAAGAAAGCAGTTTGGGACAGCAGTATTGCTAACTTCAGCAGTTGAGGAAGTTGATCATCTCTACATTAATGTATCTATTTATCTGTCAATCCTTTTTGATTTCTGCATTTCATGAGAACCTGAGTGTAGATGTGATTCCCAGGTTCACGTTACTATAGCAACGATTTAAAGAACTCCGAAGCACTGAACGCACAGTTTCTCAGCAGCCCTTTCATCCTCCCTTCCCGGAGATGATCAGAGGGAATGAACATAACGGGAGCATGTTGCAGGGAGCAGTTGTGAATCGGAATGGCTTTGGCTGCACGCTCGGGTGAAATAGCTTCTTGCATTCAAGAGGACATTTCAGGACATTGGCATTTCCTTTTTCAGGAATCTGGTTATTTGTATTGAAATTCACTCACCCTCCCTCTTTCTTTATCAAAACCATTCTTGCTTCAAGGTGCAGTGACACACTCTGTCCACTACTCCACCGTATCTGTTCTTCATTAGCTGTTAGCTCAAGGCATTCTGGAGCAGGGAGAGAGGTGGTTCGGGAGGGGATAGAGGTGGCGCTGTGGGTTCACACGCTCACCATTCACTTATGAAGGCCTTGGTTCAAACCCATCTTGGTTATGGTGTTGAATCGAGCCTTACTGGAAAGCGCCTCATCTTGGCAGTTTTGCAAAATCTCTGCTTGTCTGAATAGTAATGAAAGGAACCTCTTCAGATCAGAATTATTGAGGTGCTTTTGGAAGTCAGTCACCTTTTTATGAGCACTAAAATAAAAACAATAAAAAAAATCCATGAACTGGTAAGACATTCCTTTTGTAACTGCTGTATATAAAGGAAATGAGTGATCTCTATTTACATAGTTGCATACACTTCTATAGCCAGACACGTGCTCACATAAATAGTCATCACAGCACAGCCCGCTGTACATATTTTGTATAATTTCAAATGGCTAGGAACACAGCAGTTCAATTTGATTATTTAGTTTTAATTTGTTTTCTTTAAACGAGTTAGGCATGCGTGTGATGCTTCTGTTTTAAATGCACAATTGTCCTACGGGAGTAATCCACCCAGCCGCAATTCACCGTGCACTCCTGAAACAAAAGATCTTTTAGATTTATTTTATACAGTGCAACCTTTTTTGATTTGGAGAGATTGGCTTGTGTGCAGATCAATAAAGCAGCGTTCATTTGAAGCCTCCTTATCTCCCCGCACACCCCTCCACGCTGTTTGCAGGTACCGAGCGAAGGCCTGTGTAGCGGAGTTCTCTTCACAGCTCAATAATCAAGCCCTGGGATGGCTGGGGAAATTGGCTGACATGCACCAAAGGAGGTTCTTATTATGCTATTTACTAAAATGAATGCAGGCTGAAATCAGTTTGAGGATTGATTCTCATAGCAATTGAAACTTGCAGTACTGTGCTGGCCGATTCCAATTGTCTTGCTTCTGGGCATATGAAGTCATCTCTTTCATAATAACAGCAGGATGCCTCACTAGAATACCCACATCAATGCCTTCCTTGCATTTAAATGCCAGCTTGCAGACTATCTGTGTGTAGTAATTACAATCGCAAACTTCAATGTTTTCAAAGCTGCATCACAAAGTAGTCTGCATCTTGTTTTAATTTCCATTGCCTCGTTGGTGCAACAGGCCTTAACTGTTGAGTCACACATCTCTTGCCATCTATGTTCTTGTATAGTACGTTTTTGCATGGATGTCTAATTGAAGGTCTTCTAAAATCTGCGCGATTTATAATATTGAGAGGGAGCTTCTGCAAGGCAAATGCAACGTCTGCTTAAGAAAACCGAACAATTCACTTCAAAGCATCCACA
Organism: Acipenser ruthenus; assembly: GCF_902713425.1. NCBI lineage: Eukaryota > Metazoa > Chordata > Actinopteri > Acipenseriformes > Acipenseridae > Acipenser > Acipenser ruthenus. The sequence goes on from NC_081207.1 coordinate 1,160,744, forward strand.
ACATAGATCTTTATCAGCAACTAGAAAGAAAATCTAATTGATGTGGATATAGCTTCTATTGTAATAGAAAGTATGTAGAGGAACAAGTGGCTTTTATTACAGTGCTATTCATTGAGCTTCAATAAGATTTTACCTTTTTTATTAAAATATATTGAAAAAAAAAAAAGCTTGTTAGATAATGTGCTAAGCAGAAGGATTGTCATTCCTATAATTGGGTGGACAGTGGAACTTTGTGCTGTCTCTTTAAGAGACAGTGAGCTTTTGTGTGTATCAATGGAAAACCAACCAGCTGTTTTCTGCTATGTGCCTCCTAGGAGCATCTGAAAGCGTTTAAATCAAAAGCAGTCACAGTTTCCACAGTGTATTATAGGCATTCCATAAGCTCTTTACTGCATGCTGGCTTGACCCTCACTCTAGGGGGCACAATGTAAAGTGGGCACACAGGACTGAACTATGCAGCGCAGTGGGCTAGCTTCAGGAAACTTCAATAAAGAGAATGCAGGAATAGCTTCTGAGTCATAAGCCCTTTCGGGAACTTTGGAGAAAACTCTTTGCGGTCTGATAAGTCATTGGCATTTGCTATTTTGTCCGAATCTTCCATAAAAAGAGGCTTTGTAGTATTAATGGTTGAAAGGGGAAAAGATTTGCTTAAAGTGAAGTCTCTTAAGTCAATATGGAAATTCAGTACATGAGAAATTGGATGGGGCTGAGGAATCCAATATTGTTTATGGGGTACTGTTTTCAGTAATAATCATACTCTGCCTTGGTGATCTACTTTGTTTTGTGTTGAGTAATTACAAGTTTCATTCCATTTAATTAATGACTAACAACTTCAAGTTTCTTAAAGGTAATTACTCTGAAAATAGGAATATCGGCACACCCCTAGTATCCAGCGCTCGATACTTTTTGTTCCCTGATCCACAGATGTTTTCTGTTTGCCAGGATTAATATCAAAGAATTTCTATTGCATGTGCCTTATTGTTAAAAAACGCTTTGTGACATGAAAGCAGCATTCCACATGAAAACCTGAGAATGCACTGGAATTCAGTAAGCTGACATGGTTCGGAGCTCAGAAAGAGAAATGATGAAGGCGAGTTCCTGATCACAGGGAAGGAGGCAGCCCAGTGCTGTACAGAGCACAAAGCAGACTCTTGGTGAATGAAGTGCAGGTGGCCCAGTTTATTGGAATGCATTGCACCAGCACTGCACAGAGTTACCTGGCTAGAAAGTGTCCAGCATGACAGTCAAGGGAGCAGTAAAATGCAGCCCTAATAGTGGGGTGGCCTGAAAATATGACATTAATTGAGGCAAGGCTTTGTACCAAGGTGGCCTTCAGGCGAGGGTTTCACTGGCTAACCCAAACACCAACAAAAAGACTTGAAGTACTCAAAATGTCCTAAATCCTCGATGTACTGACACGTTGAGTAAGTTCTGAATTTCCCAGCGCATTTTCTTCCACTCCCCAGTCCGCCTCTTAAACTGCACTAAAGCCAGTGAATCATTCACCGGTGAAGACAAAAAGCAAAAACACAACAAAGACCATTAACCCATTGTGTCACAAAAGTCGGATGAAACTCCTGGTAATGGAACTCCTGGTAATGGAACTCATAGTGATGGATTTCAATTCTCTTAATATAAGGTAGTTTTGCATTGTGTTATAACTGAATACAGTAACATAGCAAGTACAGTGAACATAGTTTAGATGTAGTATCTACTAATTCTATATTGTTCCAGTATGCATGGTATGAAACGATTAAAACGTGGGCGTTACTATTGAGAGAGTGGTTATTCTCAATTCCAAATCATGCATGTTGTAAACAGGCAGTAGCTTTGCTAATTATAATCAGGCTGCTTTTCCATTTAATATCCATTTTCTCATTTTAATTTTATACAACCAACGTTTCTGACCATGAGGATTTTGCTATATATATATAATTATTTTTTTTTGTCTGTTTTGACGCCTAAGAGTTAGAATGATTTTCTAACCGCTCAGTCTCATACTCCCAGGGGACAGAGAGAGAGATGTTTTGAAGGCAATAAATATTTCAGTTTTGCATTTCTAGCTCTTTTTTCTGGGGTCCTTTGATCTGGCTTTGGTTTAGTTATCATTCCGCTTGGATGACACACTGTCTTTCTTCCTCTCCACTCCAAAGGAAATGGGATCTGCATGTCTTCCATGTGTTTTACACTTTTTCCTTACATTATTTAAATAAAAAGAATCCCACACTTATTTATCCCATTTTGCAGTTAATAAAAAGAGCACATTTTATAGCTTTACTAAGTATTAGTGCTGCTTTTACTGTACATTGCTTTGACTTAAGGACGACAGACATACCATTTAATGGGAGAGGGAAAGGCTGTTTATCAGTCATTAATTCCAAGACCAATCGCCCATTTATAATGCCCATCTGAGTGGTATCTCTATGCAATGCCGCTCACCAGAATTCCTCAGGTGAACCTCCCATTCAGTCTTCAAAAGAGCTCTCAATTTCAGAACCATTCCTGCTTTTTTTCCTTTTTGACAGAAGTCAGACTTCAGTGATTTGTGATGATACAGTAGGCAATCTGTCTGTCATATAGTCAGTGGGGGAAAAAAAAATATTAGATTCCCTCCGATTTGACATTGATTCATTTATTTGTTATTTTTTAAAGATTCAGGAGGTCCTATACAAACTTTCCTTAAATCATTTCCTTAAAACGTAAAGCTTTTAAACGCTTGCAGATGTGTTTAGGAGGCACAGAGCAGAAACCTACAGCCTTACTAACAAGGCTTTTTGATACAGCATAATGACTCTGAACCCAGTCCTGTACCCTGGCTGTGTTATACATGGAGCAGTGTGCTGTACCCTGGCTGTGGTATACATGGATCAGTGTGCTGTACCCTGGCTGTGGTATACATGGAGCAGTGTGCTGTACCCTGGCTGTGGTATACATGGAGCAGTGTGCTGTACCCTGGCTGTGGTATACATGGTGCAGTGTAGCTTCTCATGCCTTGCTTTCTCCAGATGAACTGGAAACACTATCAGACTCTCCTTCCAACGCGCCAGTTCTGCTTCCTCTAATGCCCATGTGCTGAGACCACATCTTGAAGATCAGGAGGATTTCCCTGGTTCCCTCTGAGCACCTCTCTAATTTGGCTTCCTTTGCATACCACTTCCCAACCAGAAGCCTTTTTAAAGCAATTGACCTCAAAGGCTGGCCATCCCACGGGATGCCTTCCCTCTCATCAGTCCCAGATAAGCTTGAATTAGTTACCCGGTCCCGTTCAGCATCACTGTATCAGACTGTGTGTGAAGTTCTTGAAAGATCTCCGTACAAGCCTCCAATAAGTATTGGGACAGATGAACAAACCAGAATGGTTTTGAGGTTCGAGGGCGATTTTTATTGTTCGTTTTTACCCCACTGGGATCCATTTGTGTTTTAAATATCTTCACATGCACAAATGGCTTATCATTCAAATCCGTGCAGAAGATTTTAATTGGAACATGCATGAGAGGGTAGCGTACGTGTTTGGCTACAATATAAAACATTTTTTAACCAAATTGGGTAAAGAAGAGAATCGTCACTTTTTAAAACAAAACTGGATACAAATCCGAACGAAGCTGTTCTTTCCCCTAAATGTACATTTGAAGTCCTGATAAAAAAAAAAAAAGGATGCCATTCTAATATTTGCTGCGGCAACTTATAGCGGGATCTCATCAGTGAAACACAGGCTAGTAACACTCTAATGACGGATCATCAAAGTTTAAGGGCCACCCAGTTGTTCTCAGCCTAAATATGGAAAGTGTGTGTGTGAAAAGACAGCCCAGCTGGCTGCAGTGGTGGTTTAGATGGCTTAAAAGAAAGCCTAAAAACAAATCCCAAAGAAAGTCAAATAAATGGAGTGGAGTGCAGCTTCACAATGGGGTTTGCAGTTTCTAACTGGTCTATACAGTAATAAAACATTTTTTCCCCCATTGAGCTTGGATTATAGATACTGTGTGTGTGTGTATAGATAGATAGATAGATAGATATACAGAACGTTTCAGACACAAGCTCTTCTTCAGCTGTGTAGAAAGAAAAGTAAACCCAGTGCAGTATGTATACCGGTGCTGTGTATGAATGTATTTATATATAAATAATAATGAAATTCAGAACCGCATTTCTTGAGACTTTATCTCCTGTAAGCTTTAAAGGCTGAATCTGCCTTCTGTTCATGGTATGAGGGTGGTAAGAGCCTAAAATTATAATGAAATAAACCAAGCGAGGCAGGCAGGGATTGCAGCACTAATCTAATCAAGACCTGTAGGGAAAGCGTAGAGCTAAGCGATTTGATTGTTTAAAAAAATTAAAAAAAAACAATAAAAATAAGAATCATAATAATAATCAAATCCGAAGTACTCAGTTTACTTCACACAGAATTTCCTCCTTTTCTTTTGTTTTGGTAAGCAATCTTTTGTTATGAAGTTTGTATATCTATTTTCGTATGAATATTTTTCTTTTCCACATCACAGCTCTGAAGAAGTGCTTTTGTGTCTCGGTTTGCCCTGCAGGCAGTCGTGTTACGAGGCAGATTAATAATTACAGAGTACACAGCACTGGGGAAAACAGTTTCTCAATCTTTTGATGTCAACATAAGAGAGACCAAGATTACAAAGTGAAAAATCTTATAAAAAGGAAAGGTCCTACAGTTTTTTTTTTTTAAAGCTGCATTTCCTGTTATTGTTAGTGTCTACTGTTTGGCAAAGCATTACAAAAATAAATAAGAAGACAGGCCCCATGCCATTCCTGGTAGGGCGCCTGAGTTTGTGACAGAGATGCCAGGAAGGCAGAAGAACAAAGGAACTATTCCAAGTCTGTTGGTTATGTGATCAGATTAAAAAAAAAAGAACCAAAACGATGCTGGGCCAGATCTATTAAGGTCTTTAAGCAGAAATGTAATTTGCACCTGTTTTTTTGGAAAAGAAAAGTCAAACACTGATTTCTAATAAGCAAAGCTGTGCTGAGGGTGTCTCCATATAAGAATTTTTTTCTTAAACAAAATGATATCTCTAATACAGTAACGGACACGCTACACACAGCGCGTTAACTTTTAGACAAGCCAGCATGTACAGGGATGGAATTAGGACTCCCATTGCATAGAAGTTATATCCATTCCTGGTTTTATTATGAATTTAGTAAGACGCACCTGAGCCTGTTACCTATACACTTGGGCTAATCAAGCTTATAGTAAAACCTGGAATGGGTGAAACTGCTATGCAATATGAGTCTTATTTCCATCCCTGATGTCTAACCTCTACTTTCCTAGAGTTAAAATGGTGGGGTGAGTACACGTTGCTTGAGAATACCACAGCACCACTAAGGTCTTTTTCCCCATACACACACGTACAGAAGCGTCTGTAGAGATAACCGGCTACAGACACTCTGAGGTTATTTAGTAGCAGTATCTATGCTGTCAGAGCAAGCCATTCCCTGCATTCTTCAATTAAAAATGATTGTGTGCATGGTTTAGGAAGTGCAAACGTTTAAACGGTGGTTTTACATCTGATTTGTGATGCCTGTCTCGTATATTTGTTTACAGATATTTTACAAGATATTTTCACGTCTCATATTTGAATGATATTGTGTCCAATAGTCGTATATAGTTCTAACTTCATCTATAACTAATTAAACGGTCAATAGTTCTATATTTAGAAATACTGGGAAACTTACAGAATTCAGTAACAAACTTCTTAACTGGAAGCCTTTTTCAATGACACCTTGTGGCTAATCCCAGCTAATTAGGCAATAATTTTATCATTGCATTTGAAACCATTGATTTTGAATCTGTGCTGATTATCTGACGCGGGGAGAAGCTGAAGGCCTGTGCAGACAGGCCTGGTGGAAAGATGCCTTTGTAATGAAGTGGAAAGTGCTTTACACAGCCTGCAATGTGCCCAGGCTAGTGCAGTGAAAGCTTGTGTGCTTGTCTTTTCTGCTCTGCCTGCACAGAGAGAAGGAGGAGCAGCTCGTCAGGCTGACAGAGCTGCAGAAGATACAGGCCCAGCAGGCAGAGGGCGCTCTGGAGCAGTTCAAGAGGCAGGTGGCGCTCAACTCCGAGAAGGTGTACTCTGAAATGAAACAGCAGGTGAGCATTGAAAGTCAGCCTCTTCGTATGTTATACCACTTGAACCTGTCTTTTTAATGCGTGTCTTTTGCAGTTTAACTTGGCTCTTAGATACTCTGATGTGTTAAGCCGCGTAATGTGAATCACCGGACGAACAAATCAGATCAGATGCTGTTTCATGCGCTGCGATCCGACCAGAGCTGTGGTTTTTTCAGAGTTGTTCCAGCTCGTGGAGTTCCCAGTCTCAGAACAGAGGGATTCCCCTGTGTGGCCAGTCCAGCTTAATGGAGAGGTGTGAGAAGACCACCACTATCTGGTGGAGGGGGGGAGGAGGAGTGGGGTACAGTTCTGATTACCTTCAGCAATAGGCTGGCATGCACCAGGATTTTCTGGCTTGACAATGTAGTGTAATGTTTTAAATGCCCTGGCCAGGTCTGTGCATGCAAACAACAGCATCAAAAAGTCAAAGTTATTTATTCTGATGCTTTCCAAACTCTGCAGTTCAAGCCTCATCCTTTGGATCGCATACAGCACATCCTGTTTACCCAAAACATCATGAAAAAAAAAAGTTTCTGATTTATTTTAATTTTTTTCTGACATTTGGCATAAGCAGGATTTTTCTCGTGGTTTGTTGTGTTTCAAAAAGATTCCTACTTTGTTATGCTATCCTTTTGCTCTAAAAACACTCAAATGAATTTCTTCTTTTATTCAAGTTTTTTTGTAAAACATCATTCATCTCTAATATATTACTTCCTAATAACGTTCGGCAACGAGTAACTATGGAGTCTTTGATTAGTCATTAAAACACCATGCACTTCTTTGAAAATAATGACACAACATTATTCAGAGGAAATTCCTATCCTTCTCACAGCTGGATGAAACAGAATCTTCCACTGACATCATGTAGCAGCATTCCTACTCTCAGGGCTGGATGCTCCAAACCATTTATTGTCATTAGCACATTTTTTTTCAGTAGTAGAAACACACCCAATAAAGTTACCAACCAAGTTTGGAGTAAATCGATTTGAGAAGTTAGTCTCTCTAACCGTTTATAAAAAGCTGACTTTTTGAAGATCCCTCCCATCATTGTCCATTCCCTGGTGCTGTGTGAGGTCGGGCACAATGACCAGTACAGCAGGGCCTGCAGTCTGTAATCTTTAGCAGCAGAGACAAACAGCTGTGTTTAATTTGATGCGTGCAGTAAACCTGTACATAGCGTACATATTTTGTTATTTTGGGTCTGTTTATCTGTTAACAAATAACTTTAGTGTCCTGTCAATGCTAGATGATTCAGGGTTAGTTTATTCTCCTGCTTGATTTGAGTCAAGAGAAGCCAGATGCTTGGAAAGTCAGTTCAGCGCCGCTAGATAAAGGATTAAGTAAAATGAACCTAATTATGGTTGTGTTTTTATTTTGTTTGTTTTTTACTTTTTACAAGGGCATTTAAATCAGGTATGTATACCACAGATCGTTAACAACACTTTAACTGCATGCAGACTTTCTCACTGGAACAATACCAAACATGTTTTAAATTACATCACTGTTTCGTCGCAGGGCACTCGGTGTGTTTTAATGGTAATAAAAAATGTTACAAGTCACAAAGGCCCTTATTCATACAGCGGGACGTGCTCTTGATTCAATTTCCAAACATCGTTCACTGCAGATTCTTGAGTAAAGCATGTACATGTAATTGTATGATTTATAATAAGAAATAATTGCCACTCCCTTGCTCATTTATTAGAGCAAACCCAGCTGTTGCGATACATCCAAGCAATTAAACATGCAGTAATGCTGGATATTTACTTGTTAGTTTTTGATATACTGGGTGACTGCCGTTGGTGGTCCTTCTGTTTCAAATGCTCACAAGTATCAGGTTATGCTCATCCCAGTAACAGAGACACTGCTAACAATAGTTAAGATATCAGGTTGGAGCTTGCAGAGCTGTAGGAAACTGATGTTGACAAACATTTCAACTAGAAATCTTACTGATTTGTCTTCAATCATCATCTTCATCTTTGAGGAAGACATTCCAGAAGGGACCTCTAGTCGCTTGTCAAAGATATTTTGTCAGGTTCTATTGTGGAATATAGCGCAGTGTAGCTACAACGTATCTGCTGTGTTTCAACCCGTGCTTTATTAATGTGGCTAATAACCCTAACAGTGCTCCCAGGACATTGCGCTGTAGCTGAATTATGCTGGATGAAACGCATAAGAGTATCATGAAAGAAACAGGCACACCATAACCTCAATGAGAGTATCCGGTTCAGCTTCTATATATTACTAATTTATAATCTACTTCAAAGCCGTTTCGTAAGGGATGACTTGCAGCCTCAGATTTGGTATGCAACACATCCTGAGCACTGCCAGACCTCATTATTCATCTGCTTATTAAAAGTTTCCATATCCTGCCATGTGCCATTGTGTACTTGACCCTACTTCTTACAGTGACAATCCCATCTCCCCATGGCACCGCACAGCACAGTCTAATGGACAGGTTTACACAAACGCCTCGCGGCCTGTTGGACCAAGCAGAGCCCAAGCTGTTCAACAGATTCATTAAATGAATGCATTTCTGTTTACAACATTCTCTTGTTGTCAGTAAGCAGACCTTGTTCACAGTTTAGTTGGTTTATGTTTCACAAAGGTGGTTTGCAGCTCCAACGCCTCCAGTTTGTCTGTAACGCACCTCATGAAGGTTTACCATAGTAAAAGCATAGATCAGTGTAATAAGGCATAGTGAAAGCATGGTAAAGGATATTAACTCCGTAGGGTAGCAGTGTGGAGTAGTGGTTAGGGCTCTGGACTCTTGACCGGAGGGTAGTGGGTTCAATCCCAGGTGGGGGACACTGCTGCTGTACCCTTGAGCAAGGTGCTTTACCTAGATTGCTCCAGTAAAAACCCAACTGTATAAATGGGTAATTGTATGTAAAAATAATGTGAGATCGTGTAACAATTGTAAGTCGCCCTGGATAAGGGCGTCAGCTAAGAAATAAATTTAAAAAAAAAAAAAATAATAGGTTATGCAAGGAATTGAGTGATTCAAACAGATTCTTCTTAAAATACATTTGAGTGACTCAAGTATCACAAGGAAACTGACAATTTGATGTCGGGATCCAACCTGTCAGTAAATTGTAAACCATGTTTCGTGGACCTCATTGTAAAAATAAAAAGTTAGCATCATTTTTATTTGGGGGACACACCTGTCCCTTGTACCTTAAAGGGTTAAGCATGGAAAACTATGCATAGTATAACCATGGGAAAACAAAACTACTGTTCAGATTTACTGTGGTAAACATTTGTAAGGGGCAAACCCTAAAACAATCTTGCATTTGGGATTTTGAACAGTATTTGCATGGAGCACAGTTTGGCGTTGGGCTTCAAGTAGTCCCCCCTGTTTGGTGGGACAGTGGTGCGACAGTAGGTGTACTCCAAGCTGACTGTGCTGTATGTTTTAAATAAGTCAGCTTTATGTTTGAGGCCATAAACAAAAAATGAAATATTCTCTTTCTGCCTTTGCAGATGGAGAAAGTTGAGGCAGATCTTAGCAGATCAAAATCTCTCCGTGAGAAGCAGTCTGAGGAGTTCTCTTGGCAGCTCCAAGAGCTCAAGCAGCGATACGAGCAACAGGTTGGTCCTTATTAGGAGGTTTTCTTTTTCTTCTGTATTAATGAAATGTGTTTCTCACTGTCCAGGACTCCTTCAAGCACTTGGGTGGGTGCTTTATTAAAACATGGCTTGTAACTTTGCAGGGCTGTGCATAGTTTATCCTCTAAAATATTACATTTCTAATTTTATAGATGGGTTTTTTCAAATAATTAAAAAGTGAATCCAAAATTTAAAAAGTGAATCTGTAACAAAGGTACAAAGGAAAACCTTATTGCTTTTCCCTTTATCACACAATTGATTGCCTTTTTTCTTTTTCTTTTTTAACTAACACAAGGTTATCTGTACAATGGGATCAATCTGTGAGAGAAAACTGAAAGAGCTGATCTTATCAGCACAGCAAATGACTGACAGGCCTTTCAGAATTAACGTTGAAAGCCCTGGTTTTAAAATGGTGAAATCTCCTGGGTACAGAGCGCAGCCCAAAATTAAAACGACATCAATATTAAATTACAATCTCCGAGACCTCAAATGAAGTGCTGTAATGACAGGTTTACGCAGTTCAAAGCTCTGTGAGAATGTCGCTCTCCATTCCCAAGATGCCAACGCAACGTGCTCCCAACTGTCATTACAGTGAGGCAACCAAAATAAAATTCCACGAGCCCGATTGCCATCTCCCAGTCTGGGGACAGAACTGGCTGTTTTGGTAGCGCTGAAAGATGTGTTCCAGGGTATCATGTGGCTCAGAAACGTTGAAGGAAGGAATAACGAAACGACTTTGATTGGATCAGACCAATTCCCACACAACAGGTTCCACTATTGAAACATGCGCAGATCCGTGCAGGTGGCTACCACATAAAACTGACGACCCCGGCTGCAAAGAAGCATGCATGAGCAATTAGAAAATGAAGACAGATCTATCTAGGACCTCTTTCAGCAGTGAAGCCCTAATAACCCGTTCGTGATGAGCACAGTCAGGTTCCCTGCGGTATTTTTACCTTTCTCTTTGTGTTTCTGGTGCTCCGTCAAGCCGCTGTACGGGAAATGAAGGTTTAGTTAAGGTTGGAATGCAACCAAACCAACTTAACTTAGCCGCCACTTAAGTCTGGAGAAATTATTTATTCTTTGAATCCCTTCCTTCCTTTCTTCCTCAAAATGAGCAGAATATTTTTATATAAACGCTTTCTCCCAATTTACAATATTGTACCTTTTTATGAAGAGAAACCATGAAAGTTGAAAAACACAGTAATATACAACTGAGGCGCTGCAGTTTGTATTCAGAAACCTGAATAAAAATAAAATTGAATAAAAAGCAAGCAGGGAGACAGGCCACAAATCTTTTTTTTTTTTTTTTTCTTATTTAAATACACTCTTGCACAACAACAAAAACAAAGAGCATAGTTTAGCAGCAACCGAAAACGATTCAACCCTTTAAATGTGTGGTTACTCCAGCTCTGTGTTCACCCAGCACAATACTCGTCTTTATATAAAAGAGCAATTTAAATACCATCCAAACCGACTATCCCACATTGTGCAATGACAATAAAGTCAAGTCAATCGCCGCTCTCACATTGTATGTGACAGTTCAGTCATTAAAAAAAATCAAAACAAAAAACCCCAGCACTTTACTGTTCTGGCACACATTCTGCTGGAGGCCATCCCAGCAATGGCTCCAGTGTTCCTGCCTCTCTGGTACCCAGCAGAGTCCCTGGAGAGGTCCAGGGATGAGCATCAGAGAGGGCGGGGTCTTTGTATTGTTATTTATTTAAATAGGAAATACACAAGTTATGTAGTGAAGAACACTAATTTGCAGCTAACTTGTTCCTGTAGTGCAATAATACATTTAAACAGTATTACAAAACGCTATCTGTGTTTGTTTGTTTTTGTTTTAACCAAAACATACTTTCAAGTCTTTTGTCCAAGAGAACAGTGTTCCTTCAGCGCATTGGCAGACTGCAGAGCTTGTTAGGAGACCACAAATCTACCATGTAGGAAGAAACTTTACGAGCGACAGGATCCCAGTGATTCAGCATTAACAAAGTGGCTAGGTAACACGGTCCATACCCTCACCACTCCTTCCCTCTGTCCTCAGTCTTGTATTGATTCAGTGTCAATTCAAGTAGGTCTTTGTTTTTATTTTTTATTTTTGTTGAGAGAGAACTTTTACAATAGCATAAGTAATGACTCTCTTCCCCATCGGAGCTGGAACATTTTTTAACATCTTACTACCCATCTACCCTTTGTCTATTTAAAACGAAAAACAAACATGTATGTATATATGTTTTCAACATGCATATCAGCTTGTTCAAGATACGTCATTGGCTAAAAACATCTAAAAAGAATGGAACATTTAGGAACTTAAATGCACTGGTTGCAAGTTCAGGTAGGCAATCCTGTCTGGTTCAAAGGAGTCCAGACACTTATTGAAACGAAGCTAAGTCATGAGCTGTATTGTTAGTGCTCGTGCTTCACGTTTTGATCTTGTTGTACAGATAAAAGATTCTATCTGGGTTCCGTGTCATATCTTTTAACATTCAGCTGCGCAACTGAAATAAAAAAGATGTAGAATAGTCTCCCTGTGAGCGATGTGCCCCCCTCCTCCGATTCTTTCACACCAAAATAAAGCCCAAACTCTGTCCTGAAGGAGAGACACCCCCTGCTGAGGCCCGACGAGCCGCCACTGTCTCTCTGTCCCGACCTGCCTCGCTTGTGTGATGCACAGAGGGGTCAGCGCAGACGCGCGCTGCCGTTTCTGCCGTCCTGCCATCTCTGACAACTTCACTGTTCCGGGACAGGCAGGGGGTGATAATCTCATCAAGCAGATGACAAGGTGCATCAAAAGAGTCTGCTGATCCTGCCTAAAGCTTTGGGCTGTATCGAAAGAGTCTGCTGCCACAGCTACTGCCTAAAGCTCTCGGCTGACAGCGTTCATAGTGATGGGTGGGTATCAAACACTACTGCAGCACAATACTTTGTTCTTTTTACGTCAGATGCATACTTCAGATTCACCATTTTGTAAAATATACAGCACTTACAATTGTTATGCCAAAACAAGATTTCTGTTTTACAGATATAGATTAACCATTTTAAAATATTTTTTGTTGTAATTTAAAAAGCTTTTTCTCTTGCAAAATTTTGTGAATGACAATTAAACAACCCTTGAGAGAGATCGATCTTGCAGGTTGATTTTACAGGTATCATATACGGCTTGATAAAATTGTGTATTTTTTGTAGCTATGATCGAAGAGATTTTTATTGCAAAACAAAAATAACTTTTACGTGTACCTTTGCCCCCAATTCTGGGGGTTTTGTGTCAAACTGTGGGCGCAGGAAAACATTTAATGGAGGCGTAGAGCAAAAATGGATTGTCCTTTTGTAATTTTTTGTTGCGAAAATAGTCGGCAGCGGTTGTCTCAAAGAGAGGCTGCAGCTTTAAGACTAAGTGGTCCAGGCGATTTCCTCTCTGCACAAACAGGATCAATTCGAGCAAGACTCCTACTGTTAGCTCCTTTATTCTGTATTTTTTTTTCTTCTGAGAAGCAATTCTCACACTAAATTCACACACACACACACACACACACACACATATATATATATAATCTCCACAGCAAAAAAAAAAACAAAAAAAAAAACAAAAAAAAAACGCACTCCTCTTTATTCTTATTTTGAAAATCCACCAAAACTGAAGAAAAATCCAAGTGACTGTTTTAAGCAGCTGTGTGGCCTGGAGTTCCCTGGAGAAGCTGGCTTCCTGCAGTCCACCATTCATCACCTGCTTCAAAGGCTGCATTGCTGCCTATAGTTCACAGGCCAGGTAGGGTGCCATTGTGCACAGTCTGAGAGGATTAGTATCAAAGATGTGAAGACTAGGCCCTTGGTCGTGGGCTGCCATTCAGCCCTGGCAGGGAGAGCTGAGGACCGGCCAAGGTCACAGTCTCCAGCGTGGTTGGGACGTGGAAAGGGTCCTGGGAATCGGCTTCTTAGTATATAATCATGGCGGAGGCAAGCAGCACAGCATGTGCCCTGTTGATACATGTACATCTGTTTATGTGGGTGTACCGTAGCTGACAACGAGATAATGCCGCCGCTTGCTTTCTTTCTTTCTTTCTTTCTGTCTTGATTTTTTTTGTTTATTTAAGAAAGAGAAAAAAATAACACAAGTGTATGTACGTTTATAAAACTGCGCATTGTATTGAGATATGTATTTTTATACAATTTTTTTTTTTTGTAAAGAGATGTATTTATGAATGTAGGGGAATTATAATTTTGTTTAAGTGTCGTAAAAAAGAAAAAAAAGAATTAGGAATAGATTAGGACTGCAGAATTAACCCTTTGTGTAGCTTCTTTTGCAGTCTGTTGGGGACAATAGTATTATAGGTAGAAGTGGCTTGCCGGAGCTCAGTATGTTTTTACGTTTTGCTCGTATTCATTTGGCCTCTGATTTAATTAAAGCGGTTATTGATTTATTGTCTGTCACGTAGTAGAGATGAGGCTGGCTAGCCCCAGTCAGAGGGAGAGATGATTATTACTCCGTTACGAGAGCACTGGCCTGTACTGTAATTTGGGTGGAGGGGCTTGCAGATTTATAATAATAATAATAATAATAATAATAATAATAATAATAATAATAATGATGATGTAAAAGCACTTGTCTACTCGGTTTGGTTTGAGGCAAGAGAGAAAATAAATGGAGCCGTGGACAAGTTGCCATGACGACAGGGATGTTCTGCTCATGAAGTGTTGCTCCTCATTGTCCAATCAGATAGTGGAGCTAAAACTGGAGCACGAACAGGAGAAGACGCACCTATTCCAACAGCACAATGCCGAGAAGGACAGCCTGGTCCAGGACCACGAACTGGAAATGGCCAATTTAGAGAAACAGCTGCGAGCCGCCATGGTGCAACATGACACCCAGACACAGGAGTGGAGGAAGCGGGACAGCCAGGTAGGGGCATTTTACTGCCTTATGCTTGTTTTTATTTTTTTAAATCATTGTTTTAATTAAAGAAAATACATATATATATATATATATATATACATATATATATATGAAGATCTATAATTGTTGTAAATGTGTACATTTTTTATGTTGTGTGTGTTTTTTTTCTCGCATGAGTGCTGCTCGCGGCTGCGTCGCTTGCGGTAGTCGTCCGTTTTTTCTCTGCGTTGTTATGTGAAAAGATTAATCTGTAAAAACCACAGGTAGCCAGATTAAAATCTCATGCCGCAGTGTAAATCGGGCCTTTTATTCCAAACCCTAGGTTGCATTTTCTTTTCTCTCCCTGTTTTGTTGGATTCAGATCACAGACATCCAATCGCGGAAGCATTTCGGCTCTATGAAATATGATTCGGTTGGTAGGGGCGCCCTTCTTTTATTTTCCTCTCCGCACTGCAGGTAGCCATCAATGGCCTGCCGTAAGCTTCCGTTTTGTTTTTCATTGTAACATCTCGGGCCATCATTTTTTTTTTTTATTTTTTTTTTTTAATAAGTATCATTGGGGGGTTCTTGTGATAAGGCGATTAAAATGTCACTTTCTCCCCCTCATCAGGTTTGTTTACTGGGTTATTCTGCCCCCCAATACCCAACCCCCATGGTCCCTGTGGGATGCCGTTTGACCGAATCACCCCCAGCTGTGGGTGTATTTGACTCTTCAAAGTTGGGGATGAAATGTACATTGTCAGCATGGAAAATCTTTATTAGTTTCAAGCTGTAAATGGGTAGAGGTTTGGGGTATCAGAACGGTCTCCAGTGACAGGGGGGGGACCTGTGCTGTAAGTCTCTTTCACACAGATGCTTATTCAGTGTGCAGGATAAAGGTGGTGGAGTCCGGAAGCATAGTTTAATGATACACTCTGCTTCAGCAGCTCAGCACTGGTACCCAGTATTAAAAGCGTTTTGGTAACAGCCATTTTACACTGGGTATGAGCATTTTGAAAATGACTGCCAAAATGAATTAGTTATACTGTAATTAGTATTTTATTTTTGTATTCCCATATGTAGGATTTTTTTTATTTTTTATAATTCCCTTATAAATTAGAACATGGTTTCTGGGTGTTATCCATACAAGGCTTTCATTGTGTAAAACGAGTGAATCCGCTTCTTTGCCTGGCTTTAAATCAGGGGTTATGTTGTGAGCTGTTTTCAAGTTGGATGTAACTGCGCCCAATCATTATAGCATCGATTTCAAAGCAATGCCATTTCTAATACCTGAGCCCAGTGAACGCAGCAGGCAGTGTAAAGTTTGTGCACAGCCTGGACAAATGCTAAACACATGACTCTGGGGTCTGTGCGGCAGGGAAGGCGATTGGCCACTAAAGGGAGAGTGCTCAAGGGATCATGGGTAAAATGTAACTACGGTTTGGTTAGCTCTCCTGATGCATGACGTCTTTAACACTGGTGCTCATGCCTTCCTACTGATGTGCCTCATCCAATCACCAAGACCCACAGAGCACCACTCTCTAGATCACATGACCGCATGTGATTAGGAAGCAATACAAAACAAGGCCAAGCATTCCATATAAAACTCATCCTCAACCAAACTCCGCAGCAACCAAGTCAAACAGACACACGTTTCAGCTGGTGTGCTGGTGACCTGATTTTCATCACCAATATTTTGAAGGCTTTTTGAAGTTATGGTTAAGCTGCATCCGTAACTATTAAACACTCAATAGCGCTGAATTAAGAAATACTAAAATAAACTTCAATGACAAACGTTCGACTAGAAGTCATCGAAGACATCGAAAAAGACTTCTAGTCTAAATGTTTGTCATTGAATTATTATTTTTTTTTTTATTAATGGATAAACTACAGCATGAGCACAAGCAGATTGCTCATCTTAATGGAGGTGACATTTACGCTACAGTCTTAATATTCATCCTCTTGACAGATGCCATGGGTCTCTGAGATTAGTCTGACAAATTCTAAATACCAGCGATCCCTGTCTCTCGAGACTTCAGAATACATTGTGCTCAAAGGTTTAGTTTTATTTTATTTTTTTATAAACCATTATTGCGTGATGGAGTATGGCTTTCGCAACAACATAAAATGTGCCAAGAGCATGTGGTCGCAGGAGTCTGTCCGCAAAGATAAAAAGTGAGTAAGTCTGAGCTGGAATTGAAACCCATCTGTTTGATGTGGTAAGTTTCCGTATTCTGCAGTTTGAAGGCGATTGTGTGGTTCTTCAGCAGGGGAAGGAACGAATGAGAGCCTCCCCAGGTGTTTCCTTATTGAACAGATTGGCTTGCTGTCGAGTGGAGGCTGCCATTCGGAGCCTCTGCCCACTCAACACACTAACACTGTGGTTACTACAGCTTGGTTTCTCCATCACTCCTCAGGGTGTCCCTGCTTATGCATTGGGCCAAGGAGCAAGAGGTCCTGATCCCACCTGTTTTGCTGTTCAGAGAACTCCTGTCCTGCTCTGAGCCAGGCTCCTGTCTCTGGGCTGATCGTATGATGAAACAAGTTTGTAGACCTCATAACCATGTGGCACCGAGGTGTGTTTGCAATGGTAACAGGAGCTCATTCTCTGCAGCCTTAAACATAAACTCTATGGAGTGGGGGGACATTGGACAAGGGACCCACATTTAGACATGAGTGATAAAACTCCTAATGAGATTACCAAGTCGGATTCCTTTCCTGCCTGGACTTTGTAGTCAATGCCCAGAGGACAGGAAGGTGAACGAGTCATACTTGTACTGTTTTATCTTATTTGTGCTGAACTCGAAAGATGTCCTGCAACTTTTTTAAACTCTTTCAGGAGGCCTGGTACTATGTGAAACTCTACTGCTGTGTTTCAAATTAGTGTCACAGACCTAAGGGATTGGAAAATGTCTGCAGTCCTTTGAGCTTTCAATGATCTTTAAAGATCAAAAGACAGGCAAACAGAATCAATAAACATATTTTTCTCTCTTGAGACCAAGCTGGCAGCCAGTCACTGTAGGATAGTTGTTTACCCAATAAGACTTGCCTTCAGCTAGTTCTTATTACATGCGTAACAATCCGAGAGACTGAGATGAGGGATGGGGGAAGGCGTGTTTGCAGTTGCTGGTTCACAGCTGTGTTGAAATGAAAATAGCAACCAGAATCGGTTCTGTTCCCGTTTTATCTTTTTTCATCCCTAATTCATGCAGAAGGGTGCGTTACCGTAAATCTCCTTCCTGAAACCTGAACTGCATTGGATCACAGGGTTCATCGTGTTACACCTTCAGTGTGGAACCGAGATCGAAAAGACTGAAATCTTTTCTCTAAGCCCAGAGCTTAGTCTGGTACTTTTTCTTAAGTTTGACCCCTGTTGCGGCATGTACTTTAAGATTCAGGATTAATCCCAAAACTAAACAGTTTGAACATGTTAGACACCCCCCCCTCGCCGCCCTCATCAGTCAATGAGATTGCAAAAAGCGAACTGGGTGCTGTACTTAGTGTGGGCTGAGGGTCTCTCATGCTGGATTTATTCAAATCACGTAATCACAGTGAAATATGTAACACGATTTTCTGGTGTGACAGTTACCAACTGCTTTGGAGAGCCAGCCAAGCAAACACACCATGACAGGAAACTGGATCTGCTCAAAGATCAGGGTGGAGGGGAGGGATTAAGATGCAACTTCAAAGGTTTACATTTTTTGAAATATGATTTGTAATTTAAATTGATAAATAAAAACTTGGAACCTTTCTGGGAAGTAAGGCCTGAGGCCCAGTGGGTTATTACTACTGTAGTTGTTTTAATGAAACTACACACAGAACACATCTCTTCAAAGCATTAGTTGTGTTTTTGTGTTGGGAGCACTATTACACATTCCTGCAAAGGCACCACGCCACTGTTTTTGGAACCGTTAGGTATGAGACATGCGGAGAGCAACCAGGAAGAGTCTAGTTAAGTTTGAGAAAATTAAAGGTTTTAGTTTTCAAAAAAGCATGCGGTCAGAAAATGTCTGCCTTTCTCTTTGTTTTTATGAAGTCTCCACTTTATTGCTTCCTTCCAATCTTTTAAACAGCGTTTATACCCTGTGTTTACAGAGGTTGTGTTAGTCTGACCTGTGAACTTGCACAGGAGCCTCAGGCCATTTAACTCAACATGGTGCTACTTTCATTTTTCAATGTTTTAAGAATGCCCTCGCTGCTCTTATTTCTAGGAAAAGCACATTGTACATCCCTTTTACCCTGCTGCACCAAAGTCTAATTTCTGTGTATGAATTGAGCACTCTGGGAAGCATTGACTACAGCTCTGTGCAGCTGTCCAAGTGGATATATACCTGTCTCCTGTAGTACTCCATCCACATTTCCCAAATAATGCACCAGCACAACTCCTTACAATCAAGTCCTTGCCATTGGTTCTTCTCAGCTGCGTTTTCAAAAGGTGGCAGTCGCACATTGTGTAGGTATGTAGGTAGTGCTTAAAGGGAAGGGGTCTCCCGAGCAGAGACTGTCTGGTCACGCTGAACTTTATGAGGCTTTTGTGATGCAAGTTGCAGAATTGTTAAGCTTGTTGCCACTCTCATGTCACTCCTTTCAGTTGTAGCTAATGACACCATTCCATACATCTACCCATCCAAGTTGTTTTTCAAAATGATTGTTATGTCTGGCACCATAGAGATTAGCATTTACTTTGATAATAGCCCCAGACTCCGGACTCGTCAGTCTATACCAGTCTGTCATTGAAATTCTTTAGGACTGTTGTCTTTAACAACATAAATATTTAATTGTGTCGTTAAAATCGGTTGTCTTATGTTGCAGGCTTGCTTTATTGATCTTTTTTTTCACCACATTATTCCTGCACCCAGAACTGCACAATCAATATCATATGGACTTCAAACAGCTGTGTGGAGATCACAGGGAGATAAAGAAGAGATCAGTTTCCAAACGAGTGATTTGCAAAATGATGACGCCCTCAAATGTTCTAAGGGTTTTCTTCCAGGAAAGCTAATTAAGACCAAAAATGTCGACTTTTTCTCTCGCAGTCCTGTCTGTTTTCAGGCTGTGCAGTTCAATGTCATGTTTTAATGTTTAAAAAGCTTACGATGACAACATTGCAGACATCTTATCTCCAGACAGTCCCGCTTTCTATTTCACAGAGTCAGGTTTGCCAGGTGATCATTGCAAAGATCCTCTGTCTAAACAGGAAAATCAGCTCCAGTTCACGTTTTCAGTTGCTGCTCTTAACCGTCAGCTGGTGCTATGCCAATCTTGTCACCAACGAAGGAAAGCGTCCATTATAACACATGAATGAGTTCGTTCATTTTGACGGAAGATTTGTATGGACATTTCTTCTAAGGTTTGACTACACTTAAAGGTGTTCTTCTCTCTTATTAGCACTGGTCCCCCCCTTTCTTTTGCTTTACTGGTAATACAGTACAGTGCATTGCTAGGGAGCGAAGTCTCAGTTCAAGCCAGGTTACCGTTTTTAACTTTATTTATAAATTATAATGCCTTTCCCCACAGTGTCGTCTCAAGGCCGTTTTACAGACAGGCAGTATATCCGAAACAATGCAAATATTACCCAGTAGACCACCAAGCCAATAAAACTGGCTTGATCATTAACAGGACCACAAAAAAAGGTTGTAATACAAAAAGGTATCTTGTGTTGCTTTGAGATAAATCAAAGCCAAACTATTACTTGGCAAACATTTCTAGAACCTCATCCAGCACAGTCTTATCTGCTTGATAAGAGTCAGAGCGAGCAGGAAAGTAATCAGCCTGGGTGTCCAAACCCAGACCTGGTGGCCTGTCCGACCTTTAAAACCCGTTCCACTATCTTTTCAGCTGGGTCCAGCTGCAGCCGGCACCCTCATTAGCCATCCAGTCTCCACCACCAGAGGCAAACTGCTGTGAAAGTGTATGACAGTGAAGCACACGGGTCTGTAACACGGGAATTCTACATGAAAGTGATGGCCAAAAATGAAACCTTTCTTTTGGAAGCAGTTTCACTTTTAATGGAACTACCATAGAGGGATATTTACAGAAATAGCTGTATTCGTATTTTTCTTGTAGGTAAGGTTCCCCTCGTATAGACTCTTTGCTCTGTATTTTTTTAAGTTTACCGTGCTTATATACAGCTGGGATTTGTGGTTTCATTATACTTTTGCTAAGCTTTACTAGATGTTTTTACTGTGGTTTACTGCAGTAAACCTTTACACAGAAAGGGTTCCTCATTTTAATGTGTAATTGAACTGAATGATAATTACAAGTAAAGATATTGTGTAAGAGAATTCATTGCCGTCTCTTCATGTTGTGATTTATTTCCCAAGCGGCCTTGAGTCACAGATGTGTCGTATCTGCTGACATTTATATTTGCAAATGCTGTCTGATAAGCTACATCTCAGAAACGGCCCTTCCTGGGCAGAAACTCTGCAAGAGTGGCCCTCTGTGGAAAAAGTCTACATATAGAGAAGTGCAGCCGAGTCATGCTGCTGAACAATATGGGAGAGGGGGGGGGGGGGGGGGGGAGCACATTCTAATATCGCACACAAAACTGCAGACACAGTCTTGACAAATTAAAAACACAAGCATGTGTCTGTGAATAGTTCCAGTCATTACCGTGCCTCCTGGCCTTCACTTCCCAGAAGACACATTTAATGACAAGCTCTTGCCTCGCTTACTGACATCTCTGAACGTTTTTACATCTGTTGGACATTGAGCCACTTGCAGAGGGGAAGGGCGGGGGGGGCAGAGGGGGGGTTGTATTTGTTCCCATTCTCATTCTTTCATACCCATTGTTTTTAATTATAGCTGCCCCTTTCAAGTTGGAAATATGTTTGGTTTAAATGGTGCTGTCCTTTCGTGCTTTTTGTGAAGTCACACAGCTGCGATCGGAATAAATTGAAGTGGAATCAAAGGCGGGACTTTAAAGGAAAGGTTTGACAGACGTGGTCTCGGTACCAGATGGGGTTTTATGATGAAAAGGGTTTAATCCCAGCCCAGGCATCGCTTCCATTAGTTGAACAGTACAAAGTGATTCATATATAGGTTTCGCAAGAAATCTTTTTTTTTTTTTTTTTAAACAAGCGCAAGATCCTCTTGAAGACTTGCAAATGTGGCATTAGCTAATATTCAGAGAGCTGCTTTCCTTTTATCCATCAGAGACCTCTGATTGCACTGCGAATTGGAAATGAGAGCTGCAACGCCGAGTTTAAGCTCCTGCTACTGATTTGTATTCAGTATGCATGTCACTGCAGGACATGCTAATTCCAAGGCTGTGCACACATGTGTGATTCAGTGTATGTATGGTTGGTTATGTACATACATGATGTACATGCAGCTGTCCACTAACAAATACATCTCCCAGAATACAATGGCTTCAGTTAGTAGGAAACTCTATACAAGAAAAACCAACCCAACAAACATTATCCAATCTCTGGCAAGCCCTGTTGTGTCACAGTATGAATAAGGAATACAAAGCTACAAGTAGCGTAAACCTCGAAAAAAAAAAAAAAAAAATACACTGAGTCGATAAAGAACCTTGTAGAACACATGCGTGGCTGTACGGTATTCAAAATAATTTGCAGTTAAAATGGAAGTCTCTTTTTTAATGCCTACCCCATTACCATTAAAGATTGTACAGTATTTATCGAGATTACTTCTGACTTCAAGGTAATGTTGCATTTTACCCCCTGAAAATACATTTTACTCTCAGTGTTAAAATTTAGAGGGTAAGTTACTCCCAGACCCAAATCCTTATCTGGCATGCTGTATACATGCATGCATTCATACATACATAAATGCATGCGGTAAATGAATTCAGTCAGTAGATAAATATGCACGCAAAACCCGAATAAATAAATAAATGCATCTTTACTTACTCCAGCCCACAAGTAGGCCATGGCCCATGAGGATTCAAAGAATGAATGATATCATCGGATGCAATGCATACACCTTTCCGAGTTATTAGTTGCATTGTTGTTAATTGCACTTTAACTACACCTGTAGTTTTTAGATAGTAACTACGCTGTGTAATACACAACTCACACAACCAGAATGCTGCAGCTCAGTGACCTACACTACTGCTGTCTGACGAATCATGGGGGCAATCTTAGAAGAATGCTGTGGTATGTATTTGTCGTGGAAACAGCAATCCCCAGGTTATATAGCATATATATATATATATATATATATATATAGAGAGAGAGAGAGCACAATACCTACAGTGCTTATTGAAGATTAGATGAGTGGTACAGGGATCAATTAAAGTCGGTGCAGTGGACTTCGTAAAGGGAGCCAATGGAAGCGATTTGGCACCATGTGTAGTTTAACTGTGTCAGCTTCTGGAGCTCCTCCTGATTGTGGAAGGAGAGAGTGATGCAGTGTTTCAGTAGCTGCTTGCTTATTGAAATGACCTCAAAGGGTTTAAGATACCGGGGTGAGTTCTGTCAGAGGATGCGCAGCTAAGGTGAATAAAACTATTTCGTTTTCAAATGGAATTTTTAAAGTTTTTAGTTTTGACTGTTTCTAAATGTAGCACTATTGAGTGTTCAGCAGTTAGGGATGATTGGTTGATGAACTGCAGTTGCGGTGCCTAAAACTGTCCAGTGCCATTGTTTGCATCCTTGTCACCTAACGTAGCAGTCGCTCTGCCAGTAAAACACTGGCAGCTAAATTGCTGGCTAGCAGTGAACCGAGGTAAGTAGTTGTTATCTGGATATAAAAGTCATTCTTCAGTGCTGAGCCGGATGTGTATTATATCACCTGTTTCAGTGTGGCATTCTCCAGTGTGCTGTTTGCAGGTCGTAGCAGACAGAGTAGTGAATGCCACTGCTGAATTTTAAAAGAAACAAATAGAAAACCCTTCCATTGTCACCTTCCTGGGAATGCTGCCCACTGCACAGTGACTGGCAGATTTAAAAGCAGAGATCCACACAGACACTACACACCTGCAGGGGTGCTGTGAACACATGTGGAGAAAACTGAACAGCACAAATGAAATGTTATAAGGCAAACAATTAGGCATCCTTGGCTTAACTTCAGGGCTTATGGCAGCATTTCCTTGGAGAAATATTCTCCCCTGTTAAAATAATCTGGCCGTTTTGCAAAGCAAAAGAAGGTATACTGGGCTCAGGTGGTCTGTAGTGGAAACGGGCAGAATGCGCTGACAGTGAAAAAATGACATGTTTAAGTTATTTGTCCAGGATATTTTCAGCGTGTCGTTTACTCAGAAGTGTAAATGCACCATCAGTGTTGTCTTATTGCCTCACCCAGTCTCAAGGTCTTTTGCAACGCAGCTGCTATTCAGCAGGTCTGTACCTGGCGGTCTGAATATAATAAAGGACCCTGAAGACAGCTGTATTGTGGGAATGCCTCAGAGGCCCTGCCTGTTTTTGCTTTTAATATTATCATTAGTATTACTGTTATTGTCTTCCATTGTGTTTGACCTCCCATCTGCACTACTGCTGGTAGTGTTTATGAAGCTAGATTAAATATTACCTCATGTTCAAAGTTAATTATAGTGTGGTGTACTTATAGTTCTCTTAATTAAAATCTGTACATTAGCATTGCATCACCCTTCTTTAAACAATAGTAATGATTTGCTTTCAATGCTATTTTTAAAATTGTGCCAAAATGTTGTTTTGTTCAACAATTTCCAAACCCGTATAGCTTGCATGAAAAATAAAATGGTGCAACTTTAAAGTTCAAATCTAGCAATTGGGACCTTTTTTTTAATGTGGGCAAAAAAAACCACAGCTAAAATTAAAACACTGACATGGGGGGTGGGGGGTTGTAAAGCGCATTTGTTTTGAAATACAAACAAATGAAAGTGGATTCTTTTTGAAGTTGCCATGACAATGGTTCCTCGCTGGGCCCGCAGCTCCAGGGATGGTGGTGTTTTAATTGCCATGTTATTCTTAATAAGTTCCATCCCCGCTGGGGTTGAAGACGGCACTGGCTGAGAAAAGTTCAGTGTTGTGTGTTTTAGAGTTATAACAATTAAAAATCATGCTTCTTTATGACTGGAGGGACCCGCGGGAGTCCGTGTTGCTGCGATGGTCTAACCGGTCTTGGATTGTACTCCTTACCCTCAATATAACAGTGGCTGCTGTTGCTTGTAAGCATGATCACATTTAAGGCTCATGCAGTGATGAATATCCGTGGCGACAGGAGGCAACGCTTCTGTCTGTCCGTCTGTATGTCAGACATACCTTTTTATACCTTGTGAATCACTCATCCATTTGGGATGATAATTGGAATTAACATTTCACTGCAATTTCAGCTAGTAAAATCTAATCTCTGGCTTGACCCAAGATATTGTCTGACAGCTCATAGGCTGAGAAACTGTCTTGGGAACTTGTTTAATGACATTATGCATGGATGTTTGTTTAGCGGTGCCTTTTCTACATTATTATGACTGCCAGCAACACTTTTCTCACAAAACCAACTGATTTCCTTTTTTGTTTAATTCACCTCCTAGTAAGCAGCGTAGATAACTGAGATAACACTGCGTGTTTCAGATTTGCTTTGGACTGCTGGCATGTCATGAATTTAATTAACAGCCAAATGAATGCATGCATGTGTGTCTCATCAGTAAAGAGATTCATTTGCTGGTGCTGCAGGGAAATTTCATTTGAAGATTCATTAAGGACTGCCATGCAGCATGGTGGGGAATCTCACTGAAAACACCCCCCACCACCTCCAACCACAGTAAATACTATCTTTACCATCGACCAAGCGTCATTTAATGAACAAGACTTATGCAAAAAAAGTCTTTAATCTGTCTCTGTTTTTAAGCTTTACTGCAAGGAAGGTCAAACTTTAAGGTACTATGTCTCTCAAAGAAGGATTGTATATATTGATGAGTTGTGGTTAGCGCTTTGGTCCAGAATACCCAGTGTTCTGGATACAGTGTGACCATGAGCAGGTGCTGTGCAGTACAGTAAAGTCACCACTTGAAACCAGCAGTAGTTTCCCCTGCACACCTTGCTGACGGTCTTAACTTCCCAATGATTGCATCACAGGCCAATATGTCCACATACCCTACAGGTGCACTGTGGGTTGGGGGTCCTGGGGGGTTTTGTTCCTGGAGCTAACCCTGCTGCTGTCTCCCTCCAGACCATCGTGGAGCTGGAGAGCCAGGTCCATTGCCTGCGAGAGGAGCTTATCCAGCTGGACGCTCAGCGCAAACAGCAGCTGCTGGAACTGGGGCTGCTTCGCGAGGAGGAGAAACGGAAAGCCGCCCAGGAGCACCAGGACGCCATCGCCAAACTGCAGGCCGAGATGGACAGGATCAGGCCGGAGCTGCAGAGCGTCCACACTTCAGAGATGGAGCTGGCAGCCGAACAGGTGAGAAGGAACATCCTCTGTTTATCAAAATAAACTGGAATGCGAGATTCGAGCTGATGTGCAGGATGTGATCTAAAACTTGTAGCTATTCGTATCACAAACCCCAAAAAAACCTGTGCTGCCCGCAATGGCTGTATCTCCTGCAACATCGTTCTTACTGTTGTGCTGTACTGTTCCCATCTGTCTTCCATCAGCTACCCTTCACTAAAACAATGCAGATTTTTTTTCTTCACATGAACCTTCAGGCTTTTGTTTCACCACTCCATCTTCTTTAGGTTTTGTATTTACCAAACCTTGAATTCCTGTTAACATAAAACAGAACTCAGATACGTACAGTACGGCCATCCGGATACTGCAGTAACTGTTAAAAGGTGGTATCATCAGACCGGTCAAAGCTATGGGCTTTTCTTTACAGCACATACATCACTTATCAAGCCTTTCAAAGACATCTGGAGCAGATTATTGTGGTATGTGCGTTCATAAATCCAGCCTTCATTTTGGTACCTTATGTGAGCACTTCATCCCAAATGAATCCTGATCTTACAGAAAGCTTCGGACAGGAACATATTGGTTATTTGCACAAAACTGTAAGAGATTCACATTACAATTGTGCTCATTGCAATTGTGTTATTACGTCTATTTAGCATCAGACAACAGCTTCATGTGCTCCTGGCGTCTCTTTCTCTTAGGGGCTAGGTGGTGTAGTATGTTGCACTGGTTCTTGGTTCGAATCCGGCTAACATTTCAAGTGAACATTTCAACAGCGCTCCACTTCACAAAAAACACCACAAAGTTGGCACTGTGCAACTTCATAGGAAATGTCAAAAATATGTTAAGAAGTGGTTGGCTTGTACCTCCAGTGTCAGCTCTACTAACAGGTAAACTGAGGAGACTGTGCACATTGCTGCCAGTAAACACCTTTCTCAACAACCAGAAATCAAGAAAATAAAGTCTCAAGTCTTGCAGTTTGCTGATTTTGTATTTATGGACCTTAGGAAATTCAAACTTTGGAAAATGCGAATGATATTTATTAATGTTTTAAATTTTTTTTTTTCTTGTTTTGTTAGCTTACATTTTCTTACGGCGACAAAAACAGTAACCTGTGTCGGGAGTCAGCGTTGTTGTTGTTGTTGTTGTTGTTGTTTGTTTTTTTTTGTTGTGTTTTTTTTTTTTTTTCCTACTGGAGTTTCAGCATATTTTGCAGAGATAAAAGAAAATGATCCGTGAAATCCATGAATCTCAAAAATGTATTTTGATTAAATACGCTTGTTTGAAGAAAGCATGGACTATAATATAGGGCAATAGACTGTCAGAAGATGAGATTCTACCACTGATTGCTGCGTGCATCTGCAGTTTTTATACTGTGTGTGTGTGTGTATATATATATATATATATATATATATATTGGAGAATAATGAATTGAAATAGTTTTGAAGGCTGTGCAGTAAATGGAATGTTTCTCTGTCTGGTGCCTTGCTGTGTTTATCTCCTCTGTAAAGAGCCCCAGGTTCACAATCTTCCTCTTCTGTTGAGCAGCTGGATCTGGAGCACTGTATCATGAGATAAGCCGACCTTCCCTGGAACACTTTACACTGATTTCTCACACTTCCTATTTTTGTTGATGAAAAAATTTTAAAGCCAGGACAGCAATCACCTGCTTGACACAGTGGAGAAGGCCCTGGCTGTTTGTACCAGTGTAAGTCCAGTGGGCCTGGCATTTTACATGATCGCAAAAGCTTTCTTATACAGTATGTGTTCCAGAACAC
Organism: Acipenser ruthenus; assembly: GCF_902713425.1. Taxonomy (NCBI): domain Eukaryota; kingdom Metazoa; phylum Chordata; class Actinopteri; order Acipenseriformes; family Acipenseridae; genus Acipenser; species Acipenser ruthenus. The sequence goes on from NC_081207.1 coordinate 1,188,459, forward strand.
CCCTTGATTAATAAACTGGGGGTGAACCCGATATAATATTTTGCAGAGAACATTTGATCTGGATCTGAATTCTTAATGTATAGTTTGTGTTGATATTAATGGTAACCCAAAAGTGTGTTAATCATTAGTGAGATGCCTTGTGCAAACTGTAGAGTATTTTAAAATCCAGCGCGAAAGTACTAAATAAGTATTCATTATGAAAATAATGAGAGACGATTTCAATGTCCCTGCTGCAGCTGTCTCCGTGATTACCTTTTGGTTTGTCCTTCAGACTGCTGCAGCTTCGTTCGCTGTGTTTGCCATCATTAAGAATTTAATTGACGGTCGACTTACACAGTATATGTGTTTGCAGGTCACGTACAATATTGCGTTGAGAAAAAGCATGGGGGGGTGGGGGTGGGGGGTTGCATTGCATTAACTACCTCCATTCAACCTGTACATATTTTCCTATGTAAATATGGTAACATGTACCAAAATGTTCAGAACATAGTGTGCACCCTGTGTATACCATGAATGCCTGAGAAACCTTAGCAAAAATACCCTAGTGTACTATACACTGTGAACCTCATATATAACGTGCAGAAATACCCCTGGCATTTGTTAAAGGATGCATGTTATATTCAGAAACGTAAATTATCAGCCATCTAAAGATGAGCAAATTAGTAAGGATGTCGCTTGGTCTCTAAATGAATAAGGAAACACAAAGTCAGCTGTGGAATCCATACGGATGTTATGGACATGTTATCTAGGGGGGGTGTTGTGTTTTTACAAGTGAAGATGAAGCAGGTCACAAGTGCATCAGGGCAGTGACACAGACAGGGACAATGGAACCAGTATCCACCAAAATACTTTCTCCCATCTCTGATTGCCAATGTTAAACAGGGGTTGCTAAACACAGTGTCCTGGGTAAATTCAGTGCAGGCTGAAAATACTTGGCTTGGCTAGTGGCAAAAAGTTCTGCCCTTTACAAAATGAATGAGTGCATATCAGAGTCTCTAGAAGATAGATCTGGTCCATCTCAGCAAACGTGTCCCGTCTCTGTGTTCTCTAATAAATGTAGCAATATCGGACAGTTTGAGCAGTCAGTTGACACATATAGTGTATGGCTTTTTTTATGTTGTGCACGTTCCAGTTTTGAAAAGCCCCAGGTTAATGCAGCCCTAACTAACCCATAACTAAGAAGCTTTCTTTTAACTGTATTAGATCCAGTGAGCTTCATTGTATACCAGTCTTGTCAGTCATTCTTTAATATCTGGCATTAGTTCATTTTGAACTCTGATGTGTAGCACGGGTCAGAACAAAATGCATACGTGGCATGTTTTCAAGGTCACGCCTGACTGCACACCTGGCATGTTAACATGAGCTTAAAGCTTTGCCCTAATACTTCCACCCCCACCCCACCTGTGTAGTGGCTCAATACAGCATGCACCCTCACCAGAGTATAGAATGCAGTGCAGGAGACTCGACCGTTACAATGTTGCAGTGTCGCTCTCTACAACTCTTTGAAATAGAGCATGTCCTTTGCATTGTCAGCAAAGCTTGGGAAATGCATTTACATAAAAACAAAATGTAGAGTCAGGTTCACTTCTTAAAGCGGTGAAGACCCGAATGAGGGTGAGGTTATGTTTATGTCACTGTTATGTGGGTGTCTGCTTGACAGAGGGAAGGCTCGGTGAGATTTGAGGATATGTTTTGAATTGGTTCTGAGCACACCTGCCAGTACTTGGCTTCAGAGGCTTACTCTTAGCGTTTCACACTCATTGTAAGCTTTTCAGCTGCTGCCTGATACAAACACAGCCATCTCCTCCCTGTTCATCATGGCTACCTTCCCCCATTGTATTACCAGAAGAAAAAAATATATAATCATCAAAAAGAAAACCTGGCTTGTTTACTATAAATATGACACTGAAGGTTTTAGCTTTTTTCCCATGGCCTATGCCCTGCTTTTTTTGATTAATTGCACTTGTCTGCGTCTGTAATTCATATATCAATCATAATCCATCAGTTAATTTCAATCTATAATAAACCCTCACACCCTGATGCATTGATTCTAAACCAAATCAAGTAAACAACAAATCAGGAGAAATTCTGCCCTTGGACACATATGAAACCTCTATGTTTCCATAGCATGATGAAGAAATGCCTATTAGAAGAACATTCTATCTGAGGAAGTCCAGTGCCTGAATGTGCTGGAATAGAGAGATCATGTTTGCAGTTATACACATGCTTGCTGCAGGGCAAGCCGGGCCCTGCGCACACGTTCACAACGCCAGCACAGACTGTTCCAGGCATGGGTCATCCTCAGTGGAGCTCATTTAAAAGCACTCACCTCAGTCATGGTCTGCATCACTCTGCCTGCATTGCTTTGATGAGAGTAAACATGCCTCGAGGCTGTACTTATTCTTGTAATGTAGTTTTAATGGAATTAATGAGAGAGATTATACGAACATACACATAAAATCAGCGAAGGCTTCTGTGATCCTTTTATAGATCCTGAAATATTTGTACTGATTGAGTAATTGGAATTGCAGCTCCCTGATTTTCAGGTTTTATATCGAACTCTCCATTACTGAATTGCAACTCGCTGCTGGGAACTGTATGGTGACCCGTGGAGGCTTCTCCTAAATAAGAGGTTCTGAAGTGTAGCACAGCTGCCAGTGGACAGTACTATCATACTGTTGCTCATTCAGGTGTTATCCCTTGCGGTCAGTGATTTCACTCTTCAGCATGTGTACATTTTCCGTTTCAAACCTGCTTTACTGTTCTGGTGCCAGGTGCCCTTATCTATCGCTCAAGCATTGCTATCACCATGGTAACTAGGTGCAGAGCACACAAACTGCTGCAAATATTTTCAAGTTTGAAACAAAAATCCAGAAGGGCCGGCCTCATTGTTAAGTGTTTGCAGATGTACGTTTTGGATGTGGGTGCTGTTTGTAACTTCCATCTGTGGCATGTTCTTGGCAAGTGAGGCTTGCATTCAGAAAGCATGACCCGAGCAGATCAGAAGACATTCTAACAATACGCTGAGGAAGTAACCTTGGACCATTGAAACAGTTTAGGAAACCGCTGTATCTTTTGAGCCTTTTCAGTATTGATATAAAAAGAACATGCTACTCCGCTTGCCTGTCCAAATTGAGCGTTCTCTTCAAACACAGCTGCCCGTATCCTTCTATTTGTAATTTCCCTCTTTATCTCTCTTCCTGTCACGCCCACGGAGCAGCGCACAGGGCAAGCCTTTTGAAGGCTGGAAGGTGGAACAATTCAGCGTCGGGTTCAGCTGGCGAAGACATCTTCCACATGTCAGGGTTGGCATTGACTCAGGCCAGGTGTGACCTTGGGCACAGCCCAGGTTTGCTGTTGCAAGTCCTAATCAGTTTGTGCACAGTCCGAAGTTTGTTGGCAGTGAAGTGTGTGCTTAGATGAGGCTTTATTGTTTAGGTCAGGCTTAGTAACAAAATAAATAAAACTTCATCAAAGTGAAGTCCAATACATTTACCGTGCCACTATTAAACTATAAGTCTACCCTCTGTGTTTATCACCTGTTCATGCAGTACTTATACTGTGTAATAGCTAGCTGTTCTGATACAGACCAATAGATTTTGTGAGATGGCTTTTTTTTTTTTTTAGTATAAAGAAAGTCCCAGGAAGGTGCTAGGCTATTGCTAGTTTTGCACATGAGAGAAGCTTTGGTTGCAAGGGAGCTCGACGTCCTACCGAGAGCATGTATCTGATGGGGTTGAGAGCTGTCCTGTGTTCAGTCATCCATTTATTTCATTGTAATACAATACTGACGTGCCTCAGTAATGATTTGTATATTTTGCTGCCAGAAGACTTTTTTGCTTGTGCTAACGTATTCATTTCTGTCAGATGCTTTTCTGTCATTCAGAGATACAGTAAATCACATTATTTTTTTGTCATGGATTATGTAGAGCAATAAATTAGAGAAAAAAAAAAAAGATGAAAGAAGTTTCCCAATCACCTCAGAGTCTGGGAGGGGGTGTTTAACTGTTAGAAAATCAGATTTAGATGAGAGCGTCTCCTCTCTGGGAATGTTTCAAACGAGTCCTGAGTGTTTGGTTAAAAATGAGTGTGTTTTGGGCTTTTACAGTAATTGTTGTTTTCTTACCTGTTGAATAGGAGGTGAAGTGACTGGCTGTGAATTATGTTGCCCTTGTATTTAGTTTTGAACGCAGCCCAGATTTCAGTGACCGAAGGCTGTCGTACTTGCTTTTGACGGATTTTAAGAAGGTATTAACAAAAAACAGGGTCTCAAAAACAAAACATGGGACACAGTATGAAAGTATGAAACACACACACACACACAAAAAAAACACATATTCCATTGCACAAGACAAAAGAAGAACCCCAAAACATCTGAAAAAAATATGTCAACGCTGTTGAAAGTAGAGATAACACATCCAAAACTATTGTGAGACAATTCCAGGACAGGACATCAATTCTAGAGATGGGACAAGTATTCTAGTATTCAAACAAACAATTCACTGGCAAAAATAACAAGGTTTGTATTCGATCATAATTAATATTTTTTATAAATATCTGAATAAAAAAGATGCAAAGGAAGCAAGTGCATAACTGATGTCTGAAATAAATAATACCCATTCTACTGTACAGAAGAGTGTTTCTCTCTTCTTAGGTCATCTGATGGGATACTGGGTTTATTTTACCCCTGAGAGAGATTTTCACTGTTAATATGGTATGAACTATGCCTTTGTTTCCCCAGCTAATTCAAAATGAGAGAATATTTTAACCCTATAAACTATAGTGGTGTTAATTTCGAAGAAAACGTACATGTCAATCACCAAACTTTTTGCTTGGAGATGCCAAGAAGTGTGGGGGGGAGGGGGGGTGACTGTGAAAAGGGAGCACTTTAAAGATGATGAGACTCAGCCTGCAGCCTCCGAAGAAGCAAATAAAAGCGTAACGGCAAACATGTAATAGTTACTTCAGTGGTTCGGTAAATAAAGGCAGTGCTTTCGCCCCTGGACTTCAAAGTTGGAATCTGCTCCAGTCTCATCCCTAATTGATTTAACTCAGTCCCTGCTGCAATCCTAAAGCCCCCGGAGCAGTCCAGTCCAGGCTGCAGCGCATTCTGAAGATCCTCAGATGATATAACCTGCAGGGATCCTGCTTCTCGCACATCACAAGAAGAAAAATAAACGCTGCAGTTCACTCAGGCGGAAAATAAGCTGCGTGGGCTGCAGAGTCTCTACCTACGATACCTCCACTGGAGGGCTTGAGTTAACCATAGCCAATTGCAGGACAGCAGGCCAGCCTCCTCTTTTCAATGTTATACTCAAACAAGGATTCAAAAACTGCCCCTGCGTTCCTGGGATGTGTTCAGATTTATTAACGTTGAAACACCTATAGTGGAACAGCGTACCGTCAACGTTATAATTGGGGCTGCAATTAAAAGTGGAGGTGTGGTAAAGAGAGTAGGGGGCAGGAATTGGAGCAGTTTTAGAAAATAGGCTTTTTTTAATTCTAAAATGAATCCCAGTAGGTAGGACTGCAATGCCACTATGAGTGTCATATTTGTAGTGGGATCTACATTCATTAACAGCTGTGTCCTTCAGCGTTTCAGAAAATCGGTGTATTTTAAAAAACATACAATACTCCTGGCATAGCTGGTTCCTCGGAGATTAAGGCATCGACTGCACGGTGCAAACAGAGCTCTCTCCAGAGTCACTGCGGAGTGATGCTATCTATTAAACAGAAAAAAACATGATGGCGCAGCACTGCTTAATGGATGCATTCTGATTGATGTTCCAGCCACTGCTCCTGGGCTGTTTCTCGAAGGCTTGTCTTGGTATCTGCTGAACCAGGGCCAACAATAATTGTCTTAATCAGGTTTTGGTATGGCGAGTGTGTTTGCTGTACCTGTGTTTGGGTTTTTTTATTTATTTATTTATTTTTTTAAGACTTCAAAGGCCCATGTGCCAGTCAGGATTATTAAATGATTACAGTATCTGGTATTGCATCTAACTGCCTGGAGAATTCAAATGCCAGTGGCAGGGCGCAGGTACTAAAAGATAAACCTAGCTGTCGTTCTTTGTGCAACACAATGGGAAAGCCTGTTTTGTGCAGCAATTATCTAATTTACAGAGCCCTCTAGACTCAAAAGAGGGTATAAGCTATGAAATGTCTAAGTGCTTGTTGTCTAAGGTGCTGTGCATGAAAGGAGAATAGTGGCGCACTTGTTTCAGCCTGCTCCCCTGAGCCAGTCATTTCGGTATGAAGGGAGAGGTGTGGAATCCGCAGTAGCTCACTTAGCTAGCTCTATGGGTTCAATGCTTTTTTCTTTTCTTTTTTTTTAATTAAGCAAGTAATCTTTTCAAAAGCATTTTATAACTATTTAAAAATCCAGTCCCAGTAAATGCAAAGACGCGGTTTTGAGACGGGAATACTGGATTGCAAATTCTGCTGTTTTGATGTTTTATTGCGTTAGTTGCGCACTAGGTTAAGTCTACCTGCCTGTGCATCCAAACATCTCGATCACAAAAACACAATTGTGTTCTGCGAGGTGTGGCTTGTTTTGTCTGGTGAATGTATTACCGTGACGCTATAAATCTCTCTGAGGTTTGCATTGCTTGCTACACATTCCGCAGAATAGGCTGAACCGCACAGGTTTGTAAACAGTCTATTGTTTTACCTGCAGCACAATGCCTGGGATGAGTGCTGCTTTCACGTGGCTCCCTCAGGTCTGGCCCGCAGAGCAAAGCAAGGCGACTCAGCAGCAGAATGCAAACCAGGTCATGGCTCTTTGTGAATCCCCAGGTCTGTTACCACAGGTGGGATTCAGTCCTGTCAGCATCTAGACCTGGAACTTGGGAAACAACACAATGTTAAAAACGGTCTCTATAGAAACAATGGAAATGCCATCCACAAAGGGGAGTAAGTAAGGAATCGGAGAGCTGAAGGACAAAGCCCAAAGACTGCAGCTTGCTATAGGAGGTCAGAATCCTCGAATGAGGGCCAGTTCAGTGCAATTCAGCCCCTGGTAGTTTTCCCATCAAACGCATGTCCCCTGTATATCTGTCGTCCTGCCTCTGCCTGATCAGCAGCTCGAGATTCAGCCCAGATCACCAGGCAGGCAGCTTAGAGGCTGTGCCTTCTTCAGACGAGAAAGAAAAGTAGCATTTGATAACTGATCTAGCAAGCTATTTCTCATCTCCCAGGGGAAAGGTCGTAACCCAGAGAGATTGACAATTTCTAGTGGTGCTGGCAGCAGCAGAATACCTGGTCAGAAAGAGGAGCATAAGCTTTCTGCAGATAGTTCCATATAAACTAGGTTTTCTATTTGTTATCTGCAAGTGCAGGCTGGGTTTTAAATACAAAAATAATACAATGTATCCAGAAAGTGCTCATTCTTACAAGAGTTGTTTTTTTTTTTTTTTTTTAACTTTGAGTGGTAAATCTTTTGGATAAATGGTACATTTTCATCACCCAGACTTGGATTATTTTGCAGAACAGGGGCACAAAATCTGTCCTGTTTTAGGATACAACTGGTTTCACATAATCTCATTACAATGTATTACTATGCCATGTGGTTTTTATAGCCACCTTTTATAACACCTTTAAAAATCCTTATCAATGGAGGCTCTCTTGGATCCTTTTTGTAATCAGGTTGTGACACTCCTCTAACCTCCAGAGGACATCCTACCACACAGATAACCACACGTTATTAATTAACAACAGATCATTACATTACACCTGTGTAAGCCTCCATCAAAGAGCTTGTGTCCCTGTTTATGCTAAGGTGAAGTCATCCTGAACTTTGTAATTCTCTCTCTCGCTCTCGCTCTCTCTCTCGCTCGCTCTCTCTCGCTCGCTCTCTCTCTCTCGCTCTTTCCACAGAGGCCTTTATGTTTTTCTAATAATTGGCAGCAGCGGTTGAATTTTTCTTCCTTTTAAGTGATGAATAGTTGGCTGCAGATCAAAGGCAGGCCCCTGTGCTTTTCTGGCTGCCACAAAGGGGCGTTGGAGTTGGCACGAGGCCCAGCTCCTCAGCGACAGGCATGCAGATGAGGTGCCAAGCGGAGGGGTCAACAGCAAAGTGTGTGTGCGTGCTCTTCCTCCAAGCCGATCCGGTTTCATCTCTCACTCTCTTTTGTTTTTGTTGTTCTTCCAGACCAAAATCAGGTTGAAGCAGATTGAAAAGGAATACAGTCAGAAGCTTGCCAAGTCTTCCCAGGTAAACAGTCTCTCTGAGCATTTTCAAGAACTAACCAGCGTTAGCATTACACACACACACACACACCCACACCCCTACCCCCCATTCAGATGTGTATACGCTGACGTTACAAAAATAAATGCAGATAAAACGGAGATATACAATCCCGTGTTAAGAAAATATATCCCAGCCTTTTTTTCATGGTCGCGGCCAATTTATTTCCCAACCAGCTTACTTGCTCCATGTGCTTTACATTAAGAAGCCCGAAGCTTTTGCAGGTAGACAGTGCTGTGTGGAGAATAGCTGGAGGGATTAGGGCGAAGCCTGGAATGGGACTGTATATAATGGTACCAGATAAAGAGCAGTCTTTAAACCCAGATCGGGTCACAAAGGATGCTTCCTGACTGAGCCCCAGAGGGAACGCTCTCACAGTACTGTACTTGTAGAGTGGCACCAGAGCTGGTAATCAAGGGTGGGGTGTGGCAAGGAGGGCAGGAGGGTTTCTTTATTATGGAGCTTTAAAGAAAGCTCTCACTGCTTTCAGCATGCCCTAATCCCAAGTTTTAAACTGTGCTTGTATTTGTTTTAACCCTGTGTTGCATTGCATCCAGTGCACTGAATACATAATAATATAATGGATGTCCGGTCTCTTAAGGGGATCAAAGGAAATTCCCTGATCCATCCTACTCGTTTGAAAGGGTTGCAGGTAAGAGTGGTTAAAGGCTTAAACAGCTGTTCAGGATGCTGGCATTTTCCATGCCCAGTCTACGTCATTTCTGAATGTTGTATTGCAAGTGAATTAAATGTTTAACATGAGGTGCAGATTTATAACGGTGAAATTAAGTAAAAAATAAACCGACAGTACCTGATCGCGCTTGAAATTGTTGAAAACTTTATTTTAGGTATACTAACATATAAGGCATTCACCGAGGGATGTAATTATGTATGATGTAATTGTGCTTGATTATCACTTTGCATCTCAAGTTGTTATTTTCAAGGTCCTGTACTGTAGAGAGGCAGACAGTCGGACGTTGTAATGAAAAGTAACTTCTCATGTTAGATTGTTGCGCAGCCCTGCGGGTCACAAGATTGTGTACACTAGATGTAAACATGTGTAGGTAGCTATGTGTTTATATTCCTCTCCGTGAACACAAAGCACCAAAAAGAACAAAGCAAGCGGAACTCTGCGATCGACCCGTAGCTACTCATGTACGTACATTTTCATCTCAGGAAAAAAAACATTTTTATAAAAAATTAATTCGAAATAACAAAGACGTGGAAAGAAAAAAAAAGCTTCAAAAGAGCTGGTTTCTAGGTTAAAGCTGTACAGTAAAAGCACATTTGATCTCCCAGCTCTCTCTCTGTCTTTGTGTTTCTTATTTCCTGCATAAGAACTCAAAGCAAATGTACTTTTCCATAGCAACAAAAAATGTGGAGATATGCTTGGTTACAGGGTGCAATACTCACGAGTAACAGCCTGATTTACACTGTTTATGGAGTCTTGTCAAGACCCCTATTGTCATAGTAATTTTAGAGCTATTAGTTAGAATAGTATTGGTCCCCATTCTTCCCACAGCACCCGTCCCACTTCCATCAGAGCTAAGAGAGGGGGGGCTTTTTGTTTCTCTATTTTTTAAACGCACGTTCTGTTATTTGGAATAAGCAAAGCTCAGTGTTCACGGAGTGCGTCTCTGTGAAGCTTCTTGATTATAGGGTCAGGTTTCTCGCTGGGGTGATGAGTCCAGCTATAGATTAGGGAGCTACACCCTTGGAAGAGAAACCAGAGAGACAGACCATTATAATCAAAATGTGGCTCATCTGTCTCTGCAAAAGAGTTTACTACACGAGTAGGAGAGAGACAGGCGGCATAACAGGATAACGAGGTGACTTTACGAGGATATGTGTTTCTTGTATACATTGTGCAGGATGTTAGGCTGATTTAGGAGGAAGAGGCCGTAGTGTTATAGCTATTGTTAGAAGCCTGTACTGTAGGGTTATAAACATTTTATACATGCCAGTAGCTCTCTCGCATGTTAGAATGTACAACCCCCACTCGAAATAAAAAATAACTATTTCACCTCGATCAGGAAATAAGTGAAAAATGGCACCTAAAGCTAATGAAAGTTTAAACAGCCATAGGTATAGTTGTAATAGATTTTTGTTATTTTTATTTTAGTAACCTTTTGGTAACCTCAGGCAGTCGTTTAAGGTTTCGCACAGATTTGTCATTGTCATAATTCTACAATATTTAATACCAAGCAATTTTAGTTCCGAGAGACAGAGAGAGAGAGAGAGATAATATATAATATAATTTATTTTTTTTCCTTTTTTGAATTAAGTTATTACAAATTCAATTGTTCCTCTATTCGCAAATAGTTAATTTTAGGTCATTTGGCTTAAATACAATAAAACTGAGTTTCATGCTGCCCCAAAGGAAGTCCTTTGAAGTGGAGAAAGTAAGTTTGAAACTAAAGGAAACTGGAATAGAAGCGGTAATAAGCTTCAGAAGACCAGCCCAGTGTGACATATAGTCAAAGCAACCTTAAAAAAGCAGGAAAGAACAACACGAAGCATTAGTCTGCTCCTTTAGGCTACAGAGTAGTTTTAAGGATCTATATTGCGAAATAATTATTACTAAGAAAACTGACGTTACCATAATAATGGGTCATTTGTTACTTTAATGTGGTTCCACTGACAAAATAAGCCTGATCTATCTCTCTGCAGCCTCTCCAAATCGCTCACTCCCAACACCCACACACTCTGTGTATTCCAGTCAGATTGTTCCTCCAAATTTTATACACACTAAACAATTATCTGGCTTGCCCAAAGCATGCTGCAAAGGCCTGTTCTCTTGGCTCATGTTTAAATAAAATGTTCATTTTGACTTGAGGAGGATATGAAAGTAGCCCGCCTGCACTTTTCCTTTTGATTTGTGCCATGAGTTCCCCGGCACAAAGTGACTCTGTATGTGTTGAAAACAGACCTGCACACGACAGGCTGGACAGTGACCTGCACACTAACGTGAACACAATCACAACCGAGCCAGATCTGAGAGCAGATCTGCTGTCAAGTTTGCAAAATGATTCCTCATTGACATAAAAAGTGCGCTCTGTTGATTGCACACAGTACTGGAGTGTCTCATTAAGGAGGCATGTTTAAGCAACTCACTCCATTACTACTCTTCATAATTCACTGCTGTGATAGAAACTTGAGCCTGCGCAGTACCTTCTCGACCTGTGTATCGCTTCGACGCCTCAGGGGGAGTGTTCCGGAACAAGGAGCAGTAGCACAGCAGCAGCGCTTTCTGGGAAATGTAGTTTTGTAACACTCAATAATTGTTACCCACTCCCTGTCCCCCCCCCCCCCTGCAGACGATCGCAGACCTGCAGTCCACAGTGAGCTCGCTGCGCGAGGATGCCGGTCGGCAGCAGCTGTCAGCAGAGAGGCACCTCCAGGAGAGGCTGGGCAAGGTGCAGGAGGAGAAGAGGAGGCTCGCCAGAGAGCACGACAAGACCAGCAAGGTGAGCAGGGGGGAAGCCAGCCAGAGCAGGGAGGGGAGGAGCCAGCCAGCCAGGGAGCAGGGAGCTGGGGGATATGGAGTCAGATACAAAACATGCTCATTATTTGCTTGCCGAAATACTTTTATTGATAAGGACGATTAACAAGATGAAATGCATCAGTGGTCAGTGCAAAGTGAAAAAAGCCCAGGGCAGGTGTTTCAGTCGCTTCTATTGATTGTTTACCAGGATAAACTGTCGTTGTTGTATCTGTTCCGTATCATCCAGTAAGACACTCTGTTACTCTGGGAGAGGGCATCAGAAAATAAAAAGGATTGAACAAGCATGGAACTCCAGGGCTGCAGGATAGTTACCCACTCAATAACCAACACAAAGAGAAGAGGATAGAGGGTTTGTTTAATTTGTTGTTGCATATGTTGAATTATAATGTGGGTTTCTGTACGAGTTCAAATGCACAACCCATAAACTGTAAATACAGCTCCCTGAGGCAGCAGATCACAATACAGTGAGAAAAACATGAGAAATAAACAAAATGAACTACAGTCGCGCGGAATTAGCACTACACAGTGGCGCAGGACTGAGTGATTCAATCAGCCTTCGTAACCTGCACAAGAAAGTCAGAGATGCACAGACGTTACAGGCTCACATCTAAGACGTTAATGTTCTAAGAGGAGGCGGGGGTGCCGCTTCATCACTTATTCACCCTCAGTGTGGGATTGTGTGGGCCTGTTAGTGCACTTATTTTTTTTTACATAGCCAGCAGTGCAGTTTTAATTTGTCATTCATTTGCAAATCGTGAATGCTTGCATTCCTTATTGCTGTAGTCTGATTGGCAGACCTGGACTTAGCAAGTCACACAGCTTACTTTGTCTTGAATATTGACAGCAACCTAAATATTGCAAATGTCAGTCAACATACGATACATATTCCAACTGTTTGGCTTCTGTAAGCTATTGTGTGATCCGTCCGCCACAGTATTAACTAGAAAGCATACCGTTGGTGTGCTCATTATCATGAACTGTAACAGTTAATTGTAAGTTAACAAGCTCTATTAATTGCAGGCTGGTGATTACATTCCAGATACTGTGGTGCAGGCTTAGGTAGAGAAAAAAAGAAAGCTGTTTTGTCTCTTGCAGTACTGAAAGTGTTTCCATGCTGCCTGCTTCAAAGACTGCTTATGAATGCTAAAGGGCAAAAGAAAAACATCAAAGTACTGTGCATTGAAATGTACGAATTCCAAAACAGTAGTTCTGGTTGCCCTGCTTCATGCCAGAAGTTCTTTTCTCCTTGAAGATTAAAGCCACAGTTTGTTTTTAATTTTGCTTGAAGTTGTACTGGCCCTTTCCTTAAACCTCTGTCCTGGTTAAAAAGCATTTGGTCTCTTTTTCTAACATTTTTTTTAGGGGTTATTGTTTATACAGTGAAAACAATGTGGTCTTGTGCTATGATCACTTGAATACGTTGTGTATAACCTCTAACTGCTGCAAGCTGTAGTCCCCACTGTTAAATGCAACATTGCGGAATGAGCATGAGCAGTAGTGTGGAGTAGTGGTTCGGGCTCTGGACTCTGGACCGGAGGGTTGTGGGTTCAATCCCCAGTGGTGGACACTGCTGTTGTACCCTTGAGCAAGGCACTTTACCTAGATTGCTCCAGTAAAAACCCAACTGTATAAATGGGTAATTGTATGTAAAATAATGTGATATCTGTATAATGTGAAATAATGTATAATGTGATATCTTGTAACAATTGTAAGTCGCCCTGGATAAGGGCGTCTGCTAAGAAATAAATAATAATAATGAAACCAAACTGACCTGCAAGGTCTAATTTCTGAAACGGTTCGCCGGATGCAAAACTCTGAGGGGAAAAAAGACAAGAAGGAATTACAGTGTAACATTGAACAAGATTGTCGGAGTGTGCAGCTTTAGGTTTTAGTGCATTTGATAATCTCATGTAAGAGTGGTGAGACTGTAGGGGTGTAACGTTTGCTGTTTTGCATACATGGTGGGCTGTGCTTTGTTTGAATAGCAAAGATCATAATCTCAATGTAAATACCAGGCTGCGGTACACATTTGAAGTTTCGTAATGCAAATCATGGAAGTGCTGTCTTTAAGGAATTGAAGATTAAAGTACCCCTCCTCCCACTAATCACACACACACACACCATTATAGATTTTACTACTATTAGGGCTTCCAGTAGACTTTTGAACTGGATTTGAGAACCACTGAGCTAGGGCTGGTTTAGGATAACTGGCATTCAGAGGTATTGATGGGATGAAACTGGGAACTGGACTTGACAATCAACACTGAGTATTATTAACATTTTGTATTTCTGATCACACGGAGGGACCCCAGGATCACAGTTGGCTCAAATCAGAAAGGAAAGCAGACAGTACCTCTCTGTGTGGACTGCAGTACTGTGAACTGCATAATGTGACAAAGTTCCCACGGTGAGGTCAGTCTGAGATTGTTTTAGTGTGAGCCCTTCTAAGCTGCGGTCTATATTGTGGACAATTCATTCTATCAACAGTGTGGCCGGTCAGTGTTACTGTTTCCTCTGCGGTTGTTTTAATGGGGGCTTACGCTAAGCTGCCCCACCTAGCAAATGTACTCGGCAGTAACTAAACAAGGGGTCCTTGCCTGTAGCATAACACTCCTTGCCATGAGATTGGCCCTTTAAATTAGACCCGAGAACTGTAAGCGACTTTTAAAATGGTAAGTCGTTTAGCATTCTGTTCAAACTGTTGATTTGCATCAAAAAGATGAAGGCTGCACTTCACTGCAGACAAATGAAATCGTTGAACAGAAACATCGTTCTCGCTCCGACAGCACAATGCTTCGAGGCACATAACACGCCAGGTACAGTGCAGTGTTCCTGTTGCGAGGCAGCTGTCACTGAGAACAGAAAGACTCCTCACTCCAGACTGCCATCAGTAATGTGTCAGAGCCGTGAAGCTTAAATAGACATCTGAGCTGAGAGTAAACAGAACAATAAACATACAGCCGACAGGTTTGTGATAAGAGGTTGCAGGTAACAGGAGAGACCAATTTCTTTTGAATACGTGCAGGTATGTCCAAATAAAGAGTGATGTGCTGCTGCTTTATAGGCGGTACAAGATATGGTTGTAGCAAACTCAGTGTTTCCGTATATCTTACACCTTTCATGTACCTCAATTCGCTATATAGGGCTCACATGTGCAGTCTTGAGTTTTAGCAAACATGTCGTTTCAGTTCAATGCTCCCGCGCCTCATACAGTATACTGTACAATACTGCAATATGTATTCTGTTGGCACCTAAAGTTTGTCATTTGAAAATGCCAGGGGCGATAACATGTATGGACTCGATTTGCAGAGGACATCAGTTCACTGTATTTGTATTGTCTGCAGTAATGTTAATAAGTGGGTTAATAAATTACCCCTGGTGGAAACACCACCAGGGATGAAAAAGAGTCAAAGGGGTGGTATTTAGCTCCACCGCCATTTTAGATCATTAAAATAGAGCCCTAATGACTAACCATTCTGTGCATCAAGCTGAGCTGACAGCTCACCAACAGCACAGAAGATAGCTGGTCATTGAAACTGGAAAAAACAGATGACTTTCATGATCCAAATCCCTACTTGAGACCCACAATGCTGAAAACACCCATGGAACACAGGCCTGTGTCAGTGTGTGCAGAGACTGGACCAGTTCATCTAACAGTTAAAAGCTGAGGGAGAAGGAATGCCTGGCGTGCATTGTAAGTGCGGAGGTCACCGAGTTAGTGGTGTTTAATGCGATTTAATAGATACTGATAAGAACTGTACCACCACAGCATGACTGACTTATTGTTGGCTTTGGTTTCTCAAAATCTTAACCGTCTGTGTTGTAATTAGAAAAAAGCAATCTAAAGTAAGCATCACATAGAGAAACTTATTGTGAATGCCGATGCGTGAAACAGTTTTATGTGCCGTCATATACAATGTAATTAAATCACTGTCAGTTGAAGCTCTTGTTGTCTTTGTGTCGCTTTTGGAGCAAATCTTTCTCCAAGCACACAAGTGTCTTGGCTCTGATTCATGCCTTTGCGTAGGAGAGCTCAGCAATACGTCTCTGCTCCAGTTTAACCCTAGATAGTTGTTATTGAAGACAGCCTGCATGAGCACAGTGTAAAGATAACTTTGCCCGTGGCAAGGACTGCTTGTGAGGATCAAGTTAAGCTTTTTGATAATACTTCACATTCCAGAAACACAAACTAGTTCTGTTTCTTATGTTTTGAAAGTCTGTTTCATGTTGGAATTTTTTTTTTGTCTTGCCATAAAGAATTTTTCCATCACATGGTATGAGGAATCCAAGGCTATTATGATTGCTTATGAATAAATAAGAAAGGAATATTTGTAGAGGACATTCCCATTGGTCTGGCTTTGCAAGCTGGGCAGATCTCTCAATTGCAGTGTGTCATTATAAAATGTACTGGCTGTCATCGTTTTTTTTTTTTTTTTTAAAGTGCTATTTTCATGATGGCACATGCCGTAAGTCGGAATGTTTAAAAGGTTCTAGAAGCTGGGCTGGGTGGTTAACACTGCTTTAGAAGCTTTCAAAACTTTGCCATGTCCACCTTTAAAGTAGGGTACGCAGGATTTCAATTATTTGTGATTTTTTCATATGCACAACCTTTAGGCTCTGCGGGGCCTCATTCTCACTCATCAAGACTAGCCCATCGGCCAAAGTCAAAGATTAGAGAATTCAAACGTGTACCTCATACTTCCCATCTTTACACATGCCTGAGTCATGCATTCTTAACAATTTCCCTGCAATCCGTGTCTGTGCTCTGCAGCTGCTTTCATATTCGCTGCATGCACTTTAACTTTGTTTTTTCTTCTAAAATAAGACAGCCCAGCAGGTGGTTGTCCCAATAGTGCAGGAATGAGGTGCAAAAACATGCTGATGGGTTTTGTGCTCGCCATGGCTTCGACATGCAGAAGATAAGAGAGATTCTGACTCAAACGATACTCGTCTTAAAGTTTGGGTTTTTTCTGTTTGTTGTTTTTTTAAGGTGGATTTTATTTAACTTCCCTGCTGTACTTAAGGTCGCAGTTTTGTTCATGAAGATCAGGCTCCGTTTGTTCCTGATGGACCAGATGACAATTGACTGTACGGATAGTCCTAAAAATATCTGGTCAAGTAGATGCTGTGTAACTTGTCGTATTTCAAAGCTGAATTAGGACTTCCACTTAATTGTTAGTAGAATGTCAAGAAATGGTAGCATCTCAAACATAAAAGAAAATAAATGCTGTGAAGATTGCTAGCACTATAAATTATAAAAAATAAAATCTTTTTTTGGGGGGGGGGGGGGATGGCCTGTTTTAAGTGAAAGTCTACAGTGCTTTGCAAATGTGCAAGCATCACTTTCAGCTCTAGCTACAGAACTTCATCCACATCCCACCTACAGTGACCTCACAGGTAGGTGGAAATCAAGTGAAATGCTGGCCATACAATAATGCTATGCTCTGATTTGTCAGAAGCCTGGTTTTCACTTGCTGCCAATTTTCGTATGAAGGCGCAATATGATCATTGCTCTTTAAAACCACTGCAAGCATAGTAAATTGAACAACTCCTAAAAGGTGTAGACCTTGGCATTAGACATCTGTATTGATACAGCGTTGTTTCAAAAAGCAATACAAACTGTGCCGCTGATGATGAAGACGTCAAGCCATTTGATGGACGGCTCAGCAGGCAATGTAGCCCTTAGCCTGCGCATCCAGACTTTAGAAGCTGTACCAGACACAAAAAGAAGCAGACCACAAAAAAAATTCTTCTTTTTTCTTTTTCTTCCTCCTCTTCTTTTTCTTTGTTTAAATCATTAGCTGAATTAAATCGGAAGCAGAAACTCACTTCAAAGCAGAATTTCTTTTGAATATATATTGTGTTGCAGTAACAAAAAAAAAGGGTTCTCACCAGCAAGGAATTTTACCATATGTGAAAAGAAAACGCATGCATTAGGTTAAAACCATAAGATTTCCTCTCCCCTACCTAAGTATTTTCCTTAACGGGAAGTCATTGTAGTGTTGGTGGAGAGAGAGAGGAACAAAAATGAGGGAAACCACAATACAGAGAAAGAGACCTAATCTTGACATAACAAATCAATATACCTGGTCTAGAGACTCCACAGCCTGTAGTTTGGTGGTTTATGTAGTTTACCTTCTGTGTGTCTGGCACTTTCTAATCGAATCCCTAAATAAGTATTTAAAGAGCACCCCATTGAATCGCGCAGAAAAAAGGGAGCCTTGCCCTAACAAAACAAGTGCTGGAACCTGAAAGGACGTCCAAACTTGTGCTTTAGTTACAGAGGGTTTAAAATGCCTCCCTTATCTGTGCGCAAAGACCACCCAGGAAAGCTGGTTCTTGTCTCGTGTTTTTTTATTTTATTTTTTTTAACTCCGAGAGGTGAGTCATGCTCATTATCCTTCGACGGAGTTGAAGAAAGAAGAAAAGGGATTGGGGGGAGAATAACTCTCAAACCGTGGCGAGATTATTTATGAAAACAGCCACGTCAACACAGGCTCCTCAGGAAACTTTTGAGAACTTTTGGTCTGTTTTAATTCCATACCATGCACTGGGAGTGATAAAGAGTGCATCACTTCCAACCACCTGGCCCTGTTGGAAGACACCCCTGTAAAGAATCAGTGGGATTGAATCTCCATAGCAACACACCTGGGACTGATCCGGGCACAACTGGACACTTACTGGGGTCTGTTCAGCTGATCTAAGCAGTGACGGGTCTAAATACCACCACTGGTTTATATTATTAAAATAGCAACAAAACTACTTTTTAAAAGTAAAAACTACTTTTGACTTTTTTAGGCATTAGTTTGTTTCAGTGTGTGGGTTGTGTATTCTGACTCCCCTTTAATGTGTAGTTGATTACCTCCAATTCTAATTGATTGGCAGTGATTCATCTGTGCAACCAGGGATCAATCTGTGAGCAAAAATGGAAAGCTTTCGTTGGTTCGTCTCATTTGCTGCACAGCCCTATCGAAAGGGGCAGGTGCGTAGGCGGCTGTGTCGGTCCCCTGCATCTGAAGACAGTGATGAGCTCCTGACTTATCCCAGTGCAGCTTATCAGGACAGCTCAAAGACGACACACTGATCTCAGTCACACTCGTTAGCAGGAGACTCCCAGTAATGAGAAAAGTGACCCTTAGCGTTGCCTGGATATCTCATCTCTGACGACTGGAGCTTCTCGATCAGAGCAACAATGCCAACAGCAAAAACACGAGAGACAGTTGTTCTTTTGATTTATGAAACGTTCATGCTCTGTATCACGCCTGCTTATGTGGTAAGCTGCCTTCTATATCCCAAAGCACCGTGGAACTCCGCCTGCATTCTTCTCGTGCCATAGGTGCAGTGCAATTTACTTTTAAGTACCCTGAATTAAAATTTGTAAAACTGCTACAGCGCTTTAATGGTGAACTCTCCGAGAAGTAGTGTGCAGATGTCGAGGTTCTAGTTGTTCACAGGGGGTGTGTGCGGTTGGTTGCTGCATCCTCCCCAGCAGTAGAGAGTCTCTGTCTGGTGAGAGCGAGCGCGTTGTCAAGGGGAACACTGGGCCGCACTGTTCTTTTACAAGGGACAGGAAGCCTCCGTCTACAGACACTTTCCATTTTGATTATTTTTAGACGGAGGTTGATGCTTGTGTAGTTTTCCAGTGTTGATCCTGTGGGTTAGCGAGCTTCTAAAGGTAGCTGGGTAGCTGGGCTGCATTGCAGGTTTTGCACCTGCACATTGACCGCAGGCAGACAAAGACAGACAGACAGAAAGACAGACCCTGCAAACAGGACACAAGCACTCCAAATCCAGGCTGGCGCTGCAATACAGAGAGAGGGGTCACATTATACATGTGGAGGTGCTTGGAAGACATTGAAAAAGACACTTTGTTCAAATGTTTGTCTACCTATTAAAGCCTAATTTTAGTACCACTGACGGTTTTCCAATTGTTTGAAGTTATGGCTGGTCACGTTAATTACACTACAGTCAAGCGATGACATTTCTCCCAGACAAAGTTTGACCCGTCCTATAGAAATCACTCCTATCTTTGTCCAGAGATTATTCTGTATCGCAGCTACCTGCTGAAAAGGAGTTTCATTTCCCACTAGTAGTCATCATCACATTTCTCCAGCTTTTCATTATTTCTTATTATGGAAACCATGCTTTATATTGAAACTACTATTGCCGCACATGTTAAAGACTTGGCAGTGCTTGAGTTGACCTGCAGCTGTGCTGCGGACCCAGTGCTCTGGTCAGCTGGTCCCCGATTTCACAGCAGGGAGACGGGCTGGAGCACAAGGGGTCAAGTGACAGGGTCAAGATCCTTGTGAGTCTGCATGGCTTGAGTGTGAAGTACAAGACAGTGCTGCTGCTGCTTTCTGGGGTAGTTATTTTAAAGTCCCTGAAGTGCAGGGGAGCTGAGGGAAATTGCGGTTAGGGTCGTGGATCATTCCAGGACTGTTTACTACCATGGTAGTGGTTTTACAGAATTACATCTGACTTGTTCAGTTCAATAAAGAGATGGACTGAACTTCACTGGACCAGTTCCAGAACGCCAGCATATAGCATACAGTACTGGCTGCAGCTGAGACCACACAACCCATTTCACTTGTGGTCAGACCTAGGCTTACACGCTGTTTTTACGAACCCCCTTTAGTTTTTACAGACTTTGTCCTCTTGAATGCCTAAAGTAGAAGCTTAAAAAGCGCTATTTCAACATGTGTTTTTTTTTGTATAACCTTGTCGTGTTTTACACAATGTCCGTTTGTTGTTTTAGTTAGGTTGCTCATTGGCTTCCCTAGAGACTCCACTAGCCAGCTTTCAGCTACATTCAGAGCTTCTGTTGAATGCTAACTGCTAACTGACTGCCTTTTTATTTCCTCCTTGCAGAAAGCGTGCAGTTGTGACCTTTCAACTTTGTTGGCTAGGTTTCCTATGTACTGTGCTGTCCCGTCAATTTTTATTAATGATTAATTTTGAATAACTGAATGAAGCTGTTAGCTAAACCGATGTTCAGTGCACACATCAGCACTGCTCATCCACCAAGCCCTTTCATTCTTTTCATTGTCTGTTTTAGGCTCTTCAGGACAAGATTGAAAGCTTTCAGAATCAAGTGCGCTCTGTGGAGAAGAAACTCCAGAACAAGGAGCTGGAGACCCAGGAGCAGGTAGCTTTTTATTGCAGCTTTACCCTGGGGCAGTAGGGCTGTATTTTGTCTCCAAGTCTGAAAATAATATCTTACTGCTGGATAAAGGCAGCGTTCTTTGTTTCACAAATTCAGCATTCTTCTGATTTAACTGTCTGTACCCCACAGGCAAAGACACACTTATCCAGGTCTATTGGATTTCATGCGGGTATTTTGGCTATTTCAATTATAAATGTGTTTGTCATTGACAAAAGGTAAAATATTTACCATAGATTTTGTTAAGAAAATATATATATACACAGAAAACAATATCTATATTGTTGATGCTCATAATGCATCAGCGTAGAAAAAATGCTTCATGTCAAAGACTTGCACAGAAGTGTGTGTGTGTGTGTGTTTGAGCTCCCATGTAATATAGCACTCTTTTGACTCGTGTTTTGTGTGTAGCTCATATGAAAGTTAAGCAATACTACATTGCACAGGTCTTTTAGTTATCCCAAACCGACTGTTGATTCCATAGCCGGCACATTCTCCTCTTGAGAAGTAGGCTGGATGCTCTGACAGGTCTAGCTTGAGATGAAAGCTCATATATAATTCAATTAAAGATGCAGTTTAGAGCTATCGTTTTCCTTGGTTCCTTGCTCAAGACATTGCAACGGTATATCTTGGTGAACTTTCTTTTATTCTTGTAATGCTGTCCCTTCTCTTCACATGGGAAGACATCTCTCAGAGCCTTGTGTCAGTGGCATGTTTCTAATATCCCTTTGTTGCCATCTGGTTGAATATTAACAGGCATGAAAATAAAAATCACCACTTTTCTGGAAAAAATACTTTTGGTAAAGTATAGTTAGATCAAGTCAAACAGTTTTTTTTTTAAAATGTAATAGATTGAGTTTAGTGCTTAATAAAACATACAGTGATTTCCTGAATACAACACACACTATGTATAGACAACACACACTATTTATATATTACACACTTTAGTGGTCATCCATTTATAACTTTCCAACCTACGAAACTACAGGCTGTGAATCATCTGTGATTCAGAAATGTACGGTTACAGGAGCGTAACTAGAAAAGTGGAAATATGCAAAAATAAAAATAAGTCCAGCAATATGCTAAACACTTCTTTACTGATCATTATTACGCTACCTGAAAAGCCCAATAGAAAAATAAAACAAGGTCCACTGTGCCGCCTCTCTGCAACACAGGGTTAAACTCGTGTCCAGAAGCACCCCAGCTGCACGCAGAGAGGCGCGGCACGCCCTCCACCGATCAAGGCCTCAGAATGGATCACACTTTGAAATGTTTTTCTTTTTGAGACGTTTTTTTTATTCTTGAAAGCGTTGGCCTGTTTTTTTGGTTTCTTCTTTTTTTATTTTCTTCCTTTGCAGCCTTTTTAAACTCAGCTGGGTTTTCTTTTAACTTCCACAGGCGTAGGGAAGCATGAAAGAGAGCTCCTGCGTCTCGGTGCTCTGTGTATACATTATACATGGAAAAGACAACTGCAGGGAATTGTTCCTTAAAATACTAATTGAGTCAGTCCGGATCTCATGCTTGAGGGAATTACAGTCTGAAAATGGTGGTAGGGATGAATATTAGATCCTGACTAATATCTGTCAAGCCCTCTCTTAGAATGTGCGTGCAGAGGGATGAAATGGGATTCTGACATTTATCATTTTTTTTCTTGTTGTTTCACTATTATTTATATATGTATGTGTGTGTGTGTGTGTGTGTGTGTATATATATATATATATATATATATATATATATATATATATATATATATATATATATATTATAAAAAAGTAAATAAACGGTTATTGAAGCACATGCAGAATTGGCAGTCAGGGCTGTAATAGCTGCCAAATGTTGTGCAATTGTCCTACAAATGAGATTTACCTCTGACCATTTCAACTGCATGTTGTGTTTCCTCACACAGGGTTTGTATGTTGTACTGGAACTCTGTGCTGTCCTATGTGTCATTTCTTTGCTGTTTAATATCCTATAGTGTGTGTGCTCTGTATGATTACATTTCTTTGCTGTTTAATATCCTATAGTGTGTGTGCTCTGTATGATTACATTTCTTTGCTGTTTAATATCCTATAGTGTGTGTGCTCTGTATGATTACATTTCTTTGCTGTTTAATATCCTATAGTGTGTGTGCTCTGTATGATTACATTTCTTTGCTGTTTAATATCCTATAGTGTGTGTGCTCTGTATGATTACATTTCTTTGCTGTTTAATATCCTATAGTGTGTGTGCTCTGTATGATTTACATATTGCTGTTTCTGCTTAGCTCATTTGTTTACCTTGCTTACTGACTTTTCCAACAGTTGCTTCTGAAAAGACTCCTCATGACAAAAAACTAGCTAAGATGGTTTTAACAATGGAGAATCATACACAAGGCACGCAACAGGATAATATTAGTCAGGAAAAAAGATTATAAAAAGTATCTCTTTTAACACGTGCTTCACCATCCTGCTTTGCTTAGGCAGTGGGAATAAACAAAACCTGTTTAAACTAAACAGGGAAGAGGTTTGAAAAAAAGAATTAAGAGTTGAAAAATGCTTTTGAAGCCGTAATTACTACTTTTCTGTGTCTTCAATTTGGGCAGGTTTCTCTCGCTCTCTCTCGCTCTCTCTCGCAGTCTTGCATTGTGCCTGCTGTCAGCGCTGCACCTGGCCTGCTGACACTCTCCCAGCCTCCCCTCACACCAGCAGCACCTCCACCAGGAAGTAAAGGAGAGCTCCAGGAATGTCTGCGCTTTCCGAAGTCAGAACCACTCAAAAAGCTGGTGTCGTCCTGGTTTGAGTAGTGGAGCTGTGGAGGTGTGACCCGGCTGGTGCAGTGTCTGGAAGACACGGGGGTTGCATCGGCTCAGCCAGTACAATGAGGAACTAACTGGGAACTCCCGAGTGGTTTTGTCAAGAGGTTTCTTCCAGGAAGTAGAAGTGAAAGGTTTATGAATAAAAGCCAGACCCGTGTTCTGATGTGGTCTGGTAAAAGCAGCGAAGGATCAGATAGACCATGGGGGGATTGGTTAGAATGGAGAAAAAGGTGTTTAGATACTGCACCTTAGAGCAAGCCATAATTAGAAGAGATTTACACACACACACACACACACACACACACACACAGGTAGTTTGTGCGAGTCTCCAAGGCGCTTTTCCATCAGCAGTTCAAGGCCTCCAGCTGAAGGAATGCGTGCTATTCTTGAGGAGTTTGTTGTTTGACCTTGAGAATGCTAACTTGTGGCATTACAGAGGGGCCCCACCCTGAAACTGAGACCTTATGGAAGTGGCTATTTAACTCAATGTAAAGAAATGTTTCAGGTTTCACAAATCCCAGTGTGTGTTTAGTATGTGTTGCTCAGAAGCTAGCGGATTATTCATAAATATGGGATATCCCTGCGCCACTGTAAGGCAATAAGTACGGTATTTGCTTTCAACTCATGTTTGATCTGATTAATTGTTTTCCTTTTATGACGTGGAACTGCTAATTCAGAGTTCATGATGGAATTTCTATTGACTATATACACAATTGTTTTTTTTAAATTGTATTTAATAATTTAAATAATTTGTTAGGTTTTTGTAGGTTTAGTGAGATCTGGAAACGTCACAAAAGCTCCCAAGTTTGAATGTACCAGGAGCACTTTTATTAGCATGCATGAAGATGCTGATGAAGTGACATCGTTAATCTGAACCTTCACAGCACTGCGAGACGTCTTCTTTGTGCTGGCAGCTGTCAGAAACTTCAGCAGATGCCACTAGCTTGAGGGAGAGTTCAATCGCAGTGAAATTTAAAAGGCTATATTTAGATGACACGTTTGTCACTTTTAAAATGTGAAGACGGTGTTTCTGAGATGCTGGAGTTTAGATCTTCATCGGAAAATATAAAAAGATGAGCTACTGTTCCCTTCACCGTAGAGGAATATAATGACCCAAGCTCTGATCCTGCTGTTTTTAGTATATCCTTTGACAAATCAAATGTCTTCAATACTATTGAACGCATCCCAAGTCAAGTATTTTATGAAACCTGTTTGCCACAAAAAGGCTGGAGCTCAATCAAGATGTTTTTTTTGGGGGGGGGGAGAGTGCAGCTGACAGCTGTTCCAGACCAAACATTTGAATAAAAGTTCATTTATCTGCCCCTCCTTTTGTAGTTTTATTCTCCCTTAACATAGTTAAGCATGCAGGTGACATTCCTTCAGTGCCACAGCTGTAATTCTAGGTTATTAGAGATACAAGTTATATGCCGTAGAAGATCACCATGACCTATATCCAGTGCATGGACCTGTAAACATGTCATGCAGTCAGTCAGACAGATGTGCTCATATTGTCACAGATGTGTTCATATTGTCACATATGCTCATAGCTTGGCAAAAAGAAGGTCCGAACCAAGTGAATAAGCACTCTAGATAATTCTATCAATACATATCTCAATCCATCAATCTTTATTTCTTATATAGAGCCGTTCGTGATAAATCACTTCAAAGTGCTCTACAGATTAATAAAAGACTAAAAAATTGTAATATACAAAAGAATTGAGAAATAGTAAAAAATGATAAAAAATACCCCTTTTTAAATTGCATGCATTAAAATAATAAATATATATATATATATATATATTAATCTTACTTTAAAAAGCAGTGACAACACCTACAAAGTATATAAAAACATTGAGTGTGATATAAATACGAAGAGACAAACAAATAGGGTGGCTATGCGTCTCATCCACATGACTTGATTGTTATCTTCGACTGAAGTGGTGCACTGGATCAGAGAAGCAGGTGGGGCTGATTTACAATTCTGAACTGGTGCACTGAAGTCAGAGAAGCAGGTGGGACTGATTTACAATTCTGTTGGTCCAGGGCTAACAGGCTTTTATTTTAGCCAATCAAAGCACTTATGTGTTGCAGCATTCCAGACCAGATAACACTCTTTTCAGTTTTGCTTAATCCAGCCCCGTGCTTATCTTAAAACTGTGTGCTAGCATTGAAATAGAGCACCTGTTTTTACAATGTGATCCTCTGAAACTTGCACCCCCTGTTTGCTCTGGTACGCAACTTGCCTGTAATTCACTTTCAATGAATGGATCTTTATCACCAGCGTGGCTAGATCCATAGGGATAGAGCAGGGCTTGTAGAACACATCACAGCTGGGACTGGCTCCTTCTCAAGCGCCTTCCCTCTCGGACATGGAACAAAGTGGCCATGCTACAAATCACAGGCAAGGAAACCAAAATGATGGGGAAGGAATTTCATAGTTCTTCATAAGCTACTTCCAGACAGCTCTGGCCCTCCTTCAGGCTCTGTGGTACAATGGCAGTGCACTGTGGTTCTTTGTAAGACGGTAGTCAGATTTAGTAAGTACTTGAAGGTAATTTGCTTGCTGTTTGTAGTACTGTAAATGCAGCTGTGTTTGGTCTTCAAATAAGGCTCTTGCATTGCCGGGCATTTATAGCCCTGACTCCTGATTTGAGGGAATCCCCTTTTCACTGACTTGAGAAGCGGTCTGTATGTTTGCAAGTCTCTAGAGCACGTTGGGCCGGATTCTCAAAGCTGTTTACTCCAGATAATTCATTAGCATGTTTCTGTCGGGGTCGGGGGGGGGAGACCACCATTTACAATTCTTAAACAACAAGAAACAGCTCAAGCCCCAGCCTCACATGTCTGAGTTGTTTATTTCTGGCTTGGTAACTTTTTGGGGTGGGTGTTATTACTTTGGGACAATATGATGCTTATGATGTCATGGAGTAAATAGCTTGGAGAATGTAGCAATCTTTTAAGTAGGAGCGTTTTTGCATTTCTGTTTTTGCTGATCAGTTTTGATATGTGCGTCTCACTGATCTCGTTGTTTGTTTTACTGTAAGAGCGTTTAGCAGCAATCCAGCGCTTCTGTAAAGCAGCTGCTGTTCAGTATAGTGCCTGGAGGTGCTTCAGTAAAAGCTATAGAAATGTGTGTTGGGTAGTACAGAGTTAAAGCTACCTTCATTATGAGTACTGTTTTGTTTATATACAGAACCACAACGTGAGCTGCTGATTTGGATATTCCTTTGGTGAAGACGTTTTATTGACCTGACACTTTTGATTAATAAAAACTGGCAAACTGGCTAAGTCCTAATCTACTACAGCACACTGTACTTGGACAAAAAATGCGCAATGTGTTCAGATCATTTATCCTCTGTTCCTTTGATGTACTTCCCGCTTCTCTTATTGTCACCAGAAAGATTAATTACAGAAACCCAGAACAAGCACTTAAATCCATAGCAGGATTTAAGGAAAGCAATCTTCATTTTTTTTTTTTTTTTTTTTTTAATGAACATCTTAAGAAAAAAAAATCTGACGCTGATAGAATGGAATAAAAAAAAGTCAAGGGTTCTTAAAGGAACACTTTCGTCATTATTAACATCCTAATCAGCTGACTGGTACAGTAATGTAGCCGTGGTGTTTGAATCTTATTAAACAACATGAAATACAAAATGACAATTCAGCTGTCTATGCAGGGATATTGATAGCATTTTAAAAGCTGTCCATAATAAATATTAAATAATTATGTCAACTTCTCCTGTGATTATTGTGGAGCTGAAGTTTATTCATGTCAAGGTGATATCTGCTTCTCAGTAACAATTACTTTAATACAAGGAGCTATTTTTACTTCCGAAAGTAGAGCCAAGTGCCAACCTAATATATCCTGAAAAGTATTTGTCCATTTTCCTTGCAGATAACCCATATTCGTCAGGAGTGTGAGCTGAAAATAAAGGGGCTAATGCCAGCAGCTTTGAGACAGGAACTCGAGGACACAATTACCTCTTTGAAATCTCAGGTAGTTCAAAACATTGAATTCAGATTTGCAGTAATGTGATCTTTCTTTTGTTTCCACAGTCAATAGAATCCCCAGTTGTCTGAAAAGTCGTCCGACTGCGTTTGTGTTTGAAAGCACTACAAAACAAGCTTAGGAAAAACATTTCTTCTTGTCATAGTACGCAAATGATTTTCACAGTTTACACGATACTTTATGCGACTATTCTGGGGCGTTTACAAAGCTCACTTGATAGACTTGGACTTGATTTTGCAGTTGTTCTTTGAAGTTTCTCTACCATTTGATCAGTTTTGTAGAAAATTATACAGTGGAACATTAATACAGAGTTCAAGGATTCAATAAAATTAGTTATTAGTTACAGTGATCCTTGTTCTGCATGCAAGTGAGTGTGGTTGGGAATTTATGTAAAATATTTAACCCAAACAATAGCTTTTTTGTCTCTAAAGTAGTTGAGGACTTCATGAACATCACTCAAGTGCACTTTCAAAGACTCAGACTGGCCTCTAAAGGTCACTTGCATAATTCTTTACATGTAAAAAAAAAACTATCAAGAGCAAATTTTAATGCATTTGCATTTAAAGGCTTTTTCTAGTTTAGCATATTTCTATTTATATGTGTACAATGCCTTTATAGTTTGAAGTATCCAAATACAAACGTGTGTCTAGTTAACAACTGTTGCGTTGGATTCTCCGATAACTTTTATGTACCATAAGCGATTTTTAAACAAATGGGTAAAGACAAAAACATTATTCAAAAGTGGACCTTTCAAAGAGCTTCACACAATACAATATATTAATACTGTATACATATCTGTTAGAACAGCACCTATATATTCATTCAGATGACATCAGTTACATTTCAAATTGTAATGAAGCACATTGGGCAAGCACATAGAACTAAAACATTCCCAATGTACTGTCAGCTTTACTGTGTTTCAATTCAGTTAGGAGTCATAAATCATAACCACACTCATAATCTCATAATGGTCTCCCGCTAGCTGATGGGTCACCTGTCCTGCAAGGTGTCGGAACCACTTGTCAAAGCTGGCACACCTACTCCCAGGTTCCCATGATGTCACCTCGCCCATTTCACACAAGTGTTCTACCAGGGCTGGCAAAAATAAGAGGGCTTGCCCTGGTAATGGCGTCAACTGCATATCATGTGTGTAATAAGAAAAACAACAGAGGGCAGGAAGGGTAAAGAAATCAAAGGAAGGGAGATGCTATAAAAACATGCAGAGGAGCGCCCTAGAGGCAGGGCAAGGTGGAAGTGTACAGGAAGAATGCAGCTTTTTATTTCTTCAGCTTTTGCTACGGTAATGCACTCAGTCATGAAGCCTTCAGTAAAGACCATGGAAATGAGATCAACATTTTTACATTTTTGAAAAACCGTTTGTCTGTCTTAACCTATTTTTTTTTGGGGGGGGGGTGGGGGGGGGGGATTACTAACTGCCTTCAGGGTCTGCTTTCAGATTGTTACAAGATCCTGTTTGCAAGCACACTATATGCTGCATAAGGATAGAAATAGAGTTTTCTGTTTGCTTTGGGCTGACATTATTTTTTTTATTTTTTTAGCCTTCTCTGACTTTGCATGTCAAAGCGTACTGTGCTGGTGAAAATCCAGTGAGGTGGCTTGACACTTCAAAGAGTGCACCTCATTCTCAGCCAGTCAGCACTTCAGCTGAGTGATTGACGTTGTTTTCCGTCGTTTCAGGTGAACTTTCTTCAGAAGAGAGCCTCGGTGCTGCAGGAGGAGCTGGGTGCCTATCGGAGCAGGAGGTAAACCTTTGCTTACCTACAGTCTGAAACGGCTAAACAAACACCTCTGTGACAGACAGCAGTGCAGGAACTGGCCAACCTCTTAAGAGCAGGAAACCGCCTTTAATACCTCTATTGGGCTGTGCAGAATAATGTTCGTCAGAGGAACTCTAGTTGATCCTGTTTTACACAGCGAGAGCACCTGTAGATACAAACAGGTATTCAGTAGGTCCTAAAAACAGCTTGCACGCACACATACACACGCACACACACACACACACACACACACGTACGCACGCACACGCACAGTGTAGGTGCCAGTGCTTTGTCTTTGTTTTGGGATTAAGGTTCGGTACAAACTACCACACTTGGTATTCAGGGAGAGAATTTAATGTGCGGTTTCTGAAGACAAGTGGGTGTTTTTAACTTATTTAATTGGTTTTGATGATAATTTGTACATGATTTAATTGGTTTTGATGATAATTTGTAAAGAAGTAAACAGAGTCACGTTGTGAGTAATTGTAGGTCTTGCGGGTGTGCCTTTGTGATCTTGCTCCTTTTATCTCACCCCTTTTTGTGATTCAGCAATAATTAGATCCAAGCCAGTGGGCATGAGCAGATATTTCATCAGATTTTGACTCCTGCTCATTACTTTCATATACAAATGCTGAACTGCGACTCCTAATGCAAATTATTTGTCAAATTATTATTTGTTTATTTAGCAGACGCCTTTATCCAAGGCGACTTACAGAGACTAGGGTGTGTGAACTATGCATCAGCTGCAGAGTCACTTACAATTACATCTCACCTGAAAGACGGAGCACAAGGAGGTTAAGTGACTTGTGTCAGTGGCTGAGGTGGGATTTGAACTGGGGACCTCCTGGTTACAAGCCCTTTTCTTTAACCACTGGACCACACAGCCTCCTCAGATTTTAAATCAGGCCAGGCTTGCAGAGAATTATTGCAGTAATATATCAATGAAGATACACACTGAAAGTGTTTTTTTGTATTTTTTTGGGGGGTGATAGTAGTACCTTGTGTTTCCTCCTTTGGGGTAGCAGGGATGTTGCTCCCAGCTTCTGCTGAAGAGGGCTCAGGCAGGTTTCCAGGGTTTCAAAACCCTTTTTTTGGCCAATCATCCTGAGTTTTCCACCCATTGACATGTAATTGAGTTTAATTATGGCTTTTATGAGGAAACTTCCTAATGACAGTGAAGGAAACTTTGAGCAGTGGCTAATCACAGCACATCAAAACAAGCTTTGGAAATGAATCCCATTATACAGTAGTTCAAGTGGTGATGTGAACTGTTGAAACTGTGGGACGCAGAACCACGTTTGTGTAACAAGCAGCAATAAACCCCTGAGTCACCCCTGAAAGCACACTGAATCACAGATAATGAGTTTGGCTTGGTGCTGTGGTAATGGACGTGAACTTGACCTGATCGAGCCTGTGGGTTCTGTCTGGAAAAAAAATCAAGCCTGGCCTGATTTAAAATCTGCTGCTTATTAAAGTCATGCAGTAGAAGCACGGTATGCAAAATAATACAGGGAGGACACTCTAACAAAATAGCAGTGAGATCCATGCCAATCTTTACTAGGAGGCCAATTAGGTGAACTTAAGAATCTCAAGTGAACATAATTAGGCTCTCAATAAAAACAGGAGTGGCTCAAACTGATCTGCAATGGGAGTGTTATTTCCACTTTTAATAATAATTTGAACCAAATGAAGCTTAACCGTATTTGGCACACAGGACTAAAAAAGGGCCAACAGGCAGCTCAGCAGGCTGGTTTGAATCCAGGCTGCACTGAAGCTCTGCAGGCTGGTTTGAATCCAGGCTGCACTGAAGCTCAGCAGGCTGGTTTGAATCCAGGCTGCACTGAAGCTCAGCAGGCTGGTTTGAATCCAGGCTGCACTGAAGCTCTGCAGGCTGGTTTGAATCCAGGCTGCACTGAAGCTCTGCAGGCTGGTTTGAATCCAGGCTGCACTGAAGCTCTGCAGGCTGGTTTGAATCCAGGCTGCACTGAAGCTCAGCAGGCTGGTTTGAATCCAGGCTGCACTGAAGCTCTGCAGGCTGGTTTGAATCCAGGCTGCACTGAAGCTCTGCAGGCTGGTTTGAATCCAGGCTGCACTGAAGCTCAGCAGGCTGGTTTGAATCCAGGCTGCACTGAAGCTCAGCAGGCTGGTTTGAATCCAGGCTGCACTGAAGCTCTGCAGGCTGGTTTGAATCCAGGCTGCACTGAAGCTCAGCAGGCTGGTTTGAATCCAGGCTGCACTGAAGCTCTGCAGGCTGGTTTGAATCCAGGCTGCACTGAAGCTCTGCAGGCTGGTTTGAATCCAGGCTGCACTGAAGCTCTGCAGGCTGGTTTGAATCCAGGCTGCACTGAAGCTCTGCAGGCTGGTTTGAATCCAGGCTGCACTGAAGCTCTGCAGGCTGGTTTGAATCCAGGCTGCACTGAAGCTCTGCAGGCTGGTTTGAATCCAGGCTGCACTGAAGCTCAGCAGGCTGGTTTGAATCCAGGCTGCACTGAAGCTCTGCAGGCTGGTTTGAATCCAGGCTGCACTGAAGCTCTGCAGGCTGGTTTGAATCCAGGCTGCACTGAAGCTCAGCAGGCTGGTTTGAATCCAGGCTGCACTGAAGCTCTGCAGGCTGGTTTGAATCCAGGCTGCACTGAAGCTCTGCAGGCTGGTTTGAATCCAGGCTGCACTGAAGCTCAGCAGGCTGGTTTGAATCCAGGCTGCACTGAAGCTCTGCAGGCTGGTTTGAATCCAGGCTGCACTGAAGCTCTGCAGGCTGGTTTGAATCCAGGCTGCACTGAAGCTCTGCAGGCTGGTTTGAATCCAGGCTGCACTGAAGCTCTGCAGGCTGGTTTGAATCCAGGCTGCACTGAAGCTCTGCAGGCTGGTTTGAATCCAGGCTGCACTGAAGCTCAGCAGGCTGGTTTGAATCCAGGCTGCACTGAAGCTCAGCAGGCTGGTTTGAATCCAGGCTGCACTGAAGCTCAGCAGGCTGGTTTGAATCCAGGCTGCACTGAAGCTCTGCAGGCTGGTTTGAATCCAGGCTGCACTGAAGCTCAGCAGGCTGGTTTGAATTCAGGCTGCACTGAAGCTCAGCAGGCTGGTTTGAATCCAGGCTGCACTGAAGCTCTGCAGGCTGGTTTGAATCCAGGCTGCACTGAAGCTCAGCAGGCTGGTTTGAATCCAGGCTGCACTGAAGCTCTGCAGGCTGGTTTGAATCCAGGCTGCACTGAAGCTCTGCAGGCTGGTTTGAATCCAGGCTGCACTGATAACACGACTAGGTTTTGTTAAGTGGAAACCAGTTTAATGAAATATTAAGCAATACTGAAGCTGCAGCTCCCAGTTCAAGATCTTTTCTCTTTCCTAATTGGATTTTCTTTTTCATCTGCTTGCTTTCAGGTAACCTCTCAAACAGACTGCTCCTTTACTGGGCGCACGCTTACTCATCAAAAGCTGCAATGAGTCTCTGTCCTTGAGCACATGAAGACATGGAGCAGTTCACACGAGGCAGTGAGATCTCTGACAGTTTTATCAATCACATTTATTTCTTTCAAGCTAATGAATTCCCAGCCATATCTCACCAACAGTTTTTTTTTTTTTTATCATTCAATATTCAATAGTTTTTTATATTTTTTTTAATTAACTGTTTATTTTATTCTTATATTTTTAATACCGTTTTGGATTTTGTGTAATTCGGTTTTGTACACATTGTATACCAGATATTAACTGTTTCTAACAAAAAAAGAAATCAAGAATAATATGGACTTAAATATATATTTATTCTTTTTTGTAATACAGCAAATTGTTTTTTTTATACTATTAACATTTTATTAAAAATATTTTACGGTGTTGCATGTTGGAATTATTTTGTGTTTTTTTCACATCACAACACATTTTCATAATACGATGGTGATTTTGTATTTTGTTGAACGGGGTCAATGAAGGAGGTTTTGGGAGAGGTTTTAAACATACAGTATGTATCAGTGCAACATTGTTATGTATATATGTTTGCTCACATACTTGAACAACTGGCGAGTGTCAGTCATGGCAGTCGAGAGGGTATAGCAAACGCATGAAAAATAACCAAGTAGAACAATTATATCATCCTGTCAAAATGCAATAGAGAAGTACAAACTCACTCCAACATATTATGAGGGAAAGGGCTGTATCCTGCACGTCTTGGTTTTGTTTTTAGGTTTGTTTGTACGCTTTGCCATTTTGCTGTTTTCATGTGTTTTTTTTTTTTTTCTATACTGTTTTCGTTTTGAAAGAGCAATCGGGGCAGTGGTGTTACCCGAGTGCTGTAGTTTTCCAGACGGCAGTAGGGTTTTGGGTTCTGTTGTGCTCTGGTCCTGAGCTCACTTTGATTAAGATGTTCAGTTCTAATGCCACTCTCTGCCGTGACGGAGGTGCTTGTCAGCCCGTGAGGGAGTTTGGGATCTCTGTGTGTTTTAGAAAGACCGTGCTGTTGCTTGCATGTGGCTTGATGGGAGTTTGGAGGGGGTCAGACATGAGGGAACTGATACCAGAGGCAGAAATGAATGCTCCTTAAAAGAATGAGAAAGCGTCTTTACGTTTTGAATCCGCTTCATGTTCCTATTCCTTTTTATGCAGCTCGTTATTTTTTTTAATAAGTAAGTGCTCCATTTCCTTGCAGAGGTTCTCGCACAATTTTAATACATACACGCTGGCATGTCATTAGACATCTTTTCCCATTGAATGTCTATTTACCTGAAGCCCAGGTGCACCTGGGTTTGAAATGTTTGCTAGTCTCAGCCAGGACCTCAGAGCAAGGTGGCAGCCCATTTAATTAAGCCCTTTGGCGCACTTGGCATGTTTGTCTGGGAGGTGCCAATGGCAAACCAGGTCAAGATTGAGGTGCACTGTTGGAGCATTGCGGGCAAGCTTGTGTATGCTTTTGGTCACCTTTCACAAGAACAAAATAGCAATAATAGCAAACTTGCACCAAAGCGACCAAAGGAAGGAAGAGCTATTTCTGACCCACTGGCTATGCTCTAGCAATTACAATTACATATGAGAAGCTTCTCCTGTAATCTTTTATAAGTTATGAGGTGTCTTCGTAAGAGTAATGAGTGGTTTTTAAATGCAGAGCAATGTAATTGGATGCGGTAGTAGTTAGCCACATGTCTCCATTTAGGTTTTCATGAGATACACAACTGGATGATGCAGTTTGCATGCTGACGTTCAGAACAGAAATAAATGAGACGCATGTGGAGGGTTCTTACAAAGCTAGGCAACTCCACCAGTATTTACCTTGCATGCAAACTATTCCAATTGATTGAGGGCAGCAGTGTGGACTAGTGGTTCGGGCTCTGGACTCTTGACTGGAGGGTTGTGGGTTCAATCCCCAGTGGGGGACACTGCTGTTGTACCCTTGAGCAAGGTACTTTACCTAGATTGCTCCAGTAAAAACCCAACTGTATAAATGGGTAATTGTATGTAAAAATAATGTGATATCTGTATAATGTGAAATAATGTGATATCTTGTTACAATTGTAAGTCGCCCTGGATAAGGGCGTCTGCTAAGAAATAAATAATAATAGAAATAATTAACCAGTCGCTGAACTCTGCAAAACAAATAGCAACATGCGCTTCTGCTTTAAAACGTGTAGTCGTGATGTTGTTACGTGGGGTGTCTTTAGTGTTGTATGTAAGGTGATTCTTGTTTTCAAGTGTGAACTCTGTACTTTAATGACACAATTACAGAGGGTGTGAGGGCGTCAGGGAGCAGCTGGAAGTCCATCTACTAGGGGAACAAGTCTCACTATATGGTGGTTTTAAACAATGCAGAGCCAGACAAAACCTGAAAATATGTGTGTGATTTATTATAAGGTTATAGCTGGAACTCCTTTGACAAAGAAGATATGTTTAAGAGATCACCGCCTCCTGTCTATCACAGCATACTCAGCCCTCTATGAAGAGGTATGATTGGGATTGGGCTGGTGTGGGCACCTTAGTTAGCTTTTTTGTTTATCTTTTTTTTATTTGTAAATAGCGATGGGTTGCATTTGTTTTTTGTTCTTGTTTGTTGGTTTGGGATTGCACACCAAGGTAATGTTTACTGGTCAAAGTGTGAGCTGAGGCTTTGATATTGATAAATAATGGTTTGGGAGTTGGAACAGCAGTTGAAAGTCATGTAAATAGATTTGCATAGAGTTTTCCTTTCATGTTGGGGAGAGGGCTAATCACTTCTCTCAGATAAGCTTGTTTACATTTTAAACAAACATCTGCTGGTTGACTTTAGGAAGGTACTCCTCTCTGATATTTAAAACACCTACACTTTTATGGCGCCTCTTTTTTTTACGACAGCAAAACTGTGGCAGCACAGCCCCGTTCGTAGAGTGGAAACTGTTTTTACTGAAAGAAAGAAAGACTTACGAATTGATTTCAATTTCATTTTGACTCTGAAACCCAGTCCGACTTGCTGTTTACATGCAAAGCTGATGAGCTGAAATGAAGCGCCGTGTGAGAATGGCACAGAAGAATGAGAACACACTCGTATAGTGCCTTCACTTACAGTTTGCCTTCATCTTTTGTACTTCAATTAATCCAGTCCCTGGTGTGTCTGTTAGTAAATATAGTTTTGTGTACCAGCAAAATATACTTTAAATGCTCTGTCTTAATGGAGCAAGGCATAAGCCATGTAAAATGTCATATTTTTGTGTAACTAGTCAAAACTGCATTAGAAACTCTCTATCCACAAACAAACCAGGCCCACAAACCACAATTTACTTTCATAAACCACAATTTACTTTCATAAAAAAAGGTTGGCAAGGTGCTCATTTCAAGCAACTCTTTCCAAACATAATTAGCTTCAAATGTAAAATGATTGCAGAAGCTGCATTCAGTGATTTTCATTAAGCGCAAGTTGTCGTTTTTTGTTTTAAATTTCTTTTACAGGGTTTTTTTTTTGGGGGGGGGGGGAGCGAGGCAGGGCATAGTTTTAATTGACTCCATAATTTCACTGAAATGGCGAGAGGAAAAGGAGGGAGATAACAGCTTTCTTTTCATACAACAAAAAATGTTGGTTCCCTCGTTGCACCAGTGGCCATTTGGAATCCTGATATTTAACCAGCCAGATAGTTCTACTTGTCGCTAATCCTGTTGGCATTGAGAAGCTAGTTCAGGTAATGTGGCCAATTTGAGCTCACTCTCTGGTAAGCGCTTTATAAAGAACTGTGCTGTTGTGCCTGTGTGGGTTTTCTTTTAAATTATAATGCTTTTTCTGTGAAGAAAGACACTTAAGAAACTCTACACAAGATCAGTGGAGGAATCCTCAGCCTCATTTAAATCAATTAAAGACACTACTAATTGCGTATTCCAGTTTTCATTCATGATTCCCTGTGCAAGATAGATCGATAATGGGGATGTGCATTATATCTGAATTATATCTGAAGGCTGGCCTTAGAATCATCCCCCTTTAGGCTGTTACTGTTGACCTTTAAAATACATTTTTTGCTCTTTTTTTTTTGTTTTGGAGCGTTTTTGAATGCTTATCTTTAGTTGGCTGATCAATTATATTTCCACAAAGGGCCTGATTCGATCAGTTAATTTGTATTCCTTTAATATATCGATCTACATTGACCCTTAAATATAGTTTTAGGTTCTATGGAGGGATGGATAGATAGTTAGAGGGGTAGATTGATAGAAGGAAGGAGAGGTGGGTTGATAGATGTGTCCCCTTCTTCCTCACTGTTCCCCAGGGCTGGAGGGGGGGGGAGAGAAGGGGTGTTTCAAAGGCTCCTGACCCCAGTGCACTCAAACACTTCAGCCTGCTTTTCATGCACGCCCTGTCTCCTCCCCTGATGTATTTGTTTACAGCTGTGCACAGACAGGCCCCCTGCTGAGCTGTTTGATCAGGGCTGTCCTCTCAGATCCTGCCAGGGAGGCTTGGAAAGGGGCTGACCCCGCTGACAGATGGTCATCGAGTGTGTGACTCGCTCGGCTACCGCAGCGCTGACTGAGGGAAGCAGAGGGGCTGTGGTCCTGGGGCTGACCAGGCAGGGTTGGTTTGTTTGTTTGTTTCTAGAGATATGACTGACTGAGTCTTCCAGTGGGGTCCAAGGCTAGATTACAAAGACCTGAAAACAGAACGATCCCCATCTCTGTATCCCATTACTATCCCAACGCCTGAATGCAGCCACCGTTCCAATGCATTTTTGTTCTTTTAACCCCTTTATATAAAAACTCAATACCTAATAATAATAATAATAATAATAATAATAGGCACATGCGCTTGTATGGGGGACTATTTTAGAAAAGAGTCAAATAGAAAAAAAGAGAGTGAAAAATCTACAAGACTTCAGTGTGACAATTTCAGTGTCAGTTTACCAGGCTGTTTATAAATATCAGAGCCCCCCCGGCACATCTTACATGTGCACTCCTCTTCAACCATGGGGGGCTGCATAGACTCGGACGCAGGCGCCCGGGCTTATACATGAAACCTCCTCTCTTACTTTTAACGGAGCATCTTTGTTCTGTCTTTAGGTCCTGTGTGGGTGAGTCTCTGACCAGCTCAGTGTCTATCTATAGGTACAGATGTATGGATCTAATCATACCGGCTGATTCTTCAGCAGTCCCTTCACTCGATAGCTTCAGGTGGGCGCTTTCCTGTTAGTCCTAATACACACTGGCAGGAGTGTGGAGTAGTGGTTAGGGCTCTGGACTCTTGACCGGAGGGTCGTGGGTTCAATCCTAGGTGGGGGGGACACTGCTGCTGTACCCTTGAGCAAGGTACTTTACCTAGATTGCTCCAGTAAAAACCCAACTGTATAAATGGGTAACTGTATGTAAAAATGATATCTTGTAACAATTGTAAGTCGCCCTGGATAAGGGCGTCTGCTAAGAAATAAATAATAATGGGTCATTTTAAAAAGATCCTTGGGGTAATCCAGCACTTACCCAGCAGTTAGCTTTTAGCACTCAGAACTATTTCAAACTCTCAAAGGGAGGCACACTGTGGAGTCTGGAGTTGAAGTTCTTGTTGCTGTGAGAGGGAGAGAGATCAGTCTGTGATGAACACTTGGATCAGGACGTTTGAGGTGAGGCAGTGACAGATTGTTAGGACAGCTTGGGTGTCAGGTAATACAAAGAAGCCCTTAACTTTAACACCACCCTGATGAACAACAAGGCAAGGAGCTATCAATTAAACCGAACCCTGAATGAGTTGAATAAGGGACTAATTGAAGATCCACTGGCAAGGTAGTGCATTCCATCTGCTGAAGGAAGAGACTGGGTTTGAAGCAAGAGGCTCTCCTAGGGGGTTAGGTCTTGTCGTCGACATAATGTGGCTGAAACTGTATAACAAGCATTTGTGATAACCCATTAATTTACTGTAATTTGGGTTTAATGACCATTTGAACCTTCAACCAGCAAATAAAGGCTAAATTCATTGTCATGATTCTTTGGTCTGATTTTGGTCAAAATAGTTTACTAGCAAATAAGCAGTTTTGGGGGGAAATTCTTATTTTTACAACTTAGTTAAGATTACTTTGAAATATATAAAATGTACTGTGTGGGTTTTATTTCTTTATTTATTTTGGCTTGTAGAGAAGTTTGCATTTTTAAATGAAGATTTGTCAGCGTTAGCACATACATCAAAGTGTTAAGAGCAGTCCCAGTGTTGTAAGAGACATGGGAGAGGGCTTGGAAGTCCACTGTGCTTTTTATAGACCCGTTTTACAAGAAATACCCTTTGTTGTAATGTATTGTGTATTTAACTAAACACAAACCATTCAAGTGTGGCAAAGTGTGTGCCGTGACCCCATTCTAACCTTGCCCTGTAAAAAAAACATTTCATTTCATTGGAGAATTAGAAGTTATGTCAGGTTAGCAATGTTAGCAATGGACAAAGCCTGAACCCAGGATATTCTGGAAGTGCATAGCCAATGCATAGCCATTCAGAAGGTTCAACTACACAATGATAAAGGGATCAGTTACAAGTTTTACTAATAAGGGGCAGGAAAACGAGAGCTTCACCTTTTAAAGATGCACGGACACCACCTGCATGTTTTTGACACATCAGTCTTATTGAATCTTTCCGATCTGCAGGCAGTGCTACAAACAGGTGAGCTGTAAAGCACACGAAGCATTTGTATTTATTGTGTTGTATTAAGTAACATAATGTAGAGCAAACCATGCAAGCAAGCAATGTGACATTCAAAGAGGTGGGCAGTGAAAAACAATCCTGGTTTATACCTAGGACATATGAAAATATATAATTCAATACAAATGATCATTGAATTTGCAACAAGCAAAAAATATGATGCTTGTATGAATTATATATTCATAATGTACTAATCAATATTAGAGGACCCCAACACTGACATGCCACAGCCCTGGGCCCCAGCAGATCAAAGTGAATGAATAATCTTGGGTCTGCTTTATGGAGCGGTATTTTCAGGAACACTGAAAAGAAAAACCGTTCATGACCCCCACGCCAAAACCAACCCATAGCGGACTCTTCATTACCGCAGAGTCCGGGATTCCTGGCAAAACCGGATTAGGCTGAACGTCAGACGTCGTTTCCATACAATTTTAAACTTTAAAGTCAAGCGTAAAAATTGGATAAAAAAAAAAGAGAACGAAAAATGTCAATACTCATTTTATAGGCTGTTATATTCCTGTGTTGCATGTTACTTTAAATGTACAGATTGCTCCGATGTCAATATAACCTACGCCACGTCTTTTACTTAAAATATTCGATCAGTTTATGTCTTCAAAGTTCACATTAAAGTTTATTTTCTCAAATTGGCCCTTTTAACTAGATCCTCTTAACAACCCGTAACAAGCCAATGAATGGCAGCCTTTTCTAACATTAAGGGTGTTAGGCACCATGCCCAACATCAAAGCTCATCTCCGCTCCACATTTTCATTGTATCGTCTTCTGCTGCTCAATGATTTTTGCTGACAACCCCACTCCCTCGCTCTTTCTTTTTCTCTCTCATTACTTGGAAATTATCGCATTCGCTTTTTATTTATTTATTTAGTAATTATTATTTAAAAATGTGTGATCCCTCCCCCCACCCCTTCTCCTTTTAAAAACTGACATTCACACTTGTCTTCTTGCGTCGTCTCTCACCCCCTGCCCCCACTCCCTTCTCGTTTAGTAATTGTTATAAGCTTGCCCGTGGGTGCATTTTCCATTGTCCTCCAGAAATCCAGACATTCCGCGGTCCGGCCCAGATAAAGCGCTCATCACTTCAAAGAGAAGTGCTAAGAGTTTAACCCCGAGCAAGAAAAGGAAATGGACAATGGGGGCAACTGAGAGCAGCGAGTGACCGCAGTGTGTTCAAAGGGCACGCTTTCGTATGTTTTAAAAAAAAATTTATTCACGTTTATAGGAGCCCTTGTGGACATTTGTCGATACCAGGGACCCACCCCTGGGAGTTCCTAGCGGATTTCATTATAGGGGTGCAGATTTCCGATAGGAGGAAACTAAAACGACTGCCTGGTTCATTCGTCGCTCTTTAAAACGAAGAACAGACGGTTAGGTTTATGCCACACAACGCCACTCAAAGCAATACATGCTTGCGTGTGCCTGAACGAATACCACAGAAACGTTTTAAAATTTTAAATTAAAACTGAACACAAAAAGCGAGTCCAGTTAACGTGTTTTCCCGGATTTAAAATCTTAAGGAGGCTTTGCAAAAAGGTTATAACCTGTTTGGCAAATAATAGTTAATTACGATTTAATTAAATCAATTTAACTTCACTCACTGTTTGCTACGGTTTGAATTAAAAATAAGGAGCTAGCGTGTTCTGTATTATCAATTAAATAGAATCATAGTCTTAATAAAGTTACGGGAGAAAAAAAACTAAAAGCAACTGGTCTCACAATCAACACTTTTCCAAGAGCTTGATTCAACGGAGTCAAAAAGGGACATCACGTGATCAAGAATAATAAAACACGAAAACGAACTGCCCCTAACTATAGTATACCCAGAGCGCTAGTTCCATGCCTCAC
The DNA here is from genome assembly GCF_902713425.1 of Acipenser ruthenus. Lineage (NCBI taxonomy): Eukaryota > Metazoa > Chordata > Actinopteri > Acipenseriformes > Acipenseridae > Acipenser > Acipenser ruthenus. The sequence goes on from NC_081207.1 coordinate 1,229,918, forward strand.
TGTACACTATACCCAGAGCGCTAGTTCCGTGCCTCACTGTACACTATACCCAGAGCGCTAGCTCCGTGCCTCACTGTACACTATACCCAGAGCGCTAGCTCCGTGCCTCACTGTACACTATACCCAGAGCGCTAGTTCCGTGCCTCACTGTACACTATACCCAGAGCGCTAGTTCCGTGCCTCACTGTACACTATACCCAGAGCGCTAGCTCCGTGCCTCACTGTACACTATACCCAGAGCGCTAGTTCCGTGCCTCACTGTACACTATACCCAGAGCGCTAGCTCCATGCCTCACTGTACACTATACCCAGAGCGCTAGCTCCGTGCCTCACTGTACACTATACCCAGAGCGCTAGTTCCATGCCTCACTGTACACTATACCCAGAGCGCTAGTTCCGTGCCTCACTGTACACTATACCCAGAGCGCTAGTTCCATGCCTCACTGTACACTATACCCAGAGCGCTAGTTCCATGCCTCACTGTACACTATACCCAGAGCGCTAGCTCCATGCCTCACTGTACACTATACCCAGAGCGCTAGTTCCATGCCTCACTGTACACTATACCCAGAGCGCTAGCTCCATGCCTCACTGTACACTATACCCAGAGCGCTAGTTCCGTGCCTCACTGTACACTATACCCAGAGCGCTAGTTCCGTGCCTCACTGTACACTATACCCAGAGCGCTAGTTCCGTGCCTCACTGTACACTATACCCAGAGCGCTAGTTCCGTGCCTCACTGTACACTATACCCAGAGCGCTAGCTCCGTGCCTCACTGTACACTATACCCAGAGCGCTAGTTCCGTGCCTCACTGTACACTATACCCAGAGCGCTAGTTCCGTGCCTCACTGTACACTATACCCAGAGCGCTAGTTCCGTGCCTCACTGTACACTATACCCAGAGCGCTAGTTCCGTGCCTCACTGTACACTATACCCAGAGCGCTAGTTCCGTGCCTCACTGTACACTATACCCAGAGCGCTAGTTCCGTGCCTCACTGTACACTATACCCAGAGCGCTAGTTCCGTGCCTCACTGTACACTATACCCAGAGCGCTAGTTCCGTGCCTCACTGTACACTATACCCAGAGCGCTAGTTCCGTGCCTCACTGTACACTATACCCAGAGCGCTAGTTCCATGCCTCACTGTACACTATACCCAGAGCGCTAGTTCCATGCCTCACTGTACACTATACCCAGAGCGCTAGTTCCGTGCCTCACTGTACACTATACCCAGAGCGCTAGTTCCATGCCTCACTGTACACTATACCCAGAGCGCTAGTTCCATGCCTCACTGTACACTATACCCAGAGCGCTAGCTCCATGCCTCACTGTACACTATACCCAGAGCGCTAGTTCCATGCCTCACTGTACACTATACCCAGAGCGCTAGCTCCATGCCTCACTGTACACTATACCCAGAGCGCTAGTTCCGTGCCTCACTGTACACTATACCCAGAGCGCTAGTTCCGTGCCTCACTGTACACTATACCCAGAGCGCTAGTTCCGTGCCTCACTGTACACTATACCCAGAGCGCTAGTTCCGTGCCTCACTGTACACTATACCCAGAGCGCTAGTTCCGTGCCTCACTGTACACTATACCCAGAGCGCTAGCTCCGTGCCTCACTGTACACTATACCCAGAGCGCTAGCTCCATGCCTCACTGTACACTATACCCAGAGCGCTAGCTCCATGCCTCACTGTACACTATACCCAGAGCGCTAGCTCCATACCTCACTGTACACTATACCCAGAGCGCTAGTTCCGCGCCTCACTGTACACTATACCCAGAGCGCTAGTTCCGTGCCTCACTGTACACTATACCCAGAGCGCTAGTTCCGTGCCTCACTGTACACTATACCCAGAGCGCTAGCTCCGTGCCTCACTGTACACTATACCCAGAGCGCTAGTTCCATGCCTCACTGTACACTATACCCAGAGCGCTAGTTCCATGCCTCACTGTACACTATACCCAGAGCGCTAGTTCCATGCCTCACTGTACACTATACCCAGAGCGCTAGTTCCATGCCTCACTGTACACTATACCCAGAGCGCTAGTTCCATGCCTCACTGTACACTATACCCAGAGCGCTAGTTCCGTGCCTCACTGTACACTATACCCAGAGCGCTAGTTCCGTGCCTCACTGTACACTATACCCAGAGCGCTAGTTCCATGCCTCACTGTACACTATACCCAGAGCGCTAGTTCCGTGCCTCACTGTACACCCACAGCGCTATCAACACAGATGCGTTCCACTTGATAAAAATACCTCAAATAACATTATCTATAGCAGCGTGAATTCCGTTGAGTTTGCAATCAATCCCCGCTCATAGGCAAACGTTTCCATTTGCTCCACTGGAAAACGTTGCAAACAAACAAGCATAAAGCGGAAAAAAAAACAAAAATATATAAATAAATGGTGACGCTTTACTTGAAGTTGACCTCTGTATCGTACTTTAGTGACACCTCCGTAACCTCCCCGTAACCCCGTTCGCCGGACTTCATTGCAATTCCCAAGCAGACAAGAGGATGATAAGCCCCGCCCCGGTTTCCCTCGCCCGGGCACAATGCTTTACAATGCGCCATTGCAGCCTGTGAAGTTGTAATAAAGGGTCACGAAGCGGGGTAAGGAGGCGGTCAACATCAAATAATCCTCCGTGCCGCTGCTTTACAGCTGCCTAATCAAAAACAAATCTGCACGCTTTACCACAGCGAGCTGTCATACATCTACATGGTGTTAAGCAGGTGTCACCAGGACCCCATGAGCTGAAGGGCGGTTCCTGCTCCACTGTACCAACCAATCTTACGCGTCTCTTCTTGCGTTGCAAACATGTCGCTATTGTTTCTATGAGCCCCAAGCAATATTATATACGAATCCATTAGTGAGTAACACTACTACTACTACTACTACTACTACTAATAATAATAATAATAATAATCATAATAATACCCGTATGTCAAAACCAATAACAGTCAATAACAGAACATATTTCTACAAAACGTGCATTAGGTTGAGTTGAGGTTAATTCATAATAAATACGCGTGTGTTACTTGTGCCTTTCAATTGTTAGTGATTAATAGCAGGTACCACATGCATTGTTCTACTCTTCCAGCCCAGCGGTAAGACGAGCATCTCCAGACAGCGAAGCAGCCGTGCATGCGCAGAAGTACAAGTTGCTTAGTTGATTAGAGTTCGCCATCCCATCCCATACATTATAGGACATCATCTCCACATCGCAGTACAGTTTCGTGCCCAGTAATCACTTCTGCACGGTTCTTCTGGTGCCAGGTAAGTCTGTCCACAAGCCCGAGTCTGGGATCTTTTACAGGGCTTGCTTTGCTGAAAAGCCGGGCTGCGGTAATATTTCACCCTGTGGTTTGGCTAGAATGTGCGCGTTTGTAAAATAAATTTCAACCACAGCAACCACTTCCGACCGAATCAGATAACCGATTTAATCAGATATAACTTAAAGGGACATGCCCTAAACTGTGCTGGGGATTGGATATTACATTTGGCATACTTGTCTGTGGTATATAGTCAACATATTTGTGTTGCAGCTATGGGAATTGGATGAATGCGTGATAACTAGTCTTGCATAGGTTTAAAATCTGAGAGGGAGTCAAGGATAACTGAGACTTTGAAATAGTGGGCCATATTCACAAGCTCTTTTCTGAATGATATAAAATGTGATGCTTATGAAAACTGTTCTAGACTGACATGAACCACAAAGTGTGGCATGTTTCACTAACAGAACATGACCTCACTGGACCTGCGTTGGGTATGGGGTTCAGTTTATACATTCCTGATAACTTTTACCGATTCTACACCGCCCCTCCCCACCGAATAAAGTGCCAGCGCCTGTATTATTACACATCGCCATGAATACACATGAGCTACTTCATAATCAAAATGGCTCGTTCTTTTGAAATAAAGTTGCGTTTTGCCTTGATGAGGAAGTAAACATCCCTAATCTTGTCGGGAATACGACATTGAGACTGCTGAAGTAATTTCCTATAAGCCTTCTTTGTTCTGCTCTCTGTAATAAACATCAAAGAGAGGCTTGTCGTTGTTTCTGTGTTAGACTAGATATGCTGAAAATGCGGTTCAATAAAAGAGCAAATGTACAGCAACAACACAGGAGCAGCTAAAATACGAGCGAGCAGAAACAGCGGCACGAGATAACGTCGCTAACGGTGTATTACTTATTTTATTTAAAAAAAAAAAAAAAAAAAGAAAAACATTTTTGCATACATGCGCATCAGGGATCAAAATTTAAACGAAGAAACACCAGACTGACTTTCTTGTAGTTAAAAAAAACTTTGAATGCAAGGCTAATGATAGGTTTCCGAGGTCTGGTCTTTAGGGCGTATTGTTAAGTAACCGGTCTGAAATTGAAGTTTGTAATTGTATCACTCTGCCCTACCTTGCAACAGGCGTCACTGCATGTCGCACACTGTCAGGGCTACACCCCTCCTTACACACACAGAATCCCACCAGCACCAATCAGGGGTTTGCATTCATATAATAAATGCATATCCCAGAGACAGTGGGAGACTGTGGGAGACGGAGGATAGTCCGTGTACTGTAATGTCCGTTATTGCACAGGATTTCAAACATTACTGCTTTTGAGATGTCAGCTCAAACAATATAGCTGTGTCTGAAAGCACCAAGAACCCTCCCAACCACCCCGTGACCGCAGAGTCCACATATGAAAGATGCGGTCCGGTTTATAAGACACATTGGACAAGCTGGGAACTACCGCCCTCCCCTTTCCCTCCTCAGATGTGTAGAATGTGACCTTAGCCTGTTTCATGCGGAGCAAAAAAACATTATCTTGGGAAGCAAATATAGCCCCATATGTTACATGGAATCTTTAACCTATAGTTAGGAGACTCCTGTCGGGCACAGAATTCCCATGGGAAGCATTCAAGCTTAGAATAGTTTATCTATAAGGGTTGAAGGTGGGCATCTAGTGCGCGCGCACACACACACACACACACATAGAGTATCTGCATTTTAATCTATATTAAGTGCTGTATAAGTACGATCTATGCCACAAGTTGTTTAGTGGCAGTATCACTTTTTAATCCATTAATTTAATTATATCTTGTTCTTTAAAGTTAATTTTCAACTTCAAAGGAGCACAATAGCCTTTGAAGTACCGTGGGGTAGGATAAACCGCAGCGTCTCATCTCCCCTTAACGTTCCTTCCAGGGACGTTAAGAAAGTCACCCCGCATTTAACACAGAAGAGGGATTTTCAGCAAAATACTCAGTTGGCAGGTTTATACGGTGTTAAAAGGTCATGCCCTTATAAAGCTGACGAAAGCTTTTAAAAGTTAACCTTTTTTTAAAACGATCACAACGGTATGCGGCTGCTTGGTAGAAATTAAGAATTATTATTTAACATATGCTCATTTATGCATTCTTTGTTTGTATATATTTCAAAAGAAGGAAACTATAACCGTTTCCTATAAACGTTATAAACTATAAACGGGGGTATGCGTTCTTAACATTCCTAAAGACATTAAGTGCAAAAGATATAGTCATATTTCAACAGAAATCGAACACCTTGGGCTTCTAAGGCTTGTGTTGTGACTCAAATCCCCCCCTTCTGTGTTCCAGACAGTAAATGGTTAAACCCAAAATATGCAACCCTTTAAAGTGGAGAAAAGAAGCCTGTGCCTTTAACGTTTATGTAGCAACAGAAGGAGTGTCGGTATAATGCTATTGGGGCGGCAGATCACTTACTTCTGACGTTCCAAAGCCTCGGGGAGTTGGCTCAAGATTGCTTGTCTTTGATAAGGTCCTTGCAACTTAATAGCAACTTTGCTTTCAAAAAACGAATAAACTCTCATTAAAAAAAAATCGAACGAGCCGCGATGTATGTCTAGGTGTCTGTATTATTAGATAAAAGGACGAGATGCAGAACAGAAACGTTGTGTTTTTTTTACAGTGAGTAAAACGAGATCATTATTTTATACACCCCTTGCTGGACCAGGCCGTCGGTTCCTCGCTTTGATGTCCACAGCTAAACCTACAGAACAGTTTTTGTTAGGAATTACAATAGCCCGGAGGACATTTGGAGCAAGCAATGACTGCTTGAATCACAACCTGTACTGAAGGCAAACGGGCTCTTTTTAAAAGGGGGGGAAGTCCGATTTTAAACCCAGAACGAAACGCACCGCGGCTCAGTGCAGATTGTGGATTACTTTTTTCCCTGCGTGAAAGAGAGAAAGCAAGGTGTTTTGTTTTTTCCCAGGAGCTGAAAACTAATGGATCGATGGTAAGTTACAAGATTGCGTGTGATCCTGTCGGTGGCCCCTTCGGTTTGCTTTGATGTGCTCTTGAGTAGCTTTGAAGTTTTAAAAAAAAAAACCCATCTATTTTCGCCTTGGATTTTGGGCATTTAAAAAAAATAGAAATGTAGGTTTGTTTAAACAGACCGATGTTTGTGTGTGTGTATTTATATATATATATATATATATATATATATATATATATATATATATATATATATATATCAAAGAAAAACTGTTGTTTTAAAAAAAATAGGTGGGCTGTGATGTGTGCGCCGGATCCTCCCCCTTCTCCCCCTTCATAGTACACCCCTCTGATCTCTAAAGAGGCGCTGCGTGCTCAGTTGGGGGTCAGTCAGTGAATGGGACATGCAACTGGAGAGGCTGTGTTGTTAGTACTTCAGGAAACGCTGGGTTTGTGATTGCATTCGAAGCGTCCGTTCCTGCCGAGAAGCATTCGTGGATTATACTAGCTGCTACCCAGCGGACAACCTACCTATTGGATTTATAAATACAATAATACAGTTCACAGGACAGACACGAGCGCTCATTTGGAACGTATTGCCTTTTAACTCCATCCAGACCCAGGATAATGTAATGGTATGTCAGAGTGTTTTCTGTACAGCCTGTATTTATTGAGGGGCTGTCGCTGTACAGTTGGAATGGGATACTTTGCACGGAGGGATGCATTGTGTAGGCTATCCGAGTGTATGTGTTCTTTATATGCGGCTTTCCCAGCTTCAGTGTGGCTTTGATTGTATTCTTTTTGCGCACTCCTGGTGACTGTACACCCGCTGTTGAGCTGTGTTGTAACCCGAAGCAGTAAAGCAACCGTGTAGTGTTTTTTTTTTTTTTTTTTTCGAATGATAAGAATCTGTCGTTTGAAATTGAGAGTCGGGGAATCAGATCTTGGTCCTCGCATGCAGTTTTAAAGAATCAAGCCTAGTTCTGATATTTTGCATGGGGCCGGCGCGATGACAATACTGTAAGTCTGTTTGCATGTTTAACGCGTTGTGTATGGGGTTCCATTTTCCTTTTGCGTGCTTGGATGTGTTAATTATAGAGCACATCAGCGGGGCCTGCGCTAGTGAATGCTATACGCACGTCGAGTGGGGTTCATTTAAGATACAAAGCACTTTTTAACACTTTGAAGAGCACCGATGGGAGCTGTGTTTCTGATTTTGTCTGCCCGTTTTTTCAGTTAAGGGTATATGTGTGGGTTTAACGTTGGAAGTGATCGAGGATCATTACTGATCTCCATGGATTCGCCCATGCCCGCTCGTGTTTGAATACTTTCTAGTAATAATAGTATAGTGATTTGTATACGTGTATACTCCCTGAGAAATTGATTCTCTGCGTGTCGTGTTTAATACAGGCATGTGAAACAGATGGTACAGGATCCGTGAAGCATGCTGTAGATTTGTGTAAATATTAATTAAAAAGTTACACGTTTACAGAAATAGGTTTTTGTAAGAAATTTCAGGCCATATGCACGTTTAATTTATTACAGTAACGTTTATGATGAATGTTTTGAAGTCTTTGTTAACGGTAGTTTAATTAGTTGGGTTTTATTTTAAAAGTTTGTTTCCAAAATACAGAAGGCTACATTTGTTTAAATGATTTTTTTTTTCATGAATTGAATGTGTAAAGATGTTTTTTTTAATCAAATAGTTAAAATATTCAAAAGCATCTGCTTTTAATATTTCATTTAAAAAAAAACGGCCATTTGTAGGATTTACTTTACCGATAGCAAATTATTTGTGTTTTTGTTCTTTCAGAACCTTAAAGGGGACTGTGAATAGACTGTTTACTTCATTTCTTTGAAGTTGGGCGGTTCTGTTTTTGCTTAGATCCATTTTGATTCTTTTTTTTTCAGAGAGAAGGGCTGAGCAGACCCCCGCTGTCCTGTGAGATTACTGTGGCACTCTCAAAGGAGAACGCGAGACTCCGGCGGCGGCAGCAGCCCGAACCCGAGCCATGATTAGGACGCTTACGGACAGCTTCAGAGAAGATGCACCTCGACCTCCGGTACCAGGGGAGGAAGGAGAGTCCTCATGCCAGCCCCCGCGCAAGCTCGCCATGAAAACCCCAAAGGCGAAGACAACCGTCGCACCCCTCTCCTCGGACGCCACGCCGCGGAGGAACGAGGGTGAACTCGGGGAGCCCGAAGGCAGCGCCTCCCCGGACTCCCCACTCTCTCGGTGGACAAAGTCGCTGCACTCCCTGCTGGGGGACCAGGACGGTGCTCACTTGTTCAGGACCTTTTTGGAACGCGAGAAATGCGTTGACACTTTAGACTTCTGGTTCGCCTGCAACGGATTCAGGCAAATGGACCTCAAGGAAACCAAAACGCTACGAGTTGCCAAAGCTATTTACAAGAGGTATATCGAGAACAACAGCATCGTTGCCAAGCAGCTTAAACCCGCCACGAAAACCTACATAAGGGATAGTGTTAAGAAGCAGCAGATCGACTCTGCGATGTTTGATCAGGCGCAGACCGAGATTCAGACAACGATGGAGGAGAACGCCTACCAGATGTTTTTGACTTCTGATGTATACCTCGACTACGTACGGACCGGGGGCGAGAACCCGGCGTGCGCGAACCTGAACGGGCCAGGGAGTCTGAAAGTCGTGTGTGGCTACTTGCCTACCCTGAACGAAGAGGAGGAGTGGACTTGCAACGATTTCAAAGCCAAGGCGCTGGCATCTGTGGTGGGACTTTCTTCAAAATCGTTAAGGGCAACCGCATCACTGAGAACTACGGAAGTCATTGAAAATGGTTACAGGTAAGATTATGACAGCAAAAACGGGGCGGTCCGTGTATCCACTAAGTCTTGAATGAAAACTGCGGTGGTAATTCAATTTTAATTAAAAAAAAAAAAAAAAAAGTTAACTTTATTTTTAGTTTTTCCTTGATTAGTGGAGGTATGTCATAACATCATGTTCTCACCTGCTTCATATTCATGAAAGATGGGGAACGATATCAATGAGATCCATCTCCCTCATAACTTAGTGCACAGGCTGCCTGGGAAAGACGCCCTCTGGTGGCTCACTTGGTGTCCGCTCTACTTGTATTGGAAGGATGTTTGTTGAATGGAAGTTATTGGAACTAAGTTGGACTCCCATAGGCGGAGTAGTTGGACTGATATTTCATTAGACAGTAAAGACAGTGCTGTCTCAGATTTAACGGTGTAGCCTCCCCCCTACAACAAATCTACGTTTCAGTGCCCAGAACTATGAATTAAATTATAGTGGAATTCTGTTGTATTCGGTGCACGGTCCACTTACTCAAACTAACGGTCATGTTTGTTCTTTCGATTTCTGGGCATGACTAAACACTGTACTAAAAAAAAAAAAGAGCGGGCTGTTGTCGCATTTTATCAAGATAAGAGATAAGCAAAGCCTGGAAGGCATCCGTGCATTTCTCCTGTGTGCTATAGAGTACCGAACGGCAGGCAGGGTTAGTGCCTTTCACAAACAGAGCGGACCTGGGAGCTCTTGCGCGTGTTTTTAACTTGCATCTCTAGGAACTGGGTCCCTGTGAAGCATTCCTGATGCTAACTGCAATGGGAAACAGTCTACCCATCTGGGTGCAATTACAGTAATGTGGTCAAGAGAGAAAAAAAAAATACTGGAATTGCAGGAAAACAGAAACAGCTCTAATCAGTTTGCTTAAGATGTTTGAGGGTCTCCCCCCTCTCTCTTTTTATTACTGGGTATTTTAATAATGTGGACACTCTTACCCCTAAAACCCTCTAGTTGATACAGATGCTCCTAAAACATCCTTCAGTTAGAAACTATTGGTGGCAACTTACAAAAAACAAAACAAAACAAAAAGCAGTATAATTATTTTTTTATTGTGATTTCAGTGGGCGCTGGTGATATTAAACATCGCTTCCAAAACATGTTGCGCGCACATGCCAGCGCCGCTATATTAGCATAATCAGGGAATGATTACATGTTGGCCAAATAATAGGAGCAAGTTAAACACTTAAAGGGGCCGGGGTCCTGTGCAGATGTTGGGCAATTTGACATCAACACATTTATTCAGAGGTACTTAGGGGAGTTAATGGGCCCAGACCAAAAAAAAAAAAAAAAGTGCCCTGCCAAGCACAGCAGCGATAAAGGCTTGGATCTCAGACTGCTATGATTTACAGGTCAGTGCTGTGGCACTTCATCTCAAGTTACCATGCTTGATCAATACAGCCCAATCTTTCACAAAAGAACTCTCCTCTCGGACTCTTTCATGTCACAACTTCCATCTGAAGCATGTGGAACTCATTTGAATTCCACCACTACTCCACAACATGACCACGGCTAGTTTTATTACAGCCAGCTAGAAGCAGAGGGGAGGGGGGAGGGGGGAGGGGGGAGGGTGGAGAGGTCTTTTCTTCAACCGTAACTTCACAACACACACAAAAAAAATGGAAGTTAAAACTTCAGGTTTTTTTTTTGTTTTTTTACCTCCTTTTTTGTCTTCTCCTTTAAAATTGAATTTTGAAAAGCGTACTTGGGAGAGCGAAGTAAAATTAAAAAATAAATAAGTGAAGAAAAAGAATGCATTCCCAGCTGTGCTAAATACCTGACTCTGCAGCAATCACCATGGTTCAAACCTGAGCTGGAGCCTTGGGCTTTAGTCATGCTGCTGCTTCTCCTCTCCTAACAGTCCTCCCTGCAGTAGGCATTCTCATAAAGAAGAGGCCCTTCTTCCCCCTTCCTCTCTCACTCCAGTCCCCCCCCCTCCTCTCACTAGTGAAGCAGGAATGCTCCACAGCAGGGCACAGGAGAGGAGGAGGGGCACAGGGTTTGTTTGAGAAAACCGAGCGCTCAAGAGGTCGAAAAGTGAGAGACCGGGGGGCCAGAGGAACAAAGCCCAGAGATACTAGAATCTGGGGAAGTGCTGCTGTCCTTTAAGACAGCCGGGCTGCTCACTTCACTCAAGCTAGCCTCATCCAATTTCAGAGGCTGCTGTGGGGGAGGGGGGGGGGGGCATGAAAGGACATTAAAAGAAAGGGGGGGCCCTGCAGAGCATGCTGTCACATTCCTGAGGCCTCAGAGTCTTGTGTAAATGACTCTGATTATTAAAATCAGCGGACCCTGGCGAAAACAAAACAAAGGAGGGATCCTTTGAAGTTTAGAAACACGCACACACACAATGTTTTAAGAATACCTTTGAAAACTGCGCTATCGAAATCCCCTTATCAATCAAGCCACCAGCAAAACCGAAACCGAAACACTTTATCAACTTGGATTAAAAATGAAAGAAATACATTTTCTGCTGGACACCAGAATAGTTCCCATTTATTATTATTTATTATTATTATTATTATTATTATTATTATTATTATTATTATTATTATTATTTAACACCTTGTTTATTTCTTTTCAGGTCCTATAGACGTAAGGACCCTGTCAACCCGTACCATGTCAATTCTGGTCATGTGTTTGCTCCTGCAACCAGTGCGAACGACAGTGAAGTATCCAGCGACGCCATGACTGACGATTCCATGTCCATGACTGATAGCAGTGTGTAAGTACCACAGGGGAAAATACCATTTTAACACTGCATGTTTAATTAATGTTACCAGCAGACACAGCGCTGCCAAAGATATGTCCAAGGGCCCTATTTACATTTCAGTTTAGTTAATGGGTATCTCTTCGTGGTGCTACCGACCAGTTAACTATTGTTTGCTGTGTGCTTAAATTGATACCTAGCCATTGGAGTGGTAATTAACACCTACATAACAGGAGGCAGTGGAGCTGGGCAGGAGCTGGGGTACAGAGGGGTCCTCTTAAAGCAACAGGACACGCTTTCCTTCCTTTAAAATTAACACCAGTATAGGTAACGCAGTAGGTTTTGAAGTTTGTGGTGCTAATGTAATGCTAGTGCTGGATATCTAGCATTAAGAATAAACGCAAAAAAACACAGAGCCCCAGATTCCATGTTCATCTTCATCTTGAGGTCTGTTTGTGAGGTTTAGGAGCAACGATCTGACAATGTGTTGTAAATAGTCGAGAGGAAATGGCATCTTCACTGATTTTCATTTTTTGCTGTTTTTGTGCTGTCTGCTTGGTGTTGCTTTTCAGAAAGCGTTCTGGTTGTTTTTTTGTTTGTGTGATTTAAGGAATCAACAGTTCAAAGCTTTCAGATTTTTAACCCCCTCCCTCCCCTCTCTCTCTCTCTCACCCTTCCCTCCCCTCCCTCCTCCATGAGATCCAACAGATTTCAAAGGCCTTTTCTAATTATGTGATTGTTTTCCATTGAAAAGAAGCAGACATGTGGGCTGTGAGACTCGCTCATTGAAAAATGTTGGCAGTAAATGAAGGGAGGCTGAGTCACATGGTAATTTCATTTCTTCCTACTGGCTGTGGTTTTAGTGTGGTCATGTGTCAAGGGTGCATTCACGTTTGTGGACTGGGGTAGGGTCACCTGGGATTCACAGGGCCAGGATTAGGGCACCCTCTTCTATAGTGTGGCGCCGATTGTAGAAGCATACAGATGAGAGCAAGGAGTGAGAAATAAAGTGCATGGAGCATGAAAGGCTTAACTGAATCACTTTCAGCCTATTGTTCGTCTAGGGGAGCTTAGGGGGATAAGAGAGAAGCAGGATGCTTTTGAAAATTACTTGCACAACTGAATAAGAGATCCCCAGAATGCAGAGCATGAAAGGAGCCTGACTGTTTCTCCTGCCGTTGCAATAGCCAGGCCAGGGCAGGGGCGAGGGGGGGGTGGGGGAGGAGGGAGGAGGCTTGGCTGATTAAACTGCTGGATTCGTATAGAGGATTTGAAGAGCTCCGTGGTGCACTGTGGGTTGTTGGCCTTTTTATTTCTTTAGTGGAAAGTTTGGGGGTAGGGGGTACAGAAGAAAGAGAAGGGGTGGGGGTATCTGAAGTAGAATGGGGTTCCTCATTCCAAAGTCTATACTGGGGGAAGAGGGGTCCTGTAGTGGTGTGGGTATAGAAGGCAGTGCTGGTTGTTAGTTGAATTGCTTTGATGATGTGGAATATCTGTGTCAAAGATCTGGTTCTGTTGCTCCGACACTGTTTGGTCCCAGTGTAACCCTGGCAATGTGTTCTCCACTGACCATCCCATAACTGTGTGTGCTTTCTGAATTTAAAAATGAAGCTTCCATAAGCAGCATAGAAGAATTAGCAGCTTTTCTTTCGTTTTTATTTCATGTTGCCGCGTGAAATAGAAGCAGCTTTTTCGTTGGGGGAACAATTTGATTAGTGTGTCCTTTTTATTATAGTTAAAAGACACGCAGTGCACATTTAAATCTCATTTCTAGATAAAGGAAAAAAAGCTGATTTGGTGCTTGTATCTTATTTCTGGGTTTAGTTTGGACGCCGGGGAATGCTGCTGTGTGAACTTCAAACATTACCTTATCTTACAAACCAGCCTTTTGATGTGGGGAGATCAGAGGCTTGTTTCAGAGTCATTGCCAATGAAGATGGGAGGGGATGCTTATGTGCAGGAGCCGGGGATTTCAAAGCGCCAGTAAAACTGCATTTGGACTAGGTCGGGCACAGCTCACTTAAAAAAGGCTCCGATAATTGACCCAGCTTAAATGGCAGCTCACTGGAGTGCTGACTTCAAAAAAAGATTAAAAAAAAAAAAGCTGCAAGAAGTCTGGCTGAAGCCACGTGTTTATAATTCTAAGCAATATTTATTATTTCTTCAAAACGAAATATTCAAGTGTTGATTATTGCAAATGTGCCTCCTTTCATTCTGTTTCAGTTCTCATTAATACATGACAGTTTCAGCGAAATGTTGCAATGCATGCCCCTTGACTTGACTTCAGGAGAATAATACCCTCTCCCGCTGGCAGCCACTCCCCACACCGCTTCACTGCTACCTGTGTGCTTTGGAGACCCGTGGGGTTGACCTGGGTGTTTTTGTGTCGTCCACAGAGATGGGATTCCTCCGTACAGACTGGGGAAGAAACACTTGCAGCGGGAGATGCAGCGCAGTGTCAAGATGAATGGCCAGGTCTCGCTACCTCATTTTCCCGTAAGTGTCACCTCTCCCTCCCTCTCTGTCACTCTCGCGGTTCATCGTCGAAAGCAAAGTGCGTTTTCCTGCTTCTCAATATTGTCGGAAGAATTCTTCCCAATTGGAAACTGCTTTGAAAGCATTTTACTTTTTGAAAGGTATCTATATAGATTTATTTCTCTTCTTTTTATTGTTCAACAGAGACTGCTGGAATTTTATTTTCTTTTAATATTAATAAAAATACAGATAACAGAAGTAGCCGTAGTGCTAATTATAATAATAATAATAATAATTCCATAGCCCAAGCTGGTAAATGAGATTATTTTGTCCTGGGGCGTGCAAATCGACTCTCTCTGCCAGGCAGCTCTTTGATCAGACGCTGAATAGAGCCAGCCTGTAGAAAAGTGTCAACTTCCAGCTGAGTGGCACTTTTTCCCCTCTCTTTCCTCTCGCATCAGTTCTGGAGCCCAGTGGTTGCCATAGAGAGACCCTGCCTCATCTGGTGGGCAGGGAGGCTTGAATTGGCAGCTTGGCTTTGGGCTTCATAAAGATGGGCTCATGGTAGGGGGTAGAGGGTCAGGGAGGGGGTTATAGAAGGTGGTGGAGGGGGGGGCAGATATGACAGAAAAAAACAAAGCGCTGCTCTCTCTCTCTCTCTCTCTATCTATCTAAATCTTTTATATATATATATATATATATATATATATATATATATATATATATATATATAAAACACACACACACACGTACGTTTTCTTCACTTGGTAGAAACAGCTTGCTTGCTCTTTTCATTTTATTTTTTTCTTCCATTCTCTGTTTTGGAGATGGTTCCCTTTTCCATTTATGGATGTGCTTCAGGCAGTCAATCTCGGCAGTATAGCACTAGAGCTGGGAGCATCTCTCTCTCATTGTCAGAGAGAGAGAGAGAGAGAGAGACTAGAGAGACTAGGACACTATTGAGACAACACTACCTCAAAGGTGCCCAGTGTGCAGCCAGGAAAGAAATTACCACATCTCTGATCTGGAGCCGTTTGACTTCACCACCCCCTCCGCCACACATCTCCCCATCTTATTTTTTTAATTTTCGCTCCTCTCTCTCACTCTGTTTAGAACTTGCTTTTTATTTCTCCAGTTAAAGCCTCTCCCTCCCACCCTGGTGTTTTTTTGATGTTTGACAACAGTCTTTGAAGCTGCCTGACTTCAGAGTAGCTAGTGATGGGTTGGTTGTACTACAGAGGGAACAAGCAGGGGCTCCTCGGGGCGCGACCAACTGCTCGTGCCGTAGGCGAGCGCTGCCGACGGCGGGAGAGGAGGGCAGGCAGCGGCAGGGCTCAGCGAGACCACGCCGACTCGCTCGCTCATAAAGACAGCAGCCGAGCCCTGCCTCCCTCCCTCCTGCAGCACCGTCTCCATTCAGTCGCTGGGTAATGCTGCTCTCCAGCCCGTGGCTCAATGAGGCATCTCTCCTCTGTCTCTCCCTCTCTCCAGAGGACACACCGGCTGCCCAAGGAGATGACTCCCGTGGACCCAGCCTCCTTCGCTGCGGAGCTCATCGCCCGGCTGGAGAAGCTCAAGAGGGAGCAGGAAACCATGAGCAGCCTGGAGGAGAGGCTGCAGCAAATCAAAGAGGTGAGAGAGGGAGGACCCTTCACTGTGCCAGCACCTCCGGGGCTGCTGGCTTTCTTATTTAAAAGCTCTGTTCTCTGTTTCCATAGTTGCTGTGTTGATTTCGAATTCATGTTTGCAGTTGTAGTCGTAGTGAAATCTCTTTGCTGCTTGTGAATATACAGAAGGCTCTGTGTGTTGTTTTGTATTGTGTGTTTTTCTATGTTCAGTAAATGAACTGTGTTTGCTGCTTGTGAATATAAGGACGGCTCAGTGTTTTGTATTGTGTGTTTTTGTGTGTTCAGTTAATGAGCTGTTTTGTAACCTGCTTTGCTAGGAGGAGGAGAAAGAGGATACTGAGGTGCCAGCCGGGAGCGAGCAGGCTGCTCTGGAGGCAGCACACCTCCAGCCTCACTCCCTGGCTCTGCTACCGTCGTCGGGCAGCTGCGAGGAAGACCCCCAGGCCATCCTGGACGAGCACTTGTCAAGGGTGCTGAAGACACCAGGGTGCCAATCTCCGGGAGTGGGCCGCCACTCCCCCCGCTCCAAATCCCCAGACCACCACCACTACCCCCTGCACCGGGGCAGCGTGCCCTCGCTGCCGTATCCCCTGGGCTCCAAACCCTTCGTCACCAAGCAGTCCACCAAACATGTTCACCACCACTACATCCACCACCACTCGGGGCCCAAGAGCAAGGAGCAGATCGAGGTGGAGGCTGCCCAGCGGGTGCAGTGCCTGTGCCCGGGCAGCACGGACTACTGCCCCTACCCCAAATGCAGAAGCCACTCGAAAGACCAGTCCGCGGGGCAAGGGGATCAATACGGATTTGGGTGAGTGGATTATATTAGCAAAACAGGTATAGATGCAGTATAGGCTTTTTAAGTGCTAGCTGTAGTTGTATTGGTGGGAAAGCAGTTTGCTTGTATGTAGGGTTTAAATCATAAACGGGCTGGTGAAAGCCTGCTAAGTTCAGTGGTGATATAATTCTTTTGAAGCAGATTTCGGTTGTAACGCTGTGTGTTTGTTCTCTTGCAGCAGCCGGTCTAGCACGCTGTCTAAGAGGAGCTGCAAAGCCAGCGAGAACTCCGCATTTCCCAACGGGGACGGGGGGATGGGCTCTGGGCAGCTTCCCTCGGACGGGACGGACCGCTCCCACAGCGTCTGGCAGTGGATGTTGGAGGGGGAGAGGCAGAGCAAGCACAAAACACACAGGTGAGTTTTAGGCTAGTCATGCATTCCACATGTTTTAAAGGCTGTGTAGCAGTAAGCAGCCATGCAGTATAGTAACTGTGCTGTCCAGTGGGGCAGCAGTAGCAGCGATGCTGTCGGGCGTGTTCATGGGGACTCACCTTTCCGTTCCGCTCTCCCTCTCTCAGCACTCAAGGTACGAAGAAGGTGTACGGCTCCGACTCGAGAGGAGCCCCTGGGGAGAGGTCCGGTCGCCAGCACTTGTGGGGGAGCGGCGGTCACCAGCGGACACACCAGCCAGCCCACCCCTTCATCCAGGACCCGGCCATGCCCCCCCTGCCCCCTCCCAACACCCTGGCACAGCTGGAGGAGGCCTGCCGGCGCCTGGAGGAGGTGTCCAAGCCAGCCAAACAGAGGTAGGGAGCCGCGGTCCGGCACTAGAACCATTGCAAAGGCACTGCCGTCACTGCTCTATTTAAATGTATGTTTCGTGTAACCCACGGAAAGCCTATATTATTTTACATATGAATTAGAACCAGAAAAATGTACCAACCCATTTTGTACATGATTGATTATTGTTTTAATTGGTGGTTTCTTGTTTGGCTTAGGTATTCAACATCAAGCCTTCAGAGAGACAGGAGTCACCCAAGTACTTTGCAAAGTGGAGTCCCGCCTTTATCAAGTCCTGGACTTCAAACAGAAGAGTAAGTTACATTCATGTGTGGTGGTATTATTATTATTATTATTATTATTATTATTATTATTATTAGTATTATTAATAATAAAAATAATAATAATAATAATAATAATTTTTTTACACTGCGTCACAGCTAGCTCTAAAAGGGTTAAAAAACAAAATCTGCTTTTTTTTCTTTTTTTTTTTTTCTTCTATGCTTTGAACTTCCTCTGCATCTTCAGCCCGTTTCTTTTGAAGTTCGGACAGGGTCACCTGACAGCAGACTTTTATTTAATTGGCTGACCTTCAGTCTACCAGCTGTCTTTGCTTCAGCCTCTTCTCTGAAGTTGCTCTACAAAGACTTGGAACAAATTAAGACAAAATTACTGTGGACCTACCCTGTGTGACCTTTTGACACTCCCAGTACACACTGCCTCTGAAGTACTGACACAGACAAACCTTTAACCAAGTGTTCTCCCCTTGGTATAAAAACACAGGAGAAAAACACATTTGGTTGCACGGCTTCGAGCTTTTTGCATCTTGTTTGTGTCCCATTCCGTACAGTATTACTGTGCATGTCTAGTAATGCAATAAGCGCTTGTGCAGAGAAAAGCATGCTTGGCACTCCTGACTGACTGTATTTAATGATCTCTTTCCAGACACAAAGAACCAAAGAGAGCGCACAGTGGTCCCAGTGGCCAGGCCAGTGAGATGGTGGTTACGTACTTTTTCTGTGGCGAGGAAATCCCTTACAGAAGGATGATGAAGTCACAC
This sequence comes from Acipenser ruthenus, assembly GCF_902713425.1. Lineage (NCBI taxonomy): Eukaryota > Metazoa > Chordata > Actinopteri > Acipenseriformes > Acipenseridae > Acipenser > Acipenser ruthenus. The sequence continues at coordinate 1,248,456 of NC_081207.1, forward strand.
TGTCTGACGCTGGGGCACTTTAAGGAACAGCTCCGGAAAAAAGGAAATTACAGGTAAAAAAAATATATATTGTTGTGGTAAAATCTACGTCTGTAACACATCTTTACTTGTGATGTTTAATAGGGTGTTTTTTTATTGTGTGTGTTTTTTTTACCTGATTGCTTTACTGTATTCAGAATGACTCTAGTGCCAACAATGGGTTAAAACACGCTTCCCTAACATGCTTGACTTAAAAAGGAGAAACTAATTATACCGACACACAGGGATTCATTTTTGATCTAAGCTTTGACTTCTGGCTGGACTTTGAGCAAAACTGCAGGTGACCTTGAGAGGAAGGGGGGGGGGCATGCTGTCCATAGTAGCTCCTGGAAAGTGGGGGGGGGGTTCAAACTAGTCTGCTTCGGTCACATCTGGCACTGATTTCATTGTAAGGCACACTTAATAAGCATGTCTTTGAAGCCCATGCTTTTCATTTTATGCACAAAGACTCACACAGATGGGAAGACTCTCAAATTCTTTATTGATTGCATCAGGCAGCATTATGGGCACCTACGATTTTTTTTTTATTTTTTTATTTGCATATATATTGTTTTTAAGTCAATACAATAGGTATCCTGGTAATACTGTTAGTGTTAAATTAAAAAAGAAGTTATTTAACAGTGATGGCCCTAACAGCAGAGAATGCGTGGTGTTGGGTAATTTCAGCATGGCAGAAATTCAACAAAGAACAGTAACACCATGCCTGCCAGACTAGATTGGTGCCAGATGTTCCACAGAGAGAAGCTTGCCACATAAAACATGTTTCAATGGAAACCTTTTTTTTTTTTTCTCGTTTGAAACTGTTGTGGGGGAGGATGTAGCTTTTTCCTGAGAAATAAGGTTATAATTATGTGAAATGTCATGCTGCTTTTCTCTTCTTCAAAAAGAAAAGAAAAACTGAGACGCATGAATTTGTAAACACAAATAAAGAGTCCAAGAGACCTTGGAAATAATGTATACCGTATAGTGTTCATATATTTTTTTTTTCTAGAAATGAAACTTTGATAACTTTAGTTTTTTCCGGTCTCCCTGTCGTAATGGCACTCAGTTGTCAAGTTTTCTATTTTATTTTCCTATAATTAATTAGGAGAAGAAAAAAACCTGAACCTACTTCCAACACATTTTGATATTGTATATGACTTCCTCAGCCTGCTCTCGATTTGAAGCAGCAGCCGCACAACGCTATAGGAATCCCTGCCTTTCCCAGCGCCACTAAATATTTTCCATTACAAAAGCACATCATTAAAACAGACCCAACCCCCTGCCGGTCTCCCTTTGAAAAAACATCACTAACCAGCAAAGCCATTACTGAAAATCAACCCTACAGTTTTTCAGCCCCGAGTTATGCGACCTCTTAACCTCGCAGAAGCCCCTTGCTGTCTGTAATTTACAGAGGAACAGTGTGGCTCTGCCGGCCAGGACAGGCTCCAGTCTATTTGAGGGAGATCTGACAAGCTTTTCTTTCTTTCTTTCTTTCTTTCTTTCTTTCTTTCTTTCTTTCTTTGCTGGTGATCACGAGTTAGCGTCTGCAGTCTGAGGAGGTGTGTGCGTTGACATGCAGACGCACAGGCACCCGAAATGTTAACTTCATTTTAGCGCGTCTGCAATTAAGAACCAATAGAGGGTAAACGAGCAGACAGGGGAAAAGAAGCCTTTAATCAAGAAGGCCGAACGTCTCATTTGGGATAATGGAGAGGTCCTAAATGTTTGACAGAAGGAGGGGGCTGTTTTTGAGCTGTCTCAAGATTTTAAAGCATGATAAAAAAGATGGAATGCAGCAAAGCAAAGGGCCTTTCATTCAGCGTTGGGACTCAGAATCTCCTCTGTTTCCCTTTCTACCTGCTCGTTGTTTTAACAGTGATGTAATCTGAAGAACGCAGCCTGGCTGAATGCAAAACAACAAGCAAAACAAAAGAAAGTGGCTCAGGCGAGGCGGAGCAGATAACATGTGAATATAAATAGTTTAAGAGTCAGTTTAACTGTAACGGGCCTTGCCTCAGCTGTGCTGGCAGTGTATGATATTAGTGACCCCAGAGGCAGCCGTTTTTATTGCTAATATAATTTATTCCTTTGCAAGCACTTCCTTTATAGAGCTATTTAGCCTTCCTGAATTGCCTTCATAAACTGGGTAATTGTTAGTTATGCTCAGCTAGATGGCATCATCGACTGAATATTAAACGGCTAATGATGCTTCGGAGCACGAATTCCTCCATGCTCAGAGTCTCCCTGTGTAATTTAACCTTCGTGAATGATTTAATGAAGCAGCTCGCTGGACTGAAAATCCTGTCTGCTGTCTGAGCACTGCTTTTAAAGTGTGGTAATAATAATAATAATAATAATAATAATAATAATAATAATAATAATAATAATAATGAAGGCGGAGACTTTCATTTTGAACAGGATTGGATCTGTTTTGAGTGTTTTACTTACCCCAGCTCTGTTTTTCTTGCTCTTTCTGCAGGTACTATTTCAAGAAGGCCAGCAGTGAGTTTGACTGTGGTGCGGTTTTTGAGGAGATCTGGGAGGACTGCACAGTTTTGCCCATGTATGAGGGGAAGATTCTGGGGAAAGTGGAAAGAGTCGACTAAAGAGAAAGGACTTTTGAAGATTCTTTTTTAAGCTAAAGAGGTATATCCAGGAGACCACACATTTGAAGGAAAAATGAGCCAATGAAGAAGAAGTAATAATAGGAAACGGAGTGGATGGAAGACTTACCTGACAGCAGCAGGGATTGCGTTATACAGGTTCATAAACTTGGCGTGGAGAAATATAAAGAGCTCAGAACTGTGTGTAGCTGAAAAAAATAAACATGACCACTGATTGGTTATTGAAGACGCTGACCATTGCAAAAAAGACTTTATTGTAAAAACCGCGGACTTCCTGAGGATAAGGAATTGACAGACATGGAACTGGACTGTGCGTCTGCCTTGTTGCTTTTTGTTTCAGTTTTTATATATATATTATTATTATATTATATATTATTAATAAACCTTAATATATATTTCTTAAACTGTCACCCCCTGTCCCTACTCCACCGTGTCCAGATTATGGATATGCTGCTTCAAAAAAAATTGAGAGAACGAAAGTTGTCTTTCCGATTTTTACAAGGATTTCATTACAGCGCATCCTTGTTTTTTTTTTTTTTCCCCCGAAGATGAATTATAAAAAATAATGATTTGCACCTGTTGAATCCACTGGTGTCGAAGTGGACCAGTCTTAATCCATGGTGCTGAATCGCTCGGGTTCACGTGCACTCCTTCTAAAATAGTGGATGTTTTTAAGTTGCCTCTAGTGCCTCTCTGTGGCCGGGCATTGCACAGACTAGATAAGAATTCAAACAGCCTGGAATACACGACCTGAATCACAAGACACGTCGTAACGTTATTAAATAAGAATTCATTCATTATTTAAAATAACAACAGCAAACAAGTTTACATTAAAGTAGCAGGCGCACCAAAATACCATTGTGTATTTAATGATAACCTGTATCCAGGAAATATTCTTGTGTATTAAAGAACGTGTGTCTCTCACACACACACACACACACACACACACACACAGAGTTTGTAAAAGAAAAAGACACTCCACAATCGCATTTTTAAATTTTTTTTTTTTTTTTATTGCTGTAAAACATTATCTAAGAAAGAAAAAATGTACATATTGTAACGATTGTATTGTAAGAATTGTAATACACCGTGGGATAGTGCTGAATTAGTACGCGTGCCTGCATGGTGTTAAAATGCCATGTGTCGCCCTGTGTTCAGGGCACAATATTCCCTTGCTTTTTTAAGGGGCTTATGTTTTTAAAGATATTTTTATCAGTCTTGTAATGTAGTTTTTTTTTGTTTTTTAGTTTTTTGCCATGGCATTTTTGTTCTACTTTAAACTGTAAATTATGCATTATAAAAAGTTTCCTTAAAAGAATCCTTGGTACTTTAATTATTGTAATTATTAAGAGATGTAGCCTTTTATTAAAATTTTATATTTTTCAAATGAAAATCTTGCCTGTTGTGTTTTGGTGCCTGCCTCTCTCTGCCGCTCTGCCTGTCTGTCTGTGTGTCGAGTGGTTTCTCTGAGTCTCTCTGCCTGTCTGTGTGTCGAGTGGTTTCTCTGAGTCTCTCTGCCTGTCTGCCTGTCTGTGTGTCGAGTGGTTTCTCTAAGTCTCTCTGCCTGTCTGTGTGTCGAGTGGTTTCTCTGAGTCTCTCTGCCTGTCTGTGTCGAGTGGTTTCTCTGAGTCTCTCTGCCTGTCTGCCTGTCTGTGTGTCGAGTGGTTTCTCTGAGTCTCTCTGCCTGTCTGTGTGTCGAGTGGTTTCTCTGAGTCTCTGCCTGTCTGTGTGTCGAGTGGTTTCTCTGAGTCTCTCTGCCTGTCTGTCTGTCTATGTGTCGAGTGGTTTCTCTGAGTCTCTGCCTGTCTGTGTGTCGAGTGGTTTCTCTGAGTCTCTGCCTGTCTGTGTGTCGAGTGGTTTCTCTGAGTCTCTGCCTGTCTGTGTGTCGAGTGGTTTCTCTGAGTCTCTCTGCCTGTCTGCCTGTCTGTGTCGAGTGCCCATTTCTACTGTTGTGGTGCCCTCTGCTCTGCAGCAGATATGCATGTGGTCAGCCCTTATTGGGTACCTGCTCTCCTGTAAGATATCGAAAGTGCCCCTCGATATTCAAAGCAGGTTAATCCACAGTTAGTCCATGTCCACAGTGCATTGTGCAAGCCCAGTATTGTACTATATAAGAGCCCCACTCATGGTCCTATTTTCAGATCGAGAAATAGACAGAGCCCTGGACATACACAGTAGACTCTCATTTTGAGTCCATGTCACTGTTTTTGGATGTTCCGTAGTGTTTTTCAAGAGGCACTTGACTATTTTTAGAGGGAATATTTTGAATTTTTGTATTTATTGTAATGTGGTCGGAGACGTGTAAACGGTTCTTGTTTTAACACGCATCCAGCCTTTGCTGAATCGGAGCTCCTGCGGGAAGATACTTTTAAAGCTTGTTTTTTTAAAGTAATATCGGAATGTGAAAGATGATCGTGAATCTGGCTGAAGCTCTGTAAAACCGCCAGCTTCCTGCCCTCTGAACATCTGGAACTGCAAAGAGACGGACCCCCTCCCACCTGCTGCGCCACTCCAGGAGTCGGGGGGGTGGGGTGGGGGATCACCGGGCTTGGGCATGGGTTCAATCAAGATTTCTTTTCACTTTGCAACCCAGCCTGGATAATTACCAATATTGACATTTAGGCTGAGGTATGAACAGGCGACCCATCTTAACCCCTAACTCCTGCCACTTTTTTTTTTTTTTGACACAGATGGCTTGTCTGGAATTAAGCAGCAAAAACAATCCTGTATACTCCCCATTCTGGAAGATCCTTATGGGCTTCCCTAGTTCAGCTGGTTTTAATGGTGCAGCTGCAGGGCAATATCTGGGGCATGCTGGAGAAATGGGAACATTCCACAGGACGGTTCCTTTTGCAGATCGGAAAACAGAATCGGCATCTCTAGATAAGCAACGATTAAGAGGTAGAAACTGAATGGAAAGCCGTTTCCCTTAAGGACTGATCTGGACAATCTGTACCTCCCTTTCCCAAGGAGAGAGAGAGCGAGCGAGAGATAATCTCTCTCCAGGGTCTGGCGTGAGGCTCTCAATCCACATTGTGTTATATGACAATGCCCACTCCACACAGCTGGTATAGCGAAGGCGTGATGTTCTCTTTCATTTAGCTCCACGTGGGAATTTGTTTCCTGCCGCACTTTCGCTCGGTTTACCGTCACCTCAGACTGTTGGGTTTGTTCCCTGTACACAGCGCAAACCGTTCCTTTCATAGCTCTGTGTCCGCCGCTAACTGGCATTTAGTGTGGGCATGAGCACTACAAACATGCCCCGTGTGAGGCTGCTGAAGCTGCTCCACACCCTCCCCCAGGCTGTATTAGCTCATCACAAGGCAGGCAAGGCTTTTGTGCTGGTAGCCTTTGTAGATTTGCAATGGCTTTAAAACTCTTTCATACCATTCCCTGCTAATGTGCTTAATTGCCAAGTACAAGAATTTCTTGACAATCCGTTTAATTATGTGATTGTACAGTAACCAGGAAGAGTGGATGAGCTGTTGTTGCCAGAAGATACATCAAAGCGATGCCTTGATGCTGTGAAAGTGGGCATTAATGGTTTCTGAAGGCAGGAGATTGCTTTAAAAAAAATGAAAACCCTCCTTCCAATCCCGCCAGCAATCCCAGCGAATGCATAAACACTGGAATCCACGGTCAGAAACAAGGAGAGTTCAAAGGCAGCGCAGAGTTTTCATGTAAAGTTTAGTTTAAAAGAGGCCTGACTGGTGGCTATGGAGCCCCACTGTTACAACTCTTATTTATTAAAAACAGTCTTCCAGGGACTGAAACAAACCCAGGCCCACCTCGCTCCGACTCCTGATGCAGACCAAAGTGACTTTTCAAGATGTATTTTTATTTTACTTTTAAATAAATAGATAAATAAATAAATGAAAGACCAATGAATTTTATTCCTTTGTTACACACACACAAACAGCAATAGAATTTGTGTTTTACACGCGGTGTAATTATTTAGGTGGTTAAGTGTGCTCTTATTGTATTTGATATCACATTCAAACAGCATGTACCTCGAAGACTGCACTCTGCTGTCACACTCAATGGCACTGAGCAGAGTGAGGGTTTTCTCTACTGGATCCCGGAAGTCCTTTGTGCCCTGTAATCCCCAGCCCCGGTCTGTATGATGTCATGGGGTTCCCCGTGGAGCGACGGGGCAGGATAACGGCAGGGGGAAGGGAAGGGAAGGGGGAGGCAGGGCTGTTTGTTTAAACTCGTTTAACTGGGCGAGCTGAATGAAGTGCAGCTCTTTACAGAGTTCAGCTCAGAAGAGGCCTCTCTCTATTATCGCAGGTCCAAGACTGGAGCCCTTTCATGCAAGACATATTGAAAACAACTGAAAAAAATGAGTTTTGGACACATAATAAATATATTTAAGAGAGTATAAGAGAGTTTTTTTTTTTTTAATCCATCCGCATATGTGGTCGCCATGCATGAAAGTGTTGAAATCCATTTCTCATTCTTTCAGGCTAAAAACATAACCACAGTCCCACTCTCTGGAAAGTGTCGAAATCCATTTCTCACTCTTTCAGGCTACCAATATCAGATAAAAAGGCATTCAGAACAGAAAATAGGAGGCGCTTTTTTACACAGAATTGTGAGGGTCTGGAACCAACTCCCCAGTAATGTTGTTGAAGCTGACACCCTGTGATCCTTCAAGAAGCTGCTTGATGAGATTCTGGGATCAATAAGCTACTAACAACCAAACAAGCAAGATGGGCCGAATGGCCTCCTCTCGTTTGTAAACGTTCTGATGTTCTTATGTTCACAGTCCCATTCTCTGGAAAGTGGCGAAATCCATTTCTCACTCTTTCAGGCTACCAATATAACCACAGTCCCACTATCTGGAGTTGAACATATTAATTGATTATTTTGTTGTTTCAGTACTATGCATTAGACTTATTTTAAAGATAAAAAATAGCTTTGAAGTGACTGAGACTGGACAAGGCGTGACCCTGGCTGTTTCCAGTATTGCTGACCTATCTTAACTAGGATTCCCTCCTCCTGTATCTCCTGGCTCTTGTCTTGCTCTGGGAATGCTTGTTTCCAGGAGGCAGCAGCAGATACTATCAAGCTTCGACTTGCCGCTTGGCCTCTTGTTTCAGTGTGACCTGAAGTTTTATGTTTCATTTTGTATGTGGTTGAACCATGTGCGTGCATGTGAGAGCTGGTCTGAGGCTCCTGATTTCAAGTGTAGATTATCTCTGAAATGAATCCAAACTGAAAATGACCCACAAACTCTATACTCTATAGTCTAGCATATACAGAGGGTTAAGAAACAACGCATCACAAGGAAAACAAACACATTATTTGTACAGGTTTGCAAACAGAAGGTGAACGTGCAGTAGCACGCGCAGTGTTTACAAACGTGTCGACTTTATTAGTGTCCGTGTGCAACGTGTTTTACACAAGCCTTGAGCGCGTCCTCAAAATATTGTGTGGATTTCTGGTTTACTGTTTATTTACCTTTCCCCTGAAGAACAACAGTCATTATGCACGTTTCCTTTGCTGCACTCTGTATAGAGTTCAGCGTAAACCCGCATTTAGGTGAGTGGGACGTTTAATCTCTCCACATATTTAAATGAATGCAGACTAATATCAATTTAGATGCACATTTACAACAATGTTATTGTTGTGGGTCTTTACCTCGGAGTATGTTGTAACTGAAGCCACCTGTGTGACTTTTTTTTTATTTTCCATTATCATACAGATGTAATATTATTCGCGACTGATGGTGGTTTGGTTAAACTGTGTTTACCCAAAATGCATGCTTTAAAATAAAATTTGGTGCAAAGACCCGGGTCGCTCCAATTCGGGCTTCATTTCACAGGAAGGAGGGCTGGAGCACGCAGAGCTGATGTTTTGGTTTTTTTTCTTACGTGCTTCTTTAAAAACAAAACGTGGCGGTGTGTTCTTGACTTTTTCTCTCTTTTTAATTGACATCATTTTAATTTTGTAAATAAGGCATGGTAATTTATACGAGATACAGATCTGTTTCATCTATGGCGCGTATCGGATTGAAATGTTTTACATTGTTTTGCTATGGTGAATGCTTTTACAGTATTTTTTGTATTTTTAAGTGTTAGTAACATGTTGTTACCATATTAACTCTAGACAGTTTAGTTTAAAGACCGCAGCTAAAAGTAAAACATAGGGTTGGGGCTCCTGCTTTCTTAAAAAAATAATAATAATAATAACGTGCAGGTTCTGCAAAAAACAAAACAAGGCTTATTAACCCGTTCCTGACTACATTGTCTGCTGGTTTGAAATAGTCTGCCTGAGCTCACAAACACAACGCAGCGCAGAGTGAGGGGTAACATTGGTTACACATGTGTGCAAGTCATGGGTAAAGTGCTGGTAAACCCACTGCTGGCTTGGCACAACACGACACTGTTATATGAAAACAGAATACTGTTCAAATGAATCCCTGCAGTATATATTCTACCTTCCCCTGAGCATTGCATGTGTTCTATTGCAGCTGCATTTTCTGCCTGCTTAAAGGTCATAATATTGTTACAAAAGAACTCTTTGCCTTTGAAAAGGTCACAGAGGGCAGTCATGACTTTTAAAAGGGTGTTGTACCTGCACTGGCAAGTGCTGCTCACACAGCATGCTGCTTCATCTGCAATCAGTTACTCTTAATTGGATGAGCAATATTTATATATTTTTTAGGTTATTTGTTAAAATGGGGAACTGCATCCAGCTAGGGAAAGGTCAAGTGTTTGTTTTTTTTGAAGCACATGGAAATGTGTAGCGAAGTGTGTTCTGTTCTGCCCTCATTGCTGGAATCCGCCGTTCCATTTTAGAATTATAGACCCTTGACAGGGGTTGTGTGGAATGGACATAAACAAGCACTCTGTCAGTGTTCCATAATCCAGTTAGTTTACATTCCCCCAAAGGTTTATGGACAAGTTCCCATTCTGTGCCGTTCCCAGGTCACTTCAAGGGTTAATAGTAGCAGCAGTGTAAAGTTCTGTGCAGTTTTCCATGAATGAAGCCTTACACTCTGGCAGCCCTGGAACAGACGGGAAACCACTGCATTCACTCCCTAACCCAAAAGGCAACTACCAGCGTTGAAAAAATCTTAGAGATGCACTGTATTGAAATCCATTCCATAGCTGCTGGCAATTCCTATCTACAGTACAATACAAGAATTTGGGTTTGGGTTTGGGTTTGGGTTTGGGTTTGTTAGTTAGTTAGTTTGTTTAATAAACGCACACTACGACGTATTCATTACATCCTGGTTGGTGTTTTTAAGAGAAGACCAGGTACTGCACCCATTGACTTAATTACAATATATATATATATATATATATATATATATATATATATATATATATATATATATATATATATCTATCATCAGGACACAGATCTTGTTGACTGTTCAGTTGGTTTATATTCCCCAAAGGTAGTTTTCTCAGGAGGCTCACAGATGACCACCTGCTGAATGAGAGCAGTGGGAATGGCTGTTGTGTAAACACAGTGAAAAAATGTACCAGTACAGTATTAGTAAAACGAATCTCCTTCATCTTTCTCATGCATTCTTTCTGAGATGCCCTTGGGGGTGTGGCTGGTGGATGTTGATTCCCAGGGTAGTATAAGTCCTAACATGGGCCGCTGTGTAAATCCCAAGGGTTTTGTTTTTGGGCGCTTGTGCACCCTGCACTGTAAAACACATTGCAAGCATTCCTCTTTGTTCCCTTCCCACTTGCCCTCTATGCAAACTGCATTCCATACTGTCTGTCAAGGAGATTAGAGTAAATCTTCCTTTATTTCCTTTAATCAAATTCATATTTTCAAATCATCCTAGGGGGAAGACACAAGGGGGATGGGATGGGACAGGACATGGTCTACTTCCAGAGCACTTCCTCCAGTCTGTAATTGGCTCCAGTGAGTGTGTAAAGAGACCCTGATAGGATGTCTAAAAACCCATAGCCCCTCCGACCTCCCTATCCAGGCGGCACCTCTGTTCTGTGTCTGGCACCGCTGGGCACCCCTGTATTGAGAAGCAGGCACCGGCTCGCCCAAGATTACACACCAGGCCTGGCTTCAGGGGCAGAGAATCTGCCAAGACATCAAGGCATGCATGTCCAGGGCATATTTCAAACACAGCAGTACATTGTGTCCCGTGTTTCTCTTTAGTGACCCACATACCGCTTTCACACAAACCCCCTTCTTATCCGCAGGACAATAGTTGAAGCAGTATGTGGACAGAGTTTGAGAAGTCGCCAGTCTGCCACACACAGGCGATGGAGGAGCGCCCCAGCGATGTGATCTGAGCTGCTTGTTTTTGGGGTGTGGAAGAGCCCTAATAGTGGAGAGTAAGATTGCTGTTTATCGAGTCAGTGCATGTGTTGGTGGATCAGGGCAGCTTTGTGTTTGCATGTTTCCCATGGAAAAGGACACACATATGGTTCTTGTTTGGAATGTGAACTCAGTCACTGCCGCGTTCTCATTGTCAACTTTGCGGCGAAACAGAACTTTCTCATAATTATCATAAAATAGGGTTGTGCTGTTCAAATGATAGGTTTCCTAAATGAAGGAATCAGCAATTCTGAGGGAATTTCTCACAACTAGCCAGTCTTTCACTCAACTCCCTGGCTGTGCTGTTAAATAGGAGTTGCAGTGGGGATTAAAAAGAGAGAAAAAGCTGTCTTATTTCTAACAGAAAGAGAATCCACCCAAAGTGGATTCTTTGCGCTGTAACCCATACCTTCCGGATTGTGTATGCTCATGGCAACACAGTAGTATTTGAACATTAGGACTGCAATTATAAACCGCACACTGAAACTGATACCAGGTTCTGCGGTACAGCTAATCAACGGAAGGCCTTTGGAAGCACATTCCATTCTTAACCGTGAGCACCTTTGAGTTACAACAATGTGCTCTGTGTGACACCAGGGAGAGCTAAACAATAGGACTGTGCAGTAAACAGCATGACCACACCGCAATCGCTGTCTCTGTTGCTCCAAACAGTGGGTCAGCAGCGCTGTACTGTGAGAATAATAACCTGGAATATATTGAGGTGAATGCATCTTCAATGCACAGTGAAACTGGAGCACAACCACACACACAGGCAAAGGATTCTGGTCTTTGTAGTGTTAATAACCTGGAATATATTGAGGTGAATGCTTCTTCACTACACAATAAAACAAGCACAACCACACACACGCAAAGGATTCTGGTCTTTGTAGTGTTTTAGCAAAGCAGCTCATCTATATAAGTAATATACTATATAGGCCTACTTAGTTCTTGGTCTACTACAGGAATCTCCTAACATGAGAGCTGGCGGCTACAGTAACAATATTTTTTCAGGCTGGTGTTACAGTCGTGACTGCGGTTACAGTGCAGTTGTACGGAAGCCCTTCGCAGCAGGGTCGACACTGAGCAAGGTTCTCCGGCAGCTAGACTGCAGGCTCTGGAGACCCGCTCTGAAACGCAGGGTCCCTGAAGGTGCAGACTGCAGCCACCAGGAGCGTCTCCATCTCAAGCCTTTAATGATTCAAAATAAATCTTCCTCTTTGGCAGTGCAGAGGTTTTGACAACGGGGTGATCATCAGGTTAGATTGCTTTGATTTCAGACTCGTCTTGGATCGAAATGATCTTGGATCAAGATTAGTCATCTTTGTTCACGTTTGTCAGGACGGGATGATGTCTCCTAAAAAAATATATATATATATGGACAGGTACGGAGAAAACAGCCAGCTTAAAACAAATGACAGCCAAAAGCAAAACGGATGCCGCATTGTTCTGGGTGTGGGATGAAGTAAACACACAAAGAGCTTACCAAAACCGTTTGATCTTGTGAGCCGTGAAATCAGAAAAGGAGGCTTCTCCGAGAGCACATTGAGTGCTTGTAGGAGTAAATGCACAGTCAAGGGTTTGGATTGTGGGGTGCATGTGTAATCATGATATTTAGTTTACTATGTTGTTTTACACATTGCTAATTTAATACTGTTTAAGATGACTCTTATTAATCAGAACGCTGTTTCCTGCTGTGAGCTCCTTAACCCCTTAGGCTACCAAGGAATTGAGCAGCTGTTAAAATACATTTGAGAGTAAGTCAAGAATCACAAAAAAACTGAAAATGTGAATGACCAGATCCAACCTGCCAGTGAATTTTAAACCCTGTCTCGTGGACCTCATTGCAAAGGCAAGGAAACTAGCATCTTACTTGTGGGACACATGTCCCTTGTACCTTATATGAAAAACTGCCACTTCTGTTAGCTTAGCATCAAGCCAGTGTAAGAGGGGGAGGGTTGCTGCAATCCGGCGACCACGCAGACTGTAAACAAGCATCTTAACCACAATGCAAAAGAAGCAACGTCATCTTGCATATTCTATCCAAGCATGCCATTGCTAACGGTTTAGATCTGCTAACGGGATATCTATATCACTGCGTGCCAGGAATTTCAATTGCGCTCCATGAAACTCTGCATCTAAATTCCATGCCCTGATTTTATTGACATTTCTGTGAGGAAAAAAAAACCCTTTGATGTAGCAAAGCCCGAAAGCTGCCACCCCACCCCTACCCTCTTGTAGATTGTGGATGAGGAGTGTGGAGGTGAACAGAAACCTCTCCCTCCTATGAAGCTCTGCCCAGCAGCTATTCATTTGAACTTAAAGTTTATTGAGAGGAATGGAGGCAGGGGCTTCTCCAGGTTATAAAAACTAGTGGGGCCATTGCCTTCTGTACCAGATCAGATAAACTAGTGGGGCCATTGCCTTCTGTACCAGATCAGATAAACTAGTGGGGCCGTTGCCTTCTGTACCAGATCAGATAAACTAATGGGGCTGTTGCCTTCTGTACCAGATCAGATAAACTAGTGGGGCCGTTGCCTTCTGTACCAGATAAGATTTGAGGGAAGGCTTTCTTTTTTGTTTGTTTGATGTTTGTTTCATTGATACGATATTGGGGCAAAAATACGAAGCAAAAAAAGAAAAAACGTGAGGATTTCGATTTGCACCTGCTTCCCCAGACCTGCTGTAGAGAAGCGCTTGATGGCAAGGTTCTGATTCTTTAACTGAACTGAAAGGGAAAAACTTGAAATGCTGCCAATAGTCAATCCGTCCTTCGAACCTGACAAGGATGAAGGAAGCTCGAATGTAAATAATAAGGTTTTTCTTTTTGAACTGTATAATATATTAGCTGTGTTTCTTCTTGCTCCCCGTGGCTTTGATACACGCCGTACCATTCCCAATTCTTCAGGAGATGTAAAGAAGATCTATATTCTACTTGGCTGGTCATCAGCGAGTGGTATATCCCTCGCTTTATGCCACAATAACAAACGGTATGTCTGCTTATGTTTTAATAACAGGGTCATTCCGGGCAAGTTTGTTTCAATGCAAATATCATTAATACTCAAAATCGTATTAAAAGCAATTGTAACACAAACCACCCTGGTAACCCTTCCAGGTCTGTTCACTATTCTGAATTCCACTAGAAGAAAAAGAAGAATGATCCGTAAAACTGAACATTAACATCCGTAAATGCACTGCAGTAGTGGCACATGTGGTTGTGTAGTTCCATTGCAAAAATTACAAAATGAAAGAAAGTTGGTAGTTGCTGGCGCCTTCTGTAATCGTACACTTGTACGTATGGCGATGAAATGACCATGTAACCGCACAGGTAATTACAGTGGAGTTGGATTAGAGACACTTAATGCAAAGTGTTACCAGACTATAGTGGTGGGTTGGGATCTGGTATTTTGGTGTTCTCATAACTAATTCGTGCACTGTGTTTGATCCATCACTCTGCGTCAGACAGGCTGCTAATGCTCCAGTATGTAATTACCCAGCCTGGGGGCTCTGTGGAGCAGCTACAGAAACCTCCATACTGAAACTGCAAACTGCTGTTAGTCAGTGGAGAAGCTTATTCACGCTGCAGGAAGTTTCAAGAGGAGACTTTAAACACAGCTTTTCCTCTGGGGAATGGTCTCAGATTCTGTTTTCCTCTCTCATGTCAATAACTCTTCCTTATGCAGCTGGGTGCAAGGAGATATCGCGTCTGTGATGTTCTGCTTTGATATTCAAGTTGATTAATTCCACGATTTGACTGAAAGACTATGGATTCCTCAAAGAAACCACAGCACATGAATCCACAGCAACCTAATTGCAAGCGTGTTTACCCCCAAGCAGTCAATGTTGTTTTTGTTATTTCAAGTTATTAATAACAGTTATAATTCCTTTTAGTTTAGGCTTTAGCGGCACAGACACAGAATGTTGTTTCAGAGCTCTGCAATACTTTTTATGCCTCACAGACAATGCAGCTTGGGATCGCTGGAATAAAATTCATATTGTATTTGGTATATTATATTCTGTTATGTTTATGACACAATAGTAAAATGATGCATTGATCAATAAACTTTACCAGCACTTTGTTTAATGTGCCAGTACATTACATACATCAATAAGCAAGTAATGTGAACGTAAGTTTCCAAATATTCATTTTTCTTCTTATTACCAGGAGAGCACCCATTGACATTGAAAGCTCATACTCAAGGGATCCCTGGCAGGACAACACAGACAGTCAGCATCCGTGTCAAGCAAACACAAGCTTTTTACTTGTGACCCACATGAGCAGAACACAAAAATAACACATACAGCATCAAAATATAGGGCGCTCTTCACTGTGCATGGAAAATAAGAATGTTATTGATATGCAAGTATCTGTTTATTGCAGTTGAGTTCCATTTTATCAGACGGTCAGTTTGCAATAGGAGAGATTGTGTGGCAGACCATAGACTGGCATTGCAATGCTGTCCTGTACAGAAGTAGCTTTCGCTGGGCGGGCTGCTGACTCCTAACCCCGGGGTCTTCAGGAATCCAACCCTTGATGATTCTTTCTTTGTTCAGTTGTCATGCTGAAGAAGCTGCCTTTGAAAGCTGCAGTAGCTATAGAAACAAGAGACATTTCTCCACTTAATCTAAACCGTCACAAGCACTGAGCAGGGTCCTTTGGTCATTAAGAAAATAACAAACGGATATAACTAGCAGTCAGGCTGCACCAAGGTTTGCTAATGGGGTAGCCCTGACCAGGTGCTCTTCAATGGTAATGCAGAGGCAGTGCATTGATTCAGTGGGGCAGTGGGTGCACACAGGCAGATATAATGATCATATCTCAGTGTGGTGATTAACTGCAGTGCTGTTTTACTATATCAGTACCAGTGTGCTGCTGTATCTCTACCATGTGCAGTAGTTATTTTTTCAGGGTCACTACAAATAAATAAAAATGCTACTGGGATAACGAGCCAGCACAAGATAATGCAGTGAAGCGATGTGTGAAGATGCATAAATGGTATGGTTAAAAAAAGGTAATGAGCTTGGTGAACTGAAACAAATCAAAGAGATAATTGATAAGCTACAGATAAACAGCGTCAAGTCTTTGATTATCGATCAAACTGCCCGACAAATAAATAGAGAAACACAATAAAAAGAGAACTGATTTCAACGAAAACCCCGGGCCAGTTCACGGTACCTGAGGACCAGGGTTAAGAACCACTGCAGTGGACTGTGCACAGGTTAGAGGCATGAAAGCTGATAGCAAACCCTGCAAACCCACAATGGGACTTGACGAAAGGTGAGAGACTAACAGCATGCAGCCCCCATGCAGACGGGCATTATGTGGGAGCTCAGTCAATACACATCAATCCTGACTTGAAAGACCCCGGCTCCTGCTATTCACTCCTGTGTCTCTCCTCACAACTCTACTACCACTTGAGTTAGAAGAGACCACCCAACACACTCAACTTGTGACCTGTGAAGACCAGACCCTGGTTTATTGCATTAGCGCAAATAAGACATTCTCAATTCTGTTTCTGTTCTACTTAATTATTTAGCTATGATGTCATACTCCACCAAGGTGAAGATTCGAACCCAGGACCACCTGACTCTTAGCCCTGTACCCCTCTTCACCAAACCTTCTTGGTTACACCCATTACTAACTATCGATATATACACAAACTCCACCTGCTGGGCATTTAAAGCATAACACTTAATGGCAAACGCCTCTGGACAGTGTCAGCCAATATGAGTGGATGTATTATGATAGATGGATCCAGGTAACGTGAAAAGTCAGAAAAAATTTTATTACGCAGGAGTAGGCAAGTATTTTACTTTTGATTGAGCTTTTTGTCAGTGACTGCAGTCTGGTTGGGGCAGTGTGAAGTAATACGTAATAAGGCAAGAGGATCTCCTAAAGCCGTTTATCTGCATATCATTATACAAAGATTATAGTGTGCAGGTGACACCATTGCACCATATTCCTAAAGAAGACATAGCTGTCCCATCTGAAATATGGGAGTGCCGATTGTACTGCATTACTCACAGTTTAATGAGAAGGCTGATGTCTAATTAGTTAATAGCTTCAGGCTCCATTCGTTAGTACTTTCAAAGATAAAAGAAAAAAAAAATCCTTCCAGCATTCTCCAAGATACCGTAACTAAAGTAAAACATATGTAAAAGAATTATATATATTTGTAAACAGGGATTTATAATGTATTTATTTCTTTTAAATGAGTATTATTAATCAGACTTGCAAAAAGGCTCTTGTGGTAATCTGGAGGAATCTCAGGCATTTCTTTCATGCTTACTTTTTAACTCTTCTCTAGCAACTATTTGCCTCCCAGTTTAAGTAAAGAAGCCCCCATTCCAGGGCTCCAGCTCTGGTATAAATTTATTGGAATGAAAACCCTTCTCTTTGATCCCGGGCAGTGTTTTTGAAACCACTAGTTGTGTATTCTAACATCAATGGAAATGTGGTTTCCAGCTTCCTCTTTCATTATTTTTCACAGAGATAAAAAAAAAGAACAAGAAAAAAGTCCTGAGCTTTAGAGGTGAGGCAATTTGTTATTTTTTGTCCCTTCCTTATACAGTAATTTCTTTATCTGATTTTATTCTGCTTATTCAAACTGCCAGGGTGAACAATTTTATCTGTAAGATTGCTGCTTGTAAAGAAAAAAAAAAAAGGGCAAAGCTTTCTTCCTGCAGTTTCTTTAATGTCGGGGTCGTCAGAAACGGACACTGTGCTTTTTATTCAGTACAAATTACAACACATTAAAAGAAAAGGAAACGCCAGAAAGACAGGGGCTTAAAGTAACTTTGAATAAGATCTTCTGCCGTGAGGAGACCCAACCAAGAACAAGCAGGATGGAGTGTGAGCTGATGCATTGAACTAATGAACAGGTCCACAGTAAAATACAATAAAACCAGTCAGACATACGTGATATAATACTGTCCACTTTATAGGTTAGTAAGTTATACACAATGTCACAGGACAAGTTCATCTTTCAGTTTGTAGTCGTCTTTCCCTTTTAAATGTCAGTGTTCTTAGTCTGTAGCCTCAGTTATCAATGTTGTCCTGCCAGCATCTCCATGTAAATAGGAATCATTTACACATTAATGTCCTCACTGATTAATCCCCCTTGAAGGAGGCTGGAGTCTGATAGGGATGACATGTGCACGATGCCAAAACGTGGACACTGAAACATACCGCATTTGTGTGTGGAAGAAATTACACAGTAAGTATATAATAAAATATACATACTGTGTAATTTCATTTTCTTGTGGGAGTATATAATATACTGACCACCAACATAGCAGACAGTTACACCCTTTTTTTATTAAATGTTATTGAATTAACTGTCTTCAAATGATTTTGAGCTTACTGCTCCATCTTTTCATCTTCCTCATTCTTGGGGGCGATAGACACAAGAGTGTGCTAGTGACAGATTTCTGAAAGGCTC
This sequence comes from Acipenser ruthenus, assembly GCF_902713425.1. Lineage (NCBI taxonomy): Eukaryota > Metazoa > Chordata > Actinopteri > Acipenseriformes > Acipenseridae > Acipenser > Acipenser ruthenus. The sequence continues at coordinate 1,266,844 of NC_081207.1, forward strand.
ACCATAAATAATTCCTTTCTCTTGAGAAGCAAAGCGATAATGCATCACAACATTGCTTCCGTTTCACCCAATGGAAAACACGTTGGATAAAATACTTGGTTGTTTATTTTAGTAACCTATACGGTATAATAGCGTCACATTGGACCTTGCAAACTGCTCTGTCGATGACTTGCCTTCACTGTATTTTATTTAGCAAGGGGGGGTCAAGAAGCCATCCAGGCTGGGAGAAAACACCAGCAGTAATAACAGAAAGTTAAAGAGAGGAGGTTTAATTCTGACGCTGTTTTAGATTATTAAAAAAGAACCTCATCATTAGCAGCTTTTATCGTGCTGTCTTGAGAGATCAAACTCTGTCACAATGAATCGCGATAACACAAATTATCAAATGACACTTTAGCCCCCAACACCCCCCCCCCCCCCCCCCCCCTTACACACCCTTTTGTTTTATTAGCGTGGCACAGATAACCTTTATTAAACCCCATCTAAAATTACACCCGTGGACTGGTGCTCCTTTGATGCGCCGGCTGTTTCATTTGCTGTTTACTCTATGATACAGGTTGCGCTAGGAGATAAAGCACTTCTGAGGGATATTAAGACTTGAAAGTCCCTTGGCTATTCATTGGCACATGTTGTTCTTGCTCCCTTGGAAAATTAGCATATCCCTTTCAAAGGCTCCCTCTGATGAACAGAATCCTTTCTCATCATGTATTTGCTACAAAGTCATGAATGATAGAAGCATATTATGTACAGAAGTGACACATGAAAGTGAGAGAGCGAGATTAGTGATAATGAATCCACTTTGCGTGTTTTTTTTTATTTTTGTTTGTTGCTGGCTGGCCGCTAATAAAATGCAGCTTTTAAAATATGTTTCCTGTGATGAAGTTTTAATGTTGAAGTGACATGCGATGTTTAGCAGATGTCAAGATTTTGCTAATTTGTGTATCTGCGCCTTGTAGAAGAATTCAGAAGCTGTCAGATGTGTTTTTTTTTATTCTTTTTTAAAGGATGAAAGGAAGCAGAAACAGACATTCATCTAAATGAACCAGTTTTGTTTTTTCTCTGTCCGTTCCTCTGTCTGCCTGTCTGTCTGTTGAGAGTATTAATCAGGACTAACCCAGCTAAGACAGCAGACTCCTTTTCCTGCAGGACTCCTGACAGGTAACTTGTTATTGAGACAGTGTTTCCACGATCCGCACGTCAGCAACAGTCTTCCTATGAAGTATTTTGTTTTTCTGTGTTTGATTATTTTAGGGTGTTTTCAGAGAGAAGTTGAAGGTATAAAGGTTGGAATGGCTGGTGAAAAATGCATATTGAAGTTTTGTTCTAATGATATATAAGCAGTGGCCGATCTAAATATAGCTTCTATTTAGATTGATCCTGCTGGTGTTTTCCACCCAAGCCTGAATAACAGTGAAATCAGTAATCGCGGAATAGACACCTATGTGTGCAAATACAGCAGCTGTATACTCTTTATTAAGAGGTGTTTTGTAGCAGAGATGTTTGACATTAAATGCAACAGGCTTTACCAAGCTACTGTACAGTGAAGGCCAGAGTCTCCCATATCTCCCTAAAGGTTGGCAGCTTGGCGCAACCAGGATTCGAATCACAATCACATGACTTACCCTGCCCTCCAAGCAGTGCTTTTACTAGGGGAGACCATGGAGTTCCCTGGTATAAATGTGTTCATGAGGGCATAGTCTGGATTTTAAAACATGAAAAGGGGGGCTTTCTATGTGGCAGGCATCCTGAGACACACTTGTGACAGTGCTGAGCAAAAAAATAAGAAGCTTGAAAAGTTGCCATAATGATGAAAGACAGCAAAAAAAAATAATTAAGAAGGTGCATCCACATCATATGATGCAGACGCTCTTCTATATTTGAATGGTATAATCCCATTAACCTGTTCTCTAAAGGCTAGAAATACATGAAGTGACAGCCTCACTGTGAATAAACCACACTGCACTCCCGCCAACACATTGCTATCACCTCCCGTATATTCATTTTGATTCTACTTTTTTCTCAGTTGTAAATGCATTGGTCTCCAGGTGCAGCCATACATTCTATACACTATGTCGAATGTTATATATATATATATATGGCTGTAGAGTACTGTTCCTGGTGTTTTATAGAGGATCTTTCCTTTCTTATTACTCTGGGGTTACACTTGACTTGTTTTGGTTTTTTGGTATCTTCTCTATGGAAAGTATATCCAATCTGCCACTTACAGTATGTGTGTGTGTGTGTGTATGTAAGTATGTGTGTATGTGTGTGTGTGTGTGTGTGTATGTAAGTATGTGTGTATGTGTGTGTGTGTGTGTGTGTGTTTTTAGCAGTTACACACACAGATCAATGGCCTGTTTCCTTGCTAGCTGAAGCTACAGACGTACATTATGCGAGTGTGAAAGCAAGCTAATTAAAGTGCATCGTCACCGCAGGAGGTAGAAGAGGCCTGCCGAGCGCAAGGAATGATTGATTTGGACTGTCACGCGGCTCGGCTGGGTGTCATAACTCAGTGACAAACAAAGGATTACAATGTAACCTTCCCTTTATTGTCTGCCAGACTTCAAAGCACAAAAAGGATATTAGCATTTTTAATAAGTCGCAAGGTTGCTGCAGCTCCGAGGGGGGGATTGCTTTTATGTTTCGCCCCCCCCCAGCCCCCCCCCCCTCCAACGCCCCATCAAAAAAAACTAAAAAGTGAAAGCGGTCAAAAACAATGCTGTGTAAATAAAAATGATAATATTGCCTCAGGTTGCAAAGCGATTCGTTTTTCAGATATGAGTGGGCTCTGTGAATCTTCATTAGCTGCGTTACACTTCTGTTTTTTTTTCTTCAGTTTTAATTCAAACAGGCTTTTCAATAACAAGCTACTATACAGTATATAATATCACCAATATGAGTTATTGAACATTTCCTGAATTGATGCTTGCTTTGTGTGAGTTCAATAGGAACTCAGTTAGTTTGTGCATCATTTTTTAATTAATGGCACTTATTATACCCATTCTTTTGTAGTTATTAATGAGACACAGACACTGACACACACAGAGAAACACAAACACAGAGACACACACACTGACACACACACACACATGTTTGCATTCCTGTATTTGTGGGGACTTCTCATTGACTTTCACTAATTTTATTTACTATTTCTAACTCCAGTCAGACGAAACTCCACACAGGGTAGAAGTCGACAACAAACAAAATATTTGGTTCTTAAAAACGTGTTTTACAAAGTGGTTTGTAAAACACGTGTTTTACAACGTCATTTTTTCAGGAGTTACTATCTTTGTGGGGACATTTTCGCAAATTTTGTCCATACATTGATAGTAATACCTGCCCCCACACATACACTGACACACACACTGACACAACACATACAGACACTGACACACACACAGACACTGACACACACTAATCAGGAGTTGTAAGCACTCTTAACTTTCCCATTGCTGCTCAGAACTGTCATATGAAACCCTACGAACAGATAACACATTGAAAATGGTTATTTATTATTCTGAAACAAAAAAAGAAAATGGAAAAAGAAATACACATCATTAGGGTTTGACTGTACCCCACAAAAGGCATGTATGCGTCTGTTGTAGAGAAGCAGGTGTCTCTGTCTTACAGGGACAATACAAACGACTAGCATCTTCAAACAACCTGTTACTCATTTTATCATTAAAGTTTTCCGCAGTGCTTTACTTGAAACTGGTGCAGGAATGTGAAGTTAATAACACAGCCCAGCTTTGGCTGCAGGCATTTCAGTTGAGGCTCTCTCCCTCCCCCCTTCCCCCCAGCACTGGCTGAAATGTGATACCATTATCATTTAACGATTTCAAAGGAGCTTGAGCACTGTGTTCTTTATCTGGCACATGCCTTTCAATTAGATTAACCCTTGGATTCATAACGCCCTCCAGACCCCCCACTCACTGTACAGTTACATCATATGGGAGGCACTTTTTAAACAAGACTTGCACATTCCTTGAGAAATGACTTTTACACAATTACTTTTACTACAGTTTCAAATAATACTTAAAAAAAAAAAAAAAAAACAACAATCAACACCTTAAAGTAGCACCGTCAATTTGTGCTGAGTTTCAGAAATAAGTTTAAAAAAACAGAACTGTTCTTTCTTTCTTTCTTTCTTTTTCTTTCTCCTCTTTCTTAAGGGGCAGTGAGTGCTTGTTTTTTACCCTGTGCTTCACCTTTCAGATGGGAGCTCCTAATCATTTCATGATGTTTAATCTTGTGTAATCTCATCTTCATCTGCTTCTGTCACCTCAATGTGCTGACTGAGGGATCCCTTTACAGGAACGTATTGTTCTCATATCCTGTACTGAGAGTGACTGGCAGAAACATACACCTGCAGCACACAAAGGCTCTCTCATTCCTGCCATGGGCTGTGATACCGCTCTGGTAACTTACACTAAGCACAAAGAATTTATCTCCATTGACAGAAAAACATGACGAAATCCACAAAGATGGCTGCTTGCACAGGCTGCTTGAGTTATATTGTTTTACAGCGTGCAGGATATCGGGTGTAATGTGTTACCCTTGGAAGGAAATAATCACAGTGGTGTGAATGAAACTCCCATTAGGTATCTCTAGTCATGCTAGCAAGCATGCAGCTTTACCACTGGGCCAAAAGCCAGTGCACACGGGTAACCCCTTGGTACAAATACATAGAAGCTATTGAATCAGTCAATGCATTTAGTCAAAACGTTCCTGTACTCCCGTTATCCTGGTATATTTGCACATTTTGCCATTCTTTCTCCATGCTCATACCATTACAGTGTACCGTGGTGTGCTGTAGCTCTCTGTGCTTTACCATGTGTTCACTATGCAGTGAATATACTGTAGTGTTATCTACTGATTTAAAAGTTCTTGTTCTAGAATCTAGATGATTGATTCCAGAAACTCATAAATAAAGGCTCAGTATCTGGGTTTTATTATAAGTAGGTGAGAATATTAAGATGGGACCAGCAGGTCACATGGCAATGACATCACCGTGAGCTTCACACTGTAATAGTCCAGCACTGCTGTCTACCAGCAGGTCACATGGCAATGACATCATCGAGAGCTTCACACGGTAATATTCCAGCACTGCTGTCAACCAGCAGGTCACATGGCAATGACATCATTGAGGCTCCTCTGCAATGATTAGCTCCATATGCCCCCCCCCCAAGCCGAGCTCTGATTTTTCCACATCATGATTTTATCTGAGATGCTGAGAAAAAGGTAACCCGACCCGAATGGGACCCGTTGTTCATATGGGAAGAATCCTGCAAACTTCTTAATGTACTGCAGAGGTTATGCATGTGACTGACCTTCAGCTTGTAGAGCATTAGGTGTGTTTATTTTTAAAGTAAAGGGAATGGATAGAAAAGCTGAACGAGACGACCTCTGAAACAACCACAGGGCTCATCTTCAATAATAATAATGAATTATGAGGAGGCTTCAAGCAAACCTGTAATCTTCTGAGGCAGCGACAGACACTTTTATCAGCTGCTGCTATGATCTACCCCCCCTGCCAGGGGTGGAAATTTTACATTCCAGAAGAATGCTGAAGAAAATTAAAAACAGGTTTAAAGATGAATGAATCCTGATTTATAACAACAAAAAAGACAATGTTTTAATGTTCAAACAGAAGTGGATCTAAAAATCTGTTTGAGTGCATCCTCATTGACTCCCACATTATCTTAAAAAATACAATAAAAGGCAGTGAAATGAGGACTCTCTCTCTCTCACAGTAAAAGTGTAATAAAGTGTAATAAAGCATAGTAAAAGTGTTATGGTGAAGCATATTAATAAACATGGCAAACCAGGGTAAACTAAATGCATAGTATAACCATGGGAAATGCATGGGAAAACTGCAAAAGATACAGTGGTAAACTTTTTATAAGGGCTACTGTGCTGATTGTCAGCAACCCGCAACATTAAATGAAATTCAAAATGAATTCGTAATGATAGATGGTAGAAGATAAGACAATGATCTATCGAGTCACTCATCTCCATAACCCCCTTTAGTGATTCAGGCTCTTTTTAATCAAAACCCAGAATAAATCAGGCTCGCTGGGTAACACTGCACACAATGTCTCCATTCATCTGCTTAATATTGAAAGGAAACAAGGTGTAGGGAGAAGCGTTTAACCATCGCGCAGCACAGAATTAGCAGTGCTGCGGTTCCACGGGTACCCGCGGTGCACAAACCTCACTGAAACATTGCCTCTCGCATCAAGAGAAAACAAAAGAAGAATGGAAAAAAAAAACAACAAGAAGTTCTTTCATCTCGATTGCAAAACAAAAAAATATATCAAAGAAACCCAAGAGCTCCCGGATTTCTTCTTCCTTCTTTCTAATAAACTGTTCCAATGAACTTTCCATCAGGAGAGCGCCTGGGATTCATGTCTAATGAGTAAACACTGGAAAACAAAGGATTTACTTCCTGACGGAAACCAATTGCCTTTCCCATCACTCACTCCTGTGCTCGACATGAAAGCTGCAAAGCAAAGACAACACAACAGCAGTTCACAGTTTGCATAAGTCTTTAAAAGAAGCTCTCCTCGTACGAGAGGCGCCGGAGTGTTACCGGGGGGGGGGGGGGGGGGGGGGTCAGTAAGTGCAGTGTTATAAATTAATAATGTCCTCCAAGTGTGTGGCAAAGGGAGGTTAAGAATTACTTTCTCATCCAAAGAAAATTGGATGAAATTACCAAGGAGAATGGTTTAACAGTACAAGCAGCCATCACAGTGTATGCTTATGTAGATCTAAATCCGACCATCATGAAATGATCTCAAACCGTGTGCGTTTGCTTCTGTTTAGACCCTCCCATGAGCTTGCACAGTTTAGATCATTAAAATAGACCTTGCTGTTTTCCCTGGTTCTTTGTAGATACAAGAGAGTATAGACTAGTCCTATAGTAACCCCCCAAACCTCCCCCCCCTTGCTATTATCAGTGGCTTTGAAAAGCTACAATAAGAGCATTGACAACTTACAAGCCAATCCACAATTCCTGAGGCCGACACTGAAGGGGCCTCTAAGGGGCACGCTTGGGCTATTGTTGTTATTTTACTGTTAACTGTGATGCTGTGATCTGATTCTGTCAAGGAGAGCTTGTGGTAAGGTTACCATTAATAAATCAACAAAACAAACAGCAGCTTTTTCACATGAAATGCCCAGACATGCTCTCTAAAGATTTCAGCGTAGGAGACGCGCACACTTCCCCCAATACAAGTGTGCATATTAAAAGATATTCAAAAATATTATCGATGGACTGGGAAAAAAATGCTTATTCATTACACACCACTGTTGAAACAATTGCTTGTGATGCAATTGCTCCCAGCCTCACCTAGGGTAATATTATTATTAAACTGTAATTCGGTGTGCAGTGACACTGTATACACTATTTTATGGATAGTATATATGACTGTTAAAAAGTTCACAATTTCAAAGTCTGTTATATAGATATGTGTGCGGCACAATGACACTTTTCTTTGTGCATTGTACAAATACAAGATGGGTTGGGGGTAAATACTGTAGGAGATATTCTTGTTTTTCATGCACATTCCTAGTGTATTGTACGGTACACATTTTATCCATAACAACCTGAAGCGTTTGACCCGGTTGTTATTAATGAAATGGGAATGTGGAGTGAAATACTGTGTGCTGCTGGAGGTGATCCAGAGTGTGGAGCGCTAGAGAAGTGAAATACTGTGTGCTGCTGGAGGTGATCCAGAGTGTGGAGCGCTAGAGAAGTGAAATACTGTGTGCTGCTGGAGCTGATCCAGAGTGCGGGGCGCTAGAGAAGTGAAATACTGTGTGCTGCCGGAGCTGATCCAGAGTGCGGAGCGCTAGAGAAGTGAAATACTGTGTGCTGCTGGAGCTGATCCAGAGTGCAGAGCACTAGAGAAGTGAAATACGGTGTGCTGCCGGAGCTGATCCAGAGTGCGGAGCGCTAGAGAAGTGAAATACTGTGTGCTGCTGGAGCTGATCCCGAGTGCGGAGCGCTAGAGAAGTGAAATACTGTGTGCTGCCGGAGCTGATCCAGAGTGTGGAGCGCTAGAGAAGTGAAATACTGTGTGCTGCCGGAGCTGATCCCGAGCGTGGAGCGCTAGAGAAGTGAAATACTGTGTGCTGCCGGAGCTGATCCCGAGCGTGGAGCGCTAGAGAAGTGAAATACTGTGTGCTGCCGGAGCTGATCCCGAGTGCGGAGCGCTAGAGAAGTGAAATACTGTGTGCTGCTGGAGCTGATCCCGAGTGCGGAGCGCTAGAGAAGTGAAATACTGTGTGCTGCCGGAGCTGATCCCGAGCGTGGAGCGCTAGAGAAGTGAAATACTGTGTGCTGCCGGAGCTGATCCCGAGCGTGGAGCGCTAGAGAAGTGAAATACTGTGTGCTGCCGGAGCTGATCCCGAGTGCGGAGCACTAGAGAAGTGAAATACTGTGTGCTGCTGGAGCTGGAATTGGAATTGCTTTTGGCCAATTCCTTCATCTGAAAGAGATCACTGCTAATCCTCAGTGAGGTACCAACAGTCCCTTTGAGCCATTCTCCCTGCGTTCTGCATAGCCTGGAAATGGGATCTTTCTATCTATGTATCTACCAGGGGTGCTCGGATAAACTGACCCTTCCTTGTAAATAGATACTGCAGTTCCAGCATTCGCCCACAGGGTGGTGCGTGTTCTATACGAAAAATCCAATTAAAAGAAAATTACCAGTACATGACAATAGCAATTGCTATGTGCTTAATTAAAATGCCATCAGGATTAATTAGAGGTAATTAAAAACACTTCAGTATTAAGCACATCCTTGCATCTCATCAATCTGTCATCCGTAATTACACATTACACTCAGTGCCAGAATATGTAGTAAATAAGTTTCTTTTAGTATCACTTTATAATCTGTCAGTTTTCCAGTAGTACCTGAAAAAAACTCAATCTAACTGCATTGCATTAAAAATTGCTCTGTCCAAAATACCATATTGTCAAAAAGGCTTAGTGGCGTCTTATTCTTTTACCGACACACTAATGCTTTATGACAATGGAGAACATTGCTATTGACAGTATGCAAGCATCACCGCTACGTATTCCATGAAAACGAAGCATTGTGTCGGACCGCAATACCTGCCCACAAGGCTTTAGGATGTTCAGACTCCTCCAGATCAGGACATGGCAAAGGATGCAGGGTTTGCCTTATTGCCTCATCAGAACCAATGCCATGCGACTGACACTAGACCGTGCTGCCACCCGCTCATACACTATACCAGATAGTAGAACAGCGCAGTGCAGAAGCTGATACTGTACATCTGCATGCACTGTGCTAAGAAGTATCTACCCAGAACACTGTATATTTTCCCTTCTGCAAAATGAAAAATAAGTGGCTGCCAGTCCCTTTGAAATCTTCCTTCCTTCAAGGAAAACAGGTATGCTCAACAAAGAGCAAATTCACAATTCAGATTTTGAAACAAATGACATAAACCACAGAGAGGCTTTTCTTAAAGACTCGGAGTTGCCAGATGTCTTGTGAACAGGCAGGAGAGGATTGCTTCAGATCGTTCCCTTTGATGAGACACAACTGTATCCCAATCCCAGGCTGTTTGCTATTTAAGCTTCTGAGTGTGTGAAAAGGAAAGTTCTCTAAAAAAAGAGCTCAGAAGCTGATGCTTTAGGTTAAGAAAAACTGGAGAGAATGTTTATGCATTAGATTTCAAAGCATATTATTTTCACTGTGAGAATATCCAGATTTAAAGATGTACTTCGAGCAGAAACATCAAGGTTTTGTTTTCTGCTCTAGCCTGTGCGACCCCATGGATTATTATTGTTAAAAATGTGTTATGTTTTTTTAGACTCATACTGCAGCGTCTAAAAGTAAATCTTTAGTACTTTAGAGTGTGTTTGAGAGCATGTTTTCTGCCAGATTATTAAATTTTTTTTTTTAATTTATTTTATTATTAACATAATGTTAGTGGTCAGTACGAATAACAATACCAGGTGATTGTTATGCTGCGTGTGCAGCAGGGTTGGAGTCAATTCCTTTTTTTCAATTCCAGTTCAAATTCCAATTCCAATTCCTTTTTTTCAATTCCAGTTCCAATTCCAATTCCAATTCCAATTCCTTTTTTTCAATTCCAAATCCAATTCCAATTCCTTTTTTTTCAATTCCAGTTCCAATTCCAATTGCAATTCCAATTCCTTTTTTTCAATTCCAGTTCCAATTCCAATTCCTTTTTTTTCAATTCCAGTTCCAGTTCCAAGTCTTTCAAATGAACTGTGCAATAATCATGCCATGTTCCAACTGTTATTGTTTCAATTCCAAGCAGGTTACTTACTGGCTGCAAAGCACGTCAGTCAATCGTGGGTTCAGCTGGTTGGTCGATGACCGGAAAGAAGGTGTTGGGGAGGGGACAATCTCAGTCTAGGTGAAGAGACCAAGGCAGTGCTAGACTACCTGAAAGCCAGGCTTTAAGCTAGTTTACTACCAGATGTATCATTATTTTTTAAATGGAAATATTTGCATGTTTGCAAAACTGCACCTTTGAGCCCCGATGGAAGAGCTGCATGGCAGGTAAGATTGGTGGAGCTATTTTAAGAGCTACAACACTTTTAAGACATACCAGGCTAACCCCTTCCCAAAAGCTTTTTAGATAGCTCAACAATGGCAAGTTATATAATAGGCGCTCCATTCAGTAAAACGGAAACAATTCTGCAGCTCACACAAAAGCGCTTTTCACTTGTCCTTTTATCCATTGCATTCCATTCAGTTCATATTTTAAGAATTTCCTTTCTAACATTACCATTGTCTTTGTTTCCCTATATCACTGAAGCTTTTTTATTTTTATTTTTTTTACTGGTAATAAAACATCCGTTTTGTTGTGCCTGAAAAACAGTTATATTTTAAAGATGAATGCGTCCCAGCACCGGAAATTCTCAACTGAAAGAAGACCTTTCAAGCCAAAACATTTTTTCAGTTAAAAAAAAAAAAAAAGATTAAAACACCTACCCTTTAATGTGTTATTGTTTATCTTACATTTTTTAACTCTGTGAATAGCACCACCTGGTGGTCCATGAGTATTAATGTATCCATATGAGCAACCCCCATTGTCACTTATGGAAAAAACAATTGGATTCCATACCATTACCCTGAAGAACCCCAGTCAGGACTAAAAGCGGGCCGCAACTTTACCAGCAATGGAAGCGCAACAGATTAGGCAACAAACATTGCTGCTGTCCTGATGCGGTATGACAGTGCTGGTTCTCACCGTTCAGATTCCAATGGTCTGTCAAGACGTGCAATTGCTACCACTGTGGTTCTATTGCATCAATACATGAACCTGTCATTGTGGTGTCGCCACACTGCTCTGGATGGGTATGTCTCTCTTTCGTGTTCTTAACAGATGCTTAGTATCAGACTGGGATCCCCTGACACAGTACCATTTCAGATGTGTCTGTCTGCGTCTGTAAGTGGTGTTTGAGCCTGGAAGTGCAGACCTGGTGACAGGGTGCTCAGTGACAGTGTGCCAGCGAGGCTGTGATCTGCAGGGCTGTGAACCAGGTTTAAGTGGGTGGATAGATGCTTGAGCTGCAGCAGCACGGCTCGATTCAGATAGCTCTGTTTGAAAGATGCTGGCTGGGCTCCACACTGACCACGACAGCTGCAGTCCAGGACCAGTTCACGCAGACAGCCCACCTGTCACTGCTGCTTTACACACGGACAGCTTGCACAACTCAATAGAGGAAGAGCTGAAAGCATGGGAATAGAATTAAAACACTTCTTAACCATATCACAAAGGAGGCGAGCAGCGTCGCAGTTACAATCATAAGTGCCCTGTTAGGTACAGCAGTGGATGGAAATGCAAAATACTCCTTTAACCTGCTCCAGAGTGGACCTCTTCCCATCTTTATTTTTAGACATGCTCACATTCATTGATGCGTCTGGATAAAGAGAGAGGGGTTCAGGCTCCACTGCTGCCTATCTAGCACTATCATGAGTACCAACACTCCTCGAAGTGGAAAGTGAATGGGGCAGGGTGGAGTACACAGGCAGCTACCTCTCATTCCTGGATTTGTGTCTGCGTCCTACAAGTGAAGTGATGGTCTCAATTTTATTCGCCAGTGGATTTTGGTGTGCAAGTGAAAACACCAGGCAGCTCGGCTCAGTTCAGCAGAACTGGCAGCCTCTGCTTGAAAGAGGCCCAGGGCTGAATGGCAGAGGGTGCTTAGGCCATGATGTCATGAGCGCAACATTCACAAGCCCCCCCAAAAAAATTTAAAAAAAATAGAAAAGTAAATGTAAGCCACAAGCTTCCAGTAACAAGCGAACAGGTACTGTAGCACAATTAAAAACCTGGCGCTGCAAACAACATACATTTAGCCCACAGGGCTACTGGGTCAAAGCCAGATTCAGTCCCCACATCAGCTGTGCAGAACAATGGAGAGATTAATAGTGCTGATAAAATAGGAATGAACCACCGCGGAAAAGCACACCGCCAGATTCATAGGGTTCTAAGAGAGGCAGAGAGGACACAAGGTACCCCACTGGAAATGCATAGCAGAGGGTTAGAGCATATTAAATGAATGATAACAGTGACAGAGGACCGTGGGCAAGCCTGCTAAATGTGCTTGGGATTACTGTACACATTTATCATGGTAAACCTGCCTACAGCTGCATTGATTTACCATACTGTGCCATACCATTTACACTGATGAAGACACTGGCACTAATGTGTGTGCACTTCCATTTATATTTTGTAGCTGCATGTAATACAAAAAAAAACTCCTTTAGGAAGCACTTTCCCCCCCCAAGTGCAAGAATACACAACTTTAAATGGATTACAGAAAGCAGTAAATGCATTCCATATCTCTATTGATAAATACAGTCTGGTTTAGCAATCCAGTCTCTGGTGCTGTACCATGCAGTCTGTGGATCATTGGTTTCATTGGTTTTAATGAGCATATTCAATCTCCGTTTCTGTCTCTTGTTAATGTACCAGGTACTGTCATTTACAAATTGCGAGTCAGCTTGTTATCACATGACACTTGTGAAGCAACAGCTTTGAGTGAGATCCCAATTTAACATTCTGAAGTACTCTGTTCATAAACCAGGCTTGAGTGATTAAGTTGTGAGGTTCTGTTCTCTTTTAATTCAATGCAATACTCTTGGCTTATTCAAAACACACACACACACATCCCTCCCACCATGCTCAGCCTTCAGATCCAGAGCTTTGTGTCATGTTACAAAAACAAGATCATTAAAAAGAATGATTCATTTTAAAGCCTGTTGTGCAGTTCATTAATGGTACTTTAGTTAATGTGAGGAGATACCAGCTAATGCACACAGCACTTGAAGTATGCAGATGTGCTGCATTGAGCAAATGTGTTTGTTTGGCCTCGTTCTAAGCCGCTTGTTCAGAATTACTTGTTTATTTATTTAGATTAATGCTGTTGACTGACGATATGCTGTCCTCTGTATTTATCCAGAGAGCACCGATAGCACTGGCAGGGCATGCGTCTGTATGCCAGCAGCTCCAGGAAACGCCTTTGGAATGTTTATTGTGAGAGCTGTAACCGGACTGTGTGTGGCTGATGCCCCCTGGGACCCCCTTGTAAAGGAGACAGAGCATCTTAAGAGCAAAAGAGTCATTTGTGATTTAACTGGAGTCAAACCCAGGCCTCGATGAAGGTATGATAAAGAAATTATCCTACTGTGCCACCTTGCCCCTGTTTCAAAAGAAAAGCCAATAGCTCAGAACTGGAACTGTGTAAACAGAATAACAAGAAAGGGTTTCAGCAAACAACAGGCAGTCGAGTGCCGTCCACCCATCATTAAAATCCACCAGTGAAAAAGAGGTGCTCTGAATATTTTTAATTGCGTTCCGCAGCGTGTAGAACAGAAAAGTAACAATCACTTCGAAATAAACAGCTCAAGGCTATTTCTTTTTTTTTCTCTTTTGATCACTGCAGGATATCCATTATCTCGAAAACATTTGTACAATCGTGTTTTTAAACGCCAGTTTGCGATATTGTTGTAACTGCTAAATAATGACTCAAAACGGAACGTTCGGATTGTACAGTGCAATAAGGAACCAGTAGAGGGCAGAAAAAACATCAGCCTTTAATGGAAGGAGTACTGTATTGTTTAATGTGAAGAAATGTGTCAGGATAGTTTGACATGCTTGTACCAGGCACTAACACTAACTTTTATTTTGCGTGGAATAAATGAGAATTGAATTGTTATGCAATTGTGACGATATCAACAGTTTTATATCATTGGTTAAATAAAAATAAATAAGTAAAATAAAGCAATGTCCACGCTGCGTGTAAGAATGCTTTTATTTGCTTTGCCACATTATACAGCAGTGCGGGGGAAACAGCTTCGATTCACACAGCAGTGTGAGCTGCTGCTGCAGTCCAAGATTGAGGAGGAACTGCAGGGTGATTAGGGAACCAATAGCCGGTAATCTTCCCTGTTACACAGGAAGAACTAGGAAGAACGGACTGAGGCTAGGGCTAGCTTTGCTGAGCATACAGTATGATTCATAACAGCTGTTGAACCTGCAGTGTCCTTACTGCGGGCCTATCCAGGTCAGAAATGATGACTTGGCTACAATCCCTTAGCTCTGGCTTATTTCATTCAATAGGCTTTTTGATTCCCCAACCCCTACAAAACAAAAAGGAGTGAAAGAACAGTCCCGGCAAACAGGATTCAGCATCTCAGCAGCTCTATCTTTTATAAACACCTTCAGAAATAATAAGAAGCCACCTTTTGAAACAACAGAAACAGCATTTTGAAGAGGCTTGTTGTGAAGCCGTGACGCAGTGCTGTCAGCGACGAAGCAGCTGCACCACCTGCTGTCCTGGGCTCCATCTTTGATCACTCGGGTGAAATTGAAAAGAGAAAGGAGGGGAGCAGCACACTGCACCTTTAATTTGTACCTCCCTCGCTGGAATTAGAACGGACATGAATTATTCCATTTGGTTACGCCTCCTCTTCGCTCACTTTGAGACAACTATACAAATTGGCCGGCAAAATAATAAATATTACCTTTCATCTTGAAACGCAAACTGCTTTCCTTCTGAAGTCAGACATGTGCAAACAACAAAGCGCTCTCAATCTCGTTACAACCTCAGCTGCAGTGAAAAGTGATCTGAAGGTGCAGCTCTGACATGCTCTCTCTCTCTCTCTCTTGCTCTCTCTCTCTCTCCTTCCCTCTCTCTTGCAGGTAGGGCTGTTATCACAGGAGGGCCTTGGCATCGCTTACCCGAGTGGTTACGGGCAAGCGACGAACAGGTTTTCATTCCTCATGTCAAAATTTCAAACAGGACGGACGTGTCCTCCTTCCTGGCTCCGTGCAGTGGACCTTGAGGACAGAGGAGGAGGATTTGTACTGTATTTGGGGGTCTACTGTAAAGGCACCTGCACAGGTGATTACAGGATCAAGGCGGCTCAGTGGATTGGATTGGGATATAAAGCCAGTATGAGAGCTGTGCTGCTATCATCCCAGGTCTCTACACTCAAAGCAGTGCAAGTTGTAATGGAAGGCTCCTTTACAGGCAGGTTTAAAAAATGTAATTAGCAAAAGACAAAGAAAGAAAACTTTTAAAATAAGGAAAACTACTGAAGTAACCGAGTCTTTCTCTCTGCAGTCTACCTTTTCTAAACCCCCGACCCTCTGAAGTATTTGCTGGCCCGTACCCAGACCTCGAAGCAATGTGAGTGCAGCCCTGCCTTTAATCTGTGGAACACTGTGTTCCTGACCCTGTGTTCGCTCCGCAGTACTGGAAACTTTACAGCTGCCTCCCATTATGTCACTTAAAGAAAAGAAGAAAAATAAACAGGGGAAAGGGAAAAGGGGTTCTTCGTGTTAGAGGCCCGTGTACACCAGGCGTTTGAAGGCAGTTCAACCGGGGCAACACTAGCCCCTTGACGGTCAGAGAGGGGTAAACCGGTGCGTTTTAACCCTGCTAATCAGCTACAGTCCTGACCCTGAGCTCCTCAGATAAGGCGATTTCACATCACATAGGACCTCTATGAGCCAGGTGGCAGAGTCAAAGAAAGACCCTATTGTTCCCTCTCCCGGAGAGGGAGCGCGGAGATCGAGAGCAACCAGAGGAGCAGTAATCCTGCCCAGGTGTGTGTGCGAGCGAGGCAGGAGCTGGAGGGGAGAGGGCTGAGCGAGGCAGGAGCTGGAGAAGGGGAGAGGGCTGAGCAAGGCAGGAGCTGGAGAAGGAGAGAGGGCTGAGCGAGGCAGGAGCTGGACAAGGGGAGAGGGCTGAGCGAGACAGGAGCTGGAGAAGGAGAGAGGGCTGAGCGAGGCAGGAGCTGGAGGGGAGAGGGCTGAGCGAGGCAGGAGCTGGAGAAGGGGAGAGGGCTGAGCGAGGCAGGAGCTGGAAAAGGGGAGAGGGCTGAGCGAGGCAGGAGCTGGAGAAGGAGAGAGGGTTGAGCGAGGCAGGAGCTGGAGAAGGAGAGAGGGCTGAGCGAGGCAGGAGCTGGAGAAGGAGAGAGGGCTGAGCGAGGCAGGAGCTGGAGGGGAGAGGGCTGAGCGAGGCAGGAGCTGGAGAAGGAGAGAGGGCTGAGCGAGGCAGGAGCTGGAGAAGGAGAGAGGGCTGAGCGAGGCAGGAGCTGGAGAAGGAGAGAGGGCTGAGCGAGGCAGGAGCTGGAGAAGGGGAGAGGGCTGAGCGAGACAGGAGCTGGAGAAGGAGAGAGGGCTGAGCGAGGCAGGAGCTGGAGAAGGGGAGAGGGCTGAGCGAGGCAGGAGCTGGAGAAGGGGAGAGGGCTGAGCGAGACAGGAGCTGGAGAAGGGGAGAGAGCTGACCTGGGAGGACTGCAGGGACAGAGTGGATACAATCTGCTGCTTGGTTAAGAAGCAGGGCTGGCATGGAGACTCATCATGAGGAGGGGGCTTCGTGGTTGTGTTAAGGATCAAGGGGGACAGTGTAAGAAATAGCTAAGACGTGGGAATCATTTTAATATTATTTGAAAAATGACTTCCCAACACTGGGCACTGCTAGAATTCCTAACAGGGGAGCCGTCGCCATAAAGACAGTTAGTACAAGAATGATCACACTTGGTGCTATCAACTCAAGGTCACCTTGACGCACAGTGGGCGTCTGCTCCACTTCCCTTCTGCCTTCTGAGGTCAACGAACCCATTGTTCCGCACCCAGAGTAGAACAGTAATGGGACAAAAATGTGAGCAAAAGCATTTCCAGATTGTATTGAGTATAACAGTCGTATTGAGCGAAGCCGGGACGCAGCGCAGCACCAAAACTGAAAAGCAAAAAATGAAACTGATTTTTTCCAAGTCCTGTTCGAGGTGGTCTCAATTTTAGTGCTTTGGGAAACCAGCCAAACCCCCCCCCCCCCCCCAAAAAAAAAACAAACAAACAGTCCTAGTCCCCAGTCTTGTGTGCTTTCTTAGATGCTCCATTTTGTGTGAGAAACAGCGTCAGAACTGGCCTTCTCTTTGAAGCTTTATCATATAGTGACTTTTCTTAGTAAAACCCATAATGCTTTTGTGAAGGTAAGCTTGTGTGAGAAACGAAATGTCATCGTGTCCTTTATTTGTTTTTATTTCAGGTGAGCGTGTCTGTTCCTGCACATCTGAAGACAATGGCTTGCGTTGTTCAGTGAAATGAATGCAGAAGAACTGTTTTGGGTTGAGGCTGTGATGAACACCTCGGCACAATGGGAAACAAAAAACACAGAATAGCGAGGTAACCGTGTTTAATGTGTGCGTTTCCATAAACTGGTTACAGTCACAATCAAACACGTGTGTGCTTAAGGGCGTCGGGTTGATGCTCAGTATCTTCAGACTAGCTTGCATGTAGTTAACCTACCTGCTATTTCGAAATGCATCCCAATCTTACCTGGTCCTTCAGTATTCATTGCAGTGCCCTGTACAGTGTACCATCAACTAGCCTGGCTTCTACCGTATATATATATATATCCTCAATCATTACCTTCGTCATCACCCCTCGTTCCACCCACACCTTCTCAATGCATCTTCAGTAACACGTGCAGGCAAGCATGTTTCTTTAAAAAGCTTCAACAGTAATTGTGTCTACAGCCACCTTGCAAATGATCCCGGAGTGAGCTGGGCATGGGAGGAACATTTAAAAGTTACGCAAAAAAATACAGTCGGCAAACCTAAATGAAAATATGCAGCGCTGAAAAAAAGGCCTGTATAATGTGTGCCACTTAATATCTAATAGCTTCAGATTATAACAATCAAGACAAGATCTGCCAGTTAGAGACAATGTTGCTAAAAAAAACAAGTGAAGATGAACAGTTTTGTCACATACAGTTAATGATTATAAATCATCCAGTTTAAATCACCCAGCTGCTAGAAAGTGAGCTCAGATAATCACCCGTCACCATTGTCTTCTGTGTTGGGGCGTGCGCAGCTTTGCACAGCCTGATCACCGGTGTGGTCTCTGCAGCACCAGGGTGGTCTGTGTAACACGAGAAGACACCTGCTTGCAAAGTCCTGGGACACTAGCATCTGTGTAAACTGGGCTCCCAGCCCTTGGGAAGGTGTTGAATGAATCTGTTACATCAAACATGCACTGTTAGGAGCACCTGTCAAAGCCTCTATATATACAGATAGATATATACATGCATGTATATATATATATACACCTTAAAACAGTGGTGGCACTGTGTTGTTGGAGGATGTATTACAGCTGCCGTGGGGAGTCCCATTCATTATTGCAGGGGGTGTCTGAGCGGATTGACTGTGTGAAGTCTCCTGGAACCTGAGCACCCATTTCTCTGCAGGAAGCCCGAAGATACCCCGAAGTGCCATCGTGTACGTCAAGGAAGGAACCCGCAAAATAATAACAGCCAGCTCTCGCTCCCTGGCGCTAACTTTGTTTGTACTGCGAGGGGAGAGTTTAAAGGGTTATTAAATCAACTCTTAATGGATCCTTTTCTGGGGTGGTCACCGCGTGTTTATTTACTTAAACTGGAGCGTGTCTCCAGACTGCCCATCAATCTGCAGATCACCCCGGTACAGTGCTGCACTCCCACCCTCGGCAGGGAAAATGCATTTCAACAGTAACCCTTAAACCTTATAAAACACCACGCAGCGCGCCTCCAGGAAAATCCAACGTCTACTGCCCTGTCAGTGACCAGCAGTCTAACTGAACTGCAACGCGTCTTTGTTTTCTTAGAAAAGTGAATCATTGCACCATAAGGAAGGTGAAATCATGTTAAAACACAGAGACTTCCCATGGCCAGCCTCGTAAAGCACTATCACTGTGTGGTACAGCATGGGTAAAGCATGGTGGCCCGTCTGTTTTATAAAACCACAGTGCAGGTTTACAGTAAAGAGGAACTAGGCTCGTAAACAGCCCATTGGATGCTGGATTTTTCAGTAGCGGAGTTCCACACTGGGGTATCAGTGGATACTGTGCAAGAAGGGGGTTGCAGGGTCCATAGACCCCACAAAAAAGAAAAGGTCTTTTATTTTTATAACTTGCTTATAATACCTTGTTACTAATACATTTTACATCTCTAAAGTTCTCATGAAGTATTTATAAGTTGCTCTTTTTTGTGGAGGTGGGCTTGTATTATTAAAATCCTAAAAACAGCAATACAGTACTATGCTTAAAAAAAAAAAAAAGGAATGAATGAATAACCATTTAAATAAAGCCAAGGCTCTTGAGCGAGCCTCTGAAGAACCTCTTCAGAGTCAAAAGAGCAGGCAGAAAAGGATCCTAACAGTATTCTTTTTAAAAGATGATTTGAGAACAAAACGAATGAATCCTCTCATATAACAAGACTCTCCTTTCCAGGGTCATGGGCCGGCGAGATTGGGTTTTAAATGATTGTTCGGGCCCAGCTCGGGGGAAGCATGTTTAATTTCAATGCAGAGGGGCTGCTGTCCTGCATAGCCAGGGGGGTTCTGTACTGCAGACCGATCTTATTTTACCAGGAATGTATACACTGCACAAACGGTCCATGCAATCGGGAAGCTCTCCGCATGTGAGATGGGATCAGGCTTTGGGAAATACAGTTTAAATGGTAAAGGATTGGATCATCCACTGTATATGTGCAGACGACTTTTTTCTTTCTTTCTTTATTACCTACCTTTCTAGATTCCCGATAATTTGATTTCAGAAAAAGACTCCTGAATTTAGGTGCAACCCGTTTACTCTGCGTTAATAATGCTACAGAGCCATTTGATGTTCGGTTGCTGTACATTTAATTTAGTATCTCTCACATAAACCATGAAAAAGCCCTCTGAGTCACAAATCTCCAGCCTGCACGTCTGAATACAGCAGCACACCAGGAGCAACCAAGATCAATTATCCAACACATTCTCCTTTCTAATGACAGGGGGATTATGTTGTGTAAATAAAGTGCCTGTGGGCAATGCAGGATAGACGTAGGCTGTATGTGAAGTTACCATTTAGTCAGCTTAGTGCAGCCACACCCTATGCAATCAGTATTGCCCTGAGTCAAGTACAGCAGTAATTGCCAAATCTTTTGTCAAAAAGATTTCCCATCCCATGCTAGTAGGGTAGTGTTGAATCTTGTTTTCATCCTCAACTTGCAAACCCTCACTCTCGTGATGCAGTGGAGCACTAAAACAAGTTAGACAAGCGAATAAAGTGAGCCGCGCGTCTGATAGTTTTCAATGTCTTTGTAAGCTGTCTTATCGAAACCTTCTTGCAAAGGCAAATTGTAAGGTTAGAAAACTAGAAAGACAAATCAGTTCAGTTCTTGATCTTCTTGTTATTTTATTTCTTTGTGCTTGCCTTGGCATTTCATCATATAGCGTTTTACACCCAAATCAATTCTTCTTTGTACAAAACAACAGACCTTAGCCCTGTCCGTTAAATAAAATAGACCAGAATCCGATGAAACGGGATGAAAACGAAGCTTGACTCAAAATGTAAATGGCGCTTTGTTATCTCCGTATCGCTGACATTCATTAAAAAAGCAAGGAGAAAAAGGACATCACACAGAGGAGCAAATTAAAAGCCACCAGGCCAGCTCCCTCCTCCCTCTCCCCCTCGTTTGAGATCAGAAGGTCTTGGTGAAAGGCTACAGTAAAAAAAAAAAAAAAAGTGAAAGGTTTAATTCACTTGTATCCACTTTATAATTGATTATCCAGCCACCTGAGGCCTTCACAGCAGAAATAAATAATGAAACCACCTGGCAGCGCCCATAGGCCGATAAGGCTGTCTTTAATCTTCTGAGGCTACTGAAGCAGGAGCTCTGAGCAGCCTTATGCTGCAGCCATGTTGGTAGTGGTGACACAGCTTTGATGTGCCTCCTCATTCAACACAATGTTGTTTAGTTCAAAGCGGAGAACAGAGGCGATTCTGTGCTTTTAAATGATTAGCTCTCTCAGCCCTCTGTAATGATATAGCCTGACTGGGGTGTGCAGTTTATTAAATGCATAAAGACGATATTATTAGAGCAGGGAAAGGCGGTCGCGAGCGTTGCCTTTCAGCTTAGCAGTGGGAGTGTGGGACACTTTGATCTCAATCACTCCTAAATGTCTTTGTGAGATAGTGGGGAGCTGTCTGAAATTACTGCTGGCACCATGGCTACATCAATTATTTACTTTTTTCTTATAAATTAATGTGTTATTCATCTCTGTTTTAACTTTTTTTTTTTTTTTTAAAGAGAAGAGACTCAATTTGAATGGGTATTTTCTCCGCATTAATAACATCCTTTACTGACCTTTTCAAAATTCTTTAGTGGCGCCGGCTATATCTGAGTTATTTATCTTGTCAAGGTCAAAGAAAGAACTGATGTGAACGAAACAACGCTATTAATCACTCTGTAGAGATACAAGATAACGGGTAGTCATGTCTCACATATATAGATGGATGACTGTACCAAGCTGTGTGGTGTAAAAAAACCACAACAAAAAAAAAAAACACTGCTGTCTATTTCACTCTGGTCCTAAAATAAAACTGTGGTTCCTTTATATATTAAAGCAAGTGTCAATGTTTTTAAGAGGAATAAGACAAGGGGACACTGTAACACTACCAAGAAATAGTTCCGAAGAAGCTGTGTTGCTGGTTCGAAATACCGGGCCCATATTTGCAACAGGTTTATTCCAGTCTTACTCCTATTTTTTGAAAGATGAAAATTCAACAGCAATGTGCAAAACCGAGAGTGCTTAAGATGCCTTCGTTTACATGACTTCGCTGTTTGATGCTAGCTTTGTAAAGTCAATAGGTAGTTTTTATCCTCCTTTTAAAAAAAAAACAGGAGTTAATTAAAGACTGGAGTCTCTTTGAGAACTTGGCCTGTTGCTTATTTAAGTGGGATATCTAACCTGGTGTAAATAAATCAAGTGGGTGGGGTTGGCGGGGGTGCGCAGGATTAGCAGAGTTGTGGGAATTAGATCCGCTGTTGTTTAGGTTATAAAAATAGACACCCGCAAGGATTCATGTAGCTCTCCTGAACACACTCTGAGGCTCTATGGAGTGGTGCCTCTATTACTGAGTGACTGGACTGGTCCCTGTGTGTAGAAAGCACATGTACAATCATTCTGGCCCCCAGCAGCTTACAAAGAGTCCATTTCACAACCCACAAGTCTATGAATTTCAGCTCAGCAGCTAGTGTTCAACGCTTTTACAATACCACCTCCTCAGACCAAAACATCGAACTTCATTTCCCAGCCTGTGAAGGAAAGTTTTTGTTTGGTAACATTTGCCAGTCTAAGTGCTGGCTGGTTGATCTCTCAGTCGCTGTCTCAATGCAGGCAGCCCCTGCTGGTGCAATACACCTTGACACCACATGGCGGCATCGTTTCCCTTTCAATATGCCTGCTTTGTCAGAACTATACACTGCTGAGCACAATAGCAACCAAACCCTACAATGGGATCCCATCACCTGTATTTATTTTGAAACTCACAGTAAAATAGTAAGGAAAATACTTACTCTTTAACAGAAAACACATGAATCTTAAAATGCATTTGGTATTCTGATATTTTATTGTTGTACCGATAACTAAGTAAAAAGAAGTGTGACACAATGGAGGCTGGGTTCACACTGCTGACCCTGTGCATAATAACCGCAGTGCAAAAGAGCCGGGCTCGTCTGCATTCATGATCGTAGAGCTTTGAACTGACGGGACAGGGCAATCCGTAACAGCAGTGTATCACACAGCACTGCCCGTTACAGAAGCACTAGGCAACTGGACATTACAGATAGAAAATTGTTGCTCAAATGGGAAGGAAGGAAAGAAATGGTTATATTACACCTTTAGTTCTGCATTAGGTCCAAGAGTTCATGTCACCTAGTTTTTAAATACACAGAGTTAACCTTTAGAGGAAAGAGCACCACACCTCGCTTCTCTCGTAAGGCGCTATCCTCTCCAACCCCCAGCTTGCAGAGAGCTGCAAACCTGCCTACATTCTGCAAGAGCTTATCCTGTATCAGCTTCCTCTAAAGAAACAATCGTAGAGACCAGAAATCAAATTGTGTGCTTAAAGCAGCAATACAAACCACGCTTCGATATCATAACTGGGTGATGTTGCGGAAAATATTTGCTTTTATTCATGGGGTTATTTTAAGCATAAGTACAACAAAATATAAAACAAAAGACTAGACGAGGCATTTTTACTGTGGTACATCTTAGTATGAGCATTCCGACCCAACCACTGATGTAAACAGGGCGGCGGCCCTGCTGGTTCTACTGAGAGCAGTGCTGTGTACCGTGAATCACAGCACCAGGAGTACATGAATGGATGTCATTTAAAAAACAATGGGCTCAATTCTCAAAGCTGTTTACTCCAAATTGTGGTTTTTATTTCAGAATAGAAAGAAATGCACCTGGGAAAGTTTCCACAACAACAACAAGCAACTCAGACATTAAAGGCCGGGGCTCTAGAAAGCATTCCAGAGTGCTTTCTTATTTCTTTTACAATGGGATCTGGAGATTCTTTTAATCATGGTAATGACAGAGTTAATAGGTTTGAGAATCTGTCCCAAAGTGTGCTCCCTCTGATTCACACAGATAGAGGGCAGTGTGTCAGTGACATTCCCTGCACAGTACAGTGTTGGACATGCACTCTAGCAAGCTGATAACAGGGTTCACCTCCCAGTCTAGGTGGTGCTGCTTGTGTTGCAGACATCCCTTTCATTTTGGCTGCTCAGGCTACGAAGGACCACTGCTGTGCAATAATGTTAACGTTGCAAAGAGACCTGCAAGGACTGGGCAAAACAATGGAAACAGCGGCCACCTGTCATTAGGCTGCGTGATTAGCCTGCTTTCAACTGATTCCTCACTCAGCGTGTTCCAATGTAAAAAGTAATTATGAAAGTTACACATGTTAGCTCATGTCTCCTTCCAGGGGTAACTTTTTTTTTTGCATGACTAGAATATCAAGAGTACAATGGAACAGTCCCTACTTCCCTCCCAACAATAAGAGGATGGAATTCAGTGTGTCCTCTGTGTTCTATGCAGAAAGAGTCCAGGTTTGATGAATCACATCATTGGTAGAATCTCTTTCACTAGTTTGGTAAAAGGCTGAATTGTAATTATTAGAGGGAAGTACAAAACCAGATTTCCGGCCTAAAATAACAGCTGGACGCACATTCAAGTAATTTAAGCTCACCTCTGCTAGAAACAGTACTCACCACAACCCCACAGGATATGTAATGAGACTTCATGGTCTTGTGATCTCTTTAGTGTGACAATGACAGAGTCGCTAACACTTGAACAACACTGTGTAGCACCTTTACCAAGCCTACCTAACATGATATATCTTGTGTCAAATTACCCTTCGGGATCACTTTCACACAAGATATATCATGCATATTAGTATTCAGAAGATTTGTGTCAAATTATGCCACAAAATGATATTATTTAGTGCTTTGGATAATTGCACTAGAAATGGGAAGGTGTACGAGACACAGAGACAGTATGCACTTGAACTGCTGGGTTATCAATTACAGGACATTTGGTTTGTAATGCAAGTAATGTTATGCTTAAGTGTTATAAATGCGTATATGTATATTATGTGATTATGGAAAAGTATGCACAGTGTGCATTGTAATTATACAGTGTTATGAGCCTGGCATAATGTTCAAGAGTGTTACTAGAAAGTCTGGAAAAATAGAGAGTTCAGAGTGGTAACTGGACAAAGAGGTGTTCTGGTATTTTTACAAGGGCAGGATACTAGTACCTATCTGCTAATTATTCAACTATGAAGGGCCCCTAACAGCTGTGAGCCCCTGCTGTACGGAGCAGATTGTAAATCTGAATACTCAATGTTACTAATGCAAAAGATTATTTCCCCTCACGTTATGCAAAGTGTTTTTTTTTTTTTTGGTGACTTTAAAAACAAGGAAAAAATGATGTTGCCGTCGAGCAGAGAGAACGAAAGAGATACGTTTGAGTTTCCTTTTGTTGTGGTCACAGAACTCACTTCCAACTCCTACTCACACACTGCATGCGCACCTCAGCTCGACGCAGAATGCGACTCCAACAGGAAATGGTGGGGGTTTTTTGCACCAATAAGAAAGATACATTTAGATTAGGGGTAAGGTTTATTTTTTTTTAAATAAACTGGAAACATATCATATCATACCTGACTTGTGACTGAGAGTAGAATCTGTCTGCCTACATTCTAACTGAGAATCTGGCTGAGCGTTGATCCCTCTAGGATTTTCTACACTGCTACAAACTGCAACACACAGACGAAGCTGAGCACTTTGATACAAACAGGTTTGGATTTCCTCTACACGGATGGCCCTGCAAGCAAACCAGAACCAGTTTGTATCTACCCAGGACTGAACACGGCGGTTTCTCACAGACACAGGGAGTTATCTTTGAAGATGCCGGTGATCCTGGGGGAGATCAACATGCTGACCACCCCTCAGGCCTTGGTCCGCATCTTAGAGTTGTTGTTCGGATGCACGACCTTCAGCTTGGTGTCTTTGGCGAGCAACAACGAAACAATCATCAAATCCAATACCTACACGTTCTGCATGTTCACCTGGTGCTTCTTCTTCATCCTGACAGCCCTGATCTTCCTGGTGGAGTTCGTTCAGTTCCAGAGCCTCGTCCCAGTCTCCTGGAAGAACCTTCCCATCACCATGGCTCTCCTGGGAGCACTGATGACCCTGATGGCCTCCATCGGCTTCCCCTACTGCGCCATCAAGCATGAGGCATCCATTGACCCCCGCTTGGTGGCTGCCTCCATCTTCTCCTGCTTAACTTTCTTGGCGTACGCTGCAGAGGTTTGTATAACGAAGGTGAGGAACGTGGAGCAGCGGGGGTACATGGCCACCACCCCAGGGTTTCTAAAGGTCTTCGAGGTCTTCGGAGCCTGCGTGGTCTTTGTCACTCTGGACAGCGACGTAGTGGGTACGTGCAAGGCTGGCCCGCTCTTCTGGTGGTGCGTGGCAGTTTACTGCAGCTGCTTTTTGATGTCCCTATGCACCATTGGAGTCATGCTGGGGGAGTGTACGGGACGCTGTCCCGTCCCCTTCGACAGGATCCTGGCAGGCTTCGGCTCTCTGTGTGTCCTGATGTACATCACAGCCGTGGGCTACTGGGTCTGGGCTCTGGTGCATCCTGACCGCTGTAAACAGCACACTTGGAAGGTTATAACCGCCACTGTAATGACTTGCCTGAACTTGCTGGCTTACACTGTGGACTTGGCTTTCTCCTTCAAGCTGCTGTATTACAGAGCCTAAAGGAAGCACCGAGGATTCCAACGTATTGTAAGTTGTGTACAGTCCTAGATCTTATACGCTTTATCTAATATAAAAGTACTGAATCAAACCATCAGCAGATGTCCAAGCCATGGGTTTGTGTTGGTTTTCCAAGTGTAACTACCGAGATAAAAAGCAAATACATACCAATAAATACAAAGAGAGAAATGTATCATATTAGACAAATAGGTGTTACTTTTAAAATATAATTAGATGCCATTTTTGTTTTTCAACTTGAAATTGTGCTTTGGAGTGATTAGCAATTTGGAATAATATATATATATATATATATATATATATATATATATATATATATATATATATTTCTAGATCTAGCAAATTAAGTGCATGTGTAGCAAACAAATAAACCAGCTTCAGTACAACGTTCTGGACGGTAGCATTTCTTTGGGGACATGTTGTCAGAATAATACCTGGTCATTTCAATAGAAAAAGATGACCTAACTCATCTAGATCATTGTTATTAGTGTTTAGCACTGTGCACACCTTGTGCTGGCTCCCTTTTGTTAAATTTGCATGCTACCTTTTCACTTCTTCTTTTGTGAAGAGAAACTTAAAAAACATAATAACAAACCTTTTGCTGACAGTATTCTGTGTTACAGTCCAGATGT
Source organism: Acipenser ruthenus (assembly GCF_902713425.1). Lineage (NCBI taxonomy): Eukaryota > Metazoa > Chordata > Actinopteri > Acipenseriformes > Acipenseridae > Acipenser > Acipenser ruthenus. Next base: position 1,294,159 of record NC_081207.1, read on the forward strand.
GATTATGTGTTCACCAAGAAATGATTTACAATGATTAAAAACCATGAAACTGCTACTTTTCCTAAAAATAAACAAAAAGTAAATACGCAAGATTGTGGTTTTGGTTTATTCCCTTTTCAACTTTCTTTAAAAAGCTGTATAAGAGGAGAGCAATAAAAATAACTTAAAAAGTAACAACAAAAAAAAACAAGACGTGCAAAAAAAAAGTCCTTTTAATTACAGAAAGCGCCACATGGTTTGAAGCAAGTGCAAAGCAAATCTAAGAGAATTTAAAAAGATGTATTACTCAGAAACAAGTTAGCTGCAGGCAGGAGTAGTTAAATGATTGCTGTTAATGGGGGGTTGGTTTGCTATATATTTGATTCCTGCCTGAGAACCTGCCTTTCAGTCTGACTTGAATAACTTGACCACAAAAGGGACTGGGTGGATGTGGATGTGGCTGCTGAGCTGAGCTGAGCTGACCATGTCTTGCACACAGGTTTCATTATGAAGAACACAGAATGATGAAGGCTAAACACACACCAATGTGTCAATCTGAACAGGACTGCAGGAAAATGCTGCTGTTTTGTGCCACCCTATAGTCCATGTGCAGCTAAGGATACAAGCCAAAAACGATATATTTGAAATGTTCTATGACGCTTGTTTAGTTACAAACTATTCGCAGCTATAGTGCAATAGTGCTTTGTGTTTTGTGTTGATGGCCATTTGATATGTAGCAACCTATTCATCAGCTGCTTATTGGAAAGGGGTTTTGTTAGTCTGAAGGCACTTAGTAACACTTTGCAAACGAGAAAGGTGTTGTGTGAGTATGCTGCTTATAGCGGATCAACATATCAACCAACGACTAGCAAAAAATGACTATCGTTTGTTAATGTGTCAGTAAGAAAGCTTAACAATTACAAATTCAAAAAGTGCCTCTGTTCACCTTCCTCCTGCGTTTGATCAAATTGCGCCAGGGAGCAATGCAGTAATGTCCCCTCTATCAGTAGCGGCTCTGTAAATCTCACCACTAAAGCCAGATTCAGTTGTGTCAGAGTTTCAAGGTTTGGTTCTCACAGCTCACATGTGCCAGTGGAAAAGGGGTAATAGTGTCCTTGTGGAGGCTACCCGAAATATCCCCTTCCCATCAGGGCGGGAGCTGATTTCAATGAGCCTCTTCCCCTCCTGCGACACGGCCGTGTTGTTTGCATCCTGAGCATGATCTACAAGCGCAGCGCAGGTGGAGCTGTGTGGGCCGCTTTTCTTCTTTCACTAAAGTTCACAGAATAACAAGGTCGTAAAGGGTGGGGGCTTTCCATGGCAGTGACAAATACAGAGATCATCTAGGCTAAAACGGGCAGGCACACTGGAGGAGCAACTCATGCACACAGCGGGACAGCCCCACTTCATATACCAGCGTTTAGTTTGCCTCCTACCAGGCATGCTGCTTGCTTTCGGCCTGGAAGTGGCTGAGACAGCGTGGGGTGAAGTCAGATAAGCTGAGCGCCGAACGTCACCACCACCCCTCCTCTCCACCACAAGATTGCAGAAAACAACAGCTTCATGGCTTCCTGCCATCGCCATTATCTAAAGATAGTCTGCAAACACGTAGCAAGAATGGTACCTGAAAACGTTCTCCTGTTGGCATTGTGATTGATGCTATAGCCAAGTCATCTGAAAAGGGGCAGTTGCTATTACTAGGATGTTTATTATCTCAAATTGGAGATATTGTCTGTTTAATATCATTTTATATATAATCTCAAGTTTTTATGCAGCAAATGTTATTATCATACCCAATTCTGCAGACTTTTAGGCAAGCGCTGTTATGAGGAGAAGGTGTGAAAAGCAGTTTCTATTTATGATCCTCATGAGTCAAAACATTGTGGCCAGTTTTAAGACTCACTGAACGATTGCATCTAAGGGAAGGTCTGCGCATATCCTCTCTCTAATCAGATAAAACAACTGAAGCCTCTTATTTTTAGTACTGTATCGGCTTTGTCTTACATTTCCATTGCAGCGCTGAGGAAAAGTCAAGAAACGTCTGCATAGCAGACATGCCTTACGTACGTCACCTTTCCAAAATGAATAGTTTATCAAGAAGTACACTCTGAAAAATACTGAACTTTATGTTAATAAGACTATGACTAGCACTGCTAATTATAATAATAAAACAATCACATAAAGAAGATGAAGAACAATAACAATAATTAAGCAAATATTATATACAATTAGATCTTTGTTTTGATTTTCAGGCTAATATTTATTGATTTAAGGGGTGTCCAAAAAGGTATTCCTCGTGACTTTGATTTAACTAGAGAGAGAATGGCAGGCTTTTTTTAATACCAGTGCTGTAGAGAGGCGATTCTGAAGACCACTAGGTGGAAGTGTTTGCATTTATAGTGGACAGTATTACCAGTAAGTATGCTTCAGGTGAAATTTCAAATCCAAACAGCAGGTGGTGCTGTTGTCAGTGTAGAGTAGACAGTCAACATTTTTTAGAATATTACTCCAATCTTTAATAAAAACAATTTGGAACGAAAAAAAAAAAAACTGCTGTTCATTTTACAAAACTAGAACAAAGTAAAAGTAAGTAATATAATGCAAAGTCTCTTAAGCACTCACAAGTTGTTTCTCTATCGTTGTTTAAAATGAATGTGGAATTTTGATCAAGTCCTTCAACGCTCATCATCAGCCGTCATCATGTGAACCCCCCTCCCCTCCCCCCTCCTCTCCTCTCCAGTGATGATGTAACATGTGAACCCCCCTCCCCTCCCCCCTCCTCTCCTCTCCAGTGATGATGTAACAAGTGAACCCCCCTCCCCTCCCGCCTCCTCTCCTCTCCAGTGATGATGTAACATGTGAACCCCCCTCCCCTCCCCCTCCTCTCCTCTCCAGTGATGATGTAACATGTGAACCCCCCTCCCCTCCCCCTCCTCTCCTCTCCAGTGATGATGTAACATGTGAACCCCCCTCCCCTCCCCCTCCTCTCCTCTCCAGTGATGATGTAACATGTGAACCCCCCTCCCCTCCCCCTCCTCTCCTCTCCAGTGATGATGTAACATGTGAACCCCCCTCCCCTCCCCCTCCTCTCCTCTCCAGTGATGATGTAACATGTGAACCCCCCTCCCCTCCCCCCTCCTCTCCTCTCCAGTAATGATGTAACATGTGAGCCCCCCTCCCCTCCCGCCTCCTCTCCTCTCCAGTGATGATGTAACATGTAAACCCCACCCCTCTCCTCTCCTCCCCTCTCCTCTACTCTCCTCCCCTCCCCTCCCCTCCCCTCTCCTCTCCTCTCCTCTCCTCTCCTCTCTTCTCCTATCCTCCCCTCCCCTCCCCTCCCCTCCCCTCTCCTCCCCTCTCCTCTCATCCCCTCCCCTCCCCTCCCCTCCCCTCCCCTCTCCTCCCCTCTCCTCTCATCCCCTCCCCTCACCTCCCCTCCCCTCTCCTCCCCTCCCGTCTCCTCTCCTCCCCTCCCCTCCCCTCCCCTCCTCTCTCCTCCCCTCCCCTCCCCTCCCCTCCCCTCCCCTCTCCTCTCCTCTCCTCTCCTCTCTTCTCCTCTCCAGTGATGATGTAACATGTAAACATTCAAAGTTTTTGCATTTCAGACTCTTAGCAGTCGGGCCACATCAGTTAAATTAACTGTTATTCTTATTTGCATTCAACCTTGATAGAAAACCAGTGTTTGCTGGGAGGTGCAGAAGAACAAAGAGATGATCTTATCACTTACCTACAGGGCATTTCTTACTCAAAGGTCTGTGCCTAATCTCATTGCACAAGACTTTAAAACGCCCTCCCCCATCTGTGTAATTATCACCTTGGGGGAATATGTTCAATTACCTTTATCAGAGCCCAACTGACTGGAAAATCAACAGGTTCAAAAACTGTCAGGTCAACTGTTGGGTCACGTGCTTCTAGCTTGAAACCAGTAAGAAACCAGTAAATGTGTGTTCCGATACCTCCACTCTTACTGGTCACTGGCTGTCCAGCAGTTGCTGGTTTGTTTGTTTTTTAAGCAGGTATAATCCCTTATAAAAGTTTCCCACAGTAAAAGAATAACACAGTTTGATAAAGCACTGTGAAAGCATGACAAAGCATATTAAAAGCAAGGCAAGCCATGATTAACTATAGTAAATGCATAATATAAGGAAAACTATAAAATTACTGTGCAGATTTACTGTGGTCAGCTTTTATAAGGGGAGAGACCTGGAAACACTGACAACCCTACTGACAATACATTCTAGCCAAAAATGTTTAATGTTTTTCTTTGCCTTTACATTTGCCCAGACCTGTAAATACAGTATAACCTTCTAACTGCATAATAATAATAATAATAATAATAATAATAATAATAATAATAATAATAATAATAATAATAATAATAATAATTTAAAAGTAACTATTGTATTAGGGACACACATGCATTGAATATAAAGCTGCAAACGTATGCAATCGCAGAGATTAAAGAGGTTAAACTCCAGCACCTTGGCGGATGCACGCATTAGTGAGAACCCTTTAAATCTTACATTTGCACGAAAACTGGTTAATCAATCTACGAGAATGTTGACTTCGCGTGTTCTAATCCTGCCCGCCGCCTTTGATTGGTCTGGCCTGCTTGCACAGGAACTGGCGGTGAGCGAGTTGTCAACAGTCTGTAGTACAAGAGAATACGATAGGGCGATATGTACGGTGAGCTGTAAGTACAGACCAGCCCGGTGCAAGGACATGAAAGCGATATACGGTAAGACTAAACTGCGTTATGCATGAAAAAATGTATGCCTTACGTGTTTTTTCAGACTTTTTATTTTTTAAATTGACTTGAGTTCCGGTTGAGAGGGACTTATTTAATTGTTCGTTGCTGCATCGATGATACAACACGACAGCAACGAAGACTTGGATGAGCATCATAGGATGCCGATATAACTCTGTGTTGCATTCCTACCGGACAGACTAGTCCGTGGTAAAACAATGCATTTTAAAAGACAAACACAACATGCTGTGTAAGTATACAGCACTTATATACCTTAATTCACCGTAATGTTTTAATGTAAACACCTGCCGGACGTTCTGTGGCAACACGTCATCGTTAGGAAGATATATTGGTGTCGGTCAGGATAACAAAACAATATACTAATATCAATATAATGAGCATGTCTTAATACAATAACAGATATGAGTCGTGTATAATAAGTCCATTAAATAAGACAGTTGAACCCACACTCCATTGCTTGGACTGACATGTTGTACAGGAGGTAAGAATGAACGGTACCTGCACATTTAATAAGTACATCGCCTGTGACTGGGACGCTGGATCAGTCAAGCATTTTCACTTTATTGTTCCAATAAGTCCAGCAAATGCTGCTGAGTTCCTGTTCCTTTGAAATGGAGCACACGTTTCTTACTGGATAGCCAGACTGTATTTAATAAAGCCCCAGCACCTGTTTACAGTAACGACTGTATACTGTATTCACAACAATCATTTGGATGCTTACAGTACAGCACAATCCGGTCTTTAACCAGCATTACTGTCCCTTAAACCAACAGGGACAGTGCTGTACAGTAGTTCCCATTGCAATTGAATTGTGAATCCTTTTTTTTTTATTTTTTTTTTTTTTTTAACCCTATACAGCCTACGGTTGCTTTCAGGCAGCATTATACTTTGTTGTTTTGCTTGTCTTCTGTTTTAATGAAACATGCCATATAAGTTTCTGTATCATTGGTGTGACTGTGGAGGATCCTGGGAAACAGTGTTAATCAATTAAACCCCACTTGATTTGTATTCAATATTGAAATGTGTCTTGCTGTGTGTGTGTGTGTGTGTGTGTGTGTGTGTGTGTGTGTGTGTGTGTGTGTGTGTGTGTGTGTGTGTTATTTAAGAGCAGCTCAAGGGAAAGCTGTCTGTGTGTATTTTGTTTTCAGATAAAGAGAGAATTAATGGCAGACAGGAGCCTGAACGCTGAAGCATAGCCCTGAAAGGTCTTGCTATCAACAGTATTACACACGGCCCTTATTAGCCTAGCTCTGTGCTCCATTTAAAGGTTATTGCCACAGGCTGAAGCGTTGTGCACTGAAGCCTGTGCCACGCTGATATGCTTCCCCACCCCACCTCTCCACAATTCACCCCGAGGAGTCTAATCAGAAGCAATTTTTAACCAGATCTAATTTGTAAGCTGCGCAGTGTAAATAATATAAAATTACTGCAAGGGGATGGGTGAACGAAACAGTATAAACATTAAAAAAAAGAGTAGGCAGGTTAAAACAGTTAGTATAATAAAATGCAGCTTTAACTGGATTAATGCAATTCTATACATTTGTGAAAATGTATAAAAGGGTTTGGGGTTACAGGTTTAATGTTAGGTAGTAAACAGTTAATAACTATATGATGCATTATAGTTTGCTGGAGCACGGTGTGTGCTGCATTATCTAGATGATTAGCTAACCACTCAGCGCATTTTTGGAGAATTAGTGTGTGTGCTTAAATGCATTTGCCCAGAGAGGCTGCAGAATGAGAATTCATTAACATTTCAGTAGCTGACAGCTCTTTTGATTGTGTGTTACACATACTGAAATCTCATTATTATTGAAATGCACAATCAACCAGTTGTAAAAGGGGCACAGAGTCTTAGATTTTGAGCTATTGCATATGCAGGTCTCATAGAGCAATTGTAGAGGTCTGTGTCATGCACAGTGTGAAGGTTATCAGTGATAACCATGCTGATTGCAATTGCTTCTAGGAGCACAATGAGTTATGAGAATCCCATGTGGCCCAATGCAGACACTGGAACAGGTGGGGATTGAATGGCACAGGTTTTCAAGGTAAGCTCTTTTGAAAGTGATCCTGAACTGTAATGATCAGGGAATCCGTGTAGGAATTGACCTTTGATGAAGAGAAGTGAGGGGGAGTGGTTGTGGACCTGCTGAGCGTTGTGTAACAGGACTCGCATCCTGGGACTTTCACGTTACGAGCAGGCTGACCTTTTTAACTGAGCAGGAGGTGAGGCTATAACCAAGCGGGCAGTGGAGTCTAAATGTTGTAAACCCATCTGATTCTCCAGGAATATGATATGGGGTTTTACAAAGTTTTAAACAAAGGTAACTAAATGGCCGTATTGTATGTGCAGTTAAAACTCTAGATGAACTGTACACTATACCTTTAAAGAGAAGGGGGTGGGGAAGCTCTCCAATCCTGCATTCTTGAATAGTTCTTGTCTGCTTGCATTATTTTAACCCCACATTGTAGCAGCTGGTTTCTGTTGCTGTTTTGAGAGATGTTTAGAAGCGCTTCGTTTGTCTTACACTCCTCATTGTGTTAGGAGGTACAAGGTGCCATGCAGGAGTGCTCAAAAGCAGTGTTTTTAAAAGTGTAACATCTTGGGCTGCAGTGTGTTTGCTCGTGTCACCAGTAATATGAACTTTAATCCTGATGCGTTGATGCTGCGGTGTCACCCAATTCTATTTTGAAAAGTGAAACAGATTCCACCCATCCATTCTTCATGGTTTGTTTCCAGGCAGTAAATGTAGAGTAGTTTCAGCTGCTAGGAGTTGGCATGCCACCTGCCTTCTTGTTTAGCCACATTTCTCAAGTCTCCTGACTGGCTTTTTTCACATCTTTCCCCCTGAAACAGGTGCTTGAATGTTTCAGTGGAAATGTTATGCACATTGGAATGTGTAATAAAGAAAATCTGCACTACATGCACTGTGGTGAACTGTGTGTATCGCACTACCATTTTTACACCTGTCTAGAGGAACTGATGATACTTTCCATTATTATTATTATTATTATTATTATTATTATTATTATTATTATTATTATTATTATTATTAATATCATCATCTATAATTGTGGCTCAGATATCTCATTACATGGCAGGTCAGCCACGATGCTCTGAATTCTGGTCCCTATATTACAGCATGCTCTCTGGTTCCATCGAGCAATAGAGGAAAGCATGCCAGCTTGTTTAGTACCTGGAACCCGCGTTGGCCTGAGGTATCGGAATGAGTTTTACATGTTAAAGCTGGAAATGTGACATCATAGTGTGCCTGTGAGTCTCAAGTGTGTTAATGCTGAAAAGCAGGGAGGGGCCGTATTTTAATTATTAGCAGTAAACAGAGTGGGCAGCAGTAAGAGGAAATCCTGGTATCTTCAGAATGGCTTGTATGTATCTCATGTGTTTCCTCGCGCACTGATGTGACTGCACTGTGCATCTTGCGTGCTTTTTAAACCTCTTCACTAGCAGTAGGTGTAGCCAGCCTTCAGATCCCGTTTCACCAGAAGGAGGGGAGTGATTGGTAACTGATCGGGGAAACCCGAGCCCTCGCAATGAAGACAGTCTGATTGGAGCTGTGTTGTAATTACATGCATTTGCCTTGTTGCTCATCTAAAAGTAATGAGCTCTCCTGAGTGTGATGTTAAGTGAGGAATACATTACCTGTGAGAAGTGACACCGCATGATCACCAGCCTTTCCTGCAGGAGACCGAGCTAAATAAGTACCTTTTAGATTAGTAAATGAAGTACAAAGCTAACTGAAATCACAGACTGAAATCTAAACAGTGGCGCATCGCCATACCGTTGCCCTAAATATTGTTAAACATCCTCTATGGAGGACCTCTTTCAGTCATGCTGTTATTGTGTTCAGTGATGTGACTAAAAGGGTAACATTACGGGGGTAACGTTACAGGATTTAAATACCTTGACCCACGTCCACAGCATGTGCAGTAAAATCTCTTAACAAATGCATAGAGCAAAGATCTGTCAAAATGACAGCCGCTGGCTTAATATGGAAAATCTTCTTCCAACGAATATCAGTGCAAAGTTTAATGGGATTCGTAGCAGTTATTGGTACATATTCCTCTTTGCCGGATGAATTAGAGGCACAGGGTACTTTACATTGACCTAGATTCCGATGACCCCAAGAACCTGTGCTGTCCACCCCACCCCAAGCTTCATCACAATTGGGTAAGAGAGTCTCAAGATGGCCAGTAATGACATCCTGTGACACCAGCAGGGGGGATAGTAAAACAGCATGCTCCTGTCACGTTCCTGGTAAGCATTGTGGAATATCTCATGCAGGGGATGCACAGTATTGCACAAGACCTCTAAATAATAAAATCAAAACAACTGAAGGGCTTGAAGAAAGGCATCTGTACGAGAGCTGGGGAAATTGATTCCCAGTGCTAAGGCAGCAGCAGAACAGCTATAATACATTTTTACATGAATTAATAAAAAAAATAAGAAGATAGCAGTATTATCTAGGATTACATCCGGTAGGTTCTGACCTGGGTAGAGCATGCCAGTGTGAAAGGGGCTTTAGTTTTCAAGGCTGTTATTCTTATCTGCAAAGTAAACCTGTTGCTTTTTCAGTTCTTTACTAGCATGGAGTTGTCCGCAATGTGTTTCTTGCTGAGATTGATTTTTTTTGTTGTTGTTTTTTGCTACTCCTGAATGATTTCCCAGAAGCGTTCAACTGAGTGTTGCTTTTCTTATTTCCTCAAACTGCCCCCAGGAGAACTGTGTCACAACTTTTTGTACTAAAAACAAAACAAATGGTGCTCCTTGTACTCCAGCCTCATTGGAATCCCAGGATCCCTTGAATAGAGCACCTTAGCCTACAGCAGCTTGAACTGCATTTAAAGATTTGCTGTCGCTCTCTCTTTCTTTGTTTCTCAATTCTGCCAGGAAGCTTCACAGGTACAGGGCGATGGTCAATGGCTTCCCCACAGCACAATCTCTCTGTGCGACTTAGTTCCACGCAGTTTCATACAGCTGCCTTCTGGACTTTGGAGAGAGATCTGAACTCAATTCAAATGCATCAGAACATACACTGACAACAATGATAATGAGGAGAGACAAATCAAGTGTGAAATCAAGTATGAAAAATGGAACTACTGTAAATAGCTGCGAAGCAATGCTGTTCATACCCTGGCATGGCTCAAATTAAAGAGGCTAAAAACGAATAGTGCAGCATTCAATTGGGTCACCTCGCCAGACTGAAAAAGGAAAAAAAAAAAAACGTACTGATTTAAAAACTATTTTTTTTTGGATTGTGTGTCATCTAAAATAGGGCAAGCCCAGAAAACACATTTACCACCTCTTTGAATTCAGAGCAAGCGATTGGGCAGAAACCGTAGGTAAGTGTTCCTGTGTGAGCCTTACCCACACTATGAAAAATCGATGATCATTCTGCATTTAGAAAGAGCCCTTTTGTAATGTGATGACTGGTAGGATATGTAAAATTGACACTTATTTTCAATAAGGAAAGGAGAATAGAGAAGCTATAGTCAACATTTTCTTTTTGTCAGATGTCCCTGGGCCAAATCTACTGTCAACGCTTTAAAAAAAATAAAAAAAATAAAAAATAAATCAGATCCAATAGTTGATTGTCCCTTTGGGTTCTCACCAAACAGTTTTGATGGAGCTCCACTTGTCAGAGTGGCAGAAAGACTTGTGTTGTCAGGCTCTTTGAAAGACATGACCGTCTGCGATCGCGGTGCAGAGCGAACCAGAGAAACGTTGGTGCAGCTGAGCGGTGAGCGGCAACATTAACCCTTGAGGTCCCACTTTATCTCGGCGCCATATGTTAACACATGTCGTCGTAAACCACGTTGTATACATATATGTAAAAAAATAAATAAATAAATGTGCCCTTCTTCAGGTCGACAAAAATATTTCAGGACCGAAAGTGTTAGAACTCGGTGAAACTAGTTGAAAAGCGCTGCTACAGAATGTCAATTTCCCAGATTGTAGAATCTCTCATTCATAAAGCTTTACAGAGTGGTCTTCTTAATAACTTAGGCTACACCTGTTTAACTAACATTTTAAGACAACTGGGAACAAGAGAAACCCAAGCTCTTTTTAACATTTGAGAATTCAGGCTGCTTCTTCATGCCAGCTGATTTTGCATACGGTTGTGTTTTATCTTCGTGGTCAGAGTTTTGAGTGTTTATTTTTTTTGCATCTGGCCTTAGAGAAAGAGTTAAGGAAAGTGAGACAAGCATCCGTCACGGAAGTCTAAAATCCAGTGGGGGCTGCAGAAATCCATCGTCCACGCACCCAACACGTGCATCCCAGCACCTGCTCTGATGAACAATGAGAGTTGCCAGGGTGACAGGTATTTTGTTGTTCGCAGTAGAGGTGATGGGCAGACACATTGCTAAACACAGCGACTTCCTATTAATGCTGTGGAAGAGACTGAGTCTCTTTTTGTACGCTCGCCTTTGCCAGATTGTTCTATAGATCCATCCTCACCAGCTTATTTGTACATATTTGAGAACAAAACACTTATTAGTGTTGTGTATTTATCTGCATAACATGCATAGCTGTTCGTTTATGTGAGGCACTGTTTATTTATGTTTTAGTTTTTTCTTGCCAGCATCAGGAAATTGCCAGCAGAATCCAAAGTGAAATATGAATAAAATGCCCCATTTGTTCTTGGTATCTGTCCCATTTGTTTTATTTTTTTTTTCAAGTTGGTATTGTAAAGCAGATTTCCAGCCAACTGGCACTTGGATTGCATTATATCCTGAGTAGGAAAACAAAGTGAGCAGACAGCTTGATGCAGTGGCGTTGCAATACAAGTGCAAGGCAGTGTTAGCTGATGAAGTCTTGGATGTCAAGGTGTATTTATTAGCCCTGTGTGGGAAGAAGAATTCTCCTTCGGTCCCGTAGCGGTGTTGTGATGCTGCTGCTGTCTGTTTTTATGGAGCCCCGAGCCAGCGTACGTTCCAGTGTTTGTTAGAACAAGTGGAGAGTGACCGTTACGTCCAGTCGAGTCCAGCTGCTGCTTTCTCTGTTGAAGAGAGAGAAAGTGCAACATTGGTGTTAGTTCTGGCATCGTCTGTTCTGTTCTCGTTCTGTTCAAATTGGATTGTTTTTTTGTTTGTTTTTTATTTCAGATGTTCATGGTTATTAATCAACTGTAAAATGTCTTCATTGTCAACTTGTGGTCATTTAATAAAGATTTTTTAGCTAAAAAGCATTTCTGTATAATTAACTCTAGGCTCTTGGCTCTTAGCTCCTAGCCCTAGCCCTAATCCTAAACCTAACTATAACTAAAAAAAAAACATGTTGAGACAGTAAGCAGAACACCCTCACTAATGAAGTTGGAGAGAGCGAAGGTGGGGGTAAAAGATATCCTTAAGCAGAAGACACTCTGCAGGTTGGAAATATCCAGCGATAAATGGGTACAGTACTGCTTACAAAGAGTGTCTGTTGATATTGGGGTGGGCTGGAGATGAGTTATGACTCAGAATAATAGGCTGATGAAATGCTGCAGCCCTTTGGCAGCGAGATCAACCAGTGAGTCGTTGTCAGGGTGATCAGTCGTTGTGCTGTGTTATTGTGGGCAGTCATTTTAAAACAGCACGCAAAATGTATACAGTGTGTTTGTGTGATAGAGATACATACATAAGATACTGGCTATACACTACGATAGGTCTGTGAGACTCAGAAACTGATACTAAAAATAGTATACGTACTTAACAAAGTAGATGAGGAATAAACAAGATACACAGTTCAGGATGGAGTAGAAATAACAGAAATCTTCCATTCTCAACCATTGTGTACAGTAACGTTATACTGTGTCAGTTACAATGTAAGCTCCTAAATCCCTAATGCTGCTCTGTTATCAGTCAGAGGTAATAATGGCAAACTGATTAACTAGTCCAGTACAACAGCACCTGGTACAAGACGCTTCCTTCCTTCCTCTGCCTGTAACTTTAGCAAACACAGATCTGCTGTTGCTGTGACTGTGTTGTTTGCTGACAGTTCAAAACATATATTTGCTTTTAAGGATTTCACAGGTTCACACTGGGTGGTACTTGCTGCCACCTGCTGCTAGTGATGCACAAGCAGATTATTTGTTTATTCAGAATGAGCTCTCCACAGAAATCAGGCGCTGGCAGCCAGGAGAGGCTCATTGGTGTTGATCAGGCCAATTTACCATTCAGAGTGGAACGAGAGAAGAAACCGCTGCTTTGGTTTGTGATGATAGCTGCTTTTCTTAGACTCTGCAGAGAACAGCAATGCACATTCTTGCCTTGTTTTACTTGGAATGGTAAATTCGCCCAAACAACGATGACCGTTCCCTGTGGGGAGCTCCATCTGAATAATCGTATAATCGGTTTGTCCCACTGCAGTTACAGATATTCCATCACAAAGACACTGTGACTGGGAACGCAGGCGGGTTATTGTAATGATGCCGAAAATACGTGAGGTGAACTGAGCCCTTTCTCCCAGATTCAAGATTATCACAGTCGTTCAAATATGAATGAAAGTGTTGTATCATACCAGCTGGTTTCTGAAAGTCAGTGCACTGGATGATATATATGTAATCTATCATTTTAAAATGTTAGTTTATATTATGCAGCGGCAGTAGCATTTTCTTGGGGCTCTGCCAGGCTGCAGAACTGCAAGCATTTTGTCGTTTTTCTTCTCTGCAGTAAATCACGTCTCTTAGAAAACGCAGTGTTTCCTGCAAACAGATTTGTCCATCAGCGAGCAGAGCATTGGTGTTACCACTTCCATTCATTTCAATGCTGTGGGACTGTTCCATTCCATTACAGGTGCTGCTGCTGCTTGGCTCTCGTCAGCGGTTGATCTTTTTCATATTGCAGGCTTTCTTTCTTTGTGGTCTCATTATATTTTGTTTGCTTGCTTGTTTTGTGTTGTTTGCCTCTCTATCTATGCCGGAGCAGTAGTCTAATCAGCCATGAAGGTTGCTGACTGTTCTGCACTGTTATACATTACCAGCCCCGATTCCCAAAAGCCCCAGAAGACTGCTGTCAGACTGCTGTCAATCCCACGGTTTGCAGGCTATTAGCGAGGTCCAGGTATAGTTTTTCCCACCATCCAGAAGTAATCCCCTTTTTATCCCTAGCCATGTGTGTGCAAAAGATATCTGCAGAAGCAGATTTGCACCCAGCTGACTCTCTGCTCCTGTTCCATTCAGTCAGGAGGCTCCACAGTTCTGGTTATAAGCGGCTGATCTAAAGGGCTAAGCGGCGCATTGGGCTAATTTCAGGGATAGGAATTTGAGCCCTTCAGAGTTTTTTTTTACAGTGACCTCAATTCTGCACACTTGAGCTTGAAGTGTATGGCTAATTTAAGGATCTCATACCTCAAGATCTTCATGTTCTTAATATCAGTTTCTCACCTGTTTATTATTACATTATGCATGCTCTGTTAGATTCCCTATTGCTGTTTCTTCTTCTTTAAACGATGTGCCACACTTACTGCAGTAGCTACATGCTTACATGGTTAACAGCGATCTAAGCAGAAACAACAAGCACGGGTCGCACAAAACACACGTAACAGGCCGTTGAACAGGTGAGGAATTGAAAAGCCATTTCTAGTAAAATGTGGAACAGATCAAACCACTGTGCAGTGGGAGCCTTGTTTCCATCACTGTGTCGTAGTAACCCTGGAGATGTAGTAACGGAAAGTGAGGTTGTAAAAGCCGCGACCTGTTCCCTAAGATTTTAGGCTGAAGCAGCAGCAATAGCAGGTGTAGGAGGAGTCCAGTAACGATAAGGTGTCTTATTAATGCCAGTCGGAAGGTAAAAATAGATGAGCTGGTATGAGGATGTGAGTGGGTTTCCTGCTTTGTTAGGAGGAGGCGCTGGTGAGCATGACTTGGAATTCCTGTTGTTTGCGAGGGCCAAGTCCTGGAGAAATGAGAGAGAGAGAGAGAGAGAGAGAAGCAGCAGTTTAACAGGCTGGCTTGCTGCAACCTGACACACACACAAAATGAAACGTAAATTAAAAACAAAGAAATACGAAACACTAAGACCCCCACAAGTGCATTAGCATTTCAAGAGCTGCTTTTTTTATATCCATTCAAACAAGCAAGCTTTATTAAATACTTGGGGTATTTTTCTTCTCCGTGCTGATGACGACAGAGCCCCATATTTTTGTCCACGTCCGCTTGGGGATTTTTGTCGCAATGAGGAAAAAAGAAATTGGAGATCTACAGTAATGGCTTTAATTAAGGAGAGCGAAGGTTTCTTGTAGTACTGAAAATGACGCTTGAAAGTAAATGGGGAGCCTTTTAAAATACTGAATTACTAATGCATCTCTCCTGCCGGGTAAAAGCTTAATCTCACATCCTGGTTCGTCTTCTTGTAGGTCATGTGTTATGCAGTGACATCATCACGGAACAGCTCGTGATCGTCTCCTCCATGTGGCATGTTGTCATGCAGATGTATGATGCGTACATCAGATTGCATGTTGGTTCTTCAAGACAAAACCCCAGCCGTGTTACTGCTGGGATTTGTTTATTTTTTTTTTATTTTATTATAAAACTTTTTAATGGGTTCCTTTGGGATGTTGTTTTATTCTCAGGATTATTTATGATGAAAGGCAATACATGTGTGTTAATAATAATAATAATAATAATAATAATAATAATAATAATATTAGTAGTAGTACAGTATTAGTAGTGTTTCTATGACTGAACAAAATAGATGATTGCTGGCTATCAATCGTATTTTTTGTAGTTTCAAACTCTTATAAAGACACAATGTAGTGATACTGTACAATATTCAGATCTAACATTCTCTAAAAAAAAAAAAAAAAAAAAAAAAAAGGAATAGCACAGAAGCAACATGTGGTCACCAGGTGGCACTATTCACAAAGTAAAAATCCAGCTACAGGTGGACCATTCAAGACGGACAGAAGTATAAACATTCATATCAGATCTTGCCATTACAATGAACACTATTACAGGAGGATTTTAAAAAATATATAATTTAAATTAAAAAATATTTAATTTTAGACTTGTGCACAACAATTTGCGTAATACATTGCGTGTACCCGCAGTCTATAAAGCCTAATGAAGAAGCAGTAATACAGCTGGAGCAGTGATCTAGGATTGAAATCAATAGGGGTGTGTAATGCACCAGCCTCATACTAAGCAGACAGGGCTGTGACTGCTGAAGACTCAGTGTAGGCTGAAGTATTCAAATGAGACCATGCTGCTTTTTCATGATATAGTTAGCAACACCACAGCAGCAACAAGGACAGTCCTGTTTGGGGAGAAAGCGAGTCTGTGATGTTGGCATGGAAACGATTATTCTCAATCCTGAGACCACCAGAACAGCATTGCCGTGCTACATTACTGCCAGTTAGGGGCATGGCTTTCATAACGAATGGGGACAGTAGGTGCTGTTGGGTTCAATGAAACAAAATGCCTTACTTGTGCATCTCTGTACCTGCAGCTGTCCGCATGTTTGGTGTAAATTGCTGCACTTCATTGCTGGAGGACTTTAGCTTGCATAGCAGGAGTCTAAGCCCGGAATTGTTTTTTATAAAAAAAAAAATTTCTGCAGCAAAATTCAACACCCTGCTAAATGACTTTTAAGATGGAAATATTCCCTGTAAGTGCCAAGCAGGCTGAAGTAATACTGCAAGAGAAAGCTGCTGTAGGGTGATTTTTGAAACGGAAGTGCAGAACTGTCTGAGTAAAGCTCTACATGGGGGGCACACAGTTTGAATTCTCTTAAAGGCTAACAAAGTTCGATCAGAGATGTGCTGCTGTCATTAAATTGCCAGCATGCTCGGGCAGTACAGTTGTTTGTTTTGTTTTTTGTAACTCTTTTTGGTCCCTGCGAGTTGGGTAATTCGGTAACATGCAAAAAAAAAAATTGTGTAACTGCAGAACCCTATTGAAGTTTTTGAACAATCTTGCTGCAATCTCATTTATCACACATGAGAGCTGTGAGTGCTGCACGGAGCCACGTCTGCAGTGTCCCTGCTCCTGGGATCCCAGCGACTCTCCATTACAAATCCCTTCAACACCCCTGTCCTCACCACTGACACGGTATAACTATTCTCAATGCAACCTGTCCAAACGCCTGATTTTAATCTCACTTTGGTACTCTGTGACCCAGTACGCTGATCTTAGGTTTTTTCTGAGTGCTGATTGTCCTGCAGCCTTGGTTACAGTATAACTCCAGGCTGCATGCTGCTAGTTTCTATATTAGTCATCTCTATTCCGAACAGCTCTAATAGAGGAGGAGAAGCACAGAGAAGCGCTGTGTTCCTCGCCGTTCCGCAGCAGAGCAGTGAGTTGAGACCGGCTGTGAAATGTCAACGTCGCGTTTGCTAGCGGAGTGGAAATTCGTTTGCCACGACTGTCAGTCTGTTTAATTAACAGACCGGTGATTGACAGACCCCCCCCCCCAGGGGTGTAGCCGGCGGGTCGCTGCTAATGGAAATTTAAATGACTAAATTAGCAGGGCTGATTTGCTGTTGCTCTGAGGTGTGCAGTCACTTGAGAAGCTGAGTGTACCCGCGTCATCCTGTCGCCAGGGAAACAAACTCAAGTGTGCCGATGTCCCCAGAGGGAGCTGAGCTCAGTGACAGAGTCTGTGCCAAACAGGACAGTGCCTTCAAGCTTGCTGGTGGGGAGCCGCACGTCATCCATAAACACAAGCAGCCTGTTTCACAGACCCCAATTAGCACTGATCTTAGACTAGCTACCATACCCACAGTCAGTCCGCTATTGTTGATCGGAGACTGTAAAACCAGCCTCTAATCGTGATACACAATATAGGTAGCATTATTAAAAAGAAACTTAACACATTCGATTTTATATTTAAATCTTGAATTTCACTGCGTAAGTAATCTAGAAATACCAAAGTTCTTTGACAAGCGTATTTATATATTAGACAGATGTAGCAATACATCTTTTGACCACCGAATATGAAAAAGTTATTCGATGCTGCTGTAGCTCTCTCAAGGCTTCTCCTATGAATCTACGTAGCCTATGATTGAAGTGTCTTACAGTTATTGGTCCGTACTGTAAATAATCTGTATAATACTTTTCAGGTTGTTTTCTGGTGAGTCCTGTGATGAGCTACTGTCGGGGGTGGAGGTGAATCAAAGGTTCTTGCTACAGCCTCCGAGACTTCAAAGCAAACAGTTCATCTCTCGAGTAATCGTCATTCCTTCCTGCTAATTGCAGTGTGCTGTAATCACGGCCAAGCTAGACGACACCTCCAACGCACAGAACATTCAAGTAGGGAGAGTGAGTGTGTTGAGCCATCATTGCTACATTAGGATGTTCATTTACAAAACATATGGGTATAGTATGCCTGGTCTGAATCTCTCTGTTTAGAAACGTATGTGCACATCTACTGTATACAACGCGGTCATTTTATTAGGAACTCGAAGGAAGTAGGCACAGCAGCTGAATCACCTCATGTGGTTTTCTATATCTATTGAGCAGTTCAGATGGCTTATTGTTTGATTTACGGTCGCCACACTCTGAATCCAATTTAGGCAAGCCTTCTAATCCAGAGAAATTAATTCCTTTGAATCATCTTTGCTGAAACACTAAGACTAGCTGCTCCGTTTTCCAGCTTAATAAATAAGTTATTTTGGGGCTCTGATCTCAAGGTTAAGAATTACTGAAAGCGAATCATATACTGAGCCATCTTTCTCTTTCATGTATGAAATACAGTAATACCGGGAAAGCAATTTCTGAATACTGAGAGGACTGCTGTACATAATCCTCTGCACATGCTGTCTGTATCATCCACGCGAAGGCACCTTACTAAAGTGCAACCTAAACTAACCCTGACTTTAATAAAAGGGGTGTGTTGTCTCTATGACTATGTATTCGGATCACTGTTTGCATGTAAACACAATGAATGATTTGTGCACTCATTTTTGCAAGCAGTTTGTTTTTTTTATTTGCATCTTCTGCTGGGAACAAACAGTCCATTTGTATTGAGTTGCTGTGGTGTTTCCAGAGCAACAGTTTTCCAGTTAGTTTATACAGTTTAACATGAACCGAGTGGAATGTTGTTGTTTTTGTTTTCAGATAAGAAGTTAATTTAGTTTTTTACCCCCAATGACATCGCTGATGCAAGCGGCATGTGACAGTCCTTGACAGAGCCCAGCTGTTGTGCAGACAGCACCCACCACTTAGCCTCCTACTCTCAGGGCTGCGATGCGCTGGGGCTTGGAAAGGGTTCAAATTGGAGCACATTTCTTTTTGTTAAAGGGTTAGAAGATTTGATTAACATTTGTTTTTTAACCATTCCCTGAACTTTTTAAATAATCATTTTGATTTGGGTCTTAGTTTTTGTTGCAGAATTAAGAATTTTTTTTCTGCATCTGAATCCCTCATCTCACCCCATAGAATCCTAATTTCCGGCTCCTTTTTGAGTGTTTCCTGATTGTAAAATAAATCACGTGCAGTGCAATGACCTTTCAACCCCCCACCATATCACGTTACAGTGTTTCTTTGGCGTAAAGAAGTACTCAAAAAGGATATTCAGGTACAGTACAGTGACAATTATTACATTTCAGTTCAATTTAAAACATTCACATATGAAGCTACTTACCCAAGCAGTATACAGTAATGGCTTGTGGTAGAATTTGCATCGCAATTTGTTTGTCAAATGTGTAAAACCTGTTCATCTCTGCTGCAGGTTGTACTGGTAGGATAATTAAAGCAGCATTTGCCTAATGTACAGTTTGCTTAGCCAAAGGATCAAGCCCTAATGTGAGTTAGGTTTCTATGTTCGTATATTCTTCTTGCATAAATTAGGCAGGTGAGTGAGTGTTAATATATGGGTATATTACAGTGATCTAAAAGTACATGAAATTACTGAATGCAAATACATTTCTTTTATTTTTTTTATAACACCTACAATATGTTCTTCGTTCAAACAATGATATATTTTCAGTGATCCAAGCTTTTTCTTCAAACCGTCACTTTGCTGCTTTAATCAGTAGAATGGACCCCACAATCATATATATATATTTTTCTACTGCAGTGCAATCGAGGACAACATGGCTAAAAGTTTTACAAGGCTAAAAATGTAGTTGACAATAACGCTGTTTAAAAAAATTAAATTAAATTAAAAAATCACATTTCCAATGCGGTGAATTGCAACAGGGAGATGCAGCTGTATGTATTAGGGGACCTCCCCATACATGGGGTGCTGTTTGCATTGCAGGTTAATCAGTAGGCTCCAGTACATGCTGCTGCTGCTGCTGCTGCTGCTGCTGCTTCTTTGTCCCACTCCTGTGTCTGTGGGGTTGGGCTTGGAAAGGAGCAATTTCGGCTGTCAATGTTTACCAGAAAGTTAGCTATTGGTGAAAGCCCTTTACTGTACACCAAGTTAATAGTGACCTGTTCTGCAAACCGTGTCCCCAGTACCCCCTTTTTGGTCTTTATATCCAGAAAGCCACACATTTCTGGAGAATGTTTAACTGTAGGTAAGGCTGTACTGTTCAGTTTCCTTTTTTACCTTCAGTTCTTCTTGGTTTCGTTGTAGTGTTTTGTGTTTGTTGTATAATCTGCTTGCTGAAGGTATGTGGGTATGCTTTTTGCTGTCTTCCTAGAATATCTGAACTTAGTTTTCCTGGTAAAATAATGTAATTAAATACACAGAAGGTTCATTCTGTCAAGATGTTTTATGTTTTGAATTCACGTCAACAGAAGGCCATTGTTTCCGATGGAAAGCCTTCAGATCAAGTCACAAATGTAATTAAAATAAATGTACAGCCGCTCAGTGTTTGTGGGTGAAGTGATACCTGTAAAGGATGTGTGGTCCAGTGGTTAAAGAAAAGGGCTTGTAACCAGGAGGTCCCTGGTTCAAATCCCACCCCAGCCACTGACTCATTCTGTGACCCAGAGCAAGGTGAGATGTAGTTGTAAGTGACTCTGCAGCTGATGCATAGTTCACACACCCTAGTCTCTGTAAGTCGCCTTGGATAAATGCGTCTGCTAAATAAACAAATAATAATAATAATATCGAATGCAGCTATTTTCAAATTATATGTGTTTTTGCCGTCGGCTCTTCTGATAATTAATTAAATGACTTAGAAATGAAAAATACACATCAGATCAACAACAACAACAATCTCTATTACATCTAAGCCCTGTACATTTAATCAAGAGTAAGGTAGAAATTACAATCACTGCTGGACGTGCCACGTATTATATGTACCCAGAGTACAGTAAAAACATCTTTTCCTTTTGTTTTACCATGTGGAGCTTGGAGTGCCACTGGCCTAGCCGTTGTGTTTTCTGAGGTCAACGAGACGTCTTATTTTAGAAATCGCTGCAGACAGACAGTGACCTGTGGGTCCAGTACAGCCGCTGACAATGGAGTCTCAGTTAATGAACCTGTAAAGATTACTTTAAAATGCAGTGTCTGTTGAATCAAAACACATCCAAACACATGTGGCATTGGGATAAACAGAACACAGTGGATTGCTTTGACAAATATATATGTAGTTGCTGGATGCAGTCCACATTACAGTGACTTTGTATTTTTTGTAGGTGTTGCGTTTTCTTTGTTAGAGATAATGGAGAAGTAGACGAAGGGAGCAATGCATCCACTGTGCAAATAGTTTTATTTATTTATTTATTTTTTGTTTTTTTTCCCCCCTCTGACTAGCTCTCTGTCTGTCAGCCTCTGATAGGTGTCTGCTTGTACTGGGAGCTGCTAATGAAAATCTGCAGGTCCCCAAGAGAAGGCACTGCAACAGCAAGCAAGGCAGGGTGTAAGGTGGGGAATGCAGCTTCCTATTGCATAGCATTCATCCACTCCAGATATTAATACAAGCTTGATTAGCCACCGTGTATAGGTACAGTAACAAGCTCAGGTGTGTCTTACTAAACTCATAGTAAAACCAGGAATGGATCAACCTGCTATGCAACAGGAGTCTTATTCCCATCCCTGTGTTAACAGGGCAGGAACCTGAGTAATGACATCAGCTGCTTTCAGGGATACCATACAGTAGTTAGGGCTGCTCTTCCATGCAGCCTGTCTTTGCAAGGTATAAAATCATGACTGATTGCAGTATGCAATCGCAGTTGTTGTTTTTTTTAACAAGACAAACCTGCCAGCAGAAAGATCAATGCATATATTCTTAGCTTTATAGTCATGATCAATTTGGAAATTTTTATTGATTTTTATTTTTTGCTTTATTCATTACTACTGGCTGCATCATTCAGGGGCATGGGATTTAATTTGCATAATCTTGTTAAAATAAGGAGATGATAAAGACATGGTGATTTGAGGATGTCGGTGTCACATGGCATCCCCTCTCGGCACTGCTTGTTTAATAGGACATGTTGCAGCACTTACTAGGTTTGTTATAGCCATGTTTTTTTTTCTTCTAGACACATTCTGTTAGGATTCACACAGGTGTTTAGGGAGTATCTTGGGTATAAAGTGCATTATCACTATTTCTCAACCCCCAGTATTTTAAAAAACATCTTAAGCAGGGGGGACTGTGGCAGACGAGAATCAGAGTAACCTGCAGTGCCTCAGTTTCCTGAACACATGCCAGGTCTTGGGTTTTGTGTGGAGAAATTCTGGCACCCCCAAAAGATTCCAAATAACCAGCCAGCTAGATTTGGAGCTTTGCAGATTTTGGAATGCGTGCTTGAGGGAGAGGGTGGGCACTGGGCAGCTGATTCATGCAGCTGGTTCTGTTTTCTCGTCACCTTTTTAAAACCAGACAAAAGGGATTCTTTGTGAAAGCCATCAATTCAACCCAGCAATAGACAAGCTCTTGGCTGTGTGTCACATTTGATTTGATACTCTTTTCATTTCTTTCTCTCTCTCTCTTTATTTTTTTCTGTAGACTGTGACACATCTGTAGGACTGCAATGACAAGTCCGAGCAGTAGCCATGCAGAAAGAACAGGTGCAATGTCCTCAAAGAAGCCGACCACCCCCAAACTGCAGGTCCAGCGTTCCCTGTCAACAGAGACCATCACCATCCACTTCTCTGCTTTTGGGAAGGAGGAAGAGGAGGAGGAGGAAGAGGAGCTGTACGGAGATTCTTCCACGGAGGAGCTGGGCGACCAAAGCGTTGTAACTGCCCTCGAAGCCAAGGAAGAGCTTGTGTTTGAGCATGATCCCACTACCTCAGCTAGCGTGGCTGTCCTGCCAGTGGCCTCATCAACACTACCCTCCTCTTCAGCAGCAGCGGTGCCAAGCGAGTTCTCCACCTTCCCATCCGTGCCACACGTCTCCAGCACAGCTGTGGCCATATTGTCGCCATCGCCAGCCCACATGATCTCTTCTGCAAGCTTGGGGAGCTCTTCCTGGCCTTCGGAACACAAAACAGCAACTGCCGCTGTCACCGTGAGCACTTTGTCCTCCTCTTCCTCCCCGTCCAAATCGGCGGCCCTCCCCTTCGGCACGCCTGTGTCCACCCTCCCCAGCACCAAGCCCTTCATGAGCCTTGTCAAGTCTCTCACTTCCGACGTGGAGCCCAAAGAGCCCGCGCCCACGCTGAGGCACCGGCACCTGATGAAGACACTGGTCAAGTCCCTGTCCACTGACACCTACAGGTCGGACGTGGACTCTGTGTCGTACCGCTCGCCGGACTCCCGGCTGAACCTGCACCTCTTCAAGCAGTTCACCCAGCCCCGCAGCACGGGCGGGGACTCTAAGACTGCCCCCTCATCCCCCCTCACCTCCCCCTCGGACGGACGCTCCTCGTTCTTCAAGGTGACCGAGGTGGAGGCCAAGATCGAGGACACCAAGAGGCGCCTCTCAGAGGTGATCTACGAACCTTTCCAGCTCCTCAGCAAGATGATGGGTGACGAGAGCAGCAGCAGCAGCAGCAAGCCCAAGGCGTTGTCTTCGAGCGCCTCCGAGCTCTCGAACCTCGCCAGTTTGAACGGACACCTGGAGAACAATAACAACTACAGCATCAAGGAGGAGGAGTGTGACTCGGAGGGCGAGTGTCTGCCGGGGGATTCGTTCCCTGGCAGGATTGAAAGCTCCTCAAGCTTGGAGGAGCAGGGGAGAGATGCGCACCCTGACGCTAAAAGCCTGCTAGGCGGCGGCACGAAGAACATTAGGATGCCGTCTTCGGTGATGGAGAAGTGCTCTCTGTCTGAGCTGGCCAGCAAAGAGGACGAGGAGTTTTGCGAACTGTACAGTGAAGACTTTGACCTGGACTTCGAAACGGAAAGCGACGGACTCAAACCAGAGGTCTCCAGCGCGGTGGCGCGTAAAGAAGGAAGCACGGACGTCTGCAGTGAAGATGAGCCCGATGTTGATGATGAGCCACTGCCCAGCATACCTCTCAAAACCTTGCTCACTCTCATCGCGCTTGTGTATGCCTACTTTGTACTGCCTTTGCCTACTTACGTGAGCGGCTTGCTGCTGGGAGCTGCGGTCGGGTTCATGATCGCTATCGGGGTCGTGTGGCTGGTGGCGCCCAGGAGCTCTGCGCGTCTTCACAAGTGCGGCAAGCGCAGGGGCCACCAGTGGAACACTGCGCACTTGGATATCAAGGAGCCCGGGATCTTTAAGGTGGGTGTGCCTTGTTGTTTGCTCAGCGCTTGTGCTTCAGATCGAAGGTTTTCAAGCATGGCCCAAGCATAAAATTAATTTTAAGTTGTAAGCCAAAACCTTTTCTTTAGATTAGTTTGCTAATACCGCTGAATATACTTGTTGGTGGACAGCAGGTGATGGATCCCTTGCCTTACTTTGCACCATGTTTAAGCCCTGATCTGAGCTCCGTTAAGCCATGCTGTCGTTCAGCGTGGTAATCCTAGAACGGTGCGCTGCAGTATGCACTATACCGGGGAACAGGTACGTTTCATGCCAGGTCCTGGCTGTGCTACAGCTGTTTGGATTCATGGCACAGCCACACATGTTCTCATGGGTTTGTATTATATAGCCGTGAAACCAGAGCAACTACTTTATTAAACCAGGAGAGCTTTTACTTTCCAACTGGGGCAAACCTGTCTGCTGTAGATGTAGATTTAGATTGCAAAAAAAGTATTCTTTTGACAAAGAAAAATGAAAAGGTCTAAGAAGTGTGCTTCTGGGAAATTAGACAAGCCCTTTGAAATAGCTTTCTTCAGGCCCGTGCTATGCATTATTAATCACTTTGAAAACGAGCATCCCCCCCACCACGTTCATTCTATTAGCAATTACTGTCCTTCTCCAGCACTGTATCACACCCCTCCCAGATCCAGACAGCACCACACTTAAACACACTGCATACCAGCATGTACAAATGTAGCGGTCTGTCGGTCTCTGTGCTGCAATATATTTTCTAAGACGGGTCTTATTCAGCTTCTCAGTTTGGACAGTAGCCTGCACCATTTGGGAGGTTTTATCCTCCTTCTAAACGATCTTTATCAGATAATCTTCAGTTGGTGACAGATTCACCATGGAATCTAATATATTGCAGAATATTTTTGATAAATATATTGTGATGTGTTGCAATTAAGGAAAACGTATGTTGCAATGAATATATTTTCCAATATACTGAAACATCTCTTCTCTTTTCCAATGTACAGTATTGGACTCACTTTCATTTTAGGGCATGTAGAATGCACAATATCATCAGAGCAGTGGAAACCTGTTGTGTACCAGTACCAGAATCAAAATGTTTCGCTTCTCCGGATAGGAAGTGAGAGAAATGATGCCAAATGAGTATAGCATTATTTATAACACTATAATTAAGACAGGAAATTGACGTCCTGTCGGGAGCTGAAACGGAATAGTTTTACTGTCAAGGCATCAAAGTGGAATTTATAGCATATTGGTTTTATAGTGTGCCTGGGGCAATGTGCAGCACTGTAAATGATGGTGCAGTATAATTGTGCTTTTTATAAGTGCATTTTCAATTTCGTCCAGGAGTTTTTTATTTATTGGTGAAATTAATATGGTGGTGGGGATCAGGATAATATGTTGGAGCAGTACCGCTTATACACTCAAGCGTGCAGTTTTAACTGGTTTATAAAAACAGTTTAGTGCTTCTTTGTGCACACTCGCATGGTTTTCTCTGGAGCATACTGTACAGACTGTGTGTCGGTTCTTTTAAAGAGCTCAAGCACTGCAAAGAAGATTCATTCTTTATTTCAGCAGAGAGAGATTGGGATTGAACTGATCTTCTCAGGGCTTCCAGAGATACAGCTGAACAGCTTTTCTACTGATCAGCTGTGCAGAGTATCTTATAGTTAGTGTCTTGTTCTCCAGGACTCTCCCTCTCTCTCATACGCCTTATAGTTTCAGACAACGTTACAAAAACAACAAAATTGTGATACTAGGATTCTGACCCCCTTGTAACTTTGTTAAATACAATGATACAGTAAATCGAGTGGAAGATGGGCGGAATCAATCAGAATGATTGATTGCAAGCGTAGATTATCGAGGATTGTGCCAACTCTAGACAGTGTCAAGGTTTAAATACTATTGTATCTCCCCCCAAATCTGTTGGGTGCTGCTATAGTAATGCATTTGAAATCCCTGCCCCAGTGCTTCTGTACAAATTGAACACATGGTCCCCGTCCCCCGTCCCCCGAACCCCCCCAGGGCATCAGGACATCCAAGTCCACAGTCCTGTCTGTGTTGTCTGCACACCTTACACGACAGCTCACGTCTGCGCGGTACAGAACTCCGATAAGCTACCTTCCTAACTTCTGTACCACAGTCATACGCAATCAACTTTGTGCACTTTTTTTTTTTTTCAGAAACTTCTTGACATGTTCTCCCAACTGTCAACGGATGCACAGAATAAAACTGGGTTTGCTCAGGGGTTAAAAAAAAAAAAAAAAAAGGATATTGGGAAATCAGATCAATAATTATGATTTAAAAAAATAAATAAATAAAATAATAATAATAATAATAATAATAATAATAATAATAATCCATTTAAACTGAAGATAAAATTAATGGTCATTGCCTCCCTATTATTATTATTATCATTATTATTATTATTATTTATTTCTTAGCAGACGCCCTTACCCAGGGCGACTTACAGTCGTAAACAAAAATACATTTCAAGAATCACAGTACAAGTATTAATACAATTAAGAGCAAGATAAATACAATGACTTTGGTTCTACCAAGTACAAGTATATGACAAAATACGATTCAATAACGGAGCAGATAACAGTGTCAGTGATAGTTACATCAGGATATAATTAAATACAAAATATTACAGATTAAATAACACTTGACAGATTACAATACTCTAAAGAACCAATACAGGACCATACTGCAGGGTTTTTAGTACTGTAGCATTATAATAAGAAACTCCTGCATGTTTTGCGAATGCAGCGTCGGTATTATAGAGAACTCAGGATCTCCCGATTCCCGTTCGAATGAAGCTCAGCTGCAGCAATGCTGTAGGATTATGCCATCACTTTTTGCAGGAGGTGGCCTGTCGGCTGGTAAATCCTTGTTAATTCAGCCATTCAGATGTCATTTCCTTTCTGATAGCGGCCTGGGCTTCAGCTATAAAGGAGCTTCGGGGGGATTTGGGAAAAAAGAGGTAACCGTTGATTAGCTTGTGTATTTGAACATGTTCAGGAATGATCATTCCAAGCTGTCGGCCTCGGCCTGGGGGAGTCATTGCAATGAAAACCGACAGTAGGGAGATTGGACAGGGCTCGCAACGAGTCAGCAAGAATGAATCAAGTTCCCTGAAGATGATGGTATTAAAAAGAAAATAGCGCTTGAATAGCGCTTGAATTAGGTGCGCTGCAGAGGGATTACAGTCATATAGTGCTCGTGTCACGGAACGAAACTAGCAGCCAGGACGGATGGAAAGCAAAGGCAATGGAAAGCACTCAATTTGAGCTGGAATAAGTAAATACAAATATATTGTGTGTGTGCGTCCGTGTGTGTGTCTGTGCGTCCGTGTGTGTGTGTGTGTGTGTGTGTGTGTGTGTGTGTGTGTCTGTAGCCTGTATGTTCGCTCTGACCTAAATCCAAGAACCACTTGAATTCCAAAGAGGCGAGGGGCGTGATTAAAGAAATCCATTTTTTTTCAAAAACCGTTTTAACTGTAATAATAGTAATCTGCACTGCTGGGGTCAAGGAAAACAGCCAGTAGAGCAGGCTTGTCGACACTGAAAAGGCAGTGAAATGTAATGATTAAAACATATCTTTTGATGGAAGCCGCCCAGGAAAAGGATACCATTAAAACCAGGTGATTGTTGCCTGCTGTCTGCCGGCACTCACTGTCTGGCTCTTTTCTTGCTCTGTTAGATTAGCTGCAATAATAATTCTGTTTGTGAGACTTACAGAAATAAAAGGGGAGACGATACTAAAGCAAGCGACAGCTAGGAAAGTGACATTTTCCACGCGGACGCTGAAAAATTCACCTCGTCGAAAGGACAAGCTGCTCCACTTTTCTTCAGATTGTGTTTTGAAGTTGTAAAGTGAATCTCCTTCCCCCCAGACAAATATCTCTAACAGTGTAGAAGCGCTGCTCTGTGCACGCCTTGCTGTCTATCGGCTTAAACAAATGGAGCCGAACTTTTATTTCTGATTGAAATGCTGCTCGGAATGCAACCTGCCTTTCAAGGTTTGTGCACGAGAGCATGCAGGAACAGGAAGTGGATTGTGAAGCGTCCACTAGGTCAGTTCCGTTAAGAGAAACATTGAAATGAGAGTGACACCTGTAGATTTGCTGGCTTGGTGATGGTTCGGTATTCTTTTTCTCTGTCCCACTAATTCTGCACTTAAAAGAACACAGAGCTCATAAAATAATTACCACCACTTTGAAGGTCTTGCATTATCACATCGTTTTAAGCCTGGATTTTTAAATGCTTTTTTTTTTTGTATCAATTAGTGGTATATATTCCTGCACTTCCTCTGAGATCACATGATGAAGGAGCATTGCAGAGACAATGAAAGTGAATCCTGGGAAAAGCAGGGATTGCTTCTGGGAGTTCTTTTAAAAGGAAAGAAGCAGTTGCAAAAAAATAATGTTAGATTTTTTTTTTTTTTTTTTTAAATTGCACTCATGATTCTAATCCGAAAAAACAACTTGACATTCGGAATTTGCTCCACATCAAGTGGTTCAGTACCCCACTTACCCCATGACTCGCTGCCCTCCACTGTGCTTTTACCATCTGTAAGTGCTATGTAGTGGTGTTGTGTTTTCAGTTTGAATCTCTGAAATCCTCTTCAGCTGGTGGGCGGACAGTAAGGGTTATTGAGCACTGTGTGCCCTGTAGGAATCTCGAGTGTTGTGTTGTGTCGGTCTGATGCAGCTGCAGGGAACATGAAGAGAATCTGCCTCAGGGTCCAAAGTGTTTCATCTACTTTAATTAACTCCTAATTTTTTTTAAAGGGGAAAAAAAAAAAAAATCAAGTTCATTTTTTTTTTTTTTCTACAAAATGAAATACAAAACAGCTTGAGAGTACTGAAGAGAATTGGAAATATAAACTTTTTTTTTTGTAGTTAACAGGTGTTTGAAAATAGGAGTTCATGAAAGGAGTAAAGATGAAAATACAACCCCTGGTGTGCACGAGAAGCCTGCTGCCCGATGGATGCTGGGTTTATGGGTTACTGTGCGTTCAAAGGCTAAAACTGCAAGGCGTGGGAGCTTTCACTATGAGTTGAGCCACAGCTCAGACAGGGTTAGCCATAAAGCTATAGCACTGTTGGGTGTAGCATGCAGCCAGGGGTTATATGTCTGTTATGTGAGGGAGGGTGTGTGCTGTAAATGACACTCATTTCACACTTGCTGTATACAAACTGGGATGTAAACTCCCACTCCATTGTAAGGACAGTGAGCCTTGGAGTGGAGGCTGGATCTGATCGATTTGAGGAAAAATAAGTTTAACACAGTTTAACGAATAGAGCCGATTTTTATCTCTGCCAGAGTCATGCAGCATTTTTTTTTTATTTCATAATTTTGATGTCTTCTTTAGAGTAAATAGGTGTCGTGAATAAGAAGCGGGGTTGAACTCTGTTCTCTGGGATCTGTAGCCCCGCCCACCTCTGCTCTGGATTGCTCGGCGTAAAAGCGATTCTGGCTTTAGGCTTGTGGGATCGGAGGACGCTCACACGCCCTCAGAACGTCTGTGCTGTGTGGGGACTCGCTGCAGTGAGGAGAAAAAGCATATTTGGGCATTCCAAATTGGGGGGGGGGAAATAAATACAAATAATAATTGGTCACTCTATAAATTAAATAAAAATTAAATAAATAAATAATAGGTGTATTTTAATGTCTTACTATTTACTCTTTGCTGGGATTCAAATACCAGAGAAAAGGGACATTGAAAATATAATCTCAATCACTTTGCTGTCATAAACAAGCACTCGTCAAGGGGCAGAATGAGCTGTGCTGTTCTGCATTCGGTGAGTCATCGGGACCTGAAAACTCTTTTTATACTTGAATGGGTTTTAGAAAACCATCAGCTCAGAAACAGAATAATCCTCAATGCGTCATGTAGGGCTTTTCGAAATGCGTGGTCAGCCGTCAAAACTGGAGGGGTCTCATTCCAAAAATGCATGTCCCAGGGAAAGTAACTTAACTTCTGAATTCCACTTTACTGTAACCAGCCGGTCACAAGGCTTGGCTAGGAAGAAGCTCCAACAGTATTTCAGTTTTTAAATATGAAAAAGAGATGGACAGAAAATAAGAAACACCTGGGTTGCATCCCTGGCATGTATTCTATCATTATTTGTTTATTTAGCAGACGCCTTTATCCAAGGCGACTTACAGAGACTAGGGTGTGTGAACTATGCAGCAGCTGCAGAGTCACTTACAACTACGTCTCACCCGAAAGACGGAGCACAAGGAGGTTAAGTGACTTGCTCAGGGTCACACAATGAGTTAGTGGCTGAGGTGGGATTTGAACCGGGGACCTCCTGGTTACAAGCCCTTTTCTTTAACCACTGGACCACACAGCCTCCTATCACGTATGCAGTATGTATACGCTGCATCACCCTTGTGCAAGGCTGTTATAAGCAGGTTTCTAAGGTGATAAAACTAGGAGAAACTTAAGTCAAGTAGACAAACATTTTAGCTAGTGCCTCACCATAACATACCAGACCAGTTTCATTGATATAGTGTCCTTCATGTGCAAGCATCCCAGGGCACTTTACACAAATACACAGCAAGCCAGAAGAGCTGCAGACTGCTCGCTGGCAACAGGCCAGATCAAAGAGAGATGTTTCTTTAGGCATTCTGGATACAGTGTGAAAGTGAGTTCACAAGTGAAGGAGCTCTAGAGCTGAAAGCCCTCGCACTGTAGGGTTTTTAATAGAGTTCTAGGAATTACCAAGAGGCATCATGGGCAGATCTGAAAGTGCGCTGATGAACGCGCTGGCCTGAACCGTGTGTCTAACGCTGAACAGATTCTACAGTCTTTATAACGGATTTCAGTTTGCCCCGCCAGTTCAGCACTGTACACCTTCTTACCCCCGGGCTCTCGCTTCTCTACAGGGCTGGATGAATGAAATCTCCAGTTACGACCCGGAAACGTACCACGCCACGCTGACCCACTCTGTCTATGTGCGACTCGAGGGGTCCACGCTGAGGCTCTCCAAACCCAACAGAAACATCTCCAGGAGAGCGTCCTTCAATGAGTCCAAGCCAGACGTCACCTACGTCAGCCAGAAGATTTATGATCTCACTGCCAGCAAGGTGAGTGGTTCTGGAGCTCCTGCTCCTGTAGTGTAGTGTATACAGGGGCTGCTGTCCAGTACTGCACTCCTTTGTCTCTTCTGTATGTCTCAGTGATCCACTGTTTCAATGCAAACCACATCTGATGTACAAACGTTTTTGGTATGCAAAATATCATTTTTTGGGTGATTTTTGTCACAACGAATGACAACCATATCAGTCATATGTAAAGCGGTTGCTTTACATAGCGGGCTCTTTCCAGGAACATCTCAATAAGGATGCTTTTCATATTCTTTATCGCAACCTGAGAGTTGCAGTACATGTGTTTTTTATTTCCAGTTCTTTTGAATGTCTTCCATCATGAATCGTTTGGTAGACGGTACATTTGCATGTGGTTTGGGTTCCGGGGATGTGATCGCTATGGTCTTAATTGGCTACATTGATAAAGACACTTTGCTGGAACATTTTATCAAAACTCATTGAATTTCTCTAGATCAAGGCCACCAGGTGGTTCTTGAGCCCTATATTATCCTCCCTGAGCTTCACAGCATGGCTACTTCTCATCTTCCACTGTATCTTCATATGATTCTATATGACATATGCATCCACAATGCTTTACAATCCTAGCCTTGTATGTAATGTATTTGCATTGTTTTTTTACTGTATCTTGTAAAGCGCTTTGTGATGGTGGTCCACTATGAAAGGCGCTATATAGAATAAAGATTGATTGATTGATTGAATGGGTTTGAAAAAGCTGCAAGGACAATCTGTAGTCGTAGGTAGAAGAATGTACAGTCAGAATGCAGCATATTGATGTTTTAATGAGCAGAAAACTGCTGAAACGGTGTCTGAAGCAGTAGTTGCTACTATTTAGTCAGCTGCTATTTAGTAAACTAAACTTATTTTGTTTTGCAGTTGTTTTTTTTTTTTTTTGTATGGCTCTAGAAACCCCTGGCAGTTTTTAGTTAACAGGCTGTATATTTATTGTTCGTTTTTTTTTTTTTTTTTTTTTTTTGTCATGGTTTCCAAAGATTCACCTTGTGCCCCAGAGCCTGGCCCGGAAGAGGGTTTGGAACAAAAAGTACCCAATCTGCATCGAGCTGGGCAAGCAGGATGATTTCATGTCGAAAGCGGAGGCGGGGTGGGACAGGGAGGGAGCGGAGGAGAGCGTTGAGGCAGGAGGGGAAGAGCTGAAGCAGCCCCTGCTGTCCCAGGAGGGGGGGCTGCCGGCCCAGCCGCCCAGCCACAGGGACCCCACGCTGTACCTCTTCGGTCGGACGGGGAGGGAGAAGGAGGAGTGGTTCCGCAGGATCCTGCTGGCTTCCAGGCTCAAGTCGGAGGCCAAGAAAGCATCCAGCTTACCAGGAAACAAGCCGGGTAAAGAAAGCAGCAGCAGCAGCAGCAGCTTGTGTAAGATTGTTTCAAACTAAAAAAAAAAAAGGGTAAAATACTGACATGCATTTTATTGAAATGTTCCTTGCATTCCAAAGTTCTCAGCTCTTATTGGGGTCTCATTCCCGTCATGTTGTCCTTCCCTCATGTGACGTGTCCCTGAGCCCCGCTGTGTTTCCCGTTTGCTCTCCCAGGGTTCGCCCCGTCTCACAGCATGAATAACAGCCAGTCGGGGGCGCTGACGCACAGCCGCAGCAGCAGCAAGGGCAGCGTGGAGGACGTGGTGTCTCCGCCCAAGCAGAAGGAGCTGGCGGTCAGCGTGAGGCAGAAGATGCTGCTGGACTACAGCGTGTTCATGGCCAAATACATCCCCCTGGAGAGCATCAGCAGCCCTGCCCAGAGCCCGGCCCACAGCACTGACAGCAGCCCCAGCGCCGCCAGCAAGGTACCTGCACCCTGCGCTCTTACCAGGCGGTCAGGGCGGGGTAATCATACCTGCAAAGAAATAGTCAAATAGTGGTGCGTAAACATGAACAGTGCTTCAAATGCTTAGGGCAGCGGTGTCCAATCCCAGTCCTGGAGGGCCACTCCACTCCAGGTTTAACAGGTAAAATGAGATCATTAACTACTGCAGGGTCAGGACGTTTTATTGGTTCAATTGAAACAGTTTAGAACTGGGTTGGTTCAAAAACCAGGAGTGGAAGGCACAGGTTTGGCCAGCCCTGGCTTAGGGTAATCAGCAGACCTTGCTTTTCAATGCTCACTGTCTCTGTGGAAGTGATAATGCAGTAATACTTTTAGACCAGAATTAGAGGCATGGACTAGTCCTGTAGCCTTGATGCCCGACACCACAGCATTGCAAAGTGATCTTAGCCAATGCAGAAATCATTCTTTTCTTTTCTTTTGATCCCAGTTGCCAAGCAATCCGCTAGAGGAAGAGCCCGAGGCCTGGGTCAACGCTTTGCTAGGGAGGATATTCTGGGATTTCCTCGGAGAGAAGTACTGGTCTGACATTGTGTCCAAAAAGATCCAGATGAAGCTGAGCAAAATCAGGGTGCGTATCTAAAGCAGGCCTTTTCAAAGGAATGGTGTCTCTGTTTCCAGACATCACTTTTGTTTTGTAAGAGCTCCATTTCTGCAAAACGAGAAAGAAGAGTAATAGTAATAGGTTATGATTGCTTGTTGTTTCTTGTGTTGCAGCTGCCGTACTTCATGAATGAACTGACTCTAACAGAGCTGGACATGGGAGTCGCTGTTCCAAAAATCCTGCAAGCCTCCAAGCCCTCCATCGATCACCAAGGCAAGTTGCATTTAAAACAGCATGGAGTGAATGTGTTCAGTCCTGCTTCTGTCCGCTCTGCTTCAATACTGCACTGCTAGAATCACAGATTACACACCGTCTCCCCTTGCCTCACTTTATTACTATATATGTCCATGCATCCGATTGAAGCAGGGAGATGCAATGAGATGAGAATTGTCTTTTATTTTTGGTGGGTCAGTTCGTAAGAAATCTTTTGCGAATTGTCTGCAGAACCGAAGGGCACTTTCAACAGCAGGCATTTTTTATTTTAATATACAGTAACTCAACTTGTATAAATTTTTAAAAGAGGCCATGCAATAATAATGCATGAAAGAATTGCGGGTAAGTGTTACATTAAATGATTTCTCGGGTATTCCATGGGTTCCCTTACGTAGTATTGTGGTGGACTTTGTGGGAGGAGTGAAGGTGACCCGGCAGTAACGACACAGGAAAACCGGAAGTGAGGTTGTAATCCAAATGACCCTGGTATTATTATTATTATTATTATTATTATTATTATTATTATTATTATTATTATTATTATTATTATTATTTATTTCTTAGCAGACGCCCTTATCCAGGGTGACTTACAATTGTTACAAGATATCACATTATATATTATTTCACATTATACAGATACCACATTATTTTTTACATACAATTACCCATTTATACAGTTGGGTTTTTACTGGAGCAATCTAGGTAAAGTACCTTGCTCAAGGGTACAACAGCAGTGTCCCCCACCTGGGATTGAACCCACGACCCTCCGGTCAAGAGTCCAGAGCCCTAACCACTATACCACACTGTACCAACAATAGTATCCGGGTCAGGGTTTCATTTCACTATAACACAGTAAACAGTATTGTATTGCACAAAACGAAACTAAAAGAACCAGCACGAATCTAAGCAATGGTAATCGTGAAAATAAAGTGAATAAATCCAGTGTTAAAAATACAGTTAATAAACAAAATAAAGCAGGCGTGTCAATCGTCCGCAATCCAGCAGGGGGTATCCTCCCGGCTGGCTACCTTGGCCCCCTCCCGAGGTGATTTAAAGTTGCAGCCCTATGCTCCTGGACAAACAGCAGATTGTCCGAGATTTAGCAAACGCCGCTGTGGGTCACTCAGGTTCTGCTGCAAAACACAAATCAACAAACAGATACGTAGCACGTCTCCGTTAGGACAGGATTGGGAACCCGAAGGTTGGAACTGCGCAGCCTAAATACTCCCGAGCCTCGCCTCTGCAATCAGCCCGTGCCCTCGCCTCCGCCAATCTGCAAGCACAACACAGCTGATTGCAATTGCGGGCCTCAACAGCCTTGCAGTTCCGCGTCGAGCCAGACCCATAACCTCCTGTATCCCCAGACGCTGCTGGTCTGGCCTGAGTCCGGACAGTCCTACACAACGCTGCCAGCGGTCGGCAAGGTGGATTACACCAGAGGTTCCTTCTTTTCCTGTCACAGGCATGCAGTGCCTTTGTGACAGTGCTCCAGCATGTATATGATGCATTAAAACACAGTGTAATCCGTTTATGTAACATACACAGTATTTTCAATTCATATGTACTGTTTTATTTTCTGGGATGCAGGAGAGTTGGAGATGTCAGCTAGCTAAAATGGAACAGTGTCATTTCGGGGTGGATTAGCGCTGATTTGCATACAGTTTGGTATGCAAATGCATTAAACTGAACGGTGCCTTTTATTCAAGTAGAGACCTGCCATAGGGGATGGCTGCCAAACAAATGCAAGGGACTGCACAGCACTCGGTAATCAAAAACAAAGGATGATTCATAGATAAGTGGAGAATAATTGCATTTGGCTTTTTTACGATTCTCTCCCTCGCAGTCTGTGTTCGGTGCTCCCAGCCTCCTCTGGGTCGTGCAGATGTGTTTTTTTTTTTTTTTTTTTTTTTTTTTTTTTTTTTTTGACAGCAGGCTCAAGGATTTTTTAAACTCGCGCTTAATAATTTAGCACCTGTTGAAAAGACTTCCTCTCCGTGAGGCCGCGTGTGGAGAAATGCCCCATGGCTTCTCTTTATTGCATTCTTTGCAGGAAGCGATGACGACGTTTGCTAATTCACGGTTTGCATTACTCATTTGTCATTTGCCCAGGGCGAAACTGCCACCTTGGTTTCAATGGGCTCCCTCTCGCTCTGCGGCTCTCTGTATTTACAGAGTCACAAGTGAGTCACAGTCTCAGTCTGGACCCCAATGCACATCAATCCACATCACAAAGCATCCACACAGTAACACCCCACTCTGAAAAACTGGATGCATGTATCTGAGAGGCACAAACACATCGGACAGGTAATAATCAACAGCAATCGCACTTTATTATTACAAAGAAAGAAGCACAAGAAATGTGTAGACTCTTCACCAAAGCCTTCAAATTATCACTGAAAATAAGCTTTGTCCATATTATTAGACTTAGTATTATAAAGTATGCATTAGCTGCAAATGGGGCATCAGGACCATTAATCGATCAATGAAGGTTTAATTGAGCCTTGCAGAAATAAAAGCCTTCAGTGCTGGATTAACGAGGTAACTGCTTCATCTCTAGTGGCCCAGGCAGGAGGTATTCCGGTCAGGGCGATGGGCTTCCCCTGGCTGTATCACGGAGGACAGTAACAGTGTTGGCGTGGGGGTTGTCTGTAGCGTCTTGTCTGATGTAATGGCAAGACCTAGGCTGGTATATTGTTCATGTTCCAGGTCAGCTGAGAATGAGAATGAGTTATTTCTCTAAGAGAGAGGAGGAAACCTCATAGAAGGGCATTTTAAAAATGTGTATTTGCTTTCATTTTCCTTATGTTTACCATGGTGTTTTAGTGCAGTATTTTTTCATTTTTCCAATTCTTTTCTTATGAATTTACTATATTTATACCCTGGTTTACTCATATGCTTTACCATACCTCGCTATTCTTTACAGTCCTTACCGACGCTTTACCATGCATTTCCTAAGCAGTGCAGTCGTCTGGAAACGATTTCCTCTCCCAATGTGTCTGTGCATTGAGCGAGTGGAAATACAGCAAAGTCCCACTCAACTCTTCAAGGATTTCCAAAAGAAACAACAAACAAGGATTCTGCTTTTTCTGCTTCATGCTGCTGACGCCACACGCCACCTGGTCTTGTCTGATTTAAAGTAGGTTTATGTTCTACTGCGGTAATACGACCTGACTGCAGGACTAAAGGGATTTAAATACAAAGACTGTATTTGACAGTTAATTCTATAATCCCCCGATTAACTCAGATGTGAGGAAGAAAGGTCTTTCATACGGCAGGATGACGTACCTTCCTGGCATTCTGTATGTTGAACCGGGGAAGGAACAGAGGAGGAATAGACTCTTTGCAGGTGTCTGTTCAACTAAATTCTTTAATAATGCATTATGAACATGCTGCTGATTTAATGTTGATGATTCAAGCTGGTTACGTGTTTAGCTGTTAGCAAATAATTAATTAAACTACCTACTCTTATTTTCAGACTTAAAATATATATGTGTGTGTGTGTGTGTGTGTGTGTGTGTGTACGCAACAGTGAAACTCAAAAAGCAAACACTCCCAAAGTCAATCAAATTTATTTTGTATAGCGCCTTTCGTGCCAAGGCATTCCAAAGCGCTTCACATGACAACTAAATATACTATACAATAATATAATATACAATAAAATGTCAAAAAACATCCAAAAACAAATGGGGGGGAAAAAATAAATAGGAGAGTAGCAGAGACCGCAGCCAGGAGAGTACTGTGCCAGTCATGCCAATAGTTTTCTCAAGGCGATCAAGAAGAAGTGTGTGATCAATGGTGTCAAATGAAGCAGATATATCCAAAAAGACAATCCCTGATAACAGCCCCTCATCTGCATTCAGCAGGATGTCATTAACAGCGTTTGAGTGCAGACTCTGTACTATGTTGCTTCCGAAAGCCAGATTGAAATTTTTCAAAGAGGTTATTAGCAGAGAGATATGCAGACAACTGAGTGTACTTTTTCAGATACGCTGCTAGCCAGTTACCTCCAGACATCAAAGGTAAGCAGCTTCACAGAACCCCTGAGCTTGGGGTGAAGGACCTGCCGTGTGTCTGTCGGCTGTTACTGGTGCAGAAATTAGGATCAACAGGAAGATGCCCAGGGTAGTCCCAGCTCATTGTTGTGCCAGTTTCCAGTTAGGAACCCGATTCGGTGCTCTTTGCTGGGTGCAGCCCCAGTGCCTGGAGGTGCTGCCTCTGTGCGCTTTACCTCTGCTGCACTCTGAAATGAAATGGCATGTTGCCTAGCGCCTGATCAGATCAGTCTTTTCTCATGCAAACCTTCCATGCTGTAATCATGTCCAGTCATTATGAGGTCCGTTGGCACAGTGGCACACTTACTGCTGTCTGCTGTCTACTGCTTCGTTCAGCTCTGTTGCTAAGCCTGGCTTCGAGCTGCAGTGCGTTCGACCGGTCAGACAGGTTGATACCAGCGAAGCGATCACACTGCATGAAATGATCACAATGTAATGTGTAGTGGAAGCAAAGCAGTTCACAACCAAGGTGTTTATTTAAAAGGAAGGGAAGAAAGAGCCCTCTAGGTGTCAATGGGTGTTTTGAATTTCTTCTGCTCAGCTTTCTTTCCTGTTCATCAGTGTTTTCACAGCTCCCGGTCCCCTCGCACATTGCCTGCATCAGCACTGGGTTTCTTTATGTGATTCAGCTTGCAATGTGATTTCATGATATCCTGTATTATTCCTGGTCTAGGAATGCAGGGATCAGTCTCCCAATGTGCAGGCTCGATTCTCAAGCTGTGCTCCACTTCACAAGTCTGGAACTTTAGTGGCAGAAATGAGAGAGTTCAAGCAGGTGGCACCTTAACTGTGCAAATGAGACTAAACACATGCAGAACATATAGCCCTATGAATTCCCCGAACAGCTTGCTTGAATCTGATAAAATGCTTATAATTCTGCCGTGAATGTTACAGACTTCTGAAGTCGGGAATTGAGCTAGATTTAAGACTCTGTGTTCACCAGGACAGGGTGGGACAGTTCAGGATTTTCAACTCGCACCCAATGCATTCTGGGAAGTGTAGTCCTGCTGTGAAAGGTACCTGAGACAGGTAAAATGTACTGGAATGCATCGTGATAGTTGAAAAGCCTGAACTGTCCCAAACTGGTCCCAGTGTGCATGGAGTCACAGGGTAACCCAAGCCAGGTTGTTTATCACAAGTAGAGATTCGAGCCAGCCGTGCCCGGGATGGTTTCTGTTCTGTTTGTATGTTTCTGTGTGTTTGGCTGTAAGCGTTCCCCCATGGTGGGCGTTATTACCATGCTTTTCCTGTAAGCAGTACGGTCGTGATGGGAGCAGGCAGGCACATTACCTCAGTGACTTGTCACGTTGGAATGAGATTAAACATCCAGGCGATTTAATAAGGGTCTCTTTGGACCTGAGGCTCGATTGCTTGCTTTATTATTATTATTATTATTATTATTATTATTATTATTATTATTATTATTGTTGTTTTTTGTTAATCCATAACTTCATAACCTCTTGATCATAAAATATGCAGCGGTACTTAAAGTTGAAAATTGCAATTTGTTTTCTTTTTTTTTTTTTTGTGCCAAGCGTTACAACTAGAAGTCTTTTTCATTCAATGTCTTAAATGTTCAAAACTTAAGGAGACAATCACAAAACCATGTGACCAAGATGCCCTCTTGTGGCTTTCAGTGGAACAGCGGTTAATTTTCTTTTTTTTTTTTTTTAGTAGTTTTTTTGCTCCTTTATTTTAGATGCCCATTTATAACCTCCAGCTGCTGTAGGTAATAGCAGCGGCATGTCTGCTCAGCTCATACCTGCAAGACATTTGGACCACACAGCTGACACTAATAGATTTTAACAAAGTGCGTTGCTCAGGATTTTTTGCTCAGTACCAAAATAGGATTTAAATTAGATGGTAGAAATGTCTAATGAATATGAAGCATTACATCCACTGAGCTGTCAGCCCTTAGATGACAGGCATTGGTATCATCAAAAAGAAAGCAGCTGGAGGTTTGCTGTTTATGCTTGCAGCCCGCAACTCTTTCAGCAGGCAACATGTCTCGCTTATATTGCTGCTGGAGTTGGTGTGATGCTTAGCAATGTTTTATGTGTGACATCTGGGTGTCGATAAACTGGCCTCGAAAGGAAGACTGTGATTTGCCTCAATAGTATTTTTTAGTTATGCAGCGTATCAATATTCTGTTGACCAGAATCTCGGGTGCAACTTAAACAAATGTAACGACTCTCCCAAGGCGTGTAATTATGGATTAATTTGGATGTTCCGTGCATACAATAGGTTATATTCAGTAAAGAAAAAGCAGTCACATGTTGGGGTTCAGATCTCCTAATCCACTGCCTCGGCTGTATAGATTTGATTGCTTGTGCCGCTGCATGCTTGTTAAGCACTTTATATAAGCTGGTTTTTGGTTTTGACTATGGAGCAGTTAATTAGCTGTTTGAAGATATTTATACGGCGTAGCTATCCGAGCAGGCCTGCTGACTTCAAAAGGGGCTGCGTGTCTCTGTGCTTTGAAAAGCACCGCAGCATCCCTCTCTGCCCCGTCACGCAGTGAGAACCTGGCTGCTCCAGCAGCACGGCGCCTCTCGCTGCATTCTGCAGTGCTGCAGACAGGTGGAACAGGGCCTGGGTACAGTACAGCCGGGGTGGGATTCAAACCCAGGGGCGAGTGAGCTGCTGCATACTGAACAGAGTCTGAACAAACTGCAGAAAGAGAGTGCTTTATATAGTGATTGCCTGGCGGTGCTCGGCCAATTGTGCGCCGCCCCTGGCAACTCCAGGCCACGGTCGGCGATGGCATGATCTGGACTCGAACCAGTGATCTCCAGGCTATAGGGCGCATCCTGCACTCCACGCGGAGTGCCTTTACTGGATGCGCCTCTTGGGAGCCCCCTGAGACAGCCTTTTTAGTCTCCAGATTAGATGGAATGGTCTCTTGAAAGGTGTTCACATAGTACGATTTTTCTTAAGACGTGGATTTTCAAGGATGGAAATAAGATTCTAATGCATAGCATTTTCACCCATTCCATGTTTTAATACGTGCTTGATTAGCCACAGTGCATAGGTCACAAGCATGTGTGTCTTCTTATTAAACAGAGTAAAACTGGGAATGGATCAAAATGCAATGCAACGGGAGTCTTAGTTCCATCTTTTGCCTGATTGTTTGCTCAAGATGTGTGTTTTCGATTGTTTATAAAAAAAATTCTCGCTTGCCAAAAAATAATTGTTTAATGATGTATTGATGCGCTGTTGTGTTTTCAGGTCTGTGGATTGATTTGGAGATTTCCTACAATGGGTCTTTTTTGATGACGCTGGAAACTAAAATGAACCTGACGAGGCTGGGCAAGGATCCCGTCGGGGAGGGGCTCGGACGAGTCGGGGAAATCGGGAGAGAAGGGTGAGGAGAGCGGCACGGCCTTTCAGTAGCACTGATCTGGAGCCAGCAGTGCTTGTAGCATTTCAGTACATTAAACACTGCTTGGATTGGTTTGACACCGACACGTAGAACTCTTCTACTTGTTTTTTATATATATCATTTTAGAGTGCCCGATTTATTGTACCCCTGATTTTAATTCCCAATTTCGAATGCCCAATTATATATTATTCCCCACTCAGCGCACAATCCCCCCACACAGCTCAGGAGAACTGAAGGTTCAGTGGGCGTCCTCCGATCCCACAACCGAGCCAGCTTCCTCTTTTTACACCCAGGAGAAGATGTCAGTGAGCTCCCGGCCTCTAGAGGACAAAGGCCAGCCCTGCAGGTGTCCTCTCTGAGCTCACTAGAAACCTGACCAGTAGGGTCTGCTGTTGCGCGATGAGGAGAAACAGTCCCTGCTGGTTTTGCCTCCCTTATCCACTGGAGCGCCAGAGCCAATGCAACGCTTCATCTGGAATCCCCGGTGAAAGCCGTCGACTTTGT
Organism: Acipenser ruthenus; assembly: GCF_902713425.1. Lineage (NCBI taxonomy): Eukaryota > Metazoa > Chordata > Actinopteri > Acipenseriformes > Acipenseridae > Acipenser > Acipenser ruthenus. The sequence continues at coordinate 1,336,132 of NC_081207.1, forward strand.
ACAGCCAGGACGTGAACCTGCGCTCCCCTGAATGTGTGACTCCCCCTGCACACCACACAGCCAGGACGTGAACCTGCGCTCCCCTGAATGTGTGACTCCCCCTGCACACCACACAGCCAGGACATGAACCTGCGCTCCCCTGACTGTGTGACTCCCCCTGCACACCACACAGCCAGGACGTGAACCTGCGCTCCCCTGACTGTGTGACTCCCCCTGCACACCACACAGCCAGGACGTGAACCTGCGCTCCCCTGACTGTATGACTCCCCCTGCACACCACACAGCCAGGACGTGAACCTGCGCTCCCCTGACTGTATGACTCCCCCTGCACACCACACAGCCAGGACGTGAACCTGCGCTCCCCTGACTGTGTGACTCCCCCTGCACACCACACAGCCAGGACGTGAACCTGCGCTCCCCTGACTGTGTGATTCCCCCTGCACACCACACAGCCAGGACGTGAACCTGCGCTCCCCTGACTGTGTGACTCCCCCTGCACACCACACAGCCAGGACGTGAACCTGCGCTCCCCTGACTGTGTGATTCCCCCTGCACAGCACGCTGCCATGCTTTTACCAGGTGTCTGCTGTTTGATTCAGTCACTGAACTGAACTGGAGATGACCACATACTGATGGCTTCGTTCGAGAGCCTCTCTGTCCTGTCGTCTTGTCTTGTCATTTTAAACACGATGAGACCTGATGTTCTGAACGCCTGATTTCCCATTGTTTTCCATCTCACTGGAATGCTACAGATGCTACAGATTATCTTCAGCGTAGATTCATTGTTTTTGGCACCGGTTATGTGATACAGGTAATATTGCAGGGACTGCTGTATATGTATTGCACTGCGTCACGACAGAGCTTTATATTCAATTATAAAGAACATTTTAAAAGAAAATGCACACATAACCTTCGTGTTAGCTGCTGTTTGTCGCTTCTCTTAAAGACCCAGGGACTGAAAGCGGGAGTTTTTTTTTTTTTTTTTAACTTGAATGCTTAGGGCAATGCAGAATAACTATGAACTGTGGACTATGAACCATGAACTATGCACTAACTAATTTTCCTTTATTTGTGTCTAATTGTGTTTTGGCTTCATCAATCTGTGGATTTGTATTTATCGGGTGAGTTCTGACCAGTCTCTCTGTGTAGCATTCCATACACTGTGGAAATCAGGTTTTATTTTGTTATTTATATAATATTTTGTATGATGTATTTAAACTGGAGTCAGCTGATACTACTAAGACTGTAACATCCATCACTGCAAACTACATTGTAAAACAGGTAGCAATGCTAGTAAAATTCTTCAAAGCATTATAGCATTGCTGCTAAGACTTGCCACCTCCACACCAGCACCATGTGCACACTTTGAAAACCCCTCCTTGTGAAGCTGCTGTCATTGGTTACAATGTGAACCGCGTTACTGGCGCTTGACTTCCTTGGATAGATAGAGCAATGCCTAATGTTGCATCCGATGAACCCATTAACCTGCCTGCGACTGTACTATTACGCACGCTTCCAGTGAACTGCCTGCTTCATTATAATGGTCCACATGAACTCCTCACCTGTTAAACAAGACAAATTGGTGCCTTTAGTTGAGAGTAAATGGTGTTGTTTTATATACCAAGGAGTCTCTGTGATGGGCTGCATTTAGTCTAATGGATGTATACTCTGTACACAGTGCACAGCTCACAGTGAGTAATTCCCATCACCAGCTGTATCCTGGCTCTCACACGCCTCTCCAGAGGTGGGGAAGATGGTTGGTTCTGTGTGGCCTCGGCGAGCTAGTTACAGCTTGCAACGTTGAGAGGATAGTAAAATGCATTGCGAATCGCAGAGTGGATGGTAGTGGTAGTGGTATTGGTGACCAGGTGAAGCTGCAGCAGCTAAAGCACCCATGCCCTTCAAGAAATGATCCGAATCGGCCCCAACAGTGTGCCTGGACGGGTCCCACAGCCTCCTCTCCATAGGCAGTGTAAGATTTCAAGGGTTTTGCCCGAAGGTGAAAAAGAATAAACGTCACACAAGGATGCAAAGTTAACAGTCTTTATTATTTACTTCTAATATAACAAAATATTATTTTAAGCCATGACCGTACACCAAGAAAATATATTACCCCGTCCTATATGGGCCTGGATGTGATCTGCTTCTGTCTCTGTGATGGAAACTGATCTGCCTCCTGTGAACTTGTCACAGTGCATTTTATCGTACTGCAGGAAACGGGGTCAATTCCCCCACTAACGTAAGCACATTCTTTAGGCACGCAGAACCACACCCAAACTGCTTTATGTAAAACAGGTTTTACAAATTAGTAATATGACTGTTATTCTCATAAATGCTTGCTGCCCATAAGCATTGATAATGCAACAGGAGGGGAGTGCACATTTATAGTTAGCAGCCTCACATCCCTGTCCTCTGGGATCTCACTGAGATGAATGGCTTGCGTCTGAGCTCTGCATGAAGGCGCCCCCACCTCTTGTGATGCAGCAGCCTGGACGCTTTCCCTGGGAGAGACTGCACAGGAATCTTCATTCATCGCTCTCTGAGCGCCATCTAGAGGTCAGGAGTACAGCAACCACTGATTGTATAAACCCTACAAAGACACTAGAGGGTATCTTGTAACCAGCACACGATTCAACACAGTGGTGTGTCTGATCTGGAGAGAGGCAGCACTGGAATAATAGGGCGATCACAATGCAGGTCTGGACTGAGGTCCATTTGTGATAGAACTTGCATTGTTTCTAGCTGTAGCCTGCACAAAAACAAAATGTTCCATTATAAGAATAAATATGTAAGGCGAAAGTGGCAGGATTAGATTTGGATCTTTCAATACACTGTGTCTACCCAAGGATCTGATTTTTGAGCAGAAATCAAAAATCTGTAGCATCAGCTGTTTTCATCTGGTTTAGTTTTTCTGCATGGAAATGAATGGAAGCAATGCCCTTAGGTATGGCCCTGTTGTTGAAGCAGGTTGAGCCACCTCCAGATTGTACTGTGATTCTAATCTGCTGGTGTGTATCAGTAAGCTCATAGTAAAACCTGGAAAGAATCAGGCTGCTCTACAATGGGAGTCGTGGTCCCTTCCCTGTGAAGCATGCTGTCTATCCCCTGTGCACTCATGCATAGTGCATGCTAATGGCAGTAGCTAGCCATGGACGCCTCACAAGATGATTTGAGAAGTTCTCCGAGGTGCTCCCCCGCATGTGCAATACAAAAAGCTTTGTTGTGTTCGTTTTTTTGAACGATTTTTAAACACTGCCAGCTACTGCCATCCCCTTGACCACGGGATCTCAGCACTGCATTAAACTGATTTAAAAGGAGTTTTTGAAGTCGCTTAACTCTATCGATCCCTGATCGTTAGTTTCAGAGGTATTCTGCACGATCAGAGACTGCTAGTTCTAGACATGCGTCTGTGTGCGTGCATGCGTGTGTGTGGGAGCAGTAACATGGTGCAAATCTCTAACAAGGCGTTTGTTCTGCTGCTGTTCTCAGGGTCAGGCCGAGGACGTACTGTCTGGCAGACAGCGACGAGGAGTCTTCGAGCGCCGGCTCCTCGGATGAAGAGGACCCCCCTGACCTGCCTGCGGGAGACAAGGCTTTAGCACTGGGAGCAGAAGGGTGAGACGCAGCCTCCTCTTTAAATCCTGTCTCCTTCTTTCTGTACCCGATCTCATTTCTTACTCTGTGTTGTACCGTGTTTCCTTTCCTTACCTCCCCGAAGTAAGTGAGCTGGACAAAATTGAAATAAAAAATAAAAAAATACAAATACGTACACTCAAGGCATTAAAAAAAACTGCACTCTTTTGCTAATGAACATTAGAGTCAATACAAAAGAAACGCAAGTTTAGGAACAGTGAACCAAACCCCTGCTGCTATCTACTGCACACTCAACATGCAGGCTTCTTTCCTTTTGCTTGTATTTTACTGCAATGTTTTTTTGTTTTGTTTTTTACACTTTCCTCTGTATGCAGCTTAGGGTAACAAAACAAGTGGGGCAGACAGACCCTTCTAAATGTGCGCATTGCCTTGCATGAAGAATGGCTGGGTCACGCTGGGGAGTTATCATGACAGTGCGCTCCGACTCTGTAAAAGCCATTTGTCCTTTTAATGAGTCACGTTGCGTTTAGCAAGGAGACAGTTGTGTTATTCATTACCGATTAGTAATATCTAGTATAAGTTACCCAATATTCCTCATTCTCTCCAGGTCACAGTTGTCCAAGGAGGTGATGCGTCAGTAGGCTGTTGCCTTAGGTGGCAGTTCAAATATTCTACCACTAGATTAGGAAGTCGTGTATTGCATTTGATATACAGCACCCAAACACACTCAGTAGTAATTTAATAGTAATTTAGGTATTGCCAAGCCCTCTTTGCATCTTCAATATTGAGAGCTGCAATTGATGTAAACTGTATTGATGGGAAAGTGAAAGTGTTGGCTATTCAAGCAGAATACGGAGATCTGAAATAAAGAAACATTTTCTAAACAAAAACAAACCACCCTTCGACTGTATTTTACTCGTAATCCGGTTCGGATATTATTAAAATTCCTTTTTCTTTTTTTCAGCTTCGTCGGAGGGCATCGAGCCAGCAAGATTATGAGATTTGTGGATAAAATTACGAAATCCAAATATTTTCAGAAAGCTACAGAGACGGAGTTTATTAAAAAGAAAATCGAAGAGGTTTCCAACACTCCACTGCTGCTGACTGTGGAAGTGCAGGAGTGCAGAGGCACTCTGGCTGTGAACATTCCCCCACCACCTACTGACAGGGTGTGGTAAGTGCAGGAGAAGAGACGAGGACATTACAGCATCGCTACACGGAGAGCGCAGCTTACCCTTTGCACAATGGCCATGCCCGTCCAGGTCACTCCCCTAGTAAGGCAGTGCCGCTTCAGAGGGCAGGGTGCGTCATGGAAGCATGTTTTTTTTATTTAGTATTCAAAAATTATTTTGATGATTTTCTCCCCAATTTGGAATAGCCAATTATTTTTTAGGCTCAGCTCTCCGCCACCACCCCTGCTCTGATTAGGGAGGGCGAAGACGTACACACGCTGTCCTCTGAAGCGTGTGCCATCAGCCGACCGCTTTTTTACACAGTGCAGGCCCACCATGCAGCCACCTCCAGAGCTACAGTGTCGGAGGACAATGCAGCTCTGGGCAGCTTACAGGCAAGCCCGCAGGCGCCCTGCCAGACTACAGGGGTCGCTGGTGCGCGGTGAGCCGAGGACACCCTGGCTGACCTGGGAACTCCCACTCACGGTCAGCAGTAAAATAGCCTGGACTCAAATCGGCAACATCCAGGCTATAGGGCGCATCCTACGCTGCATGCGGAGCGCCTTTACTGGATGCGCCACTCGGGGGCCATGGAAGCGTGGTTTTAAGATCGAAATGTTTTTTTTAGGTATGGTTTCCGAAGCCCGCCACATCTGGAACTGAAGGCTCGTCCCAAGCTGGGAGAGAGAGAAGTGACTTTCGCACACGTGACAGACTGGATAGAAAACAAACTAGAGCGCGAGTTTCAGGTAAAGCAGGACGAGCTGGGAGACAGTGTAACAGGTTCTGAATGTTTACTTTATATACTGACCAGCCCTATCTCATCTTAACATCAACATGCAGCATGTGGGGACCCTTATAGACGTTTACCATAATAAAAGCAGAGCAAAGTGTGATAAAGCACAGAGGTATGGTAAAGCATAGGGGAGCATTGTAAAGCACAGAGAGGTGTGGTAAAGCACAGGGAAGCATTGTAAAGCACAGAGAGGTATGGTAAAGCATAGGGGAGCATTGTAAAGCACAGAGAGGTATGGTAAAGAATAGGGAAGCATTGTATAGCACAGAGAGGTCTGGTAAAGCATAGGGAAGCATTGTAAAGCACAGAGGTATGGTAAAGCATATTAAAAAAATACACCTAAAGGGAGAGACTATCAAATATGTTGCTGTGCATAGTGGATTTTTATTTGTCTTTCAAAACAGCAATGGTAGACTTTGGTACAGCAGGGCTGTCTGATGTAGCGCAGCTGTTTCCTTCTATAAAGAATGCATTACACATAAACCCCCAGTCCTGTTACCAACAAGTCCTTCTGCATTGGGGTTTGGATCCCAGACATTCAGGGAGACTTTCCTTCACATGTAGTTACACAGGACTGTGCTCTATAATTAGATACTTCACAGCAATGTAAATGGTACTCGAAGAAAAGCTCTCCAGATACACACACGGTTTCAAGATAACAGCTCTTGATCAAATAACAAGTCGTTTTTGATAACACTGTGTACTGGTCCTGGGGTTATATTCTAGTTCTGCCACAGCCCTGTAATTCACACACCCCTGTTTGCAAAAGGGCTTTCTGCTGTTAAATCCTGTAGTGCTTGTTGCTTTAGGTTTTTGCACCATTTTTACTAAAGGCCTAATGCAATGTTAATGCTTCTAATACAGTGTTAATGCTTCTAAACAAGAAATGATTCGCTATCTTGGTTCAAGAGATTTACATTCCTCACTACAACTCCACACCCACCCAACCTCAAAAGAAGATAAAATCAGGTTCTGTAAAATGCTTGTTTTTATAGTGATCGAAGCCCTGTTAAAATGTAGACCTTTGTTTTCAGTTTGCTCTAATTTACTCATCTAGTGTGCTTGCATTTATGACAGAGAGAGAGAGAGGGTGTGTTTGTGTGTGCGCGAGAGAGAGAGCGTTCTTTCTTGATAGGACTGAATGAAATTCCACACCTCCCCTCTACTTTCCCCTGCTGACCTTGCACACTCTCTGTTGGTGAAACAGAAAGCCAAGGTGACTGTGAAATCTGTTGACATGAACTTGGCTGGAGTTTAAACTGCTGCTGTGGTTTATTGTGCAATCCACCCTTGCTGTTGCTTCATACTTTTCCCTGTTCCATTCCCCTGATAATCCAGCCCTGGTTTAGAATTCCTCTGAACCATCAGCCCACTTTACTTTATCACAATCGTAGTGCATGGGAATGCGAACTAGGCTTCGAACTCATAACTATCAATCTGAACAGACTTCTTGCAGGCTCTTACCTCAGGGCCTTGCCTACATTGCACAACACCTCCCTAGGGAAACGACTCATCAGTGCGGTGCTACCAGCAAGGCTTCCATACTGGGTTAAGAGAGACTGCGGTTATATTGTAGACAGATCTGCTGTTCTCACTGCATGTAGACCAGGAGTGTACAACGCTCATCCTTGAGGGCCATTCCGCAGCAGGGTTCAATTCAGTGATTTAACAGATTAACACCTGAATTGGGTGTAATTGGTTTAAGTAATTAAGGGTATGTGGGTGCCATTGATGTAGACTGTTTTCCTAAACACCTTTTTTTTTTTTTTTTTTGTCTTTTTATTACAGAAAATATTTGTCATGCCAAACATGGATGATGTGTATGTCACTGTAATGCATTCAGCCCTAGACCCCAGATCAGGAGTGGAGGGGGAGCCTGCGAAGGAACCCAGCCCGGAGACTACTGAGCGCCTATAAAATGTGAAGAACTCGCTGTTTACAGTATTATGAAGGGGGAGGTCCGGGTGCTCGGAGCTCTGACCCAGTCTCGTTTTTCAACCACTTGTGCCACCTTCGTATCAGCTTCTTGGGATCTGTCTGTATTGGAAAACAACTGCGTTTCACCCACTCCCCCTCGCTTCACCCACTCCCCCCTCGCAGGACTGCTGCCCCCCTCGCTTCACACACTCCCCCGAGCAGGACTGCTGCCCCCCTCGCTTCACACACTCCCCCGAGCTGGACTGCTGCCCTTCTTGCTTCACACACTCCCCCGAGCAGGACTGCTGCCCCCCTCGCTTCACACACTCCCAATCAGGACTGCTGCCCCCCTCGCTTCACACACTCCCAATCAGGACTGCTGCCCCCCTCGCTTCACACACTCCCAATCAGGACTGCTGCCCCCCTCGCTTCACACACTCCCAATCAGGACTGCTGCCCCCCTCGCTTCACACACTCCCAATCAGGACTGCTGCCCCCCTCGCTTCACACACTCCCGAGCAGGACTGCTGCCACCCCCCTCCTCCTCTCTCACAGCTGTTGTGCTTCTCATTGAAGGACTTTTAAACAGGTCAGGGTCGTAGAAAATGATACAATTATCAGCTTACTGCTCAGTTTGCTTTCAGTAGGAGAACTGTTTAATATAATAATAATAATAATAATAATAATAATAATAATAATAATAATAATAATAATAATAATTGTATATTGTTTCAGGTAGTTTTCTACAAAAAAAAAAAAAGAAAAAGAAAAATATGTAACAAAAAAAAGTAACTTGCATATTTGCTGCGGAGGGGCTGGGTGGAGCCAGTGATCCATCTCATTAGAAATGCATTCACCCGTCACCTTATGTTCATATAAAGACAGAACTATCATTCCAAAGGCGTTGCACCACACATTAGGATGCACATTGCATTATCAGACACTGTTTGCACAGTTCCGGATTGCAGGAGGAATTATCAGGATCGAGGTGGAAGAAAAAAAAAAAAAAAAAAAAATCACTTTGTGGTGTACGTGTGTGTGTGTGTGTATAGATGTGTGTGTGTGGGGGCGACTGCTCCATCGTTATACCCGAGCGTAGAGCACATAATACTGCTATGTGTACAGTATGGGCAGGGTCTGCAGGGGGATGAACAGGTTTCAAGTTGTTTATTTTGAATTAAGTGGTATATAAGTCACTGGAGGTGATCTCCAAGGTTTTATATAAAAATACCACAGATTTAAACGTGAGACACACCTTAACCAAACCTGCATAACCTGGTCCACAAACACTAACAACGTGCTTATGAGATTCAGCTGACCCTGTGTTATTGAATGCTCTGGATAACCCCCAGCCCCACGCTCCACCCCGCCCATATTTAATGAAAATCTTTTGTATGAGAAGTGGAGAGTTTTAATGGCTAGACATGGCTTCTTCAATTCGAATGCCTCCACAGAACAGTTTTTATCCAGCTATAGGTTAGTTGTATGTGTACGACGATGAGAGCATTTCAGAACCCCTTTATCGGAAGCCTGTGTTTTAAAAGATGTATGTATATAGGTGATTAATAAGACTTTGTAAATTAATGTGTGGTTATTCCGGACAATTTGAAGTGTTCAGTTCTGAATGCAGTTCAAAGATGCAATGGTAGCTAGCTGAGATGTGCAGCCATTGGGTTGTAAAGAATGAACAGTTCCCGAGATGAATCTGAGCTTTTTCTATATTAATACTGAATATAAGAGCTGTGCTGTCACTTTCACCAAGCACCCGATGCTGTGTTCCCCATTCAGACTCCACCCGTTACATTTGTGAAAATGCCAACCATAGGAACATGATTTACATTAAATAGGATCTCTGAATTCTAAGGATTATCAGTAACTTTGATGGATACTCGTGACTTAAAACAGCCATAATCAAGAAATATTAGCCATATTATTGAGATGCCTTCTGTGAGCCATTGGTTTAATAGTCTGTGCTCTTTTAATGTTTGAGGGTTGAACTAAAATAGCAATCGTTTTAGTTTCTTCACTATGAAGTCTGATTGTTCAGAGAATAGGCCTCATTATTGACACTGCTTGTATTTGGTAAAACTATTCTGGTGTATTCAAGTCTTGTTTATTTTTCTAATGAAGTAGCTTACTTACCAGTATTTGATTAGCCGTTTTCCAGTAAAGGGTCACTGTGTTGCACAGCGTTTGCGTACCGTAGTCTCTTTTACACGTTGCAAGTCTAACGATGCACACCATGCCATGGGCCAGTGTTTGCGTGCATCCTCATTAAGGGATGGCACTTTCATTTAAAAGGAGTGATCACCAAGGCTTCAGACCCTCTTGATAACACTAGAATGATCAGTCAGGGATGTGCAGATTTATTAAAGTAGGTTTTAGAAAGTTGAAATCCTGGTTTTAAACTTTCTAAAATGTAGTGTTGTATTTCAGCAATTCTGCATATCCCTGATTTAAAACTGGATTTTAAAAAGGGAGAAGGAAATGGGGACCAATGCTCATTACAGTACTTTAAAGCCTTCGTGATCACTCTTCTAGGTCGACCAGTCTTAATTACGAACACTAGCAAACACGTGGAACTGCAGGGCGTTTACAAGTAGTGTTGTATGTGATGCTGTATGCGTCTGGTCTTGTGAAATGTATTAACCGAGTGACTGGAACAGTGATTCTGGTATGAAACGCTACAAAAAGATTACAGGTTTTGATTTAGTTTTGTTGCAAACCATTGCTGTGAATTGCAAAGGGTTCCGCTATTTACTCCGTTGCACTTGTAACTATGCTTAAAGAATTCTCAGTGCATAGATTTGTAGCACAGCCTTGCAAGGACAATGAACAGCTAAGTGTTTTTATTTGTGTGTTTTTTTGGAAAAAAAAAATCTAAATATGAAAATAATATATTTCAAAATGTGTTTTTTTCAGTTTGCCATACAAGTAGTACATAATTATTAATTTATTAAAATTGGGGCGCATACCTGTCTTTGTTGTACAACACTACAATATGACTGCTCGTCCATTCTTTGCATTTTGCATGTCTTGAAAACAGGCCAATGCAAGCTGTTTTTGTGTGTGTGCTTGTGTGTGTGCAATGAGCAAATCCATGGACAAAATGCACTAAAGTCTTATCTTCTGTATGGATTATGTCATACCACACTTCACATATTAAGCTATGGGGAAGTGAAACTAGCTTGCTCTAATCTTAATAAATAAATGTATTCATCTTCCCTTATGCATCTGTTTCCTGATTTATTGATTTTGTTTCCTAAAATTAGAAAATAACAGGACTTGTCCACACCCATGCATGCAGGCTAGTCTTCATGTAACAGGCAACCATGCACATAAGCAACCACCTTAACCACTATGCAAAAGAACCAGGCGGGTCTGCATTCATGGTCATAGCATTTTACCCTCTTTTCACTGACTGGGCAAGAATCTGTAAGAGCAGTAGTGAGACACGGGTGAGCACTCTGTCCTGCTGCTGTACCTCTGTATGCACATTGATGCCAAGTAGAATATTCAATTACAATGCATGCTTAGGAATGTCCCTGCTAAAACCACAGTGCAGTCAAAGGTTAAACAAGGTGCAGTATTACATAAAAGTTTGACTGAAGATCGTGGGATGCAGCAGCAAACTGCTGCTGCATCCCACGATCTTCAGTCAATCTTTTATGTAATACTGCACCTTTGTACTATTCAGTCAATCTTCAAGCTGTAGTATTACCTCCATCATTAGGGGCCTTGATAATTGAGAAAGAAAATAAAAACAAGATAGAGAGCTGCTTTCAGACTGATTAACTCTGATCCTGGACTACAGTTGTTGCCTTAGGCAAGATTAGTGCTAATCGGGGTGTGTGAAGCTTGTCTATCAACCTGGAAGAGAAAAAAAAATAAGTATGTGCACACTATAGTTAACTTAAATACTAGAGTCTTGCAGCACAAACACATATTTATGTAAGTGCAGCAGTCTGGGGGGGGTGCACTGTTTATATTGTTAAAATAAAATCTGCAATCCTAGATTTATGCTGTTTTTGATAAATAACAAACAGAAGCAATTGCTTACTAGCCTAGAAATTACATTTGATGTTACGTGTAGACATTAAAGTGACTGCAATTACAGCCGGTGTGGAGTAAAGGAATGGGGTCAAACTAGATTTATGTATAAAAAAAGGCTTATGCAGCTATGGGACAGCACTGAATGTAACTTGCTTTTAAAAGAGCAGCTCAGGAAGGATGCCGAGAAGCCCCAGTTACAAACAAGCATTGCTTTTGCACTTGCTTGGCCCATGAAGCCACGGTTGAGGCATTTCACAGGTTCAAAAGATAGTGCACCCAACAGACCCCTCTACCAGCCACTTACTGACCCACGCTAACAAAACCCCGTGAAACGCAGCCCTTTATGCAATTCAATGAGACGACAGACAACTCTACAGTTAACTTTCGTTTATTAAAAATTACAAAACACAGTAACAAGGAACAGTTTCAAGAGAACACACGGTAGTGCTTTCCCTGTGTAACCTTTCCACAGCTCCCATGGCCTCCAGGTGACCGCTCTGTAGCCATCTGTTAATAGAGGAACAAGGAATAAGGAACAACGAGTTACAAGCAGTACTCCGACAGGACAATAGAAAGTCATTCTAAAACACTGCAATGGTCAGAAGTAAAGTTGACTTCACGGTTTCATCAGAAGTCTAACACGCATAGTTTCATCACCCACGACTGTTGTAATGCTAGAAGCTTTTTATTTGTAAATTAAAATTTACCTTGGCAAACTGTTGCCTTGCGTCCACCACACCACACAGGGCCTTGGTGCTGTTCAGCCACGGTCTCATACCCTGGAAACAACGAAAAATCACCATTTTACAAAACGTTTTATTATCTATGGTTTCGTTTTTGTGGTTAATTGTCAATTTACCAGCAGGAATCGATCTCCACGCACATGAACACGTGGTCTTCGTTCGCCTTCACATTCTGCGAATTTCTGCAGCAACACGGACTCCTGTGAAAACCGAAATAAAAAGAATGCTTTTAAATTGACAAAGCACAACTCAGGGTACATAGGGAATAAAAATGTCCAATTGCATGTCGTTTTAATTTGTTCGTATTTAACTTGAGGTCGAATGCAAAATACAATATTTATAATTTTGAAAAAACGTTACCTACGTGTATCAGACCTTACACATCCGCCATTGCACGAATGCCGTAGATTAAGTTTGCATTATTGCATCTGATGCCCACTTTCTGCGCGACCTCCATTTCTCAAACTCACCCGAACACTAAAACCACCCTCTGCCCGTCTCCCAGCCTTGAAATAAATAAGAGCTGCATAATTACGCACTTCCGTTAGATTCATCATTTCATCACATGACCAAAAACCCACATTTAACGCAGTGGCAATTCACGTTTATTGTTTCTAATAAATCTAATTAATTTCGTTTTGAATACAAACTTGCAGATGTTTTATTTTATTTTTCTCTGTGCACCGCGTACGCACGCCCATTATCACGACGCATTATGGGAATTGTCGTTTCTGTAGCGCTTGCAATTCCCCATTGCTTGCACAACCTGCAGCTTCCAGATCTTGCCAAAGACAAAGAATTGGTTCAAAACCCACATTTCCAGCAACGAATATGCCCTACCATCCTAATTAGGTTAAATTACCAAAATATGAGATAATTAATAACCTGCTATGGGGGATTGGGGTTGAACAATTCCACCGCATTCAGCACTTGTTTGGCTAGTAGTAACCAGCGCTGAAATATATTGTTAATATAATCTATTAGGACCGTCTCTCCTCCTATTCGATTAGCATAGACCTGGCCTGCGCCGTCAGCAGTGACGCAACTCCAGAGGTTAAAGCAAACACAGGAGGAGCTGGAAGTGCTAATGTAATGGAGGAGCAGGGCAGAGACTTGTGCGGAGAAATCGCGGCGTCTTCAGAGGCACAGCAAACCCGACTTTCGGGAAACTTTTAAGCGCATCGTTACTTTGCTCGTACGAATATCTGTGAGATCGGGTATTCGCCTCTGCGGAAAAAAAATGAGTTGGGTATGCAAGGCCTTTGCGTGGCACTTTCTGGTATTGCTGTGCATTTACCCTCTCCAGATGGTGAGTACTTCTTTATACAGCCAGGATCGGTGCCAGCGATGCCTTTGTAACTGACATAAAGCATTGCATTGCTCAAACACAGGCAAACTCACTGTATCGGCTTCAGCATCTCTTTATTTACTGTCTTGTGATTGCACATGTTAGCTCTTTCTATAATGTTCGGTAGGAGCAAAGCATACGACCAGCTGTTGACAAATCAATACTAACTCGATTTAGAGATCCGCGTTTGAGCTGCAATCAGTTTGATCATCGGTTTCACTAGTAGTATTAAGGTCCCTGTGGTTAACTTACTTGAAATTGAACCCACTATTTTATCCACTTTTTAAGTGCTTTATTTTGTGACTCAGCCTGGGGGTGTCATTATTGTACATTCGGGGTGTTATTCCTATACCACAAAAGTATCGGTGTTTTTAAGCACAGGTAACTCCGTGGTAAGTGTGGGATTACACGCAGTTCTGTGTTGTGAAATACAACACCCACGTTACTGAACTGTCTGGGTGACAAAAGTTTATAACCTTGTTTAATGCACTGATCAAGGACGATGTCGTTTCTAATCTCCTTGGGTTGTTAATAATACAGCGTCCAGGCTTAGCTCCGGGCCTCTTGCCGAAGTGCATAACTCTATATCATAACATATGCTACAGCACACTACACTAGTTTATCTGTCTGTTTGTTGAGTGAGTTGATTTTATAAGATTTAGCAAAACACATTGCAAACGTTGAACAGCTCCGGGATGACATTACCCAATATTATTATTATTATTATTATTATTATTATTATTATTATTATTATTATTATAAAATAACACCACTTTATGTAATGCTGACCTATTGTCACGTGTTTTAAAAGTAGCCAGCAGCAGGTCATTGTGTCGTGTCATAATCAACACTGGGCATTGTGAATATGAGCATCCCTTCTAATTCCGGAGAATCTTCCAGTCTGGTATCAGTGGTGCTCTGCCCAGTGCACGGGCAGTTGATTCATTATTAAAGAATGATTGAGTGTGTTGAATGTCTGCCACCTCATATGTTTTTGCACAGTTTCTTTGAAGCAGACTGCCCGTTGCCTGCACACTAGACTAACAGCCAAGCACACCCATAACACTATTAATATAAATACCCCAAAATAAAAGGATAAACGGGAGCCCTTCATTTCCTGTGATCTGAAGTCCGGATCCAGTGCATGGGGTAGCCCGGTCTATATATGATATCAAGTGTCTTTCATTTATATAGGATATTAGTCTCTTTATTCATGTTCACAGAAGCAGCTGTTGAAATGATGCACTTGGTTCATTCCCTCCTCTGTATGAATTATTGACAGGAAGCAGGTGGCTCTTTTGCATTTCTCATATCTGCTGTGAGCCATAATAATAATAATAATAATAATAATGTGCTTTTGGTAGCCTAACTGAGAGGGCACATGTGCAGTACTGGCTATCGTCCAGTTCTACTGTCTTGAGCACTAATCGTTCCTGTGTGCAGCTCAGAGCGGTCCCTCCTGTGTGCAGCTCAGAGCGGTCCCTCCTGTGTGCAGCTCAGTGCGGTCCCTCCTGTGTGCAGCTCAGTGCGGTCCCTCCTGTGTGCAGCTCAGTGCGGTCCCTCCTGTGTGCAGCTCAGAGCGGTCCCTCCTGTGTGCAGCTCAGTGCGGTCCCTCCTGTGTGCAGCTCAGTGCGGTCCCTCCTGTGTGCAGCTCAGTGCGGTCCCTCCTGTGTGCAGCTCTGTGCGGTCCCTCGTGTGTGCACTTGGGTTCACGCATGTGGATTGCATGTTGTGCACTCTGTAAACCCTGCCACTGCTACAGTATTAATGGAAGAAAGCTTTACAGAGTTTCACTCTTGGTAATGCATAAGTGCAATGAATGTTACCTGACCCAGAGATGGAAATATGATTCCTATTGCACAGCAGTTTCCCCCATTCCAGGTTTTACTACAAGCTTGATTAGCCACAGTGTATAGATACCAAGATCAGGTGTGTCTTATTAGACTCATAGTAAAACCAGGAATGGATCAAACCGCTATGCAGTAGGAGTTGTAGTGCCATCCCTTTGATACCTGAATTTGAGTGAATCTGGGGAGCCCTTCAGTTGTCTGGGAGGGTGTTTGGATAATCTCTGTGTTTTTTTTTTGTTGCACATGACATAACGGTTACATGTGTTCACTACCAGTTCTCCTTTCCACTGAATTCCGTTTGAAAGCGAGGCTTTGGGTTGAGCGTGTTGAAGGAACGCGCTCACTTCTGCACTGCACACTATGCTCTGCTGCAGGTGGCTCTTCTAACAACACAAGTTTCCTTCCTCTTATCTGTGACACCTGGGGAAAGGATGCTTGTGGTGTGTTTGTTCTGTCGCTTGAAAGACAGACAACCAACCAACTAACTAACCAGCTTTCAGTGTTGTTGTTGTGGGCTTCCCGGTGGCTAAGAGGGGCATTTGATAGCAGTTTGTCTGCGTGCAGAAAACAAAATCCATTTCAATAAAAATGTTTTAAAGGTTATGAAAATATCTGGAATGGACCCATTTTCAGTGCAAATTTCTCAACATTCTGCGTGGGTTGACTTTACCGGGTTTAATCAGATAAGCTCTTGAGTTGAGGTAACGGATAGATAACAGCACTGCAAGTGAGGTGCATTCTGCAGACCCGGTTTTAGTCTCGCACTATTTTTTATTACAGCATTGGTTCATGGGTCAGAACCAGTTGAGACTCCCCTTTTTTTTTCTATGAGATTGAGAGATTGGTCCCTTTTTAAAAACAGACTTGACACAAAATCACCATTTGTGACCTGCCTGCAAACAAAGAAAATAAAAAGATTATGTACCCTGTGCCTAGTTCTGTACCCTGTGCCTAGTTCTGTACCCTGTGCCTAGTTCTGTACCCTGTGCCTAGTTCTGTACCCTGTGCCTAGTTCTGTACCTTGTGCCTAGTTCTGTACCCTGTCAGATCTTGTGCTGATGATCAGACGCTTGCAGTTGCAATGCTCAGATATTCATCAAAAATAGTTTTGGAGGTTGAGCAATAATCGCTGTTGAAACTGATTATGATAAACACACAGACGCCCTAATGTTGAAATAGTGCAAGACTACACTTGGGGTTAAAATGATCAGCATGTCTTCAGCAGGTTGGAAGCATTCGGGAGAGCACCATGTGAACTAGCGCAGCTGTGGAATATTGACTTGCTGTACTCCACATGTTTTGCTACTCGATTAGCATTGCTAGGCAAATAAAGCAGGGCAAGTGGGAGTAATGGCTTGTGTAATCCTGATCTCCTCAAAGGGCTTCTGGTCTCCTCTGTTAAAGGTTTAATAGTA
Organism: Acipenser ruthenus; assembly: GCF_902713425.1. NCBI lineage: Eukaryota > Metazoa > Chordata > Actinopteri > Acipenseriformes > Acipenseridae > Acipenser > Acipenser ruthenus. Next base: position 1,353,020 of record NC_081207.1, read on the forward strand.
CAGACAGTGTGTTGTTCCATGCTGTATGTTATCTGAGACGTAGATCATGCAATTTGCATTAAACTGATGACAACCTGTCCTGAGCCTGGCAGAGGTGCAGCTTGCTCACAGGGTCCCCGAGGTGCAGCATGCTCACAGGGTCCCTTAGATGGAAATGTGCCTCCCACCTCGCTACCATGTATTTGCATGGACGTTGCAGGGATGGAAATAAGACTCCCTTTGCATAATGGTTTGATCCATTCCTGATTTTACTATGAGTTTAATAAGACACACCTGAGCTTGTTACCTATACACGGTGGCTAATTGAGCACATATTAAAACCTGGAATGGGTGAAACTGCTATGCAATGTGAGTCTTATTTCCATCCCTGTGTTGAATGCCACTCTCCTGCTCTTCTAGAAGCTTGCATTCCCATAGTGCCTGGTCTTGATAGTTAGTAGATGCTGTGATTGCTGACTAATGATAGCTCCTGGACTCTGTGTGTTTTTATCCAATTGTCCCTTTGTCTACATTAACAATGAGGTAATTCAGTGTGAAGCATGCTGTATATGGGCCAGCGCTTTGTTAAAGAAAACGTTTGTTGTCCATGTGTGAACTGCAACGTGATTGCTGGGTGGGTGTGTTTATGAAAGGACCATTGTTTTACATGATCTGTGAGGGGTAAAAAACACCCAAGAACTGCAAGATACTATTCACAGTGTGCAGGTCAGGATGCGCTATGTATCAGAGCACTGTGCGTGTTACAGGAATGGAAATAAGACTCCAATTGCATAGCAGTTTCACCCATTCCAGGTTTTAATACAGCTCAGGTATTTATTTTTAGATTCCTAGTAAAACCAGGAATGGATCAAACTACTATGCAGTGGGAATCTTATTTCCATCCCTGATATTGGGATGCTGATGAACTGTTTTGTTAAAAAGGTTAAAATCCCATAAATTCTTATCTCCCCACACTATCGATGTTTCCCTTTCCAATCAGGAGCGTTTCCCTTTTCTCATGAGAGAGACCAAGTCGGGATGTTCTGCATGTTTCTTGAAAACCCCAAAAAGTAGTCTTTTTTTTTTTTCTTTTTCTGCAGAACATTTTTACTGTTGGTTTAATCTATTGTTAATGGCAGATTAAGATAAGAAGTAGATTTACTTAAGCGTTATGTTAAGACACTGGAGTAAATGTCCCTCCTCCCCACATTGAACTGCCTATGATTAGAATGGGTGTGGTTGACCTGCCCTACTTTCATGATTTCAGTATGAAGTGTCTTGCCCTGGGCCCATACAGTATTCCACAAGGTTTCAGCAGCCCTCCATCGATGAGGGTAATAACCAAGCCAATAGACATTTAATTTTCCAGACTTCTCTTCCAGTGCAGCAATTATTGTGACCCCACCATACTGCAGTTATGAGACTCAGTCCTAATACCTGCTACATGTGCCATGCATTTATAATGTGGCGGCAAGGAGAATAAAAAAACAAAAAACAAACGCCTGTTTTCATTTAGTTTCCCTGAACTCCAGCAGGACTGGCAGGCTTTGCATTTATAACCTCCCTCCGCTGCATGCACTCCCAACTAACCTAACCTAACCAGCGCTCTCTCCTGGGCTCCTGTTCCAGTGCTCCTGCAGTGGGAACACGGTCACTCTGCCTGAAACTCTGCTCTTCGTCTCCACCCTCGATGGAAGTTTACACGCAGTCAGCAAGAGAACTGGCTCCATAAACTGGACGCTAAAGGAAGGTAAGAATCGTCCAGCATGTTGAACAGCTTCCTGACTTCACCACTGTTATACTGTACTTTATTCATAGTTTAGTCTTGGTTGAACTGCCCACCATTAGCTGTGTGCTGATCGCGGTGTTGGAGATTCTGTAGGATCCCCTGTAGTGCACAGACCACAGGGGGAGTAGTGGCACACCCCCTGTATGGTACATTCCTGATAGAGCTGCCTGGTTAAAATTCCTAGCTGGCTGTTAAGTCTAAAAGTAAAAATCCGAATAGCTTTTTATAAGACAACGCAAATGCATACAGTACCTAGCATGCACATTCAAAATGCACAGCTGGTGCCTGTTTGAAGTGCGGCTTTTATGGAAACTCATCAAAACCTGCTGTCACGTCGGCTGCATATTGACTGGGGTGTCTGGGAGGCCAAAGCTGCACAGCAGAACAGAACTAGACCCTGCACTTCTGAGAGAGGAGTTCTGTTTTCTGAACACCCTGAATTAAGAAGTGAGAAAGTGTGGTCCTACAAGACTGCTGCTGTGTTTGGTGCACCTTTCATCAGCACACACTTTCAGACACAAACAGTGCTGTAGACTGCGTTGCCATCATTTAATAATCGAGAGTCACATTGTTGTAATAAGGTTTCACAAACTCTAGCGGCATGAGTTTCAGGCAGACGCTGTCCTCTCCAACGGAGCAAATTTCACAGCAGGTTATGGAAAATTCGAAGGCAGGACTCCTATTTTTCAGATTAGAGATCGTGTTTTTTTTTTGGTTTTGTTTTGTTTTGTTTTTGATTGCTGCTGATTTTAATACCAGCACAATTCCTGCTCACTAAAACAACAGAGTTGAACTTCACACTATTAACGACTGGGCAAAACCATTCATGTGGCCTCCCTCCAGTAGTGTGCTTGGCTCTATCCGTTTTGAATGGGCTTCATTCAGAGGTGCACTCATTCTAATGAGAAGGACAGTGTTCCTGTCCATTGTCAGGGTGGTGCATGAAAGTCGTGTACCTTAAGGAAGCCTGTTCTGTATGTAAGCATGACCGTATGCGTGTGTGTGTGTGTGTGTGTGTTTGATATTCTAGTATTTACCATGTGATCATTCATTTTTCTTTTCCTGTTTGTAGATCCCGTTCTTCAGGTTCCAATGCATGTTGCAGAGTAAGTTCCTTAATTAACGTTTGCTGTCTCCTGCACATGAGCACTTTGAATAGCAGCTGTCTTCACCTACAACCCACACGCACGCAAACCTTCACACACAAAGTACATTCCAGGATATAAAACCAGGCCTGCTATATAAAACACTAGATGCCTTGTTTCAGAGTGTGCACCTTTTCCCTTCACAGTAAAATAGGAACAAAATGCAGTTCACATTGTGTTTGACAGATTAGTCAGTAACAGGTCTGTTTCTCAGTGTGGGAAGTATCAGTTCAGAAGTGGTGTGTCCGGACGGCCATCTGTTTTGAAGGGGAATTGAAACTAACCGCCTGTAGCAGCCTCTCTGGTTCTAAACTTGAAACAAAGTTCACTGTAATTTAGTGTGAAACTGCAGCTGGTTGTAACGTTGTTTGTAATCGACAGGCCTGCGTTTCTGCCGGACCCCAACGATGGGAGCCTGTACTACCTGGGAGGCAAAAACAACGAAGGACTCCTGGTAAGAGAGAACCAGACGTGTGGAACCGTACAGCGCCTTTCCGTTCCTCATGTGTACAGACAGGGATGTGTGTTCAAAAAGCCCCCAGCTTCTGTATATTGTACAAAGTAAAATGCCTTGGAAATCACAGCCGTCTTTCTGTTGCAGAAACTGCCCTTCACAATTCCTGAGCTGGTGCAGGCATCGCCTTGCAGAAGTTCTGATGGGATTCTGTACATGGGTAAGGCTAATGCTGACCACGAGATATGGCCAAAACGTTTAAGAAGCCATTTTCAAAGCCTTTCATCCATTCTTTAATGAACTCCTATTTTTTTTTTTTCATGTTAATGTTACAAAGTTAAAAACAATACCCCTTGTTCTAGTTTTCTAAAATTAACAGGTGTGTGTGTGGACACTCCCTGCTGTTTAAAAATCCTGCTTTTCAAACACTGCTAATCTTAATTAAGAAGCCATGGCAGACAGCATCTTAAATTACAGAGTAGTTGCGTTCAGAGCCCCTGGGCATTCTGTTGACTTTGTGTAGAAATGAAAACATGGGAGTGGGGTTCCTGGTACGTGCCTGACTCATTAACACGTCGGGATTAGTGGCAGACTTGTACAGGTAGTGTAAGGTGCTGGGACAGAATGTAAAAGGCTTAACAAATGGGAGATTTTTTAAGAGGGTTGGCTGCAAGCTCTGCTAAAACTCATGCGGAAGTTTAGATGTTTTTTGTTGTTTGAGTGTAATGAGTGCAGAAACCACACTGGAGTTTCACATGGTTTCAGATTCTTCCCTTTGCTCGTATGGACCGTATACATCTCCTTGTCTGATCTACAGTGCTGTTAGAAACTACACAGAGAGAACAAATCAAGAAATTGAGCTTTGCATGTTTGCAGTAATCCTTTTGTTGGATTGATTGTGGTTTTTGTTCTTGTGTGTTTCTTCAGGTAAGAAGCAGGACCTCTGGTTCGTGGTGGACCTGGTTACTGGAGAGAAGCAGCAGACCCTGACTTCTTCGTACGCAGGAACACTCTGCCCCTCCTCCTCCCTGCTCTACCTGGGGCGCACAGGTAACTCCTCCGCCCCTAGCTGTTCCCAGAAACCTCTTCATAACACGCAGGTAGATAACAAGCCATGGCCTGAAGGTAGGGACTACACTGTCTTTTCCAACAATAATTAAACTATGCGAAGCATTTCAATTCATGGTGAGCAGCGGATCATGCTTTTGAAAACCTGTGTAGGCGTTATCATTATTAAAGTTTTACAGCTAGTTTTTAAATGTAATTATTGAGTCCAGTGTGGGTGTCTTGGTTATGTGTATGGTTTGTACAGAGTTAGAGCCTCATCCAATACTCTTTATCATCTTCTTGCTCCTTTGTAGGTTTCCTGTCGTTTTAGTTTGGTGTGTGTCTTGCTTGTTTGCATTTGCTATAGGACTCTTTTATATTCTTCGTTGCAGAATACACCATCACCATGTATGACACGAAGAACAAAGAGCTGAGGTGGAATGCCACGTACTTCAATTACGCCTCCACGCTGCCTGACGAAGACACGGAGTACAGTAAGAATGTGTATTTCCGGGGTTACAACACATGGCATTCACTGCAAGTGCCAACAAGACAAAAGCAATGGGCCAAATCCATGAGAAGACAGCACAGAAGTCTTAGTTTCTCCCTTTTTTTAATCTAATTTGTACCTCCCCTTTTTTTTCTCCTTTTTAGAAATGTCTCACTTCGTGTCCAACGGAGACGGTCTGGTGGTCACCGTGGACCCTGAGTCGGGGGATGTCCTGTGGATTCAGAAGTATAACTCCCCTGTGGTGGCGATGTACATCTGGCAGCGGGAGGGGCTGCGCAAGGTGGCGCACACCAACGTGGGGGTGGAGACCCTGCGCTACCTCACCTTCATGTCCGGGGAAGTGGGGCGCATCACCAAGTGGAAGTACCCCTTCCCCAAAGAGACCAAGGCCAAGAACAAGCTCATGTAAGTCAATCCCTGTGGCTACGGTGTGTGTGTGTGTGAGGGCCTCTGTGATTCTCTTAGCAGTTTCCTGTGTGAACCTGCCCTCCGCTCCTTATCACATCTCTTCATTTCTAGGGCGACGCTTTATGTGGGCAAGTATTCCAGCAGCCTGTACGCCTCCCCCTCCCTGGTGCACGACGGGGTCACTGTTGTGGTGAGTACAGGCACTCGAGGGCCCTGTTTAAGAAAGAGGCACATTTCCTGTAAAGCAGTGCTGCACCATAGACTGTGCTGGCATGCTGACCATGAACCTCAGACGAGAGTGAGGTTCTTACCCAGAATAAAACATTACCCAAAAGTCAACTTCATATGTTTAAAGAACAGCTTGTGGGGAACAAACACAATTAAAATAAATAGTGTCACAAATAGGACTTACTTATTACTGGGCCCGTGTGCACCACAGCTCCTAATCAGCAGGTTCCATTGCCATCTGATATCCTGTTTAAGTAAATGAGATTTGGGATGTAACACAGAGCTGCTGCTGTGTCCCAAACTAACCTCAATAATGAGACTGACCCTAGAGGTGTACTGTACATGCAACATGAATATCAAAGCTGCCTCTATGTTCCTTGAGTCAGGCTGACCTGTGCACGAGATACTTCCATGGCTGGTTTTGGCAGGCTCATCTTCATGATTCGGATTACAAAGCCACTCCTTTCAGGGATTGAAAACAAGATGAATAGACGAGCCCTGTAACATACAGCTGTAATTACACCTGCTTTCCTGTTTCTAAAGCTGTGCAGGCACAGCTGATTCACTGGGAAGGGAGAGAGAAGGGTTTTCAAATTGCACCACAAAGATGGATGTTTCTTTCTTCAGATTTCGTTTATCTGAATCCCTTTGTGTCTGTCGGGGCCAGCACAGGTGAAGGACATTTCAACAGACCTGAATAGTCCACAATACAATGTTGTAACGACAGAACAGTACATAATTGCAAACAGTTACGTTACACAAATTACCATTATTATTCATTGATCTTGTTAGGCAAGCTGGGCTTTGCATGCTCTGTCTTCAGTGCGCGATCCGTTTTTGATTATTTTTTTTATTTGTTCCTGTTTACTCACAGCCTCGAGGCAGCGCCTTTCCCTTGCTAGAGGGTCCGAAAACTGCAGGCGTGACCATCGGAGACCAAGAGGAGTGCTTCATTACCCCCAGCACTGACGTCAAATTCAACACAGCGGGCCTCAAGGAGACCGATCGTATCAACTACATGAGGGACCACTGGCTGCTGATAGGTAAGCATGGCTTCAGTTAACCAGCTCTGCCCTCTAGTGGCTCAGTGCAAATACAATTCATAAAACCTTTTGATCCTACAAAGTTTGTACAACTAAAGCAGTGGTATGGTTCATTATAATTTGGGATCTGTTGTCCGTTTTGAATCACAATGTGTTTATGAAAACTACTACTTTTATTTTGGCTTCCCGGCTGGTAGATTTTCAGTAGGAGACGATTGGGGGGGAAAGATTGAACTTGAAGTTTTGACTCAACAGGTCATCACGAAACCCCCCCCGCGGCTCACACCAAGATCCTGGAAAAGTTTCCCGAGAACATCCCGCGTCACCCAGAGAACGTCATTCCCACCGGGGCTGAAAAGAACAAAGAGGAGGCGAGTGGAGGGAGGACTGGAAAACTTGCATTGTAGTGCACTGAAATGAAGCGGCCAGATTACTGCAGCAGTTCATTAGAACGATGCAGAATAATTTGCAGAGCTGAAGTGGTTTTTATTAATTCAAGCTAGCTATTGGGGAAATATGTGGCTTCAGAGTGCACTAAAACCAGAAGCAAGAGTAATGTATATTGTATAAAACAGAGGTACAGGAGCCTCGTTTCAGAGTGTGGACCTTTTCCCTTTATAGTAAAATAGAAACAAAGTGACTAATGAAAATGCAGTTCACTTTATTTGACAGGTTAGAGGGCAATCAGTAACAGGGCTGTTTCTCAGTATGGGTTTAGAAGTGGTGCGTCCGGCCGGCCATCTGTTTGAAGGGGAGCTGAAATTAACCGCCTGTAGCAGCCGCTCTGGTTCTAAACCTGAAACAAAGTTAACTGTAATTGTGGCCCTTGAGCCACAAGCCAGTGTGGCGACTCTGTTATAGGAGTTTCTTTGTCCGGGCAGGTGATCGACATGGAAGGAGAGGAGCAGGAGGTTCAGGTTCCCATCGTTGACCTCATCGAGGAGAAGATCCCCAAGCAGCAGAAGCTGGAAGCCCCCGTGGACTCGATCATGAAGGACATGGCCACCATCATATTCAGCACCTTCCTCCTGGCAGGATGGGTGGCCTTCGTCATCACATACCCAAAGGTACGGCGCCGCGTTCGTCAAGGACACCTTTTCAATGTAGCTGTTTTTCCCTTTTCTTTTATAATTTGATCTTTCTAAATGTGTTCAGGTAACTTGTAAATGGTTTTTAATCCCTGTGCTGTTAATTTGATCTTTCTAATTGTGTTCAGGTACAGAGTACAGATAACCTTCTATCTTGTCAATGGTTCTAATCCCCGTGCTCTTGTGGTTGTGTCGCTCTCAGAACGTGCAGAAGCAGCAGCAGCTGCAGCACCAGCAGTTCCAGAAGCAGATGGAGGAGAAGATCGAGCTCTTGCAGAGACAGCAGCTCGTGTTCCAGCCGCCGCTCGAGCTGGGCCAGGATCCCGACTTCCTGGACGTGGCCCCGCGCGCCCGCACCGAGAGCTCCGCAAACAGCAGCCCCCCCGCCTCCAACCACTCGCTGCACTCCAACCTGTCCCTGTCTGAGATGGGCAGCTCTGCCACGGAGCACGACGAAGGAGGTCAGCGCACCGCAATGCAACCCGCGGGCCCTACTCACTGCTTAAAGAATCAATGCAAAGTCTTAATGTAACCCACGGGCCCTGCTCACTGTAACTCACTGCTTCTAGAGTCAAGAACAATTTCATGCTTTATTTTAGCTGACATGGAATAGCTTTAAATGAGCTCACGATACAGCTTTGCGAGTAGTGCCCCTTGTTTGTTTGGTTTATTAAGATACCCTGTCCATTATTCCTGACACTCTGAATTTGGTATTTTCTGTGATGTTTGTTCATCAAGCTGTCTGGAGGTTATACTGCGGAACACACACGGCCGTAACATAAACCCCATTGTGCATTAGACATGGCAAGCCTTTCCTTACAGTCACTGGGTTTTAAGTGCATTTACTTGTCTTGTTTGTAGATGACGATTCTAATGAAGTGAGGGTTGGAAACATTGCATTTAATCCAAAACAAGTGTTGGGCCACGGGGCTGAAGGCACCATCGTATACAAGTAAGTGTGGAGCAGAGCGCTACATGGAGGGCAGCTGGGGCAATAATTTAACACTTTGGAAAAAATGAGATGTTGTAAAAGCTAGTTTAACTGTTGGCTGTCTTGATTTGTGATGTAATACGGGCAGTACAGGGTTAACAGTAAGTAGTAATCTTGCAGTGTTGGGAATAAGAGCAATTTCACATATTCCAGCTTTTACTATGAACTTGATTAGCCCCAGTGTACAGGTAACCAGCTCAGATGTGTCTTGTAAAACAGTGGGAGTCTCATTTCCGTCCCTGACGCTGTTGCTGTTCTCCCCTCGTGTCCCCCAGGGGCAGGTTTGATAACCGGGGTGTCGCGGTGAAAAGGATCCTGCCCGAGTGCTTCAGCTTCGCGGATCGGGAGGTGCAGCTGCTCCGCGAGTCTGACGAGCACCCCAATGTCATCCGCTACTTCTGCACCGAGAAGGACCGGCAGTTCCAGTACATCGCCATCGAGCTGTGCACAGCGACGCTGCAGGAGGTACGCGCACGCTGCCAGCGGCCCACTATCGAGCTGCTTTGGGATCACTCGCTTAGTGTTGGGATCTAGTTTGCTTGACAGCATGGCTCCAGGTGCACCAGGACAGGTCAGGTTTTGGTAACTCTCATCCCAATGCATTCAGGTGCCCTTCACCTGCTTCTTTTCTTTATAAGGTGCAGGACTACAAGTACCAGAATGCACTGCGAGCGAGTTTTAAAAAAAAAAAAAAAAGAAAAGAAGCGTCCCAAACTGTCCGTAGGCCTAGTAGGAATTATGTTTAAATTGCCAAATATATTTTCCAAGGATAATATTATCTGCTGAATAAATGTATTTTGGTGCTCCAATAGGATGCCTCTACAGTATGTTCATGTTGATTTATTTTATTTTTTGAACACATGCAGTGTGGAGTAGTGGTTAGGGCTCTGGACTCTTGACCGGAGGGTCGTGGGTTCAATCCCAGGTGGGGGACACTGCTGCTGTACCCTTGAGCAAGGTACTTTACCTAGATTGCTCCAGTAAAAACCCAACTGTATAAATGAGTAATTGTATATAAAAATAATGTAATGTCTTAGAAATTAATATTAATAATAATAATTAATAATAATAATAACATGATGCCTAAACCAGAAGCGCTATCCCTAACTAAGCTTTTCTTATATTCACAGTACGTGGAGCAAAAAGATTTTGACCGCCGCGGTCTTGATCCGGTTTCTCTGTTACAGCAAACGATGTCCGGTCTGGCTTACCTGCATTCTCTTAATATTGGTACGCTAATTCTCCTGCACTATCTACTTCAGTAGTTTTACATTCAGATAGTTTTTTTTTAAAGGCTGTCTTTCGAAGCTCGACCCTGACGTTCTCTTGTGTTTCTTTGTTTTCCGTTCAGTTCACAGGGACCTGAAGCCCCACAACATCCTGATCTCCATGCCGAGCGTGCACGGCCGGGTCAAAGCCATGATCTCGGACTTCGGGCTCTGCAAGAAGCTGGCAGTCGGCAGGCACAGTTTCAGCCGCCGGTCGGGGGTCCCTGGCACAGAGGGCTGGATCGCTCCGGAGGTGCTGAACGAGGACTGCAAGGAGAACCCTGTAAGCAGCACGTCTGTGTGGGGCGTGGAAGCATGCTGACTCGGTGCAGCTGTATACATGCCTTTGTTAGTTTGTTGCATGGGTTTGCTTGTAATGATAACAGACCTAGATTTGCTGGACAGACTTTAATTGCACGATGGTCTAGCACTATTTTAAATATATTATGTACTTGCTTGGTCACTGCCGTGTTGCAGTGTTTATTTAACTCTGCACACACTGTAGTAATGATTGCTTGTTAGCTTCTTGTTTCTTCTCTCCCTCTCAGACCTATGCTGTTGATATCTTCTCCGCGGGCTGCCTGTTCTACTATGTAGTGTCCGAAGGCAGCCACCCATTTGGCAAGTCCCTCCAGCGGCAAGCCAATATTTTGTTGGGTGCTTCCATGCTTGACCAGCTCCAGCCCAACAATCATGGTGAGTGAGCTTCTTTACTGCAGGGCGAGCACCAGATCACTGCATTACACAGCAGGGGTGGGTTAGAAATGTACATACCTGTTTACACACTAGTTTCTTTCGAAATGTTTATTATAGTTTTTCATTTTTTTTGAAGTAGCGCTTTATATGTGGTAAGTTAGAAAATAAACCTTTTTATGTTTAATTGTTCATTTAAATACAGAGTTTCGGCTGTGCAGATGTTTGATGTGCTTGAATAAAACTTTTGAGTTGTATTGGATAGTTGTCTTTCATTTTAATATTGATGATGTTTAAAATGTACCGTCATAATGACTGCCAGCAGCGGTTTTAGGTATGAATATAACCGCAATGGTTCTAGTGTTAACGTGATCATTTTTGTGGCGCATCTGTAGAATAATATTGTCTAGCATTAGGTTCGAGTACTCAAGCACTAAATTACTTGAAATTCCCGCCCCTATTACACAGCAAATATATATATACGGTACACACTTAAAAGCCTGGGTTATGGATATAGTGGAGGAGCTCATGTTAGTGTGGACCAAAAAACACTGTAGGTGTGCAGTGACTATAAAGGTTGTGTCTCTTTGATGGGTCCTTTATCATATATCTTCTAATTAGCTGATCTGTTGGCTATATCTTTGGAACATTTATCAGGTGTGTGTATGAGATGCTTTTCTGCAGAACGTGTTCCTGATGCACCCATTTGTTATCTCTTTCAGAGGGCATTGTTGCTAATGAACTAATTCAGCAAATGATAAGCATGGACCCCCAAAAGCGCCCGTCAGCGGAGTGTGTGTTAAAACACCCCTTCTTCTGGGGCTTAGAAAAACAACTGCAGTTCTTCCAGGTTGGTGTCTCTGTTTGTCGTCTTGCCTTCATTTTTTACTGCTGAAAGACATTTGCAATGCACAGTGTGAAAGCTGCTGCATTATCACTGGTTTTGCATTCGTTTTTTATATGTAGTTTATTTATCTTGCTGATTTCAGCATAAAGAAAACACCTATATAATAAAAAATCTGAGATTTAGACTTCCTGGCAATACTGTTTTATTTTAAGTAAGCAACAAACTACAGTTTCAAGACAGTGAGACCAAAAACAGCAGATTTATATCTGTATTTCTGTTGCATACCGGAAGGAAACTAGTCAAATTCCTCATATAACTTATCGTTCATCTCTCGTGTTTGTTCCTTAAATATATATTTTTTTTCAGTGTCTTAAATCTGATTCTTGTACATGATACGAATGTGGGTGTAACTTTTTTTTTGTTGTTTTTTGCAGGATGTGAGCGACCGGATAGAAAAGGAGCCTCTGGATGGACCCATAGTGAAAGAGTTAGAGCGAGGGGGGAGAACCGTGGTGAAGTTTGACTGGAGAGAGCACATCACTGTACCTTTACAAACAGGTGAGACAGCATTCCTCTACTACAAAAGAAAGGCAGGTGGAGAAGAATATGAGAGGGGCGAGGAGGCAAGAGTTTTGTTGAATATATTGACCTAAATTATAGAGCAGTTGCCATAATATATGGGGTTGGGTGGTTTTAAGCTGTTTGAACTCCAGTGTTGGGACTGCTCAGTTATTCCTGTAGTTGTGTGGAGCAGCCACTTGGGGGCAGTAGAATGTGTTGAGACTCCAGTAAACATATTGGGTTTGTGTGTAAGCTCTGGAATGCAATGAGTTAGTTCTTTTATTGTTTTGTAAAATCTGTCTTTTTTTTTCATTTCTCTTTTTTCTAACAACTCCTCCTTTGTAGTTTTAGGCCCTGTCTGGTTTCCTTTAAGTTATTTACAGTGTTATTCCACTAGGTGTCAGTGTAACTTTAGCAATGTTATCCACTCTTGAGAATTTCCAAAGCTTGTGTAAATGTGTTTTCCTGATCAATTCAACAAAGAGAACTGGCTTCAGGCCCCTGTGAACTGAATGGGAAACAGAACACAAAAGAACACCAGGGTCGAGCTTCAAAACACAGCATTTGCCTTTAAGATGCTATTTATCATTTTATGGAATCTAGTCGGCAGACTATTGCTTTATTTCACTTGTTTAAACATGAACATTTTAAAATTGTGTTTGTCATTTTTTTTTTTTTTTTTAACAGATCTCCGAAAATTCCGATCCTATAAAGGAGGTTCAGTAAGAGATCTCCTTCGTGCAATGAGAAACAAGGTAAATGTCTTGCTAACTTATTAAAAAAACACAGCCTAGGCAAATAATGTATATGTTTTTATTTTATGAAATCAGGAGACTAAGGGATTGCATTCTCTGGCCTATAATATATTTGAGGTTTATTAACAAGCTTAGTATTGATAGGTCACATTGCTGTGCTCCCAAACCTAAAACCCAAGAAAATATCATACCGACATTATGGCTGATAACTGGAATCGAAGTATTAATGTGCCAGGCCGATGGTAGAGCTGAATTCCAACATGCGTGTTCTATGTTACTCTAATGGTCTGACTATGAAATGCTTGAAAGGGGCATTTCCCTTCCACTGTGTCTGTGTGCTGTCTCTAGCAAGGACCTCGCTGTCTCTCCCTGAGTAATCCTGACCTGTCCCCACACTGTATTGTGTCTCTGTGTCTCTGTCTCTCTCTGAATAATCCTGACCTGTCCCCACACTGTATTGTGTCTCTGTGTCTGTCTCTCCCTGAATAATCCTGACCTGTCCCCACACTGTATTGTGTCTCTGTCTCTCTCTGAATAATCCTGACCTGTCCCCACACTGTATTGTGTCTCTGTCTCTCCCTGAATAATCCTGACCTGTCCCCACACTGTATTGTGTCTCTGTCTCTCCCTGAATAATCCTGACCTGTCCCCACACTGTACTGTGTCTCTGTGTCTCTGTCTCTCCCTGAATAATCATGACCTGTCCCCACACTGTACTGTGTCTCTGTGTCTCTGTCTCTCCCTGAATAATCCTGACCTGTCCCCACACTGTACTGTGTCTCTGTGTCTCTGTCTCTCTCTGAATAATCCTGACCTGTCCCCACACTGTATTGTGTCTCTGTCTCTCCCTGATTAATCCTGACCTGTCCCCACACTGTATTGTGTTTCTGTCTCTCCCTGAGTAATCCTGACCTGTCCCCACACTGTACTGTGTCTCTGTGTCTCTGTCTCTCCCTGAATAATCCTGACCTGTCCCCACACTGTACTGTGTCTCTGTCTCTCTCTGAATAATCCTGACCTGTCCCCACACTGTATTGTGTCTCTGTCTCTCCCTGATTAATCCTGACCTGTCCCCACACTGTATTGTGTTTCTGTCTCTCCCTGAGTAATCCTGACCTGTCCCCACACTGTACTGTGTCTCTGTCTCTCTGTCTCTCCCTGAATAATCCTGACCTGTCCCCTGTCTCTGTTTCCCTTGGATAGAAGCACCACTACAGGGAGCTCCCTGCGGAAGTGCAGGAGACGCTGGGGTCCATCCCGGATCACTTTGTGTGCTACTTCACATCCCGCTTCCCCCACCTCCTGCTTCACACGCACCTCGCCATGCAGATCTGCAGCGAGGAGAGGCTGTTCCAGCCTTACTACTACACAGGGGAGTCGCAGCAGAGACACAGACACTCGCCCCTGCCGGAGACCAGCGACTCTCTGTGAGCGGCATCGCCTCACTCCACAAAAGACATTCCAGGGCCGAGGCTGAGCACGATGGTGGATTGAGTGAAGTGCCTTCGTTCCCTCGCAGCGTATCTGAAGAAGGATACGGGCGCGGACAGCCTGCTTTCTGCACTGCGCTTGTGTTTAAACTGACGGGGAGTGGCGGCGACAGTCCTGCTGCTATTGCAGCATTGACACCCTTTCAGGCCTGTTTTTAAACTTTTTTAGTTTTTCTATTTTTTTCTTATTATAAAGCAGTTTGTGGAGCATCATGTACTAGCTGCTGCAATGTTGGACAGCGAGATGGCATGATGGGAAAATCAAGCGTCGTTTTATCAGCTGTACTGTGAAACGGGTCCCACAGCAAGGCCATACTAACTCGGCTATTTAAAGAATATATATATATATATATATGTAAATATTTATATTTTTTTTGGAAAGACTTTTTAAGCATTAAGGTGCAACACTTTTTTTAACGTTTGTCCGTCAAAGAACGGTTTCTTTTTTTACTTTGCTCATGAAGCTTAAACATGAGGGTCCCTCCTACCCACTGAAGGGAATTCACATTGCTGTCACCAAAATGGCTATTGATGACTTTCAGTATTGAAAGGGTTAATTTTTCTATTTTTTTTTTTTTTGTGGAAAGTCCCTTGCATGGCACTGATCTCATCTTTCATGGTTTCAAAACAGCTATTGTTTCCCTGTGTCACGTGACCAGTTACACCCTTGGTGAATACCAGCCAGGGCTGTGTGGATCACAGGTGCGTGTGCTTGTATAATCAATCACTTCTGTAGCTACGGGTGTGTCTGTCACATTCAATAGGAACACATTGTCAATACCCTCAAAATAATAAACACTGAGAACTGCTTCAACAGTTTGCAACCTTTCCAAGTGGAATTGCTTTTTTTTCTCGTGTTCTTGTCTAGAAGCTGGGCTTTTAGGTAACCCTTTCCTCATCAGTGGCATTCGCAGATCACAGCGAGGGGTTGCCCTGTTTCCTGCCTCGTGCTGGTCGGAGGCAGAGGGGAATGACTGGAGACTTTATGACTCTAATGATCTCTACAGCGGCACTCCTTCAGAGCGTCTCTCCAAACCCTCACGCCTGCTCAGTTACTCAATACTTTGTGTTGCATTGTTGTGATATTCATAAACTACCCCTCGGGAAAACACAAGCAGGATTCATATAGAGTTGAAGGGTGGTGGTATCTAAAATTGTAGCCGATTTTAAAATAAACCATTGAAAGTGTGTTGGGGTGGGGGCGACTTTTTATTTTGTTTCTGTATATGCATACACCAAAGTGCCAGATTATGTTTGGAATGTGCAACTAGGGTTAACACAGGACTGTTTTCAAAACGTTGCATTAACTAGGAAGGTAGTCCTGTGTTTATGTGTTTTTTTTTTTTTTGCTATTCACACATTGTAAGAGGAGTTGTGTTTTTTTGTAAGTTTACTGTAAGCGCAGTATTTCTTAGTGTCCTGGTCTATTTGGACTTGGTGCTGGGTTTCAGTATGGAGGGGATGGGGGGGCTTATTTTATTGTAAGCCCATTGTTGGATATCCAGTGCTGTAGAAACACAGTTCATTTGAATGGGGGTACTTGGCTTTTAGACGCTGTTTATTTTTGTTCAGATTAATAATCAGAAAGCATCTTTTTTTAGGAACTGCCTAAAGCATATTCTCTATAACAAAGCTTTTTTTTTTTTTTTTTCCAAAGCTAACTTTTTTATTTATTTAAGCTAAATTTTCAGAATGTGCTCATTTCTGCATTGCCATCTTCTCTGTATCAGTAAGTTATAATGCATCATCATTTTCAAAATGTGCTCATTTCTGCATTGCCATCTTCTCTGTATCAGTAAATTACAATGCATCATTATTTTTAGCTTGTTTGTGGTGCTGCTGAGATGCAAGTGGTTCTTCGAGGTAAAATGCCAAATAATCAAATTGTGTTATAAGTTGGGGGCCTCGGTGGCTTGGGATGATCAGAATTCTTACCAATATGTAACCATGAAAACTTGTGATTTTTTGTATTGTTATATATAAACTGTGTGTTTTCTATTTGCACTAATTGTTGTGGAAAATCTGTCGTTGGAAATTGAAATAAATTCTGTGCAATTTGTACTTTTGTGGTAAATTGTTTTGTTATTTATTACTGTTTCGGTAAAACACACATTTTCCTGCATCCACCAGTCCTGCTATCTAAGGACTAAAGGCCACTATGGACCAAACATATACAGGATTATGTTCAAATAAACTTCTTTGTAAACTAGGGACAAAGAAATAGCAACCAGTATAATACAGAAATGATATAGAGAACCGAAGCTACTGGGATGTATATTATTCTCAAAGTCCTTCCCAGAATGTTATCGAGATGTAGATAATTGGTTGGAATGGATGCAATTTACATGCGACTTGCTACGTGATACCTCACAGGCTTTATAACAGCAGAGCAATGCTGCTCTCCACCCATAAGCGCTGCCAGCGTTACACAGTACTCCTCTCGCGTTGGTCTGCGCGTCTCCATAACGGGTAATGAGATGTTTTGATTGCATTCTTGAAAATTAATTCATCTTTTATTATAATAACTCTAGATTCGTTATTGTTTTGGGGTCGTTTTTCTGTTGTTGCTCGTTTATTTTTCATTTTACTGTATTTTTTTCTGCCTGCTGAAAATATAAATAACGTGTTTTCTAAGTGCGTTAACACTTTTCACCGGAAGGAATTAAATTGCTGAAACATTTATTTGAAATTAAATGCAACATAAATTAATAATTATCCAACTTTTCAGTGATAGCCGGCCTAATGGAGTTAGTCTTCCACAGTCTTTCATTTAGTTTTTCCTGTAACTAGTACACGATTTAAATTAGAGGTCATTTTTAACTACTTGTGTATTTGACATGTATTGAGAAATAGAAAACAGTCAAAACACTACAGCGGTAAGGGGAATTAATTTCACTCTTAAGTTTCGTTTCTCGGTATAGTAGATGCGACACACATAGGCCTACTACACAGACGGAAAAACAGAGAGTCCAATGTCCGTGAATTATTTAAATGAGAAAGAACGCTGTTCCCTCACAACCTCCATCAAATAAAACAACAGACAACCAACCCATAAATAAGAACATATTATGAATCACTCGAGTCTTTGGCTCTTTCATAGGGCTAAGTCGTTTTTTGCTAGAAATGGATTTGATAGTAAACAGTTTTTTTTCGATTATACACATAACCCTTTCCGAATAGATACGCATAACTGCTCAGATACTGAACCCTTTCGTGCTTTAAATATTACTTACGAATTAGTTAAAAATGAATGCAACAAAGTTGTCTTTAATGCTGTGATTTGCATGGGGGAATTATATATATATATATATATATATATATATATATATATATATATATATATATATATATATATATATATATATATATATTAAAGTAAATCCCACATGTATTTAATCAGTACAATTACTAATTACCAGGTCATTATAAATCTGAACACAATTCATACATTTAAACAACATTATCATCTGATTTTGTTTTTTAGGTGGAGTATGTGAATATACAGGTCTCCCAGCCTTCAGTGTGAGTAGTATACTGCGCTTTGAAAATGGGTAAGTATTCACAGAGCTCATTTCAATGTGATGCTTTCTGTAGTGCCCTGATCAAATCTACATCTGAATCTTAATACAGCTACCAGTAATGTGTTTTCAAAATAAAAACAAGAAAGTAACTTTTCCATCTTAGTGTTCCTATTTTACAATCCAAACTGCATTTTCTTTTTGGAGTTTTTTTTTTTTTTAAGTAAACTCTTTTTATTGTTTTATTGACAAACTATTTTTTTATACAATTAAAAACCACTTTTTAAATCTAATTTTAATTGCTGTTTTCAACATATTCGTTATTAGACTTTTTTTTAAATGTAATGGCTAACTGTTGGCAGTTTTGTGTGTGACACGCCTTGGGATCTTTATACAAATGTAATTTATTGTGATTTTCCATGCTTTGCATTATACAGTACTTTGTATGAAAGGCGCTATATAAATGATTTGATAATCTGAAAAACCTTACAAATAGGGTTAGGTGATGCTTGTAAGTAAATTGTGGTGTATAGTTAGAAGGAAGATTACAAATTCTTACAAGAAAGAATTCATGAGCAACATAATTTTCTTATTTTAATTTAGAGTTCAAAGATCTGCCACTTAAGAAATGGACTGAAAACCATGTGAAGTCCTGGTTGGAATCAGTAGGATTGAAAGATCAGTACATACAGAAACTTTATGAAGATGAAGTTACAGGGCCAGTTCTCATGGTGATAACAGAAGACTTTCTAAAAGCCAAGACTGGTATGAAACCTGGCCAAATCGAGCTTCTTTTGAGTAAAAGAAATGAACTGTTAAAATCTCTACAGCAGCACGAGACACAAAGCAATGAGCAGCCTGTTCTCCAGAAGAAAGAAGCAAAGGAATCCTCTGCTGAAAATAAAAAACAACAAACAGAAAAGAAGAATCAGGAGGTGAGCGTGGTGAAGGAACCAGATCCTGCAAAGGAAGAGAGCAGTACAGAAAAAACAAAGACTGGCAGTGAGTCATCATGCAAGAGAGACTGTAACCCTCGGCCATTTGATACAGAGGACATAGACTTTAAATATGTGAAGCACACAGTCCTACAGCCAGAATCAGGAATCATAGACCGAATCACACCCTGTCATGAGTATAAATCTTTTGCCACTGCTGCACAGTTAGATAGACAGAAATTGCAAGCAAAGTTTGCAAACGAGGTTCTCAGATTTGCCTGTGGTTGCATGAATGTTCGTACAAATGGCACAATACACTTTGGTGTCATGGACAGTGTGGAGAATACTAAGCATGTACATGGAGAAATAATTGGTGTACCTGTGAATGACAGAGACTTCTATGTTGATGCATTGGATTACATAGAGAGATGTTTCAAGACCCCTTCTGAAAAAGAAGAAGCTCGGCTCTGTATACGGATGCCGAAGTTCATAGAAGTCATTCACAGAGACAGCCAATTAAAACACTGGGTGATTGAGGTAGATATCGTACCCACAGTAAAGACTGTGAGAGGTAAAATATACTCAGTTTGTCTACCTAACTTTAATGAAAAGTCAAATAAGGTTCAATATGATAAGATAATAGCCTATCGCAGAGTAGGGGCCAAGACAGAACTAATCAGTGAAGAAGATAAGGTTGCCTTTATTCTTGGCATGCCAGAAAGGGACAGCAGAAGAGAGGAAGCAGAATCCACACGTCATCAAAATCCATCAGTGAATTCGGAAGATCTGGGAAGAAAACTGTCTCTCCTTTTAACTTGCGGCAAGAAACGTATAGATAATTCCTTAAAGTACATTCTTGTCACAAACAAATGGGAAGCTGACAGTTTGGAGTGTATCAGCTTTTTACTGAACATGAATATCTTCTGTGTATTTGATTTTGACCCAGATTCTAAATCATCTGGATTGTGTAGTCAGTATGAGGAGCACCATGCAGTAAACCTGCACTTCTTGCAGGATTACACCAATGAAAGTGGGCAGAGCACCAGTGAGTTTATAAAGCACTTGCACTTGTTTGATCAAACCAGTTGGATATTCTGCAATGGGCGCAGTGATTACCTTGGTGATGAAAATTCCTGTGATGAAATGACATGGATCAAAACCAAGAAAAAACACCTAAGAAAAGCAATAATAATGCTTTGCAATGAAATTCTTCCAAAGGGCTCATTTGTTGTCATTTTTCTTTTGATGTCTCCTGTCGAACAGCCACTTATTCATACTTTCCATGAATTTTATGTTGAAATGAATGGCAATGACTATATAGTTTCCATTTCAGAATCAATGGAAAACTATAACAAGTGGGCTAGCCAAGCACAGGCTTCTTGCAGCCTTGAAACACTGAATTGCGCAAGCATAGTTGGAATGAAAATGAGCCATGTAGATGAAACAGTCCAAAGCATACAGCCCATTAAGACACGGACAACCAAACATTTAAGGGTCTTTAACAAGGGGTTGTGTTCACTCAAAAGTGTTGAGGAAGAAAGAAAGTTTTCCTTGGAAATACTGAGCGTTGATCAATGTGATGATATCAAAAGTGTTGATGAGGACTTTGTCAAAAATACTGAAAGGTACTTTTATCAAGGAGGAAAAGTAAGCTGGGAACATTTTTGGCTAGCAGACAACACACATTGTGGTGAAATCATTCTGCGTGATGCATACAGAGATGTAGCAAAAATTTTAGATGACATTTTAAAATGGAATCCGCCAAAGAAATCTGTGGAAAGAATCAACATATACCATCATCCAGGCAGTGGGGGAAGCACTGTTGCACGACAGCTCCTTTGGAACTTCAGAGGGGATCTGAGATGCGCAGTTGTAAAACCTTCTTACCCTGTTACAACTGTCTGTGAACATGCCGTCCAGTTGCGAGAATATGAGGAAAAGGACAGAAATAATTGTCTTCCAGTTCTCTTGTTGGTGGAAGACTGTGATGAGGAATACATTGGTGATCTGAGGCATGAATTAGGAAATGCAATTGCCTCTATGAAGATCAATCCATCAACATTATGCTTTATTCTGTTGAGCTGCAAAAGATCTCATGATCCTGAAAAGATGTACCGGGCCCTACCATTACAAACAGTTGCTGTCACACACAAACTGACAGAGAGAGAAAAGAAATTGTTTGCTCAAAAACGCAGGAACCTTGAACAACAGTATGAACCACAGTTCATCCTGACTTTTGTTTTGATGAGTGAAGAGTTTAAGGAACAGTATATTAAAGACTTTGTGGAACATTTGTTACAAGGTATTGATCATTCATCTCTTGTCACTCGTTTGATCAGGTATGTTGCATTACTCAATTGCTACGTGCAGAACTCCTACATCCCAGTATCCCACTGTGAAGCTTTTTTGGGATTAGGAGTACAGAATGATAGAGCTCGCCAGCATCACTTTGAAAGCCAATTAAGTGAACAAGCTAGACTTGTATTTGTTCATTTGAGAGAGAACCCAGCCTACATCTCTTCAATACGTATAATTCATCCCTTAGTTGCAAAAGAAATTCTGCAGCAACTCTCAAGTGACCAGCAACAGAGTGCAATTGCAATGGATCTTCTTCACGAACAGGTGCTTTTCGAACACAGGTTTGGCCGAGATTACTTTATGAAGTTCATTAGGAATCTCTTCATAAGGCGTTACAAAAGAAGCAAGGGAGACAACACTGATAGCTTTTTTTCCCCGCTTATTGAGCATGTATGCAATGAAGAAGAAAACCCAGCCAAAGCTATGGATCTTTTGAAAGTCGCTTATACAAGTTTTGGTAAGGATCCATTCTTTGCACAACAACTTGCACGACTACATTACACACATGAAAAATTTGAGGAGGCCAAACATTGGGCTGAAGTAGCAAAATCACACCTGCCACATGACTCTTTCATTCTGCACACAGAAGGTCAGGTTTATAAAAAATGGTTCAATGTTAAATATGATTTACTGGGCAAAGAGGAAGCAACAGCTGAAAATACTGCTGAGATAATTGGAATTGCACTAAAGGCAACAGAGTGCTTCAGAGCTTCTGAAAAAGCAGCTAAATCAGAAGAAGATTTAGTGAATGACTCTGCCTATTTTGGGGAAATAGATGTTGGATGCCGTCTGTTGCAGCTCATTTCGTCGGTGAATGTATTTTCAAATGAAAGTGGACATTCAGAGTTGCTGCAGTACCTGCTTACAGATCACATTCCAGAAGAAGTAAAAAAGCCCTGGCACAAATTACACAGCCGTTTGAAAGGTCTACAGAAAAGCTTATGTGAGGCTCTTGAATGGATTTCTGAAGATCTGAGTTACTTTCAAACTGATAAAAGTGAAGAAGAAGAAGAACAACAAAATAGTAAAGAGCAGGAACACATATACAATCCCCGGAAATGGCTGTTAAGAAAAACCACTGTCTATGCACGTTTTTTCAGTGGTACTTCATTCAGCTCAGATACCCACGAACTGGAGTTAGTGAATCCAGAGGATTTAACTCCATTAATGAGACGTATGCGTATCTACCAACTTGGTGGTGGCAACATTACTACCATCCTTTCTTTACTGACTGATCACAAAACTAAACGATCAGGGGAAAAATTGGAACAAATAATTAACATTTATCCTGAGGACCTTCAGAAGGAAAAGCTAGACCCTATAGATCTGGTTAACTACATATTCTGTCAGATTGCACTAGGATGTGCTTTACCTCGTTCTCAAAAGCTTGTTACTCTACAGAAACTTCAAGAACTTAGTCTGCAGCTCTATAAAGAGAGAAACAACAGGTCTCCTACCAGTGCCTTCTTTCTGCATTCTTTGCTGTTTTGGCCTGATGAATCACAAGACATGGAACCCAGTCAACATAAAAATAAAATCCTGATGTCGGCAATCAGCACCTTGAAAGACCTGTATGAAATTAAAATAAAAAATGTGCCTCCAAGAAAAAAACGAATCTTCACTCACTTTTACTTAGGACAGGGAAAAGGTCTCGACAGGTTCATTCATAGAAGCAAGCTTGAAAAATTCCTCAATGGCACTCTAAATGAAAGGAGACTGAAGTGGCTCAGTGGTGAAGTTTGGGCAACTCCAGAAATTACCCAGCTGTTGAAACGTGTTAAAGGATGGACAGAGAATGGCAGTGTTTTTGTACGGGGCACCTCCAAGGGCAGCAAGATCAGAGTTCTCCCATTGCATTCGGCTTCGGTGCATGATACAAATGAAAATGTAACATTCTACTTGGGCTTTTCCTTTTATGGGCCAGTTGCCTTACACATTGAAGTCCTTCATTAAGTCATACAACTTTAAACAATAGTTACTTTAGTAGCTTAGTTACAGTAACAACGTTCCAAATGTTGCGTCCGATGACCGATTCTTACAGTTTGGACTGTTGCCTGATACACTCAAAAGTTCTCACTGTAACCAAAAATAAATTTGCACATAGTGTATATACATGTTTTTCAATTTTTGTTGTTTTAATCTGTATTTCTTCTCAATAATATCCCAATTATAATATATGGTTATAGGGCAGCAGTGTGGAGTAGTGGTTCGGGCTCTGGACTCTTGACCGGAGGGTCGTGGGTTCAATCCCAGGTGGGGGACACTGCTGCGGTACCCTTTACCTTTAGCAAGGTACTTTACCTAGATTGCTCTAGTAAAAACCCAACTGTATAAATGGGTAATTGTATGTAAAAATAATGTGTAAAAAATAATGTAATTGTACGTAAAAACAATGTTATGTCTTGTAACAATTGTAAAAAAAAAAAAAATCTGTAACGGTTTTTTTGTAAAATTTAGTGCATTTCGTGTAGGCTGAAGGAGTTAATTTTTATATTTTGGTGTGTGTGTGTGTGTGTGTGTGTGTGTGTGTGTGTGTGTGTGTGTGTGTGTGTGTGTAAGGATTGCATGTGATAAAAATGTGTTAACAGCCCACGCTAGCCTGCTAGTGCAAGTCGGCAAATATTAAGGAGGGGTATAACGCCCCAGAAGGAGTAGATAGGGATGTGTGCGTGTCAGGATATGGGTGGAGTGTAATAGGGTGCTGTCTGCTGTTATTGGCTTAACGATACAAAGGCATTGCATGCTGGAAGCAGGGGCGGGGTGATTGTGCTGTAAAAAATGTGAACTGTGAAGGACTCCGAGGATTTTGAATCCCTTCTGAGATCTCAGTTTTGCATGCTGATTTGCTGTGGCTTGGAATATCTCTGGTTTTGAAACCGGACCAGTCGCCTCTGCGTGCTGATTATTTTACTCCCTACAAAACCAAACCAAATATATCTTTTCATAAAAAGCAAACATCAGAAAGTCAAGGTTGTTTGCCATTGATATTTAGATTATAAAATATTGCCAAAGTTAGATTTATTTTTGGTTGTACAAATTAGTTTGCATTTGACTAGCATTTCTCACACAACTAACAGTATTTAACATGTCAACTACAATTTGAGCTATAACATTTGTTTAAAAGAGCGAAAGAAAAATGTCCTTTCAACAACAAACACAAGTTTGAAAGTCTGCTGAATAAGTGAAAGTAGGTTAAATACACAAATCCAAATACATTTTGGAGGATTTTACAGTTTTGTACCAGCAATGCTAGAAAACCCCACAGAAAACAAACCCAGTACTATTTTGCAACATCTTAAATAGTTATACAGAAGAGCACACCAACCATAGTAATAGCAGGTACGCAAAGTGAACGCCATCATTCAAAGAAGGGTTAACATAACACTCCCAAAATATTCTGTTGATTTCACACAATGGCGATGTTTGAATACAAGTGGCTTCTTCCGGCTAAGGAATCTTGTAGTTTTGTTTCATAATACTTTTGCACCATTATGTGAAGATAAATGCAACACTACAGTGAAAAAAAACCCAAATATTTCACAATTAAGCGGGCATGTTAGTTTTAGTTTCACGATCATAACACCCCTACCTTAGTTTTGTAATGTTGGATTGTAATATGATGATGGCTGACTTTACCTGGAGAAAAACAAAGGGATTTCTGTGAAGGACGGCTTGATTACATTCAGTGGCAACTGCAGCAGCTTCACAAACGTGAGTTTTTTTTTTTTTTTTGTTAGTTCTGAAACACAAATGCCAAAGTCAAGAGTTTTTTGTTGTTATTATTATTACATACACATTTACTAAACTTGGTGTTAATTACCAGTCCAGATCATCTAAAATAACATGTTTAAAACAGAAGTAAACATGTACATTGCTATAAAATAAATCAACAGACAACACAGAAGTTCATAATTTATTATTATTATTACTAACATCTGCTTCCCACAGCGTTGATGTTTTAATCATAATTATGGTTGTCTTCAACTGTTTACTACTCATGGCCGCTAATACACGTCCATTTTTTTATTTTTATTTAGTCAATGCCAATGATCTTTACCCATTTTTTCTACACAATTTAGAATTGCCAATTGTGTTATTATTAATCCCGGTTTACCGCTGCAACCACCCGGCGACTTGGGAAACGGTGGCTGACACACGGGTCCTCCGAAATGTGTCCATGCCAAGCCAAGCCACCCGGAGACAACACAGATCTGAAGGGCTCCACTGCAGACCCGCAGGCGCCCTATCAGTCACAGGGGTCGCTGGTGCGCGGTGAACCATGGATTCCCTAAGCCCTCCCTACCTGGGCGGCGCTCGGCCAATTGTGCGCCGCCCCCTGGGAACTCCTGGTCACGGTCAGAAATGATATAGCCTGGATTCGAACCTGCGATCTCCAGGCTATAGGGCGCATCCTACACTCCATGCGAGCGCCTTTACTGGATGCGCCACTCAGGAGCCCCGTATGGTGTCCATTTTAGGACCTTCTCAGACCTCACCCCTCCCCCTGTCAATTGTCACCCCTCGAGTCAGAAGCTGAAGCTCCTACGTGCCCCTTACTCCTGCTCTCAGGCCGAGTAGTTTACGTGTGGTGTCTCGTCTTTTACCATTTCAGAATGCGAATATCTTCTGAGTATCTCCACACCTACTTTTAATCCTGTACGCCCTGAAGTGCGTATCTGTGCTCCAGATGTGTGCGTGCTTTTCTCACTCTTGTTCCACTCTCTGTAGCTTGGCATGTGGCCTGAAATACACCCTTTTAGGGAGTAATTTGCTTTTCATAATGCAGAGTGCAGCTGTGACCTTCGGAATGATAAAACCTTTGTTTCTGTTTAGAAAGCTGTTTTAAGCCTATATGCAAACCATAATCAAACCAATTAAAAGTGGTTCTAAAACCATTTACTTTTGTTAAAAGTGTCACGCATAATAACACACTATACAATTGGACCACATAGAGGCTTTTTGTGATAAACACGCACCTTGTGTGGGGCAGGGTACACATTGTTCTAGTTAAAATGCACAAGCTCTTATTGTTTCATCAGCCTTTGTTCTTTTCGTTACTTATGCTTCCCATTTAAATGGTGAAAGAAAGTGAGAAATCATTCAAAGTGTCTGTAAACAGCACATCCAACGGGACGGGGCTTCCCAGGTAGTGGCACACAATTGGCCGAGCGCCGCCCAGGTGGGGGAGGGCTTGGGTCGGCCAGGGTGTCCTCGGCTCAATGGGCACTAGCGACCCCTGTGGACTAGCCTGGCACCTGCCTGTAAGCTGCCCAGAGCTGCGTGGTCCTCAGACGCTGTTGCTGTGAGGTGGCTGCATGGCGGGCCTGCAGAGTGAAAAGAAGCGGACGGCTGACGGCACACGTTTCTGAGGATGGGTGTGTCCGTCTTTGTCTCTCCTGAGTCAGCGCGGGGGTGGCAGTCATGATGCAGTACAAGAAACTTGAAGCCTGAAGCTGAGGGAACACGAAGCCACGGTTTGGAACTTGGGTTCAGGAGACTAGGTTTGAGGCCACTGCATGGTCAGGGGTTGAAATTTGGCACTATGGAGTCGTGTATCTTAATATATATATATATAAAGAAGGAAGTTTGTCTATCTGTGTGTTTCTTTATGCATTCGGACCCCGCAGGTGCCAGTGCAACCAAACTTTGCACGGCCTCCTCTTTCATCCAGGGGAAGGTCGAGGGCATGTTTGATCCAAAATGTTGACCCCCGGGGTACTTTATTTAGTAACCCCATTGCTGGATTACTACAGTAGCCATGTATCTCAAACCAAAATAAAAATAAAAATAAAAATAAAAATAATAATAATAATAATAATAATAATAATAATAATAATAATAATAATAATAATTAATAATAATAATTTTAAAAATAAATAAATAAAAATGTCAACCCCCCCCCAAAAAAAAATAAGGTTAAAAAAAGGAAAGGGGTCCGAGCGCATTGTGCGACACCCAAGATCGGTAACTTATAGAAAACCATAAGGCTACCGCTCCCCAATTTGTCATGCATGAAATATTGAAATATTGAATTTCCCCAGGCAACGCCGGGTACTTCAGCTGACATGCATTGAGAAATAGCAAACAACCACACCACTACAGACGCAGGGGAATTAATTTCCCTCTTAAGTTTCGTTTCTCGGCAGTCACGCCTTTTTTTTTTTTTTTTTTTTTTTTTTTTTAGCTCAGTGAATGCCAGGATATAATTAGGGGGCCAGTACCTCTGGTTTTGTTCGTGCAAATTAAAGTTAAAAGGTATTAGTATTAGTATTAGTATTAGTATTATTATTATTATTATTATTATTATTATTATTATTATTATTGTCTTTAAAAAGCAATTGTATCGATATATAAATATGTTTTTATAATACATTTCTCGTAAAAACTCATTTAAAAAAACCTCTCTGGTTTAAATATTAGATGTTTCTTTTAGTCGCACACTCTTCAGGCACCATTAATTATTAGTGTATTACGGATATCTGTATCCAAGAAACAGCAATTACTGTAATTGAATATAAATAATAAATTGCTGTGGAATCGGAGCCAGGTTTGGTTAATTTAATAACGTTTACATTAAATGAGACATCAAAATAAAATGTGCGCCATTCGTTATAACTAAGCATCACATTTGCAAACGCAGTTGAGGAAAGAAGTGTAGGTTAATTACAGCTTTTGAGACCACTGTTTTACATTACTGTATGCAGTGTTCAGTCTATATTAAAACATGGTCTGTGGGCTAAATATTGCTGTGCAGCTTTTCAGAAAAGGGAATGCATAGAGATAAGATGGCTGATTTATAACCAGCAACGAATAGTCAACATCGGTGGCTGTGGAAAGTTTACGTGTTAGTCAAGTCAATATAGCAAACAAAAGAATGTTGCCATGGCAAACAACACAAAAGTAAAAGAAAACAGGAACAAATAAATCAACTAGAAAGGGATCCCGGGTGCGTTATGTAATGGGAAAGGAATCTCAGATAGAATGGGTTGTTAATGTGTTTTATCAGGGCGGATAAGTGCAAACATTCATAGAAGACAGCTGTGTGCCAAATGTGAAGATTGACATAACCAAGGAAACGCAAAAAAAAAACACATTTCCGTGTGATATTTTATGATGATAAATTGGTATGTACTTGATAGCACCGTCTGAAATATCCTAGAGTTAACAGCATGTTCTGCCAAAACTAAGACAAACACATTACAGAATTGCTCTTCACCCATTTGCCTTGTGATCCATATAGGAAGGTCTGTAACCCAACTGTCGGATTGTCTACGAAATATTGGTAGAGGTAAGTATTTAATCCGAACACAGTATACTATTGCAATCTCTGCGCACTTCAAACTCTGCCGACTCCACCCTTCTTTATCGAAACAACCCGCGCGCGCTACTTCTGCAAAGCCGACCAAACCCTGCCTGCTGTGTCAACGCAAGGTAAGGAAATGCTGCTCTTATTAAATCGCAATCTGACACTAGGAAATAATGTAGAAGAATTAAGACTAATAATAATAATATGTCATCATATGCAGGAACTGTTTCTACTTTCAATTAAGATGCATAAAATAAAATACAAACTTCAACGGTATTGTTACATTTCTGCATGTACTTAATTAAAAGTACAGTATCTCGTATTTAGATTTTTTTTCATATATGTGAAATACATGGTTAATTGTATTTTTTAATGTAAGTGATGATAGCTAGCTTTAACCAGCCCGATTATTCGTTTCGAGTGATCGATGGTTACGATTCTTCCAGAACGTTGCTTATGTGGTACACTTAGATATCGTGATCCGCCGCCCTCCATTAAAATGAAAAAAAAAAAAAAAAACATCTGATTGCATACAAAAAAAATAGACATTTTAAGATTAGGGAATCAAATAACAACAATGAAAATTAAGTTGTTCATTTAGAATACAATCTGTATTTTCTAAATTATAACTACAAAAGGGCGGTGTCAGTTTTTTGTTTTTTCCGTGTAGCATACATTTAAAAAAAAAACTAATTTAGTTTTTAAGATCAGTCTTTTGATACATCTAAATATTTTGTTTTATAATTATTATTCTTATTCTTATTAATAGTAGTAGTATAAATGTATTAACCGTTTTGAAATGTGACGTGTTTTATATGAAGTTTTCAACACCGACGGATGAGCTGCCTTTTTGTGGCTCGTTTCTGTCTGCTTGTTGCTCACTTCCTCCCCAAGTAACCACAGTTCTGCAGAACCACATATAAATAAATCCCTCTGAATACGATTTCACCCTATGCAGTCAAAGTGTATTGTAACATTAGGCCGTTACAGGCATAATGTAGCGTTGGTATCGATGTACGAGTCGAGTCTTCAGTATAAATACATGCAACAAAAATTGGTATTTACAATGTTTTCTTTATTTATTTATTTATTTATTGTTGCTGCCTAACAGCCTAGAAATGTGTCTGCTTGAGTCTTAGCAGACACGGCATTTCTAGGCTGTTAGGCAAATCAAATGCTAAAGAATTATTTTTGTTTGTTTGTTGTTTTAGAATATAAACAATTTATCCTACATTATAACTACAAAGGTCCAAGCCTATAAAAGGCGGTGTCAGTTTTTTTTTTTCTGTAGCGTATTACTTGTAACATAACTTATTTTGTTTTTAAGATCAGTTTTTAGATACATTAAGTCTTTTTTTCTGACGTGTTTTATATAACGTTTCAAACACCGACGGATGAGCTGCCTTTTTGTGGCTCGTTTCGGTCTGCTTGTTGCTCACTTCCTCCCCAAGTAACCACAGTTCTGCAGAACCACATATAAATAAATCCCTCTGAATACGATTTCACCTTTGTATACATTATTAAAGGCAGATCTGTATAACCACCCTTGAAATTATGGTTGATAGGAAAATTTAATTATAATGCATTACTTTCTGGTTGATTTTTACAGGCATAAGGTAGTGACGATGTATTGAGTCTTCAGTGTAAATACTTGTCACAAAAATGGGTAAGTGTTTACAATGTTTGTTTTAGTTTGTGTTAGGCTAGTACTTTCTTTTCTGCCAAGACTCAATGAAAAGTAGTGTTCCGCATTTTTCTTTAAAAACAAATTCTGGGAATTTTCTGGAGTTTTACATATATTAAACTAGGGATAAAATCGTTAGAAAAAAATTTGAAACATAGGTAAAAATCGGGGTAAAAAATCTCAGTACACACACTTTACATGTGGAATATGATGTGTAGCAGTTTTGGTTTCTCATTAAGTTTAATGTCCCTGGCATGTCTGATAAAGCACAACCTGCAAGTCGAGGCCACATTTTCCCATGTTAGCTGGTACTTTGCGAACGTTTGGGCAATCGATGTGCTGACGGAAATAGTGTCTACAGACGGTATTAACATGACATCAGCACAAAACAAGCCAGGTTTATTTGCCTTGAAATCATAAAAAGAAAAAAAAATTGACAGAACCAGGCAGTGCAAGCCATTGGGACATTTCCATCAATGGGTTCCATAAGTTAACCAACTAAAGCATCACCATGTCGGAGTCAAAATAAGCATTTTAATCAAAATATTGTGTATTTCCTAGAAAATAGTACTGGGAAAACATTGAATAATAGACAAAAATGGGTATATATCAGTAAAAATGTAATCCTGTAATCATTCGGTAAAATTCGGAATAAACTGGAATCGCGGAACACTAATGATAAGTTACCTTACTAAAATATTCATTGCAGAATAGCAGTTTGAGACTTTCCAGATTTCTGTGCTTAATTAGACACGCCTGAGGTCAAAAGCAAAAAAGAAAAACAAGAAAAAATCCTTTCACTCAAATTCCACCCTTACTACAAACTTCACTCATGGGAGTAGCTCAAATACAAGCCAAAAATTCTTCTGACATGCTTTCAGACCTGTGTTGGAATAGTGTACTCTGTATAAAATAAAGAAATTGTTCAGTTTACCTTTTTTTATTCTTTAATATTTTCAGAGGAATACAAAAATCTGCCTCTTGAGGAATGGGATGAAGTGCATGTGAGCTCCTGGTTGAAGTCTTTAGGAGTTAAAGATCAGTACATACAGAAACTTCATGAAGAAGAAGTAACGGGTCCAGTTCTGAAAGAGCTACGAGAACAATATCTAAGTGAAAAGATTGGAATGAAAGGAGGCCAAAGCCAACTTATTCTGAGTAAAAGAAATGAACTGTTAAAATCTAAGACAAACCCCAAAAAACGAAATGAAGAGCAGACAGTTTTGCAGAAGGCAGATTCAAAGGACTCTGCTGTTGAAAATCCAAAGACGCGAGCAGGAAATAAACCAGACCCTGTTAAAGAGAGCACTGCAGAAAAAGTGAAAACTGACAAAGCTTTATCCGAGGCAAAATCACGGCCATTTGATACAGAGGCAATAGACTTTAAATATGTAAGGAACACAGTTCTTCAGCCAGAAACAGGCATCATAAATCTAATCGATCCCTGTCATGAGTATAAATCTTTTGCCACAGCAGCAGGGTTAGAGCGAACACGCTTGCAAGCAAAATTTGCAAGAGAGGTTATCAAATTTGGTTCTGGCTGCTTAAATGTTCGTACAAATGGCACAATACACTTTGGTGTCATGGACAGCGTGGAAAATACTGGTTATTCACATGGAGAAATAATTGGTGTACCTGTGAATGACAAAGACATCTATGTCGATGCATTAGATCACATAGAGAAGTGTTTTACTAATTCTTCTCAAATGGAAGCTGTTCGGCACTGTATACGGCCTCCAAGGTTTGTTGAAGTAATAGACAAGGACAGCAGAGTGAATCATTGTGTAATTGAAGTAGACATTGTACCCACAGCAAAGATAGTGAGTGGAAAATTATTCACAGTTCGTCTGCCTAAATTTAATGAAAAATCAAATAAGGTTGAATTTGAAAAGAGGACAACCTATCGCAGAGTAGGGGCCAAGACAGAACCAATCAGTGAAGATGATCAGGTTGATTTTATTCTTGGCATGCAAGAAAGGGACAAGAGAAGGGAAGAAGCAGAATCCACACGACATGAAAACCCTTCTGACACTTATGAAGACCTGGGAAGAAAGCTGTCAGTCCTTTTAACTTGTGGGAAGAAATATATAGATGATTCTCTGTGGTACATTATTGTTACAAACAAATGTGAACATGAGAATCTGAAGTATATCAACTTCTTACTACACATGAATATCTTCTGTGTATTTGATTTTGACCCAGATTCTAAATCATCAGGGTTGTGCAGTCAATACCAGGAGCACCATGCAACGAATCTTCACTTCCTGCAAAACTACGCAAATGAAAGTGGGATGAGCACCAGTGACTTCATAAAGGATTTGCAGCTGTTTGATCAAACCAGCTGGATATTCTGCAATGGGCGCAGTGATTACCTTGGTGATGAAAATTCCTGTGATGAAAAGACATGGATCAAAACCAAGAAAAAACAACTAAAAAAGGCAATATCAATGATTTGCAATGAAATTCTTCCAAAGGGCTCGTTTGTTGTACTTTTTGTTTTGATGTCCCCTGTTGAACAGCCACTTGTTGATACTTTCCATGAATTCTATGCTGAAATGAACGGACATGAAGATATTGTTTGCATTTCAGAATCTAAAGAAAACTATACCAAGTGGGCAAACGTTGCTCAGGTTTCTTGCAGCCTTGAAACATTGAATCAGATGAGCGTTGTTGGAATGAAAATGAGCCACATAGATGCTACAGTTCAAAGCATACAACTTTGTACAACACAGTCTACCAAGCATTTGCCTGTCTTTAACAAGGGGCTGTGTTTACTCAAAACTGTTGAGGAAGAAAGACTGTTGTCCCTGGAAGTTCTGAGTGTTTATCAATGCGACGATACCAACACTGATTTCATTGATCAAGAACAAGTCAACAATATTGAAAGATATTTTTACCAAGGAGGAAAAGTAAGCTGGATGAATTTTTGGCTTGCAGACAAACAATTATGTGGAGATGTTATTCAACGTGAAGCATACAGAGATGTAGCTACAATTCTAGATGACATTTTAAAACGGAACGTGCTAAACAAAACTGTAGCAAGAATTAACATATACCATCATCCAGGCAGTGGTGGAAGTACTGTTGCACGACAGCTCCTTTGGAACTTCAGAAGGGATCTGAGATGCTCAGTTGTGAAACCTTCATATTCTGTTACAACTGTCTGTGAGCATGCCGTCTGGTTGCGAGAATATGAGGAAAAAGACAGAAATAACTGTCTTCCAGTTCTCTTGCTGGTGGAAGACTGTGATGAAGAATACCTTGATGAGCTGAGGCACGAATTAGGAAATGCCATTGCCTCTATGAAGATCACTCCATCAACATTATGCTTTATTCTGTTGAGCTGCAAAAGATCTCATGATCCTGAAAAGATGTGCAGAGCCTTACCATTACAAACAGTTGCTGTTACACACAAATTGACTGAGGAGGAAAAGAGATTGTTCTCTAGAAAACGTGAGAAACTTCAACAACAATTCCAACCCGAGTTCATCTTGACCTTTGTTTTGATGAGTGAGGAATTTGAGGAACAGTACATAAAAGACTTTGTGGAACATTTGTTACAAGGTATTGATCATTCATCTGTTGAAACTCGTCTAATCAGGTATGTTGCATTACTCAACTGCTACGTGCAGAACTCCTACATCTCAGTATCCCACTGTGAAGCTTTTTTGGGGTTAGGAGTCCAGATGGATAGATTCCGTCACTATAACTTTGACAGGTCATTAAGTGAACGAGCAAGACTTGTGTTCACACATCTAAGAGAGAGTACAACATACATCTCTTCTATACGTATAATTCATCCCTTAGTTGCAAAGGAAATTTTGCATCAACTGTCAGGTAACCAGCTACAGAGTATAATCGCAATGGATCTACTTCAAGAAAAGGTGCTTTTTGATCACAGATTTGGACGCGATGAGTACCTAAAATTGATAAGGGATTTGTTCATTAGACGCTACAAAATAAGTAAGGGAGACAACATTGACAGCTTCTTTTCTCCTCTTATTGAGCACGTATGTACAAGAGAGAAAAACCCAGCTAAGGCCATGGATCTTTTAAAAACTGCTTACACATGTTTTGGTAAGGATCCTTTCTTTGCACAACAGCTTGCCAGGCTGTATTACACCTATGAAATGTTTGAGGATGCCAAACATTGGGCAGAAGTAGCAAAATCACACCTGCCACATAACTCCTTCATTCTCGACACAGAAGGTCAAGTGTATTGGAAGTGGTTTAATTTTAAATACGATTTGCTGGATGAAGAGGATTGGACGGCTGAAACTGTAACTGAAATAATTGGAATTGCACTGAAAGCTATTGAGTGCTTCCGAGCATCTGAGAAGGCAGCAAAGTCAGAAACAGTTTCCATGAACAATTCTGGCTATTTTGGGGAAGTAGACGTTGGATGTCGGTTGCTGAAGCTCATTTCGTTAGTGAATGTATTTGCAAATAAAAACGAACCTTCAAAACTGATGCAGTACCTGCTCACAGATCACATTCCAGAAGAAGTAAAAAGGCCCTGGCACAATTTTCACAGCCGTTTAAAAGGCCTACAGAAGGGCATTTACGAAGCTCTTGAATGGATTTCCGAAGATTTAAGTTACTTTCAGACTGAAAAAAATGAAGAGGAAGGGCGCAGTAGTAAAGAGTTGGAACAAGTATACAACCCCAGAAAATGGCTGTTGAGAAAAACCTCTGTCTATGCACGTTTTTTTAGTGATGCTTCTTTCAACCCAAGTTGCCAAACAGTTTCAAAAAGCACTGATTCTTTAACTCCACTCACAAGGCGAATGAATATTTACCGTCTCGGTGGGGGCAATGTAACTGCCATACTTTCCTTACTATCTGACCAGAAAACTGAAAGGTCAGGCAGAAAACTGGAACAAATAATAAGCATGCATCCTGAGGACCCACAAAGGGAAAAGTTAGATCACATAGATCTGGTGAACTACATATTCTGTCAGATTGCACTAGGATGTGCTTTACCTCGTTCTCAAAAGCTTGTTACTCTACAGAAACTAAGAGAACTTAGTTTGCGGTTTCATAAAGAGAGAAACAACACATCTCCTCCCAGTGCTTTCTTCTTGCTCTCTTTGTTGTATTGGCCTGAAGAATCAGAAGACAGAGAACCTAATCAACAAAAAAACAATATCCTGATGTCAGCAATCGATGCCTTGAAGAGACACTACGATATCAAAATAAAAAATGTGCCTTCTAGAAAAAAGCGAATCTTCACTCACTTTTACTTAGGACAGGGAAAAGGTCTTGACAGGTTCATTCACAGAAGCAAGCTTGAAAAATTCCTCAATGGCACTCTAAATGAAAGGAGATTGAAGTGGCTCAGTGGTGAAGTTTGGGCAACACCAGAAATTGCCCAGCTGTTGAAACGTGTTGAAGGATGGACAGAGAATGGCAGTGTATTTGTACGGGGCACCTCCAAGGGCAGCAAGATCAGAGTTCTTCCGTTGTATTCTGCCTCCAGGCCTAATGCCAATGAAAATGTAACATTTTACTTGGGCTTTTCTTTTGATGGTCCAGTTGCTTATGACATTCAAGTTCACTAAAACTGTCCTTGCTTTTCTTTGTGCAAATTAGTTATTTGCTAAAGGCTTTTAAAAGGAAAGACTGTAACTGACCAAATATAAACAAATGTGTTACACCATATTAGGTTCAAGGAATGCCTGTATTTTTATTATTTCTTAGTTTGTCTTAAATACTCTGTCTAGCACAGGCCATGAACGTCAAGATTAAATGTAGGCTGTATAGTCCTTATTTTTGTTATTAAGCATGTGATTAATATACTGTATAGATAAGAAATATATTTAACCTTTGGTTTGGTCCTTAAATCAAAACATGTTTTAAATATAATAATTCAATGAATACACTTAACATTTACTATTAGCATGAGACAGTCTTGTGGCTCTAAATACAAGTTACTGTATTTTCATTAAGCACTTAAATAAAGATTGTGATGCCAAATCCACAGCTACTATTAATATGTTTTGTTTTTTTTAAGGTCAATATAAAACTATAGCAAATTACAGAAAACACAACGCAAAAAAGTGTCTGCGTGGGTTTACAGATGTAATTATTTTTGCAAAATGGAGTGCATTATGTAATCCAAAAACAAAAAAGGTTGTTTGCCTTTGATATTTATATACAATTTTGCCAGTGAGTTTCTTTTTGGTTGTGCAAATTACAGCAAATATTAGGAACTGCATGGGAAGCGAGTTCAGACTACTGTATATGATCAGGTTATATTACAGTACTTCATGTCTAAATGGCATCTTGATCAGGTTATATTACAGTACTTCATGTCTAAATGGCATCAGATAAACAGGAGTTTTTAAATAGTGTGGCAGAGTAGGGGTTGGAGGAGTAAAGATGTAGTTCAGGAGGATGCTCCAGGACTACATTTGCCAAAGACCAATGGATTGAGCCTGGACAACGTTCACCTGGCTCTTATTTTAATGAGAGCCACGTGTCTGCGATTAGCTGGCAGGTATTTAAACAGACCGAAAGGTTTGTTCGAGGCTGTCTGTGTGAAGCCAAGATCTGTGTGTAAGGACCAAAGACCTATGTGGTCAAAAGAAAAAGTACTGGGTGAACCTGAATTGTGAGACAAGTGTTTGTGCAACCAGTAAATGGCTTAGGTGTCCGGCTTATAATTTAGGGATTTAAAAGAAATTTAAAGGGTAAGTTAGTTTTTTTGTTTTGGTTTCTTTTATTTCTATAAATAACAGTGCACCAAAGTGCTAAAAAGCACCGTTGTGTGTCTGGGTGTGCTGATTTTAAAAGGGGCAAACAAACCTGAGCCGGGAGGTTATTACAATAGATAAATACCAACAATAAAATGCAAACGTAAATAAACTTAGTATGTACAGGAAGTTTGTTATAAAAACGAAGAAAAATGCACACTTGTGTAGCCAACACTTTAGTATTTTATTTATTTAGTTAACATCTTACAAGATATTTATCAATTTTGCATGTACCATAGCATCTCAGATATACTGTATAGCCCAGTTCACTGACCGGTGATGTACAGGACACAAGGTTCTTCAAGTTTAAAGGTTGCCTTCTGTAGTTTTGATCTCCAGCAGATTCATAAGACCTTATCTTTAATGCCTACTACCTTAGACATGCTATAAATCAGCTACACAAGAGTAAACAGTCATTGTCCAAAAGTACAGGAAACGTTTACAAAGTAGAATTTCACTGTAAATACATATGGGTTATTTTACTTAAAAGCAGAGAAGATTCAAACTTGAAGATGGAGAAACACGTGAGCTTTTAAAAAGGCCAAATTTTAAAAGGTAAATAAAGGTTGTTCATGGTTAATCACACGCATGAAATATACACTAAATTTCACATGCAAGTCACTGAACATTCTACATACAGTAAACACCAAGATACCTACAATTGGATACTGTATATTTCCTTGTAATAATGTGTTTGAATAAAAATCTGAATTAAAAAAGGCATACTAGGTTTTAATTGACTAAAGAATATGCCTGTTAGGCTTCATTTTCTTCAGAGTATCGTTGCAGGTGTAATTGACTGACACTGGATATGTAACAAAGCTTCTCCCTTTGTAGTAATACACAAAGACTGCTGCCTCCAGTTTACTGCACAGGCATCCAATCACAAATTTTGGTCAACACCTTATACCTTACAAACCCAAATTCAAAACCATATCTTAATGTCTGGGTAAAGTTTTAATTTAAAATAGCAGAATAGCCCAGAATCTTAACATTTTGATGTAGATGGGCAACAAACTAGTTATGACACTTTACATTTGGTGAATTACCCAAAGCCACTCTGTGCTCCGCATGTAAACCTTAGTTGATGGCAAAGTAGTATTTCAAATGCAAGCTATTCCTTTGCCAAGTGTTAATCTATCCTGGTCCTTCAGCTTGGAGGTGGTGTTACTTACCCAAATAACTTACTTGTGTGAGGATTCAGATGCATAGCAATCTCACAGCTCTACCAAAAAGTTATGTTCCTGAATCAGAGGTACTGCAGTGTTAACAGTTAGGAGACCCCCCCCTCAAAAAAACACTTATAAACAGTAGTGTTCTTAAATAAATATAACCCATCCATTACTTCTCTTTTTTAAAGTACAACAAAGTCATGAGACTCAAGGAAAGAGACATCCCTGAAAAAGGACAATAGCCAATGTGCATTTTCTCTTGATTCCTTCGTAGTACCAATACAATGTTTGACAGCAGCAGAAACTCTTATTGCTGTTTGCAAATGCAGAATTGAAAACAGACGAATACATCTTTACCCAGGAATTGCATGTTTATTTGAATAGAAAAGAAAAGGTAGATACTTTAACTATTTCTGTGCAAGACAAGACCATTTCAACAAAATATATTCTTCTTAGGAATAGCAGGTACTTACAGATTAAACTAACCTGTACTGCCAGTGTTCTGGGCTTTTCCTTCAATACCAGTAAATAGCAAGTGCTGAAACGTTGCTGCTACAGTTAACAGAAACACAAATTACATTAAAATGGCTTAAGAACTGAATCCGGAATTCTCTTGACCTCTATTACCAATACCACTAGAACACAGTCTGGCAATAGAGGGCCAAAAGTCTATTTAAGCAAGAATACCCAGCACAAGAGGAAATTACCAACTTGTTATGCACTCTAGCTCAATTCCAAAAATGGAGGGTGTTATTGCCATCACAAGTCAATTAAGCTATTGTATTTTTGTAACATTAAATATTTGCTTTTCTACTAGTAGGTGGTGAGTGTGGGTAGGTCCTCCCCTGTTCACAGATAGTTTATCTTTTAAAGTTTAATTTCAAGCCACTGACAACTGGCATTAAATGTAGACACACCCTAGGGTTTCCAGTAAGACTAGTGAATTTTAACATTGTTTTTTACATACATCAGCAAATTTCACAGCTTCAATAAACTGTTTAATGCAATATGGTTGGTTTAGGGGAGCAGATAGTATGTACACTGCACAGTTTGACAAGCTCAGAATCTACTTACTTAGCTTAAGCAAAAACTTCAAGCAGGGGCAAGCTACCTTAATGTTTCACCGATGGAGAAGAAATATTAAGAGTGATTCAAAGCTTGAACATAATGTGTGGTACGGTAAAAGCAAGTCAGTCCAATATTCCTGCCAGTAATTCCATCTGTTCTGACTATTCAAAATCAGCTGCTTTGCCTATGTAAAAATAGCTAATTTGTACATGGTTATATTAAACAAATGTGCTTAAGAGGGAGAACGAAAAAAAAAAAAAAAACTTATACCGAGCCAAAATATGCAGATAAACCCATTAGTATTTCAATTAAGTTATAATTATGTGAGCTCTACATTACGATTAGGAAAACTTCTCGTTTTCACAACACATATCCCAAGTTTAAAATAAGGTAGAATTGTTTAGCATGTGGAGTATACAACAAGTGTTGTGCCAAAGCTGTGATTAAACAAATTCACACACAAGAGTCAAACGTAATGGTTACAAAATTAAGTTAAATTTCATTCAGAACTAATTGTGATAGAGCCATTCATGTTTAAGTTGCAATCTAGCAATGCTTTAGCTGCAATGCAGAACTGTTGCAGTGCTTGACAGAGACAATTAAAATGGAATAACCTTTAAGAGGTATATTACACTTTTCATTTCAGTCAACACTAATGTAGAGCCCATCATACTCTATGGAATATAAGCCTAATTTGTACAAAAAACAAGGGCCTTCACCAAACTTGCTACAAGTTTGGGGACATGGAAATCCAACAGCCAGAAAGCTGTGAAAGCCCTTGAATAAATAAAATGAAAAAAATCTGACTTGCCTCAGACTGTACAGGGCAACACTGAGACTGCCTCAGCCTGTCCCATGGCATTGCTACAGGGAGAAGAGAAATCCTAATTTTAGCAACCAAAAGACAGCCAAATTTATTATAAGCAACATGCAATTAAACAATTTTCCACCAGGCAAGCGGTCTATTGGATTAACCATTTTACCAATCTTCAATAAGAAACTGCCAGGAGAAAGGAAAAAAAGAATGCCCCTTTGATTAAGATATGTAAACTGTATTAGACTTCAATAAAAAATTGGTACATTAGATAATTTTCACAAATGGAACATGAAAAACTGTGGATGCCTTAGGCCAAAACACCCTGACAATGTAGAAAAAGGATACTAAATGATGTTCCCATATTAAGCCTACACATCTACTTTAAAAGCACTAAAAATTTAAGGGTTAAATATCAGTAAGAGAAATCCCAAGATAGATGCAGGAATCACTTGGGTTGCTGCAGTTCACAACAGAATTACAGCAGTGATTCCAATTGATAGCCAAAATGTGTAAAAATCTTAGATGTGCCAATTTTAAAAATCCAACTACTGGTTAAACCAAAAATTTAACAAATATAACTGTTAACAAGCGGTTTGGGTGACAACAATGTAGTAATTTATACTATGACTAACAAAACCCTTTACTCCCAATATCTTACACATACAAATTCCTGTTTGCTTAGTTACTTTTTTGTGGTGCTTTCCTAGCTCTTTCCAATGCTTTGGATTGTACTACCAGTTGCAAATCTAAACTTCCAGGAAAACACCAGAGTCACCTGTTGAGTATAGAGTGAAACATGCAGCATTTTGCTTAAGGTGAGGGCAAGGGTTGGAGGGTAATAGGCAAATTTGTTTCTGGGAAGAAATCACATTCATGTTACACAGACCAGACTCGTTGCATTAGGCTCAAAATCACCATGAGCATGTGAACCCTTTTTGGGATTCAACAGTATTCTGCATTTGGGCAGAATCCAGTGGAAAGGCTCAATATTTTGTTATCTGTAACACTGTTCTATTGGGGAAACCCGTGGTCACATTTAACTACATTGTAGTGTTTCAGTGACCACAGTTACTTCACTTCCAATGATAGATCCTTAAGGTGCCTCATGTTTGAAAAGTTGTGTTCATAAACATTGCACATCATACACACACACACACTGCTGGGTACAAACCTTTATGCTGGGTTCCTTTTCTGGTCATGAAAAAAACAACTGAAGTTTTCATCACGTTTTATTACAATGAATTTTACAACAGTACAGAAATAAATCACAAGATCTATTCTGTGGTCAAAGATAACCCTGCAACAGGAACAAATCTAATATTGTGTCACACTGAGACGCAACATACAGATACTTGGAAATGGTACCTGAAGCCCTCACCAAACAAAGTTGGGGACATGAAGTCCAACAGCACATAAAGTGCTGTGAAGGCCTCACATTCTGTATAGCAATGTAATTCACAGAACTTGCCTTTAAAAGGTGGTATGTTCATGTAACTCCAGCTCCTTCAAAATATTACGAACCATATTTACTAAACTTCACTTCTAAAAACCTAAATGAAACATGGAAAAGAAAAAAGCCACACAGTATCAAATGCAACAAGTTTTTTTTTTTGTTCAAATAATGTTATGTAAAACATGAATGTCCCATGCGTTGCAAACTTTCTCATCAGTTTTTTGTTTTTTCACAATGAAGCCATAATTTCACTGAAGTTTGGCTACTAAAAACACCACAAGATGAGAAAAGGCTTAATCTCCAAACCTATTAAGAGACGGAGGATCAGCTTCAATATCGGCCTCCTTGCGACATTACAGGAGGTCTCATTCCCATTGGTGGTCGGGGAGGCCCGCCTTGGAAGGGAGGGACCATAGGGTGCCCTTGTCCATAAGGAGGCATCCCTCCAGGCATGTAGCCTGGCATTCCCTGGGGAGGACCACCATACTGCCCTGTAATAAAAAAAAAAAATGCAGTTGCTGTTTTAAATAATCCAGAAGTGTCGGTATGAGAAAAACTTAAGATTCAGTAGCACTTCAGTATACATGTAATATATCTTCGTGCAACAGCAGCAAGATACCAATAGAATATTAAATAAATATTTTTAAAAAAAGTGTGAAATGATACAGACTTCATTTGAAGTTATGCCTAGACTTACTGAGGCTCAGCGGAATAATGCTGTTGGACATTTGGAAGCTATAAAAAAGTACATTCAAAACACTTTGCGTTTTTTTTGGTTTTTTTTTTTTTTAACAGTATATAACTGGTAGGATTACAACCTACAGTTTACTATGACTGACAGAATTGCTTCTTGGAATGAGCTTGGCATGCACATATTTAGGGTCACTAATTGCTGCAAAGGTTAGTGATACATGCAAGAGCATTACCATGTGGGGGCATTGGATGTCTCATTCCAGGCTGCTGTGGGGGCATGCCTTGCTGTGGGTGCATCATGCCCCCCATTGGTCCAACAGGCGGAGCCCCCATAGGTGGCTGCCCTTGTCTTGGTAAATTTCGCTGATATTTAGGCAGCTGTGCTCTTCTTTCCTCCTACAAAGAAATAAAATGACAAAAAGCAGTTTAGTGACTTGCAACATTTGTGGAGTCTTAAATGCATACACAACAGTAAAAACACAAAAACAACACATTGATAAAGCTCAATAACTACTACATTGCATTAAGTCTACTTTGACCTAATGGTTATATATTACTTACTGTTGAAGATTTAAAAAATACATGCAAGAACTTACCAATGAAATATCCTCATCAGGGTGGATCAACTTACTAGTTGCACTCGTTGTAGTGAGGGTAGCAGGCTTACTTGTGACAGTAGCTGGTGGTTTAGATACAGTGCTGTTTGTTGCATTAGTGGTCAAAGCTGTGGACTGGGTGTATGCTGGGAATGTTGGTTTAGGGGGCTCTGCAGATGTTGCAGGCGTATTAAGAGGTTTGAAATCAGTACCAACTGGTCCTGACACTGCCTGCTGAGCCTGTTCAATAAAACAGAAACAAAATGTAAGTCAGTTTAAAAAAAAACACAAAAGAAAACACACCCCTAGCAAGAACAGAACAAATTACATTTTTAAGCATCGGCAACAAGGAAAAATAGACCCACTGCAAAGCTCACCAGCTACAATCTAAAAAACACCCACCAATTTATCTTTAATGTCATGCTTTATAAATGGTACAATAGATGCAGTAAAGCTGTAAACACTTGAATACTGCACTCTGTAGCTCAAACAATAAGGACACTACAACAGGACTAAATAATGCAGAGCAAAGCTTACATGTAAGTTCAACACAAATCTGAGAGTTTGGGTTCCCGTAATGTGAAATAGGCTTTGGCAACTATCCTAAAAAGCACTAAATCACAGATTTGTACTGAACCCCCATTTGAGACTATTAAAACTGTTTAAACATGCAGCAAAAAAATCGGACAAAAGGGAGTCCTCTATTGGGAAAACCAATTCACTGGGTTAAGTGGCAAAGCATGTTTAAATTCAAATAAGTGGCCTGAGAAATATTTCTACGTTTAGATATTCCTGAAGACGTAATATCAATGCATTTCTTAAATGCATCACAGGTTATCAATATGCTTTATTTACTGCATGCCATTGCAAGCATTTGTAAAGCACTAATTTCACAAATTGAAGTTTATCTGCAAGCTCCTGCATACTTGTGCTGTGCTAGGAAACAGAGGTTTAGAAGATGCTGACACTGTGTCGGCACTGGATGAAGCTGAACTTGTGCTTGGAACATGAGTCCCCATCTGTAGCATAAAGAAAGAGCAAACAGTGAAAACCCAAGTCAAATGGGAGGGGAAAAACCTGAAGTTTCTATTTCAGGACCTTGTTAAAAAAAACTTGAGCATAAACATTACAGAATGTTCGATTCAGAAGTGTGTCAACAGGACGGAACGCTCATGTTTAGTTTTTGATGCCGAGTGATATTTATTAAAGGATCAGCCCTGACGTTTCAGTTTTAGGGCATTGTACAGTCCACTAAATAGAGTATTGTGGTAATTAACTACAACTAGTTAATTAATTTTACTATCATGTCAGTATTTACAATTTGCCTGTAGGTGCATTCAGAAGGCTTTGGCAGAGTTCATGTACAAAGGGTTTCAGTAAAAACACAAAATAACCCCATGCATGTCATACCTGTCCTGCACTGGGAAACAGTGGTTTCGTG
The DNA here is from genome assembly GCF_902713425.1 of Acipenser ruthenus. Classification (NCBI taxonomy): domain Eukaryota; kingdom Metazoa; phylum Chordata; class Actinopteri; order Acipenseriformes; family Acipenseridae; genus Acipenser; species Acipenser ruthenus. The sequence continues at coordinate 1,397,113 of NC_081207.1, forward strand.
ACGGGTGGCTGTGGATTAGGTGCTGTTGCCACAGGTTGCGCAGGCCTGCTTAGCAAGCCTTGCGCAGTAACTGGAGGACCTTGTCCCATAAGAGGCATACCCGGACGAGGCCCTACAGGGGGAGGCATACCTGGTGGGGGAGGAAAAAAACAAAAAGACATAAACCAAATTCATTCAAATTGGGAACAAAGACCAACCTGCAAGATCAGCATAAACATAGCCTTACATTTTTTTTTTTTTTTTTTTAAGAGGCAAAACAAAACCTGGAAGTAGCTGAAGTATACAATAGCCAGATAAATATAACACCTCTCTACAATTTGACAGGCAGAACCATGAAGGAAATCTTGCAGTGCCCAATTTAAAGGATCAATATTTTTAATTGGTTATCAAACATTAAGCAATACTCACCATGATGCATGCCATGCATCATAGGGGGCATACCAGGTCCAGGAGGCATCATGCCACCCATTGGCATCATTCTGTAAAAACAGAAATTATACTGTATATCAAGAAAAAATATGCCCTAGTGGAACAGCTGAGCAATTACCTTAACCCTTAGCGGCCCATTTATTCAGTGCCTGTCAGGCACCTCAGGTCCAATTTATTTTCACACGCACTGTTTAAAAGTATTAAACCCCCCCTTTATTTTTCGGCTTCTCCCGGTCTCACTCTCCCATTGAAAGATTTTCTCAGCTTTTTCCGGAGAAAGAGACTAGAGACCTGTGCTTTTACGTCTTTTTGAGGATGTCGGACAGGGTCCGACATCGGACCGGAAAGGGAAAATTGTAATGTCGGACCTGGTCCAACATAGGACCGCAAAGGGTTAAATGTGGAATATCTGGCTTACCCAGGAGGCATGCCAGGCATAACTGGGGGCATCCCAGGCATCATATGTGGAACTCCTGGCATCATGGGTGGCATGCCTACAAAAAGAAACAGTATATTTAATTGTCCTTTCTAAAATACAGCAATGTAAATTCAGCTAAAGAGGGCTGAATGTTGAATGCAGCATAAAATACCTGAATAGTTATTGGGAGGCATTCCTGGTGCCCCCGGTACAGGTAGCATTCCTGGCTGGGTCATCGACGGCATGTAGCTCTGCTGGGGCTGCGCAGCCTGCTGCTGGAAAGAGGGCCCGGCTTCTTCATCATCGTCAAAATCGTCAGAGTCATCCGCATTGTTCTGCTTCTTTTTTTGACTTTCAGCTATTAAAAAAAAAAGGAGATAAACTTTTACTAAAGGGTACTACTAGACTTGGTGTCAGCCTTCAGATTTATGTAGTAGAGAGAAGGCAGTGACAGTTCTGACGCCTTTACCTTGTGTTTTCTGCTCTAGTACCCTTCTCCTTTCTTCCATATCTTTTTCCGGTATGCCTTCCATGCCATAGATTTCCAGTTCAATGTCCGTCCTTCCTGGTATCGCATTAGGTACGCCATCTATTGTTTCTTTATGTACCTACATTTAAAGAAATAGGAATGAGAATTCAGCACACAAACACCTGATTACCACTACTTCAAATTAATTTGGAAATTTCACTGCAAGGGTCCAAAACTAGCTTTTAACTTCAATACATGCAACAAAAAGAAACAACGATAATAATAATAATAATAATAATAATGTGCACTTACCTGCATACAGTGTATAGCTAAACCTGGGCCTGTATACAATTTCTTGTGACAAATATGACATTTGAAGTGCTTTGCTTTCTGGTGCTGAATAAGAATTTTCTCATCATCAAAATCTCTGTTGCAGTACCTGTGTATCTGGAGTCAAGGTCAATAGTGTTCGAGAGAATAAATCCAAGTCAAATACAACTATGCCAATACGTTATTTTATTATTATTTTTGTGTAATTTATACAGTTACACTACAGGCCTGTTTTTCAACATTAACACACGTATACAATTTAATAAAATAAAAACAAAATTAAAATAAGTTTTGTATTTTAGACCAACATTATTGTCATTACTATTTTCTAACAGGGTTTAAGTCCAGCCATTTATCTAAAAGTGTGGTTGTGTCTATGCAGGTCACAGCTTACTTTGAATCACACACGCAAATATGTAATAACATAAACCAGTACTCACCACACTACTGGGCAATAATTTATAATAATAATAATATTTTTTTGTAAAAAAAAAAAAAAAAAAAGGGATGTTCCAGAATACAGGAGATGCGTACCAATACACCGGAAGTCATGCAATACACCCAACACCCACCCTTCCTGTGTTTATTACTTCATTTCTAGTTAAAAAGTAATTAGTGTTCAGACCACGTACATTTTTTTTTATCACGGTACATAAAGCAAACACTTCTAGATTCTGAAAAAACAAATCTTTTTTCTTTTTTATATAACACGCACCGTCGTTAGAAATTCACAGCAGGCCACACGCTGCAAACCCAAGCGAAAATGTGTTTTTAAAAAGTAAGTAAATAAATACATTTACTCGTGTACAAATAATTAAAGATAAATCAATAAACCACAATGTATTACAGTTCTGTAAACCGCTGAAGAAACATCCCCGTCTTTGTCCGCCAACACCACGTCGCAGGGTAAATAATGGCGGCATAACATTGAATGTCAAAAACCATGAGCTCTTAGTAAATAACGAGTCTGAACATTTCAGTTCTTTTACGTAAAGGATACCAGCACCACGGCTTCATCTGCTTCTTCTTCTTCCTACCCATGATATCGACAAGCGGGTTTTAAGAGTAAAAAAACAAAAACTGACGCAAGGCCAATAGATCCGTGCCCACAACAGAGCGAAGCTAACAGAGAAAATGGCGCCGCGGACTAACTTCCACCTCCCCACAATGCAGCACGAGGCGCTTAATATTAATGAGGATGGGCGGGGCTCGTTTTGTTGGAATATAGATTAGCAAAGTCCTGATTGGTGTAAACTGCAGAAATGATTGCCATACTATTAGCTATGGAATGGATAAATGACGTCAGACCTGACAGAGTCCTAATATTCTCAGACTCTATGGCTTGTATTAAGGCAATTGAATCAGGAGTATCTAAAGCAAGACAGGATATATAGTAGGGGGAATCAGGCATCTGTATAACGAGTTGTTTTTATAAAGGAATGTGCGTTTTATTTGGATTCCTGGAAACTGAGACAGGGAGATTTGACAAGTACTGTATATGTAGACTTTTTAACACCTATTACAGAGCATATTTCACAGAACATAATAATGAAGTACATAAAGGATACAGGGAGATACAGCTCAATTTAGAAGTAAAATCAATATTTGTGTTCTGTTTTATGACCTGTAGTTGGTAGCAATGAGTCACATCAGTGGATCCAGCAGCCATCCTTTCATAAAGTCTAAGGTGGGTTCCTCTTAAGTAAACAGAGCGCTGCGCAATCTTGCACAACGGATACTGCGCAGTACGGCGGCATGTTTCTGTTTTTACGTGGCAAAAATACAAATGTAATTAAAGAACTGACCTGCCAAATTCTCAGCTTTTATCACTTTCATACAGCAACCCCATATTTTGTTCTGTATTACAAAAAGAGATATCTAAGCAGAAACATTTTACATTTTGTTTTAGTAAAAAAAAAAAAAAAATTAAAAGTTATAAAGCAATGCGGTCATATATAATGTATACGCACTATGCATAATTTTGAAATGTGGACAGTTTTGAAAACTGCGGTATAAGGAAGCTCTTCGCTTTTGAACAACAACGCCCCTCTGCCGGGGAACCCTGACGAACCCGGAAACCAAAAAGAGACGCACTTGCAGCTCATTGTTTATTCTGAAGCAACAGCTGTCACTCTTACGTGTTTAATACACCGATTGATGCAAGACAAATATACATATATATGTAGCTATGTTCACTTCTCAGTCTTCCTTCCAGGACTCTGTAGACGGAGACGAGAAGGACGCGGAGCTGGAGACGGAGGGGTGTCTAACCGACCCGGTGACAACACCGCAGCAATTAAGCAACTGGTACTATTGTCTGTATTTATACCAGAGCTCCAGGTAAACGTGAAAATAAACATTACAGAACAGCACAGTGCAAAATAAATTCAGTGAAACTGCACTGCAGCGCGACATTATTTATTTTTCGGACACTCACTGACATATGGTGTACAGTAGCTATTTATTATTATTATTATTATTATTATTATTATTATTATTATTATTATTGTTCTGTAGTTACAACTTCATATGAGTATGTCATTTGTCAAAATGTTTCATCACGTTAGTTGTGCTTTTGAATTTTAACGAGCACATGTATAGAAGTGTTGTATGTTAATGCATTTCGATTATTTTAACGAGCACATGTATAGAAGTGTTGTATGTTAATGCATTTCGATTATTTTAACGAGCACATGTATAGAAGTGTTGTATGTTAATGCATTTCGATTATTTTAACGAGCACATGTATAGAAGTGTTGTATGTTAATGCATTTCGATTATTTGGATTGTATTAAGGCATGTAACCGTGTTGCGTTCATTTAGACTACAGGGAGCAGATGACAGTGAGGCAGGGAGCCACAGGAAACCTGCATCCACACCTGGGGATGAGTTTAGGTAAACTATACATATACTGGTGGGTCCAGGGATGGAACGAAGACTCCCATTGCATAGCAGCTTGATCCATTCACTACGAGTTTAATTAAGACACACCTGAGCTTGCTACCTTTACACACTGTGGTAATCAAGCTCCTAGCAAAACCTGGAATGGGTGAAACTGCTATGCAATAGGAGTTTATGTTTTCCATCCCCGGGTCATTTTTCTGAGCTGTTTAAACTGTCCTGGATGGTGTTCCAGAAATGTGACAGGCCTGAGATACGGGGTAATGGGGCATCCCGTTTTGGGTTTTGTAAGCTGGAATCAGGCAGAGTGGTTCTGAGAGTTCTGAGCCGTGCTGGCATGGTGACATTTCTGCACAGGCTGGAACACTTGTTAGCTAATGAGATTACCCCTCTATTCTATCCATTTTACAAAGACACGTATGGCCTAACTATTTTAAACTGTACGTTTGCTGCCTGCAGTCTTTCCCTGGGTGACACCAACCTGCCAGCGGAGGCTGAATCAGAGCTGCTGAGTTACATTTCCAGGCGTCTGAGCAAAGGGGCGCTTCTAGAAGGCATGGGGAACATAGCGACTGTGTCACTGAGGTAAGCAGTGCACTGTCAGAACCAAACATTGAGGCTACATTCCAAGTGGTCTGGTGTAATCGGGTATAGTTTGGAGAAAGATGTTTGTAAAACTGCCAAATAAAGAGACAAACACAGACATCTGTAACCAGTGCTGCTCTACCTTGGCACCACTTAAAAGTTTTTGTTTAATTTTAGGACTAGCAAGAAGAGTGCATCCAAGGGAGAATCTGGGTTAAATAGTCTTAAAAAAAAAAAAAAAAACATCAGAATGCTGCTAGACCTCTCCAATAATTCTTTTGTGTTTTCAACGTTCTTTTTTTAGTGTTCCGGAACAATCTCTTGGTTGCTATTGCTGCCTGGTGCAGCAAGACAAGTTACAGGACCAGGCCGGAGCAGCAGGTGGGATCAGCACTGATTTTGTCATCTGTTTCCTAGGGGGCTCGGAGAAGGGCCTTGAACAATATCTTTTCAACAACAGTGTTTAAACACAGTGCTGTGCCAGCTTGCTGTTATACACTAGGGTCTATTCAATTGATCTAAATACAGCCATTATTTAAATAATTAAAAGAATGGATAAAATAACACGTGTGTGTTTGTCTCTTTAGTCTTTAAGAGTAGTGCCTATTTTAACATTTAACCGTGGCAGTATTTAGATCAACTAAATAATGTCTTATTCTAAGCAAATAAGTAGCAATGGTATTATCTGAGTTACGATTCCAAGGATGGAAATCAGACTCCTATTGCATAGCAGTTTCACCCATTGTAGGTTTGATTAGCCCCAGTATATAGGTAGCAAGCTCAGGTATATCTTATTAACCTCAGTGAAACCAGGAATGGATCAAACTGCTATGCAATGGGGGTCTTATTCCATCCCTGAAAGCTTGTAATTCCGACCATACTCTTTGCTTGTGGAATTTCTGATTCCCCTCTCCCGGGTTTGTGTCATACCTGCAGAGGTATCCAGGATATTAAGGGTCAGTTATTTCCAGCATTATATACAGACAATCGAAAATGAAACGTACAATGTGTTGATTTATTTAGGTTGTTTTATGTATAATTTCCTGCAACATTTTTCATGTGTTCACATTCATTTTCATTACCTATGTTTGCATCATGGGGGAGACACTTTGTAACATGTAGACCTTGCATGCAAATTGTTGAATCATAGTGAAGCTTTCCTTAATACAGAAAGTACTTTCAGGCTGGAGCTGGACACATACGTGCAGGGATTGCAAAGCTCTCTGAGTCCACAGGTGATGTACATTCTTTGTATTCTTATACCAGTTATATTTAATATAGTGCAGGCCTGTATACTGTATGAAAAAGACTGCAAGGACAATCTATAGCATGAGAAGCAAGTGCAGTCAAAATGCAGCATATTGATGATGTGGTTTAAACCTGCAAAATGCAGCATATTGATGATGTGGTTTAAACCTGCAAAATGCAGCATACTGATGATGTGTTTTAAACCTGCAAAATGCAGCATATTGATGATGTGTTTTAAACCTGCAAAATGCAGCATATTGATGATGTGTTTTAAACCTGCAAAATGCAGCATACTGATGATGTGTTTTAAACCTGCAAAATGCAGCATATTGATGATGTGTTTTAAACCTGCAAAATGCAGCATATTGATGATGTGTTTTAAACCTGCAAAATGCAGCATATTGATGATGTGTTTTAAACCTGCAAAATGCAGCATACTGATGATGTGTTTTAAACCTGCAAAATGCAGCATATTGATGATGTGTTTTAAACCTGCAAAATGCAGCATACTGATGATGTGTTTTAAACCTGCAAAATGCAGCATATTGATGTGTTTTAAACCTGCAAAATGCAGCATATTGATGTGTTTTAAACCTGCAAAATGTTTAACGTGCAGAAAACCACTAACACTGTGCAGTTGCTATTTTTTAGCCAGCATTTTTGTTTTCCTTTTTTTTTCCCCCATTGGCGATATTTGCATATATTTTAATTGCTCTATAAGAAACCCTAAGTAATCAATATAGCTGTCTTAGCCAAAAAGGTTGGACAGCTCTGATGCAGGACCGTACCTTCCTGTTGCTTTGTTGTTTTTCTAAATTACTGTTGCAATCAATATTCTAGTGGCTGTGCCGTGTAGCAATTTGTAGCTCCCTTGTAATTCCTCTTCCATTTCTGTCTAGCAGCTGAGCGACTTAGAGACCCACATCAGGCCTTACTTGAGCAGCTGGTATGAGGAGTGTGTAATGCACATACAAAGAGTGGTACAGCTGACCCAGGACAAGGTTTCCTTTCTGTTGCATGCTGTGAGTATTCAAATGCATGCCTAATCTAGCAGTTAAATCTATGTTTCTTTTCTTTATTACCCTCGTTGTTGTGTAGTTGCAACTTTTCATTTCCTAATCTGTGCTTTGCTAGCCCAGCAAGCTAATGACCTGTCTGTGCAATGTGTATTGTGTCCACTTAGTGGGTCTGTTTCACTGTGTATAAAGATGCAGCCTGTAAAATGCAACGCCTGCTACCACTGGTCTTGATTCCACATCCTGGAAACGTACATACTGTTTAATTAGGTTTTGTCATATTTAATGTATAGTGATGAAACAATTAACTTCTTTGTATAACACAACAATAAAATAATAACACATTATATACTTCACCTTTCAGGAAACCTGCACATCACTATTTTTTTTTTTTTTTTAAGAATACCAAACTAACACACAGAAAAATAACTTTTATGTTCAAGGCTTTGAGTCACAGTCCCGTGGAAGTCGTAGGAGGAGAAGACAAAGTCAAAAAGGATATCGACAGGTAAAAATCTAAACTTTTTGAGTCCGCAAGAACAGAAATGTCGGGGTTTACGAGATGTCCTCGGATTAAAGGGTTAACTGTCTGTTGCCAGGTTTCTAAACGCAGCCAGTTTCCAGGGTCTGATTCATGAAGACACAACGGCAGCCACTCTGTGTAATGCATTATCAGAGGAGCCCCAGAAAGATGTGACTATAGACTGCAGCCAGCAGCAGCCACAGTTCCTGAACGCAGGTGACGCACGCCATTAGAGATTTACCATCCCTTTGGAATAACCATCATTGTAATATAATAACACATGGTAACTCATATCCTATAATATATCTCATGCAGTGTAATGTGTTCTGCAATGTGCATATGCATGTACAGCTTGCTGTTTCCTGGGTTGCTTTGCAGAGCTTGTGCAGGCATCATGCTTTATGCTCCACATGGAGTGCAGGATGCGCCCTCTAGCCTGGACGTCGCCGGTTCCAGTCCAGGCTATTCCACTGCCGACCGTGGACAGGAGCTCCCAGGGGGCGGCGCACAATTGGCCGAGCGCCGCCGGGGGGGGCGGGGCTTAGGTTGGCCAGGGTGTCCTCAGCTCACCGTGCACCAGCGACCCCTGTAGTCTGGCCGGGCGCTTGTCCTCCGACGCTGTAGCAATGAGGTGGCTGCATGGTGAGTCTGCAGTGGGAAAGAAGCGGTCGGCTGACGGCACGCTTCGTCTTCGTCAGCGCGGGGGTGGTAGCGGTGAGCTGAGCCTAAAAATAATTGGATATTTAAATTGGGAGAAAATACAAAAAATAACTGTTTACTACTGAATTTAAAAAAAAAAGATTTGAAGTGTTTTTAAAATGCCAGTGTCTTACTGAGCTCCTTTCCCTCACAGGCAGTAACCGGTTTTGTGAAAGCTGGGTCCAGGCCTTTCTGAACGGGGCAGACGGGGGCAATCCATTCCTTCTGAGACAGATTCTTGAAAACTTTAAGCTAAAGGTACTATTGTAACAATTAGATAAAACCGACTAACAGTGACCAAAAGTGAAAGGCTTTTATTAAGTTCTGAAAGGGATTGCACTTGTCAATTTGATAAGATGGCAATATTTATGTTGAGTCTTTCAAATACTGCTCATTTTTGTTTGTCAATATTTCTTAAGGACCAGAGAGAAACTCTTAGTTTATTGCATGTTAGCAACAGGTTTTCCAGGCCGTTTGTGTTCTCTATATATGTAAAAGATATGATCATATTTTAAATTGGAGACAATCTTTTAAAGTTGGAATTTGAAATCGTTGGCCCCTTTATGGTGTCATTAGCCTTGTTTTTGGAAATTTCCCAGAACAGGGCTACTTTCCAAAAAAAAAAAAGGGTTGTGCCACTAGAGGGAGTCAAAATGCTGTTGCTTATCCGAGACCTGTGGCCACTGGAATCCATTGCGCTCAGTGGGGTTCACTGATAGAAGAGAAAGCAACATAAATATGAATGAAAATAGCAATCAGCTGATGCACGGGAGGGTAAAATGCGGACACGCTCGTTCTGAACCCAACTCCTGCTGTGCTTCCAGGCAATCCAAGACCTGAACAGCCTGAAGCGGCTCATCCAGCAGGCCGAGATGAACCACTACGCCTTGTTCAGGTGCTACGTGTTTCTGAAGCACTGCGGGAACGGAGACGTGCTCCTGCAGAACGTGAAGGTGGAGCACGCCGAGATGCCGGAAGCGCATAGGATAGTGCAGGTGCTGGAGGAGTTCATGTATGAAGAGGGCTCCACTAGCCTCCAGTAACTGAGCAGGACCCTCTTTGCAAAGGGGAGACTCAAGTGTCTAACCCCCGCAGAACCTAGGATTCCTGCTCCTTGCAATGCTGTGCCATCTTTTAATAAACACTACAAGCTGTCGGGAAGGATGCAGGAACCTGCACCGCAGATGGATTTCATGAATCTAGATTTGTGACTTAAATGTAAAAAAACAAAAAAAAAAACAAAAAAAAAAAAACTCAGATGTCAGATGCTTTTCAGATTTTACATTCCAGAAGACTCCACTGCAGCCCCCGCTCACCCGCCCACCTCTTTACAAGCCTAACTCTGTGTTTCATATTTACTAGCCTTGTATTTATTAACACTGAAGGGCCATTTCGGCACCCTGAAAAGAGAGACAAAGGAGCCGTTACAGAGAAGTGACATGATGCTAAGAGCTCCTGAAGGGCACACAAGGCTTGCACAGCAGATCATTGCTTGCATTCATTACAAATACAAATAGCTGTTTTTGTTGGGTATAAGATCCAGATGAGCTCTCTAGTTGAACTGGAAATAGATGCTGCGACTGTATTAATAAAATAAAGACCCATGAGAAATAGAAAGTGTGATATACTGTATTGTGTATATAATATTGAGTGCGTTACACTGTCATTCATCCCATGTCCTCCGTATTAAAAAATGCCAACATTAAAGATTAAAAATGTCATGCAGTAACTGTTCACTGTGACAAATTGTGTGGGTTTTTTTTGTTCATTTTAAGAATTCTGTTTTGACACATCTTTGTGGTCTGTTTATTGAATCAAACCATAAATGCATTGCTCCACATTTTCTCACAAAGGTTTCCCGTTCCCCCAGATAAAGTGAATTCAGCTGGGCCCTTCCTGTGTTTGAGGATTATGATTAATGACTTCTGTGAACCACGGCACCTAAATCTATCAGTCATGTCAGAGGGCAGACGAATCCATCTTGTTTTTACAAACTCAGTGTTTGAGGAGGAATAATAATAAAAAAATGAAAATAAATCGCAGCAAACCCACATATATTTTCTATGAGCTCTGCAATCTCCTTCTAGATTCTCCAACCACCTCTGAAACTGCATTCGTCCTGAATGTTTTGTTCATGCAAGTTACACAATACCCGGCATTTTCAGCAAACCTCATGCATTTTGGAGCCAAATGGCTGCATATTATTTTGGAACCAAACTTATTTCCAATGCACAGATTTTAATGTTTTTCAATACTTTTTACAGGTACAAAGTCATTATTTCACGTGCTTAATGAGTATAGCTTTCTGTTAACAGTTTCTAGTTAACGATAAAACTTATCAAATGGAATGTGGATAAACCCAAGTTTGCTTGTGTTGAATTCCAATTTTTTATTTTTTTTTCCAGGCTAGTTTTGATTTGTTATTGAAAGCTAGCATATAAGAAATCTTGACCACTGAGGCACGCTGTATCAGCAGACCAGGAACGCAGGAGATTAGATCAAAGTCAGCTCCTTGCAGAGTGCAGCAAAGCCAACGGCTTGCTTTTAGCAGTGACTCTGAATGCTAATAGCCCATTCATATTAGCTATATAATATAAACTATTACTGAGTATCTCTGTGGCCGAGTTTCAATTTACCCACATATATTCATACATATATTCAACACATTATCAAAAAAAGCCTCAAATAAATCAATAAATGAACGGATTTTGTTTTAAAAAAAGGTTTAATTGAAACCAATATTTACATATCAAATCTACAAAATATACATTATATTAAAAAAAAACACATATATCAAACCTGGACCGGTGTTTGGTGATGTGCCATAGCCCTTTTTTCTGGACAGACAGTTCCAAATAATATTATAATTATTGATGTGGGTTTCTTTTTTTTTTTTTTTTAAATATTTTAAGACTGTACAAAATAGTTTTGAATACATGTACAATGATGATACAAGACAGACATTACAATAAGTTAACATTTCTAAGGAAGATGCATTATAATCTAATTCTGATGCCCATACAAACGGTTATTTAAAAAAAAAAAAAAAAAAAAAATATTGGACACAATAAGGCTATCAGGTATCTATCTTTCTGAATCATGCCCTCTCCCCCCCCATCAGATAACACAACCCTCCATCGAGTGCTCATTTCAACCGCACAGTTAGAAATTCAGTAAGAATAAGATTATAGAAGAAATGTTATCAATCGCCACACAAAGACAGTTTAAATCAATCATTTCTGAGCTCTCTTTACACCAGACTGTGAGATCAGCTCCCAGTAGCCAGGCCTGATTACTGTGAAGCTTCACCATGCACACCAAGGATGAAGTCTCGGATTGCCATTAAAAAGAGGACACATGTGACACACTAATGCTGTGCCTGCTGCTGTCGTCTTTTCCTGAATGCGGTACATCCATTAACAGGTGCAGCAGCACTGCGCAGGACTGAAAATGAAACGTAACCATTACCTGCAGTAATAAAAATCATACCGCTTCAGAAAGCTCGCCTGACTATTACTGAGCTTATTTTCCAGCACAGTACTGTACTGTTGTATATTTGATTAAGTGTACCTGATGTACTTTAATAGGTATTTCATGTGCTTTAAGATTTGGTAGGGATTAGTATATTATTTCACTTGCAGAACAGACAGAGGTTTCGAAGGTAACTGTATCTTTTAAATGGCAAACCATTTAAATAGGAGAATGATTCAGTTAGGAGTACGTTTATGTTTTGCGGGAAAATTTCAAAAACAGCAAAAACAAAACTGCACTCTTTATAAAACAGCATTATTTACTGAATACAAACGTCACTTAAATAACAACCCCTCCCACGCCCAAACAAGAGGTGCAAGCGATAAAAAAAGGACAAACTCCTTCAATTACATTCTTCTAAGGTTAAGACAACTGCATCTCGTATTCAATTCACAAGGGCCCCCCTTATAACAGTTTACTGTGCTATACCACAGTGGAAGCCTAAATGCACGGTACAGCACAGGTGAGCACAGCAGATCACACAGGAGTATGGCAAAGCTACAAAAAGCAATTATTAATCATTAAAATCAGCATTAAATGCAATTCAGTGTGTATGGAAAAGCATCAAGAGGATCATGCACATTTACTATGGGAAACTGATAGAAGGGCTGATCAGAGAGAGAGGCATTCAACACAATTCTGATTTCATATCGCCTACGGTCTACAATACACTTCATTGCATTACAATACATTCCTAGACGCATTCCGTACACAGATAGAACACTGGCTTACATTTTTGGCAAATCACTTACAATAGTTTAGAGGTCGAAACTGCACTTCATACAAAATGATATCATTATATAAGGAATAATGTGCACCCCACTGTACCTAATAAGGCTGTCACTCCATCAAGGGGCTGTGGTGCTGTGATAAACTACAACGGTGACTGAGCAGAACGAAATGTTTCCTGTCTTTCTAACTGTAGTTCTGACGCAGGTTACCATGTGACAATAAGACTGACAGACTCTGGAGTTTATAGGAAGCTCATCAAAAGAAATAATTAAGACAGATACCACTCTTGTAGTTTGAAAAACATACAGCACTTTTCACTATCATGCATCTTACAGTTTCATCCCTTGGCCACTGCGCATAAGGACTGATGAGACCAATTCTGCACACTGAGATACGGTAAGCAACTAAGGGCTGGGTCTGAGATGAGCATTTCTTTGATTTGCAGAATTGCACAATGCATTCCTGTTATTAGAGGACAGCACATTATACTGTATTAAACAGAGTTCAGGAAGTTTTCTTTCCATGATACCGTATATATACAAATTTAATTCATCTGTAGTCCCCCCCACCCTCCAAAAGGAGGCGCCAAAGCCTCCCCCTCAGCACGACGGTAGAGCGTGGCGGATATTTGAACAACCTACTTCTGCATGGATCTGTTCAGTGATTTATTTTTTTTGGCATTACTTTGGAATCCAGTAATGTTTAACATGTAAACAGGCTGTACAAACTGTACACAAAAGTCACGATGCTCACGGGCACATCTTTGTTCTGTTTAGTTTATGCAAAGACACCTTCCGTGTTAGAAAACGTACCCACATTAAAGTCACGGCCCTTCCCCAAGCAGGTCCAGGCAGGCTTGGCCATGCCACACTTTGCCCACACGAGTGCGTGCCAGCGCTGGTGTTTGACCTGGCATCTCCGACGGCAGCCTGGGTCTTCAGGGAAGGGGAGGCAGCCGGAGCTCCAGCAGGCTGTAGGCGAAGATGTTCCAGAAGACGGCAAACAGAACGAAGACGATGTAGACTAAGATGAAGATCCACCAGAGCGACTGCTCCTGGAGCCTCTGCTCGTAGTTCCTGAGGACCACCACCCCCAGCGTGACCCCCACCGCCACCCCGCCCAGGTGGGCCACGAAGCTGGGGTTGGGGCAGGGCGGGTAGACCGAGGGGTAGAAACGCAGCCACACCGCTCTCCCGAACTCCGCACTCACTGCACACAGATAGGAAGAAGCTTGTTATCACTGATCGTGGGGGGCGGCTGTCTCTTTAACTAGCTTTATTAATCCTGGTGTGTAATAATCAATCCTGGTGCTTACACGGTAATACACTGACGTTCTGCACACTGCTTGGTTATCACTATTTTGATGATCTAAACCATGGTGGTGTTTAGATCCGTCACCGCTGATGTCAATTGGATGGACTCCATAGCGATTCACAGCTAGTAAAAAAACAACCTTCCAGAATTGTGCAATTTTAAATTTTTGCACATGCATATTACACTTAAAAAGCTTTGAAAACAGTACTGTGTCTTCTTTTATATTGAACGTGATCCTGAACTGATGTCAGTTGAGTTCAACCTTCAAAGAGTGACTTTGTGTTCATTTTTCCATGGCTATAGCTTTACATTTTCACAGATTTCTCAAAGACAAGATCCCCTTTGTACTACTTTAAAAAAAATATTTTGGGAAAGCTAACCATCTGAAAATTGCATCAGTGCTTTATTTAGTGTGAGACAAGTATAAATACAGCAGCAGTTCCCGGTTACCGGTGCAGATGCCCTGAAGCAGAGAACTGGCCCACTTACCTGTTTCACTTGGAGGACATTCACAGCGAGACAGTCACATTTTTTTTTTTCTTTCATTAGCACTCTGCAAGCAAGTTAAACCAGTGTAGTGGAAGCGTTCTGAATTTGCGTGACCATTAGTCTTTTGGAATTTAATTAAAAGATTTCAGCGTGGCTAGGACATGATTAGCGTGGGAATAAGGTTCTCGATATCAATAAAAAATGGAATTGATTACAACCATTTTTTTGTAATAATATGTAATTACATTTGCATTTCATCCACAGAGTGTATCCGACAATACCCCTACGTACCATTCAGATCCCAAGAAAATACTTACTGCAAAGCAATGCAGCCCCCATGCGAAGCAGTTTAAATTGGCACTTCATTCCTGACCAGTTCTGACAACAGAAAAGAAATGCACATTACGGCATTGTATTTTCTCTTTTAACAGTTGTATATACACTTTCATTAGAGCTGTCATCCTAATTACAGTTCGTAAATCTACATGCAGTAAACGGCAGAGCCACACAATGCTATGCCTGCGATCAATCATGTAGCGTGAATGCAGCATGGAGATGTTTTGTTGGTTTGTGTTTGCATTTCAATGCAGCTGAAGCCCAGTGAAACAGCTTCAGAGGGAAGAGTTCATGAGGGGCTAGAAAACCGTTTTCTACAGTGATGTAATCAGAGAGGGTGATCGGAGAGAAGCCTGTCCTCACGCATGGATAAGAAAACTGGGCCCACACTTCAGGCAAATTAGGAACGTCATTCATAGTTTGCAGAGACACGATTACTTCAGGACCCTCGTTGTTATACAGAAATAGGAGCCAGGACGGGGGCGCTGGTCTGCGTTGTATGAAACGTGTTTCAAAGTGTTTGGCCGCCACTTTTTTTTTTTACTAAATGCACGCTTTCCTGTAGGGATCGGGCGCTCTGTCTTATCTGAGGATCCATTAAGCCCTGGGAGGAAAGACAAAGCTTAAATGTTTAATGAGAACGGAAACTAGAGACCAGGCTTTGCCAGGAACAGCCCATTATAGTGGAAACAAACCTTCTTCAAGGTTAAAACTACAAAGGAAGTGACAGCAAGCGACGCAGCTGGGGATCAAAGCCTTTCTTCTAGGGATCAGCTTGTTTATTTAAAAGGAAACCATTTATAGAACAGGAACCAAAATGACCTGTCTCTGCTGAACAGCACTGGAGTGCGAACGACAGCACTTAAAACAGCAGGAACAATAATAATAATAATAATAATAATAATAATAATAATAATAATAATAATAATAATAATAATAATAATAATAATAATAATGTCTCGTGAGGCTGACAAACACCTGCACTCATGTTTTTAAAGAAGCTACACTCCAATCCTAGTGGATTTTGCCAGAGACAGACAATTAGGTGTGTGTGTGGCTTCTTACTACAGACAGGGAGTGTCAGGAGCAATAAAGCAATCTCACTTCAAAGCATTTTCTTTTTTCTCAGTTGTACTGCAAATGTGTGGAAATTGCATTTATATGGCCATTTGAAATAGAGTTATGGCAGCGCCATAAGGTTTGATTAAATTGAGGCCAGGTGGGTGTGAAAGTGGCTTACATTACAAACGCTGTAGGAGCAACGCTAAGTATGGAGGACAGCTAGGGGCTGGAATGCTGCCAGCAATCAACCAGCATAGCGGAGGTGTTTAAGAACTATTGGTTTGCTGGACTCTTAGGTAAAGCTATAAGGAGGGGATAAACTTCAATTTCCGGATCACTGGACTCTCACCATGACGATGTTGGCGAGGTGGGCGGAGACGAGAGCGTAGACCCCTCCCGATGATCCCACCACCGGGGCCGTCATGTCAGCCACCGACACGGCCAGGGAACCTGCAGGAACGAGCACAGCGCTGTGAGACACGAGCGAGGCACAGACTGCTGAGCAAACACACCAGCATCAGCACTGCCACTCACAAGCGCAGGAGAGAGGGAGAGAGGGGGCCTGCAGAGAGAGAGAGGGGGAAACTGCAGAGAGATAGAGAAGAGGAGAGAGGGAGGGAGAAAGAGGGGGAAACAAGAGAGAGAGAGAGAGAGAGAGAGAGAGAGAGAGAGAGAGAGAGAGCAGGGGAAACTACAAAGAGAGAGAGAGAGGGGGAGGGGAGAGGGGGCCTGTAGAGAGATAGAGAGGGGGGAGAGGGGGAAACTGCAGAGAGATAGAGAAGAGGAGAGAGGGAGAAAGAGGGTAAAACGAGAGAGAGAGCAGGGGGAAACTACAAAGAGAGAGAGAGAGGGAGGGGAGAGAGATGGACCAAATAAATCAGCCAGTTGCATACACACACACACACACACACACACACACACACACACACACACACACACACACACTGACACACACAGACACACACACACAGACACACACACACAGACACACACACACACACACACACACACTCACACACACACACACACACACACACACACAGACACACACACACACACACACACACACACTGATACACACACACACACACACACTGATACACTCACACACACACACACACACACACACACACACACACACACACTGATACACTCACACACACACACACACACACACACACACACACACACACAGACATACACACACACACACACACACACACACACACACACACACACACACACACACACACACATTCGGCGAATGGTCCCTAAGAAGACATCATAACCATATTACTGCGTAGCAATTTGTAGTACAGCTAACACACTGTAATAAAAAAAAAAAAACACATAAAATACTCGGCATGGGATTCTGTGTTAGCAAACAGAGGTAGAAGAAATGTACTGCTGTATTAATCCCATGGGGGAATAAAAACATTTATTCAGGTCAAAAACATTTATATGTGTTGCCAGTTCCTAATTCCTGGAATGCCTGCAGTTCACTACAATAAAGCATGCCGAATATACAGTATACACATGGGAACAAAACATGCCAAAGTCCAAAAGGGAAATACAACACTAGGTTCTAGAACAAGGAATATGAACACTCTGCATGACAACTGAAAGGAGTTTTTTTGCATTGTATTACAGTAAAGTGATATGTCGATGATGAAGTACAACTCAATGCTGCTTCACTGCTGACTCTACTAGGAATAATGACAGTTACTGTATGTAGGGGCTTGCTTGTAACACACCGGCTTGAGAACCGAACTGAAAAATATTATCATAATCCTTAAAAACCACATCAATTCACAGCGACGAGATGATTCTGCCTGCAGTCGTCTAGACGCTTCTGTGCAAAACAGCAATTGTTTGCAAGACGGGGTTTTATGATTGTAAGGTTCCTGAGACTAATGGGAAGTTGATCTCTGATATCCAGGCAATGCTGTAGGTCCTCTAATGCTGAAACTGGCTGTGAACGACAAGTAAAGACCTGTGACTATTCCCTTTGAATCCTGGAATGAGCATCTTAACACACCCTATCTACTGTTTTACTGACATGCCAACGTGTTTGATAACTCATGTGCAACAAAAACAAGAAGGTGGTACTGGGAATAGTAAATGGCTCATATTACCTACATTCCCAGCTAAACAGAGAACTGACTTCGGTATGAACAGGACTGTGGTGTAAAGATGTAAATGTACAGAGAGAAACAGTGCTAGGCAACGGCTCTCCAATCAATCTCTCCCAATCTCTTTCCCCGATAAGGCTTTCACTCTATCCTGTATCCAAATCTTAAAGGAATTCACTGCATGCTTGAATTCACTGCATATATATATATATATATATATATATATATATATATATATATATATATATATATATAAATAAATGGGCATGACAGTGGATCAATATGTAATTAAAACAGAGGTGGTGTTGGGTAGGCAGGCGGAGGGGTGTGTGGTGAAGGACGAAGCGAATCTCAGCCCTGACCCCTTGCAGCCTGACTGCTTCATTACAGGCGCTTGATTTATTGCTTATTTTTCAGTTTTATACCGTCATTTATTTTGTAAGTTCAGCGGCACGGCTGGCTGTCAAATTGCCTCAATGTTGTACTTCAGTGAGCAGCTTTAAACACACGAGAGGGGCGCTGAGTCCCCTGCAGTAGAGAACACTGATACTGCACTGAGCAGCTTTAAACACACGAGAGGGGCGCTGAGTCCCCTGCAGTAGAGAACACTGATACTGCACTGAGCAGCTTTAAACACACGAGAGGGGCGCTGAGTCCCCTGCAGTAGAGAACACTGATACTGCACTGAGCAGCTTTAAACACACGAGAGGGGCGCTGAGTCCCCTGCAGTAGAGAACACTGATACTGCACTGAGCAGCTTTATACACACGAGAGGGGCGCTGAGTCCCCTGCAGTAGAGAACACTGATACTGCACTGAGCAGCTTTATACACACGAGAGAGGCGCTGAGTCCCCTGCAGTAGAGAACACTGATACTGCACTGAGCAGCTTTATAAACACACAAGAGGGGTGCCGAGTCCCCTGCAGTAGAGAACACTGATACTGCACTGAGCAGCTTTATACACACGACAGGGGCGCTGAGTCCCCTGCAGTAGAGAACACTGATACTGCACTGAGCAGCTTTAAACACACGAGAGGGGCGCCGAGTCCCCTGCAGTAGAGAACACTGATACTGCACTGAGCAGCTTTATACACACGAGAGGGGCGCTGAGTCCCCTGCAGTAGAGAATATCAGCTGGGCAGACCTTTCTTACAAAACTCCCCATAGCTCTCGGTCAATACCAATTGCGTTTAAAAAGACTGTTGTTGGAAATGTATTTTATTATGATTATCACCCCCCCCCCCCCCCCCAAGACGGCCTCTATTGAATCAGGAGTTTCTTCCATTGGGTTTCAGGATTGTGGTGCACTGACGCCCTAGTGAATGCTGTTTATTATAATTTAAAATAACTATTTCAATTGGCCTGGTGATTCAGGGCCATCTGTCCTTCCTGTGCATCTGTTACATGACTAACCAAGCAGGCAGAGAGTGACAGTGACCCTGCCTATTGGGTTAGTCATACACTCCAGCCTTTGAAATCGATTACAGCCCCAGTCCTGGATTCTACAGTAATTGCCATCCATTTCTGCTTGTACTGAGCATGCACACTGTTCACGGATGATCGCTGCAACCTAATGATTTGTCAGCGTTGGGGCTAAACAACGAAAAACAAGCTGTATAAAAGACATTTGGTCTAGGCATGAGAGAGGCTAAGGTGCGATATCACACTAGAGCCCGAAACACAGCCATTCGGGATCATAAACAACAGATCAGAGGCTGTTCCTCTGCTTAGGTGACAGCAGAGTGGTAACTGTGAGTGTCGAGTGTGCGCATGGAACTGCTGAGTGTGGAAATTCACTGAGATCCAGTGAAAATAAAGGCTTGGCTGCCCCACCTACAAAAAAGGGAAGGTGTTCTCATACCATTCCCAAGAGAGTTGGAACAGATTGCCAGTGGCTTTGGGAAATATACAGCAGATTCATGTTTAAGACTGTGTGTCATTGTTTTACTCTAACCAATCTCACAGCTAGTATCGATTATCTTGCCTGTTTTGGGCTATTTGATTGGTTGTGAGGTAGATGGTCTAATTTGGGTAATAGGGGTTCTGCCAAAATAAATAAATAAAAGCAGCTTGGAGTGCAGGGTCCTGGTTGTGAGCTCTGGAGGTCTGGTCCCCCTAGTCAGGGCCTACCTGCCAGCACTCCGGAGATGTAAAGGAAGCCGATCCGCAGGGCCCCGTGCACCATCTCCAAGGGAACGCCCACCAGCAGCTGCAGCAGCACGTTCAGGGTGAGGTGTTCTATCCTGGGACAAAGAAATTACAATGAGCCCGCGGAGCACAGTGAGGATCCTGGGGACCACAGTGTGGAGGGGCGGGAGGGGGCATTCTGTCGAAAAAAGCACCACTGGAAAAATAATTTATAAAGGGGCCAATTAATTAAAAAAAAAACATGCACCAGTACAATATGTTAAAAATAATTTTTAAAAAAATTGTTAAGGGCCAAAATAACACCTTAAAAGGGAGTGCACAATCAGACGCTTCTGCTCACCCCTAGCCAGGCTTCTCATACTCTGTGTGAAGCGGTCGCAATTCTCTGAAATGAACCCCATTACAGCAGGGGAGGGGGGGGGGGGGGTTGCTAGAGGAGGAGATTAAACCCCTTTCCTGAGAAGATGGAATAATCTCAAGATTTTAAATTCCTTTTGTTTTCTTTTATTTTACTGAAGACCTATAAATAGAGAGAAGCAGGGGGCGAGGTATTTATCAGAGAGAAGATGAAGCAGGGGGCGAGGTATTTATCAGAGAGAAGATGAAGCAGGGGGCGAGGTATTTATCAGAGAGAAGATGAAGCAGGGGGCGAGGTATTTATCAGAGAGAAGATGAAGCAGGGGGCGAGGTATTTATCAGAGAGAAGATGAAGCAGGGGGCGAGGTATTTATCAGAGAGAAGATGAAGCAGGGGGCGAGGTATTTATCAGAGAGAAGATGAAGCAGGGGGCGAGGTATTTATCAGAGAGAAGATGAACCACAGGGGAGAGCTGGCCCCAGGGAGGCGGAGGTCATGTATACTTTGTCTGTATTTCTCTGTGATTTAACCCCTTAAAGACCAACACGGGGTCCAGTTGCTGCTGCTGGTGGACACTGGGCAGTTGCGTTTTGGAGTGGCTAGGCTGCTACAGTTTAGCAATGAGAACTGTTATAAGCACTGGTGTTTAAACAGTGTTAGGTTGTGCCGACAGTGGTGGTTCCCTCACACACATCCCTTTGTGCAGATGACAGATACCCCTGTGTGTGTGTGTGTGTGTGTGTGTGTGAATTACAAATCCCATTCAGACAAAACACAGGCTTCACGAGATTTCCAATTTCCAAGACTTCCGGACATCCCCAACAGTTAGGAACCAAGAGAAGAGCCATCCAAATGAAATGCATGGATCAATTTACACAGCCAAGTGTTTAGTCCAAACTGTCATTTACAAGCTGGGCAACAGATTTCAGCATTGTAAATTTAAACTGCAAAAGAAGACACACACACACACACACACACACACACACACACACACACACACACACACAGACACACACACACACACACACACACACACACACACACACACACACACACACACACACACTGCCTCTAGATCAAAGCTATATAAAACAAAATATAAGTAAATATTCCTTGTTTCCTAGCACGCCTGAACTAGAACTAAATATATTCTATTCTGCAAGTACAGAGGCACAAGATAAATCTTCAGAGGAGAATAAAGCAATTGAAAGGTATAAAACGAGTGGTGTCTTTCTAGTTTTATACAGCTAAAATGAATACAGTTTTTGTCTGGAAATTTCCTTGGCTTTAAAATATAGGCTCAGTTATGCTACTCCTATGATACAGAAACCAAGTCATGCCTTTTAAACCAATCCCCCACAACAAAGCCGAAGTGGCTCATTATGAGGAGCCACAGAAACTTCTATCTACACAACTTCTTCAGCTTCTTCACCCTCCCACCCCGCTGTAGCTGGTATGCTTAATTCACAGCAAAACCTGGAATGGTTCAAACTGCTGTGCAATCGGAGTCTTATGAAGCTCACAATAAAACCTGGATGGGCTCTGACTGCCCTGCAACAGCAGCCCTCCTCTCATGCCTGTAAAGACTGCCGTAAGCGTGCACTCACCCTGCGTGCATGAAGATGTAGCTGAGGTAGCGCCAGGCCTGCGCTCGCAGCTGGGGGTGGTACACCAGAGGGTTCCTCAGATACAGCGGGTGAGACACCTGGAGGACCCACCGGTCCAGCAGCAGCCCATAATAAACAAACACAGCCACCTGAGAGGGAGCAGAGGAAGGACAATCAGTGCCCGGGTAGCAGACTGTCGCCTAGCAACAGAGAATCTATATAGCTGTAGAGTTGAGTGCAGGTCTTCATTAATAGAGCATATATACAAGTGACTGCCAGGTATACAGAGGATAGGCTGTGTACTAAATGGCACCGCCTGCAATTAATGAACCAAAAACAACAGACAGTCATAGTTACTGAACTAAACCACAACTCATGTGCGCTCCCCATTTGTTTCTTGTTAATCTTACAAGGCCATAGGGAGTAACCTTTACATCACTGCAACAGCTTAGTTATTAATCTGCCCTCCTTGTAAGCGAAAACATATCCCTCTGCCCACAAGGTGAATGTAAATAAGATATAACCAAAAATGACAATAATAATAATAATAATGCTATTTAAAATGTCTACTCTGAGCTGGTAGGTCAGCCCGACTTGCCTCCACGATGGTCACGACGATTATGAACCAGGGCGGGGGGCAGCCGGTGTAGCTGTCGTAGTACCACTTGCGGTCCATCTCTCGGGGGAGGGTCTCGAAGGCGACGTGGCGGACGAGGCGCTGGGAGACGCTCAGGCCGGGTTCCTCCAGCAGGGCGACGCTCTTCCTCTGCCGGCTGCCCTGCAGGATCGCTCTCCGGAAACTGTTTGAGCGCTTGTTACTCATCTGAAAAGGAAATAAACTAAACAATCAGCTCCGTGTCACTGTGCTTTACGAAGCCTTGCCATGCCACTGTAAACTTCTACAGCAGTGGGGATACTCTCTATGCTCCTCATAGTTCATAGTGCTCGCTATAGACAGCCCTTCTTTTTGCCCAGGACTGTAAAGTGAAATTGAGAGAGACATCCTGGCTGTATCAATCATCAGGGCCCAAATAATTCTTCTGTTTCAGTATTCAGTTCAGTACACTGATGTTTAATTTTCTCCTGCCACAATCACCGTATCATGTTTTTTGTTTCTTTTTACAGAACTGTCTTGTCAAGAACAGTGCAGAGTTATTTTGAAGCTATTCCACATTGTGCCGCACAGCCGTCTGCCTGGGATCTGAAGACACCTGCTCGTTGACTGCTGTCAGGGACCTAACTCTACTTTCTCCTCTCCAATTCCACCCCTGGATGAACAGCTCAGGCTGAATCTTTCACTCAGCATTCAGCAACTGCAGTCTCTCTGAGATATGTAGAGCACCAAAAATAAAAAGTTAAGGGCTACTTTCTCAAAGCTATTTTACTCCAAATTGTATTTTCAGAAAGTAGAAACACACCCAATACCAAACCAGATTTCGAAGCTTGTAAGTAGTTGCGGTAATGATGATTTTGAGTAAATGGCTTTGAGGATCAAGCCTTAAAGGAGGCTGTGTGGTCCAGTGGTTAAAGAAAAGGGCTTGTAAACAGAAGGTCCCCGGTTCAAATCCCGGCTCAGCCACTGACTCATTGTGTGATCCTGAGCAAGTCACTTAACCTTCTTGTGCTCTGTCTTTCGGGTGAGACATAATTGTAAGTGACTCTGCAGCTGATACATAGTTCACACACCCGAGTCTCTGTAAGTTGCCTTGGATAAAGGTGTCTGATAAATAAACTAATAATAATAATTAAAATCAATTAAACAACAAGATTTATTCCAAACACCTCCTTCACGTGTTGAACAACAATGCAGCTCACACTCAACGCGGGCTTTTACTCAAGAGGTACGCCGCTGGTAAAATGCAGAGCATTATCATTATGGTTGGTTTGATTGTCTTGAAAATGATGCGTTTGCTGGAGCCTTCCCTATTGTAAAAGAGGTCTTTGATATCAACGTGCTTGTTGTTATCTTTTATTTTAAAACATTTGTTTTTATTAATTGTTGTTAGAACTGAATTGAAAATGTGCATTTCTTTAACAACATTGTATTCTGGCACCAAAAGATGAAAGCAGGTTTTTAATTAGCTTTGAGAGGGAGAGGCACTTACGCATGAAGTGCTCAGCAGGCTTGTTCAGAAATGTTTTTGGGTTTTTTTGATACGTCTGCCAACAGCACTGGCAGCCAAGTTAATGAAGGTGTGAATTGAAAAGGGTATTTCTCCCCTTCCTACCATCTGCTCTCAATACGCTGTAAATAAATACATGGGGACGTTTTTTTTTTATCTTACACCTTTCATGGGAAACAGCCATCCTGTTTTACCTGCTAAACTGCCGTCTATCCCAGTGCATTTGGAGAATTCTCAACTCATTTTGCTTTCAATACTCAAAAAGATGTATTTATTAAGCAACAGCCTGAACAATGAAAACACAGCACAGTGTCGATCCTCAACACGTTTCTCAGGAGTCATGCACCTGATGAGGCAGTGGTCCTTTCAAAACAGATGCTATAGATTTCATAATTGTGGAAGATTATTAATAGTGAAAATATCGGATTTGTAGGCAAGTGTACAAGAACACCAAGGAAACATGGAAATCTAGCTCTCCAGTATTTTCTATATTGATCAATGTATTACATATATAAGGAGGCTGTGTGGTCCAGTGGTTAAAGAAAAGGGCTTGTAACCAGGAGGTCCCCGGTTCAAATCCCACCTCAGCCCCTGACTCATTGTGTGACCCTGAGCAAGTCACTTAACCTCCTTGTGCTCTTTTGGGTGAGATGTTGTTGTAAGTGACTCTGCAGCTGATGCATAGTTCACACACCCTAGTCTCTGTAAGTCGCCTTGGATAAAGGCGTCTGCTAAATAAACAAATAATAATAGTGTCAGATCAATGTATTACATATATAGTGTGTCAGATCAATGTATTACATATATAGTGTGTCAGATCAATGTATTCAACTCCAGAGCCACGCGAACGCTCCACAGGGAGTGTAAAGCAGCATGTCGCTCTTTTCACCACAGTTGGGTGTGTGTTACTGAACACATACTGCCATGAATGCCCTTTCTTGGGGTTATTTTAATTAAAAACCCTCAACATTTTGTCATCGCTATCCATTAAGGCATAGGAAACTCTTGAGAGTTCAAAGCGCTCTCTCTCTCTCTCTCTCTCTCTCTCTCTCTCTCTCTCTCTCTCTCTCTCTCTCTCTCGCTGCTCTTCACAGAAAATAATAGTCGTTGATACTGATGGATTGCATCCTAGGAACTGGATGATGAAACGGCAGCCCTACACTCTCTTCACATGAACACAAAGACGTGCCACCCTCGTTTTCAAATCCGATGTGAAAGCCACAGGGCTTCAACGCAGAACAATAGCCACTGAGACCCGCTACACATTTCTCATCCTCCTCCACATCTCCCGACGCTCTCAAGGCTTGGAGAGGCAAATACATAATGTTATTAGGGTTTTAATGAAACATTTTCTGCACACAGAGGAATGCCAAGAAGGAATTCCTCTTTTCAGAACAACGGCACTCTGAAATTGCTGTCCCTCTCAATTTGGATCAACAGGCGCTATCAAGTCTGGAGAGAATTGCACGGTCTGTGGGCAAGTTTCTTATTAATAATAATAATAATAATAATAATAATAATAATAATATTATTATTATTATTATTATTATTATTATTATTATTATTATTATTATTATTATTATTAATGTTTTCCACTTACCAAGCTGTTTTTTGACTGCAAAGATTTATAAAATATACAATGATCCACCCTGTATGGTACCCAAATAAAACACCCATGAGGACTTGAAAGCTAATGTATCCTTGCAGTTCTACTGCAATTAACTCAATTGCTTGGATGATCACGACTAACATGGTAAGAATTATCTCCAGTAAGATTGTCTACAATAAAAAAAAACAGATTACTTTTTTATTCAATAACTATTAAGCAATCTGTGCAAGTTGCATAAACTTAGCCCAAGAAGCTAGGTTAACACTCTGAAGTTGTCTCTCGCTAGTTTTCTAGCATGCGTAATACAGGCTGATTTGCACTGGCGTGCATGTGAACCCTACCTCATTCTTCCCTATATTACAGTAAGCAGTGTCCAGCACTAACCAGATTGACGAAGTCCTGGTAGCAGATCCTCCCGTCCGCGTTGCTGTCAGCCAGGGCCAGGAGCACCGCAAGCTTGTGGGGGTCCAGCTCCGAGCCGTGCGTGTTCAGAAGGCTCCGGAACTGCTCCGTACTGATGTAGCCCGAGTTCTCAGGGTCAAACTGGACAAACAGAAAACACAGCACTCTCAAAACATGCTGCACAGACATGCACAGGACTGCACAAACAGAAAGCACAGCACTCTCAAAGCATGCTGCCCAGACATGCACAGGACTGCACAAACAGAAAGCACAGCACTCTCAAAGCATGCTGCCCAGACATGCACAGGACTGCACAAACAGAAAGCACAGCACTCTCAAAGCATGCTGCCCAGACATGCACAGGACTGCACGAACAGAAAGCACAGCACTCTCAAAGCATGCTGCCCAGACATGCACAGGACTGCACAAACAGAAAGCACAGCACTCTCAAAGCATGCTGCCCAGACATGCACAGGACTGCACGAACAGAAAGCACAGCACTCTCAAAACATGCTGCCCAGACATGCACAGGACTGCACGAACAGAAAGCACAGCACTCTCAAAGCATGCTGCCCAGACATGCACAGGACTGCACAAACAGAAAGCACAGCACTCTCAAAGCATGCTGCCCAGACATGCACAGGACTGCACGAACAGAAAGCACAGCACTCTCAAAGCATGCTGCCCAGGAATGCTGCATGTAATAGACTGGCTGGAGTGGAAACCTGCCCCCTCCCCCTCATTGTGAGGGTATATAGCCCCTCTAGAGAGATATACAGTAGCTGCTCCATATGGCAGTGTCAGGATGTCCATACTGTATCAGGGTTAGGGTGTCTGCACCAATGTGTTCATTTTTCACAAATCATCTTCACCACAGCTCACTCCTGCCAGGAAGCTTTTGTGACTTAAGCAACAATGAAGTGGAGAGTAAAGTCACCAGGGGAGAGGGTGAAGTGCACAGCAAGTGCTGCTGTTACAGAGAGACGCGAGGGTGGAGTGCACAGCTGCTGTTACAGAGAGGCGCACAGATTTCCAGAGATCGTTTGGGGCTATCGGTTTCCGAGTTGTTTTAATTAGATGTGCCTAATTAATGTTGTAATTAAGAGCAGAATTCAGAAACTGGGCTGCAGGATACAATATGACTGGAATGCAGAAAAGCAGAGATACAAATGGAGTGATCACAATGGCTTTAATTTATAGCCACACACCTGACAGGTAGGGTTGCATTACAAGCACATGCATGTTCTCCGTTGTATTGGAAGGCTTGTTTGGTTTTGAATAATGAAGCGTTCTCAACGCATAGATTACGTATATTATCTGATTATCGATATTCGATTAGGAAACTGGTCCTGTGCGCTGAACCCTGTCTGGTGGGGATCAGGCTGTCAGGCTTTACTGGGTTACCCCCATTGAGGGTTATCACCTTTAGGGCATAAGCTGCTCAGCACAGCCCTCATTTGTCTGGAGGAAGGCTTCCTTCCTTAGGGGAACAACAATCTGCTGTTTGTCCTGCAGTCTTGCAGCCCATTGTTTGGTGCCTCCTCCAGTCATGTGTTCATTGCTCTGCTGTAATCAGCATTGCCACAAAACACCATGAAGTGCAACAATGACTGCAGTCATGCGATAAATACATCTTCAATCAAGACACAACCTCCAGCTACAAAACTGTAACAAAAAACTCTCCAGGGTTACACTTTGCACGCCACTATGTCTAGCTGCACTGCACCCACTGCTTAATAACAGTTTATAAAATCAGTATACACCTTGTCTTGGTAACAATAATATTTAGAATAAATACAAATGCCTCTTTCATGCTGTTTTCATTACTAACAACACACACACACCCCCACCCACAAACGCTGAGAGATAAACGCACTGGAATTTCAAGTTCAAGGCTGAGAGCGGAGAGCAGGACAATCTGAAAGAAGTTAACCGTGAGGATTGCGAAACACAGACACGCAATACAATCCCTCTCAGCTTTGCAGACCAAATGCGGGTCACTAACCTTTTCTCGGAGAACGTCCAGAATTTTTTCCTTGGCCCGCTTGGTTTCCCTGAAGTTCTTCTTGGCAGATGGAGGCCTAGTGGAGTGCCCTGGCGCTGTGCCCTAGCAGAGTGCATTTAGGAAACTTTCACTCCAGTTATGATGAGAAGCCTCTGCAGCACACCACCACCACAACCCAGGCAGATGAGCCGTGACCTCGCCCCTCCCTTCATACTCGGATGAACATTGTACAGTCAACAGGCTAACTGCTGGGGAAGGGAAGGAGGAAGCCCCCAAACAATGGACCACTAACTGCAATTTCATGCTAGGTTTCCCCAGCCCTTTCCTTGCAATTGCTCATTACTCCCTTGATTTCACACTGCGTACTTAAAGGGAGCTTTGGGACAGACCTATCAGGGCTCTTAAAAATAAGATAATGATCTGAATTATCGGAAATAAGAGAGAAAAAAATGGATCTTATGTACATGGTAATGTTTTTTTACTTCTCTGATATACAGATATACTTCTTAATAAATTATTAATTCCATAAGGAAAAGCCTAAAAGTTTGTAATGAACTGTTTACCACAGAACAATCACAGGCGTTCATAATGGCAGTGCAGGAACAGAGGATGGAATTACATGCTGGGGAATCATACACACACAAAACCAAATCAAACATGGATTTATTTTTCCTGTGGCCTCCCAAACATGATACCGTATATCAGTACCATAGATCAGTTAAATACTACACCGTTACTGTTCTATGATTCTTTTATATTATATCCAGATAATCTTGAAATCATCGTGGTTATAAAACAATGGGTCAGCTATTGTTTGGAAGAAACTACCACAGACACTCTAATAGAGTAAGGAAAGCAATTTAGTCTCTAACCATTATTCTCATTATGCAAATCCTTCACCACAATGCCCATCTGAAATGGGTGGCTGCACTCTGAATCAGGAGGCTCCCAGGTTTTACTGTGAAACAAAGGGAACGAGGTCTTGGGAAGATGCAGATCTTTGTGTCTGCTCAGCCATGTTTACGACACACTGTTGACATGCAAACCTCCCAGACTGGAGTTCAAACGTTGACGAACTGCAGTCACCTGTTCTAAATACAAGACGTTAGTGGATTTAATACAGCCAGAAACTGCAAAACGAGCAGAGTTCACACAATTTATTTTCTAAAATGAAAACGACGAGCCGCACAGGCAACTTAAACAGAAAGTTCAAATACGGTCTCTAAAACGAACACAGCAGCAGTAATTACCAACCTCCTACTGGCATTCACAAACCCAGTACCGCTTTTATCAGACTGAAAACACACCCTTGATAGATGATGTAAAAATATTCTATTTCGGGGAAAAATATCTCATTTTAGCTTTGAAAATGCTGGTAGTTACTGAAGTGCGTGATTTTTGTATCTGCCGGTCATCGTTTGGTACCCCTGCAGGTTCGGGATAGTCAATTTATTTAGACATTTACAAGCAGATAAGCAAACAGCATCTCAGCTGCCCCGGAATTCAGAAGAGCCCACAGGCAGACAGACAGACAGCCTCTGCATAACTGGGACACACTGCTGCTAATCAAGGCTCTCCCCCAGCACAGAGTCTCTTTTGTCCTCTTCATGAATTTTGTATATTAATAGGGAAAATGTCATCTTGGTGGGATTAAGGCACAGCTATTATCCATTGGCTCTGGGGTCCACTTTGCTTTTCACTTCACTTGTGGGATCCACCCCCCCCCCCCCACCCAAATCCATCATTTCCAATAGGCACAGCTGGCAAACTGTCTGATTCACATGAATGGGATTTTATTGAATGCAATCCCACCCCAACACATACAACCCCATCACAGATGAAAAGTGCTTTGATCAGCACCCTGCAAGCAAATCTCACTGACAGCAAGTCCTGCATCCCGGTCAATATTTATAGCCGTTCTGATAGTGAACATACAGGGAGGTTCTGCAGAGTGAGGGCCGACTCTGCAATCAGATTCGCATTTAAGTTTGGGACCCTGCTCTGCTGTATCTAGGGATACTGACCACAGGAAAGAACACAAGGAATACATTCATAGGTAGATGAGCCGTCAGCAATAAGCATCCTACCTGGAATCAGATTACAGTAATGCGTTACACCCCAGCACTGCCATCAGGCAATCCCTGCAGAGAATAGCTTAGAAAGGGATTCAGAGCATGAACAGCAGACTGATCAGTACAGATCATACTCAAAGACAAAGCTTCCTATAGGGACACATGTTAATTCAGATACAGATTCAACAGCCTAAAGAAATCAATGCGTTCAGATACAAGCACAAGTGTCTACCGGGACCTGCCATGGATTCTACATTACAGGAGGAATGGAATGTGTTCAATGATGAATGTACAGTCTCAACTTCGAGACCAGAAAGCATAGGGATGTTGTGAAAAGGATCCCATCTTTTAAGCTGCATTTCATTTCAAGTTCCACTACAAAACTATGCAAAGTTGCAGCTGTGCATTCATCCTGGGGCTCCGACAGACTTCGATAGGCACTTAGTTTAGTCTAATAACAGCGATACAACACTGTGCCTTTTTCGTTGTCAGACCCATGTGTGATTAGGAATCAGCAATAGGGGGGCTGGAATATAAGCAACTGGTCAGCGTTTCCCTCCAGCACAGTACTGCCTATACGGCTCACTCAAGCGTGAGTAACCTGCACACAGCTGTCTCCAGCACACATTCTGTTACTCAGTAATAGTGTGGGTGGCCTAGTCTGTGTACCCCCCACCTGCTGTGTGTCCCAGGATATCCCTGCCCCTCTCTGAACGGAGCAGCCTGAACTGCGTCTGTCGACCGGCCTGCAGAGCACAGGGACTCACGCAGCGCTGGGCCGTTCTGCCTCTCTGCTTTCTCATGCAAATGCAAGACTACTAACGTGGGAACGTTACTGAAAGAAGGCCATTGTAGTCACTGTTGCTCTGGCTTTTGTTTTAGTTTTGTTTTTTGCTTGATTTGAAATGTGTTTTTTTGCTCTTTTGTTTAGATCATGTCAAAGTTCCTGTAGGTATCCTTCCACAATAACCACGCCTGCCCTGGATTACGAGTGGACTGTTCCCTGGATCCACACCTCCTTCTGTATCCCTGGTGTGAGAGGCAATGAAGAGCATTACTTACACTGAGAGACTGTGAGGAAAGAGGAGCTGTCTTCATTCACAAAGGTACGGGGAAGGGCAGCGAACAGCTCCCACTTTCAAATGGAATTGTTTCAGAGCTGCTCAGATAGACTCACCAATATAGATGTATCTAACTGTTTTACTGCTAAATGCATAGGGTTGGTTACAAGCATAGAACGAAGGGTAATAAAAAAAACCCTCTAGCCCTTTTGAGGAACGGCGTCAATTGCAACCCTAACATCAAGACCAATCAGTTGTTTTAGTTTAACACCATGAATATTTCATGCCAATATTTTTTTTTTTACTTTGTAACAATCGCTCACTTTCTCCCCCTATCGCTGTGCCCTACATGAATAATCACTGACCCATCCCCTCCACACTAAATAATAGAAGCACTAAGAATGATGGATGGCCAACTGGAGGTCTCTGCCTGATGAACTGCCTGGTGCCAGTCCCTCCCACAGCAGCCTGACACAGCAAGCTGTCCCCTCTAATACTCCCTGTATTAAACACCAGTGTGGCTGTTGGGGCCACCGTGCTGAGGGGGGGTCACTGAACCCACAACCCCTGACACCTCCTGCCCAAGGTGTCCTTTTAAAATACTAAACATTACAGAGGCTTATTAGAGTACATACAGTGCAGTTCATTGGTAAGGCATGGTAAGCATTGCTGGGATAACATCCAGAACTGTTGTTTTTTTTTTTTGGGGGGGGGGGGTGCTTTGTAGGGACCCCCCCCCCCCAACCCCACATTCTATTAAGCTCCCTCCTCTCACAATAAAAGCACCTCTTGAGACCTCCAGACTGACTGACCTGCATGAATGAATGAATGAATCCTGAGTGAAAGGAGCTTTTTAGGGTGGTCTTGATGCCACCCCCTTTCACACACACACACGGCACAGACGCTTTCCCAGCAGTTGAAGAAAGTACATTCTTAAGAGATTTGGGGGGGAATAACACAAGCAACAAAAAAAAGCTGTCTGAAAGCACTCAGTGAAGCTGTCTCCTCTTTCAAGCCAAGCGCTCTTCAGAACTCGCCGACGCGTAACGCACTGCCACAGAGACGCGCGGGGAGACAGGGAAGAGCAGCACAGCGCCATCCCCCCCCCCCCCCCCCCCCCCCACGGGAGGACTGGGGGCAACAGAAAAGTGTGGGCGTGCTCCTGGGGCAACTAATCTGCAAACCCACAGGAGTTACACAGTTAATTGAGGAGAACGGTCAGGATGAAGGAAACATAAAAACATAAAGCGCAGAGCATGACTGCAGGAGCTGGTCAGTGATTCGTGGAAATTAGATTTACTCGGGCATAGGGCAAAATAGTGATTGGACTGTATAAATCAGGGGTGTCCAATCACAGTCCTGGAGGGCCATTCCACTCCAGTTTAACATATAAAATGATATCAGGGTCTGGATGGAGGTTTAATTGGTTTAATTAAACAATTTAGAACAGGGTTGGATCCCCGTCTTGATAACTGCCTTGACTCACCTTTCACATTTGGGTTTGACCCGATAAACTGTTGTCATATACAAATGGGTCATTTTTCAAATTCTAACGGCAAGTGAGTAGGAAGCAATGCTAATTGAGTTTTCGTTAGTCAGTCTGCGCAGTGTGTGGGGACTTCATGCTCCAGCGAGCACAGCAAGTGAAGAGAAGGACTGTCCTCCTACACACAAGTGTTTAATGGGGTGCGTCGGCACCGATCCAAGCTTCTGCTTGAGCCCTGAGCCTGGAAATATTCCTGGCAGGGACTCAGAGACTTGAGACCTGCTCCGAATCCAGCCAGGGAACCAAGCGGAGCAGTTCAGCCTGTCCACTTCACAGCGCTGCCTGGCTTCTGTGCTGCCCTTTAAAACATTGACGACACATGGAACTCCACCTTCATTAAAACAGGAGGGTTTCTCAAAACGAGAAACGGAAAAGAAAGCGCGTGTAAACCTGCATTAAACCGCTGAATTCAGGGAAACGCTTTCCTTGCATGGAACTCAGCAGTGTTATTTACAACAGAGCAACTTCGTCCGACATTGCGTTTGAATGGATAGATTCCAATACTGTATGAGTTATCTTTCCATATAAAAAAGGGGGTACCCTAAGTTCTCCCAAGCCTTTGTGCTTGCTTATCGCCTCCATATGAGTGTAATGAAAATGATTTACCTCTACACTGTGGGTTCCACATCAACACAATAATATCCTCTCCCTCCACAGAGCCAGTTTACCAACCTCACACGAACCCCGAAGCTTTTAAAGCTAATCCACGTTAAGCTTCCCTTTTGCCACTGGGAGCAGTACTACAAGTCTTTTTGTACAGCCGATCCATACAGCCTTTGCAATTAAAACACAGTACTGTCCTCACAGTATTTTATCATCACACGTGCAGCTATATGAATTACTATGACAGCTTTCAAACACGTTTATATACAAGGTTAGAGTTAGTTTCAAGTTCGCTGCTGCTACTCAAGCTGATTTACAGTTCAGATCAGCCCATTGCCTTTTAATTTAGCTTCTTCAATGTGTAGATGCAGCAATCAAGTTCTCGTCCTCTTGGTAACTGGATAATTAAACTGGAGGCACGTTTTACAGCGTTCAATTCATTTTGAATCCCGGAGTGAAGTTTATGAAACATCTGTCATTCACAGGGCTTTAAAAGGGAAAGGATTGTGGCAATATGACACCTGTACCATAAACTTGAGATACTGGGATTAAAACAGGCCCCTGTCCCTTTTATGAGAACAACAGATGCATCTACACATATACATGTTGCCTAGTTAAATGAATTCATGAATATTTACCTTTGTAATATATATATATAGTTTTTTTTAGTTTTTTTTATTATATCTCAATCCTGAAATTCTAGGTGAACTTTTGGCCGTAGCTGTACAATCTCTTCGATAAGCAAGACCAGCTCTGCCCAGAACCAGCCATCGTCTGCAGCGGTAACAGTGATGAACGGACCATTACCTGCACAGCAGTAATATATTAACCTAGCGTCCTTCAGGGCACTGCAGTACTGAGCAGCACGCTCACAGATAAATGTGCCTCAGCCAATCGGCGAGCAAAGGGTCCACGTAATTATCTCTCCAAGGCATTGAAAGTACTGCTCAGGCAATTTCTGTGCAGCAATCCGAGGTACAACTTAAGATCTGTGTTTTTTTTTTTATTTTGAAAAACGTTGCAAGCTTGTAAAGACTGAACCCAGCTCAGGCATCTTTGTAACGAGCGTGTGTCGCGATGCACAGATAGGGAAAGCGCTAGTTAGGGTTAGGGTTAGAATCAGGATTAGCAGCATGCTGATGGATGGCCAGGACCTTTCCTATTGGAATCGATAGCCACTTGGCTAGGATTGGGTTGCGGTTTTGGGACAAAAAGCTGGTTAAAAGCCAGGGTTGGGCTTTACCAATCAGAAAATGGAAATGTGTGTGGCTAATCAAGCATGTATTAACACCTGGAATGGGTGAAACTGCTATGCAATAGGAGTCTAGTTTCCATCCCTGATTTTTTCAGCTGTTAATCGCCACATCTGTGTAGAAAGTCACAGAATCTATTTGGTGCAGATAGACAGCAGACTCCTATTCCCTTCCTACAGACTGGATATGAAACGAACAGCAAACACTAATCAATCACCCCAGGGAGGCAGCTCCTCAAATCCACAAGCTGTCGTGGGGGTCGGGGCTCCCAGGCAACATCAATACGTTTAATGTGAGCTCTGTAATCCCCAGCCAGCCGCAGGGACCTGTCTGCAAAGCAGCTCTGTCATTACTGAGGATCAGGACAGGAAATCAAACAGCAAGACTAGCAGCTGCAGCAGCAGCAGCAAAGCTTTTTGTTACAGGCCGGCTGGCTAGGGCTCCCTTTGAAATCATGCATGCAGGGGAAGCTGCTCTCAAAACCGCAGACAACGATTTGGATTAGCAAGCCTTTTCATTTGCTTGAAAGATGCAGCAGGAAATGGGATACGCGGCGACATCATCACAGCAAGCGAGCGCCCTGTTCCTGACAAACGCCTACGTCCACTTAAAGCCCCTAATAAAGTGATCCATTTTAAACAGACTTCAGGTTACCAATGCTGACTCAGGCCTCGTTTGTTATATTAAAATTAACACGGTTTCTTTTTTTAGGTAGTAATCAGCAGGCGCTGTGCAATGTGTTGCAGGACAGGTTTGCTTCTGTGAAGTCACTTGATCTAATTAACACCTTCTATATAGTGCTATGTCACGTCTTATAGTCGTATCAACACATTCTACAAGCCTGCAGCTGATGAGACATTAAACCAATACACACAGACATTGAGATACAAACTGGAGTGTATCGAGCGACACGCACCGGTTCATAGGAAGCTTTCTGAAGTTTTGCTTCCCCTTTTAACTTGGGCTAATCCCGAACAAAAAACAAGGATTTGTGAGGATTAGTATTAAAACATATCCCCAGTCTGCCAGAGTTTAATACATTTCTGCAGTCTGAACAGAATCAAATGCAGGCTTTTAATCGGGTCTAATCAGAGTCGATCGCTGTCATGTTCTGTAAAAACGAAACCAGAACATGACAGTTCTCATAACCACAAGCAAAACAGTACATTTCCATCTATCTGACTGCAGATTATTATGAACGACTGGTCGGGTTATCTGTATCATGGGACTATCCCTTAAAAAGTTTACCATAGTAAATGTGCACTGTAATGTCACAGTTTTTCCCATGGTTATAGTATACATTTACCTTAGTTTACCATTGTCTTCCCACATTAT
This sequence comes from Acipenser ruthenus, assembly GCF_902713425.1. Classification (NCBI taxonomy): domain Eukaryota; kingdom Metazoa; phylum Chordata; class Actinopteri; order Acipenseriformes; family Acipenseridae; genus Acipenser; species Acipenser ruthenus. Next base: position 1,433,448 of record NC_081207.1, read on the forward strand.
TTTTAATATGTTAATATGCCTCACTGGGCTTTACAACGTTAACCCTATGCTTTATTAGACTTTGCTATGCTTTTACTTTGGTAAACTATTAAAAGGGATGCTGTGGTCGGGAGGTGAACGATAACTGACAGGGGAAGAGGAGGGCCCTAGAGGACTGCGATATCTGAAACGTTTCATGCTGCCCAACACACAAGCTCAAACAACTGGAGCCCGGGGATTTACACATGTTGAAGAGGGACCTGTCCAGACTGCTTCATAGCTTTGATGGGAGCCCTGTTGGGCAGCTGCATGGAAACCAGGTGTCAGGCCGCTGCTGTGTGAGTAAAGAAAGCATACTGGAGAAGCTACACTGTATCCAGAGATCAGACCAAGCTGTGTACTGGAGAAGCTACACTGTATCCAGAGATCAGACCAAGCTGTGTACCAGAGAAGCTACACTGTATCCAGAGATCAGACCAAGCTGTGTACCAGAGAAGCTACACTGTATCCAGAGATCAGACCAAGCTGTGTACCAGAGAAGCTACACTGTATCCAGAGATCAGACCAAGCTGTGTACCGGAGAAGCTACACTGTATCCAGAGATCAGACCAAGCTGTGTACCGGAGAGGCTACACTGTATCCAGAGATCAGACCAAGCTGTGTACTGGAGAAGCTACACTGTGTCCAGAGATCAGACCAAGCTGTGTACTGGAGAAGCTACACTGTGTCCAGAGATCAGACCAAGCTGTGTACTGGAGAAGCTACACTGTGTCCAGAGATCAGACCAAGCTGTGTACTGGAGAAGCTACACTGTGTCCAGAGATCAGACCAAGCTGTGTACTGGAGAAGCTACACTGTGTCCAGAGATCAGACCAAGCTGGTAACATCCTGCCACTGCTTGTCACTGAACCCGGGAGACTGGCTGCAGCTCTCCTGTTATCTCAGGCAGCTGAAGGGAAATCAAAGGAGCCGGAGGGTGTTCTCCCTCCGGCTCCATGCAAACACAATGGAGCCACGCCAGCTGCCAGGAGCTCTCCAACTGCCGGCTAATTAATTGCCTCGTCAGCGCGGCAGAATTGGCATGAACTCTAATTAGACAAGCAGTCGAAGCTCAACAAGAAGGCAGGATGTTATCTCTTATTAAATTACTTCCGACTGCAGAGACGGACGTGAAGATACTGATGAGATGCGCTTTATTTATTCAGGATTTCTTGCCTCCCTTTCAAGAATTCACTAATGATGTTAAAGATTAACGGTTTTACTGGGCGGCGGGATGTTGATTAGGCAAAGAGGGGATTGTTTTCAAATCACAATAAGGAGCTGGTATCTTATTGTCAGACAAGACAATATCAACATGATGCACAGCTACTGAGGAAACGACCTTTCAAAGTATCTTTCATGCCAGAGCACTGCGAAGGTCTTAACACCGCCAAACAGTTTCCGTAGCAAATCGCAGAGAACCCAAACGGGAAGTGAACCCTAACGAGGTACTTCAGGGCCTCCAGTGCAGTCTGCCCAGGCAGTTCAGCTGTGGCTCCCTGAGCAACTTTTCCAATGCTTGCATTCTGTAAATCACACATCTTACTGGGTTACAATGTTCAGGGTGGCAGCTCTATCTCCGGGGGGAACTCTTTAAATCATTCCAATGACATCATGAATCATGGGGGTAACCTGCTGGAGGGGTCTGTTCAGATTATCTGAAAGGCAGCCGATCTTAATACCCCCACTGTTTAGCTCATTAAAACAGAGCCCTTTGTGTAGCAAGGTCCCGCGAATCTATCAGTGCATTTCTATCAGTGCATGTCTATCTGTTTAGAAGGAAAAGGCTCTATTTTAATGATTCAAATAAATGAAATATACCTCAGTGCACCTTGAAAGAGCCACAAAGCCAGACTGAAAATTGTTATATACCCCAGGTACAGCTTCCATTTACTGCACAGCTCACCGAAAGAATACCAACACTAACACACTCTTAATAATCTGGATTATTCAGGCAAATTTGAAAAAAGCCCCCGAGCCTTTTTAAAATGTGAATGCATTGGATTTTGAAGTCGTCTCGTCTACCCCCCCCCCCCCCCCCCCCCGTTTGCTGAAGCGCTGTGGGAAAGGAGCTCTCTGACTGACACTGGGGAGTAGCGCAGGAGCAGCAGCTGTTTAATGATCCCATCTGAGCCACTCGCAGCTGAAGCAGAGCTCAGATGCTGGTAAAAGAATGAAATGTTTTATGAGAGGTGCTGCTGTTGTGTGGGCGAGTCACGTTAACTTCAGCGTTTAACCTTTTCCTGCTCACGATCCGTTTATCGGTTTCAATCCGAGGAACTGGTCAGACTGGGGCAGGACGGGGTCTTTCCAGTGCCACTAGTACAGCGCTCTTCTAACAGACTAACTAATGCAGCACAACTGTAATCATTACCTGTGGGAAAATAAAACACTGAACTTCTAGGCATTTCTTGGGGAGGAATTCTAAAGAGTCCTTTCATCGTGACAACCGTAAGCAACAGTATGAAATGATGAAACCGGACAAGTTCTGGCCAGATGGGCGGCTCGCGTCTGTTGCTATGGGAACCCGAACAAATTGCTCTGCAGACGTGCGTTATGTCCATGAGCCAATTGTTGCACACAGACCGAAATGCTGCAATCCTGTTATTCTTGTGCTGGTATAAAAGCACTGTGCTCCTGACTCCCTGCCATTACCTGCAGCCACTTCACATCGGATTGTCACTGCGCTCTCTGATGCTTGCGCAGGCTGTCTGATCCTGCACTGCACAGTTCAACACTACTATCTCCTGTTTTAGGGTCAGACACCAATGAGTTTTTCCTGGGCTGCTTTGGCAGCAGATACCCTCAGACCGTGTCAGTCACGTGCCGGGCAAACACAAAGCACGAGTCCCCGAGCCTGCCTGTAAAGTGAACCCATAATTAACATGTCAGAAGAAGCTGAACTGGAAAAGACTGAAATACCACTTTAACAAAACACACTGGACCACCCAGATCACACAAAATATAGCCACAAACCCACACATCTTTGCAGTTAGGCAAATTGCACTATTTTGGCAGTATATTTGAGCGATTGTATTTTATTTCGTCATGAGGGCACTAATTAAGCACTTAACTTTTCCCATGCATTTGATCCTGCCTTTCATACTCCCACGGGAGGAACAAATATTATTTTAAATGAAAAACTGTTTTTATTCCAGAGTTAAAGCTGTTTCCTTTTTAAGCATGCTGTTGCTGGCTATTTCACACTATTTGTTTAATTGTACAATGAACAGAAGCCTAGTTATAGTACAAACAAACAAAAGCTTGCGTCCACGAGTCTAGAGAGACTCGATCACTATCTGTGGAGAAAGAAAAGCAGTGGGTTGATAAACATCACAGGAAATGTAGGACAAACTTTGATTATGAAATTTGGCTGAAGCTTGAATGAGCACCATTTGGTAAGCCACGAACCCGATTTCTTGAGGGTGTATAGTCAACCGCGTGTTATCAAGCGTCATCAGTTTGTGAATGTAACTGAAGAACACGTGTGCTTCCAGTCTCTGCCTGTAAACCTGTGCTGCTAGTCGAAACACCATCGAAATAGGTAAGTGAATTACAGTTCATTTCATAGTTAAAATCGTTGATTGCTAAGGTAACCAGACTGCACTTTAAAATTGTAATTTAGTTTTCCTTAGTGTGCTGGGCTGCGTTGAATTGTGCTGCTGATTAGAAACTTGTTAAGTATATGGCTCTAGGCCTACAGGATAGTATAAATTGGCCTGTTTGTTATACCCAACCAAAAGCACGCCACACTTGAGAGAGAGCTCTTTTAGCTTCATGGCCCTGACTCTATGAAACTCTCTCCCAGCTTTAGTCGTACAGCTCCCACAGTCGCTCGCTTCAAATCAATTCTCAAGACCCACTTGTTCTCTTTTGCTTTGCTTTTAATGCTCCAAGTCTGTTATCTGCTATTAGCTGTTATCTAAATTGCTATTTCAGGTTTTTCACTCCATCTTATTCGTATTGATTCTGTATGACACATGCATCCATAATGTTTAGGATTTACATCCTTTTATTTAATGTATTATGCCTGTATTGAATGTATTTGCATTGTTTTTTACTGTTTGTATTTAATGTACTATGCCCTGTATTTCACTGTGCATTGTTCCTCACTATCTTGTAAAGCGCTTTGTGATGGTGGTCCACAATGAAAGGCGCTATATAAAAAAATATTGATTGATTGATTGATTGATTGATCAATCATCCTGTCGTGAAATGTAAATATGTGGTAAAAACATTTAGATATTTAACTTTATAGTTATGCAATCCAGTCTGAGCAAACAGGATTACTCAGGCATAGCTTTATAGAAGTTTTCTATTTTAATTAGATTTGGTTTTATTAGCCAACTCATTTTTCACACAGTTGCATCCACCCACTTCTAACTACATGAATACCCGTATCTATGGTCACCAGATCGCTTTCTCCTGCCAGACGGTAAACTCCAGCAATGATTGTTTTGTTCAATACCAGTAAGTGCTTTGAACAGTCAGCCACAAATGTTCACTTGCTGTACTTATCATTTAACAAAAGAGCCAGGGAACTCTTTGTTCGCACCCCTGACATCGGTGCACAATTGCTCCGTCAACATGCTTCAATACAGCGTGTTGGGTTTTATGGGAAACACTTCTGATTCACCGAAAACAAATCGACAAAACAATGTGCCACCTCCTGGGACTCTCTCCAGAGGTGCTTCAAGATAATCCCATTCACTCCAGCTCCTAATAGAGACTGTTTATAATCCCTCCGCCTGCTGCAGGTTTCGGAATGTTTCATTAAAAAACAACGCGCCTCTTCGTCACAAACACAAGGGACAGCGCTCGAAGAGCCTGAGGTGTTGGCACTAGCTGCTCTGCTAATTGTGCGCAAGGGTCATTTACATATCAAATACCCTGCTGATTAACCATGTAACAGGGGGCCTTCTGCAGCACCTCGCTGTCTGAACATTTTAAAAGCTGTGCTTTATTTACTTAGTTACTGACTGACATGTAAATTCCCTGGGATGCCTTGATAACTAGAACTTTAATACAGCACTCTTCATGCAGAGCACCTCAAGGCACTTCATAATAAAAACTTTACAAAAACAAAAAGATAAATGCCATTGGCCAATCTATCCAGCTCAAAGACGTACCAAGCAAAACACCACAAATACTGCTGATTATTATTTTTAACTACAGTATGTTTTGCATTTCAGGATGAACCAATTACAAGTTCTGGTTCATTTGTGTATTATCCTATTGCAGCCAGGACATGCATTTGGTCTTACAGTACACACGCAGGGTTGCAAGAGAATAATGCACCTCCTTGCCATGTGGATTCATTACCGAGGCCCAGGGAGGGCAGCGAGCGAGTCATTGTGCTTCACTGCTGCTGGCTGTGCTGTGCTTGAATGAGCAGCGACTTCACAGAGCTTACTGGAAACAAACCGGGAAACAGCCCAACAATAATCTACAATATCATTCCTTTCTTTAGAAGGGGGTCCTAGCAAGACAAGAGAGGCAGACAGATAGCACAACAAGCACATTCTGTATTGATTAAGCTATATCGCATCATTGTACTGCTAACAATCTCCCGCAGTATTAATATTACAGCCCAGTATTTTTTTAAAAGGGCTCGTCCTTCAGAAACACCACAGTAATTAACTTGATTATTCAACTTCACGCTGAGAACAGACGACCAAGAGGTTAATGGTGTGTGACGAAAGGTCAGCCGCGGCTGCAAAGGAAAAGAAAAAAAATAAGGACAGCAGTTGGAGGGTGGCCCCCGAAAGTCCACTTGAGAAATGCAAAGTGACAGGAGAGAGGACTGAGAAGTGAAGACCCTCCCCGCGATTATTAATCACATGTGCCACGGCCCTGCAGCCTGCAAGGGGGAGGCTGACACGAGGCTCGACTCGGCTCCGTCTTCATTGTCAGCTCGACGGGGCAGCGGCAGGGCAGAGCAGGGGCAGGGCTGGGGCAGGGGCAGGTGCTGCCTTGGCGCCTCTCTCTCCCTCTGCAGGATTAATGCGCTCCGCCCCCCAGTCCACGCTCCTGTTTTGTATCTCGCATTGTGCCAGTTGGCAGTGAAAGCTGACAAGTGTAAATGAGATTAGATATCCTCCTAATTGCATTTGTGAGGGTCAATCCTAGTATCAGAGTCACAAACCTTCTCACCCCCCATAAGGGCTTTTTCTCTTTTCACTCGCAAATAATAATGATTAAAAAAAAAAAAAAACTTTTGCAGGATTATAGAAAGAGAGCAGATTGATGGAAATGTTTCTTATTGTTATGAACTATGTGTGTGTGTGTGCATGTGTGTGTGACAGTGTGTGTGTGTGCCTGTGTGTGTGCGTGTGGGGGGGGGGGGGGGGGGAATAACATTAGTGTGTTAGTGTGCAACAAGACCAACAGCATAACCAAATATAGCACCAGAGGCAAATTTAACAAGCAGGGGGGAAAAGCTGTTAGTTACAAAATTAGTATAGAAAAAAAAAAAAACCTGTGGGAGCGTGTATAATGAGGTTCACATTATGAGCTGTTTATTGCCAGATTTGAATAATTAACTGGTTTTTTTATACTTATTGAATAAAGCATGACGCATATTATATATTATACAGTGTCGACAATCTATCTAGATGTTCTTCCCATTCTGCTTTGACAGTACAACACTGAAGAGCAGTCCTGTCCTCCAGTAGCCTGCAGGTATGCGGGTGCCCCAATGCTGGACAGTAACACTCTCATTGAGCAGCCCCACACTTTCAGTAAAGCAGGACCCTCGCTAAAGCAGGGGCACACAAACGCAGTCCTGGAACTCTGCAGTCGTCCAGGTTGCTGTACAGTGCTGGACCTTCAGAGACAACTGGACAATGATGAGGCGGGAAGCGAAATGGACGCTAGAGTAAACTCAAATCCTGTCTCTCTACCCCTTCGAGAGGAAATTGATACGTTTAAGATGCACACCACCATTTTTCACAGTTGCTTTTCTAATTGAGCAGATCTGTTCTGTCTGAGTTAACAGGGTTCCAAAGCCAGCCAGCCAGGTTTCAATAGGACAAACACAAACACAGAGGATCACATACCTGATCGAAAAGAGTTTTCCAGTGCTGATGGGCAGGCAAAGAGAGGGGAGAAAAGGAAAGATCTGTAAGAACAGGACTCTGCAGTGATTCACCTGCTCTGATCAGCCGAAACACACCTGGAGCCAGGCAGGACCAGCAGCAGAGTGCTGGGGTGGAAGAGGAACTAGCTTCAGAGTTCATTGCCTTTGTTACCTTATTTTAAAATGTTTAACTCACCCTTTTTATACAGGTTTCACATTGCAATGCCCCCTATACAGGGAAGGCAATAAGACTCCCATTGCATCGCAGTCTGATCCATTCCTGGTTTCACTAAACATTTAATAAGACACAGCTGAGCTTCTTACCTACACACTGTGGGGCTAATCAAGCTTATGCTAACAACTGGAATGTGTGAAACTGCTACGCAATAATAATAATAAAAATAATAATAATAATAATAATAATAATAATAATAATAATAATAATAATCATTTATTGAATTTATAAAGCGCCTTTCAAGAGATCTCAAAGCGCTATACAACAGCAACAATACCATCCCTGCCTCATAATATAAATATACAGATTCAGAGATGCAATCTGGACTTTCTATTAAAGGTTGTATCTCTGATGAGATATGACGAGACAGAGAGAAAGAAAGATAGAGAGAGGGGGAGGGAGAGTGAGAGAGAGAGAGACACAGAGAGACATAGTATGAGAGTGAGTGAGTAACTCAGGTGACACAGACTCAGGTATTAAGGTGAAACTTACATCTTCGGGAGCCATAGGCAGTACATCTGTGCTTTCCAGCACTTCAATTGCGTCTCCCTCTGCATTGGCTGCAACTGCGGGAGAAGGACTGGCGTGGGCTTCCCTCGGTCGGGCTCTCATTCTCGGGTCCATGGAGGCGGGGAGCGGGGCAGGCAATGCGAAACTGCTAAACCTTTCTACTTGGCAAAATTACAAGAACACAGTCAATAATCCCCATTGTGTCTTCGCTGTGAGCAGAGTCCCACGGGGTCACCGGTCTCCAGAACGCTGGTGTGAGCCGAACTGAATGGAGGAGTTAGTTCTGCTCAGGTGACTCAGTCGCCGGCAACTCAAGAATAACCTGCCGTTAAGCGGCTTCCACAATCGTCTTGTATCCCCCACAAAAAAAGAGAGTCCTGGGACTACACTTCATACAGCTCTACCTACTAATAAGCAATTACACTCCTGCAGGCTAGTATAGGCCACTAGTGATTAAACATATTATTATGACTTTAACATTATATAAATACTTTTAACTTTTATTTTGGAACGTCTTGTGCATCAGCAACTCGCGATCCCAAACGGTATCAATGCGCGCTATCTTCACTGGTTCCTGTGCTTCTTTCGTTCTCCGCTGCAGAGTCGAATTCCGAACCCGCTCCGAACCCTGGACCTGGTGGAAACAGCTTCCATTGTATGGACTCGCCAATCCGTATTGTATACACCAGTCTGTGACACTCTATTGTTAACCGTCCAGTCTGTTCCATTCTGAGATCAATCTGCTAGTGCAGCGCAGAGGGATGCGAAATCACGTTTTGGGGTAATACAGTAATCGAACTGTCCAGCTGGCTACACATTTTTTTTTATGTTCCACAATGTTTACCTGCAGAGAGAAAACATTTGTTTTAAGTTATGAAGGAAGATTATCTGTATAAATTTGCGCGACATATTTTGTAATCTTATGAAAATAACAATGACGGTTGCTTTTCGTTTGAAAACACTGCCCCAAAAGTATTGTGAAAATGTAAATAAAGATATGAACAATTTCCATTTACTAAATAAAATACAAGTTTCGTTTATTTGGATTTGTATTATATAAACAAAACACCATTTACTAAATTATTCTTTAAAATACGTTTTTTTTTGTTTTTTTTTGTTACCACTTCACTGCAGCAAAGCCAGATGCCCAATTTCAGACACACACTATTATCGACAAAGTGTCTCTCTTATTATTACATTGGGAGTGTTGCAAAAAGGACGAAATAAAAACAAGGTGTCAGTCTCCACATCCATCGTGCGTACCTTTCATGCAGAAGCTGCCCCTTCAGCCCCGTGTCTGCTGCCTGCATGCATCCACAGTGCGTGTCCCCGTACGCGTGTGGAGTAAACAATTCCAGTAACGTGCGCACGCAGTTCCTTTTCCACTGCAGCACCGGACTGCTGGAGCCTGCTGTGGACGAGTTGGTCGCTTTCAGAGCCCTGACTGACTCCTGCACAGTAACGCTCTGTAGATATCCACCCTCCCTCCCCCTGGGATCTTTCGTCAGAGCCCCCTATAAATATCCTTGCAGGGGTGGGGTTATATGGCGATACGATATTGTAATGGAGACAAGCGATATTAATTTCATTACGCCTGCAGCACCGTGCTGTTTTATGAATAGGTTACAGGGCACAAGCGAGCTTGCTAGAGCTTTTCAATAGGCTCTCGGTCTCTAATGGGCGGATTACCCATACTGTCCCGACAGTACGTGTCTGAATTGTAGGCAAACTGCGAGATGTCATGTATTTTACAAGAAAGTGGACACCGGCATAGTTATGCTACAAGAAACAAGAAAATGAACCACGATGACACAAGAAAGACCAAGATCGAGGCGTCAGAAGAAAGTTATTACTCATCCCACTTTACCACCTGCTTCACTGTTTATAATAGAAGTCTATGCTGACACAAACCTTACAGACAGACTTGAATTGTGCGAATTCACAGCAAGCAGAGTCACAGAGAGGAGGGGTGTGTGATGACGGTGAACAACTGTATCTGATTTCCTGAGAGGCTCCTATCGCATGCTTTTACAATACAATTCACATTTCTACAGCGCCTTTCATCACAAGCATCCCAAAGAACTTCACACACACACACACACACACACACACACAAATTAAAAAACATTTCAAGCCAGCTGGTTCAGAGTCTCCCCTACCCCTGCCTCTATCAACCCCTTAAATTCACACCTGAGGGACCAGGTATTGGTCTTTGATTCCCTCATTACCTTTCATCTCTGTGTATATTATCGTACAGTAGAACTGCTTCAGGTCTCTGTATTCTGATCTTTAGAGGAATACGTTTTCTTTTTTCGGTGCAAAATTTTCAAGATGTTGCCCATGTGAATCATTACTATGCGCATACTTTTTTTGCATCGCTAATTCTCAACATGTGTTTAGTTTCATGCTAAGTGGGTAAACATTTCATCTTCTCATCCTTTGACTCCGGCCCGGGTCCTGTTTGCTCGACCGGACAGTTTTGTCAACTCACTCTGCTTTAGTTGTTTTTCAGCTCGTCATGGTTACAGGACTCTGGCAATACAGCCCAGTGTCGTTCTGTTTAACGAATGCAGCTGTCTGGACGCTTTACTCGGATTCTTGCCAGCTGCTTGTTTCGCAACTTTCCCCCTGAGCCGGAGTATTCAGAAAACGAAATCCTTTGGTATCACATTTTAATAACAACTAACTGTTCACTAATTAGAGAATGGAGATGATGTTTATTTGCTAAGCATTCTTGAACAGATTGTATTAGAAGTATTTTAATACACAGGGTCATCATTTAAAAAAAATGCAAATGCCCTATATATATATATATATATATATATATATTAAAAAAACAACAACACGTGGCAATACATAATGTAAATTGGTTTATTTATATATTTCAATGTCTGTTTTGTATAGAAGGGATGTTGCTAATCAGAGAAACAGGAGTCTACAGGAGTTTCACTTTTAGCAAACATTTGTATTCCATGTAAACAGGCCTATTCTAGCTGATGTGTTTAACCTTTTAATGCCCAGCTAGCAGATCACACGTGACAAAAAACCCTTCTCTGTAGCATCCCTTATAAAAAGCTTGTGCTGGTAAATATGCACAGTAATTCTGCACTTTTCCTATGCTTTGTTATTTTGTGTTTGTTCTGTATTCGTTTTCCTCTGCCTCTCTGTGCTTTACCACGCCTTCACTATGCTTTATTACACCGCTGTGCTTTGACTATGCTACACATTTGTAAGGGATATTGCCTTTGCAAACCATCCTCAAAAGACAACATTAAGAAATGCAATACATTATGCATCGCCGTCCTCATCTTTCTTTTTTTGTGCAAACTAAATGTGGGTATTAGAGTTGATATTTATTTTTTGAACAGTATATTAGTATATTTATACCTCAATAGAGCAATAAGTAATCCTTAAAACAATGGTTTTGTTCAAATGTAAACATTATATATATATACACACATCCCTATCGCTTTTCAACAAGCCTGTAACAGTGATTGTGTTGTTACTTTGGCTCCCCCTTGTGTTGATAAGAACGATTGCGTGTAACTTCCCTAACTGAATGACTGGTGGATTCTTGTTCTCCTTACCTGCTGTGCACGCATGCTGATTGATGGGCGTACTGGCTTTTTAGATTCTAGCTACAGAGTTTCTGAACTATTCCTTGAAAAAAAAACCTCTAAAATACTCTTTAGTTAAGAGCTCAGCAATACACAAACAGGCATACATTAATGTGAAGGTCATATAGTCCATATTGTATATTGCTAATAGTTTGTCGGTGTAACAAGATAATTAGTTTTGTTTGCAAACTCAATGGGTGCCTGCAGATTGTAGGATACACGGCACAAGCTCTGGGTAGTGTATGTGTCCCCCAAACTGAAACCGCCAATATAATTTATTTTCTTAGACCTGTGTTTGTTATAGTCCTGTGTGTGTGCTTTCAGAAATGTTTTGGAAGTTCCCTTGTCAATAACAATAGTCCTTTGTAAAGTGTGTTTTTTATTATTTGGTGCACAAGAATACAAGGAATCAGTCACAGAATATGAATGTGAAACATGTGGCACATCTGCATTTGATTCAGTCTTCATTCATTTTAGTTGTTGCCACACTGCTTGTGTTTAATGACAGAGCACCACACTCGCTGTATGATCATGACGGTGATGACTCATCAGCTTTCACAGCTAATCATGTAACCACCCAGCCCTGGAAAAGGTTAAACCTGATTTAATCTCACCCAACAGCTGCATGCCTTCAATAGCTGATTGGGTATCTGAAATTAAAAAAGACACACATTATTTTATGCTGTACATGCCTGTGTTTTGTGGTTTCGTAGAGCAAACAAATCTCACTTGAGACAGGATTTGTTTATCACAGTGCATTCAATTTCATCTAAAAAGATGTATAAAGTTGCCAGGGTCTGTAAACATGGAACTAATACTTGAGGTAACAGCCTCCCTCAGCTCTGAACAGAGAGATGGAGGCTCTTACACGCAATCAACAGCCTCCCTCGTCTCCATTTTCTACAGCCACGGAGAAAACTGCAGTGTAACAAGATTAAAATACCTGGTGTCTTTTTTTTTTTTTTTTGTTAGGCCAAATATTTATATGAATACCTGAAGTGCATGTAATGCCATCATTATAAACAATTACTCCTAGCTATTGCAGCTGCCTACCTGTAAAGGGCTGGTGTGATGTTAAATGACTTGAAAGTGATGTGGGTATGTCATAGATGCCATCATCGTCATAGAGAGGGTCACTACCCTGTGCTTCACTGTGTGGGGTGCCTGCACGAAAACACAGGAAAGGTTCAGAGCTGGTTTAAGTAAGCCAGTTTGCAATAGCTTTCTGCTATGTGCAACTACATTAAACACCACCACAATGCTTTCACACTTGTCATGTTTTCATATGTACACTAGAGTTGTATACAGTTCAATATGATCAGGTTCACTCAGTTTTCTACGTCCAGTGTGAGACACAGTACCAAAACTTTTTAAAACATTCAGAGTATAAAACCGCCAGGGGAAAGCTATTTGGGATACTTGGGAATCGCTTTTCTTCATTGAGATACCAGCGACCCTTGCGATAACAAGACACGGCTTCAATAAACAAACGTCACAAAGGCTCCCATTCACAGCACAACACAGCCTGACACTGACTTTACCTATTTCTGTTGAAGTCAGAAGCGTCTTACTGGTGCTGCTGCTTTCTTCAGTGGAGTGCTCTAACAAACTCTTCGGAAAATCGTAGATGCTTTCAGTGTCCATTCTGTTTGCTAGGAAACAAAGAACACACAATGAAAATGATAAACAAGTCGCTACCCAACTAAACCCATTTTTTAAATGTTAGATATTAACAGTTAACAACCCCGCCCTCTCCCTGCCACGCCTGTGCTCCTGTCTTCATCATCGACAGCCTTACTGGACAGCGGAACATCATAAACATCCAACTGTTCCAGTTCTGTGGACAGGTGATCCTCTTCCGCTGCACCAAAAACAGAAAACAGAAAACAAGTGGTGGGAGTGCTTGCAGGCTTTTTGGCGGGGTGCTGTGTGATACTGAAGAGACAGGAGCCATAAACACTGAGGAAGACAGTGGCTGTCAAACCACCCTGTTCTTGTATTTGATTCAATAGACCGAACAGCTTCCGATAGCATCTCCATTGCAGTGGTGAATGCCATAGGGGGGAGATGAGAGATGGGTTTGCAGACTGGGTTTAACCTGGCTCTGTCTAATCCTGGTCTGTATCGAGTCACCCTGGACTGCATTAAACACCTATCTTATAGGTTATTAGTAGTAACCTATTTATAAACTATTAGAAAGTACTGTTGTCTTCAAATATCCCTTAACCATATACATTTCTACCCTACGAAAAGAGGATTTTACATAGAAATGGTACTTTGACAGTCCAGGCATTTCCTGCAGCCTGTTTGTAGTGCTGCTGTTTCTTACCTGTGGCAGGTGAGCTCCCGGAGGGGGCGAGAGGCTCTGGAGTGTCTGAGGAGCAGGAGGCAGAGTCTTCATCGGAACTGCTCTGCGTGCTCCGAGCGGCTTTCTCCATCAGATCAGGAATGTCATGCCTGGAACATCATTTCAGAGAACCATCAGCTCTCTGTTTTTAAAGGAGCACCTTCGTAACCCATGGTACCAGATAGGAAAGCCCCAACCTCACCTCACCACCTCCCTCTAAGCCCATGAAAGTTTACCTCCACTTTCCACCCCTGATCTCTGGTCACTCCCTTGTTAATGGACCTCCTCTCTCTGCCCCTCTCCCTCTGATCTCTGATCTCTGATCACTCCCTTGTTAATGGACCGCCCCTCGATCTCTGATAACTCCCTTGTTAATGGACTGCCCCTCTCCCCCTGATCTCTGATCACTCCCTTGTTAATGGACCGCTCCTCTCCCCTGATCTCCGATCACTCCCTTGTTAATGGACCACCCCTCTCCCCCTGATCTCTGGTCACTCCCTTGCTAATGGACCACCTCTCTCTGCCCCTCTCCCATCACTCCCTTGTTAATGGACCGCCCCTCGATCTCTGATCACTCCCTTGTTAATGGACCGTCCCTCTCCCTCTGATCTCCAATCACTCCCTTGTTAATGGACCACCCCTCTCCCCCTGATCTCTGGTCACTCCCTTGCTAATGGACCGCCTCTCTCTGCCCCTCTCCCATCACTCCCTTGTTAATGGACCGCCCCTCTCCCCCTGACCACTCCCTTGTTAATGGACCTCCTCTCTCTGCCCCTCTCCCCCTAATCTCCGGTCACTCCCTTGCTTGTTTGCTTACCACGTGCAGGCAGACTGTGTTCTCCCGGGTCCTGGAAGCTGCATGGCTTTCCACAGCAACTTCATCCACAGTGCCCGGAGCTCCTCTGTCTCTGCAGACTGGAAACCCACAGAGAACAGAAGGATCATGTGCTTTGTAGAGCAATCGGAGAGCTCAAGCAGCAGTGTCCCATTTTACTTTATTTAATATATTACAATGCAAGCAACCAGCATCTGCCTACTGCATTCTCTCACTATTCAGCCTTGCCGTGCACTTAACTGGCTCAGAAGTCAGACCTTGTTGATAGTCCAGTTTGTTTATGTTCCCCTAAGGCTAGTCACACAGTATTCCTCCTCCCCCTCAACCCCATTGTTGTTACTGTTACAGGCTTCTGAAATACACCATCATTTGGAAACCTGTTTGGGACGCTACAGCTTTCAAAGTCGTCTCATGAAAAAGTCAACAGGGAAATGAAGGCAACCTTGATTGAAACATCGTCATGCATGTGAGAAACGTGAGAGCACACACAGGACTGCCACTGGAAGCAGCCCAGCTCAAAGGCGGCTCTGCGTCTACACTTACCAGCAGCTTCTTCTTCCCGTTTTTCATTGTGATTTCAAACAGGTACTGACTCTCTGCTTTCACTTCACGGACCGACTGCACCTGTTAACAGGGAGCGGGGTTCACAAATGAACAGCACTGTGTAACTCGTGTTTCAAATGAAAAGGGTATTGTTCCAGTCTATTACTATGAATATGGTGTAGGCTTGTAATATCACTACTTCCTAAAGGGCAGGCTGATACTAGAAGTGCTTATTTGGAACCAATCGATTATTTGATTGTTTGTTTTACTATGCTTTACTACACTGTTAAATGCATTTATCTTGGTATACTGCAATAGGGGTGTTGTTTTTTAATTAGAACAGCACCATGAATGACGTGTTTGTAAGCGTGCCGGTGCAATGGTGAGACAGCACACACTGCTCACAGGCATACAACTTCAGTAACGCAGTCTGTTCAGTAGTGTTGTTTCAGCTGTACTTGCCATGTATATGTAGTACTGCCCTCTCAGGTGAGACTATGAAGGAAACAAAGACATTGTTAAAACACTGCATTATACTGGTTTGGACAGAAGATATTTAGACAGTTAAATCTAGAGTCCCACTCACAGCATCAAGTTTCTTCTTTGTGTAGAAGAACAAGGTGGTGTTTTGAAGCCTGAACCAGTAGGTTGACCATGTCAATTTCTGCAACACAAAACGCTTCAGTTAACAAGTCGGTGATTGAAATGCCAAGACCTTGTCTTGAGTGAGGGCACGAGGACGCGGTGGGAGCTTTGTACAACTTCTACAAAAGGCTGTTATTAGACCTCTGAAATGCCCTTCTGTTTTCACAGAGTTACAGCATTCCCTGCAGTGACTGGAAAAACCGAGGAAGCTTTGTGGCTCAGTTGAATTGTTCTGAAGTTCATATCACAGACCGCCATTGTTTGGGATTTGGTCAGGTCGCTATGGTGTTATTTCAGTATGTTAAATCAAACAGTTACACAAATCAGGGGCATATTTTCTAGAATACAAACTGTATAAATCTAGCAAGGCACTACACAGACCAATACTAGAACAGCTCCTTCAAGCTAGTTTACTAATACAGTACTATTGTTTTAATGCAAAAAAAGGTTTTTTTTTTGTTTGTTTTTTTATAACACTTGCCTGTTTCACTGTTGGAGTTTCTTTTAAGCTTTACTGTTATTTTCACTGTGCGCCGGCATTGTAATAAAAACACAATTAATGCTTCAGACCATATCTATAAGTTGAAAGCTGTCTTATCTTATGTACATCTTTACTTCTAATGTTGGTTAAACTCAAGTTCAAACCTGCATGGGCATTTTATTGCTGAGGTTTGGTTAATTCACTTTGTGCCAGCAAGGCCAGCACAAGTGCATCAGGTTTCACACGCGGAGCGCTGGTCAGGTTGTGAAAGGTACTGCTGGTTGTAAAGATGCTACCCTGCCCGACCTGCTTCTCAGCAAGATCAGCCACAGCTTGATCAAAGTGCATGCAGCCGTCTCGTAAAACTCAGCAGACTGTCTACCTGCAAAGTCAGTGCAGCACATATAAAAACCTGACAGTAAAGATGACAGCTAACATCACGTCTTTCAAATGATAGTTACTGACTTGCTTCATTTGTGTTTAATATATGACTGCACATTATTGTAGATGTTTGTACCTTTTTTGTTGCTTCAGAATTAGAAATAGCTAGCATGCATTGCTTTCTGGATACTTTACTACATATTGTTTATGCAAAAGAATCTTTTGCAAGAAGCTTGACAGACAGCCGTGTTCTGCTGTGTGTGGTGTTGCTCCTCAAGCCACACGGCTGCACTTATCTCCAGTAGAACTCTAGTACCTCCAGTATAACTCTAGGGCAGCAGTGTGGAGTAGTGGTTAGGGCTCTGGACTCTTGACCGGAGGGTTGTGGGTTCAATCCCCAGTGGGGGACACTGCTGTTGTACCCTTGAGCAAGGTACTTTACCTAGATTGCTCCAGTAAAAACCCAACTGTATAAATGGGTAATTGTATGTAATGTGAAATAATGTATAATGTGATATCTTGTAACAATTGTAAGTCGCCCTGGATAAGGGCGTCTGCTAAGAAATAAATAATAATAATAATAATAATAATAATATTAATAATATACACCAGATTGGAAATCTTACAGAAACTCACCATTCGGTCTTTCCTTTTCTTCAAAAAGCTCTCGAACACCAGATCCTTCCGTTCGCACATGCTCCCCGGGAAGGGTTTTCTGACACAGTGAAGCTGGGTCTCAGACAGACTGTGTTACTGTACACTCCCTCGCTCTCTCTGTATCTTGATTTACCTGTCAGGTGAGCTTCCCCCTTGTTCTCACACTTCTGCTTTCTGTACGTGGCTGGCAGTGTCCACAGGCGATTGTTTACCTTCACTTTTTATTTTTTTTATTAGCTTCCTTTTCAGAGGCTTATGTACTTTCTGAATTTTTTATTGATCTGATATATAATTGTACCCATGTTGGCCTGCTCAGTCTCAATCTAAAAATATATACGGTTGTGTCAGTCCTCAAAAACGGCAATACATGTATATGGGAGATGAAGAATGCACCTACTTTGGGGGGGAATGTAAGCAGTATTCTACCAGTACCACATTTTAGATACCTTCAGCTTAAAAAGCATAAATTCAGCATAACCACAGAATACTTTTATTTTATGGAGGGTCATCAAGTACAGCAGGTATTACCCCAGGCCCTATTACTTTCCTCTTGTTTATTGAAAGACAATTTCCTCATTACACTCCCTGTTCTTACAACACTTCTCATTGTGCGTACTTTACTAAAATGCCAGCCCATTTCCTTCATATTTAAAATCCTTTAGCTGTTCAATCAGCATTCATGGGAGCTGGTTAGACAACAAGACTGATTCGGTGCTTTACTGCATTTTAAATCAATTTCTAAACTTACAGCACCGAAGGGCTAAATGTGCATTGCTTTTGGTTTTGCAATTGCCAGGCTGAATAAATGAAAACAGACAGGCTGTTCTGCATTGTAAAAATTAGTCTTCCAGACAACGGGCCTCTCGCTGAACCCAAGGATTTCAGCTCTACATACTCAGCCCTTTCGACTGTGCTTAGTGATGCAAAGCAAAGAGCAAGTGTAAGTTTGTTATGAAACAAAAGACATGATGAAACTCAATATTTCAGCAACTACTCACAAAACCGCAAATATCATACGTGATGGGAAAAAAAACCCCAAAAAAACCTAACATGTCATTTGACGCTAGTTGATTTTTTATTAAGGGGGGAAGGTAGTCATGGGAAAACACCAGTGGAATGAGTTTCATTTAAATTAAAAGGGTGGTAGTATTGGCAACTTCTCAGTTTACATCATTAAAAGAGAACCGATTCTCCCACGTGCGTGTGCATGCGTGTGCGTACTTCAGTGTAAATAATTCTCCTTTTAATAAATAAGACAGCAGACAGGGTGTACAGCACACAGTCATTTATTGTAAATGCTGGAAAAGTCAGAAGTGAAAAAAAAGTCTAAAAGGCAAGTTGTGGCAAGATGGTAACTTACAGTAATAAAAAAAAAAAAAAAACACAAAAAGGTGCAACTCTCTAATTTCTGTGATATAAAAGCAGAACATATGGTGCATCATGCAGCACATCCCACGCTACAAAATAATAACTGCACCAGGTTTGCAGCACAGAGTACAAGCTTGTGAGAGAGCGAGGAGGGGAACGAGGTGCTCAAAGTGAAAAGGAGGGCTTGTAGCGTACAAGCAATATTCCAGGCATTGCGTGAATGATTTAAACCAGGGCTGCAGGGGAGGCGCTCTCCTAACCACACAGCTACATGATCTGGCAACCAGAGCCTGGCGCAGACACATCTTCACCCCTTTCACTCCTGGATTATTGTTGTCGAAATGAAGTTATATAATTAAAAAATGAACTCACTTATTAAGTATACATGAGCATAAATGTATACACGACCTCAGAGTCCCGTGAGATTGCAACGTGATTTCCGACGGCATGTGTTAACATAAAGAACTCAAAGGGTTAAAAGAGGAAGAAAAAAAAAAACTCCTTGAGCTTTATCTGCATACCGAACATGCTGTGCAAACCCAAAGAAAAACCAAATAAATAATAATAGTAATATTCATCATCATAATACATTCGATGCTGGTGTGACACAAAAAAGTTCTAACTTCAACATAAAACGCTGATGGCTTTGACGAGTCAATTCTACCATGACAGCAGCTCAGAATGTGACTTCTGCAACTGTGTTAGTTTACTGGGCAGTCTTTTTACATGCATGTCTGTATATGTACATTATCTACATCGTCCCTTTTGGCTTTGGAGCACCGACAGTCTTGCATACCATTGCACTGCGACACTCATCCACGCCTATTTAAACTACCTAATACTGTGAATGCACGTTTTCATTTAAAAACACTACAGGCAGTTTATCCTGTTTGTTCTCTTGATTTTGGGGGGCAGGGGTAGAAGAAAACAAAAAAAAAAAACCTGCATCTTCATTATCATTGAAATCAGCAAGCCAGTAGTCAGGTCACAAACAAAACAATATGTTGATGAGAAACAGTTGCATATATAAATAAAGAAACAGTGACATTAATAATAATTAAAATAATAATAATAATAATAATAATGGATCTTTGCAGACTTCGAAGCACTCATGTATGTGTGTGTATATATATATCTCTATCTATAAAAGTTTGATCTGCTTAGTGATGGCGGTGGTGTTGCACACTTTCCTTCAGGATCACCGCTGCTTCAGAAGCGCTCTGTACATGGCGAATCCCAGGACAGCGAACATGGTGGCTCCCACGCTGGCCCGCAGCCAGAACGTGGAGCTCTTGAGATCTGCCTGCATCACGTGTCTGAGGGGAAAGGAAGGGTGGGATACAAGACTCGTGGTTAGACCTGCCACAACACAAGCCAAGGACATTTCCAAGCACCTAGGCATAAAGAGCACACTGGGTAGGCTTGGCAGGTAGGAGACTTTCAACACTGTAGTGCTGCACGATGTGATTATTCACATCAAGCTCTTCACAGGTGAGAGTCATTGCTGTTGATCAGGCTACTTTACCATTCAGAGTGAAACAAGTGAAGAAAAAGCTGTCTGGGTTTGTGTGGATCACTGTTCTCCTCCACAGAGTCTAAGAAAAGCAGCGATCATCACAAACCCAAGCAGCTGATTCTTCACTCGTTTCACTTGGAATGGCATATTAGCCCAGTCAACACCAATGACCCTCACCTGTGGAGAGCTCACTCCAATAATCATTTCGTGCAGCACTAAAACCCAATGCATTTCCACAAGACACCTGACATGTAGCTGTTTGAATGATTTTAAACAGTATCAGTTATGAATTGTCTTTTTTTTTTATATAAACAGTGTGTAGAGCACTTCGTTAACTGGTATAGGACTATGACAAAGTGAAGTTAGAGGTTTTGATGTTAAACTTTTACAGTACGGTTCAGGGCCAGTTTAAAACAATGTCCCAGAGACTACCTGCATACAAATCAACAGGGAAATCTGTGAAAGCAGTGATAAAAGATAACAATCATTCAGTAAGTTTTTTTGCAAACATAAGGTAAGAAGGTCTAGCATATTAAACAGCAAATGTATTAACTTTTGTTTGTGTAGTTTACAAAGTTTACTAAACTGATACTGTGTTCCCTTGGCTGACATTGAAACACGGACATCACTAATGATGAATATGAAAATGATATCACAGAAAGAAAAGCAAAACACAGGATGGGAATAGAAAAGAGGAAGCTCATGATGTTGACAACAAACAAACAGGTGAACATTGGCAGCTCTAGCATGAACACAGACACTGTGCACGGGAGCCCTGGGCAGCAGCAGAGCCCGATATAACCCTGCGGTATCTGCAGTAGAGCTGTTCACAGTAAGAGCATGCTCAGTTAAAGTACCAAATTAGTAAACAGTATGACAGCTTAGCAAGAATAATACCACCTGGACTGCAACTCAAGCCTGAATGAACGGTGAAAAGTGTGCATGTTCTACTCCTCTTCAAAGCATAAGGATCTTACAAGAATATACTAAACATCTGGGAGATCTCTTAAGGAATGGTGTCAACTCACATAGGGTCTACCCACACCCGAGAACCACTATGACATTGATAATAAATAACTATGCACACACACACACACAAGGCAAATTAAGTATACATGTTTTGTGAGCAGTGCATAGACAGCATGAGGACGGGGATATTGATTTAGTAGAGTGGAAAAATATTCATTTAGAGAATAAGGGGAAATGTGAACGGTATGAAGATAAAAGATGTAACTTAAGATTATGAAAGCATATGCAATGCATAGATCCTTTGAGAAATACAGAACAAGAATGCATATGCCAATCTTTATATAACGCTTAGGGCAAAGGCCATACTGTTTTATTTTGGACTTTGCCAAGGCTTTGGTCTGGGGACAGAAATAAACAAAACAAATAAAAAAAAACCCAGCCAATTCTCTGTAGGGTTTAGGTAGTAAAGAAGCGAAACGCAGGAGGTGGGGATCCCTGACTTTAAAAGGACTAATACACGTTCATCTTAATATAAGTAAAAAGAAAATAAAGAAATGCATATTGGTGGGCAGGAAAGAAGACTCCTGTTGCACAGCGGTATGATTCACTCTGGGTTTTACAATGAGCTATAAATCAGCCACTGCATTTAGACATAAATTACACGATTAAGATCACAGTAAAACCTTGAGCGTCTCAAACTGGCGCGCATTCAAGGAGTCTAAGTTCCAATGCCTAACACTTCAGGCACACACTCTTCCAGCGACCTTGGAGCAAACCTCATTTAAAACCAGGTTAACTGCTGTCTGCATGCAAGTCTAGTTAAAGAGCTCATGGAGACAGCCTGCAGCAGCTTCCTGTTATTTTTACCTG
The DNA here is from genome assembly GCF_902713425.1 of Acipenser ruthenus. Classification (NCBI taxonomy): domain Eukaryota; kingdom Metazoa; phylum Chordata; class Actinopteri; order Acipenseriformes; family Acipenseridae; genus Acipenser; species Acipenser ruthenus. Next base: position 1,455,518 of record NC_081207.1, read on the forward strand.
TCTTCGGTCTTTAAACGGGCGTCTAGAGAGGACTCCATGAAGATGGAATCTTCTACATAGCTGACAGCGTGCACCTGGTGCCCGAGACTGCTCTCCTCGTCAGCCAACAGCATAGCCCCCAACTCATCTACATCGGGGCTCAACCTTGTATACACATGCACACAGTATGCAGTTCAAAACTGGACTCAAAAACAGCACCACACCGCCATACACCACATTGACTCAACTGCATCATTATTCATTTTATTTTAAGGGTCGCAACGTTTTACAAAACGAGGCCTGTCTATCAAAATATTGCGTCGGAAACGCAAGGAACGGTCTTAAATCTTTATTTTTTTAATATATTCAGTCTTCCCACTGAAAGTTGTGGAAAACCAGTATCCAGAATATTTTTTTAGGTAAGAAATAAGCACTGCTCATTTGGGAAAAACGAGTCCCGATCAATGTGGCGTATGAACGCTGTGAATCACCTGCTGTTTTGGTGCATTTCCAAGTCTGCTCTGGTACTTCTTCCTTCAGGTATCTGAGACCCGCGAGTTAGTGTCACACGCTACACAAGCCGCTGTGTTAACTGAGCATGCTCAAACAGAACTACAGATTCGTTCTTCAGAATCACAAATCAGACGTACGTTCATGTTGTTATTCCTAGAGATGGGCCTACGGCACGGTTAGCTGCAATAACAATGCTTTTATTTATGTTTTTAGTAGGCTTTTAAAAAACAAAACTAGTGACCTATTCTAAAGGCCTTATTATGCATCACAAACATTTCTGCACTGGGAGTGAGCTGAAGACATACAAACGCAGCATTTCTTCAAGACATACATATTTCTACAGGGATGGAAGTAGACTCCTGCTGCATAGCAGTTCCACCCATTCCAGGTATTGATTAGCTACAGTGTATAGGTGACAAGCTCAGGTGTCTCTTACTGAACTCATAGTAAAACCAGGAATGGATCAAACTGCTGTGCAACAGGAGTCTTATTTCCATCCCTGTTTCTGTCCCACATTCTCTTTCGTGTTGTAGGGAAGACCAAGTTGGGAGTTGATAATCTTAAATGGGGTACCCAAGGAGAATTTCAGGTATCCTTAGATCTCACTTTGCCTTTCTGGCATGAACCAAGAGTTAAAGGGTCTTCCATCATATGGACCATCGACTGGCAAGGTGCTCACAAAGAGCAGCTTAAGCAACATATACCATCCAACCGTCTTTACCAACACAGCAAAAAGCCAACACCGATGGTTAAATCAAGTCAAGGAGCTCATAGGCCCTAGCCCTTTACCCTCTTAAATTCTGGGATCAAATCTCCCTTGAACTCCTCAAAAAAGAGATCTTAAGATATATAAAAATACAAAAAATAAACCCTTCTAGTGAATATATGGGTAGGTTTTTATTTCTAGGTTTATAAGACGCTGTACAGAAAAATCTGGGATTTAAACCCATTTAGTAAAAAACCTAAATGCTCACTTAATGCACTTGTGGTACCTGAAATAAACCGTAATCCTTCGAACCCTATAAGCTGGCAGCCCGCGCCTCCTGGCTGCTAACCCTAACCCTCCGCCTCCTGGCTGCTAACCCTAACCCTCCGCCTCCTGGCTGCTAACCCTAACCCTCCGCCTCCTGGCTGCTAACCCTAACCCTCCGCCTCCTGGCTGCTAACCCTAACCCTCCGCCTCCTGGCTGCTATTTTAATTCCTTCTACTCAACCGTGTACAAGTCACTGTCACGCCTTTGAAATCTCCCTGTCGAAACAGTGCAGTTCACATGGGTGTCTCTTTAATCAATCACACCCACCCTTGTTATTTTAACACTGCAGAGTCTGAAACTTTATATAAGAACCCCCACGCAGTTCTCAAAGTGAATTGCTGCTTGCTGTGCAGAGATTAAAATGTGATTAAAAAAATAAATAAATAAAAAAAACAGCTGGTGCACTGCAAAGCAAACTTCTGCTACACATGACATAAAAAAAGAATGCTTTTAAAATTAGAATGCACACTGAAACATGGACACCCACACACACACACACGCACACAAAGGGCTGATGGTTAGAAGGAAAACAGTCAAAATGAGTTTAGTTAATAAGATGCAATAAAAATAGAAAAAGTGCCAGCCAGACAGATGAAAATGAACACCTACGGAAAGAACAAAATTAGAATAAAAAAACATTACAGAATATGAAAGAATAACGAGGGACTCAACAAAAGATGCTCTGAAAGAGGATCCTTAAAAGTATTGAGAAGAGTTTTTCATGAAATGGTTCTGGGCAGTTCAAGCCAACACCTGCATCGTATCAGCATCAGCAGGGTTACAAATAACTTCATTTGGAGTGCCACAAAGTAGCTTTAGCTGCGACAGGAAGCCGGAGTAACTGGAAAAACCAATATTGTTTGTAGGCACTCCCAATTCGAATTGGGCGGACGCTACAAACGGTCTATATTACAATTTCAAAAGGATTAAATAGTCCCTCCAGGATTCCACGATCGCGGAAAAAAAAAGAAAACTCAGCTGTTTGCTCCCTACTATCGCTGTACATGTCACTGGAGCGCACACACGCTATTTGTATAGTGAGGAGTGTGGCGGGTTTCAGAGCGAGCTTTAGTTCAGCCATGGAGAGACTCCTAAGGCCATCGGTGAGCTGTGGAAACAAATCTAAATTAGCACCGAATATAACGGCAAAAGATAACGGCACAAATGCAAAATGCAAGTCCAGTATTTCCAATAACTCACCGTCATAGCTTCTGTTAAAACAGAAAAAGGCTGTGACAACGACCAATAGTCAGTGCTGGAAGCGTTTTTAAAAAAAGTGAACTCTCTTTGCTTTATTGTATGTGTTATTTTTTCTTCTTTGATTTCCATAAAATATGACAAACATGTTTGTTGTGTTTTTTTTCACATTTTAGTAAGAAAATGAATTGAACTAACTGTGACTTACTTTTTCTTATTTATTTATACTCATTAACACTGTTTTTCATTAAAAAGTCATTGCCGCAGAATTTTGCAGGAAACACTCCATCGTTGCAGATTTTAGGAAATGTTACAGCGGACTTCCACGAGGACTAATTAAATCCATACACAGTCACAAGAGGGCACTCATTTAATGAACTGTTTTGTGGCACCGCAAAAGTCCTGCTGTATCTGATAGTACTGTACATAGTCCAGGCTGAAGGCTTGAACTCCATGCCTGAATGATGTTTGAGATCAAAGTTGTGAGATCAACTGGGGTAAGAAGTTTTCTTTACACATTTTTACACATTTAGAAACTTCATAGAAGAAATTCATGCATTCTCTGAATCCAGGCTACTAGGTCTTAATGCCAAATTCTGTGCAGAGTTCGTGCCAAGCACATCTTGGGAAATCAACACGATGCGTAACACAAAGCTCACGGGTTGCACTTTCTTTCTTTTTTTGACCACGGCTCTTAATCAATACCATTCTAAGCACGTGTTTGTTGAGCGCTCTCCGTCCATCGCAAACTAGGGGCGAGATTGTAAAACAAGCAGACTGCTGGAGCCTCATTTAGGCTGAACAACTTAAACAGCCACAAGGCGTGTATACATGAAGTGTTCTATGAGGTTTCCCAATTTCTGAAAACAGTTTATCTGCCCTGACAAATATAACCAGCTGTGTTCTTTTTTAAACGTATATATCCAACTTCATATTTCAAAAATCTCATTGCAGCCGGTTATATTTTTGTCTTCATGTCTCTTGAAATGCAGAGTTACACATTGCATATCCACAGTTTGTTTTTGCTTTTTTTACTAACAAAAGTTTAAACTGCAATGAAGATAACCATTATTTTTTGGCAGGTGTTTTTGGAGTTAAAAGGGATGGAAATAAGACTCCCGTTGCATAGCAGTTTCACCCATTCCAGGTTTTACTAGAAGCTTGATTAGCCACAGTGTGTAGGAAACAAGCTCAGTCTTATTAAACACAGTAAAACCAGGTATGGATCAAACTGCTATGCAATGGGAGTCTTATTTCATCCCTGAGTTAGCACTGAATAACACTGCACAGTTATCATAATTTGTTATTTGGTTAAAATAGTTACTATTTGGAATGATTAGTACATTCCTATCGCCACTGGAGGGCAGTAACTCTTTTCCAGGGTGCATTTTTCAGTGTGGGAGGCAGGAGGGACTGTATAAGAATCAGTGAGCTGAAGAGAGGGATTAACAGGAGTGCAGCCCCAAGTTACTTAGGAATTTGCAGAACAAGATAATGTAGGCAGAAAAAGCACCGAACAGTGGTTTAGAGTTAAATGTTTACGTTTTACCTTATACAAGAATATGGGTACTTTGTGATTAAGCCAAAGGCAACCTCCTCATCCTCCCCCCAAAGGAAAATGCATTCCTAAAATACATTATCATCACACCCTGCCCCATCCTGTCAGGTCTGCAAGAGCCGTCTCAGAGCAGTGGATATGCAGTGTTGAGGAAAATAAATAAATAAAATACAAAGTTTACTACCTATGGTAAGCACAAGTAAACTGCTTTCAGGTATGAAATATAAAACCCAGCCCCTTCCTCCCGGCACACTTGGAATCTCATGAAATAAAGTTTTAAAGACCTGTTGAGAACGGCAGTGTAGAGTTTGGTCTTTACAGAATGCAGCAAGTCTGAGTTGAGGAAGTTCTGACAGACGCAGAAGGTGCACCTGTTGCAGGTGCACATGCAGCGTAGCCTGGCGTGGCTGCGGAGACACACAGAAGAGGAGGAGGTGAGGGCTTACCCACAGGAGCAGGGCTCTCGCTCGGGACACTAGCGCTGTGCAGCACAAGCAGAGAACACATGAAAACACAAGAAGATAAAAAACAAAACAAAGGAACAAGAGGAAGAAGCTGCCAGCACGGCAAGCGGCAGCCTGCCAATCACTTTCATAGGGCTGTACTGATCAGATCTGAGTGTACGAATTACAACTGCTACAGTGTGTGTGTGTGTGTGTATATATATATATATATATATGTATATATGTACTCCAAGGGGTTTGTTGTGAATAAAAGTGCACGGAAGTGCTGAACTTTCAATTTCTGTGTCAGGGTCTATAACAAAACCAAAATTGCCTGTGACATTAATTAGAACCAATAATTAATTCCACCTGTGGCTGTGCAAACACACACACACGCATGCACACACACACAAACACAGCCACACACACACACACACACACATCTGATTTTGGCCCATTCTTGGCAGATTTGCTCCAGGTTGTTCAGGTTGGTTGGACGACGCTTGTGGACCGCAATTTTCAAATAGTGCCACAGATTCTCAATGGGATTGAGATCAGGACTTTGACTGGGCCACTGTAGGACATTCACCTTTTTGTTCTTGAGCCACTCCAATGTTGCTTTGGCCTTGTGCTTGGGATCATTGTCCTGCTGAAAGGTGAATTTCCTCCCAAGCTTCAGTTTTTTAGTGGACTGAAGCAGGTTCTCTTGTAGTATTTCCCTGTATTTTGCTCCATCCATTCTTCCTTCAATTTTAACAAGATGCCCAGTCCCTGCTGATGAGAAGCATCCTCACAGCATGATGCTGCCACCACCATACTTCACTGTAGGGATAGTGTGTCTTGAGGCATGGGCAGTGTTAGGTTTGCACCACACATAGTGCTTTGAGTTTTGGCCAAAAAGCTCTATCTTGGTCTCATCTGACCACAAAACCTTTTCCCACATCGCACCTGGGTCACTCTCATGCTTTCTGGCAAACTCCAGACGTGCTTTCAGATGGTACTTTTTGAGTAACGGCTTCTTTCTTGCCACCCTCCCATACAGGCCAGTGTTATGCAGAGCTCTTGATATGGTTGACTGGTGCACCATTACTCCACTCCCAGCCACTGAACTCTGTAGCTCCTTCAAAGTGATTGTTGGCCTCTCTGTGGCTTCTCTCACAAGTCTCCTTCTTGTTTGAGCGCTGAGTTTTGAGGGACGGCCTTTTCTTGGCAGTGCCTGGGTGGTGTGATGCAGCTTCCACTTCCTGATTATTGATCCAACTGTGCTCACTGGGATATCCAAACACTTGGATATTATTTTGTACCCTTTCCCTAATCTATGCATTTGTATTACTTTATCTCTTAACTTCTGTGGAATGCTCTTTGGTCTTCATTTTTCTTCAGATTCACAGCCTGACCAATGATCCTTCAACAGTGGGGTTTTTATCCAGAAAATGTGACAGCAACTTTAATGGTTCACAGGTGGAGGCCAATGGTAAGGTAATTGTGTCCTCGTTAGGGCAGTTTCTTTCATCGGTGTAAACTGGGAGCTTCCACAGCACAGGGGTTGAATACTTATGCAAGCAAGATATTTCAGTTTTTTATTTTTCTTAAAAATATATCCCAACATAAAACCAATGTCACCTTACAATAATTGATTTTGAGTTTCAGTGTTTTAAAATAAAATATCGAACTGAACGAAATTTCAATTTTCATTTGTAATTCAGTAATATGAGAGAATTGGTCAGGGGTCTGAATACTTTTGCAAGGCACTGTATATATATATATATATATATATATATATATATATATGTATATATGTATATACACACACACACACGCACACACTATATACAAACCCTATCGAGATGCATAAAGGTTCATTTGTTTGCGTCCCAATATAAATTTTGTCTACAAAGTGTGTGCACAGCCCTAGGTGAAAATATATATGAAAACTATAGAAGGCACTTTTTCTGAGAAGCTGCTGTACAAAAAAAAAAAAAAAACGCATTGAATTATTGCTAACTAAACACACTTAACTGTGAGACATCAAAGGGGATAACGGCACTTGACAATATGGATACTAATTGCTAATATCCTAATTGCTAATCAGTGCAAAATCTGATACTCTTTTCCAGAGTATCAGATTCTCCTTTTCATCTTTCACACATCTGTATATCAACATCATTCATTCAACTAACCTACTCATATTACGAGCTCTGTCTTTCTAAGATGACTGCCAGCTGTCATACCGCAAACGTTTTGCTGTTTTCCTGTCTCTGAGTTCGTCTCCATGCAAACAGTTTCAACCAAACGCACAAACAAGGCGCAGGAAACAGAAGGAAAGACATTTCATCAGGCTGGGGTTGGAGTTGTTCTTATTAAAGAGCTGTCTGAAACACTGCTGTCAGCTGATAATGTGTGAATAGGGGCTGAGGCCTGAAGTACATTAAAACTAGTGGCCAGTCTATAACTGGGTGACCTCCATGTTACAGTAGCTGGACATTTCTGCTGTCCCTATGGTTCGATATTAGGCAAGCCAATATTCAGCTGAACAACTTAGCCCAATGTGTCAAAGGCACTTCTATAGGCTCAGGGGTCACTGGCTAGTCGCACCATTTTTTACCTCCCAAACGGAAAACTAAACTTAATATTGTATAGTATATGTAAATATTGTATAGTATATGTATGAAATTATTTTGGTGTTTATCCAAACGCTAAATATTCTGCATGTACAACATTCAGGAATACTGTAATTCAGACACAGCAAACAAGATCTAGAATCAATTTTGCTGTCTAAATAGTTCTGAAAAATCATATTGCCAAGTTAATAGCGTAGAAAACGAACAGGCAATTACTTTCATTACAAGACTCCCCAGCTAAAATATTACTGTAGTAAAATGTCTTTCTTCTATTGAAAAATAAATAAATAAATAAATAAATAAAATATCCACAAGACACATTAGCTGGATGTTGAGTCTGGACCGGTACGGCATGCTGGCTCATGAGGACACACGTGCAGCCCGGGATCGCTGTGCTCCAGTACTTACGGGTACATGGCCATGGTGGTCAGTTTGATGTAGATGTCTTTGCTCGGGACGTCCACAGTGTTGCAGGTGAAGGGCTGCGGAGGGGGCATTTTGTGTTTCCTGCAGAAGTCCAAGGGGGAGGGGCTGCAGTCCTGCTTCACCTCGTGCAGATCTGACTTGGCAGCAATGATCATGCACGGAGTCTTGCTGTCCATGAAGTGTTGCTGTGTAAGAACATGCCAGGATCAGTGACCTGCAGCTGGATTAGGAACTGTGCCTTACTGGTAACATGCACGCGATGACAGATTCAGTGACAACACATTCAATACTTATATATTTAACAAACACACAAATACATGCCATACCTTGAATATTCTTGCGCAAAATTCAAATGAACTGGGGTTGCTGGAGTCGTACACCAAACAGACAACATCACAGGAAATCTCAGAATCAGAGAGAAATTCTGAATCTGTGAACAGTTCATGTAACTGTAAAAAGAGAGAACTAATTATAGACAGCTGTTTTTGGTTGTTTTTTTTTTAGGTACAACAATACCAGGGTCTCCACTTAATTCCTTATTCTCTGAACTCACCAGTAAGTATTTCTCCTGGCCGTATACATAGGTGGTGTTGATTGCGTAGAAGGATTTGTGATCCTCTCTGATCTGCCTCTGTCTCTGCAGGCAAAGAAAAACAGCATCACCTGTTTATTACAGTGCCTTTCTCCAAAAGTGGAGGTTATTGCCATCATAAAAACCACATGGACTTCATTCAGGCATTGCCAGGGTTAACCCAGGTGACCCCACTTTCAGTAAGCTGTCAGAAGATGCAGCCTCTATTGAACTTGCAGAAATCCTGACGCGTCTTGTGTTAAAACGTGTTTAACAGGGGTTAGTCCAATCGTGAATCATGCAGGCGGGCGTTAAGGTTACAGAGAGCGCTTGGGTAAAGGGAACGCTGAATCCAACGCAAGCGGAAGACGAGCGCCAGTGTTTCTTACCATCAGGTTGCGCCCCAGGAAGGCTTGCAGGAACGCACTCTTCCCACAGCCTTTCATCCCGATAACGTTACACCTGAAAACGTTCCTCTGAGTCTGCTTCTTCTGGAGGTCAATCTTCTTATCTCTCGTCACTGCAGGAACAGAGCACATACACAGTCACAATTACCCTGAGAAAAGTGTAGGAGGGATAGCTACACACGGGCCAGCAGAAACAGGACAAGCAGGTAACGAACTGCTTCTAAACCCTACAGTGTTCAGGAACACCGCCACCTTTCATGCATGGCGACCTCATAGCAGGACGGATTAAAAAACCTCTCTTCTTGTCTTTATATGGGGACATATGGAACACGCGAATGCACAATATACGAGGATGCCAAAAATACATTAATGATGTGTCCAAACCACTTTTTCTCAAGCTATTTTCAAGGTTTCATGCATGAAAGCATTGAGTATTGTGTGGTGCTGGATGCATCTTTTGCAAAGCTGTCAGACCGTGATGCCCGTCCCTCACGTTGTAACCAGTCTCACCAGTAACAGCCGCAGCCTGCGACTCCTGTTCAGAGATAATGGAGTATCCGAGGTAGCCCATGTACTCCAGGCAGCGCTGCACATCTAGATACGTTGTTAACCTAAAGAGGCAAAAACAAACAGAGACGCATGTCAGTGTGGGAAGGACCCTTCAGGGCAGATAAACTCAGTATGAACTCGAACCCCTGCTGTGATAAATCAGGAGAGCTAAAAGAGCAGCTGCTTTGGCATCGCTGGCAGGGGTGACCGGATTAAGTTTGAGTAGGCACTTTACTGTTAAAGCCCACTTATTACACTTTAATTACTTCTGAGTCCGTTCAATGGATTTGCACGGAATATTGCATGCGTCGTCTCGTGGGTTAGATTAGTTGACGTGGCCAATTTCATACCACATGGATGTCCAGATTCCAAGATCTAGATAGTGATTTTTTTTTTTAATAAATAGATATTTGTTTGCAGTTTTTTGGTGTGTATATATATTTTTTTTTTCATCAGGGCCATGTAGTTAACTGTCCAGGGCACAGGTATGCTTCATGTAGGTTAAATCTTTCCCTGAGTAAGCAGGTACTCACGTCCACTGAGACAGGTATCCCTGGTAGGTGATCCAGCCTTGGTCATTGGTGCAGACTGTGTTATGGACATCTGGACCCCAGGGCATGTAGGGGAAGACTTTGAATAGATCCTTCAGCTCATCGGGGGACAAACCACAGTCCCTGTCCTAAAGGAACACCACACACACAAAAAACGAACTCTACATAAGATTGAAAATAATTTATTTTATTTTAATAGATAAATGATATTTCAGTAATATTTGTAATTCAGCTGCTTTTATTGAACAAAAAATAAATAAATATAATATGGTTGTGCTTTATTTTAATTTAAAATTTATTATTAAACAATTACCAAATCGTGTTTGTCGAAAACACTCTGAAGGAAGAGATACGCATTATGGTTTAACTCCGTTGTACAATCTGGGGGGATTTTTAACCTGCAATAAATGAAACATGAGATTATTTTTAAAAGGTTTGCTTTCTGCCCTAAAAATCAAGCACAACTACTGTAAATAGGAAAGCACAGTCTTGCAATGCATCCTGGATAAATCATGCAGAATAATCACCTAACCAGACTGAACTGTGCACCCCCTGCCGCTGTGCACCCCCTGCCGCTGTGCACTGGTAAACTAGGCGAGCTGCTGGTTCCTGGAGATACTCACAGAGGGAACAGGTAGTCCTGAGTGAGCTCCAGATCATCACCATATCCGAATCGACGCAGCACCGTCCACGTGGTCTCGTGCCGCCCTCGCTGGATAAACAGCATGTGGAGAAACAGGAAGCCTGCACACACAGCAACGGAGAGGAACTCACAATCCAGCTTCGCATCAATTTAAATACACATATTCAAGTACATGAGTCTCAATTGAAATTGGTTTGTACTCAGGCTGCTGTGAATAAGTCCCAGTGGCAGATGCAAACACAGCACTAGAAGTCCCGACTGCCATAACCTGACAATCCAGCATCCGTCCAAATCTCACAAAAGCATCTGAATCTGCGCTTACCTTTCAGTGTGAGTCCATTATCAAACACCCCGTCACTCACGTTCTTCCGGACCACGTTCTTCACATCCTCCAAGGCCTGAGGAGCCAGGGGGGTGTTAAAGCATGCCCTCTGAAACACATTGAGAAATACACGGAGCTCAGAACAAGAGTAGGACAAAGCTGCTGCCATGGCGTAATGGAGAAGAACGGGGAGACCGATACCCAGAAGCCGTCAATGCCCATTAAGTTACTGTTCTTTCTTAAAGTAAGCTACCTGGTTAATTATACGACTATACATAACTATCCGTGTTCTACAAAAGTTTTGGATCAATTATTTCTGTGCACCTTTTTTTCCATAGTTTTATAAAATCAACTAATCCTTTACCCTTATAAAAGTTTACCACAGTATTTGTGCAGTTGTCCCATGGTTATATTATGCATTTAATATAGTTTATCCTGGTTTGCCATGTTTACCAATATGCTTTACCATACATTACTATTCTTTACCATGATTTAATTACACTTTGCTATGCTTTCACTATGGTAAACTTTTACAAGGCTGGTTCTCATGCACTAATTCATTGCAAGCTTCAGCCAGCCTGTGGAAGCATTTCAGATGAAAGCCTCCTGTGGACCGCACCCACACAAGTCTGCCGCTAACCTGAAAGAAGTTGAGTTCGGCATCGTTAAGAATCCCGTCGTTGTCCTGGTCTGTAATCTTGAAGATGCGGGTCAGAGCTTTAATGCAAGCAGGCTTCATCTGAAAGAAGCATTAGACAGTGTGAACGAGGGGGGGGGGCTGCACAGATGGGGGGGCAAATGACTTTGCAACACCGTGCAGGCGTCCAGGTTTTATTTATTTACAAAATCTCCGGTGCAATACACCACACAGCACCACCGAGCTGCCAGCAATGATATTACTCAGAGCGGTGCTGCATCTTCAAACAAAACACTCAAAATAAAGCATTGACACAAAAACACAGCTAACAAACGAGAGGGGGCTGCTCCGGTGACACAGGGAGGCCCCGCACCAGGGACCTAGCCAGGCTTTAGCATGGGTTCAATTAACCACCGAGAGCCCGATTTCCTCCCAGAGATTAACAAAAGGGCTTCTGCGTTTCTTAAATGCAAGGCAACAAACCAAGGCGAGCCTACCTCTTTTTCCTCAGGGCAGTACAGGGGGCCTGTAGGATGCAGAACAGCTTTCTGGGCGTAATAAAACAGCTCAGAGATGTTCTTCAAGTTTTTTGCTGAACACTAGGCACAGACAAAACAAAAAACTGCAGTAAATGACTGTTGCGAATCATCCCTACCTTGTCAATATAGTTATTTATGAATCGTGTAAAAGCTCTTTAGGTACATACATTAAATCAACATTTTGTTTCTGTGGCATTCTTTTTAAATAATAAATCGTACACCAACACACCTCAACACAAGTCTCGATCTCAGTGTACTGGTTCATAATGGGAAGGATGGTTTCCATGCTGCTGTGCTCCACCAGGTCCGATTTGTTCCCAACCAATATCAGAGGCACTCTGTTTCAGAACAAACCATAAAACGAACAGCAATACAAATAAAAGATCAGCCACAGCAGGAGATGCATTAGACATTGCTGCAATATCATCTTAATAAATCTATCTTGGCAGACAACACGTAGCGTTGTAGTTATGGCTAGGTACTGTAGCACGCAATATAACATGGGATCAAGACAGCATGATTCAGACACACACTGGACTGTCTCACTCACGACCCCTTGACACTTGCTTGACATTACATTCTTGAGGCTCAGGAAGCAAGGTAGACAAGTCCCGAGTGCTTTATCGCTAATTTAACAAGGAACTCCAACAGATGTGTGACCACCTTAAATATGTAAAAACCTTTTAAACTATCATTTGATATTCTGTAGTACTATATAAATGAGCAAAAGATGATTACACCGTGTGCAAGTTTCAGTACCTGCTATCCTTGTCTGTTCTTTCATTGATTAGAGGAATCCACTGACTAGTGACCTGGAAGGAGGAAACTGGGTTTTAATCTTTGCATAGTAAAACTGCTACTCAAGCAGTGCTAAACATATTTTGTGAAACTAGATCCAGATTTTTTTTTTTTACACAAAATACATTTAAAAAGAAAAGCTTTGTATCACCTTTTTGAAACTGCAATGAATGCATACTTGCAGCCTACTATCTTAACGCAATGTGGCATGCAGGTTTGCATATAGGAAGTTTAATAAACAAAAGAGCTTTTTGCCAGTATAATCATACCTTCTCAATGGAATTTGTATTGTTGACTGCATACACTATGCATATAACATTGGCCTAAAAGAGAAAAGGAAAGATATTTGATAATCACAGGTGCAAGAAAGTGCAGTAAGGGTTTAAAATCGTAACTAGTGTGTGCGTGTGTAAAATTCACCTTTGATATTTCCTGATAAAGCTGTTCGTCTGTTTGTTCTGCTTCTATAAAAAAAAGAAAGGACAGAAAAGATATGTTTTACAACACAAGGGTTACATGCTGCGGATCCTCATTCTATGCAGATGAAACACCTAAACAGTCAAGGTGGTGCAATCTAATAGTAATGTGACAATACATGATGAATGATCTGTTACCTGAATAGTCAACTATATGAGTAGGGACCCTTTCAGGAGTGACGTCAGCAGGGATTGTGATCTCTTCAGCCCGAGGAGGGACCTTAAATAAATAAAGATGTGCTTAACTTAAGCCATCTACCATTTAAAATTGTGTCTGCCACAGTCTGACAAGCACAGATAACGATACATGGTCAGGCTAAATGAGTAATGAATCTATAATCCAAGATATGAGCAACCGATGCCTTAATCTTTCCACAGCGTGCTATTTTTAACTCCTTTTCATATCCTGTCTGCTAACGTACACGTCAAAGTCGTTTCTCTAAAATTTGCATTTTCATGCATTTTTTTCAATCTCCATTCAGACCTACAAACAGAGATTGATTTCACAAAGCAGTGTTGGAAATAGGATGACTCACTTTGCATAGCAGCTGGAGCCAATCCTTGTTATAATATATATATATATATATATATATATATATATATATATATATATATATATATATATATATATATATATATATATATATATAAAACCACAGGAGCAACACAGCAGCTCTTGAGCCTCTATTTAAAAGTTTTAGACAGCAAAAAGTAAACAAACCAGATTAAGCGCGCGCACCCTTAGTGATCTCTATGGAAAGCCATCTGGGACAAAAATGCATTGTGCTGCTTTAGAGTGAGCCAGAATCTCATGGGACAGAACAAAAGGCAAGCACGTCATTCTGAAATGCCTCGCTTAAACAGTACCCATCTTCCTGAAAATGTTGTGCAGCGATTTTCATATAGACTGTATATATTATATATATTTTGTTGCGACTGTTATGTGGAATGTAATAAAGAGAACCAAAATGGTAAGTTTTTTTCCCCCTTCACTTTACAATGCAATTTCTACATTTGTTTTATTTGAAGTGTTTAAAGTTAAATTTCAGTTTTCATTTGCTTGTTCATCTACAAAAAGGCACAAGTAAACCTTGTGTTATTACTTTATGAAAACGTATCAATGACAACAGTTTACTGTGAAGAAATGGCAATGGCAAGGAATGAAAAATATGTTTTTAAAAAATGTAAATATGTTGTCAACTTTATGTACTATTTATTTTGGCAATAAACAAAACAACGTTTAACTTGAACTGTTATTTGTTTTGTAGTTAATTCAGTGGGGTAGAGTAAGTCCTAGACAACTTATTCTTTACTCCTGGGATAGTCTTCTATTTCAACGTGTTACCTATTGTATGCAGAATCTCACACTGCTGCTGCCTGAGCTGCTGCAGCCCCTTTAAATATCTTATCAGAGCTGTCAGTGACACACTTACCTCGTCTGGGAATTCCTCGCTGACCAGCGACATAATCAAGGAGGTCTTCCCAACTCTGGCTGTAAAACGCAAGAGGAAAATCATTCATGTAAATAGGGAGCTCCAATTACATACACAATCGAAGACCTTCATTGTGAATCCAAAAAAGCACTGTTTCGGGTTGGTTTGGTTTGTTTTGGTTTGTTTTGCTCCCAACAAATGCAGTCCAGTAGCCACTTCTGCCATCTGGTGACTTGGATTCATAATGGCACAGCTTTACTTGGAAATGTAGACAAAGCCAGAACTCGCCCACCCCACCCTCCCCCTTAGAAAAGGGGTAATCTGCCCCAGCCTTGGGTTTTTAGAAAGAGAACAGGTTGTGTTTTTTCAGTCCCCCTCTCCCCTCCCCTAAATGAAATACCCCAGAGTCTCCCTGTTTCAATGTGGAGCATTTCAGCAGCTGAACATGTAGGCCACTGAGCACATCTGCCAAAAGATACAAATTAAAAATAGTCTAACTGCACAAACAGATGTAGGGCCTTGGCAACTGAGACAGTGCAGCTGAACCCTGACAATGAGCCCAAACCCATCTCTGGTTCTGACAATGAGCCCAAACCCATCTCTGGTTCTGACAATGAGCCCAAACCCATCTCTGGTTCTGACAATGAGCCCAAACCCATCTCTGGTTCTGACAATGAGCCCAAACCCATCTCTGGTTCTGACAATGAGCCCAAACCCCTCTTTGGTTTTGACAATGAGCCCAAACCCCTCTCTGGTTCTGACAATGAGCTCAAACCCCTCTCTGGTTCTGGTTTTAATGTTACAGCTAGTAACAACATTGTCTTTGCAACACTGAACAGGTAACAGGTGCTTCAGCTTCGCAAATACCGTACTGTCAAAACTAGATGAGCAACACACACACAGAGCCTACAATGCAACTCACACAAGCAGCGAGAACTACAGACCATCATTCCAGTGTGCGACTTCCCATTGGCTCGTTATTGTCTTAATGCAGTTTCCATTATATACTCACATGAGCTAGCCATGTATTCTCTAAATGCTATAGTTATTACACTAGTCGTATAACTGTCAGTGAGCGAGCCTAATAAAATAGCACTAGAACTAAAAACAACTAAGATTAGAAAACAATAAAAAATACATGACTATTGCGTTTTGTTATGTAACTGTGTTACGACTGTAACGTCATACAACGCTTTTTTACATTTTTACGCGAGGAAACCATTAGTACGCAAAGCGCAGGTCAAAACTGAAAAAAAAAATATGAAAAAAAGTGTTTGTGCATTGAAAATACAAACATAATGTGGACATCAAACAGCGGCTATCGTACTGTGCATGCTGTATGCAGCGGCTTGGGGGAGTACATTACAATAGGATCTTGAAATAGCCAACTCACGTTCTCCTACAAGCAGTATCCTCACGTCTTTCCGCATGGTTTCGGAGTGCTGTCGTTCACGTTTTCAGTTTGCAATCTCTGCAGAGAGAGCCATGTAACAGTCCTGGCGCGGAGTTGCAGTTGCTCGGGGCTTGCCGTCACTGTTTTTCACTGCAGCACTGCAATGAAACCAGCTCGCTTCAAGCACCGTGTAGGACAAAACGGACGGGGCGGCCTCTGCACCGCTTCCGGGATTGCACTAGTCTCTCACACTGTTCGGACGGAGCCTGCTTTACTGTAGCCACCAACAGACCCTGTCGACATTTTCATCAAGAGCATAGTTCTGTAATTATTTTTTTATGACATTGTGCGGTAGATACTGTTCCAACGCACATCTCCTTCCGTTGACCTCCCGCACCACACGACTACGGCACCGGTGTAGGGACAAAAAACGCTGTGAAGACAAAGGCGTGCACACACACGCAAACCGACAGTAATGTTAGGCACAGGTTACATACACCCTGTCCTAGCTACAAAAATCCAGCGACCATTCCCTGCTGTGTGTTTAATATTTAAGACGTGTTAATAATAATAATAATAATAATAATAATAATAATAATAATAATAATAATAATAATAATAATATCAGTATTATTATTATTAAATAAGTGTAGCTGTGCTTTTCTGAGAACTTTGCATGTTCTGTTCTGCTCGGTATTCATGAAAGTGTAAAAATGTACTTATCCTTTTTTCTCAGGTGATTATCGCTTTTATCATTGTCCAATGCTATTGCTGTACAGGCACTTCAAGAAGGTTTCCATCCAAGTACTGGACAGACTTAACCTTGACAAGCCTTTGAGATGAGAGACAGCCTGAAGTCTCACAATATGACAGGTCAGTATCTGTGGATCACAGCGGAGGTGAAGGGCACACATTATCAGCCAACTGTACCTATAGCTGCCAAGACAAGCCACATCTTTAATTATGTGAACATTTTACAGTGGCTGGGAATCCCCGTAGATTATGTCAATAATTTTCCAGGGAATCCCAGGAAGGTGTATGATGCAATCTGTGGGGAATCCCCAGTGCTGTAATAAAATAAATCCCTCAGTGTTTATCCCAGCAGGGAACAGATTGATCAAATCGAGCAAACATGACAATTTAATGTAGCACGCTGCTCAAATGACCTTTGTATGGGAATCATTGAAGTCACTGAAGTCTTGAAAACAAAATTCAAGGCAACTTATAACTTAAAGGGTGAAAGTAAAATTTAAATAAACCACATGTTTAAGATGAGTGTTTTGGGTTTATTTAATTTATTGCATTTGAAAGACATCAGGTTATAAATTCACACACATATTATACAGACTTCTTCCACCAGAGTCCTTCCCTTACTACAGCTCCACAAAAGACAAAGAATTACCCTTATCCAGCCCAAACAACCAAAACACTGGAAATACTGGCTCGCTAAACTGCACATCAAAGGTGTGCAGGAGGGTCTCGGACACGGCGTAGAACGACACCTTGCCCTCGTCACACTTCAAGTGCACCCCTATCCCAGAGAGCTCCCCCTGAGGGAGCCTCACTTCCACACTGCCGTGCCAGGCGGAGAAGCGTGACCTGCTCCACTCCACGCACCACGAGAGGGCGTTCCTCCCCAGTGTGTCTGCGCGTCCCAGCCGCTGGTAGGCTATCCCGATGGCCCAGCCTTTGCTGAGGCGGGTGTTCACCTCCCAGTAGTGGCAGCCCTCAGAGAAGCCTGTGGAAGCCATGACCTGGCTAATTGTGAAGCGCTCCTGCATGTATGGAACGCTCCGGTTATTCCGCTTCACCGTCACTCTCCGGTTTCCTTCTGACAGTGCCAGGTGCTTATGGGCTGTGTTTGGGTCAAAGGTGAGGTTGGCAAGACCTGGAAAAAAAATATATTAAAAATATTGGAATTGTTTTATTAGAAGGGCTCTGTTCTGAGACTGAATCTCTGAGCGGTTATTTAAAGATCTGCACTACTCACTGGATAAGTTCAGCCGATCTTTATGCTAGCATTGAGCGGTTATTTGAAGATCTGCATTACTCACACTGGATAAGTTCAGCCGATCTTTTTGGGGCAGTATCATTTTCAGGTTCTGCAGCTTCCGATTCTGGAACAGCTTCTGTAATTTCTATAGATGTAAATATATATACATACATCCATTAGTTTCACACGTGACATTACAAAGAAACAGCCCCCTCAGAATCTGTGTACTGCATATTTTTGGCCAGCAATAAGACTCACTGCCCTTGTGTGTATTCCGTGCCTTATTTTCATACTGTGCCTGTGCCTTCTATGGTACAAACTGAACACATAACATCTCATCACCTACACTGTCTCCACCTCAATTCCCTATCACTCAGTATCTAATGCACGGAACCGTTTCTATATTGAACAGCAGTGATGGAGATGCTGCCCCTGAAGCTGGCATTACAGACTCAACTTCTAACCCTGTATCACATCCCATTTGATACCATGCTTAACCACACCTCAATATTATTATTTTTTAAATCCAGCCTCACAAGCCAGAATTTTTCATATGCAGTACATTATGTGTTGCCAGACAGAAAAATAAATAAATAAAGTGTTTTGTCCAAGAAACAGAATTTAATATCGTCACATAAATAAAATCGCTTTTCTCATTTCAGAAATCGCTCGGGCATTCCAGGGTTAAAAGGTACCACAAGGGGCACTGTGCAGGAACTTCAACAAGCAAGGAGTTTTTCATTGATCTTTGTATTGTAACACATATGAACACCAGGGAGACTTCACCATTCCCACCTTCTGTTTGTGTTTGCTTTATGGCCTTTATGGCGTTGTCCAGTTTAGACTGAACGTCGTCCTTGAGGTCAGCGATGGCATCCTTCACTGCAGACCCCTGCTCCTGGATCAGAGCTGTGCTCTCTTCATCCACAGCAAGGGAACTCTCTTCAGTCTCGGGCAGATCAGTCTGTTAAAGTGAAGTGAAGAAAAGCTGGCTCATCGTTCTGGTTCTTTCTGGACAAAACATTCCACATTGATGTTACAAAATGAGAAACAAGCCACCGGACTAAACAAAAATAAACACACGCTACACAGTGACTGTGGTAAGCCGACAGTAATATACTGTGTGGTCCAGTGGTTAAAGAAAAGGGCTTGTAACCAGGAGGTCCCCGGTTCAAATCCCACCTCAGCCACTGACTCATTGTGTGACCCTGAGCAAGTCACTTAACCTCCTTGTGCTCTGTCTTTCGGGTGAGACGTAGTTGTAAGTGGCTCTGCAGCTGATGCATAGTTCACACACCCTAGTCTCTGTAAGTCGCCTTGGATAAAGGCGTCTGCTAAATAAACTAATAATAATACTATTCTATTATGTAATAATTCTCACTGAAGGTGTGGGTTTAGATTTCTACATGCATGAATGTTAAAGTTATATATTTGAGAATAGGTTTGTATTGTAAGATTGCATGTATGTTATTTAAAAATGTTAATAAAATATTTATATACAAAAAGAATAATGCTCTAAACGAAATCCAGCATAAAAATCCATAATTCAGGTCATTTTTTATTTTTATTTTTATTTTTTACATGTAATTGCAATAGACCCTCAATATTGATCTAGGATGATTCACCGGTTTGGCATAAAAGCCCACCTGACTTGACTGGCAGGTAATATCTGACGTGTTTTGAGTCGGGCCCCATTGATTCTGTACCTCCTGAAAGAACGATCAGACGTACCCTCAGAAATTCAAACCAGTCTGTCACATTCACCAGCTCCAGCTCGCTCTTCTTTCTCTGCAGGGCGTCCCGGGCTGAGCTCAGACCGTGAATGATCTGTGACACCCGGCTGCTCGCCGCCTTCTGACTGCTACGGACGGCACTCAGCGCCGCCTTCTCTCTCTCCTCCAAAACCTGTCTTAATTCTGCAAACTCTCTGCTGAGTGACTCGTTTATCCTTGCAGCAGATTCCTGGAAGACAAGTCTTGCATGGTGAACTTGCCTTTGAAGATGCCACCGTTCCTTCTCTGAATAAAGCTACTTACCTCGATCTCGCGTTTTTCTTTGCTTCGCTTTGCCAGGTTCTCCTCTGTTGTTTGGATGGCTGATGTCACCGACTCCAGCTTTGTTTTCAGGGTCTCCTTTAAAAATAAGTGGATCAGGGACTTTTTTGGGGGGGAGGGAGGATAAACTTTTGATACAAAAAATAAGCTGAGCAACTGTAAGGGTTAATTGAATGCGTGTAACTCGGGCTGTTTGCTGTAGAAGCTGCTGTCTGTAGTGGAGCTACAAAGCGACATTATTATCAGGCAGACCTGGCTTCCATTCCAATTGTAATTGTGTAATCTGTCATTATAATTACAATGTAATTGACACTGTAATTGCAGTGGAACCTTGGCAATTCTAATTTCTAATGCTGGACTCCAGTTGAGTTCTGCATGTATTTGTCATTCGATCATTACTGTATTTTCAACAATTTATTTGAAAAAAAAAAAAAAGTTATGTGGTATGCTTGTGTATTTGTACCTGTGATTATTGCTGGGGTACTTATAATAAACAGAGTAAACATGTTAGTTGTTTGTGTGGAGTTGTTTATGTGACTTTTTAGTGTAATTGTAATTAAATTGTAATTATAAAAATCGACATTTCATCATGCTATTCTAGAACCGTAATCCAATATACTAACCTTAACACTTATTTATTTCATTTCCCATAACATAGTTCAAATTGCATTTTTTTTTTACTCAACAAACACAACAAAACGTTTGCACTTACTTTCTTTTTGTCAAACTCTCCGTGCACACTGCTGTAACTACACGCGGGATGCGCAGCCACGCAATCCACGCACAGATATTCACCGTCTGTTTTGCACACAAACTCGATGACATTCCGGTGCTTGCTGCACACTTTCGTGCAGGTTTTAACCGCACTGGCGAGTTTGTGGCTTTTTAAATGTCCATTTTCGTAGTGCGTTTCAACGTGCTTGCAGCAATACGACATGTTGCTGGTCAGACACGTCGCCGTAGCCCTCTCTGGGTTGCAGATGTCGCACTGGGAGTGGTGGGTCCCATCCTCGGAGGCGGTAGGACTCAGAGGCTGCTTCGGTTCTGCGGTTTTGGATAACTCGACTAAGGCGCACAGTGTAGTGTTCTTCTTGAGTTCGGGTTCCTTCCCAAGTGGGTCCTTGCATATTGGACAGCTGTATTTGTTGTATTTGTTGGTTTTGGACTGACGGAACGTCATTATACACTCCATACAATAACTGTGTCCGCAGCATATCGTGGTCGGATCTGTAAATAATTCCGCACAGATCACACACTCGAGCTCACGGATCTCGCTCCTTGAAGCCATGACTCTAGCCTGTAGTTATCCTGTGATATACTGTAGCCCTAGTCTGTCGTTGTTCTGTGAACGATAACCGAAGCCCAGGAAACCGAAACTCAGAGTTTTACGGCTGCTGGCAAGTGCGTCTATAGACAACAGCCCAGTGGTTTAAATACCGGCACTGTAAAATACAGGAAATGACAGAAAAAAAACACATTACAGCTGAACTCCATGTATTGCACTGTCAATAGCACTGAAAACACGCAAGAAGTGGGCCGAACAGCATGCTGGGACTTGTAGTTCACAATGGGGCCGTGCTTGCTACAGCATGCAACATCATAACAGGTGGTTTATCTATTGTCTGAAACTATAAGTTATCCTAGCACTGACTGATGTCATTGTTATGATGCAGCTTAAAGCTAATTATAGTGTATTTTAAGTTGGCCACGTTTCAGAGTGACAAAAGACCCACCCTTATATGTGTAAAATATTTCGACAAATATATTTAAGCATATATATAGCCTTGGCTATACATGTCTCTGTCTGCATTGCATATATCAGTTAGCCTACAGTATCCAGGGATACTTTATTATTCGTTAGCTAAGCATTGAACTATTCTCGCGTGACTATGTTAAAGAACTTGAAGCCTAAAGTCTTCATTTGTCAAAAGTTAAGCAAGGTTGGGCAAGGTTTAGGATGGAGGACTCCCATAGGATACCAGGAACTGCAGAAAGTCATCTCGGTGCCACTAAACTTGCTCAAAAAGTGAATCGCACTGTAACACGAAGAACTGTTAGAAAATTCGGGTTGTCATTAAAGTAGAATAAAGGGAAGTGAATTGGCTGCCCTCTGGTGGCTGCATGTTGATGCTACACGACATTTATTAAAAAGTGACTCTCAGTTAACTACTTTTAGGCCCGTACCCCTTTCCAAAAAATCTAGTCTACCGCGTACCCCCATCTGAGACAGGGTCATAATATACCTATGAAAACAGAAAAACAAATGGTATTTTGTAATGACTAGGCTTAAGTACTTATTGATGTTAACTGAAAATATATATATTTTTTTAAAAATGCTTACCTACCAATGTGTTGGACGTGCCTGCTTTTTATCACAGATTTCAGTAAAACTACACCCTGATTAGTAAACAATGCAGCCCATACACAAGGGTATGTTAGTCTGTATTTTAAAATGAACGAATAGGACTTCAAGTTACAAAATAATTTAAGAGGGTCTTTAAAAAATATATATAAACAAGCCTCGATTTGCTGGCTCGGAAGGCACACAGGGAACGTATGTATTTATTTTTAATCCTGCGATTCCATTTTAATAATAATAATAATAATAATAATAATAATAATAATAATAATAATAATAATAATAATAGCGTGCTTTTGCTTTTATTTGACTAATAATTAGCGGCGTACACGCTTAAACTAATGCAATCACTCCACAAAGGAGTTCTTCAACGAATTAGTCATAGTGTAAAAACACACAATGCCTTGCTAGTAAAGATAACACAGTCGTGTACGCTCCAGCTCCAGCGAAGTGATTTCACGGTCTTAGTGCAGCACAGCTGCCTGCTCAACTCAATAATACTGTTATTTAAAAACGTAAACTTAGATAAAACACACTGAACTGATTAAACTACAAACACTGAACATTTAAACTCCAGAAAGTAAACGTACCTAGTAAATACTACCGGTTTTTAAAAGAAGCAACATCAACAATGATTTTTTTTCTTCTTTTTAGCCTACAGACTGCAGAGCCACCGCCCCGCTGTTTAAATATGTAATTTATCCGTGTGTGCGCTCAACGCTCAGTCCTGTCAGCAGCCGGCTGGGTGTTTATAGGTAACCTCGCCCAACACAAGGTACACCTGCACGGCTGTGCTTTTATTCGAAAGGAGATTCAACATCGTTAATTCGACTGCTAAATCGCAAAGTACTACAATGTGGTAAAAATAAGTAAATAAATAAATCTGTTGTGCGCCATTACAGGATTTTTCTCGCGTACCCCCCGAGGTTCAAATCCAGTTCATTCATTCATTCAATCATTCATTTTCCAAGATGGTTAATTTACCTTACAATCAATGAAAAGACAAGCGGTCCCATAGTAGTGAGATGGCACAGCGGGCTGATTCACTAGTATGCTTTTTCTATTTTCTAATCCTATAATAAATGACCCTCGCACTGATGGATGTAATTATGTTATGTCGCAGCCAAAGCCAAGCATAGTATATTTTAAGTTAGCCACGTTTCAGAGTGACAAAAGACCCACCCATATATGTGTAATATAATATTTAAACAACTATATTTAAGCAGGGATTATCAATTATAATATATTCAGTTTAGTCTGTTTATTTCAGTCTGAAATTGTGACTACCAAGAATGATATGACATACAATGGGGCAGGCGGAATGCATTCATTGGTGGTAAAGTATTTGAATCAAGTCAATTTGTGTGCACATTGTGTGTAGGTATATAGCCTAGGATATTCATGTACACATTGCATATAGTAATATACAAAAACATCTCAGTCTACATCTGTAAACTGAACAGACCAGAAACAGTTAACCTATCAGGAGATCTCTGTAGTAGTCATTGTCTAACCATTGAACTATTTGGGAATCTCTCCTTCGCTCAACTTGAATATGTTGAGGAACTTGAAGCCTAAAGCTGAGGGAACACGAAGCCACTTGGAAGTTGGTTTCAGGAGACTAGGTTTCAGGCCCCGGCATGGCCAGGGGTGCACATTTGGCACTAGATTGTAGGTATAATTTGTGCCCACACTAACAGAGAGCACAGCTGCAGAGCAACATGTGTTTACACAGCAGCATGGCGCGAAGGGGCGCGGTTTAATTCCGAATTGTTCTGGTTTTTGTTGTTCCTCACAGCTAATAAATAATGGACTTCAAACACAGAACACAATGCAAACCGACCTTAGGAATTTATATCAACCCTTTATTCATTTATTAATTTTATGGAATAAATAGAAATCTCATTTCAAGTCCTCCAAGTTCACGTAGACTTACAGCCTCTTCTGCTAACACAAAGCGGTTAGAATGAAGGGGAAACAGTGGCCACTGCAAGGGTGAAAGTTATGGACAGGTCTTTTTTTACAAGTAGGTTGGGGTTGAAATCCTGTTTCAGCACAAGATTGATTTTCAGCTCATCGACATGTGAGATGTTAACCACAGAGAGGGCCCCTGGCAGTGCCCCTGTTGGCAGCTCAGCTGGTTCAGAGTCCCTTTGATGGTCTCCTGGGGTTCCCCTGCTGCTTCACAGGCTAGTGGGAATCCCCTGGTTTGTTAAGGGTTAGGGTTTGGTTTAGTGGGGATCCCCTGGTTTGTTAAGGGTTAGGGTTTGGTTTGGTGGGGATCCCCTGGTTTGTTAAGGGTTAGGGTTCGGTTTAGTGGGGATCCCCTGGTGTGTTAAGGGTTAGGGTTCGGGTTACTGGGGATCCCCTGGTTTAAGGTCCCCCGGGGCTGCAGAGCTCCAGGTCCGGCTCTTCAGAAATATCAGCTGCTGCACCTCCTATGTCATCGCCTTCGTCGGACGTTGGCTTCCACTGCAAAACAAACAAGCCTGCTGTTATATATAAGAAACAAAAGAAACGGTCGGGAATCACGCTGGAACCTCACAGGACTCCTCGGTCCCAGGAAATACTCAGTAACGGTTCTTCTTGATTTATATAACTTAATTTCGACAAAAAGAATTCAGGAATGAAAGGGTTAATAGGTCAAACCCGAAACAATATTTATTTATTTATTAATTAAATACTTTAAAAATACAGAAACACAAATGCCAGTGAAGGAATAACTTCAGGATTTTAGCTAAACAATAAGGAAATGCTAATGAATACAGAATACAGAATGAGTTGGCAGTGCCCGAGCCCTCGTTCCACTCACTCGTATAGTCCTGTGGGGACATGGGCTTGGAGATGACTTGGTTCAGAGCCTCCATCCACTCGCGGTGCTCCCTCTCGTTCTCACAAGTGAAGATGAACTGCCGCTCTGGGGTTTCCACGGTGATGCCACATTTCCAGCGGCTTCCCCGGATACCTTGGGGCAGGATATTCGTCACCTTGTATCCGTGCTCCTTGTTCCCAATGAAAATGGCACCTTTCTCCACCGCATCCTGAGAAACAACACAGCCATGAGCAGCACAGTACAGACATGCATACAGCAGAACAGTTTCATGTGCAACCACTGCTTCAAGAAAACAACTGTAGGCTTTCTCCTAAGCGACTGTAGACTTTCTCCTAAGCAACTGTAGGTTTTCTACTAAGCGACTGTAGGCTTTCTTCATTTCTTTTCAGTACAGTGATTATGCAACCAGCACAGATGTCAAAGCCATCAATATACAACAGCATGTGAAGATTCTAGGACATACTGTACAGTGTTTTAGAATGTGTTTTTGTATTTTATAGCAAACAGATTATTTAAGTCTGTCTCTGTATTGCACTCTTGAGATGTATAATTTAAACACTGTGTGTTTATTCTGTTGAAATTCGATCTCAAGGTTGCAATGTTTTTCATACTAACTCTAGATCAGAAAGGGGGTTGCATGCCCAGTATTGAATCAGAAAGGGGGTTGCATGCCAGTATTGAATCAGAAAGGGGGTTGCATGCACAGTATTGAATCAGAAAGAGGGCTGCATGCACAGTATTGAATCAGAAAGGGGGTTGCATGCACAGTATTGAATCAGAAAGGGGGTTGCATGCACAGTATTGAACCCTAAAGGGGGTTGCATGCACAGTATTGAATCAGAAAGGGGGTTGCATGCACAGTATTGAATCAGAAAGGGGGCTGCATGCACAGTATTGAATCAGAAAGGGGTTTGCATGGACAGTATTGAATCAGAAAGGGGGTTGCATGCACAGTATTGAATCAGAAAGGGGGTTGCATGCACAGTATTGAATCAGAAAGGGGGTTGCATGGACAGTATTGAATCAGAAAGGGGGTTGCATGGACAGTATTGAATCAGAAAGGGGGTTGCATGCACAGTATTGAATCAGAAAGGGGGCTGCATGCACAGTATTGAATCAGAAAGGGGGTTGCATGCACAGTATTGAATCAGAAAGGGGGTTGCATGCACAGTATTGAATCAGAAAGGGGGTTGCATGCACAGTATTGCATATGAAAGGGGGTTGCATGGACAGTATTGCAGATGCACAGACTCTTACCAAAGGGTCCTTGAAGTAGAGCAGCTTCCTGTCCTGGGAATCCAGAATGAACCATCGTTTCTTGAAGGGTTCCCTTTGCTGCGAAACACAAAGTCATCAGCAGTCCATAGGCAAATATACAGTACATGGTGTCCCATAAAGTCAAGTATCATGGGCTTAATTAATATTGGTTGTCTCAGACTGTAATTGCATGGGTTTGACAAACTGTATAAATGTTTGCTCAATAAAGCCTGTGTCATAAAAGGAACTGGAATGGATTGAAAAGGAATGGGAATTGGAATTGTGAATTGATTCTAAAAAGGAACTGGAATGGATTGAAAAGGAATGGGAATTGGAATTGTGAATTGGTTCTAAAATGGAATTGATCTCAGCCCTAGCTGCCTGTCTGCTTCCTGTCTCTCTATATAATACAGGCATTTCTTTGCCCCACACAGTAACTTGTACCATACCTTGTGAGTAAATGACATCCAGGTTCCTTTCAGTATTTTATATACATACCATTGGACCAGTCTTTTCCATATATCCTTCTTTTAAATAATTCCTTGTTATCCACGGGACAAGCTGGAGAAGATAGGAAAATGTTTCAGTTTGTATATTCTCACTTTGGTTTACCATAATAATCCCAGAAACCCCAGCAGAATCATTCGCACACCACACCGACGAAGGCCTCAACAAAAACATCTGTCTGCTTTGCCGTTAGCTTTACCCCAGAGATGCCAGCAATGGCAGTGCAATGGATTTGAAACAATACTGTGCAGTGTCCTGACTTGGCAGTGTACTGTTCAGACAATGTGAATGTCAATTCATTTTAAAAATGAAAAACCTTTTTCACCCACAGGCCGCACACCAACAGACAAAGACAAAAGCCTCTCTCACAGAATTGGCGTGACTAACAATCCAGTGGTCCGATGTAAATGCACAAGTCTGTTTTTAGCATGACACCTCAAACCTTTAAAAGCAGCTTCAGCACAGGAAATTCTCACCACAGTGCAGCTATATTTACCTACTGCAACTGGCCAGCGTTGTGTGTGAAGTGTGCAGACTGATTAGAACCAGACAGTACAGGACTCCGACTTTAACTGCTGACCCCCTGCATGCTGCACTGTTTCTGTATGAGTACAAAAGCAGCTTTCTGGTTATGGGAAAGTTACCTACTGTATGTATGTATGTATGTATGTATGTATGTATGTAGGTGTTCCTTTAGCTTAATTATATTGAAAACATTCATAAGTAACATATGCTTTCCTACCAACCAGTTGAATGACAGACTGTACAGCTGGTGTCATGCACTACCATGTAAATGCAGGTGAAGATACTGTATAGCCAGAACTCATGTGGTGCCTCCTCTCCAGTGCGTTTACCTCCGAGTCGCTGGCAGTGGGGAAAGCGGTTTTCAGATATGAGAAGCGTGCTGCTCTGATTGCATTGAACCAGCTCACGATTTCCTGCAAGAGAAAATAAAAAAAAAAGGATATAAATAAATCGGAAATCATATATCAATGAAAAAGGGGGTTCTGATTTAAATAAAGTTGCATAACTTAGACACTTTTTCGTAGCACCATGTGGTATACTGGGCTAATAAGAATTCTCCACACCTACAGTTCGCGTGTCTTTGTGCCTTTCCTGTTCCTCACCTGCGTTCCTTCATGATACACAAAGATGCTCCTCGTGTGATCCTCTTTCAGGTAGGTGATCTGCAGCCCGTGGGGGTGCTTGATTTTCTCTGGCTGAAATGTGGCGTTCAAATCCTTGATAGAGATCACAGCCTTGGGACCTTTGGACTGTGAAAATGAAATCATAATTGAGAACGGACCACCCTTGTACACACTCACAGCTGTATACAATAGCAAGGTTGCATCTCTGTAAAGCTTGGTACATAGCATGGTGAACCCTGATAAGGTAATGCACAATGCATGCAAATTAAAGTGCTTGGGAAAATGATTTTGCACATTAATCCCAGTCCCTTTTAATATAATAATATAAACAAACATAGAAGCACAGGAACTCCTTCTCATAAGCAATAATTCAGAAGGAGCAGGGTTAATAAAGTGGGCTGCTATTGTTCGACAGGAAAGATCTCTACAGGATCCTGTCTGAATCTGTGTGATCAAAGAGTGTGTGGACAGATCTCTACAGGATCCTGTCTGAATCTGTGTGATCAAAGAGTGTGTGGACAGATCTCTACAGGATCCTGTCTGAATCTGTGTGAACAAAAGGTCCGAACAGGGAAACAAAAAGACAGAAGTTCCCAAAACATTATTCTATTTGAACCCTTCATGCATGACGACCTCATAGGGGGACGGATTAAAAAAACCTCTTCTAGTCTTTATTTGGGGACATATGGAAGAGGCAAATGCATGATCACTTGAGGCTAGGAGATAGTCTGCTATGGAAAAAAATGTCAAAGAAATATATTTATCATGTGTTTTACTTCAAATGGGTGAATTATGCATGAAAGGGTTAAAACAGCTAGTTTTTATGAGATTATTTTCCAGGATAAAAAAAAAGAAAAGAAAAAAAACCTACCACTTGTTTGGTGTAGTACATCAGTGTAAAATCCTTCTCTGAAAGAATAAATTTTCTTTTCAAAAACTCTCTGTTGTCCTTTCCCCTTTTCCAAAGAAACCCTTCATGGCAACCTATAAAAACGTTTTTAAAAAGAGAACTGAATGTTTTATACATTTTAAAAACAGTTTGTGTGAACTCTACGGAGTCCAGGAAGCTGCCCTGCCAAAACTTTGAAAAAAATATATGCATTATGAAATAGATCTAGATGGGAAAGTTAACATGATAGAATTATACACACAATGACCGAAGGGTTATAGAAAAACGCCAGAGCGACTGTATTGAATGCTGGTAATGTGTATTGGAAGGATTTACTGGGATAATTTTGCTAGATCTCTGCATGTGAAGTGGGAAGGGTCAGCCAGAACCTAACCACGTGGAATCAGAGGTTTACCAGAGCAGTTCATGTCCCGGGGATCCTCGTTGTTGCCACTGAACTCCTGCCGTTCATATTTGGCTCTTATCCACTGTTCCCTTAAAACTCTGAGTAGGAGAGAGAAAGAAACCATACATTAAAATTCTGAATCATCAGAAATATACATTTAGACGCCTTCATTTAAAACTGCAAACTCTGAAATCAATAAAGATTAAAAAGATTTTCAGCACGATAACATGTGAATCAGGGATGAAAGAAATGCTAATATTCCATATCTGCCAATGTCAGTCCTTAGAGATTTCCATTGCTTTGTATTTTAGCCGTTTCCTTCCTCCCAGAAGACAAACACAGTGGCTCTGAACAGCTGGTGCTTACTCCCAGCTTTGACAATGAAATCAGACTGAATCGTTTGCATTGTATCTGTTAGGTCTCTATTAGTATCCCCACATTTAGCACCATTGTGAGTTTAATAGTTGTGGATGCTTCTCCTCAGGTGCACCCATAAGGACACAGCGACTCGACTCACTGGCAGGTTTGATTTCAGGATTTCAGGGTCACTGTATTGGATGGCTTGCAAAGAGAGTTGTACTTACGCGCAGTCAGTGGCTTGAGGTCTGTAGAAGAAAGCTGGGACGTTCTTCTCATATCTCTCCTTGGCCACAGCATTGCCATTAGCTTTCATAAACTAGAGAGATACAAGAATCGGTCAGATCATCTAAACAGTGGCAGATCTTAATACAGCTGCCCTTTGAAGGAGTCCTACTCAATGATTTTCCAATCCATTTCTTACCTCCTCTTAACTTTATCAACATTTAAGACTGCTGTGTCTTTGATTGTGCCCATAATCTTATGATCCTTGAATTTGTTATAGATATGCAAATCTCTTACACAACTAGATAAGCGGGCTGGGGCGTGGTCGGATTGCAATAGTGCACTGGAGTGATTTGGAACTAGAATACATGAAAGGATTAGGTGCAGTACCAGGAAGCAGCATAGGCATTTCATTTAGAGTGTAGCGTCCTCTTTTTTTTGGGGGGGGGGGGTTAGTAATCCCCATGGAAACAGGAACCGTACCTCAACCAAGTCATCATCCCAAAAGTCGAGTCGGATCGATTTCACTCGGCTGATCTCCGTGAGGTTGCGGTGGATTCCGGAACAGTTCAGACAAATGAACACTCCGAGCTTATATGAGGCCCAGTCTGGGTCTAGGAAGAACACACATAGACAGGCCATTGGTAAAACGAATGACACAAACTAATCTGGATTGGCGTGCTAGAGGAGGGCTACAACCCAGCTCGTAAAGCAGTGCTGTGTTTATTTGATTGATTTATTGCACAGACTGGATAAAGCCATTGCCTGAATGAGGAACCATGCTTGAATACAGGGACTGACACACAGTAATTCATTTGAACATTTATTGTGAAATGTGTGCTCAGTAAACAAGCGGACACAGATTTTTCGTGCCAGTAATGCATGGGCAAAATGGTTTCACTTTTGCAGAAACTGGCCTGTTTAAATAAATAGACAGATCACTCTTTGATCCAGAATTTTAACTTCCCAAAAATCAGAGTTTCACGACGTCGCTGTGTAAATTGCATCAGACAGAAGCAACGTTTCGATGAGTCATATCAGGTGCCGCCCAGCCCAGCTCAAGCTATCTATTGAATCACCTGTGTCGGTTCTGTGTGTTTGCAACACATACCTCCCCACCGAGAATGTGAACCTTTTTTCAAATCTATTCCAACGAAGGAACTGGAATTGATATTTTAGAGAATAATAATTGTTGTGATTATTCAAATGCTTCCATTTGAAGCCAATTTAATTGACTGACAAACTGCGACTTCGATGTATTTGTCGACACTGTGAGACGTTAATTTTAGCAAAATACTGCTAATTGCAATGTCCTTTTTGAACATTGGGTTTAAAAACAGCTGCATGGAGATTAGCCACTGCAGTGTGTTAACTGTGAAAACACCACATTTTCACAGACAGGCTTCTAAATATAATTACTGCTGGGCAGGAAAGAGACAAGTTTAGGTGTACTGAAGTTCTACCAAAATTTGACAGCACTAGCCGTTTTCGTTTGAAAAGAAACGTACACTACTGAGAGGAGTTGGTTCCCTTTTTATTTAGTTCTGTTTTTTTTCTGTTTTGGGATAAGGCTAGTGCTGTTGTGCCTGAAAAAAAAAATGAAAAAAAGATATTCAACTGGAAACGTTGAACTAAACAATGAAAGGGTTACTGAATACGTACAGGTGGTAACTCTTTTAAGATAACAGCGAGCTGGCGATTTAACGTCAGCACTAGTCTGTGTATATGGAGGGGAGAGCGGTAGGTTACTCTCCTGCTTATTACTATCCTTATAAAATATTTTAAAAAACCCAAGCATACCAGGAAGCGTAATACAAATACGAGTTCCCGTCAACTCAGTAACCCCTCCAGTCTCGGCTATGCAGTATCAATGTACAAAGCAAAGCACGCGTAGAAAAAAGAAAATAGTGCAATATTATTTAGAAATAATAATACAAGCGAGATTGCCTACCCGGGGCTCCACAGTCGGCACAGTTGGCATTGCCTGGGCGTTTCAAAAGCTCCAGAAGAATTCTCTTGTTATGGTCCCGATCGGCCATAGCGCTGACTTCTACTTAGCGCTGTAGCCAAACTTTTTTTTTTTTTTTTTTCAATTATTTTTTCTTTCTAAGCAGCCCGATCTGTTTACACAATCCTATTCAGCAAACAACTGCAGCGCAATCACGGCGAACCCTGCTGTAAAAAAGAGGAAATTCACCTGATCATACGAGATCGTCGCGTGTAGACTAATAATAATATTATAACAAACCATAGGCGTTATTATCCTGTTGTGTTAAGTTGTACGACACTTCGCCCGTCATATTATTTATTTATTTTTTTTAAAAAGATGTGCGTTGATTGAAAAAATAAAACGTGTTTTTACAATATCCATAGTTCTGTTAGTGCTCTCGTCCGCCAGTTTGCTGTAAGTGCTGGCTGTCATATTTCTGTGCAGTCTGTGCAGAATTGTACTGGGCATTTGTAATTTCGTTGCTCAGGAGGGCGTTTGTCGCGGTGTGTATTGTGACTTATTGTGACAGTCTGTATTATGTTTTCCTGATACAAACTAGAAAACTGAACGCAAAGGAAATTGAAAATAACAGTTCTTGATTCAGGACTGCGTCTCTAGCTCCATTAAAAGACACAAAGATACCGGTGATTGTTTTTCACCCGTATCGCTACTGTATTCGTAAATAAAAACTCAAATTATTTTTTTTTTAAAATGTTACTACTGCACAACGAGAAGTTTGGGAATTATATTAGACAGCCGTATTGGATTTAAAAAAGTTCAAATAATTACGAAATTAGTTTAGGGGCATCCTGTGGACATAGATACAAATGACAGTCATATAACTACAAACCTTAAAACATCAGGTCTGAAGCATTGCCATTAAACACCCCCATGCTATGTTTATTACACACAGTTCACACGCTGCACTGCTAGAGAGGAATGAAACGTCCCGGAACAAAAAAAAAAAAATGTATTGCCTTACCCGACCCCTGGACCTGGTGTGCAGAGGACGAGTTAATGAACTCAATGTGGGTTTCAAAGCATCTCTGGGCAAATATAAAGAAAGGTAAGTACGAATTCAAGTTATATTGTGCGCATGTATTGCAAATACTAAGTATGTGCACGTAAGCCGACACGCTGTACTATTTTCACGGCTGTTGAATGTGATTTGTGTGTAACTGCAGTAGCATTTGATTAATTGCTGTCTTACACCAAGTTACGTACATTTATAATGCTGGTCTTAGAAACGGAATTGTATTGAAATGAAGTCGTGGTACCAGTGGCAAGAGCGCCACGAATTAAAATGTAATTACTAGCTAATCGTACAATTTAGCTTTTTGTTGAACTAGCGCAAGCGTGGAGCGATGAGTCGAGAAGTACAGCGCATTTGTAGCCCTGGAATTTCACGTGTGTGCCAAGGTCGATGTGCTAGGAGGGGTGCAGTGATACGAACCCCCTATCATGTTTATACATTGCACATTGTTGAGACAGCATGACCATTTGAAAAATAGCTAAGTCTTTGTTGTCTATCTTCATGCACTATCTTTGCTGTGTATTTTTGGGGGGTGTTTTTTTGCAGGACGGCATGGCTTGTTCCGCAGCCCCTTGGTGTGCCACCCGGAGCTCCAGCACCGCTTTCTACACTGCACCTGCTGCCGGACGAGTCGCATCGCTTCTGCGGACATCGATCTCCTCAACCCGTCTCAGCCCTGCCTGGATAGCAAGGACGCTAAACCGCTAGACGCGTGTTACACACCGGAGCAGCGCGCTGCCATTCTGCAGGTCCTGAACACCGCCTCAGAGAGCGAGCTATCTTCTGTGAAGATGCTCCGGGGAAGGAAATCGAGCAACATAATCGAGTACAGGACCAGGAACGGACCTTTTAAAGACCTGCACAGCGTCATGAACGTACCGCTCATAAAACATAAAACCACAGAGGTCGTGTTCAACTCCATTCTCAACCCGGCTGACCGGAGCGAAAGGAGGAAGCCTAAAGTCCAGGCTGTCAAGTTCATCAAACCACAGATCGAAAGGAAGAGGCTTGAGGTATTAAACTATCCTTCATAGCCAACAGAGACACTGACGTTTGTTGCACATCCTTAAAACAGAACAGCCTGTATTCTCCACTTTGAGCACTGTCCAACATATTTATATCAATCCTTTCTTTCTTTTCATCCAGGAGGCAAGCAGTGTAGTTTCGTTAGTGTTTGGAACCAACAAGATCGCCTGGGCTCACCTGGAGCGGGGGCGGAGTGTGTTGGAGTGGCAGCAGGAGGAATGTGACAGGTTCCTGAGAGGAGCTTATCAGGCGTCCGTCTACTTGGAGGATGTAAGTCAAGCCTGCCCGTGTAGCAGAGCTCTGCACTGTGTCTGTAGTCAAGTTGTTTTGCATATGCCTTTAACCCCTAACCTCATAAATTTACACATGCATTTACCTTTTAGCTGTTTGTATACTAGTACTGCAGGTACAGCACTGGGACCAGGGCCCAGATGCACAGAATGTATTCAAATTTAACCCCCCCTGCCAGTTGCACACAGGTCACTAAAACTTTTCTAAACTTTCTTTTAAGAAAAAGTAGTTTTGCAGTGTATTTACTAAGTTGCTTTTAGTATTTCTTAACATATACCAGTTGAAGATTTTCATAGGAGTCCAGCAATTTATATTAATCCCGGTGTATGAGCAGAAAGACGGGCCAATGCAAAACTGTACTGCATTTTTTTTATTCGAGTTAAAACTCACTATTCAAATTCTGTCAGCTGGCCCGTCTTTCTGAACCTGTGCCTTCATCTCTTTTGTCCTTTTTTTTCCAGATTTCACCAGTGGTGGCCAAGATCCCGGAAGCAGACTTCTTCATTCTGGAGAAGCCGGGGATATCCCTGCAGAACACCAACCTGTTCCCCATCATGCTGCACCTGCGCACGGTGGAAGCCATGCTGTACTCCCTGCTGGGGGCCCGCTTCCAACAGGACGGGCAGCAGAGGGTGCTGAGCATGGCACGCACGGCCGTGGGCAAGCACTTCGAACTGATGGTGGGGGAGTGCAGGACCAGCGGCGCGGAGCTGGTGCGGCAGCTCCTGTCAGACTCGGTGACGCAGAAGCACCCTCGTGTGGCCTTCCCCAAGAGCATGGTGGTGCGCTACAGGAACATGTTCCGGCTGGGAGTGAGGAACCATAGGGAGGAGATGTGCGATGCGTTGCTGCAGGCCCTGGCTTTTTACGAGCTGCTTGAGGGAGACTGATCGGGGCTTCCTGAAAGATGAGATACTCGCGTTCATTCGTGTTGGGTAGTGCAAACCCCAGCCTTTATCCTGCTGGACGATTAGTACATACTGTCACAGCTGCACCGTATTGGAGGCTGTTTCACAAGCTGCTCTTCTGTGATCCTCTGGTCAACCCTTGCACAAGGTTTTTGTAACTTTTTATAAGAATGTTTTAGAAGTTGTGTGGCCTAGAAGAAACAGTAGTAATAAAACAAATCTAAGAGTACAGTTTTTGATTAACAGTATTTGAATTCAGTAAGTCTAACCCCACAACAAACTTGCCTGTGATCATTTTGTTGTATTTTACAGCTGGAAGGGTTGGGGACTGACTGTATGTCAGTAGGTAGTTAATAAGTAATTAACCATTGTATGGTAAATAAAATATGTATATTAAGGATTGCAGTTGCTATGCACACACTGTAAGAGACAATAAATTTCTAAACAGATTTGTATAATTGTTACATCAAGATAAAAATGCTACATTCTTCAATATAAAAATATAATAACATAAAACAAATAGTTACAGGATTAATATATTTTTTAAAATGTTGGTTGCTGTCAGATAGCAAATTAAATTTATTTCTGCAAGTACAAATAAGATCACACGCATTTATAAAATGCCACGCACAATCCCCAACAGTACACAGTAAAACAACTATACATACAAAACACGCATTAGTAACAAAACCTTTATAATGCTCCAATACAAAAAAAAACAAAACATTCATGACTTACTGCAAATATATATATATAAACTTTACACTCTCAAAAAATCAAAATACAAATATTTTTTACAGAAGACAAAACAGATTGTGATTGCAGCTCTGATGTCTGGAGCAACCAAAGCCCGCTCCAGGCACGGTTCTGTGGGTTTCCTCGGGATTTCCTCGGGATTTCCTCGGGATTTAAGGAAAGTCAGCTGCCAGAGCATCTACAGTTTGTTTGGGGAGATCAAGGTTCATTCCCTTTAAGTAGTGCAGAAATCTGGAAACCAAAAACAGGACATTTATTGTACCATGCACAGCACTTCAAAACAACTGCAGATCTGCATGTGTTTAGGGGACATCACATGCATTGCTAATACGAATGTGTTTTAGTTTGTGTGGTGAGAGCAGAGAAGTCAACAGCCACTAATGTCAGTAGGGCTCATCTTTTATATTTACTTTTGGTAATGCATTGCCCGTATACCCCATACAAGTGAATTCCTACCTTCGCTTTACTCTGCATTTTTCTTTCAACTTTTCGGCCCTGCAAATGGCCCTGAGCGTAGGCAGGTAGTCCACCACGGCAGCCTGTCTGTTACCCTGACTGATAAAGGACTTGTTGGAGAACACAGTCTTCATTATTTCAGCTCTCTTGTGCACCACGCTGCTAAAAAACAACAGAAGTAAATACAGGATTAGCATGAAAAATTTTCCATTACAAAAAAAACCCAAAAAAAACACACACACATCATAATCAGCTTCTCATGAAAACCCTTTCCTTGTAAGACATGGATAAGGTTGCTCAACACACTGAAGCATTTTATAAGAGAGATACGATAAACTTCCAGTACCTTGGTTTACAGGGCGCACTCTGAATGAAGCTCACTCCGTTTCTATGTGCGGAGACTGGAAGGGTCAGCTCCTCCGTGGGATCCTTCCCCAGTTCTTTACACTGGCTCAGCGTGCCTTCCATCGCCTCCGAAATAACTGTCCGACACTTCTGAAAACTCAGCGCCTCCACAGCCACTTTGATCTCCGCAGAGCTCCGAGAACCCCACCAATCGCAACCCTCTGACCGCCTCTCGTCTGACAGCCCGTTTTTAATTTCCGCAGCGGACCAGCGAGACTGATCCCATTTGCAAGGCCCCTCCTTTTCCACATGTTCCTTGAGAAGGGAAGAATCCAAGAACGACATGTGGTCCAGGAACTCGGATAAGGAATCGAGGCACTGGGACACAAGCCGGGAGCAGGTGTGTTCCGCTGGAGTTTGGGGTTTCTTTACGGGCTTTACAAAAGCTGGCTTAGAAGCGGCGTCTGATTTAATGGGGTTTTCCTTGGCGTGCGAGGTAGGGGCTGTTGGAGGTAGTGACTGGAAGCTGTCCTCCGAGTCTGAATCAGACTGAAACAGATCTCGGTCGTCCAGCAGCAGCTCCAGCCTTCGTTTCCTCTTCATCCTCGAGGAGACTTTCAAAGGGCTGGGCTCTGCCGAGCCGACACTCTCCAGAGGAATATCGGCCTTCTGGGAAAGGGCCATGGGTTCGGGTTCGGGATCAGCCTCCTCAGCCGGAGGCTTTTCATTGGATTCAGGCAGGAACCTCACTGGCAATGGCAGGAGCAGCTCCAGATTGCTGTACGTGAAATCCAGCCTCGTCCCCCGGCACTCTGCAAGCAGCTGGAGAGGTTTGGTCCAGTCCCCTGCAGTGGAGGTCTTAGGCTGGAAAGACAACATTTGAAAAAAAATGTTATACCACTATTGGAGCAGAGAAAGTAAAAATGCACCAATTAGTATTTCTAAGCAACGTCTTTTAAAACATGTGCCATCCATGTTAGATACAAAAGGGTCAAGTGTGCCTCCAATGCTGCTTTATGAATTGACATAAAAAAGGAAGTACTTTTTAAAAAGACGTTTACTGGAATACTATTTAACTTCAGTTAGATGTGGAATGGAATCTAAATTAAGAGATTCACTTTACTGGAGGTGGTCTTACCTGAAGCACAGAGAGCAGATCCTGTGAATGCGCTACATTCTGTAAACCCAGCAGATTTTCAGAACAGCCCACGTCACATTTTGGCACATCACGTAGAGCCTCCCTAGGCTGCAGACACACAGGTTTGCTCTCTGCACACTGTTTAGCACCAGCTCTCACCACAGGACCATTCTTCTCAACATGAGACTCCGTTACAGCTGAAAAAACAAAACAAAAAACCCCACAAAATCAGGAACTGCAAACATTCAGTTAATCTTTTAGGATGTCCAGTGATGACAAATATTTTTTGTTTAAGGCCCAAATACAAAAAAAATACCATATCTCATTTAGAAAACTTGGTTATTATTCTGTGTGCGTCATCACCAGTCTTACAACACTATTCTGTTAGGAATAGGTTGAACCACAAATCCTGGTCTAGGAGAAACAGTCCCCTTTGGCTATTCCACTAGATACTTTGTTGGTAATTAATTGAAATACATTTTTTTTACTGCTTTAAAAGACCCCATAAAAGATTCAACACAAAATGAGAAGCTTCTAAGTCCAGTAGACAATGACAGTGTTTAACATCCCTGGCCACTTCAGTGTTGTACATACAGAAGATGGACTAAGAGAAGCACCTGGAACAGAGAGCGGTCGATCCACAAGACTGCCCCCTCCAGTCCGGGTCCAGAACTGCAGGTGGAGCAGGCTTTGCCGGATGTCACAGTTATTTAAGGCGAGGAGAGAGGAAAAATCCTTCACATCGGTTCTCAAGTTCTCAGTCAAGCAAAGGAGTTGCAGATAGCTTGCAACATTAACCTGATGAGGAAAAAGAGGAGATTTACTAAATCGTTGTACGTTTTCTACCGATTAGCACAGTAACTCTGGCATTGTTGTTCACCATGACATCCATTTTAAAACTTACCACTGAAGGAGTTTTAAAATGTATTTCTTCAAAGCAGCCATCAAACATCAAGTTAAATGTTGGATCTAAGCAAAGAGAAAAATAAATATTCATGCATCTATTCAATATCTACAGAATTTTAAAATAGGACTGAAAATTGAACTTCTTGCCGCATAGAACAATAAAAAAAAAAAAAAAAAAAGAAAAACACAAAAACACAAACACTTACCGCTAGTGGTTAAGATTACAGGCCTCTTGGCTGTTGTCATGAACGTCTTGATAGCAGCCAAAAATCCAGAATCATCCTCAAAAATAACATCGACCTTGATGGAAACAGATGAACAAGATGCAAGTAACTTCACCACTTCGGCATGTGCAACCAAGTCACGCAGCTAAAGGGAACAGATCTGGAATCCGCGTTGAAATCGGCCAGCCACCTGCACATTGTATACAGGGCGCTTACATCAAGACATGCCCTTACCTCTTCGAACAGGATGAGAGACGTTGCAGTCTTCTTGCTGGGCTCCTCTGTCAACACTGCCTTGTTCTCGGATGCAGGCTTGGTCGCTAGCGCCTCTTTTTCTTGAGTGCCCCCTTTCTTCGCTTTCGGGGGCTTCTGTAATTTTTCTGAAAATAAAAATGAAGCTTTTAAAAAGGGTGCTCGGAAACAGAAGGACTGGCATGCCTCTGTAAACGAAGCTCTGACATTTGGACCGAATTTCAATTGAAATCAGTTATGTATTAAAAAAAGAAGAAAACTTTAGCACAGACGCAATTCACAACAGCAGCCCTGGATCTAAGATTTATATATTTTTTCAGTTGTAAAATTGCCCATGGTCCTTAAAAACATTAAACTACACAAAACAGGAAATAATGCAAATCATTCCTCATAACTATTACACGTGTTGTAAATTAAAAAATAAAAAAGGGGACATTTTCTTTTGAAAAATTGAGTAGTTCTGCCCCGGGGGTTAATGGCAGGTTACCTCAAAGACAGGTATTCCTGGTTTGTTTATAAACAGCCAGCATTGTTGTTTCTTTATTACCTTCATCCACGTGCTTCTCTTCCTTTCCTGGTTTTCCCTTCTCCTTGTCTTTGGCTCTTGCCTTGACATTGAAGAAGTCAGCGAGGGCTGTGGGGGCCAGCTTCCTTTTCTTGGGCCCTGCTCCTCGGGGGGACTGAGGGGGCTTCCTGGGGGAGGAGACCACCTTCCGCGGGGAATTCACTTTTTCTGAAATAAAAAGAAGACATTGTATTCAAATTAATTTAAAATGTATTGTAATTCAAAAAAGAAGAAGAACTTTGCTGTCTATCAATACATACTGTAAAATAGAACTAGAACCTGACCAGGGTATGAAAAAGGCAATTTACACGACAGCTGGACTTAAGGGTACAACGATTCACTATTGAAACATGCAGATCACGATGCAGTATGTAAATAGATACAATACATTGCACTTTGTATAAAACATTGAAATTAATATTGTATCAAGTACCCTATTTACGTACTTGGAGAGTTGGTGATGGTGTTGAATAGGGACTTGCTGACAGTGCTGCTGCTGCTGAAGTAGCTGGGCTTGTGTGCGTTCACTCCTTGTATGTCAACCTGGTGGGACTGGGTGGCTTCCTTCAGCTGGGACAGGATCTGCCTCCCACTGCGCTGTGAGGATGCATTCACCTCAAACACCTAGAGAGAGAGAGAGAGAGAGAGAATGAATCTTCAGCGCTCGCTTTACAGCACAAGAAATTCTAGAAAGAGACGCTTCAGTTGCATTTGCTTCTTGTTTTTGTAGTTAAATGAATTACAATTTTTTAAATTTGTATTATCATCATCATTCTCATGTTTTCCAGTAGCAGACCCTGAGATTGATGCGATACAGCCATCTGCAGTTTCTGTGCACCAGACAGTTTGCTCACATTAAGAGTTACAGAGTGTTTATTTAACATAACATATTGAATTGGGCATTACAACATACAAGCTGGGTTTCACCCCCGGGGTCCAGGAAGCCCAATCATGGCACATGCAGTACACAATCAGCACCAGCTGTATTCTATGCCGTCAGCAAGCTGGAGACATTGTACGGCACAAACCTTAAAACCCAGCTCCTGCGCACAAGCATAGACGGCTGCCGTCTTCCCCACTCCAGGGGGCCCTGTGATGAGCACGGTGTTACACAGAAGATCCTCGAGCTCATCCTCCGACTGGTCATCTTTGAAATCATCATCGTCCCAGGCTTCTGCAACACCAACAGCAAACAAATTCAAGCGGGGGCTCAAGGGACAAGAAAGAAAGAAAGTAGTGCAGATATTTATTGTGTAGAACCCATCCCCCCCACCACCCCGAGAGCCGAGATGAAATAAATACATTCAAAAGAATTTAAATTCCTTTACCACTCTTTTCCTTTTCTTGTTTCTTCTCCTTCTGTTTTTTCTTTTCCTCCCTGTCCGCTCTCAGTTTCCACTCTTTCAACCAACTGTTTTCATAAAAATACAGAAATACATCATTGTTTCAGGCCTAGGTTTAACAGAAGGACATGCAAAGATGCAGCAAATTAGAAATCATCTTCACAAAAGACAACCATAAAACCCCGAAGCTGAAAGAGGTAATCCCATTACCCGTGTAACTTCCCATTACCTGTGTAACTTCTTTACAGCGACCGAGTTGCCAATCACTTCACTGGAGTGCTGGGGTTGGTATTTCTCGGTCCACAATACATCCTCCTTTACTGAATCTAATAAGAAGATGCAAATTTGTAAAAAAAGAAAAAAATACAAATTTTACACAGCACAAGTTGTTGCAAACAGAAGCACTTTATTC
Source organism: Acipenser ruthenus (assembly GCF_902713425.1). NCBI lineage: Eukaryota > Metazoa > Chordata > Actinopteri > Acipenseriformes > Acipenseridae > Acipenser > Acipenser ruthenus. The sequence goes on from NC_081207.1 coordinate 1,497,281, forward strand.
TTGTTTTAGGGTAACGTTGCTTAAGTACTCATATTGGTTTTAACAAGTTCAAATAAAGCTTTAGGAGGCACCTTGTTTGGCTGCATCGCTTGCAGGCTGCTTGTTGTCCTCCAGCACGATGACATCATCCTGCTGCTTCTGCTTGTGCCTCGACCCGCGGCTCAGCCTCCCCTTCACTGGGGCTTCTCTGCATGCTTCCTCCGCAGCGGCGCCTCGGCCTCTCCTCGCTGGTCTGTCCCGAGCGTTTTCAGGAGAATCACCGATCAGAATCACAGCACTCTCTCCCCGGCTCGCCCTCTTTCGCTTGGGAGCCTTGTCCCCTTCTCCACCGTCCTCACAGCGTTTTCTCTTTCTGCCAGTCTGCTGCTGGTCCACGGGTAAACAGGACGCTTCTTCAGGATCTTTAAACACAAAGAAAGAAAACAAAAGCGTAAATGAATATTGTGTTTTACCTTCTGTATGCAACAATGAATGAAAGGTATGCACAGACACAGACACGCTCTCTTGTATGCCACGTCTCTGTAGTTAAAGCATGCAAGTGCTGACCTGGGGCTGCAGCAATGGGCAGTAAAAGGTGTTCAGTGCGTTTCTTCATGAACCAATTGTAAAACCTTCGCACTGGGAAAGGTGGGTTAGATGACCTGATTTCCTCCAACAAACACTTTTTCACTTCTTCAGAGAAATCCACTCTCCAGCCAGACAACTGAAACACAAGAGACAAACAAATACATCAGCAAGCTTAAACACACACAGAGCACAGACCCAGTTTTTACATGTATTCACAGCATGCAATTATTTCAAATACAACGTCATAGAAAGACTGCTGCCTCCTGGTACCTTTGCTGTAGGTCACACGATCCTATTGTGGTCAGAGTTTGAACTACAAAACATGTGCTTGGTGATCAGGCACCATGGAATAGCAGCTACCTTTTTAATTAACGACGCGTTTGAAATGGAAGCAGAGCCTGCAGAAATAGAACCAAAAAAGATCTTTGAGGGGTTTGCTTGTCTAAAGAAAGCAGCTTACCTCAATTGTGGGTTTGACAGATGTAGACCTGGATTTCAAATCTGTGAATTCCCCTAATGAAATGACACACTTGGCAGCCTTTGTTATTGTCAGTTTGTCACTATCTTCCCTCAGCTGCTTCAGCAGAGGGGACGACGGCCACGTCAGTGTCCACATGGCACACTCTAAATGAAATAAAAGTCAGAATAATACAGTTAAACATTTTCAGCATACGGACGAAACAGATACATAAACATATTTAATGCAGACCACTAAACTGCAATCTTCATCCTTAATGAAACAAAAGGCGGGTGGGTCACGATTGTGTTGCTACACAACTTGACAAAAGCTCAACCCACCCGGAGATCTCTGCAATACATGCGTGACGGCCTGGAACGACGCACACGCAATCGAGTAGACCTCCCGACTGGCTGCAGTTTTAGCAATCTGTCTCTTCAGGGTGTCAGGCAAACCACTCTTTAAGAAGTCCCTCTTGGCTCGGAACTGCTCATCACCCTGAGAGTTCTCAGAGTCATCGCGACTGGAAGACAAAAGCACGCAGGAGTCAGGACTTTGAAACAAAATAATTTACATCTAATAAAAACAAGGCGTTTTGCCCTTTTGTGTAATATATATATATACCAGGTCTTTAGTTTTTACCTGCTGTCATCAAAGATGGAGATGACTCCAGTTTTAGGTGCCTTCTTACAAAGAGCAGCTTTGGAATCTGAAAAAGGAAAAATAATCAGAGAATAGAAAGTTTAAAATGTGCTAAAAAAAATATATATATATATATATATATCTTTGGAAAACGTGAAATTAAAATTTCAGTCAGTTGAACCACAGTGTACAGTACTGAATCGTACATTAGACAGTTTACAATGGCACTGAAGTTTTACAGTACCAGCAGAGTTCTTCGGCGCTACATTCTTTCCCAAGACATCGTTCAAACTGCGGAGCTTCTTTTGATTCCTCCGTGCCGACAGCACGTCAGAGGCTGGACTGCAATCCTCTATCAAATCTTCAACCATGACCACAGAGTCCTGAGGCACAAAGCAACAGCGATCTTTTTAACTTCAGCTTTTTACATTTGTTTTTAACTTATTTTGACATCATTGGTCTTGCCGTGCTCTGAAAACCCTGACAAATTCAACAAACATACCGTAATTTTATAATTGTCAATTTACAAAATACATGCTGTATTCCTGCTCCCGAATATTAACAACTTCAGCTAACTCATAATGCCAGTCATGGAGGTACGATCCTGTCTGAAGTCTTTTAACTTGCAGTTTTAGGAGCATAACCGTAAACAGATATATCAGGGGTTGGCAAAGTCGACCGCTCCAGTTCAGGTCTTTGTTTCAACCATGTTCTGATTGTTGAACGGAACCCATTAAAATCTCCATCCAGGACTTATTAAAACCTGGAGTGGAATGCCCCCAACCCTCAGGACCAGAAGTGGGCATATTCAAGACAGCCACAGTTAACAGCTGCACCTCATCCTCATAATAGCTCTTTCTCGTTGGAAGATCTTGTTGCCGAGATGATCGTCTTAAAGACTCAGCGCTTTCCACAGAACCCTTGGACGACTTCTGCTTCAGAGTCTTGGCTTTCTGAACCAGTTTCTTGGCTTTTAACGTATTCTTTTTCTGCCAGAAAAGGTAAAACAAAAATAGAAATGTCATTTACTAACAGACCATGCTCAGTGTTGGATGCACTGGAAATGACGTACTAATTACGTCTGCAAGATTTATCTCTGGCAAGAACCAGACGTGGACCGTTTCGTTTGCAAACCTCCGCAACTATTACCTTGCTACTCCTTGGAGTCATTTCTGAATCTTCTCCACCAGCAGCCTTTCTAGATCCTCGAGGGCTGCGTGGGAAGACACGACTAAACCTCATCCTACAGATCGTAAATATATATATATAAAAAAAAGGATTTTATACATGTAGATGAGGGTTTATACAGTACTTAGGAAATGCATGCATCTCAACAGTTGACGCATTTTATAGGAAACCAGTCAATGCATACACACATATATACATACAGAGAGAACTTACTCAACACCCTGGTAAAAATAAAACTGTTGAAGGTTTACGTTCTGATAAGAGCAGGCAACAGCTTTGTTCTGGAGATCGACAGCACATGTTTCGCAGCCTAGATGTACTGCAATTGTCTACCCAATCAGTAACTGACAACACAGGAGGACCAACACTCCATTTCAGTACCAAATTTGTAGAAATTACTCAAAAAGGAACGTGCCAAGTGGAACAGAACATACAATAAATGCATCTTTACCTGATGGGGCTCTGGGTATCATCCGGGACTGTAATCATCTCAGAACTGTAGGCACCACCTTTCAGCCTGCTCATTCTCGGGGTCGATACCTGTACCGGGCTGTCCTGCGACAGCTTATTGTGACGAGCAGCCAGCTCTCCCTGATGCATGTTTGTAGAGGGTGTTGAGCCAGCTGACTTTTGCTTGGCGCCTCCTCTTGTGAGCTTCCGGTTAGTCTTCTCAGCTGGCACGGGGGTGACAGCAGTAGATCTCTGTTCAACAGCCTCCTCCTGATTCAGATTCTTGCCAGCCCCCAATACCTCCTCTGCGGTCACTGTGTTGGCAGCATCTTCCTCTGCTTTCGCTGCGCATTTCCTGCCTTTTTTTGTCAGCTTTCCGCCTCTCCTCTCTGCCGCGGCCAGCTTCCCATCCTTGCCCTTTTCAGTAGCGGAGTCAGACTCCTGCTCCTCATCCTTTTCTGTCCTGTGGCACTTTTCTCCTTCCTCTTGTTGGTTCACAGCTTTCTCTGTTGCCTCCTTCTGCTTGCTGGGGCCCTTTTTCAGTCTGCTCTTGGACCCGTCCGGAGTGGGCTTCTTGAACGCGTCCATGAACTGCTTCTTCTCCTCCAGGGTGCACTTGGGCTTGGGAGGGCTGCTGGCAGCAGTCTCGATTACCGCCAGTTCCAGCTCCTCTTCCTCCATCACGACATTCGACTTTCTTTTAGGGGCTGCCTGCTCCGCGTTTTCATCCCAAGCCAACTGCCTGATTTCTACGAACTGGACCTCGTCGTCTCTCCTGTTCTTACAAAAGATGGATGCAATTTTCTTCTGAGGTTTTTTAGCCGGGCCAGCCGAGCCGGGGGGCTGAAAGACGCGATGAACCTGTGCTTGGGTGGTGACGATCCTGGGTGAAAGCTGCAGAGGTGGACTCTGCTCCACCGCCTCCCTGCGTTCAGCCTCCAAGCCTGCCGGGGACGCAGAGGCACCGCCCTCCTTCTGACTCTCCAGGAACTCCTCGAAGGAGATGGTCACCGTGCTGTCGTTTAAACTGAAAACACCGTCCTGATTTCCTTCCAGGCTCGTCTCGCACAGAGCGCTGTCAGACTCCCGAGACACCTGGACCCGGGGTGCCTGCTTCACTCCGGACTTTGTTTTGACAGAAGGTTTATCTTTCCCCTTTTCTTCATCTTCTTTCAGAGGCTTTTCTAGCAACACCTGTGGGGGTTTATCCTCGCTTTCAGGTTTCATCTTCTGCTTCTTTTTGGTGAATTTTCTCTTCTTGGGGGGCGTTTTAAGCACCTTTTCTTCAAGGTCTTTTCTCAAGGTTTGGCAGGACGTTGTCTCTTCCTGGATGTCTTCCATCACGTAGTTGTCTGCGCTGATCTGAGCGAGCAGTGCTGCCGTGTCGCTGCCCAGTATTCCAGTGACCAGCTCCTCGCGACCGCTCTGCACAACACTGCAGGAGTCATTGCTGGAGTCAGCGATCACCACCACTTCCTCGCGGCTTTTCATCTGGATACCGTTCAACTGCTTGCTCAAATTTACCCCTTTACCCGGCGGCTTCTCTCTGCTGAGGCGGTGTGTCTTAGTCTTTCCCAGGGTTTCAGGAGTCTGGTCTGCCGTTTCCTTAGCTTTGTCCAGTGTAGAGCTTTTGCAAGTTGCTGGGGGTGTCTTTTTGAAATAGGACATGATGTTATTCGATCTCGGGGGAGAGAAAGGTTTCTCACCTGCTTTAGGCACAGGCAGGAAGTAGCTGGCGATTGTTTTAGCAGGAGTTTCAACATCTTCCCTTTGCTTCTTGCACGGCTGTGAAACAAATCAGGCAAACGTTTTTACTGTGGCAGATTTTGAAATGCATGTCTTACTGTAAATCAGCTCTGAAATTCAGCAATGCTTGATACAGTAATGATAATATTTAAACTTTGCAAACACTTCACATTTGGTGGCTGTGACACCAGGGCCAGATTACCAATGCTATTTACTACACATTGTAATTAGCATTTTTTTCCCCACCAAAAAAGGCACAAAAAACCCACAACAAATAAATGTACCTAAACAGTAGTAACAACTCAGACATTTAATTTAAGTTGTAGAACTGTAATTCATACTCTATTTTCAGAAATAAAATGAGCGAATGAAGATCTGGAAGTATTTATTTAGCTTTGAGAATCTGAACCGAATTGTAAAACAGTTAAATAAACGAGTGCGTTTGGTTTTAAACCGGAAACAACTAACTGTTTACACTGATCAAATTTGTCACAATGTAGGCTAGCCCTCAAAATCAAGTCCATCACTGTGGGGTATGACCAAAAAATATATAATAGGACGTGAAGCTTTGAAGGACTTGGAATTGAAAAAACAGGAATTGACCCCAACCCTGAAGCAGGTTAAACCAAAAGGGTAAGCAGGCTTGCTGGGTCAAACTGCCTTTTCCTATTCAGTTTAACCCTCTGAAATGCATCCCGACTCCCCAACAGCTTCTCCCCTGCTGGGAGGGGCGGGGCACTGCCAGCGGAACAAGCCCCCATCTGTGACCAGCTCACCTGCAAGCCTAGTCATGTGACACTAGGTGGGAGAGGAACCATTTAAAACAAAACACTGACTGGTAACCAAAAGGCTGCATGATGCTTCACAGAAATTAGAAAGTGTGTCCTGTGTTACATTTAGGTGTGGGAATTGTGGCACAGGGCTGTATCAACCTTCACAGAATATCCTGACATTTCTTGGCAGTGAATCTTATGAAAGCCTTTTATTCATAGGTTTACAGAAACAAATACACTTACTTGTGTCTCAAAATCTTCAACCACAGATGCCATTGCCACTACCCCAACCATATCTGCCTCCACACCTTTAACAAAACATATTACAGTAAGGAAAAATAATTCTACCACCAAGCAATAAGGGGATGCATGCATAAATAAATGGTTGTGAAACTGCGCACTTGACTATTTGTAATAATTCGATTCAGTCCAATATTGTATCAATACAGAATGATGCATAACTGCTACCAGCAAACTGTAACCCCCCAAAAATAAGTTAAACATAGTGAACACACAATTAGAATACACACAGTACAGAAAAGCGATCATTTGTACAGAACTCCCAGTACAGTACATTAGATTGAAAATCCCACGAATACTATGTGCAGCGCATATAGAAACACACAGCCCCCAATTCACAGTATGAAGAGACTGCCTGCTGTCACACATGCAGCCAGGAACAACAATTCACCATATGTAGAGGACGGGTTCCTAAACTATACGTCAGCGTTACTGTACCTGTGGCTGTACTAGTTTGCTATTGTAGTAAACCTTTGAATTAAAGAGATGTGCAGGATTAGCCCCCAACAGCACACGACCATAAATGGGAAACGTACGTTATAGAAAAAAAAAACCTATAAGTTCGAACTATTTAGGTCACATTCATCTTGTTCTTGGCGCAGTATTTATAATAATAATAATAATAATAATAATAATAATAATAGTTACCTATTTTGTAGCTCGAGTCCAGTTATAAAAACACGACCATTCCTTTTTCCCCTTGGTGTTTTTAAATTATCCTACCCGCGCACGCAGCAACATGTCTGGGTTTTACTCACTAAATAATCGACCATACCGTAAAAGTATATCTCAAAATTTAAAATAATAACTTAAGCTATCGCCGGGTTATTTCACACCAAGCTAACAGCAAAATAAAAATCTGATTACTGTAAAAAAAAGATAAATAAATAAAAATGTCTCAAACTAAACTAGCGACACGCAGAGTGTTTTGGAGTTGTTTTTTATAATGTAAAACGATGCCAGTTGCCGGTTTTGCAATATCTTTGTTAATAAGTATAATTGTACACTGTTTGAAACAAAAAGCGCCTAAACGCTACTGCCTCTGCTTCAAGGAAATGGCGCCAAGCAACACTGACCTTTGGCACGGCCGATTCCACCAATCGGAGGGGAGGCGAGGGCTGTCGTCATGATCTCCTTGTGTTCATTCGTGACGTGAGCGCGGTGAACAGCGCCCGCTTGAGGCAGCCCATGCGAATGACTCACTGTAGCATTTAAATCTCCTGTATTCAAATGAATGGTTTAATTCAGCTGCAGACCGTGCTTATTCCCCATTGTGCTTTGTTAGTTAACATTATTGTCTTAAATACCAGTATTTTACTGCGTAGAAGGTCAGTGCAGGGGGATTGTATTTGACTAATTAATCAACGGCACCCTCGGATAGGGCTACATATCACATTGTCATTCCGGCGCCTCCTTAAGACTCACCTCTTCAAAGAGCACCTGTAGAACTCCTCTGTTTGTATCCTGGGACACTATCACCCTTCATGTAAATGTTCTTTATTTTGCTCTTATCAGCCCCTATTTTACTGCATTTAATCCTGTACTTCAGAATACTGTAATCTGCCAAGTTTTTAACATGTAGTACTTTGTATTTACTCACATCCTGATGTAACTATCACTATTTAATCATATCCTGATGTAACTATCACTATTACCTGCTGTATTATTGAATTGTGGTTTGTCAAACTTGTACTTTACTTGAACAAAAGTTATTGTATTTCTTGCTCTTATTGTATTACTTGTATTGTAACGCTTAATGTTTTTGCTTACGATTGTAAGTCGCCCTGGATAAGGGCGTCTGCTAAGAAATAAATAATAATAATAATAATAATAATAATAATAATAATAATAATAATAATAATAATAATAATAATATAATACGGTAGTTCTAAACAAGTTTTGGGGCATTCATATATTCCACATTTTTCCTTTTTGCATTGCTTTCTTCTATTGTGTCAATTAATTTTTTTTTTAACGCGCATCCTTTTTAAATATGACGAAAAGATGTTGGAATCATATATGTACAATAATTCTGCAAACATGACTTAATCAGATTTGACATCACCGTGTTTCTGCTACCTCAGGTACCAGTCACCAATGGCAATGACTTTAGCTGTAGCAATGCCGGTGACATGAAGCAAAGGGCATTGTCTCGCACAAGTTGCACAAAACATTTCTACAGCTCATTTAGCAAAAATTGAAAGTCCGTTTCAAACGTAGAGGGAAAGTGATGACGCGTCTGAAAATAACAAGTCAAGTTAATACAGGGATTCACAATCACCGAATCAGAGTTAGTTCAATGCGCCTAAAATGCAATACTACGTGCGACCACCAGGCGCTGGCAATGGAATGCGGGCAGATTAAACCATGAAAATAATACAACCCAAAACTGCACCGATACTTATAACGATAACACTATGTAACACAATTTTTGTTCCTGGGTAGTAAGTGTTATTTCCTAATTGCTTATGCCCCAAAAGTATAGAAAATGGCTATTATTCCCCACAAACTTTGCTTTTGTGACCAGGACAGTGATATTTTGAAATTTACCTATTTCCAATGAGAGAACGGTCGAATTTGTGTCTTTTCGTTCACATAAAGTCAGAAAAAAACAACATATGAATCCAAATTAACATGTATTTATACTAAAGTAATACAGAAATGACTACAAAAGATTTAGAAGTGAGTAGTTTTTCGAGATTTACGATTATACTGTAAATCACTTTCACGAATCAGCCCCCAAATGTAGTCTCCCATCATGTTCTCGTTATACTGTCCTTGGTTGCGGCGTTCAAAGTCCAGTATATCCTGGTGGAAGCGCTCGTCTTGCTCCTCCGAGTACGCTCCCATGTTCTCCTTGAATTTATCAAGATGAGCATCAAGGATATGGACTTTGAGGGACATCCTACAGCCCATTGTGCCGTAGTTCTTCACCAGAGTCTCAACCAGCTCCACATAGTTTTCGGCCTTGTGATTGCCCAGGAAGCCCCGAACCACTGCGACAAAGCTGTTCCAAGCCGCTTTCTCCTTACTAGTGAGCTTCTTGGGGAATTCATTGCACTCCAGGGTCTTCTTTATCTGTGGTCCGACGAAGACACTGGCTTTGACCTTTGCCTCAGACAGCTTAGGGAAGAAGTCTTGAAGGTACTTGAAGGCTGCCGACTCCTTATCTAGAGCTCTGACAAATTGTTTCATAAGGCCCAATTTGATGTGCAGTGGTGGCATCAGCACCTTCCGGGGGTCCACCAGTGGCTCCCACTTGACGTTGTTCCTCCCCACAGAGAACTCGGTCCGCTGTGGCCAGTCCCGCCTGTGGAAGTGCGCCTTGGTGTCCCTGCTGTCCCAAAGGCAAAGATAGCAGGGAAACTTGGTAAAACCGCCTTGGAGACCCATCAGGAATGCCACCATTTTGAAGTCTCCTATGACCTTGATGCCATCTCAGAAAAATGCAGATATGTATCCACTTAGGCAGCTGGAACTAAACTGAACTGGTGGGCTTAAGGCCCCTGTATTTACACTACTATTTATATTACTGGGAAGTTCTAGAAAGTTCTAGAAGTTACTCCAAGTTTACTCAGCACTGAATCTATCTGGAATGTTCTGGAAAATAGGTAAATTTCAAAATATCACTGTCCTGGTCACAAAAGCAAAGTTTGTGGGGAATAATAACCATTTTCTATACTTTTGAGGCATAAGCAATTAGGAAATAACACTTACTACCCAGGAACCCAAAAAAAAAATAATTGTTACACGGTGTAATAATAGCTTTGGATTTATTTCTATTAATTTGCGCAGCTTATTGTGTTGCTGTTTTGAAAATGTTGTCTTTTGCTTGCCTGCACAACATAGCTAAATCAGAGACGACACTACAAACTGAACACAACTAATAATATCACACTTCTCTCATGTCTATGCAGTTAAGATACGGAAAAGAGTACAACCTAGTCTCCAGCAAAGGAGTCCCGCCTCTGCACCGTTCTAGCCCTCCTGTGATTGTTGCCCCCAGCTGTCAGTCGGAGACCACGCCTCCCAGCCCGGTTCAGGTGGCGTTGCAGCGCGCAGATGATTGGCAGCTGTATGTGTAGCTGCATGAAGTACAGGAGGATCCGTCACTTTGTGAAGATTATGAACTTACTTTGACTCGGGCAGGTATGTACCGTTTGTTTGTAATAGCATGCATGGCGTTATCAAAAGCAGTATTTTAAAAGCCAGTGTCCTATGCAGTGATGCTAATTGTTATAAATTAGTTTTTAAGTTTGGGTGTGTTTTTCTTAAGGTCCGATAGTCGGTCGGGAAGTTCCTTTTAAGAAATGCAGTTGTAGCGTCTCATTAGTACAGCGCCTTGGGCTACATGGATTTTGTTTTGCCGATTGATTACTTTTGCTTAAAAATTACACGAAACGTGTAATGCAATAATAATAATAATAATAATAATAATAATAATAATAATAATAATAATAATAACAACTTACATTAACTGTTAAGTTACTGTTTTAGTTTTTTTTAACGATAGAATTTGAATATTGTGTATGATATATACACAATATTCTAATTGTATCTTAAAAAAAACATTTCTCTTAATGAAAGTATATAACCGTTTTATTACTTTCATATAGTAGTGCGTTCCATGCGTGGCTGAATTACGGAAGTTGGGCTACACATCATCTGAACTAGTCAGAATCATACATAACTAGCAGGAACCTGCAAACCGCCTCTTCACTCGGCTTGCAAAAAAAAAAAAATGACTGCAACGTTAAGCGTGCTTCAGTGGGTGCTGTACTAGAACTGGCAATCGGCTACTAAACATCGGTGAATGGACCCCAGGTGATTGTATCAGCTATTCGAGATTGTACACTCTATATTAATAACAACGACGTTTTAAAAAAAAATGTAACCGAGTTTCCTGTAGCTGTGCGTTCTTGCTTTCCGGACTGCACCGCTGAAGTCTGCACTCCTGTATCCTTGTACTGCTGCCGTGATGTAGCGGAGAAGCGGGGCTGTAGGGCGCAGAGAAACCCACAGTGGCGAGTAAATTGGAGGAGGCAGATGGGTTGGGTGTGGGTCCTTTATAACAAAACAGCTACCATTTAACGAACGTGAACACACGGGACTGTCGGCCCTGGTGTAGAAAGACGGTCTAGGCTTTTTAGCGACGGAACAGCTGAGATAATTCTAATACTGAGCTTAAGATTTAAAACGGTTATTAATTAGGCTAAGGGTTAGGGTTATCACAACGGCTCGAAGAGAACGTTTAATGTGTCCGAAAGAACGTAGTGCAGTTTTTCATTGGCCGGTCTTTCTGCACCAGGTAAAGAGCGTGGCCCGTCTTTCTGTACCAGGTAAAGAGCGTGGCCCGTCTTTCTGCACCAGGTAAAGAGCGTGGCCCGTCTTTCTGCACCAGGTAAAGAGCGTGGCCCGTCTTTCTGCACCAGGTAAAGAGCGTGGCCCGTCTTTCTGCACCAGGTAAAGAGCGTGGCCCGTCTTTCTGCGCCAGGTAAAGAGCGTGGCCCGTCTTTCTGCGCCAGGTAAAGAGTGTGGCCCGTCTTTCTGCACCAGGTAAAGAGCGTGGCCCGTCTTTCTGCACCAGGTAAAGAGCGTGGCCCGTCTTTCTGCACCAGGTAAAGAGCGTGGCCCGTCTTTCTGCGCCAGGTAAAGAGCGTGGCCCGTCTTTCTGCACCAGGTAAAGAGCGTGGCCCGTCTTTCTGCACCAGGTAAAGAGCGTGGCCCGTCTTTCTGCGCCAGGTAAAGAGCGTGGCCCGTCTTTCTGCACCAGGTAAAGAGCGTGGCCCGTCTTTCTGTGCCAGGTAAAGAGCGTGGCCCGTCTTTCTGCGCCAGGTAAAGAACGTGGCCCGTCTTTCTGCACCAGGTAAAGAGCGTGGCCCGTCTTTCTGTGCCTATACCGACCTGTCAGTAAGGAGTCTTTTCCCTTTTGTAGTGTCCACAGGATGCTGTATGGAAGAATGTTGTTATCAGACAGCAGGTCGGCAATGTAGCTTGCCCAAGGTCGTGCAGTGAGACAGCGGCTGGGCTGAGCTACTGCAGGATTCAATACAGCGTCTTCTGGCAGGCAGCCCCACTGCCTAGTAATCTGGGTCAGTGTGATTCGTCCTTCAGAGAGAGATGATACACAGCGGGCACAGTGTGTCTCTGAGCAGTGCCAAAGGGGGCAACACTACAATAAGAACATTAAAATCTAAAAACTTAAATTGAGTTGGCTTATACAAATGTATTTCCACAAGTGCAACTAAATGAAAGGGCTTTAGATCTGGTTCTGTCTAACACAACAGCATTACACAACGACCTGGTTCAAACAGGGCTGGAGGGCGCGGTTCAGTGTGGGGCTCCTCTGTATCTATCTGATTGGATAAGAGCACAATTCCCAAAGCCATCAGAACCCAGGCACGTCAACACGGACGCAAGGCACAGATACAAACACTGCTCTCCCCATGACTCACTCAGTGAAGTGTTGCTATTGATAAACTCACAGGCTGATCCCGCTTTGAAACGCGGGGAGTTTTAAAACAGCCTGTTAAAGCGAGACACAGAGTGATAATACAAGCTGCCACATGACCAGGTGATTTTACACAACAAGCCTCCAGCGCTGGCCATCTTACATCGTGATGCATTCCAGGCGTTCTTAACAGGCTTTTCAAAATAAAATAAACAGGTTCAGACTAAAGCTAGGAATGGTAAACAGTGACAAGTGACCATTTATTTCAATGCAGTTCAATGCTTTTGCCCAGTGAAAAAATAATGAGTCCACTCTGCACTTGATCCCTGTCTGTCTTCACAGGCGGCCAATATGGACTTGGCTATATTCTGAATGCCCACCCTTATAAAAAGCTGAACATAGTAAAAGCATTGCAAAGTGTCATACAGCACAGTGAAAGCATGTTGTTAAAACCATGGTAGACTATAGTAAATACATTGTATAGGAAAGCATGGGGAGAATGCAAAAATACTGATTTACCAGAGCAAACTTTCATAAGGATAGTGCAGGTTGACATACCCAGAGTGTCCTGGAGCTGTATATTGCTATTGGGTATCCAGGGATGGAAATAGGACTCGTATTGCATAGCAGTTTCACTCATTCTAGATTTTAATATGAGCTCAATTTGACACAGTGTACAGTATAGGTATCAAGCTCCTGTCTTAATAAACTCATAGTAAAACCCGGAATGGATCACACTGCTATGCAACGGGAGTCTTATTTCCATCCCTGGGTATCTGTGGAACCATTAAGTGCTTGTGTTGAAGGACTGGGAAATGCAAGGAGAATGCACTACTGGTATCACATCAGTAGCAGTGAAGATATTCCAGTACAGTGTCTCAGGGCCATATTTTCAAAGCGTCTTTAATTAGTGGTAAAACTCCTGTTCATTTTACAAAAGGAGAACCAAACAACCAAGTAATAATAATGCAAGTTTTCTTTAGCATTCAGGTGGTGCTTGTTTCTCATTTTGTAACATTAACATGATTTTATTCTGCTTTCAAAAAATAGGAGTTAATTAAAGACTGGGGGGGGGGGGGGGAACGCTTTAAAAACATGGTCCTCAGTGAGGTGCCACAGCATAAAGCAATCACAGTCCTGATTCACATGTTGCAGGTCCAGTCAGTGTGAATGCACGGCTCGCTGAAGTGTGTTCGGATGAATCTGCGGGTGCTCTCCAGCGGTGGAAGGAAGTGGTTGTTTAGCTTGATCAGTGCCCCAGAACTAACAGTTAGTGGTGAAAATGAATTTAGATCATGGAGTTATACTGTTGATTTAACTACTGTAACACACTGTGGGGTTATATGGCAGCAGATTAGTTTTTCATGCAGATTTGACCAGGTCTGTATTAACATTTAATTTGTGACCCGCTGTAACGAGGGAGCCTGCTGGGAATTAGTCTGCACTGGTAATATTCAAAGCTAATTCCCTCCTGTGGAATAATGATTGGCTACAGGCAGACCGTTCACGTGGTTCCATTCTCTGCGGAGGCATTTTTGTGACAATAGAGAATTCTTGCTTCTAGTCTTTGATGATCCAAATCCGGTATTTCGAGTACATCCAGAAAGCTTTTACAGAATCTTTCCCAGAGGACACAGCGACCGATGCTGAAGCAGAACAGAACCACCGACTCCCTTTCTCTGCGTGTCTAACTGAGCAGGAACCAGGCTTGTATGAAGCACGGCAAGAATGTGGCAATTAAGTACACACCTCGTACCTGGAGGTTGTAGCTAACAAACTGTATTTTCAATTGCTTTTAATCACAGTGCTCCCTTCTTGTAAAGCGGTCCTGTGTCATGCATGGCAGATTTGAAGGCGGTATGGTGAAGGCTTCTATCTGCACCACCATGCCACTCGCTGTAATGTCAGTCTCTTACCTGAGGCTCCAGACTACAGCGTTACAAAAGGGAGAGCGCTGTGTGTCTGTTTGGATGGATTCAGTGAAGTACATGAAACATAGCTAGACTTACTCAATGACGTCAGCAGAAGTCTTGAATAGGTTCACAAATATTAAACTTCATTTAATGCATCAGAACCTTAAAAAAAACACACACACACACAAATCCAAAGATTTATCAGTCTATAAGGATTATTATTCCAGTAATATAATGGGAGTGATGGATCTGGGTTGTGTTGTATCTATGGTGCTGTGAGTCCTGCTTGCTTGTGTGTGTGATTATATTATTCCAGTAATATAATGGGAGTGATGGATCTGGGTTGTGTTGTATATATGGTGCTGTGAGTCCTGCTTGCTTGTGTGTGTGATTATATTATTCCAGTAATATAATGGGAGTGATGGATCTGGGTTGTGTTGTATATATGGTGCTGTGAGTCCTGCTTGCTTGTGTGTGTGATTATATTATTCCAGTAATATAATGGGAGTGATGGATCTGGGTTGTGTTGTATATATGGTGCTGTGAGTCCTGCTTGCTTGTGTGTGTGATTATATTATTCCAGTAATATAATGGGAGTGATGGATCTGGGTTGTGTTGTATATATGGTGCTGTGAGTCCTGCTTGCTTGTGTGTGTGATTATATTATTCCAGTAATATAATGGGAGTGATGGATCTGGGTTGTGTTGTATATATGGTGCTGTGAGTCCTGCTTGCTTGTGTGTGTGATTATATTATTCCAGTAATATAATGGGAGTGATGGATCTGGGTTGTGTTGTATATATGGTGCTGTGAGTCCTGCTTGCTTGTGTGTTGTCAGCATGTCGATCGAGACAGAGGCTCTGCTCCAGGAGGCGAAGGAGAGCATTGAGGCAGCGCAGAACTACAGGAGCGAGCTACAGCACCGAGTGCAGGGCCTGGACCTGGCACGCCAGCAGGTAGGGGGCGCTGTTTATTTATTTATTTTTTAAGCAACTTATTTGAACATACACTGAAGTAAGCAAAAAGGACACATTTGTTCCTTTTAACAGGATTTAAAAAGAGCTGCATGAAAAAGGAAACCAATGCATATGGTACAACAGCATATTTAGAGGCTACCTGTTTCATGAATAAATGGTTACCACCAGTATTCTCACTTCTGTAAATCCGCGGTCATCATTACCACCGCTAGAGGATGCTGGGAGGATCTTTATTGGAAGCCTTGGTCTTGAATGAGTGAATGAATAATGTAACTGTTTTTACACTTGAGAGAAGATCAAATGTAACCTGTGCCTTGCCTTGTTTCAGCTTTTACAAAAACGAACATAGGGATACTGTCTGCATCAAGCTGAGCAATGATACAAACAGGGTTTCCCTTGAATGCTAATCTGGCTGTCCCATTCTCACACACCCCGGCTACTTCATTAGCACGCTGGTGAGATTGTTACACAGAGGTCATTTAAGGTGGCATGCAGGCAGCTACTCAAACTAGCCGTGCCACCTTAAATCCTCTTCCTGATCGTGACACCCCCACACTTTTGTATATATACTTTCGATACTGTGCACCAAGGAATGCATTTAACAGGGAGGTGGCAGAGAATGGGACAGGGTGACCAAGTAGATTAGCATGCAAGCCTTTCGGATTGAAATAGGAACCATTCAGGGAGGACAGTGAGGCCCCTTGGAAACCATTCTGCACATGTCAGTGGAGAAGTATGTCCTGTACATTACTGTATATTAAAGATCTTCCCTTGATTTCCACATCCTAGAAAACATCTTGAGATACTGTTGTTCACCTCTGTACTTTAACATTGTATTAGAAGATTGGAGCTAGATTCACAGCAATGCAAATTATCATGGACCCCAAGATACTAGGGAGGTTAATATATTGTATATGAAAATGAAGGCAAGATTTAAAATAAATGCAAAATTAAAAACACAGTTTAAGTGGTTGAGGGTTCTTCATGCGCTGCCTTGATATGCATTCCTTGGTGCACAGTATCAAAAGTATATATACAAAAGTGTGGGGGTGTCACAGACAGAAGGATAGGGAGTGCATTCTGGTGTGTCACCTCCTGCTTCTCTTCAACTGCATTCCCCCACCCCTGCACGTCCCACGGTAAACAATGCTGAATTTCCTGGTCCTCTTCAGGCACAGCGGATGGAAGTTAAAGGTCTGGCTTCCCCTCCACACACCAGCACACACACACACACACACACCCACTCATCTCCCTCCCTGCTCTCTGTTCTGTTCCACGACCTTTGTGTGCCGTTGTGTGCCTGTTTCCAGTTTTGTAAAAGATTCTCTTTACCTGCACTTGAGTTTGCTTCTGCTGTTTGCACAGCGGTTTGGCTTGACGTATCTCCTCCGTCCCAGTCCCACTTCAATGCTTTATTTATAGTTTTAATTACACTGGATTTTTTTTTGCACCTTCCCACGTTACTGAGCTCCATGCATCCCATCACCTGCTCCGTGATGCCCTGTTGTATTTAAACTATTAGTGAAGCCTCATTCCCTAAGCTTGGACTAGTAAAATGCAGTCTGTTGTAACGTGATATTTAATGGCTGGTTTGCATTGCTCTGTGATGTTCAGCAATTTTTGTCTGAAGTGTTAACCAAGATACACCATCCAGGATATTCTGGAAGGTTTCCTCATCCCTCGAAGGCTCAGTGTAAACATCCTGCCAACTATATCTTTGTAACACTACAGACAGGAGAGCTTCTGAACTCCACCAGACGTGGAAAATGCCAGCGGAACAAATGATTTTTCAGGGATCAGTGTAAACTAAGGCAGCCAGCTGGGCCCAAAGTGTAGCCTGACTAATTTAAAGCAAACAGGCTTCCTGTTTGACGATGGGAGCTGTCTGCAAAGGAAGTTTCCCGTAAACATGTGAGCACCGCTGCACAGCCTGCTAATTGTCATGATGCACATCACTTCCTTTAGAAATCACAATGAGAGAGTCAGAACAGGACTTCCGAGGCTGTCCGGGAGCCTGACGCGTTTCAGCAGATAAAAAACGCTGACCTGTTTAGTGAGATGCACAGCCCATATGTCTCCATCGATCTATCTCTCCTAACAATCTCTCATTTTGCAGCATTTCCTTCCTATAGATACAAATGTTGTTTATTGTTGAATCATTCTTGTTAACCAACGTTACCATTTCCCATCAATGACTCCATGAGCTCTCCTGTCTGTGTGCCTACCTGTATCTATATTTCTATCAGAATACACACATGCTCATGGCTGCAGTCTCAGAAGCTGGTTACTTGTGAGTCATGCCGGTTTGATTAAAGCTGAAGTCCAGCAGTGTTTGGGGTTGCAGTTCCGAGCTGATCCTCTGACCGGGGCTCTGTCTGTCCTCCTCCTCCTCCTCTCTCTCCAGATCAAGGGCAGCGCGACGCAGACCAGGGCTGTCCTGGTGCAGCACTTCCAGGCGCTGCAGGGCACAGTCAGCAGGCTGCTGGAAGAGAGACTGGCTGCTCTGCTGCTGGAGGTGGACGCTATCGAGCAGGACAGCGTCCGGCCGCTGGACGACTGCCAGAAACTGATCGAGCAGGGGGTGAGCACAGCCGACGAGCTGCTCAGGGAAGGTAGGAGGGAGCCCCAGACAACTTGGTTCTTTCTTTGTTTAATTCCTCCGTAACTAGAAAACAGTCAATAGTAAAGACATTGAAATAGACTCTTAATCCAAACGTTTGTCATTGGGTTTATATTCTGTTAGTAGTACGTCTTAGTTTATTTGCTATTTCATTTTTAATGAACAGATTGAGGGCAGTCAGAATAAGACATTACAATGAGACTAGAGTATTGCAAGGGGATGACGGTTCATCCTACAGCTGTCCTGGCTGGTGAAGAATCATGGGAACTTCCTGTGTTTGCCCAGACATTCCTGTCCTGTCATTTTATTATTAAAGATTAGTCAAGGCATTAGAGGTTAGAGCTGCCTAATGCAGAGAAGGAAAAGGGCTTTACGAAGCCCTCGAAGCACTGAAACATCAGAGCCTTTGGAAAGTCGCTGCAAACCTTCAAAAAGCCTTCTGTCTTCCAGGCGAGGCTGCTCTGCGCTGTGGGGTCGGAGAGCAGGACGACAAGCTGGGCAGCTTTACTAAAAAGGCCCTGCAGATTCAACTGGACAGGTAGGAGACCGAGGGGTGGTCCTCTTCACTCTCCGGGGGAGGGGCCTCAGCGTGCCTGGAGTCTGGTGGTGACAGTCCCGTTTGCTGAATTGATATCTTCAGTTTCAACCTGACATGCCCCTGCACTGATGGCTGTGTTTTCCTTGCAGTCTGCCCGAGGTGCCGTCCCTTGCGGAGGTGTCCTGCCTGTCTGCTCAGCTCGACGACTCCCTGCTCCCCGCAGTGAAGGGCAGGATCTGCACCCATGGCAGTGTCGCGTCGCACCCTCCTGTGCAGATCGACGAGCTGGTGGAGCGGCCGGGAGGGATCCTTGTGCGCTGGTGTAAGGTGAGCGTGACGGAGACGCTACTCAACTCAACTGAGCTTTCAGACAGAGCCAGGGTGCAGGGCTTCCACTGACGTGATGCTTCTGTTGTTCTGGCTGATGAAACGAGACTAGAAGCCTTACCTGCCGGGCACTACCCCAAGCTTTGCAGGGCTCACGTCGCATACAGTTTTGACAGACACGCGTGTTACAGCAGACAGGCACGTTTCATTTTTGAAAAATGCTACCTGGTTCCCTGCCAGGTTAAAGAAAGCTCTCAGTTTGCAGGTCAGTGTCCCATCAGCAGAGTGAAGAACACGTGCTTCTTTAAAAACTCCTTGGTGCAGGGAAGTGCGGAGGCAACAGGTAAGGTTTATGGAATCATTTAATCATCTGTGACCCTTTTAAAGGCGTAGCATTCGCTGGCTTTGTGGCATTGTTCATACAAGACCTCAAGCATTCCGTACTGTTTCACCTGGAGCCCTGACCGGAATAAACTAAACTAGTCCTTCGGTAAAGACCACATGGTTCTCCGAGCGGTGATTATACTCTATTTTATTGGTTTGTATTTGTAGGTGGACGACGACTTTGTCGCTCAGGACTACCGTCTCCAGTATCGCCGGAGCGTGTCGAGTCACTTTGAGGATGCATATGTGGGGCAGGACAGCGAGTACCTGGTGCTGCACCTGGACCCCCACACGGAGTACCTGTTCCGCGTGTGTGCGCGGGGCGACGGACGCCAGGAGTGGAGCCCCTGGAGCATCCCCCAGACTGCCTGCACCGCCCTCGCTCCCCACGGTACCCACACACAGCTGCGCATTACCGTCACCAGAACGATCGACCGCGCGGTCCACCTGAATCCAAAACACTTTCATAACACATCTGTGCAAAAAAAGAAACTTCAATCTATCTATACGGCACCCTGCTGCGATCGGCTACAGCTGGATTTCTTTAGAGCTTTTCCACAACACTGGGGAACCCCCCCCGGATTGCATTAACCACCTGTCTGTGAATATCCCACCATTACCCCATAAAATAAGTGGTTGATGCAATCCCTGATACTGTCGACTGGTATTTCAAAATCCAGCTGTGGCTTATACCAGAGGCTGATTAAATCTGGTAATATATTTAGACAAATGTTTCACTGAGACGTTGTTAAAATCTGCTGTTTGTTTGATGGTTATTGAATGTAACGTACCTTCTCTCCTCTCGTGTGTGTGCAGCTGTTTTCTCGATGGCCTGTTTAACTCTCTCTCTCTGGGCTGCTCTTCTCCCTCTGCAGAATGGAGCCCGGGCAGTGAGGAGTACAGTCTGAGCAGCCGGAGGGACATCGCATTGAGAAATGACTCCCAGCTGTGTGGAGCCGGGGTCCTGTACTCGCAGGCTCCCACCTACTGCTGCAGACAGACCCTCACTTTCAGGTGAGCCTCCGCCTCTTGTGCTTCCTTGTGGGGAATGACAGCATTAACATGGGTGGGTGCCAAAGATACGAACAGGGTTTGGTTTAAATAAATCCAAGTTGAAACTGAAATCTCAGCTCACTGTGGAAGGTAGTATTCCAGTCCAGGGATGGAAATGAGACTCCCATCGCACAGCAATTTGATCCATTCCAGTTTAATAAGACACACCTGAGCTTGTTACCTATACACTGGCAAATTAAGCTTGTAATAAAACCTGGAATGGGTGAACGCTCTGCAACCAGAGTCTTATTTCTATCCCTGCAGGTACATGTCAATGATATATATATATATATATATATATATATATATATATATATATATATATATTCCCTGTAGTTCTGATTAAGATGTTATTTGAGACAGAAATAATCTTTTCGTGGAAGAGTCTGTGTGTGTATATAATGTGTTATCTGCTCTCTCTCTTCTCCCTGCAGAATTATAAGCGCAGGTCAGCCAGACAAGCGCGACAGTGTTGGAGTCTGTGTGGACCGTCGCAATGGACAGGATTCCTTACAGCGAGATCAGGCTGTTTGCATTACTACCAGTGGTGAGTGGGGGGGATGTTGATCATTGACATTCTTCACTTGTAATTTCAGTAATGTTGTACAGGTCACTTGTACAACAGGACTGCTATATTAATATGTGCAGTATCTCCATGGGCCTGGCTGGAATATTGTTTTTAAACCAGCTCCCTGTGGCTACAGTATCAGGCAGTTCATGACTCTTCTCACTGCATTGCTCTCGTACCTCCAGGTGCCGTATTTGTAAACGGCAAAGAAATGACCAACCAGCTACCGGCCATCTCGACTGGATCTGCTGTGACTTTCGACATGGAAGTGGTGAACGTGTTTCCTGTGAATATTAACAATAACGAAGGGGCGAGCGTCAAGCTGAGGGTGACGATTGGTTCAGGGAGCAGGGAGGTGGTGTTTGATTGGTTACTGGATCAGGTGTGTGAAGGGCTTTTCTTTGGGTGCTCCTTCACACACCCAGGCTGGAAAGTGTTTGTGTTTTAATCCCTTCATGTTTACCAAACCCACTTTCATTCGATTTACCTGTTAGGGTAACTGGTTCGATGGGAATTGTAGTTTCATTTGAACATTGAGGTTCAAATGAAACTACAATTCCCATTGACATTAGAACTGTTGCTTTTAATTTCACACAAATATTAAAAGCGATCTACATTTACTTACTTTAAAGTCTCAAGGTTTAAAAATGTAGTAATTTTCACCTTTAACGTCAGTAATGTAGTGTGAAGAGCGGTAGAATTAAAACCAAGCTGTGCATCATTTTTGAAAAAAAATGCAGGCTGTAAATCACTGGGTTGCTTTTTTCATTTTCCAATACTTGTTTAGCAAATACCTTGTCTTTCTACCAGCGTGACCGGCGGGGCGGTAGCAACAGGGTTTTCACTTTCTGCAAGGAATCAGAAAGATGCCACAACCCTAAACTCCTTGCATGCTTTGATATATATTTTTTGCTTAATGCCCATGTTCACTTTTCTTGTGTCCAGAGACAATCCTACAGTATTAAAAAAAATAAATAAAAAGCAGAACCTTCTAGCTTTTGGAGCATCAACAAAGTAGTAGTGAATGGTTGTAAAAATGAAACCGTGCCTCTTAATGCCACCCTGTTCAGTTAGATACATTTATAAAATGTCACTTTTTATACTGGTGAAGTAAGAAACATTGGCATGATTGATCTATTCTTAAACCCTTGCATCTGGTTCAGCAGCGCCAGGTTAAACAAAAAGAAAAAAAAAAAGCTAGAAATCAAAGTGCCTGTCCATAATAATTTCTCTCTATGAGGTTAATGAAGCATTTATACAAAATCCAGGGTAGGAAGGGGCGGTCTGGTTGGCAATGGATTTTGTTATTGCTGCAGTACCGGGTTTAGTAAGTTTGGATTGACAAAGCACTTCATTATATCCCATTTCATATAATGCTGTATTCACAAACCAATAACACACTATAAATACAGAGAACTGCAGTTCATTTACTGTCTCTTGCATTGGCAGAATTGGGACTCTATTAATATGCACCTTTTAAAAGAAACAAAAAAGTACTGCTTTAGCTGAAGTGTTCAACTGTGAGCAGTGGCTATTTATCCAGACCTTGTGTTTTACTTGTCTGTACTTTTCCTTGTGAAACAATGTAAATGGTTATAGTATTGTTTACTTAACTTAAGGTTTGTATTTGCCATCTTTGTTTTTGTTTAAGCAGCAGAATGTGCTTGGTAAATATTTGTATGAAAGCTGTATTGTCAACATTTAAATAAAAAAAAATAAAAAACTATTTAAAAAAGTGAATGAACCCTACTGTTATTTCTGTCACTATAGAGATTAGTTTGTACGTTTTTATGTGCAGTTGACCCGGTATGTTGTGTCCTCTCATTAGGAGTTTAAACTTTGCACTTAGAAAGTGTGCCTGGAAAAAAAGTCTTCACTTGCTTTAACCTTGGTTTGTGATTACCCGAGGACAAGGGTCATTTCTGATTCACACAGCGTTGTACAAAATTTATTTGTTAGTCAAGATGCAGTATTTCCAGACCAAGAAGGGTTGCATTGATCTAAAACAGAAAATTACTAAGCAGCTGTACTAAACGGGTAATTAAGCCAATTATGTACGACTTGAAAGGCAGAACCATAATTTAGAAATTCTAAAGCATTAGAAAATTAACCAATGAGTTGCTTACAACCATTGACGACAATGGAAAATATTACCTTTATTTTAAATAGAAAACATCAACATTTTCTATAACTCCTTTATTACAAAATTCACAACTTTAACATGGTGGTTTAACAATGTCGTTTCAGGAATTTTTTTTTATCTTGAAATAATTTGGGGGCCCTCATCAACAAACTTGTGCAAAACAATACGAGTCTTCCGTTTTGAAGCAATAAAAGCATAATTAGCTTGCTTAAGAAATGACACAAGCAATAACCATAGAACTACAAGTTTCCTCAAACCAAATCTACGTTTTTACATATGTGCACAGCTTTAGCAAATTAAAGCAAAAGTTTAAAAAAAAGCTTTTGTCGCAATCCTTCAAAATATAATTTGAAGTTCCGAGACTTACACCTCTATATAGCTGGCAAATCAATAGGGTCACAAAAAAAAAGCTGCAGTTTACCCCTTCGGTCAACTGTTCTGCCTGTTAAACTCAGTCATACGTTTAATTTAAACACACTTCTTAAATATACTTCATTAACAGCTGCAAACCACTGTAGTGAAATAGATACCACAAGGTTCCCTTTACAAGCTGAAGTAGTAATTTGTAGACATCAGTAAAAAGTTTAAAAATTCAGGCTTAAGCACGACATGAAATGAAAATTCACATTGTGAGTTTTATCAATGTGTTCTATAGGCTCAGAAAAAAGGGTTACCTGCAGCTTTTAAAAACCAAGGAATGAAGTAGAAACATAATAAAAAACACCGTAAGAGCAGCATTTCTTTTTTTTTTTTTTACCTTTTAAATACAAAATATGAGAATGTTACTATTTAATGGTAGTAACAAAAAAAAAAAACAATTCTAAAAAAAATGAGGTGAGAGTCACTCGACCACAGTGCATGCCAGGTTAAAACCCGCATCACCGACACTGCACTAGTAGTAAAAACTTGGAAAATCTGTAAACAATTGCATGAATAATAAACATGGTTTTTGTATGCAGTTAAATACTGCTAGAAGTATATTTTCTGTTAGTGTCTGCAGTAAATACCCTGTGTGTTAAACAGACAGACCACAGAATACTTGCATATAGAGTGAACAACATTTCAGGTCCAGTCCTGCAGTGCATTTTTCCTTAGAAAGTGGCAGCTCCACTGCCCTGCCACTGCCACTGTTCAACTACAATATAACACATGTTTGTGTGAAGTACTGTTCTAGCAATTCTATGAATTGGATGTTAAAAAAAACTACTGTTGACCGACTGTGTGTAGGTTCAAGTTTTAATAACACACTGGCCGAGCAATGCATCACACACAACCAAAAAAAATAATAACAGCCAGCAAAAAAAGTCAGAAAAAACTTCTAATCAAAATATATTTATATATAAAAGAAAGTATTTCCAAACAGGCACCCAGGACAAGACAAGTGCTAATATACATGAAACAAATCAAAGGGCTGTTACCGTTAACAGCAAAGCACACATTACACACTGTGCATTTCATTATGATAAATTACTTTCTGTAGTTCAATATGATATATTACATGAACCGCCTGTATGCAATACATGTTTAGTAACCAGTTTGAACATTCCTACAATAAATAGAAGCAAAACCAGCTATGGTCCTAAATGGTTTTAGTGTATTCATATCAAAATACAAGTGACTACTTATATACACACACAATAGATGCCGGTTATTAGCAACCCTGATAAAGACAACTTTCAGTTAATAACATTTTCCCAGGAACCAATCGCATCCCACAGATTTTAATGTTAATGGAATTCTGATATTCGCAATTGCACGGCTTCATTACTAGTTGCCAGCGCTACAGAGCGCACTTGCATGACTTGCGCGCGTACTTCATGCAGCTTTTATAAACACACTGACTTCGCAACTGCGTATTTCTGGAGGACCGAGGCTGAATCGTGGCTTTGAAACCGTCTACGAAGCTGCATGTAAAATTGAGATGGATTCACAGCGGGAGGAGGTACATTGTAAAAAGCAGACAACGTTGGACAATTTCTTATTTTAAAATTGTGTTCTTTAGAATTGATTGCAAGTACAACACATTTTTTATGTTTGCTTTACTCATAGCAAGGACAATTGTAGTACATCGCTGTATAGTACTATTTAAGCCGACTCCCTTTTTTTGTTTGACACACGCATGAAGTAAACAGTTCTATGATTGGGTATTTTGTGTTTCTCATGTTAATTTTTAACACTAACATTTCAAACACATGTATTTCAGTGCCATATTTGTACAACTACAGTATATATCATTGTTCCATATAAATAAACTTAAACAGGGGGCTTTTTGCTAATTGGCAACTTTCGGTTAATGACAACTATTTGCTGGGAACCGAGAGGTTGTTAGTAAGTGGCATCTACTGCGTGCGTGTGTGTGTGTGTGTATATATATATACACACACACACACACAAACACACAGACAGATACACAATCAGTGTCTGTGTTGGTTTGTAGCAAACAGCAGTACAACTTTACAGCCCAACATTGATTTTTCTATACTTGATACCTAGTGCCTGTTTGGAATCTGTTTTTCATTATTTGATTGATTTATTCTTCTTTGAATTTAGAACACGATTACCCCCCCAGCGCTCCAATGTTTCAGTCTATAAAGTCCTGTGGTTTCAGAGTTTCTGTCGTTTGTTCTGTTTTGGAACTCCTGAGGCAGAAATGTCAGTTTCAGAAATCCTCTCGCTTGTGGGGGTCTCGATGCCGCTGCCGTTTTCCCAGTTTGGTTCATCGGTGGGCGGCAGGCTCGTTTTTTCTGCCAGCTCATCCTTTTCAAGCCTTTGTTGCATTTCCCGAAGTCTGGCCATTGCTTTGTCTATGGTGACTATGCTGACAAGGTTGAAGTCGTGCATGCTGACCAGGTGAAGCAGAAAGTTCCGACACAAATTCTTTTCGTTTATCTGTTGCCCGCACTTTTCAACAAACTGCATGCAGGCCTGGTTCATCTGATTGTCAGCAATGAATCTGAGCAAAAAAAAAAAAAAAAAAAAAAGATGTAGGCACATTTCTCTCAATCCAAGGAAATCAAGAATAAACCTCAATCTCTTTGATAGAGATATAGATCTATATATGTGATGTGCAAAAGGTAACAGCTGTTAAAGTATCCTTATTATATTATTTGAAAATAATTATAAATGATAGATAACCCATTTATAAATGTGCGAGGATGTATCAATAACATACCCGTACTTCATAACATGAAGGTTCCAGAGTTTCATAACTTCCTTCTCTCCTTCATTCACATCAGTGAACTCTTCAATTTGCTGCAGAAAAACCAATTCTTATTAAGTATTGGCTGTATACACTTCCAAGGTAGCATTTTGAACAGAGAATGGGGTTAGATAAGCGACTTGATATCTACACAAATACGACATGTAGCAATTATATGTAAATATGGCATTGAGCAAGTGTTGGTAAATACCAGAACCCTTTACTTACAGTGATGGTTTTCTCTCTCAGCCACTCCGGGTCCTTCTCATCCTCACTGTCCACCTCCATTTCCTGCGGACGGAGAGGCAGGCAGGCGTCGCTGTGGAAATACAGCCGGTTATGTCCGCTGATGTACGTGCGCTGCTGCTCCATCTCCCCATCTTCAGATTCCAGGAACTCGGACAGGCTGGGTTTTGTGCGCTTCGGCCTGGAAATCCAATCAAATAGGTTTCTTTAAAACAAAGCCTTGTGTTCAAAGGAACAGGCATCTTCTCGTTTGGGAGGGGAGAAGCAGTTTATTCAACAAGCCACTTTTTCAGAAAAATAAACACGTTACCCCCAATTGGCAGTATGTATCTAAGTTGACAGTATTCTAGTTTTATTGTTGGCAACAGCTGATCTTATTACATTATAAAGTGATGAATACAGATTTATTACAAACATAGGTATCCCAGCTAGAATGGGTTATTCACATTTCTAAGGATGTGTAGAAGTGGGAGAGAAAACAAACTAAATTGCTCAAGATTGAAATGGGTGGCAATGTAACTGTGCATGAGGTTTTTACTATGCCAACATATTCCCTCACCGGCAAACAAGGATGTGTGTGACTGGCGTTCTCTTCACTGGCCCATTACGGCTGAAGGCAAATCCTGGCTGACTGTGAATATCCTGAGGATTTCCTACGTATGAGCCATCATAACACTCGTTGATAGAAACATCTATCCTAGCACCCTTTGGATGAGGCTGCAATACAAAACGAAGTTACCATCACACAAATACAAATAAAGCATCACCTGGGGTATAATCTTCAACTGAACTTGACTGCGAGCAGAACAGAACACAGTTGTATAATAATCACAAAGTGGTATGTCAAAGTCCAAACGTGTTTCAGCGACTTCTGACTATCTGGCGCATTGAGCTTTCTCTGCGGATTGCGCTCCTCTTGTTCTGCTAAGGCCGGGGAAGTAGACACTATGGAAATGCTTACCACATAGTTAAAGATAAACCTGCTGTGGCAGAGTTTGAGGTGTTTGAGTAGGCTGTATAGCTTGCGGCAGTTCAGTGTGCACCAAGGACAATGCAAGTCATCTCTTGCTTCCGTCTGTTGCCTTGTGTTGTTGTTATAAAGGAACTAGAAAACACAAGCACATCATCAAACTAAACACATTGACCATTGACACTGGTATGAATGCATCAAACACAAAGCTCAGGACTAGCCTTCGCAGCAAACACGGAATTATACGACTCACCTGATAAAATATTCGTAGCTTCTGTCGAGGCTCACATAAAATCTGCTCCCTTCTTACCTGAAGGTCTGTAGTAAGTGAATCTTTAACAGCTTTTAAAACAGAAAAAAGTGAGGTTAAGATCATGTACCGTATCAAGTTTGTAAATTGCAATTCTTTGGAAAACAAGGAGATCTGCGTTTATAAAAAAAAGACAGAATGGACAGAAACTAGACCTAGATTGTCAGCACATTGCACATCTTTCCATGAGAAACTTCCTTTTACACTTTATATATCCAGTTCTATATCTAGGGCCTCATGAAATCAGCGTTGCAGAGAACATGCACGGAATCACAAGAAAAAACGGAATTAGGCACCCGAGGACATTACCACAAAATCAGTTTAAACAAACAAAATATGCATGTACATATTTTAAAAATGACACTGAAATAGCAGTGTTTGTATGACAAGAGGCAAGTCATGTGAACGCATGAAAAAACTATTTTTGCACCTCTCAGCCACCGTACACGACTGTGATTTTAACTGTAAAAAAGCGCTGCCTCTCGTGTCACTTCACTTGCTAGCTACCGTTATCGCTTGGGGGGGGGGGGGGGGGGGGGGAACAACTGCCTATAAGTTATTCTGTGCAGATAGTACTGTAGTGACTACTGCAGAATGTAGGGTCCAATTGCTGCATTTTTTCTCCAAAGTTCTCAGGTTGCTGTGAATGTATCAAACACGTCTGGTTTTAAAAAACTAACAAACAAATTACAGATTTTTAAAACCAAAAAATCCGAAATCAGGAAAAAATAAATCTGAAAATTCAAAATAAAACTGATTTTATAGGGCCCTATACATCATTAAATATTTGGTTACTGCTTGGACAATGTACATTTCAAAGCTGTAGGAAGAAGAAAAAAAAAAAAAAAAAAAAAAAGTCTGGCAAACTTAGTCTTACCTATTGCCTGTGTTGGCTTGAGAGAGCTTGGCTTGCTTTCGAGAGTGGCAGTGTCTGAATTACGAGTTGCGAGAGGTTTGGCAACAGGTGCAGTAGATTTATCTTTAGTTTCTCCTGCCCACCGCAGAGTGAACTGGAGCGTAGGACCCTGAGAGAATGTTTCAAATGGTGGCAGCCTCTGAAATAGAACAAAAAAAAAAAAAAAGAATTTAATTAGTTTAAAAATAAAAAAAGGCCTCAAGTGTTTTAGGATCTTCAGCTTGGTTACATTTAATTAAGCTGGATTGATGATAAAAAAAAAAAATCCCTGTAACTAGGGATTTTTAAAATCATCCTAGAATGAATTTACCAAACAGTGTGTCTGGAAACATTAACTCAAAACCAAGAACAACTCTGAACCCTCATCATCAGCCAAAAGGAAAAAGACAGAAAGTAATACATGCTACACTATGATACCAGCCAACCACTACCTTTCCATCAAGAATGGTTTCCCATGTAGCTCTTTTTTTGCTCACAGGACATTCTTCCATCTCCTGCATTGATACTTCATATTCCCCATCTAGGAGCTGCAAGCGCCTGCAAATAAAGCATTAGTGTTTTAGGAATAAACTGGGAACATTTCCAAAATTAGTACTGCATATTTTTTTTGTAAAACATTGTTGTAACATTTAAGTGTACCTTTACATTTGTATTCTAAAATAAATGTCTTCACTCAACATTTTAAAATATCTCTTTCGAAAAGTGCTTGATAAAAACACTACTGAACTTCGGATTTTTAAAATAGCACCATTTCACAGAATTTGGATTTTTAAAATAGCACCATTTCACAGAAATTGGATTGTCCTGCTGCTAGGACACAGCCACATGTTCCAATACAGAATGATTAACCTCATAGCAGATTTGCAGAAAAACAAAATGTCTTTGGATAGCTTCTTAATCATCATGTTAGAAACACAACTGGAAAGGCTATAGGGAGATATTTACCTATTTTTATCAAAGACTGTCATTTGTGCTACAAAGGTCTTCTCACCATCTTCACGAAAAGAGGAGTTTCTCTTTTTTCTTATTGGAAACTCTTCAATCACATCTAAAAGTAATAAATGTTATAACCTGTAAAAAAAACTTGCATGTGCAGGGTAACAAAACAAAATAACCAGTTTCAAATAACATAAGGGAGAGAAATTCTCATTTGTAAGCCTTCTTGTTATTTTATCAAGTTGAATGTTGTGCCCTTTTGAATGTGTGTACTGGGTTTGGTGTTCTAGACATCTATCCGTATAGAGGTACAATAGGTCACACTGCAGCACATGTTTGAGATCAGTTTCAATTGTTGAGACTGCAGCAGCTGCCAGAAAACAAGGGCAGGTCGCATCTTCTTTAGATAGCTGATTTCATAAGATATCGTAGGCATGTCCTTCAAGTTTTAAACAAACTGATCAAGCATTTATAAAGCAAATGCAAAGAACTAAAAGAATGCACGTTTCCTGCGTATTCCTTACCAATATTCTCATTCGTCTCTCCATTCATTAATCCATTCACATCCCGTTTTCCTGGCCGTGTCACCCTGAACAGCAGCGAGTAGGATTTCACCATATGGCTGTTGCTAGGCTCAAACTCGTTGCTGGACACAGCAAGGGAGGGGAAGGCTCCTGGTTTAGTTTGGCTGCTGTCAGGGTTCAAAGGCACCTGCTTTTTACCCGTAGGCACTTGCTTGACAGGACAACTTACATCCTAAAATAAAAAAAAATTAAATGTTTAAAAATATCAAGACATTTAAAGGCCGTCTTAAAGGTTGTCCACTTAAGCTAGTGATAAAAAGGAACCCTGACGGTTGTCCTAATTATAAAACTTTGCAATTAAGATTTAGAAGAGGAGGAGACCAGGGGTCAAAGCACTGTACTAGCTGACAAATGAATGTACATGTTATTACAAGAAAAAAATAATGCAACAACATAGAGATTTCTTACCTTCCGTTTTTTGTGGCAGACTTTGATAAGTAGCACCTCTAAGGATACAGAGTTTTGTTCATTCTCAGAGTTTTGGGATGGCTTTTCTAAAAAGAAATAAAATGAAATACAAATGTATTTTTTAAAAAGGACAGCAGGTTAATAACAGTGACCAATTTAACTTTTCTACCCCTAGATGTCTGTTGAAGAATATGTACCACACATGTCCTTTGTTATGGGTTTCTTTAACATTCAAGTAAATAAATATCAAACTGATGTGGATCTGACTTCCATCTCAAGAGCCAGCTGTCTACAGGTTGAGGAGGACAGGTAAATTAAACTGCACACATACCATTTTTATGGAAGAAACCAGTAAACGTGAGTTGAAGATGTGAAGCCAAGCTGTAAAAACAAATTAAAGTTACATTTAGAAGGATGCAGACAGATGTTACAGTAAAAATAATGCAAGACCATTTTGTTTCTACTGCAGTTATTTATGTTTGAATTTTATATTATGCACTAGAGGGCTTAATTTGGCACTAATAAAATAAAAACACTTAAATGTAGTAATAAAATCACAGCTGTACTACTGGTGTTAACTGCTGCATCATACAAACTATGCTTACCTGGGAGATTCCTGCTCTCCCCTCATCTTCTCTACTTTGAATAGCATATCATCCACTTTGAAGGATTTTCTAAAAAGGAAAACAAAGTCATTTCTGTAAGACGGTACGGTTGGGTTATCAGTGGCAACAGTTAGGAGGGTTTGAAGGTTTGAGTGCATTAGTCATTCAAAAGTTTCATGACCTAAGGCCAAACAGAGCATGTGAGCGGAGTGGGGAATGGAGCAGGACCAATTTGCTCGGAGCTGCAGTTGAGCGGATAAAGTGGTTGAGCAGAGCAGGAGCGAGAATATCTCTGGCCCTGCCCCCGCTCCTGCTCCACAATTTCCGGAGCAGTGCATGTGCTGTGCCTAATAAAGTAATGTAAATTTGCACATTAACGTTGACGGTCAGGATACATCACTTCAATGTTAATGTGAAGCCCTGTGCAGTAAATCTTGCAAGAACTTTTTCAATCAGCGAGTGAGTGACGTAAAGGTCGTCCCTCCCGCCACGTCTTTCCTCTTTACACTGCATGTAGCGCGAGTGCCAAGACTTAGGAAAAACTTTTTTCTAAGAGTTACTTGAGTAGAGGTTATTTTACGGGTCAGCAAGGGTAGAAAATCTGAAAACCAGCCAGACTCGCTGTGAAAAAACCAAAAAACCGAAATAAAAAAAAACCTGAATTAAATCACAAATAGTATTCTTTTACATGCATAACACATATACTGTATAGAGCAGACATTTTCAGATCTGTACGTTTCATTTTGCATTTGTGGTTTGGTTTCATATAAAAAGCAAAGGTTAATAAAGATGGCTAACTTTTCTTTAAATCTTGTCTAATCACTGTATTGCTTTTACATTTTAGATTACACATTTCAGTAATCAGTAAAGGGAGTCGTCCGTGTGTCTGTCTCTGTGTCAGTGTCACAGAGAGCGAGTCCCTCCCTTGATTACTGAAATTTACTGACATTGACACCCCCTCAGTGACACACAATTAAAACGTGTAATAATCCAGGTTAAAAAACAAACAAACAAACAAACAAACGGGAGAGGAAGAGGAGTAGGGCTGCTACGATTAAATCAAAAATCGATTTTGATCGATTCCATTCCTCATTATATACAGTACATCAATATAAATACTGGATAATCGATTCAATAATTACATTTTTGTAATGCGCATAGTTAATAACATTATTTAAGTTTATCAACAAAACTGCGCCTTGAATCCAGAGCAGGACGACAAGCTTGTATTCCTGACAAACAGCCTGTAAATAAATTGACTGTATATAGTTTGCGCTTTGGAGTTTCAAAATATGATATGCATATTGTGGTAAGTAAATCAATGAATTTGTATTATGATGATGTTTTAGGAAGGGATTTCCATATTGTGTGTTTTACAGATAGTGAAGGTTAGGTGGTACAGTTAACAAGATTAGCTTGTTAGCAATGCATGATGCTGCACCTGTCACAAAAGAAAAAAACGGTTTTCATAAACTCCAGTTTATACACAGTAGATTACATTCCAAAAGTATTGTAATCTGAGAAATTACGCTACCAAGGCGTAATTACCGCTCGCATTCACAAGCTTTTACTTAACAGCAATGATATTAAAATAAATCAAGTCGGGGGGAGAGGAACGGAGCGAAAATGTATATGGGTGCTACAATCATTAATATTTATTCGAACGATTAGATTTTGAGTGCCCAATTAATCGATTGCTATTTGCAGGCTTAACTGACAGTCCTAGAAGAAAGAAAACTGTGAGAGACTCCACAGTCAATTCAGAGCGAGATTTTTGGAAGGCCACCCAAACCAGGTAAAGTGATAGTAGCCTTTGAGACTGAGCGGAGTGGACTGGGAAATTAAAAGATTTGGAGTTGAGCGGATTCAAATATGATTGAGCAATGAGCGGGATTCCAGACCGCTCCGCTCACATGTTCTGAGGCCAAGGCCTTAAGAATGTTTAGAACTATACAACAGACATTCTTCACTTCTGAGGGACAGCTGAACTATGACTACATATTAGTTATTTAATATTTCAGTGCGAAAAAAAGCTGGATTGCCGTTTTTTCACTCTGGGTCACTCATCCAGGAGTTATTACATAACACATTAGGTCGGTGGTTTTAATTTCTTTATTACACAGATAATATATTTGATGTGACGCAATTGTAAAATGTAATTTACAGCCTGTTTGAAACGCAAGCGATGGCTGTCTTTGGCTTGTACTGTGAAACATCCCAAATTAATTTTAAACAATCTGTGTAACTTGTTTCCTTTTCAATGAGGATTGACAATAGAAAAGGTTTAGCTTTGATTAGTAGCTGTTTTATCGAGCTGTGTTTCATGAAATCAGCTTTAAAGTAACATCTGACTGTCTACATCTTGTTTTTTTTTATGGTAAAAGGAAGATGCTTCACCATTGTAATGTATCGAGTGTGTGGGAGGTACTGTAGTTGCAACATTATTTTTGGTCAGTGGTGTAAACTCAGCGATCAGAGGGTAAAAATAAACATTAGGAAGCACGTGTTTTTTGTATATAGTTACTGCATGTGAATCCTTGTATCTCAGACTTGTTGTGTCTGGTTTAGTTGGCTGGAGAGAAACTGTTAGGCTAGTGAGTTTGAGCATCGGATTGATCTATTTAACATATTTTTCAAATACTGCGTCTTATTTATTTTTGTAATACCTGTATTCATCTTTCTTACTTTATAATTTTGTATTAGATCTAATTTAATATCTTTCTACCGTCCTCCAAAAAACTTAATCATTGGATATTTAATCTAATTTTTTTTCCTGTTCATTTGATTTCTTTCTTTTCATCTCTTTTTTTGAAATATTGATTGTAATTTATTTATTTATTTTTTTTAGGATATATACTTTTTCACCTCACCACTGCTACAGTCCGAGAAAATACTTGCATGTTTAAAAAAAAAAACAAAAAAAAAACCTGCAATATAACAGCATTGATTAAGGTTAGGGCTTCTAATTTTCAGTTTTAACCGATAAAACCCGATAAAACACCAGATACATAAAAAAATGAAGTCGGTGAATAGCCAATAAACACCGGAAAAACTGTGGAGATGGTTAATCAATTCACGTTGACTTTACCCTTTTTCCATTAAAAAATAAAACCTACTACAAAAAATAAGAATAAATTCCATTTCCCAGTGCTGCTTCCTGACTATTATTATTATTATATTATTATTATTATTATTATTATTATTATTATTATTATTATATTATTGTTTATTTAGCAGACGCCTTTATCCAAGGCGACTTACAGAGACTAGGGTGTGTGAACTATGCATCAGCTGCAGAGTCACTTACAATTACGTCTCACCCGAAAGACGGAGCACAAGGAGGTTAAGTGACTTGCTCAGTGTCACACAGTGAGTCAGTGGTTGAGGTGGGATTTGAACCGGGGACCTCCTGGTTACAAGCCCTTTTCTTTAACCACTGGACCAATGATACTTGCATCTATCATTGATTCGTTCTGAATACTTTAAACCCACCCCAACTACTGAGTGACAGCACATTCCTACATTTCTATTGGAGACTCCGCTTGCGAGATTTAAAACAAGATCAGGATGAAGGCTTGTTGTGAGATTTAAAGCTGTATTACAGTTAAGATGGAGGATTTAAAACAGAATTGTGGCAGAATGTACAAAAATGCCTACACACAAAACCCCCAGAAGAATGTGCCCGTGACCATAGGGATTTCGTTGTGGAAGACAGCAATCTTAAGGTGTGCAAGTAATGTCGAGTTACTACTATACATTTTGGCAGAAAAAGAAAAAAAAGGCTCAAGCATTTTGGAAAGTAACCAAAAACACTAATTTCATACTGTATATCAAAAACGAAAGACCCGAAAAAAACGATTTACATAAAACTCAAATAGCTAAAAATAAGCACCAAAAAATACAATTAATAAAACCCAAACAGAAGCACTAATTAAGGTACACTCCAGTCCTGTAGGTGGCAGCAATAAGTCTCATATTTGGCTTTGCCAGCAATATTAAGGATATTTACTTTTAGGCCCTGTCCACACTCCATAACCGATCTCGAGAACCGTACTCAAACGGTTAAATTAATCCAGCTCAAACTTTAGCGTCCACACTGAAGTACCGTTTCATGTTTAGTGAAGTAAGTATACGTGGCTTGTTTATCAAGACGGAAAGATGTACCGTGTGTGAAAGAGCTGCTGGGCAAAAAAACACACACATGGATGTTCAGTTTTTCAAGAACCTTCGCTTAAGACATGCCAATGCTGTTGCTGTTATTGGAATGCAGAAAAACGAAGACACACATAGCTGAAGGCAGCAAACAGTAGTGCTTAGAATCCCGTCTCGTTGTCATGCAAACTGTCTACTGTTAGTATATATAACAAAGTGTGTGTTTATATGTATATCTATACACAGACGGATCTTTTTTGAACTACCGGTACTACATTCCATAGGAGATTAAACGTTCATAAAAATGTACCCGCATTTTGATTTTGTTATGCTTATCAATGGCAAATGGAAACCAGCAGGCTGTATGAGAACAATTCATTAAAAGAGCAATTGTGTGGATTTGTGGATATTCTTTAGCTTGCCATACATACTACAGTAATTCCCTACAATTTAATAGATGACTTGTCCTTTAAAATATGCAAATAAAAAAAAAAGGTTTACCTGAGTGTGTGATCCACATTCAGAATACCTCTCATAAAATCTTAAATCTTTCAAGTTAACAAAGCCACAATACCAAAACAGCACCAAAAACAACTCTAACATACAAGAATGACACAACAAAACTGTCAAATATTTGATTAGTATCATTCAATTCTAAAACAATTTATATAAAAGCTTGTAGTTCATTTAAAAAATCACCCAGATACACAGCAGGAGATGTTGCTTCATCCAGAACTTAAGTTTAATGAAGCCTTATTTCTTCACATTGGTGTTTGTAAAACAAATGTACTTCACTTTAATGTTTAACCTTTGTGGGGAATGCTACAGTTACAAAATAAATATATATAAACAAAGTACTTTACTCTCTGAAAGAAATGCATTGTTAGCCAACCGTTGAACACATAACACCTAAGCTTCATTAGGGGATGTTAAATATTGCAACAAGAAGGTTGTCTGTGACCACGATGAGTGATTTTAGGATTGGTTATTCTGTGCAAAATTAAGACCTGAAGTACTCAAAACCCCACACAGTTCTGCACTGTTTTTACATTTTTAAAAAAGGTAGTTTTAATTTTTAAGCCCATGTCGAAAAGCTCTAGTTTCCTGTTTATTACAATAAACCAAAAAAGTGACCCATTTTGAGTTGTCTTGCTTCCTGTTCCTGCCTAATATAAAATATGTTTGCCCTCATGAACTTCTTATTCCACAGCAATCTAAAATGTTGTGCTTGAATACGATATGTTTTTCTGTTTGTGCCATGACAAGAGAATGGAGTTACGGGCATTCAAACCAGAAAAATAGGTCCACATAATCCCAACATAAAATGATTCGGATTTCTTTCCCCTGTTTAACAGTATTCCAATTACCAGTCTACAAGGTATAACTAATTTAATTTATAATACCCAAATCTATACATACAATGTCCTCAACACAATCATTTAAGTTAAATTCTGAAAGGCTGCATGTTTATTTGTTGCGAAATACTTCAATTTTTTCCAAATAGAATTTCAAGAGGTTAGTTTAAATACTCACAAAGTAGGACTTAAAGAATGACAGACAGAAAGCAATTAACACTTGTGCTTTCTTTTAATAATTCACCAAATACAGATGTGCACCCAAATGATTTCTTCACTTTAACCAAAACATGTAAATTCATAGACCTAGCAAATGTTTCTAAGACATTTATACTGAATTTATAAAATTATAAAACACAGAATATTCACCTGGGCAATAAAAGAAACATTTGTATTTCACTTAAACTATAAATAGTGACAAGCAGAGAACTTGCAATCTTACTAGTATACCTGAACTTTCTTAAATTATAACCATAAAAATGAACATTGATGGTTCGTGTACACTGGACAAACACAATATCACTGAATTAAACCACCACATCATTAGACCAGTTCACGATTTTCTTTTTACATATTTCTTGGTTTTTATTTACTCCAAAGCATCTAAACAAAGCAACAATATATCTTTCCACATAACTGTTACTTCCTTCACACACCACAAGATTAGCATTGGCAACAAATGTCACAGTATATCCATAAAGGGCTGAACAACTATTAATCATAGAGCAAAATGCTGGTGCAAAATTGTAAAATCTGTGATTGAAATCCACACAGCAAACTGACCACCATCAAGCTTTGACCAAAAAGAGCATTACAAGGACATTAAACGTACTTTGAAGTCTTTTACCATTGAAGATAAAACATCACATCATGTCATATCCCGCTTTTACTTTGCTACGTCTTAGTCTGTAGAAGACAGTTACAATAAGATTTAAAGATCATCTGTCAAGTATGTTCAGTGTGTTTCTACTTGTTAAATTCGGCACAGCCCTCCAAATTAGTCAGGAGTACTTATGCTAGATGTATAACCGGTCACGTGACATTTCACCAAAACGCATATTTTTTTAATGTATTCATTTTTTGTAATTTATCACATACAGCAGTCTGTCGCGTATCCGATTGCTGTGGTGCCACATTAAGGGCAGATATTATAAAAAGGAAGGTTTGGCAATTGCCTCCAAGTAGTTTTTCTAATTGGTGCAACAGAAAGATTAACACTGGGGCAGGTTTCATGCTGTAGTGGGCGTGGTACGGTTCAGTCCACACGGGGTGAGAAAAGCATTTCTGACATTTGCTATATAATTTAATAAAATTGCATTTCTAAACAAAGGAATGAATGAATTACGGAATCTTTAAATTTACCTGTACACTTGCATAAATTATTTGTTTAAAAAAAAAAAAATGTCCTTGATATCTATTTAATTTGTCAACAGAAGGGGTGTTTAAAAAAAAAAAAAAAAAAAAAAAAAAAAAAAAAAACCCAAAAAAACATGGATTTCCCGTTTTGGGCACCGATCCCTGAACAGTAGAGTTAATAGGGATGTGCTTTTGGTACATTATGATGAACATTAAACGCTTTGCAGGTGTCAGTGTTTAAACCATATCTACACACACACACACACTCTTTATATTACATTCTGATAGTGACAGCCCTGGTTAGTATTTAAGCAAATAAACCGTAAATAAGCAAATAGCGTTTTAACATCGCAAAAAAAAACCAAAAACACCTACACAAAATATATATTAAAATGTTTATATTTATGGTTGTATTTAAAGTTGCTAGTGGAGATATAACTACATACATATTGAACACATTTTCGGATAGTATAATGCTTTTAGAAGTATGTTTCTTAAAGGTTTGTTTAACAACAAAAAACAGGAACCTATTTTTTTTCTTGTTTTTTGTTATAACTTTGCCCAACATTATATGGGTTTTTAAAGAAAAATAAGAAATGTACATCACCCACTGTACAGCGCTAATGAAAATGGCTACAGGAAAGCAAAAGAGAGTTGTGCCGTTTGGTCCAAAAGCTTACAGAACAACTTCAAGTGAAAGAAGCCTGGGGAATGGGGTCCACGAGTGTGTGGTAATTGCAAATTTTTCTCCCTTTGAAAGTTTTGTATAAACAGCTGCAGCACGATTCTCTTCACGTTTTTCCAGCCTCGCTGTTATTGTTTTATGGGTCGGCACAGTATTGGGATAATCTTACATTGATTTCAAAACTGCAGCATTCACGATTCACACGCACTGTCCTCATAGAGGATAACTTGTCCATGCCCTGTTCGGCCAAATCTAAATCAAATGTTGTTATGGATGTTTGCTTTTTATTGCCATCAGTAACTCCATCCACAACAATTCTGAATGTTTTCATTTCAAATGGTGAAGCACTGAACTTGTGTTTTTGTGGTACGGCAATTTTGTTTGGCATAATTTACATACCATAGTTTTCTCATCCGGTTCCTCAAAATACTTCCAAACGTGGCTTCCTTTGTTTAGAGATGCCATTTTAAATATAGAACAAACTCAGAAAATACGCTTGTCACGAACGTTATTACCCTGCTGTGGAATTTATACTATACCACGCCTACTACAGGCATGAACACACACAGTGCACCAATGAAGCGACAGATCAACTGAGAATAAAACTGGCGAATTAGAAAAGCTACTCAAGGACAATTGCCAAACCCCTTCCTTTTTATAATTACTGTGGCACGAGAGCAGTCTGATACGCGACTGACCGATGATAAATTACTAAAATTACTGCATAAAAAATGTGTTTGGTGACATTTGTCACGTGACTGGTTATACGTCTAGCAAATTATTAAACGTTTAACCACTTCTTTAGAGTTTATACTTAGTTTAAAATTCCCATCCCTAACAGATAATGTAACAAAGTATTGGAATCTGTGCATTTGATATTCTGTTACTTTTTTTTTTTTTTTAATTATTGGTTTTGTTTTGTTCTTTGAATAAAGCACAGGTACATCTCAATAGCACAGTACAAAAAGACATTTACTATGATAATTCCCTATGTGCTTTTTTATTTTTTAGATTCCATTGATTTTTTTAGTATTACATGCAGGACAGCCTCTATAAGATCGTTATCTTCATAAAAAAATGTGCACAGATTAATCTACTGGTTAATCAACTAATGCCCATAAAATTAACTAATCATTTTTATTTTTTGTAGTTAAGTCTTTGCGATGTTAAAACATTATTTGCTTATTTAGGGGATCTTTGCTTGGAAAATAGTAACCAGGGCTGTCATCTGTATGTACTTTAAAAGCTGTTAGTCTTTCTGAAAACAACTTGAACTAAAAACAGTCAATTATTTCCCACTTTTTAATGAACCACCACAACATTAGTATGTATGTCCATTTGCACTCAAGTCTTCTTTTTGGCTACAGATGGGAATCTAGCTGAATAAATATATATTTTTAAAATATTGTAGAATGTATTTTTGGATGCGACATCCACAGGGTTCAAATCCTGGTTTCATGCTAGAAGAGAACATTTCCCAAGCACTAAATCAGTCTAAAAATGGCCAATATTCAGCATTAAAAAATGCTTCCTATCCAGCCAACAAACTACTATTTTAGGGGAAAAGGATTCCCTTTTCAATGTAATATTTGTTTAGCGCAGTTACATAAAATTGCTTCTGTGCACAGTTACAAATTAATTAAAAGTATTAGGTGCAGTATGCCAAATCACACATCGCAAACATGATTGTGATGTTAAATCAGTGTCCTATTGTAAGTGACTCTGCATATAATGCACAGTTCACAGCCTACCTCTACAAAACGCTTTGTGATGGTGGTCCACTATGAAAGGCGCTATATAAAGATATTATTAAAATTAGAACTTAAGGAGTTACTTGCTAAAAACTTACGCAACAACTGTGCAATATGTATTCCAACTCCTGAATATTACACACTGCTGATCCTAGGCTTTCATCATTAAACAATTCAATATCCTGTTCATCTAATTGAAGCCATTTTAACATTAATGTTACCTGAATGTCCATATACAAAACACGTTTGTCAACTTAAAAGGCAATAAGGACAATGCAGCTGTTTCCAAGCTACCACACAAAAGGAAAACAAAAAACAAACAAGGAGACTTGCACAGATATTTCCAATGTATTACTAATTTATTGTGCATTCATTTTAACATTGACTTATTTATTTAGCAGCCTACATATATAGTCTACTTCCTATTTGTTTTTGAATAAAGAAACAGACCCTATAATGACCACAAATGACTAAACTATTATAAGTCCAGTGCTCTTCATGATAATCACTCCATACACAACATTTTACCTTGGTGCAGATACAATACTTGTTACATTGGTAACCACAAATAATTTACACAATGCCAAAGCACACAAAATTGATGTCCAACACATTGCTTAGAGCCACTTCTTAATCTTAACAACAAAATACCAGTAAATGATAGCAGTGGCTAAAGAAAACAGCTGCTGGAGCAATTAGAAAAAGAAACTGTTGAGGCATCAATGAACTCTGATGCATATTTAAATGTAGGCGTATGAATCCTACAGCTAGTCCTGTCTGGGGTGAAATTACTCAGGAACCGCATGACATCCAGTTAATACAATCCCTAAGCTTCAAACTGGAGGGGAGTTCTTTTATCCTACCTGGGTGAAGTGTTGCTGCTACTGCCCCCCCCCCACCCACAGCACTGAAGCAGTCCATTACTTTTAAACCGGTACGTGCAGAATGTTTGGAGTACAGAATTAAAGAGAGTTCTTAATTTAAAGCTTAGGTAGAAAACTAGAATTGCACCATGTGTCCCGACACACAATCTGGTCAAAAGATACACACTTTGCCCAGTTATTAACTGCTCAGGACCTTGGGTGGCAAAATATTTCTCTTCTAAAGCAGCATGTGATAAATCATTTGGCTTGTTCTACGCATCTTACACAGTCAGTTGAACTAAACTGATGCAGAACACAGGGCACACTGCTTTATCCACTGCTAAATTATTACATGAAGTGGACTGCTTCATTTCCATTCTGCACATTTGTACTTGCCTAGACAGTCTTCAGATCAGGAACTGCCATCACACAAATAACACTCTCAATGTATTTGAACTACCCCTTGGTAAAAATATTGATTACATGCTTCATTAAACTGGCCATTAATAGCCTTCACGAGCAATCAAATTAACCAACAATATATGAATGGATAAAACACAGCATCAATTTAAAAGGTTAACATGCACATTAATATACTGCAAATCAGATCATTTTTCACTTCTAAAAATGCTGCAGTAACAGACCTCGGTACAAACTGTACATTAGATATTCCTTTAAAAAAAGAAAAAAAAAAAGGACAATTCACACACAAGCAAAGCATTATACAAAACATCTACTCCAGATTTCATACAGCAGCACAGGCAATAAAGTACTGAAACAAACCCAATGTATTTACCTTTTGGCATTTCTTCTGGAATTTCTGTGAGACATATACGTGAGGGTTCTGTGCAAAAATATAGGCTGAAACAAGAGAAGTCAATTAGGAATAAGCTCTTTAGAGTTTTAAACATAACATGCTTTTACTGAGGAGTGCATTTAAATTATTCCCAGATTTCACAATGATATGGCAAAGCAGCACACATTACAGCCTAATACAACACATGTAGCAAAGGAACAACTAAAGAAATTAGACCAAAAGACACAGCCAATACAGCAGTTTGTGTTTTTAAATATATAACTCAAATACATTACAATTTTTAACTGACAGCTGGTAATTTTTTTTTAGAGATTTTCAGCATAGTTGTAATCTGCCAAATCCTACATTGCTTAAGTTCATTAACAAAATTCTCAACTATACTATATTATTTTAACTTAGCTCAATGGAGATAAAAAAATCAACCAAGTTACTTACCGCTATAAGGTTCCTGGTTCGAAGAAATCTGTATATCTGAGTTGGTTCTGCAACATAATACAATGTTGCATTTTCAACTTATAAAATTAAAAACTGTTTAAAACACATTACTACTACAAACCAGTTATATCATCTTAGCAGAATGTATTTAGTAGTAATATTATTAATTTCTTAGCAGACGCCCTTACCCAGGGTGACTTACAGTCGTAAGCAAATACATTTCAAATTATTATTATTATTATTATTATTAATTTCTTAGCAGACGCCCTTACCCAGGGTGACTTACAATCGTAAACAAAAAATACATTTAAAGAATCAGAGTACAAGTATTAATATAATTAAGAGCAAGATAAAATACAATGACTTCAGTTCTAGCAAGTACAAGTATGACAAAATACGATTCAAAATCGGAGCAGATAACAGTGCCAGTGATAGTTACATCAGGATACGATTAAATGCAAAATACTACAGATGGAATAACACTTGTGGCAGATTACAGTACTCTGTAAAGTACAGGATTAAATGCAGTAAAATAGGGAGCAGATAAGTGCAAGTAAAGCACATTATAAAAACATCCAAAGCTAAAAAGTACAAGTTAAAATAAAGAAACTGGCTAAATATTACACCTTTGAAAGTCTTAAGATCTCAGCAAGTTTTCCAGACCATTTCAAACATGATTGTAAACATGCAA
Source organism: Acipenser ruthenus (assembly GCF_902713425.1). Lineage (NCBI taxonomy): Eukaryota > Metazoa > Chordata > Actinopteri > Acipenseriformes > Acipenseridae > Acipenser > Acipenser ruthenus. The sequence continues at coordinate 1,540,657 of NC_081207.1, forward strand.
CATTACTGGGCTAAAAAGCTTCAGCAGTACCATCTACCAATAGAGATACAGAAAATGGGTATAAAACACATTGAAAACAGATAGGCAAAATTAGGTTTCTAGGTCTTTCAGGAGGGAACTTAGAACATATAACCATACCATCCCGTTTGTGCAGTATTATAAACCCTATTTCAGACACATCGAATTATAACACATGGTGTGGAATTATAACTATCACGTTAAATTACATTTAGTGAAACAACTTCAATTAACACAACACACGTTTGTAGTTTCCCCAGATGTAACCCAAAATAACCCCGTTAAAGATGTACCCAGCATTAAATAAGAAAAAACAGAATCAAGACTGCATTGATACATAATACACCACACCTCGATTTGTTATGCCTTTGACGAATGATAAATTAAAGTAGAACCAAAGGATTGTATTTTTTCTAAATTTGTTATTTCTGATCATATATTTCAGAAGAAAGTTAAACATAAGGTTTAAAGCTGCAGACAATTTAATATACATATTTCAGGCGGTTTGCATATTTAATGCAAATGTAATGCTACAACATTTAGACTAAAGGCGCAACAAAGACTATTTTTACAGCCTGTGTTTGTTAATAATAAGTCAATTTTTACATGGAAACAAATGAAACGCGTCAAAGATTAGTCTATACTTGTATACCCGAAGTTCACTAGGTGGTAACTGGTGGCACGTCAGGAAACTTAGCAACACCTCCTCGAATTATATGCTACATACCTGCTTAGAAATCAATTTCTGAACGACATACATTTCTTTATTTTTTTTCTTAAAACAGATTGTCAAATTTACTTTTACAGCATGATAAATACTTAAATCGGGGACATCTTGTGTGGGGTTATAGACTTTAAAACGGGCAAAAATAAGACAATTAGATCAAAAACGTATTTTACACACTTTAATGTACACGAATTTCAGTTCGTAACACAACTTCGACTGTGTATCAAATATTTAATTACACGTTAGTGACGTGTTTTGTTTTCTTTCAAGAGTAAAATACATTGCAATGATCATAACATCAGTCTAGCGTACAGCCTTCTTTGTCACAAAATGACGGGCCCCGCGGGGTTACTGAATTTAAGAACTTCTCGCAGTTTTTGGTTTGGTTATGTTGAAATAAATGTATTTTATCTTTACTCCAGCTGGCTATTGAACTTCGTTTGCGGTAACACTGAACATAAAACGGGGATTGACTGTACATATAACATAAGTATTAATACTACACATTTGTACTGTACACATGTGTCTACTACGACTAGTTTAGTAAAATCGCCTGCTACCTTCTTACCACAAAATAAATGATACATCAAGAATGGAAGGAAACGTAAGATTTTTTTTTTTACTTCTCTTTTAAAAACAGTTGTGTTTGTTTGTTTTAATATTGTTTTATTTACCGTTTTGAAAACCCAACTAAACTGCAAAAAAACAAGCTCAAAAACATCCAGTATTTAGTCAACAAATACTTTGAAACCAACCAAGCCCTGCTTCGCGTTTATTTTCTTTTAACCCTAAAAAGTTCAGGACAGCCTTTTATGAATAAAAACTGTTGTACTCACTCTCAAAGGCCTGCAGGAAAAGCTCGTGGTCGGCCTGAAGCTGCTCCATCTTCGGCTTCTTGGCTGCGGGCATCACCGCCGCGGCTGAATGCGAGTACACGCCGCCGTTCGCTTTACCGCCGGGGCCTCCGGTACCAGCAGAACCGATACCGGGAGCTGATGCCGAGCCGACACCGCCGCCCCCAGCGCCGTGTTTCTGAGGCGCCATCGAACCAAACCAACAGACACAAAACGCCCGTTTATAAATACAATTAAAAAATTTTTTTTTTTAAATAATAAATGTGTACGGATTTATGTTTTTTGACAGAAACTATATTAATGTATATCCGGCTCTAAAATAAAAAAAATAAAATAAAAGCCTACTTTATTTATCTCTTCAGAGCCAACAGCAACTAAGTCCTGACTCTATTCTGTGTTATCGATTGAGGAGGAGCCATGGAGTTACACACAGGCGGTTTTAATTTAAATGGTGGAATTCAAATTTTCCGATCCCCTGCGTCTTAAATTACATGTTAGCCGGATTACGGTTTCGATACCTGTTACCTGGTTTTGAAAACAAAATCATATCTTGCGGGGGGAGGAGGGGGAAGGGGGGGTTATCACGGCTCCCCTGAAGATAAAAAGCCTCACGAAACTCCGTTAAACCCCCTGCGCGCACGGAGCGCATCCTACACTCCTGCTCTTAGATCCCGCCCCACGGCTCTCAACGGTGGCCTATCCGCATTACGAGATTGGACCGGGCTGGACACGGAGCGTCGTGAGTGGCTGGCCGGGCGCTCAATCACACCGGGGCCTGGAGACAGGTTAGGTAGAGGCGAATGAGTTTGCCGCTCGCGCGCCTTTTTTTTGCTCTTTGAAATGATTTTGCGGGAAACCGTGGTGGCCACACGGTGCATCATGGGTGCCGCAGTGCCATTTATACAAATCAGCATAGGGTTGACTTTATTTCACTTTACTGCAAGCAGTTAGTTGTTGGGAGGGAGACTACCCAACATGCTTGATTCTGTTTGGTTTCCATCATAGTTACGACCTACAGTTCCACCTACAGTAGCGCTATCAGAGCACCCAGTGCTCAAAATCTACGACTACAAAATGCCTACTGTAACGTTATACAAATATGTGCTAGTACTGCATTTATGCACAAAAAAGCGTATTAAATGGACAGTAAAACGGGAAAATGCAAAATTTAAACAGCGATTTTCCTAGGTGCATATATATTCATTTAACAGTACACGTGTATATGTGTTACCCTACTTCACTCCCCTGTCTCTTTCCAATGTCAAAACAAACTATCCGAAATGGATGGCAAAATAATATTTTTTTCGTTTGACATCAAAAGGTGGGTGGGATGAAAAATGCAAATGAACTTCAAGTGATTTGTTAAATGAACGGATTTATATTGCAATTGTAATTCATTTGATGCAATCTGGTTAAGGCAGTATTGAAAAAGAATGTAAAAATAATCCAAGGGACCACAGTTACGTCACTTGGCCACCGGTGGCGCTGTGTGCTATGCTACAATCCTATTAGAAGTGAATGTAAATTAAACGAAAGGGAAAATTGAATTGTTTACTTTAAGCGACACATTTCCAATGCAGAGCTTCGCTTTTTAGCAAAGCTCACTATACTTCCCTGTTCTTTACCTGCCTTTGCTTTGCCGTGCTCTTGTGGGTAATACGAGGGCAGGAGAGTCTGTATTATTTTACACGTGGGATGACGCATGACCCCTGCCTGCCCTCGAGGTAGCAGGAATAGAAGCTTTTCAGTCCAGGTTGCTATGGCAGTTTAATCCCCATTTGACCATTGCCTTATGAAAACTGAACCCTTCCCTGTCTGGGGCCGGCGTGGAGCTGTGTTTTTTCCTACTGAGATGTCGGATAAGGTTCTCGTTAATTGGCTCTGCTTTGCTTTTTTTGTTTTTGTTTTTACATCACAGGATGAAGTTTCTCCAGCTCCATGGCAACCGCCTGTACTCATCTTTCAATTAGCTGGGTTAATTAGTTCATTGTGATGTTAATATTCTATTAAACCTTGCTAACGCTATAATAATACTAATAATTCAGGCATGTTAAAAACACACATGCATAATTTCAGAATATTTTGCAAACATTTCTAATGTTTGGTGAATATAAATAAAACGTTAGGTTACTTAGCGTAACCCTGGTTCCCTTTCAATTTGAAGATGACCACCAACGACATTATGTTTAGGATAATGTATACCAGAGCCATCGCGAGGGAGAAGGAATGGCAGCATATGAGGGACGCATCAGAACCGCATAACCCAATGCTCAGCGGTGTGAGCTTACACCCTCAAGGACCCTCGTGCCTAATGAAGGCAGGGCAGGATCTACCACATTAAGACTGTAGAACCTGGAGAAAGTATGCGGTGTAGCCCAGCTAGCTGCAGTACAAATATCGGACAGCGAGGTCCCTCTGAAGAGGGCCCAAGATGTAGCCAACCCTCTAGTGGAGTGTGTGGCTACCCTCCCAGGTGGGGGCAAGCCAGCACCATTATACACAGTGGAGACTGTGTCCGCAATCCAGTGTGACAGATGCTGCTTAGAGAGAGGCTGTCCTAGGGTCCGTGTCCAGTGACAGATGAAGAGCTGGTCAGACTGAGGAAATTCAATCTCTCATCCTCCGTTGAAGCAAACGGGAGGGGGGGGGGGGGGGGGGGGTATGGAAGGACTCCAGTTCCACAGACTGATTAATGTGGAAGGTTGTGATATACCTTGGGGAGGAAAGCAGGGTTGGTGCGCAGAGACACCCTGCTGCCATCCTCCCAAATACGCATGCAGGAGCTGTGCACAGACAGTGCCTGCAGCTCACTGACCCGCTTAGCGGAGGTGATAGCCACGAGGAAGGCTGTCTTCATAGACAGGTACTATGGAGCGTATGGGCTCAAATGGGACCTTCGTGAGAGCCTCCAGTACAACATTGAGGCTCCATTTGGGGAGAAAAGTCCTCCTGGGAGGGCGTAATCACCGAGCCCCTTTAAGAAATTGGGTAGCCAAGAAATGCACGCCCGGAGACACAGTCTACGGGGCCATGGCATGCAGAAATAGCCACTAAATACACCTTCAAAGTGGAAGGTGACCTACCAGTATCAAGCAGTTGTTGCAGAAACTGTAAGATAACTGGCATAGGGCAAGAGATTGGGTCATGGCTTCCAGCTAGACACCAAGCTAGGAAACACCTCCACTTGTAGGTGTACAAAGACCTAGTGGAGTCTGCCCTAGCGTTCTGCAAAGGGTGTCTGAGGCCGGCAGCCTTCAGGGGCCCTGCTTGAGCTGCTGATGTTGCGGCGGGGCAGTTTGGGATGGCTGTTTAGGGCGCTGGCCCTGGAAACGCCTCCTGGTACACTGGTGTGTGGGGGCTGGCCACGTCCTGCATTCCCTGCCGGTTGGGCCCGGTTGTTTGCTGCTGGTGTGCCCTGTAGGCGATGCCTTAGGTCACCCAGCGGAGCCGTGGGGACTGGAACTGTTCTGGTGACAGTCCGTGTCTGAGGATCTCGCCAGCGGTTCGACCTGCCCCACACGGGAGCAATGTGGCCACCTGCCTGGATGCCTTGTGTTCCCAGTGGGATCTCTGCAAGATCTCCTCCACGGCTGGCCCAAAGGTCTTATCCAGCGCGGCCTTATCCGTTGGTGGTCGTCTTCGAATTGAAAGGGAGCCACAGATGTGCAGAACAAAGTATGCCGGTTAGCCATTGAGCAACTGAAAACGGTTCTCTAATCTGAACCACACGCATTTCAGCATAACTCTCTGTCGTATTACTGGGCTCTCCCACACCCAGAACGCCTTTCTGATAAAACACAAAATTAAATAAAGGGAATTACTGCAGTACGAAATACACGCAGAGCATTGCCATTTTATCAGCCCCATACCATGGCGGGATAACCACACGTTCATATCGTAGTGTATTTTACACAACCAGAAAATCCACCTGAATTACTTCATCCACTATCGAGTTTGTTTAAGTTTGGTAGAATTTTCAAAAGGAATGTAAAAAAAAACAAACAAACAGAAAAATCACAACTTTATCGCAGAAAAGATCCATAGAAAGGTCGAATCTGCCGTAAATACCGCAGATATTTGAGTGGTTCATAAAAAGCAGTTTGTTGATCAGAACATTAGAGCTATTTGATTACTATTCAAAAAAAAAAAAAAAAAACCCTCAACAATGCATTCCTTCAAACTGATTTTTTATGTTTTGTTTGATTTGAAGTTCACGTTAAGTTGCGCTCCCCTTTGTGGAGGTATGACACAGGCCCGGTTTTTGGGATGGAACCGCATAACAGTCTCGCGTTTTGATTGGTCCATGTCTGTCACATGAATACGTCGTCACACGAGTGGAAAAGCGTGCAGGCATTTTTAACATTGTGATCAGATAGAGTGATCTGCTTTCCACAACCTTACCATTAAAATATAATGTGGTATTACACTGTACTGATATTACAAACTATGAGGAATTACTTTATATAAATTATCATGTTATGCAAGAAAGTAGAATTGGCTTTCTGTGGTGATGTACTTTTTTCTAGCATATATCTATAATCGTTTTTGCGATATATTTTAATATAAAACATATATACGCTATTGCAGTTTTGTTACAGGATACATTAGTTTATCTCTAATGTAATCACAGTTTTACATATAGACTGCCCCTGTTTTCATTTACGTCGCAAATTCTGGGCCGCTTTACTTTTCAGATAATGTCCCAAATTCTGGGCTGATTTGGTTTGCAGATAACATCCCAAATTCTGGGCCGCTTTGGTTTTTAGATAACGTCCCAAATTCTGGGCCGCTTTGATAACATCCCAATTTCTGGGCTGCTCTGGTTTTCAGATAACGTTCCGAATTCTGCATTTTCGAATTCAGGCCAGTTTTTGAGATATTCTGCTTAGCTGACAGCCGAGTTTCTAAGTCATGCATGCACAGTTTACCATAAACTGGACCGTTAATTCATTTAAGAGTACATGAATCAAAGTTAATGTATTTTTTACTCTCCTCAGAAAACATTTAGGAACATGGTATACCAAAAAAAAAAAGGTCATCTCATTTGCTTATGTAATGTCCATCAATATATAGTGAGGCATAGGGGTTTATCAGAACTTCTGGGTTTAAGAGACCAGTGCCCTTCAACAACTTCAAATAAATCCTATTGTATTGTATTAGTCAGCATTTCCCTTATCTATTCCTGATCATTTATACTGTAGGTAAGGGGTTTTCAGCCTTTTTTTGAAACTGTACCCCTTCTATCTGGAGGTTTCAGCTCGAGTACCCCTTTACAATTTTCGCTCAACTGAATGGTACCTCAGTTACAATAAAATGGAGAATAATCTGATGAGCCCCCCAGTTTATTTAATAAATCTGGGTGACAAACTGCTGGTTTAGGACAGAACAACAAACAGTAAGCTTAATTCTTAAAACTTTTAACTACAAGTATTTGGGTGCACAGAATTAAAAAGACAAGTATTGGGTTAGGAGCACACCTATTTTTTTGTAACTTTGACGGCCTTTTGTAAAAGTTTGAAGGCCTTTTGATACCCAGCATACACTGCAATACCCAGCAAAGTTATACACTGATATTCTGATAGCACAGCAATTCAAATGAAGTTTGTAATTGGTTGTGTTCCTCAAATACACAATAAAAAGTGATATTTATAGGGTATACAGTTATACAGCGATACAGTGGTTTCGGACATCTAAGAACAGGTACTGCGAGCATCTGGATTCATACTCAGAGGTACTCTGTAGCCTCCTGGGACATTCACAGCTTGTTTGACACCCTCTTGTAGTTGCCCGTTTCTGCATATAAAGCAAAATGCTGTTTGTCAATCTCTTTTTTTTCTTATAAATCAGTCTTTGCAGGAAACATTCCAAAAACACTTGAATCAGTTAGGGACTACCAGTCTGACACTACAGGCCTTTAAATTGCAGTACCAATTTGCAAGTTGCTAAGTGGTTGCGTTCCTCAAATTTGCACTGCAAAGTGATATCTTAAAGAATAGGGTATATAGTGCTTTTTTTCGCCTCCCCTCGCTTTTGGTGCAAAACTGTGCTCCGATACACTCAGGCTGATACTGTGATCACAAAACACTTGGAATGGACTTAAATTGGTGCTTCTGTACTCTTTTTAGATGCACAACAATCTTAGCTAAAGAAAATGGGTTCCTTCGAGTTCGTAAGACCCACGACCGCCATTAGATGAGCCTTACCCCGATGGTGTTTTTATAATGGGATTTGCCATAGGGAAGGGGGTGGTCTCTTATCGTACCCGTATCTCCACGACCCCTGGGCCAACAAACTCAGAAGGACATTCTTTGCGTGCACAAGAGTCTTAGCTAAAGAAAGACATCGGCCACGGGTTCATACGCCACCCCACCGCCAGATGGTGGGCGTTGCCCCAAAGGTGTTTTATAATGGGATTTCCCATAGACATTTTTCAGGGTGCTATATCTCGGGTTCCGGGGGTCCCCGAGACTTGAAAATCGGTACGGAGGTCCACCTCGGGGCCCCTGTCGATCCCTCCAAGCGACGTGTCCCCAGCTAGAAAGGACACCAGTTTAGACTTTTTTTGCCAACCTGGAGCTCAAAAGCTATTGGAAATGCAACCTTGACATGCCATCATGCTGAAAATGTGAAAATTTGTTGAAAATGTAGCATTTGAAAACGGGTGGCTCCCTGTGAAAGAGGGCCCCCAAACATGACCCTAGGAAGTTCAACCCGGTTTCTAGGCCCCAGGGTCATGGAGATATGACCCCGAAAAGGGTAGTTTTTGGACATTTTTGACAGGGCGTATCTCGGGTTCTGTGGGGGTTAGGAACTTGATTTTTTTTGTGTGTTGGGGCCCCATGGGGCCCCGCACAAGGAGTCACCATTTTCATGGTTCAAATGCCAGGACGGCTTGGCAAAGTGAATTTTTTCGTCATGACATGAGTTTTTGGGTGAACCACCACACCTTTTTAGGGGGTGGTTTGGGGTGCTCCCCTGAGTCTATATCACTTTGAATGGTGGTTCTACGTGCTCGGGTTCGAGAGATATGCCTGAAATATGTTTTTCAACCCTGCTATAGACATGAATGAGGCTGAACACCCTGAACGCCCTGAAAATATTTTCTGCAAAGAATTGCTACGAAACTGAGCAAATTAAATTCATGCTGTTCTAGAACCCTTCGAACGGTGGTTATAGGTGCTCTAGTTCGAGAGATATGACTGAAAATGTGTTTTTTAACACTGGCATAGACATGAATGGCCTGAATACCCGAAAATATATTTTGCAATGGTGGTGGTACACGTGTGTGGAGGGGAATTTGAGTGCAGGTTTTGCGCAAAAGAGGGGCGGGGAAAAGACTGGGAAGGGTAGGGTAAAAGAAAAATTACTACAATCATTTATTTTCACTATTAGTCTTTAATAAAGGAAAACGACTGCTTTAATTAATTTTCACGTATCTATTTCAGTGCAATGTAGTTTCTTCATGTAATAAGAAATACGTTTTTTTTAACATTTACATTTTATTTCTGTTTTTTCATAAAAAAAAAAATAATAATAAAAAAAGATTTCTGGAAAGAGTAAAAAATACATTAACTTTGATTCATGTACTATGGGTTACTCTCAAATGAATTCACGATCCAGTTTATGGTAAACTCGGCTGTCAACTGAGTCCCCAAAACTGAGCTGAATTCGAAAATGCAAAGCGGCCCAGAATTTGGGACGTTATCTAAAAACCAAGGCGGCCCAGAATTTGGGACGTTATCTGCAAACCAAATCGGCCCAGAATTTGGGACGTTATCTAAAAACCAAAGCGGCCCAGAATTTGGGACGTTATCTAAAAACCAAAGCGGCCCAGAATTTGGGATGTTATCTGCAAACCAAATCAGCCCAGAATTTGGGACATTATCTGAAAAGTAAAGCGGCCCAGAATTTGCGACGTAAATGAAAACAGGGGCAGTCTATATGTAAAACTGTGATTACATTAGAGATAAACTAATGTATCCTGTAACAAAACTGCAATAGCGTATATATGTTTTATATTAAAATATATCGCAAAAACGATTATAGATATATGCTAGAAAAAAGTACATCACCACAGAAAGCCAATTCTACTTTCTTGCATAACATGATAATTTATATAAAGTAATTCCTCATAGTTTGTAATATCAGTACAGTGTAATACCACATTATATTTTAATGGTAAGGTTGTGGAAAGCAGATCACTCTATCTGATCACAATGTTAAAAATGCCTGCACGCTTTTCCACTCGTGTGACGACGTATTCATGTGACAGACATGGACCAATCAAAACGCGAGACTGTTATGCGGTTCCATCCCAAAAACCGGGCCTGTGTCATACCTCCCTTTGTGACAGGGATCTGTGCGGACTGTTGTTGCTAGCGCCACTGTTTCTGTGCAGTTTTCTAAAACATGTAGGACCGGAAGAGGGGTCAGGCTGCGTTTCCACACGTGTGTAAATGTGGGTGTGCACCGTATGTTGACTGGTTATTTATTTTTAAGAAGACAGCGAAGTTCGTGGGGGGGAAAAACAAAGTTGAACTAAATATGGCTGAGATTGTTCAGCAGCGTATTGAAGACAGAATACCAGAACTCGAGCAGCTCGAGAGAGTTGGTTTGTTTACGAGGAAAGAAGTTAAGTAAGTACTGAATACAGGCAGGTCTAATTTCTAATTTTAATTTCCATTATGATATACATTTTGGTCAGTTAGTTGTGACAGGAGCCTTAGTTTATATTGTCTAAAATAAAAACATGTATATTAATAAGAAATGTTTCTCCACGTCTGTAGTAGAACTTACTTTTTAATTTGAAAAAATAAAACAATGCTGCCGGAATTTGACAGTTTTAACAAACTGCTGTTTACTGGCGACATTTTTAAATTATGTGCCGTAAATTACTTCCATATCAAATCAACTGATTATAGTATCCAGCAGTGTCCAATCCCGGTCCTGGTTACTATTCCACTCCAGGTTTAACGGTTAAAATGAGATAATGAACTACTGCAGGGTCTGGATGAAGTTTTAATTGATTCAATTAAACAATTTAGAACAGGGTTGGAACAAAGACCCGGAGCGGAGCTACCAGCCCACAGACAGATTACTGTAATAATGTTTACAAGCAAGCAGGGTTATCTGTCGAGTGTTTAGCTTTTTTTAAGACGCCTTGTTGAGGCATATGGAAATAAGAACACACGGGGAACCACAGGCAGCCATGCTACAAAATAGATTGCTTTCCAAAATAACCACGTTTGACACAGTAATTCGGCCCGGTCCTGTGTTTTGTCACTTTGGGTGCATTATTAGTAACACAGTAAACTGAGGGGCACTATACTGTTGTGATGTTTCATTTCAGGGCTATGGTTAAGAAAGTGTCAGCCCTGGAATACAAGCTACACAGGAGGATAATTAGCAAAGAAGACTTCATCACATATATCCAGGTGAGCTGTTTGGACTGCAGTGTCCTGTCAGAAAGGGCTCTGACGGGGGGGGGGAGAAGGAGGGGGGGAGAAGGAGGGGGGGAGAAGGAGGGAGGGAGGGAGAGGGGGGGAGAAGGAGGGAGGGGGGGAGAAGGAGGGAGGGAGAGGGGGGAGAGGGAGGGAGGGAGAGGGGGGGAGAAGGAGGGAGGGGGGAGAGAAGGGAGGGGGGGAGAAGGAGGGGGGGAGAAGGAGGGAGGAGGGGGGGAGGAGAGGGGGGGAGAGAAGGGAGGGGGGGAGGAGGAGGAGGAGGGGGGGGGGTATAGCTAACCTTATAATTTTTATGTGAAATCATTTTTAGTGTGATTTCGGATGCAGATGTTTTAATCAATTAATGTTTTTTGTTCTATATTTTTTTTAGTACGAGATCAATGTTTTGGAACTGATAAAGAAAAGAAGATCGGTAAGTTTGTCATTATGGTAAATAAGTTATTACAGGGATGGAAAGAAGACTGCCATTGCATAGCAGTTTGATCCAGTCCTGGATCTGATGAGTTTAATGAGACCTATCTGAGCTTGTTCCCTATACGCTGCAGCTAATCAAGCAGGAGTCTTATTTCCATCCCGGTATTGGACTCTGTACTACCTAGTTACTGTTACTGTATTGATTTTGCTAAAGTACAGACAGTATTAAAGCTGTAGCACATTAGGTTGGGTATTGCAGATGCAGTGGGCATCACATGCTTTTGTTTTTAGTGATGGAAATCAATCCTGTTTTATATAAATTCGTTTTTGAATTTTTTGTTTAACGTTTTTTTCAGCGAATTGGGTACACATTCAAGAGAGAAGAGATCGAGTTCACAATAATCCACAGAATTAACAATGTTTTCAGGCGAGCAACAGCAAAGTGGAAGGTAAGGGGAACAATGTTATTAATAATAGCAATATTATTATTGGTAAGTAATACAAGCAAAAAAGGTTCTAGACTAAAGTGCAAAGTGTATTTTGGTAAATACTGAGGCCCAAATATATGTATGATGTTGTTTTATTTTTTTTAACAGGATGATGTCCAGCTGTGGCTGTCTCATATTGTCTTTTGCAAGAAATGGGTAGGTTGTGGTACATTGCATATGCATGTAAGGTAAGAAAAATGTTTAGGATATTTGTTGACACATTTAAACACGGTGTTTGACAACTGTTTTGTTTTTTTTCCCCCCAGAACACGACAACGCAGCTCAGCAAAGTGTTCTCCTCAATGTTAGCGATTCATCCAGACAAACCAGGTGATTTTTCAGCAGCCTTCCTTGTGCCATCGGTTTCTAAAGGCATTTTGTGGGAAGATTAGGATTTTGACGGTCGTAATTTAATAATACACAGTAAACGGTAATATAGTTGTTATTGGTCCACTTATTAACGGACAGTGTGGCTCGTTTCAGCTTTTTGGATCATGGCAGCGAAGTGGGAGATGGAGGATCGAACTTCATCAGAAAGCGCCAGGCTTTTGTTCCTGCGTGCCCTGCGCTTCCACCCAGACAACCAGAAACTTTACCAGGAGGTAAGCTGTGTTTGCAGAGATGTGTGTGTGTGTGTGTGTGTGTGTGTGTGTGTCTGTTTTTAGTATCTCAGATCTGGTAGTTCCCATGATGATGCAGTGTCTGACTCATTATTTATTTATGTATTTATTTATTTATTTATTTATTTTTAATTTTCTTTTCCATGGTGTCCCATCAGTATTTCCGAATGGAGCTCATGCACGCAGAGAAGCTTCGGAAGGAGCAGAAAGCACTGGAACAGGCGAAGATGGATTTGGTATGTACTAATTGAGTTGTTTGTTTGCAGGGAAATCAGGGAGGAGGTCTGTCCCCTGCTGGGCGCATGTAAACTAACTGTTTTTAAAGACAGCTTTGGAAGTTGTTGGTTAAGAGTTTATGAAAAATGCCTTAATGAAAGCCGCAATTCATCTTTCAGGGAGAGTACGAGTTTTCGGAGGAGATCATGAAAGCTGAATTGGCCCGAGTGATTTATAAAGATGCTATTCAGAAAATTAAAGGTGAGGATCAGTCACGGTATTATTTGAAACATTCGCTCTTGCTCGGCTATCACTGTGTCATCGTATTTTGGAAAAGTATCAAAAACAGTATCTGTGTGTGCTGGATTTTATTTTAATGTGTATCAGTCATAAAGAGGGAATGTCAGCGTTCTACAGTATACAATCTAAGATGTTTGTTCTTTTTTTGCAGTTTAAAATAAGCGTGTCAGTTTGTTTATTCAGGTGCAGATTTCCTACTGTCATTCCTGGCAATTGCTCGACTCTTTGACTTCACGAAGGAAATGCAAGAGGAGATCCTGCTGGAGTAAGATACTTTGAACTTTTTTTTTTTTGAAATTTATTAAAAATATATATTTTATTGTTCTTAAACACTGAGGCCCCATGAAGAGTAAAATCTATTTTACAAAAAAAAAAAAGGAATCAAACACTATGCTTGCCCAGCTATGTAGCGTTACCAGCCCAAGCAGGCGCTGTGGACACACTTACGCGGTCGTGGTCCTTGTTTCGTTGTTCAGTCTGCAGAGTTTGCATGCTGATGATCCACTGACGTGGGACTTCATGGCGAAGCGGGAACTGGAGGTGGAGTCCCTGCCGTCCTCAGAACACGAGTCCAAGCAGACGAAGGCGTTGGAAGTGGGACGCCGGGAGGAGAGGTGCTGCGCGGTGTACGAGGAGGCCGTGACCGCAGTGCCCACGGGTACGGGACAGTCTGAGCTTTTAAAAGAAATGACAATACACACAAAACAAACATTTACCAGCGTGCGAAGTTCGCATGTTTTTTTTTTTTGGGGGGGTAAAATATAGAAACAAACTGCATGCAACTAAGGTGTATGCAGGAGCTTTCAAAATCGCCTCCTTCATTCATTTGAAGCTTTTTAACATCAACATTTAGTTTTCTTGGCACGTGATAAAATGCTTTGTGAATATGCCCCGATGTATTGTACGCTGTAAGCACATTTGATGCAACCTCTAACAATCTGAAAGGCAGGATAACCCACGTGAATTTTACGACCGCAGAATTAAGAGTTTTTCTTTGTTATAGAGGCTATGTGGCTGCGTTATGTCACATTCTGCTACGAGAGATTCAAGAGGAAGTCAAACAACGAGGAGCTGAAACAGAAAGTAAGCTGACTTCTAGTCCTGTGGGTTCTTTTCATTTGGACTGCAGTGCTGATACTTGGCCGTTGTGTGCGCCGTAGTTTGTGTGTAAGGCCCGCAGAGTAAATCGTTTTCATGTGGTTGTTTTGTTCCAGAGACGAGAGAAGGCTCTAGCAGTGTTTCAAAGGGCACATGAATCGTCGCTGCTTGCAGAATCGCTTTACAAGCAATGGGTAAGAGAACTTGAAAACGCCTTCTGCTATTCAATTCCAGTCTTTGGTTGTTTCTTTACAATCTGGGGGCATAAGGAGAAATCCATCCTGTTGTCGGATAGTCACGCATGCTGTACATAAAGTGCATGTAGGGCATGGCGATTTTAACCCTTTGCTGCCCGAGGAGACGCAGAGCCTTGAAGAAATAGGCATTAAATGGGTCTGGGAACGTACCCAGGGCAGTGAAGGGTTAAGCACTTTCTTTGTGTGTGCAGTGTTTACTTGATTTTAATCCAACACATCCGAGGCAGACTGGATTGACTGTGTACCTCACGACATGGATCTGTCTGGGTGGCTGTTTACAAACCCTTTCCTTCTCAGCTCCAGGTGCTACTGGCAGTTGGTCTGATGGATACCGCTGCAGAAGTAGCCATAGCAGCGGCAAGGCGCTTCAGCCAATCGCTGGACACCTGGCAGAGCTGCCTTCAGGTCCTGGTGAGTGTGAGGAGCCATGATGTTCCCACGCTGTTTGAGGAGGCCCTTGCTCATATCAAACCCAAGGTTGGTCCCAGCTGTACAGATCTTCACCTTGCCCATCACGGGTTATTCCAAGTTCCATGTTTGTTATTGAGCTTGTTATTGAAAGGTTATGGGCAACCTTTCAAGTTCTACTGTATACAGCTGTTTGCTCTTTGGTCAAAGTACAGTAAGTTAAGATACAAGTTTATTACTTTTTTGTTTTTTATTAAACCCTAATACAAATTAGCGAATTACGTTTTATAAAACAATTTAGCAGTTTACATTCATATAGCCAGTAATAGCTTGACGCACTCACAATTATGCCAGTATGTGGATTTAAAAAAAAAAAAAAAATCCTTTTCTTTTAAAGGAGAGTCTGCCCCTGTGGATTCTCCGAGTGGAATGGACTGAGGAGACGCAAAGCCTTGAAGACACAGAAGCCTTCTTCCAGGTAAAGGATAGGAATCTGCTTTGAGACAGAATAAGACTCTGTTAGTAGCCGGGGCAGTGGATCTGCCTGCATAACCAAGCTGTCTGTTCAGGTTGCTGTGCAATTGTCTCTACAGAAGGGACTGCTTTCCTTGGTCCCTGCCATCTCCGTAGCGATGAAAGAACAGTACTTGGACTGGTGCTACAGAACCGGAGGAGTGAAGAAGGCAAAGAAGGTCTTTACAAGGTGAACTACATGCAGGGTTTAAATAAACAACTGCTTTGAATATTAAAACGTCATCCTCCACAGCATGCAATGTAGAGTGTAAACTTGATTGTAGCTTTAAAAAAAAAAAAAAAAATAATAATAATAATCTCTTTTTATTTGTTTTTCAGTCTTCAGGAAAATAGACCATTTTCTTTGGCCTTTTTCCAAAAAATGATACAGATTGAAAAGGAACAGGTAAGAAAGACCAGTGAGATATAATCTGCACTCAGTAAGTGGTCTGATTGGCTTATGTAGGTTATTTATTAATCTGAATACCACACAATACCCTTTACACGCTGCTATTTTATTATGTGTTACTCATTTTACACTCATATTTCTCAAGGTTTGCATACGTTACTTCTTACTGGTAATTTTACAGGAAATTGTACATGTACTACACCCTTTGTTAAATGCCTTCCCATTCATATTTTTATATGGTTTTGGTCTCAGTCAGATAGCAACACAATTAAGGGATCACTCTAAATCATTTTTAACAACAGTATTTAACGTCGGCTGCGTGCTTTGTGATGCAGGGTTTGTGTTGAGATATTTAACTCTGTGCCTGTGTTGTGCAGGAGACCTGCAAGATGCAGAACCTGCGGGAATACTACGAGCGAGCACTCCGGGAATTTGGGTCTGAGGAGGACAGTGAGTCGTCTTTCTCGTTCTTCATTTCTGATTTGTGTAGGATTGTCTTTAATCCAGGAATGTGCAGCGTTGGGGGTCAATTCCAGTTCCAAGTCCTTCAAAAGGAATTGGACCCCCAAAATAATTATATAATTCCATTAATCTGCTGTGCACGTCTCGAACGTGCAGTGTTGAAAGAACCACATATCCTAGTAAACGTGCGTTTCCGTCGACTCTAACAGGTGTTTTAGACAAACACAGCAAATGGAAATCTGCAACAAGTATGGTTTTATAAAAACTATCCTTGTTTGTATTTTTCAACAGATTTGTGGCTGGATTACATTAAGGAGGAACTGAATCACCCGCAAGGGAAACCCGAAAACTGCGGCAAGATCCACTGGCGAGCCATGCGGGTGCTGCAGGGGGAGCGGGTGGAGCGCTTCATAGCGAAGTACACGCTGGCACAAACTGGACACCTGTAGGAGAAGCAAACCCCTATGAGCTTTGGACGCTCCTGGAAGAAGACGGTTGTGTTAATCCTTACCGTATTTCAAATTAGAGTTTGTATTTAAAAACGAAAGGATCTTTAAAAACAAGGTTTCGTTGCTGTATTGTTTTTGAGATGCACAAATAAAAAGCTAACTTGTTCAGTTTGACAATCGCGTTTTAAGACCATTGAACATTCAGGCCAGGTTCCAGTGTGGCCAACTTTCTGGGCAGTCAAGGCTGTTAGCTGTGATGGATGGGAAGTCCAGCACATGGTTTGGTCATGTTTCAATTTATTTATATATATGTATATATCAAAAAATGATTCTATAAAAATTGACATTTCATAATTCCATAACTCCAGGTGACTTACCATATCGATGCAATAAAGGTCACATTGTCTATAGTGATAAGGGAACCAAAAACAGGGGACCAATAGTGGAGATGGACAGATACAGTATAATAAAGTTGCACATTCAAAAGTTTTACAAAACAAAGTCTACTTTTACAAGAGTTTTCTTCAGTGGTAAACAGACACGTACGATCACCCCACACCGAGGACCAAGACCAGTAACACAAGATCAAAGTACATTTTCAGAACAAGCTTCACCAGCACCACGTCAATCACAGTTAGTAATGTTACTGGAAGTAGAGAATTATGCAAGAAAACACTCAAAATGACTTGTATTGGACAGGTTTATTGTTTTAATGTCACGGTTTACAGTATTTGGCGTTGTCCTCAAAGACAGAGCAGGGCCCCAGGTAAATGTCTAGTAACACTTGAGTAACAGTTCTTTAAGAATTGCAACTAAAAAAGAGATAGTGCCACTATGAAGCAGTACTTACAGAAAGCCTCTGACAACAGAGTTGGTGTTTTCTTGCTGTTGTGAGTTAGAGTGATACTGAGCATTATATATATTTTTTTTATATATACATATAATAAACTTACTTCCTGTTTACCACAAGTATTGTGGTCATTTTTAATCTTTGAAAATAAAACTGCATTTGTCAGGGGTCCGTTTGTTACCGGGTTACAGCAACAGTCAAAAGTGCTTCATTTGCTTCCGATTTCTTAAGGGGCCTGGGAGAGACACTCCCGGATAGAGGCAGGGTGGAGGGGGCTGCAGTCTTCTTAGACAGCAACACATTCATATCAAGGTAAATCGCTTTTGTGGATCAGACAAAAAGCACAATTTTAGATGACAATTGTCTGGGTGCGTGATTATAGGAAGAGTGGGTGTGCTGATGTTTAGAAGGCATGGATGTACATCTCCCAGCTGCCTAAACTAAATACTGCAATGAGACTAAATAAATACTCTAAAACAAACCCACGGAGATGATCAGTATCTCTCTAATGCAAATTAACCTGCAAAAAAAAAAAAAAAACATTTGTAGAAGAGGCTTGGAGGCGAGATGCAAACGTTATGGAAATTTGAGTCCACTATGTGACCTGCTGTCAAATTCTGCATCCGAATCACTGCAGTTTGGACTGGTCCCGCGGAGTACAGACAGAAAGACGGACAGACAGACAGACAGTCAGTCACATGCACAACCAACAGCTGAGGTGTGCCAGGCAGCTTAGCACTGCTGCAGAATGCAGCTAAACGTGTTAGTACAGTACAGCGTCGACATACCAGGATACTTGCAGATGTTATAGTCCATTTAAAGACTTACAAAAACATCAGCTTTCTTGTGCAAGCTGCCCTAAGCTTGATACCACAAATACACCCCTCACAGAAAGTGTGTAAAGGTACCTCTCTCATTGGAAAACACGATCCTTTACACGATCCGTCTCTGATATTTCAGTGTACCTACCGATACAGCACAGGAATTCAGCAGGGCTGCTATTTGTAAGGGTAACAGCAGCAGTACAGTATACGCCATATAAATTCACATAACTAAGTTAGAAAAAAACAATTTGCTGATATAAATTATTCTGGCTTTCGCGCTATACAAAGTTGGTTTTGTTTGAAAAATAAAAAAAGGCAGCAACTGCGCACTCCAGTGTACAATTTAAACAAACAAACGAAACCCTCGAATAAAACCACATTTAAAACCCTGGATATGATGGGTTTTATAAAATAGAGTTTGATATTGCAAGATTGTTAAGCTATAACAACAGGACTTTTAACACAATACAGAAATTGTGTAACTGAATAAAAGCAGTGCTTAAATCAAATGAAGTATAAGTGGCAGGGTGTGTGTGTGTCTCCGACGAGTCGCAGGAAGCACGCACAGCCGATGCAATTGCAAATATACAGAGATTAAGATCAATAGAAATGAGATATACAGGTGTTGTATTTCTTTCTTTTAAATGTCAATGTTAAACTAAAATGTGCAAATATTATGTAACTTCATGATGAAATGTGGAAATAACTAAACATCTTAACTGCATTTTTGTCTTACCATGTCCCAACCTCATTCCCAAACTTGAACCCCTTCCTTCTACTGAAAATCAATTTGTAGTATCGACGTTAAAATAAATCAAACGCGTGTTTCAGATTCTTTCATTGTGCAAACATTCTTCAGTTAAAAATAAAGCCCATTTCTGTGACATGATTATGGAAAATGCCCTCAAGCAGTGAATTACACCGATTCAGGAAGTCCTGCAAAAGACACAGATATCAAGAATTCGGTAACGTCAATGGCAATTCACCCTGTCAATGAACAGCACCTTGCACGGATCCAAACATAAAACTGGAGAAGGAAACAGGCCTCTCGCTCGCTGCTTCTGCTAGGCTCTTCTGGATTCCTGTTCGGATTTTCCTTGCCTTCCATCCTGGTCTGATCACATGATCTCTGTGCACCCCACATGTGTTGATCGTGTGAGACACTGCAAATGAGGGCTGACTTGCCAGTGCGGGGCAGCAGATGACCGTTTAGAGATGCCAACAATGATTTTACCTAAGCAACTGCCCGAGTGCAGCGTACGCGGATGAGTTATTTGTTCTCAGGGTGTTGTGCCAGCCCATTGCTGTTTGGTCCTGCAGTGTTAAGGCAATGGTTTCGAGTGGGGTCTCCGCCCCACTGTCCTCATGCCCCAGTCCCTCCTCCTGGCTGGAACACATCATTATGCTGCCGCTGCGGGTCACTGCTTTCTCAGCACGATGTAGGACACGAGGAGGATTAGCCCCGCTGTGAGAGCCACGATGACGAACTGATGGACAGTGATGACGGTCTCCAGCTGGTGTATGCGTTCCTCCATGGCTGTGGTGTGAATGTAATCATAGATCGAGGCTCCGATACTCCACACTGTCCACACGGCGTCCACCACGGGTTTCATCTCGGTGCAGAACAACGGGCACGGCCCGCCAGCCTGGAAAAGATCTGCAAGAAAATCCAAACGGCCCTTCAATTTAGAAGCATGACCTCATTTCATTTACATTACATGTAGTAACAGGGTTGGAAATGAGACTCCTATTGCATAGAGGTTTCACCCATTCCAGGTTTTAATACAAACTTGCTCAGCCACATCTATAAATAACAAGCTCGTAGTAAAACCAGGAATGGATCGAGCTGTAATCTTACTAACATCTCTGTAGGAATGTTAATGAATCACTCCTGGAGAGAACGGCCGCAGGATTCATACAGTCTCTCAGTGGCTGTATCTAGGTCCGCCACGGTTTAGATCATTAAAATATGTCTTGCAGTTAACAACGTTCTAAAGCCCATACCGGTGTGGTTTAAACAAAAGCAATGCCGGTTTACTACTGTTCTTACTAATAAGTAACCGTATCCACGTTCTTTGTAATTGCTCTTATCTGAAATCATTCTCATCCATTTATCACACTTACTACATGTTCTTACTGAACTCATATAAGCAAATATTTACTGTAAGTTATAACTGCTCTTAGTCAGACTCGCTCTTGCTATCTTCTTTATTTTTCTCTTGAATTTGATCTTTCATATCTGCTCTTATCTGTATTATGATATTCTGTAATGTGACATTGTATAAGGTGATATTGTATAATGTGATAACTTGTAATGTGTTATTTTATAATACGATACTTTGTACTGTGATATTTGGTAACAATTGTAAGTCGCCCTGGATAAGGGCGTCTGCTAAGAAATCAATCAATCAATCAATCGAAGACACAGACAACACAATGTTGGAATATGCAGCGTTTTTTTTTTTTGCAGGGAGTTAGCTGAAGCGACCGATGTCAAAGCATTCAGGATGCAAGACACACAATTTGGAAATGTGTGTAACCTTGAATCTCACAATAACCTGTCATTGACACGGGCAGCTGACTCACGACTGAATCAGACTAACCAGATGTTTAATGAATCTACAGTTGCTAATTTAGTCCCTCAACAATGGAATCGGCCATGGAGAGCAACCCCGCTCGAATCTGCAACTTTGAATCTCCGTTGAGCATTTGTCTGCGACTCTAGCAGAATGAAAACTTGCCCGCCGAAGACACCGAAATTCAGGAATACATGTAGTTTATTATTTTAATCAGTAATCGCTTAGATTCTACTCGTTCCAAGAAGTGAATCCAAGATTTTTTTTTTTTTTTTTTGTGGTTAATGGAATCAGCCGCTCGTAATCCAAAGAACAAGTGGGACTGTCAAAGGGCAAAAAACAAGGAACCAAGTTTTATTATATAATGACATGGCATGTTTTTTATTTTTTTTTAAAAATACAGTCTGTATGACTTCATACTAAATAATAAATCAATAACGATAATTTTATGCTTACGGAAATCAAAGCGGTAGTTTATTTTGGAATTCATCTACTAGTAAATGATGTAGTCATATTATTATTATTATTATTATTACATATGTATACTTTGTGAGGCCACCCAAACCGGTTGTGATCTATCTTAATAGCGCATGGACTTGCATATCTTAACATAATTATCAATTGCATTAAAAATAAAACTGGATTTAAACTTACCGGAATAGTGGCACTGCGATTAATATTTATGGTATAACGTGCATGCGGAGATGTGCTTTGTATTATGCATGTTATGAATATATTATATAATGGTGTTCTATATCCTTTTCGCTTACAGAACACTCCCGTTGTCTTCCATGTACGCCTCCCTGACGTCACACCGGCTATGTAGAACAGCGAATGCAACCGTGGAATGGGCGTGGTCTAAACCAGGGCATTTTTTATCACGATACGTTATTTTTATACAATAGGGGATTAAAGATTTTTCTCTCATTTGTCAACAGAATGAATCATCCCTCCGTCTGCTGTTTACACAAATGCACATTCAGTGTTTTGCTTCATTTTGCTTTATTTCTTACAAATATGCTTATTTTTCCCTGTCACAATATACATACAGAACTAGGAAATGTGCTAGCGTTTAAGTAAATGAAAAGGATTGCACACCACATATTTAAACATGAGCATTACAGAAAACTGGTGACCAGTAAGAGCTGCAAATTGGGACACGCGTTTACTGGTTTCTTAATGTGCGATACCAGATTATTTATCAAAACACCACCACAGGTGTACAGTACACTCTGAGTGCACACAGCAGTCATTGATTAGCCATCTTGCAGTCTCCATCACTCAATGATCATCTGGGGCTGGTTTCACAAAGCAGTGCCAGGAAGCGGCCTCCTAAATCCAATTCACTTCCACAGAACAAAACAATGAAAGAAAAGTATCCTTTAATCATACAGACTGGCTCAGCGGATTTCTACTAAACTGCCTTGTGAACATGGCCCCTGGACTACCAGCTATTTCCAATTATTACTGGAATTCTCAACAAGGAAATACTTTGCTTGATGTCTCTGAGCCTCCTGTTATTTAGGTACCTTTTATATAGACTGCAATAAAAGGCTGTTTGTTCAATTCACATCAGCACTGATACAGCATTACTCACTCACACACCTGGTATAGAATTCACCACAGATAAGCAACTTAAGCCCCTTTCACACTGGCATGCTCTGCCCGGGTCACAACCTTACCGACGCTTCCATCCAAGCTTCTCTGGATTGAACCGTCCGCCCAAATGTTGATTAGAGCAAATGTTTCTTCATCCCTGCTGCAGTCTGGCTCATGGTGCGTCTCGGGCAACACAAATATGGCTAAACAGAATAAACAAAAACGTTCCTTGCGGAAGTGAACCCTTCACGCAGACGTGGCTGTTTGTTATTTGTTAGTCCACCGTCATGTATTTTGTCTCGCTCAACCCATCAAAGCATGTCAACCCACCTCCTGAGGTGGGTCGCTGGGACGTGGTTTCACACTACGCAGGATTGAGACCCGGGGAGCCAGAACCGAGTGCCAGTGCGAAAGGGGCTTTAGCTGATTTCCATCAGTCCCCCAATATTACCAAAAAAAATAGAATTATTTACATGTTTTTTTTTAATAAACACAGGTAAATTCCAGGAAATTTTAATATACGGTAAGATTAAAACCAACAACCAAAGGGCCCTGAACATGGGTAATGTACAGTATTACACACGACCATATCTATGTAGCAATTCAGGAAGTAAGAGATACACACTGAGGTTGATCACAGTTTAAGGTAAAACGTGTAAGTGCAGTAGACAATCACTTCAGCTTGCCTTTGTCATTTTAATGATCATTAAATCGATGGAAGCCGCTAGCTGAAACGTTTGTCTGCTTGACCTAGCCCTTTCTAACCTTTAACTATACAATCTACGCAACCTGCAACACATGCAGCAGGTCAACTCATTATCTTCATGGACAGAGGGGAAACGTGGCGGTAAATGACATTGAGCCACTGCTCCTGGATGTCTTTAATCCTCGCGCTGATCTGGTCGAGTGAATTGGGGTCAATGAAGTTTTCGGAGAACAAGTTGACGTGTCCCAAGTCGTTGCGGGGGACAGCCCAGTCCGGGACTCCTAACAGGCTGTGCAGGTCAGAGTTGTTCAACGACAAGGTCTTCAGATCATTGCAGAGGAA
Source organism: Acipenser ruthenus (assembly GCF_902713425.1). NCBI lineage: Eukaryota > Metazoa > Chordata > Actinopteri > Acipenseriformes > Acipenseridae > Acipenser > Acipenser ruthenus. Next base: position 1,564,248 of record NC_081207.1, read on the forward strand.
GACGTGGTGCAGCTCCTTGCTCCTGGCTGAACTCTGGGCGACCTCCAGGAGCTCTTTAATCCTGTCCGCTAGGCAGGCGCGGCTCCACTTGTCCTTGAGACAGGACGGGGCCCTCCGCAGGTCACTCAGCAGTATCTGCAGCAGCATGCTTTTGAGGTGGTAGGACGTCAGCACGGAGGAGAGCTGAGACGACGGGTTATTGTCCACATCGAGGTCTCTCAGGGCCTTCACGATCTTTAGGCTGTCAGTGTGACATGATGAAGGCAAGCTCTTTGTCAAGATGTTCATGAGCTTCATCTCATACATGGAAAACGAGAGACGCCAGAGCGAGTTCCTCTTGACCTGTTTATCGCCAGCCCATATTTCTTTTTTGCACGGCTTCGGTATCAGATACATGTCTCCCCTTGCTTCCACTTTAACAGAAGGGATCAGGTCCACGCTGAAGGAAGCATCCTTGTACTTTATTGTGAGGCACACCCCAGCTCCAATCTCGGAGAGTTTTATAGCAGTTATATCACAGTGCACTGGGTTTACGCTGGACATTGCTGTGCTTCTGAGAATGGTGTGCTTGTTCGCATTGAAGTGGTCGATACCTTTCTGTGTTTTGCCTTTGAACCAGTTCTTCATTTGATCTGCCTGAAGGAACTTTCCCTCTACAAAAGACTTCAGGAACCTGTCCTGTGAATCACCGAGCACGGTTTGGACAGCTATCATTCCAAATCCGTAGGACTCTCTGGGGAAATCAGATATCTGGTGGCAAAAGGAAAAGTCCAGCGACACCCCGTGCGGCATCTCAATGGGAAACATGTAATCAAATTCATCAGGGTGGAGGACTTTCAGCTGCTCCTCAACGCTGCCACTCTTTAGAGGACCTTCTCCAACCACTCTCGGCTCACTTGGTTTCTGAGGGGTTTGCATGTGTCCAAAAATGGCATTGACAATTGGCTGTACAATGTGCTTGGCTACTTCCAGCTTATCAAGAGATACGTCCACAAAGGCTTCAAAGAAATGATTCAGAATCAGCAGCTCCACATCTATGTCCTGGTGATCGCTGGTGGGGTGTTCAGAAGTCTTGGAGCCCTGTCCAGGCTTGTTGGTGGCCAATCTGATCTTGGAGACCACAGATCTAGGCTTCGGAGTGTACATTCCTGGGCCTGGCCAATTCTGCGCTGGCTGAGCTCTGTTGCATCTGTTGGCAGCTTTTAGTTCATTTATTTCATGTCTCAGAGAGGAAATAAGATTCTGCATTGCTTCGTTTTCTGTTTTCAGCGCTGCTTTTAGTTTTCTCTCTGATATCACACTTTGTTTCAGGCAGGTTACTTCACATTCCATGTCTGTTAGTCTGTCACCGAGGCGTTGATTTCGGTTGATTACAGTCAGTCTCTGATTTTCATACTGTTGGCGTACTCTACATGACTCCTGATTGTGCTGTTCCTTTTTCTGTAAATATGCAATGGACACACCCACCAAGAGCAACAACAAAACAGCTGGAGCAGCCAAAAGAATTTCCATGGTCCCAAGATTACCGATATGAATTCAAAGAAGATTTGCTCATTAGACAACAGGCCTCTGTAAAAAATATAAAAAGAACAAACTGATTGTGCAGGGTTCTACAAAAGACAACCATTGACAGAATGTCATAAAACTGGTTTGCCTGGTGGCCACATTGTGATTTAAAAGGAGTGGAGGCCCATGTGTATTTTTAGACGGTTTCTGTGCCTTGTAAGTCATGTTAACTCTTTGTTGCACGCTGTGAGACATTTTTATTGCGTGCAGCGCTGTACAGGTCATAGGGCAGTTGGAAAGGTTAAAAGAAATATTGTTTTACAGGTTATCCAGGAAATCATTACGAATATCCACCCCATAAAGGTTTCTTTATAAAGATATCAGTAGAACAGGACATGCTTATTTACTTACTGTTAATATCAAGCGTGATATGAAATGTGTTTCGTTATGTGTTAATGGTCAAGTTGATCCTCAGCTCAGAATCGATCACACCAGTAAAATGGATTTAAATACTTTCAAAAATATTACCAGCATTTTTTAGTAAGCTTGTGGGTACTTTATTGTATATATTGTGGCCTATCAGTTTTTATATGTGTGCTGTAGTTTCTAAGGTAAGGGTAGTATAAGAACCATTTGCTTTTTAAAATATGAATACATATACTTCCCTATGACTCTAATCCAAATCGGTATATTGTCAAGTCACAATGCAATAAAACACAATGGTAAGGTACACAGCGGAGTGCAAATAACGTCAGTCCTTACCTTACTGTAGTTTCTCCGGGAAGTGCTGCGTTTAGGATCAAACCTTGTCTATGCTACAGGCAGGGTGTGGCTTAGATAATTAGATCATTCTTAACACAACAGGTTCCGCGGCGGTAAACTGCAGCTGCATATTAAACATGACTGTTAACGATGAGCACACCTCATGTTTTAAACTAGCTTATCCCCCTCCCCCCCTCCATTAATCGTGGACTAACATGTAATTTAAATGTAGTCTTAGAGTAATGCTAATTGGAGCTGTGAAACCACCAGCATATTACACAACTCAAGTATGAACTAGAAGCAATAACCTAGAGGTTTTATAGGTGTCTATGTTATCAAGGACTAAAGATCCGGAGCACCTTAATTAAGCCAATAATTGGTGCAATAAAGTAACTGAAAGCTCGGTTGAAACAAAAACTAGAAGGCCCAGTAGCTCTCCAGGACCTGGGCTGGAGATCGGAGTCTATTTGATTGTGCTGAGATATCTCAATTGACTAACTTGTTAATGAACTGTTTCTAACACATATAAGGCATTGTTCAAAAAGCATTCACCCCGGGCTGAGAGCAAACTTTGTTTACATCAATGTTTTGTTTACTTTTTAGAAAAACGTAGCTTTTTTTATTTTTGAACATACAGTTGACTTAGTGTCTTTTACTGACTCCTAGTGGAGAACCCTGGCATTGCACATCATGTATCACTGAGATCCCATCGTGCTGTGCAGTTTTCCGATTTGTCTAAACGGAAATGCATTTTATTTAGATTCTTTTCAAACTGCTTGTTGTTTTTAACACAATATCCCGTTCACAAACAAACAACACCTACTAAACTATGCAATTGTGCATTCTTTTTAACAGCGGGTACAACTACACACAATGTCATCAATTATATTCCCTTTGTTTGAAACTTCAATGTTTCTGCTCTCACAGTGATGTTGCAATAAGAGTCATTGTTTATATGTAGTGTGCACACTTCATTCATTTTGTAAGTAATGTCTTACGTGGTCTACATTTACCAACACCACGTTACAGTATGTATGCATAGTGTAATAAACACACACCACACAAAACGCTTTTTTCTCTTAAAAGTTCCACTTTGAAGAATATCTTAATTTCCCTCGTCGGGCGCGGTGGCCAAGTGGGAAGGCGTCGGTCTCGTAAACCGAAGATCACGGGTTCGAACCCCGTCCGTGCCTGATGACGTGAAATATCATGGACCTTATTTTTAAAGGTAATACATTAATTATATATATAAAAAAACACCATAAACAATAGATGAGATTGTCTAATGTAGGACACAATCCACTGCTACCCAGTGCAGTCAATTTATAAAGCTAAAACAACTATGTGAAAATTAAAACCTCACACTGTATATAGTATAACAAATTATGTATTTCACTGCTTGGAATCGTTTGCATTTGCTAATGAAATTGGCACAGTACACAGGAAGTAGCGTTTTCTAAACTTAATTCATCTTAAGATGCTAATCATAGTTAGGTTTCTGTAAATCGCCTTGGATAAAGGCGTCTGCTAAATAAACAAATAATGTTTATATTTTCCCCCCACAAGGGGGCGCTCCAACACCGTCTTTGAAGGTGAAACATGGACTTACATGTATCATTTATCAGGGTTAAATACCTACCAGTCTGACTCCAGACATGACACCCCACGACCACACACTCGTCATTCACAACACTGTTATTGGGGTACCTTTGACCGAATATGCATTGCAAGCAGCAAGTAAAGTTTGAACCAACTCGCAAGGTCACCCATAACACGAACAAAACAATAAGCACGTGCATAATTTAAGAGCAACCACTACAAAAAAAGCATAACACGTGTATTTAAGAACTTTTTGACAAGTTCTAGAGGGGGGGTTAATGGCTTTCGAGCATGCGGGCACCAGCCTGACGGATGCGGGAGACGGGAATGATGGCGGTAGATCAAGCACGGCCCGCTCCCTTTACTCAGGGGCGAGGGTGCAGCTCGGGCTGCTTGCCTATTCCGCCCACGTCCACTCTTTCACAGATGCACGTCTTCAAGGGTGCCTAATGCCAGGCATGGTCAGTTGCGTGAGGTTAGCTGAGACTCCAAGATCATTTCACGCACAAACCCAAGCATCCAGGTGCGCAGGGTTGGCAAATCAGCTCCCCCCGGCTCCAGTGTTCCAGCCCGTGTCTTTGTTCCAACCGTGTTCTAAATTCTTTAACTGAAACCCTAGCGGCTGCAGCGCCGCCGCCTAAGGTACTTCACTACACTATTAAACTGGGTATCCTCGGCTCCAGCGACCCCTGTAGACTGCGGGCCTGCCTGTAAGTTGCCCGGAGCTGCGTGGTCCTCTGAGGTGGCTGCATGGCGGGCCTGCAGAGTGAAAAGAAGCGGGCGGCTGACGGCACACGTTTTGGAGGACGCGTGTGTCAGGCTTCTGACTCTCCCGAGTCAGCCAGGTTGAAACAAAATAACTGGGCTTAGAAAAATGACAACACATAATTCCAAATTAAAAAAAAAAAAAAATTGAGACCTTGTTGCGTTCCTGACGACACGAGGTGCCCTTATTCTGTTAGTTTCCAACTGTCTGTGAAACTGGGTGCCTGTCCCTTTAAATAGATAGTTACTTCACTGCGCTTTGCAGGGGACCACGGGATCCTCCCGCAACGAACAGCAACACCTGCGCGAAGAACAGTTCAAAAAACGGACAGACAGGGCGTGCAAACAGGTTTCAACTAAAACACATAACGCAGGCTCAGTGGGTTAACTGTTATTGCGCAGAAATATATCCATAACGTTTTGTTTTTCCAATGTATTTTTTTAATTGCAGCGCTGCCGTTTTCAATTTGGTGACACCAATAATTCAATGCTGCTTTTAAAAGCATCCGGGCGCGCACACACACACACACACACATCCTCCGTCCGTCCCACCCACCCGGCACACAACCACCTGAACAACTCCATTTAGGGAGGGACGGGTCCGGGTTCGCTCGCCCGCGATCGTAAGCGGGGAATGTCGATTTTTTCCGAATGAATGCGATACGATTTGGACAGACCCATGCTCTGTGGGAGATTAGCGCATCAGACAGGCTGGGAGACCAGGTGCTGTCTATCGGCGTGTATGACACACCGTTAACACATGAGAGCCGCACAGCTAAACTTTCGAGGACACTGTAACAGCGGGTCTGTATGTGTGTGTGTGTGTTTATCAGCGCTTGGACAGAACAGCACTTTTTATTTTTTTTTGCTACAGTGTTGCAATGTCGTTTTTTTCCCTTAGGTGGGCACATGTTGCTGGAATTTGAATTGGAAATGTTGCAATGTATCCCAAGGATCGCCTTACATGGCCGCGCATAGAAAATTAACGTGAACAGCGCGGATTCGTTAAGATGTAAGAAGTGAGCCACCACGGACGAGGGGTGCTGAAAAACAAACCATCTCTCCTGTCCTCATCACTTCGAGTTTGTCAGACTATTTTATGCTAACGTGGAGGAGGTTGCCTCTATACTACTGGAGGGATCGGCTGCAAGGAACCCCCCGTGTAAAGGTACAGTACCACACACTACCATAAAGGAAGGTAACAGGGCTCACAAAACAACTGTTTATAAAGGACTGCTGCTCTAGACTTGTGCTAATAAAGTATGATTTTATATTACACTTCTGCACTTATATATTTAACGTGGAAAACCGGTACAGTTTAGACAGCAGGTAACACGACGGGTCTGCGTTATATCATTTTACATACGCCTACTTTAAAACAATCAGAATGCTATTATTGTTCGGTAGCCAGGTAATGACTAACGGGAATAACCGTGCCTAGGCAAAAGAAGGAAGCGTCCCTGTTGGCTTGTTCAGAATGCTGTGGGTTGGGGAGACTGCCTGTGGGTTAGGGAATGGGTCTTTGCGGGCGAGGTGAGTTGTGTGTCTCCAGTCAACTGGCCTACAAAGTCCCAGTTCCCAGCTCATGTGACCGACAAGCCTGACCCACTGCACCCGCGCAGCTCGGGACAGGACAAGAAGAAAACCCACCCGAGCACCGGCGACAGGAACGCAAGAGGAGCGGGCGGCGCAGCGCTATAACCAGGACGCGCATTTAGAGAGGCACGTCACCTTTCTATCGTATATACTCTTTATGAAATGGACTTGCGCACCTCGCAAACAAACCTGGAAAAGTCGGCTTTTATAAATGGCTTTTCTGTTCAAGAAGAATCCCAAACAGTGCTGCGCAATACCACACGGCCTGGATTCATTGGGCATCATCCATTCATTATAAATATATATATATATATATATATATATATATATATATATGTAACCAAAGAACATATTGATGCAACGTTTTAATATAACACTTTGTATTTAATTGTTCAGTGTTAAAAGCTGTATTACACACAATACGATGATGAATCGACACAGATCTGTAAACCCTAATGACAGTTGCAGTTTTAACAAGTTCAGGAAAATTTACCATATACCCCTAGTGTTTCTGGGATCTCTTTCACCGGATAAATATTCCCCCTTAACAAAATGTTTTAGTTTTTTCCCATAATGGTCCGACGTACCTTTCAGGTACACATTATAATTCTGTTTTATTTTTTAGTAGTTATTTGATTGACAATTATTATTATTATTATTATTATTATTTAGTCATTTAGTGAGAACCCACACACACACGATGATTGGGGTTAAACGTGCGCTCTAGTGACTTCTAATCATGAACTAATTAAAGGCATGCCAAGCCCATATTGGAAGACTTTGTTATTGCAAGTTTTTATAGATGGATACAATACAACGTGTATTTGTGAAACTGTTCAGCAATCTGTTGTTTAAACATATATCATTTGTATAGATTTGTGTGTGTGTGTTTATATGTAAAAGTATTCTCTTGGTAAAATAAATTGATACTTTACAGTTGACTATTATCCAGTAAATTAATCGGTGTTTAAATATAAATTAATACAAAAGTAATATTATTAATTTGACAGATTCTTTAAGAAAGTAAAAACAACTTGTAAATAACATTAGTGAACTAAAACAAATACCTAACAAATTGTAACCTACTTGAATGATCTATTACCATTATATATATATATATATATATATATATATATATATATATATATATATATATATATATATATAATATATACACACACACTAGGCTAAATAAACGGATTGTAAACTACTTTTCAACATTAGATAGAACAGTATTTAATTTTTCTCTTTAACGCGTATTTCTATTTAATCTTGTGGTTTCATTCTTATGAAACATGCTTTACTTTTTGTAATTCATTGTCTTGGAAAGTCGTTGCGTAGTTAGCAGCCAGAGCTGTGATCAGGATATATAAACTTTCAAGAACACTTTCTCGTGACAGCACAGGGTCATGAGCTTCCACTGCCAAAGAGATGAACCTAACTTAATAAAAACACGCACCAAGATCAGGAGAGGCTGCCCCGAGTCCTCAGTGCGCGATCAATGTCTGTCACTTTGTGTTTAAAAACGCTTTCTTTCACCGACATCAGCTTCATTGGCACTCTGCTAAAAACAGAAAACCGAAACAGGCAGATACAAATCCACAACACATTTCACGTTTTCGTCTTTGAATTTTTCATTAGAATTGTACTAAAAACAGGATAACATTTAATATACCGGTATTGCTTAATATTATTTTATTTAATTTCCTAACTTTTTATTTGGAGAATCCATTAAAACCCGCTACGTACATATGTTTGACTCCAGGGTTATTTAAGGATTTGTGTAAGTAACTTTTGAAGATTGTTTTAAAGAATTAAGTGAGTTCTCAATGTGTGCTGGATTGTTGCCGAACAGTTTTTCAAATACCACATTGTATTTGGTGCTATAGTCTTCCAGTAATGCATTGTAAATCACTTGTAGTCTCATCTCAGCATACAGGACTGTGGCCATTATTCACATAGCTTGTACCACATGCAGTGTATGGTTTGGCAGAGCATCACATTTATTTACTGCATTATCTGACCTTGATACTGCCTACATTTATTTACTGTGTATGGAGACAGTAAAGGGTCTGCTATTGAAATGTACTTTTTCTTTGCTTATGACTTGTATTAGAACATATTTTTCAAATACAATTGCAAAGTTTCCAAATGAAATGAAGCCAATGCCCTAGTCAAAATAACCTTTTTTTTATAATAATAATAATAATAATAATAATAATAATAATAATATATACATTTTTAGCAAAGAGTTTTGTAAAAGCCAATTTTATACAACGGCTCTACAACCCTTTGAGGCCTTAGTCCAGCTGCGTGCCAAAAACTATAAAGAATAATGTAGTCCAACCAGGACACACGGACACTTGTGGAGTCCTTTCTGACTTGGAGAGGATGTTGTCCCAATCTATTTATGTAGAGAGTGCAGATAATTTAAAAAACAGCAAACACCCCTACATCCAAGGAGAACCAGGATCCAAGAGGATACTCAGCAATCACCAGACATTATGAAGAAAAGAAGTCACTGATAAACTGAAAACTCATTATTTTAATAATTGCCTACCACTCGTCGGCTACCTGATTCTAGGAAGCTGTAGTGTGGCTGTTAAATTATTAAAATAGTGAGTTTTCAGTGTATCAATTACTTTTCTTCATTTTATATATTATATTGTAGCTCAAAAAGCCAGCTGCCCAACGTTTCAATATGTTGTACACATCATTCTCAAGGGAGCCTGTGTTTGAATCAAAACATTGGAGGTATTTATAGGTTTTTGATGGCATGGCAACGACTTGTTATTGTTTATATTCAAATCCATGATTATATATATATATATACACATCTTGATTCTTTCTTGGGACTGTACGCTCAAGAATAGAAACTGTCTGAACTCTACTATACTGGGAATGCTGTGCGTAGAATACCTGTAACACCGAGGGAATTCTCTACCTTTGTATTTTAAGCATGCCTAATTTTAAACATTATCTATCTACCCAATGTTAAAAATACTCGCCCTGCAATAATGCCTGTAAAATAAATCAACATCCTCACCCCCACTTTTGCCTAAACGACACCTTTACGCCACCCTGGCCGTTGGCTCGGCAGATTCCGGGCATCTAATATATATTAATCATTTATAGTCTCATCTCAGCGCGCACACACACACACACATTAATTCGCTAGAGTTTACACTGGCATTATAATGATCATGAAATAAAACAGGTCATCTTTACAATAAGCTGCAGTGCCCATTGTCTTGTTCAGTTTTAATACTGAAACACTTCCTGTATCTAAACTGCGTTCCTAATTCAAATTAGTATTTACAACACAACTATGTCCCTCCCCTCAACTCTGTATTCCAGTTTCAAGTATGGATCAAACTCATACACAAGGTGATTAGAAAGTAAGTTTACCACTTCAGTATATGTGTGTGTGTAAACATGTTCATGTATCTATACTGTACACGTAAGTTTATGCAAGAACTTAATCACTGGTCATTAGTAGTTTCTGAAAACAAACAAACCTATAGTGACGTTATTTCTGTAGAATTATTACTGCTAATCAGTAGTTTGTTTATAAACACTAATTGCAAGGCAGTTTATGGATTGTACAGGTTTATTTATATCAGTTTTTAATTCTTAGCATATAGGTTTAATAAACAACACATAAATATTAGAACTGAGATGTATACAAGTGCATTTAACTGAACACCAATTAAAATATATCATCAAAATGAGAAACCATGAGAAACCTCACTCTGAAACGAGTTCTGAGGGTCTGGTATAGGTGTGAAAAGGAGATTTCAGAATTACCAGCGGGAACGGTTTGAACTCATTCATTTTTTTAAACTGGCGTTTTTTTAAATTTCTCTAACTATATTCTTAAGATAACTTACTTTTAATTATGTTAACCGCAAGAGTTCTGTCTAAATTTTATGTAATCAAAGCACATAAATACAGCATGTGTTCAGATGATTATTATTATTATTATTATTATTATTATTATTATTATTAATATATATTTTTTTAAAGAAATGTATTTGGTACTCAATGGGTTAAAGCCATCTCACACCTAAATAAAAGATTTATTGAAACATAATTCCTCTAAGCAGTATCTCATTTGATAATGTCTTGAGCAGCAGCAGGAGAAGCTCACTTCAGTTTAAAATAGATCGTCTTAGAACAGAAACATTAAAATTAGACCTTGGAACACGAGGCTGCCATGATTGGGGGAGCTGGGATTGTAAGAAGCACAGTTGGCGTGTGTGGATGGAAGGCCAGGATTCTGGGAAACCCACTAAACTCTCTGACTGAATGTGATGTAAAGCAGTGCAGTGAACACACTGCCAAAAGTGCCACTGCAGAACTGCACATTCAAATCACTCTCAGGCAGAGGGGCCCTCGTGCAGTTTGTGTGGGTGCTTATGCATGTTTTTGTATCCCCACTTGATTTTACTACGTGTTAATTTTAGGGTCTTTGTAACACTGGCTTTGTAACTCAAACCCTGATCCTCACTCATGCCTTTATGAGAGTGATTGGCAGTTGTTTTTTTCTTTATCACTGGAATGTGCACTCACATAAACCCTTTGTTTGAACACGGCACAGCAGCGTCAGAGACAGCAGTTAAACCTGGAGGAGCTGGCTTGTGGTGTGGCAATGTCGAAGCCGCTGTTGTGTTGAGCGGTGCGATCCTTACAATTGTTTTATTAGTATAATTAGTGATGTATATAGCTGTGCAGATTACCCAGAGAGAAAACAGCAACAGAAAAGGTAGGTTAGGAACACAGAGAAATCACAAAGCATTTTAATGAAGCGTTTAATTTCTGAAAAGAGCTACCTTTAATGTTTCAGCGGTAATAAACATTAATAAAGTGTAAGAATCCCTACGAGCCCTCAGAACGAACTCCCCAGTTGTTTCAATGGGTGCTTTTCTCCTTTCAATAATATGATGCCAATGACATTTACAGGAGCTTTGTGCTTGGTGAATTCCCCCTGTAGAGCTTCAAAGTAGTTCTGATGCAAGATGAACACAAATAAAACGAGAAAAAATATATACAAAAATATTCTGATAAATGTAAAGGAAAAAGAAACGCTTTTACTTTCTTTTAAAATTAGAATTGTGTAGCTTCCAAACAGCAGCTGTTATAAATAGAGTATGTGTGTTTACAAAAGACACAGTGTCAATACTAACTGAACTTTCTTTCCCTTTTGTTTTATGAACTCCTTAATAACAGCTTTGAAACCCAAACCATTCATTGTATTACTGTTCTGGTTGAAATGGTGTTCTGCTTGAGCTCATCCTTGCAGTTTTATCGGCCGTGTATATCGTCTCTGCTTCTGTCAGTGCAACGCAGCGCCCTGGAGAAGATGAACAAAAGGCAGCAAGAAAAATGAGGGACTTTTAGGGGCAGCTGTGTTTTACTAACCCAGTCATAATGCCCCTAGAAATCCTTATTGTTCTTGCAATGGTCAGCGGTTTCACACACACACCTCACTGTACTGAGCTCCGGAGTTTCAGGGACGTTCTGGTTTTGTGTTCCAAGTCATGGTGCTGTTTTACGCTTCTTTTGATAAGAGGAAAAGAAACGTTTGCATTAAATGTTAAAAGCATGCCGTGGTGCGTCGGCTGATAAAACAGTAGATTCGGTTTCTCTGCTGGAAGACGGTGGCGTTTCACAGGGTCCGAACTCAGACCACGCTGCACCCAACAGCAGGTTAGCTTATTCCTTTCACATGCTGTTGTTTTTTCTTTTTAGTAGCTGGATTTATCAACTCTCCTAGGTGTTGGCAGACACTGCGTTTGAGGAGAGATGACCACCCCACCTCTTAATGACTCACGGGATGTGCTGAAGATTCCTGCGGGAGGCTGGGAACACGGATCCAGATGACTGAGTGCTGTGTATAGCGAAGGGAGGAAGTTGGAATTACTCATCAGGACATGTGGAATCTCATATATCTGGTAACGGACAAGGCATTTTTCATGTTCATTAGCGCTTATATTGCAGCGGCCAGGGCTGGACGATTCTAGTTCCCAGGGTAGAGTTCATTGGTAGTGGGCCTGGCTAAAAGCGGAAAAAAAAATAAACCCACAGTGGTTTGGAAAAAAGAGAGGGGGGTTATGACGGAGCTATAATAAAAATGCACTACTGAAATTATTCTGTGCCCCCCCCCCCCCCCCTCACCCCTCCTTTTTGGGATTTCTTCCACCTCTGACTTGAGTTTACAGATGACTCATAATCTGTGCGCTTTTTTAAAAAAACCCAATCAAATGTAGTCACAGAAAACTCTTTATTGAGATTTAGTAAAATTAACAAAAACAAATGAGCAGCTGATGGGCGCCAGCTTCCTGACTAAAATGAAGCACAGGAGTCTCTTGTTTATTCGTGTAACTTGTAACTCTAAGCACGACCATGCTTTCTGAGACGAGGAAGGTGGCAAGGGACGAGCCTCCTCCTCCAGCTCTGACCCGACACAGCCAGCCCAGCTGCAGGGAAGGTGGGAGGGAGCTGGAAGAGAGGTTTGAACATCCTGTCGAGTGCTTGAGAATACACACCCTTTTAATAACGGTAAAAACTCTTAGCATTTATCAACTGACCAAGTGCTGAACGTGGAAAGAACAGCTGTGAGCCTGGGTCTGAGGGAAGGCACCTGATCCGACATGCTTGCGACACAAGTGGTATCTCTGGCAAGGGCTAGAGGGGTGCTGGTGATTGGAACGGGCTCTCTGGCCTTGAGGAGAGGAGAGGAGAGGAGAGGAGGAGGAGGGTTTGGAATTCCAGTCCTATTGCACTGTATGACTTGCCCTCTCTCATAGAGTGGTGAAATCAGCCAGCCCGGAATGGAAGAGCTGGTAATATCGCATCAATGTAGCTGTCCTACATTGAGATACTTTGTATCATGATATTTTGTAACAACTGTAAGTTGCCCTGGATAAGGGCGTCTGCTATGAAATAAATAATAAATAAAAGGAAGTTTTTGTTTTTGGTAGATTATCGTAACAATAGCTGGCAGTTCCACAAAGCATCTCATCAATGAGATCACCTTTGCTTCCACTGACAAGAAGCTGGGCTTAATTGTGATTGAGGAACACTGCTCACCAGCAAATGGCTCCACTGTGTAATTACCTCGTCAGGCTATCTAATGATATTAATAAAGATAATAGCAGAGGTTCAACTGGGAGACTTGAAGCAGTCTCCGCATTATAAAACAAGTGAAAACCTGAATCTCTCTCTCTCTCGTTGTTCTCAGGGCTGACTACCACCCTGCTTTAAGCGTATCAGGCTGACGATGGCCTGATGTGGACTAGGGAGCTATCCAGCGAGCACACCGACCCAGTCTTCCCAAAACTACTTTATTTCATGCATGAAAGGGTTAACCATGAGCTGCACTGCAGACAATGACAGCAGCGATGCTACAGTATAGAGTTTCTTCTCCCTTTTCTTTTTAAGTGCAGCAGATGACAGTTTAATCAGTGTGTTGTTTTACTGGAACGCTGAAGGCTGTCCATGCATTACCAGCGGCGGGTTGCACAATCGCACATTAAACAGGATAAAGTTTCACCCTTCAGCTCTGCGGGCTGGCATAGATTGGTAACTCCACTGAAGAACAGCTGATGTTGAAACTGTTAACCTCAGTGTTCTCTTTCTTTATTGTAAAATAACTGAGCTGACCTGCCAGCCCTGTTGTGTAACCCTGTGTCTGCTACACTGTAACTCAGAGAGAAGTCCTTGACTTTGTTTTCCTAAAAGTGGCTCTTGGTCCCAGTGCTTGACTCCAATAAAATGCTTAAGCAGATAAGGATTGCCAGTATTTATTATACACCAGAATATTATATATATATATATATAGCCAAAATGTTTGTTGGAATGTTTGCTTGCCTAAATTTGATTTGTTACATAATAATACTGCCCAAACAATTAATCCCAGAGGCATGCTAAATGAGTCCCCAGTAGGAACATGTTTTCACCTGTATTGAGTTTCGGCAGGGTTTAGCGTTTGTGGGAGGCTTGGTAGATATAAATAAAATGCACTTTGTGCTTTAAAAGTATAATAACCGAAAACTTCAGTCTTAGTGTTGTGTAAAGAAGCTAATGGCCCAAACCAAAACAAACAACGAATGAAAACCAAAGGGAAGCGAGGTTAAAGCGAGACGTGTGTACTGACTAGAAAGCAGCAACGCAGGGTAGGAGTAATAAAGTGAGCACACCCTGTACAGCACAGCGCTCCTCTGCTGAAAGCCCAGATTATTTTGCTGTACTTTAAACTCTGACACTGTTGGAAAATGAGCTGCATACCACTTTAGAGTGGGGGGGTCCGGCTGGGCCAGCGATTGCTTCTGAACATTAACAAGTGTTTGTTTCCAGCAGGTTAGAGCCAGCCTGTCCCTCCAATGAGCCGAAGCCCATGGAGCCTGGGACGTTTTTCTCCTGTCAGCAAAACGCGAACAAGAGTCCTTTCTGTGTCTGCCGCACAGAGCCTTCAGAATACAGCATGCAGAAACTAAACTGGCAAGTTAGCATGACCCGTTTTACAGCAGTTACTCACCGCCAGCGTAGGAGTTGTTTAGCCTGATGGACCTGCAGAAGGAAAAGTTTGTATTTTACTGCTTTAATGCACTTTAATAAATGCACGTGTCTCTGCTAGTTTGGGAGGTTTGAGCTGACAATGCAGTTATAAATAAATTCAAGGCTTTTGTATTGTTTCTGACTTCCAGCTGTATGGAATGTGGAAATGTATTGTGTTGCTTTGAGATGATCTTTTCCAGACTGCGCTGGGCTGTGAGTGATGGACTGGAGGATTGCAGGGAGGCCTGGCTCAATCCCGACACAGAAAGGATTCTGGGAATGGTCCAGAGTAGGGATTAGAACCTCTCCCTCCCTCTCTCCTACAGCTCCACCGGGACGCACTGCGGACTGGCTATGGGGGTCTGCGGGCTCTGAGAGTTCAGAAGGACCTTGCCTTTCCTGAACCCTTTCTGCAGTTTGCCATGGTGTTCCCATGGTAGGCATCTACTGCGTGTTGGCAGCACGCTTTCCCATTTCTCATTCTTTACCAGGTTTTCACCATGCTTTGACTACACTTCAAAATACATGTTATCGTACATTGTCAAAACGATATGATAGGGAAATATCTTTGTTAAATGCCTGTTGTTAATGTATTATAAATATCAGTAAATGCTTACAACAGTGTAACTTGGTTAATTTAATGTGTCTGTATCGAAGTGTCTCTTAAAGTTTACCATGGTAAATTTGCAGCTTTCCCCTGCTTATAGTATTTTAAGATGCTTTACCATACCTCTCTGGGCTTTACATTGCATACCTATGCTCTACATGCTTTATTAGACTTTGCTATCGCTTTACTTTGACTATGTTACAACACCTTGAACTTCCACAACTTCCAGTGTGATTGCTTTCCAACCCATTCAACAAGACTGCATAGAAATATTTATTCACTTCAAATATTGTTCTATTTTGTGGTGCGGAATGCGGATATATTTCAGCACAGCCAATATTACTTGAAACCTTCCATTTACTTTCCATCCTATTACATCTGAATCTCATCTTGTGTTTTATTGTATGTATTCTTTTAAGTCGCAAGCTGTACTTAATAAATGATTTAAAGTAAAACATGCCTTTTTTTTTAAAAATAAATTGCGTTCTTGCTCTTAAAATATGCATTCCTGTGTGGGCGGGTTTGTCAGTTGGGGATGCAGACCAGATTTAACTGCTCTTTTATAGAAGTTAAACAACTTCAAAATTATTACAAATCTTCCAAGTATCAACCCATAGTGCTGGCACTCATACAATGCAAATCTTAAAATGAACTCAATGAACGCCATGCAGAACTCTCCATGGCATGTCTGTTTATTATTTATTATTATTATTTATTTCTTAGCTGACGCCCTTATCCAGGGCGACTTACAATTGTTACAAGATATCACATTATTTTTACATACAATTACCCATTTATACAGTTGGGTTTTTACTGGAGCAATCTAGGTAAAGTACCTTGCTCAAGGGTACAGCAGCAGTGTCCCCACCGGGATTTGAACCCATGACCCTCTAGTCAAGAGTCCAGATCCCTAACCACTACTCCACACTGCTGCTAAGCTATGTTCTGTCTTCAAGACCAGCAACGTTATTATTATAACATTGTTTTACAGAAAAAACAGCTCTCGCTGCATTTTTAAAACAAACAGTCTTACTTGTTAACGCCCTTGGCAAGTTAAAACACTTGCCGGCAGACTGAGATCTAAAACCAGTCACCCATGCACTATAACCAACTCCAGTTTTACAGTTGTTATCGTCTTACTGCTGCAATGACTTAAAACATGAAGTCTTTGTGACCTGTTACAATTGCATTGCAGAGAGCTCTGTGCTAATGAGACAACAAGAAAACCAAGGGGCAGCTACAGCAGCAACGCAAGGTCATGCAACGCAATATGTTAAATTAGCTTTCTTCAATAATCATAAACCTGATTTGTCTATCCCAGCGGTTCGTCGGTAGCGGGCTATAGAAAGTCTTGACCTGGGTATCTTTTGAGATGAACTGCTGGTTCATAAACAATGATCCACTTGACCTCTCCAACTGGGGCGACTCCAGAGATACATCAAGTAAGAAGCACTGGCTCTTCGGGGGTTAAGTACCTTGGTCAGAATGTAATGCAGGTGCTGTAGATCAAGTCTCAAGCCCTTTTTAAAAAGACGCCTTTCCTTTTGCCTTGTTGATCTTGGCAGGGAATGCTCAATTAAACCACTCTACTGATTGGTCGTTTTAGGACACCCGTATTTGTGAGCGGTAGAACTTCCACGCTGTAATTGGGTGCACAATGTAACGGATGAGATTTTATAACAAGTATGCGCTGCAACAGAGAAACTTAGTTAGTGTGAGATGTTTGGTTCCTTTTTTTCTTTAGCAAGTCAAGAGAAAATGGGGCTAGCTTCATATGAGAAGCAAGTATACACACAGTATACACGGCACACTTCAAAACAACATCCCTGAAATAGACAGAATATACAGTAATGCAATTTTGGGGGCTGTGGACACTTCCATATGCTACTGCAGAATGCATGGATGCAGCATGCTCATAGCTATCGGGAAGCTGAGACTGAGAAGTAAGTACATCCTAATTAAATGTGCTCAAATGCTGACTGGAGTACATTTCAGATAAAGGTGCTGATTTGTTTCAAAGATTGATGGAAGGCTGTGACCAATTATAACCCAGCAAGACAGGACCTGACCTTGAATACCCCCCCGCACTGGGACTGGGATACAGGAGGGTCCCACAGCAATCTGCAACGCTCCAAGGCAAATACCTTGTGCTTTATTCAAAGTCACAGGGGCCAAATCAGGCCCCCAGGGCTGCTTTAACTGTCATTCCAATGGCTGATTGGATTTGACAATGGAACCCCATAATCTAAATCTCAAAGCAATGCATACTGTAAGGACAGATTCTCAAAACTGGATTTCACTCGAAATTGTTAGAAGCACCACTCCTATCTGAAACACCAATTGCAATTCAAAAACAAAATAAAAAGAAATAAAACAATTACACACTACTTGCAGCAAGCCCCCAAGGATTCAATTTCTGCTCTCTTTAATTCTGTTTTGGTTTATCTGTCGAGAGGGTCATTCCTATAGGAAACAAAATATCACGCTAACGAGAATTTGGAGTAAAGAGCTTTGTGAGTCCAGTACGTAGTCTGTCACACTTTTGCACTGGGCACTCTCACCCAAGATCGGGTGGGCATGGGGACTGAGCTGCTCCCTTATGCTTTAACAGGAGGGTCTTGAGATTACTCTACAAATCTGAGGTCCTCAGCGACAGACCCTGCTGGGAGAGAAGCCCGAGGCATGCTCCTGGGACAATGTGCTATCTGAGAAATAAGAGAGGACTTCAATATCTGCCACTGCCAACCCTGCACAGGGCAACACTGAGAGCCCCTGGTCATCCTTCCCTGCTTATTTATACTGCACAGAGAGTACCTGAGACTTGCAGATGTCAGTGTGGCAGGTTGTGGTCTGACACTTCTGGGGTGTGATTTCCTAACACAGCTGTTGGCTATCTAGTCGAAAGTTTTTTTTTGGCTTGCGCAGATATTTCAGTGTGACAGGCAAGTCGCTTACTCCATCATACCATAACACATCTTTTACGGAGCCAAAGAGGATGTTTTTGATGAACTAGGCGCTTAATTTAGCAAGGCATCCTCAACACCTGTCAAACAACCCCGATACGTCAGCAAGTAGCAGCGCACTATACAGATAATTCTGCCTGCCGTGTGCACGGACGCTTGCATTGGGTTTCAGAAGCAGAGAAGCTCCTCGTCCGGAATGCAAAGTCGACACTTATTTAGATCAATGTCCCCTGTTGACGGATGTCGCAGTAAGAACTGAAATAAAAGTTACATGAGGAATGTTTGGAAGATTAAGAGTGTTGCTCCTGTTGTTTTTTCTTTTTTTTTTTTTTAAATCTACTAAAAGATACTGGCGGCATAATTAAAATACTCACTGAACTAAAGTTGTACTGTTGGGTAATGAGGCTTAAGGATGACAAGGTCATAAATGAGTGTAATTGAAAATAATACAAAACTAAAATCACAGTGGACTAAATTCTCAAAGCTACGTAATCCAAATCTTCATTAGTTCAATTTGTTGCTGAAATGAAAGCAACACCAATTAAAAACGAACAATAAACAAGATAAAGTCGTCTGTTTTAAAAGTCAGACCGGTTTTATAAAGCGGGTGTGTTATCCATTTCTGAGAAACTGTGCTCATTACGGATTGGAGTAGAGCTTTGAGAGTCTAGCCCAAGGTTTCATTGTCCAAAAATACATTCACTTTTAGACAAATGCTAAACTGGGATAATCTCTTTAAGGGCTGGGGAGAACCTTAATAATAATAATAATAATACAGTAATAATAATAATACAAGCATTAAATAAACAGAGGTGCGGTTTCGTTTCTTTTCACATGTTCATTTGAATTGAAGTCAAAAGGCGGCAGCATCAATGGCAGCTTCCCAGAAGACAATCAGAATGAATGATTTCCCACGTTAATAATAATGAAGGCACATGCAGCCTGCAGAAACAGGCAGCACGAAAAACTGCAGATCGGTCATTTTCATATTATGATCAGTATTCAGTATTGTGTAAATGAGAAGAGGACCCTGGATTTCACAGAACTGAAGACCATTCAGACCAGGGCTGTCCAAGCATGGCTCTAGAGCCCTACAGTGCACATGGCTCACAAAGCTATACAATATAGCTCTTGCAGTATCAAAATGGGTTTGAATATAAAATAGCTCTTGAAGTATCGCACTTACGTTTTGAATGGGGTTGAAAGGACTGTTTATTAGATAGACGCAAGTACAGTGAAAATGCAGAACACTGATGTGGTGTGCGAGTGACTGCTGCACTAACTGATCCACGTCCTGGGGTACTTCCAAGCCTACATTCATTACTACCAGTCATTTTACCCTGCATTACTGTGCTTAAATAAACTCAGCCACATTAAAAAAGAATCAGACTTAGTTTTTCTGATTGTGTCATGCACATAAAGATGTGCTTTACACATGCGCTGATCAAAGAACTGCACTGCACTGCAGTCCAGCTTTAATGTAGCGACACTGAACTGCATCAAATCTTAATGGACTTGAATCAGCTCGTGGATTCATTTTACTCCAGTGTGAAAACAGTTTTGTTGCAGTTGCAACTAGTTGTTTTAAAACTAAACACTTTTCGTTAGTATAATTTTATTTTTGTATGGCTCTATAGAAATTTTTTATATTTGCTCATTTACTATATATTTCAGGCTCAATAATATTTATTCTTATTTGGCAGAAAACTTTGAAGGAATGTCCTTTTGGCAAAAGGACAAATAAAAATGAGTTACGGCACAGATAATGAAAGAAACAATATAAATCTCAACATGCCTGCTGGTGCTGCATGTCCAGAAGGAGACTAAGTGTAGACTTGTACATTCAAATTTTTTAATTGTTCGGTGCATTATACTGAAAGGTGTGCACGAACAGCACCAGAAAATTGAAAACAGAAGCGTCCAACTTCTTTGGGAGAAAAGTTATTTAGACAAATCTGACAAATGTCTATACACGTGTCAGCAGAAAATGGATATACTTTTACGGCAGCTTATCGGTTCTTGCCATCAGTGGTGATTTTCAAAGCTACATCACAAGGCTTGGTAGCCTGGGGTATCTGGCCGCGTTTCACTCAGGAACAAGACTTATCAATCATCCTTAAGTTGTGGGAAAAAATGAGTAACTCAAGACATGTACGGTGAGCTAATTAATGCCGACAAGCGCTGGGCTTGTTCAAATGAATGCAGATCAAAGTATGCCCGCTATTTAAATCAACAAAGATGTATAGCTGCCCCCAATTTCATTGCAGAAAAACACCAGGCGAACTAATTAGAAAGTTTCAATCTTGTACTGAAATATAAATAATCTACGTATTAGTTTATTGGATTTGCCTGTTGTTTCGAGTCGAGATCTTTCATAGACCTGTTTACGGGGCTGCAGTATTGAAATAGCTAATTAGCTTCCGCACCCTTTTCACTGCCCCCTTTATTACTACATTTTCTCTTCTAATAGATTTTCGATCTTATAGGGTAGCCCTCTCTCATGTCGGTCTGCACATATTTGAGTGCTCAGTGCTCTAAAACGTTGATACTTGAGGATGTGTTTCAAAGTTACGATGCATTTTTAGAAATTATAAGCTGTACTAAGCCACCCCGAGATATAGCCATAATTAGCCGAACCAATCAGAAGCCAGAAATCACAATAATTAGGACAACTTGACCTACACGCAGCTTTTGCTGAGGAATGTCCCTACCAAGTGTCACAATGATCGGATGAGCGGTTCTCAAGCTGTGGGAATAATGTGTGCAACATATAAACAAACTGCATCCTTGTTCACTGTAAAATATAGTAGATGAGGCAGGAGGCAGTGTGGTCCAGTGGTTAAAGAAACAGCCTTGTAACCAGGAGGTCCCCGGTTCAAATCCCACCTCAGCCACTGACTCATTGTGTGACCCTGAGCAAGTCACTTAACCTCCTTGTGCTCCGTCTTTTGGGTGAGACGTAATTGTAAGTGACTCTGCAGCTGATGCATAGTTCACACACCCTAGTCTCTGTAAGTCGCTTCGGATAGAGGCGTCTGCTAAATAAACTAATAATAATAAAAGATGAAAGAATTGATTTATATATATTTTTTGTTACTCCCAAAACCAGGCTTTCACTCTTCTGGTTCAAGTCCAGACCTGGTTTATTGGCATTTGAAAACTGTTTTCTGTCTTGGCAGCACATCTATGGATACAATCAACTTCCGTGAAACAAGCCATTGAAAGTGTGATTTGAAACCACTCTACATAATAAAAATACCCTTCCCTATTTATAATAGCACCCTGGTGAGCAGGGCACTGTCTGCTGGGTAGTTTGAAGACATGGCATACGGGACGCAAAGGAAACGAAAAGCTGCTACTTCTTTCTTGTGGTGTGTTAACTGAACCTGAAGAAAAACAGCTGCTCTGC
The DNA here is from genome assembly GCF_902713425.1 of Acipenser ruthenus. Lineage (NCBI taxonomy): Eukaryota > Metazoa > Chordata > Actinopteri > Acipenseriformes > Acipenseridae > Acipenser > Acipenser ruthenus. Next base: position 1,586,014 of record NC_081207.1, read on the forward strand.
CTTCACACTTCACCTCCAGCTAAAAAGGTAACTGAATCACATCTGAATCAAGTCTGACTCATTGACAGCCAGGTGATAGGCTACAGCACAGAGGTACAGCTTTCATGTACAGTATGCAAACTTTTTCAATTTTATTTTGAGTGCCCAAGATGTGTGATATGTATAATTGGTTCCAAGACCTTTCCAATAACACAGAATATCACAAGGATTTGAGTCAGTGCTCCGGTCACTATAAAATGTGTCTCTATTGAAACAATGCATCTTGGAATAATACAGTCCACACTGTAAATGAACCAACGCATTTCGGCAAAGCTGCCTTCAGGAAAGCATTTAGCAGAGTTCACGTGCAATCGGGTCTTCTCCATTCTTACACTATGAACAGAGTAATGAAAGCCAAGGTATTGCTTTACCAGTTCCCACTGTCTCAATTTTGTCACTCTTGTTTGAGGGATGCAGTACAAAGTAAGAACAGTTAATTAGTTCACCAGTCAGAGCTCTTTTCCCTTGCCAGCCTCTGTTGCTTCATGTAAGTGTATTAATGCTGAAAAATGCTCAGGATGTGCACAAAACAATGCTTTCTTTTGTAATGTCTGCAAGCTTTTTGGTGCCCATGTAAACCGACATTTGTTTTCATTTCCGAATCACATCGACCACATTCATTAAAACTGGAATGAAGTTTATTAATCTTTGCAAGAGGTTTCTGGCAACCCAGAGAGACTTGCTTTTGTTCAGCCAGGAAGATTGTTTGTAACAACTCCAAACCTGTTTATTCATCTTCGTTTGGACTAGTGTCAGGGATTATAAATCACACATAGTAAACTTTCAGCAATAGGGAAACACACCTCAAACAACACCTGCATTGGCAAAAAACGTCTGGAAACCTTTGATTTAAAAACGCATATATGCATCTCATCTAGTGGTTATCCATTTAAATAGACAATGGTGGAATAATAAACTACAAACTACACAGGGTTAATACAACCCCAAAATACAGATCAATACCTCTTACCCACTGCGCACTTCCATTTGCTCCATTGATCTCATATTGCAGTTTTATAAAATATGGACTCTCGTATGTGGTGGCGCCCTACTAGTTTAAAGAAAGCTTCCAGTTTGATTACACCTTGTTATATTGTCCGAAAGAATTTTATTTACGAGAGAGGCGACGCTGAATTTGATGATGATGAAATTACATGGGATGGTCAGAATTGAACGTGTTGCATTTTATTACCCCTCTTATTACCCCTTTGCATCTAAAAACAGCAAGAACATCTAATAAAGTTATTTACAACTGTTGAATCAGCTCTTATATCTGATAAAAGATATCTGATAGAGAATACACCTGTCATAATGTCAAGGCAGAGATAGCAAAGTGTTACTATCTTACTGTGTGTGTGTGTGGGGGGGGGTAGGGATGATGGGTCAATAATTCATTATTCAGCTGGGACTATGTGGATTTCAAAATATTCTACTGGTTTTCTCCCCCTCCATTTCAGCTTTAGAGTGTGTTACAAGAAACTCCCACTCACCACTCCCAGGCCAGCCCCTGACCTGCGCTGGGGGGGGGAGGGTGTCCTTCCACAACAAAGTTATTTTCCATTAACTGAGGACCAGATCCCGACAGGATGCATCCACTCGCTTCAACAGGCAAGTCCAATCAAAGCACTGCATCCAAAGAGCAAACAAATTGGGAGAAAAACTGTAACCAAAAACAGGGTTCAATCGCTCTAAGTGATGGTGTGAGATAATATTTCAGCTGTTTTGTGTGTGTGTGTGTGAGAGTCTGGGGGGGTATAAATGGAAAAACACAGGTATTGGACAGGGGATCCAAAGCTGTATCATCCTTAAGTATGACTTTTAGTGGCTTGATTTCATTTCAAATTCATCTAAACATATCGCTCAATTACAAACGTTCACAGATACATTAGACAGTTTCTGTCTGGGCAGCAGACACAGCTAGGGAAACAATGCAGACTCATAGAATCATAGACTGCAGTACCGAATGGGATCGCCATAATGTGATGCCGGGCTCAGAAAATGATACAAAGTAAAAAAAAAAAAAAAAAAAAAAAAAAATACGTTAAGATAACTCTGATATTTCACCTGAGTACCAAGTATCTCTTTAAAGATTTGCAGTTTCAAAATGGATCAGACTGGATAATCAAACATTCAGAAGCATAAAACAAAGGGCTTAACACAACCATGCCAAGAGGATTAAATTGAAAATAATAAAAGCACATCCTGTATTGACGCAGTGTGCGCGTTGTGACGGCTCCTGGGATAAACAGACCTCTTATCCCGGATCTGAAACTCGTTGGTCCTCTTCTGGAAGCCAGAAGGCATTTCACTTGACTTGGAACATCCTCAGTATGTGTGTCAGCTGTCAATCGAAACACAAGAAATGCCTTCTGCCATGTCCTATTATTCTTGTACTGATGGCTTCTTATTGGTTATTTAGCATCAACGCTGCCGTCACATTTGATATGACATGGATAAGGTCAGAGTTCAAATGGAAGGTGTACTGTACTGATGGGAGCAAGGCAAGGCGGCTCATTGATCGAGTTGATCAGAGGGTTCACTGATCATTGTGTCAAAACTCTGCGTTTGCCGCTGAGAAGCTTTATTGAAGCATTCTGAACCGAAGTTTCTAGTACTGGATCACAGCTGAAATGTTCAACAGTACAAATTATCTAGATACGACTTCCTCAAGCAATACCGTCTAACAAAAGAGGCGGAAAACAACAAATTAAAATAAAAAAAACACAACCACAAAAAAAACTACAAGAAAATCACAATGAATCAGTTGCGACTAATTATTTGAAATTGTGCACACTTTTTTCATCTTAAATGTATTTTAATTTTTTTTTTTTTATTAAATTACTACTTTCAATAAAAACATTTTCGGTCCTGGAGTTGATTAATCAGATTCCTTATTGGTACACATGCTAGCATCTCTCCGTGGGTGGCTGTGGCTGATGGGTTTTTACAAACCATCAGGAAGGGATTCGTTTTCAAAAGGGAGCTATTGTGAGGAGTTATAAGGTCTGGACTCAGTTTCCAGAGGGGTGTGGTGGACTCATGTTGATTTATGGCTATAGTTCCAGCTGTCAGAACCTGGGAGCAACTGGGGCTATTACCAGGTCACATTAAACAAAACCCCCCCAAAAAAAAAAAAGAGAAGAAAAAACAGTGAGGTCTATGCACATTGTTCTTTACTTAAAAATTGGGCTCAGACCTTCTCATTCCCTCAAAAAAAAAAAAAAAATGCAGTCTCCTAGCCAAAGTATGAAATGAAAAACCGCAAAGCCGCTTTTAAGAGGCAAATTCTTCCCCTTTGGAATAAAAGCTAAGCTTCGTGCTGTGCATGCTTATAAGGACAGGGGGTAATAAGATGGGAATATGGCCCCACAAAAATGAAATGCTTACTCTGAAAGTTGAGTCACCTTTAATGTAACTACCATAGGGCACAGCTACAGAAATCAACTTGTCTATTCCCATACCCTTCTCCGTGTGTATCGCATCCTATATTAGCCCACGTGTGACTAAACAACTGGAGTCTTCATTATGTTGGTTAGCATTACGAGATGAGATAAAGGACAGTATTTATTTTTAGTTTGGAGATTTGCTTTTAACATAGATCATCACCCCATCCTCCCACTTTCGTTAGGCTAGGACATGCAGTCACAGACACACACATTCCGATTGCGATTACTGCACAGGTTATTTATTTATAGCTGTGCTCCAGGTAGGGTCCCGTCACAGGTATTCCCAATAAGTAGGTCATCATTTGCGTTTGCACTTTCTCCCAGAGCTGAATCTGCTGGGAAAGGAAACAGCACAAGCAGCTGCAGGACTCAGAACGAGTGAAGTTTAACAAAGACATTTTTTCAAAGTTACTCATCGCTACTGTAATCACTCAAACCCAGTGAGGTATGAGGAATTGGGCAGGTGCTCATGTATCTGTATGCTACTGGTGCAATACAATTAACCTTTAATGGAAGCAGATTTAAAAAGGATTATGCATCATCCTTAATGCAAATGATTAAATAAAGGGTAACGTCATTCTTAACCCTTAAACTGTGCGTCAGAGACGACAGATCAGAGTGTTGCATGATATCTCTGAGACTGGAAACAGCCACGCGGTCAAACCCTCTTTAAATACTGCAGTGTGATGGAGAAAAAAAAGACCCAATTTAAATCACATTGTTGAAGGTGTACTGTAACAAACTGCACTTTACAAGCATGCATTGTACCTCCGAACACTTACAAACCATTCCCTTTGAAGGAACTGGAATTTATATTTTAGAGATGTAATAATTGCTGTGATTGTTCAACTGCTTTCATTTGAAGGCAATTTAATTGACTAACAAAACAGCAGACCTGTCAACTCTCCCGTATTTGCCGGGAGTCTCCCGTATTTTGGACCCTTCTCCTGGGACAGATTTTCTCCTGTATTTTACTCAAAACTCTTGTTAGCAATCCCTTTAATGTCTGCAAAAGTCATGGCCGGTGTGTGGTTGCTGCAATCCCGTCTGTACCTAGCAGGGTTTAGGACCCAGGGGAGCCCTGTGACACGCATGCATTCAGTGCGCGAGGCAAGTTCACATACTTAGCCACGCACCTGCAAAAGGTGACTTCAATTGAAGTAATTTGAAGCTCATTTTAACAGAATATTGCTAATGGCAATTTGAATCAGTGATGTGTTGGAATTGATTAAATAGGAATTGGAAATGAAAAACAGGAATTGACCCCCACTCTGAATACAAGTCATTACATCTATAATAAAAAAAAACACAATCTGATATAATAAACAACTTTATGCTAACAAACGTATTTAATCTGTTGATATATAGAGTGGATTGTGGTTTAAAAAATGTTGCCATCAAAGTTCTCAGTGTGAGATCTACACTCTCTGCAATACTATAGGCGTAGCAGCTACGAATACGGTCTAATGGGGACATGGATTACAATACTGATCATGAGACTTCTGCAATTTATGAAGGCTATTGTAAGAAAATCGTGACAAGGTAATCAAAAGCAATACTGGTCTTAATATGTTTTTTTTTATATAGTTATTTGAACTGGCACATGCAATGCAATTCCCCTTGGCTTAATGCAGACCGCTCTCTTGCTGGTGTGCCAGCACGCTCGTTGCCGCGCTGGAACGAGGATCCTCGGTTTACAGAGGTTGTTTATTATGAACCTCTAGGTTGGAGCAGACCGGACGTTGGGCACCAGGCAGATGACTTGCTGTTGTGGGGTCTGAACGGTTTTTGATACTAATCCGTTTTCACGGCTCATGCAGCAACGCAAATCACCACCATTGGGAATATTCGAAAACAATGATCTTCTTATTTTAGTAATAAATCATACGTCTTGAAACATGTGCTATAAAGCCCCCATTCTCTCCTTTCAGGCAAACGGCCATTTGAACCCACTTGTGCAGAGCACAGTGTCCCATGGCCTGGGTACAGACAGCAGCGCTGGGTTTGTTTTCCTCGCTGCTAAGGGAGCCTCAAACCTCTGGCTTTAGCATCGACAGACAACAAGCAGCAGCTGGAGGGGCCATGACAGGTTGTTGCACCACTTTACTGGCACGGGACCGTAGAGCCCAACTCGCTGACCTCATTCCGCTGTCCAGCGGTGTGGAAAGGGGCTCTGGGCCAGGTCTGGAACGCACAGCTGTTGGTTGTCAAAGCTGCCTTCAATGTTTTTATTTTTCTGGTCATAAAAAACAAATAAATAAAAAAATAGTGGCACACAGTACATCAGTATCTGTGCAGCGAAAAGAACCACTTGGACTCCGCAGGCACATTCACCTCAACAGAGCGGTGTAATGACTAAGAAAATAAATGGCTTGCTTCAGAGAGGGCCCAGTTTGAGTTTAGTAACTGACACACTGCATAACTTAACCACCATACAGCTCTCTGTCCTAACACCAGCTTCGGGAACTTGGGATTAGAGGTTTTGAAATGTTCTGATCATGCCTCTTAACCATTACTAGTAATGGTAGAGTTATTAATGAGGCAATTACCTGAAACACAGCAATAGCTGGCAACGATGAGCAGGTTAAGGTTAGGCAGGAGTCTAGGGATACATAAAGAATGACATAACATGAAATGACTTCTTAATATCTTGTAACAGTGATCATATAATTCCAGGTAACTGTTGAGTGACCGACGTTTCTTCGCTGCAGCTGTGATTGGCTCAGGTCACCAGATCTGATTTGGTTTTCTCTCTGGCTATCCCGGCTACGGCAGGGGACTCTTTTGACCTGCGCACCTCAAATGCAATACAAGTTCAGTAATGATCAGATGGCAGCAATCAGAGCGATCTGCTAAATCTTCGTCTCTGAAGCACTCAATCAACATGTAGCCCACAGTAGAACGCAATTACATGTCATGATGGCAAGTCAAAAGTCAATGTCGTAGCAGGTCACACTGCAGGAGGTATCTAATCAGAGCCTTCTTTTAGTTTTTCTGTAATTGGATTGCTTGCAGGCAGGCAAACTTTGAGTGGTAAAAATGAAACACAGACGGTCCATGCTGGGTTTGCGTGATACACTGCCCTTACAGAGCCTGACCTTTGGCGATGAGATAAGTAGCTCTATAACCATAGTTGCAGGCAAGCCCGGCTCTTCTGCATAGCGGTCAACACGCTTACTTGTGGTGTGTGGTGTGTGGTGGCTGGTTGGCACCCACTGGCTGCCTAGGAAATCAACCTCTTCAAAAGGCAATGCCTGTTACATATAAAATGCATTGAAAGGTACTGGGGTGCACGGCTGTCATCAAGCAAGCAGAAATAAATCATTACTTCTTATTCTGATTGCAGCCAAAAACCTTAGCGGTGGTTACCCAAAAGACTTGGAATCTATCTCCGCTGGTTACCAAAAAGTAGACAGTGGAAAGCAGGTTAGCAATTTAAGCATTGCTTTAGTGTGCTGTTTTGTCTGCAAGCAGTCTTTGGAGTGTTGAGGAACAAAGTGAGAGTTTATTCATTTTGCAAGAGCAGCGTACTGAACCCCCAGCATGAAACCCAGAGCAGCAATCAGACAGACAGTCACGGAGGTCCCCGCGTCTGGAAAATCTATCTGCAACAGCAGAGGGTGTGCAGCAGAAGTTTTTGCCAGCACCCTGAAATAGACGCATTAGCACACCAAGTCATATGGTTTTGAAATCCATGACAAATGCTTTGGGTGTTTCTAGTTCAAGTGCAGGATTGAGTCAATGGTTCACACTCTTTTGACAATCGCCTCTTAGGACCAGCAGCAGGCTATAAATGTAACAATGCACTCCACTCCACGCTGATCTCAAGGCCTTTTATAACAACACCATTGTCTCTGCTGGAAAGGACATGTGCAGTATTCCTCAGCCACTGCATGGTTCAATCGCATCACACTCAAATAAAATTCCTTTTAGGTCTGTTTACTAGCCTAATGATTTTAGTGTCAGTAATAACACAAGATGAACTGTATAACCAAATAATATACAGAGCAGGGCTGGCAATAAGGCTCCTATTGCATAGCAGTTCGCTCTGCTGTATAGGTAACAAGCTCAGGAGTGTCTTATTAAACTCATAGCAAAACCAGGAATGGATCAAACTGCTATGCAATGGGAGTCTTATTTCCATCCCTGCTATCATAGGCTTAGTCAGTTATTGCACAAACATGCAATTGCTATTCATTTACACACAGTAGTACCTAATATGTACTTGTATGTACCCCATCTCTGGCTGACCAAACAGAATTTGACAATAGACTACTACGATCAATGTTTACAGTCTTACCAAATTTATACACAAACAGTGCATACACCAGTACACCATGAATACAATGCAACCAGTAATACCAGATGTTCTTAAAATAAATACAAATAAAAAAAACATTACCCAATATTCCATTTAGACTTACAATCACTCTATGGGAAATCACATATTGTTGACAGTCCAGTTTATTTATGTGGTTTCAGCCGTAAGGCACATAGAGAACTGAAGTCAGTCTGCTTGACCCATGGAGACACGATGGCAGAGGATCAGTAAAACATGTCAAAAGAATGCACTGAAGAACTAATAGTGGAGCAAAAAGTAAGATATTCGCAGGCTGTCTGTCACTCCACACACTTTTAGAACAAAGGTCGGATTCATTAAGAATTTCCCCTGGTGAAAAGTTTGCACTTTTTATATATTTTTTGAAATGCAAAATAAAACTACTAAATATAACTTGCAATAAATAACTGTGAGACTTTCATTTATTGTTACTGTCTGTTTTGAAACATTTCCTTCTTGAAGACACTACAGGAGACACAGTACAGTAAATCTGGTTCTAGGGGAGGGGGGTTCATATGAGGAACTGTGGCAGATATTGCATTTGAAAAGCTTCCTGTGTCAGGAATGTCAATCTACAAAAGCACACACAATCCAAAAGGCTTTCCTGGCTGCAATGCAAATCAGGCGTTGAATTAAAACAAACATCTTACTCAGCAAATTATAAACACATTTATAAGCTTTTCTTTTTTTTGACACAGATTTTTGGTGCTTATGGGGTATAGCCTAAAACACTCATATATAAACTGTTCCACAAGATCGATGTTTCTAATTCTCTAACAATTATTTTGATCAGTTCCGATTGGTTCGGCAAAAACAATGAAACCTGAAGACATACAGTATGCGGCTATTAAGTTGTATTGTACTGTGAAAAATAAGTCCTGGAAGGTCAAACTCAGGCAGGGCTAAGGGGTCTCCGTGGGCTGACATATTTATCTTCCCCCCACTCTCAGGCCCTCGATGTACTCTGGGGGTCTTCCATCTGTTACTAGTTAGGAAGTGTCATGCTCAAAATTACAAACATTACTTACAAATGTTTCCCAAAGTTAATCCTGCCTCTCTCTCTCTAAATTCACAAAGGGGGTGTAATCAGAACAACGTTTCTGTCTCTGCTTGTGCTTACGGGGAAATCTGCAATCTGAAAAGCACTGGACTGATCCCAGGGTTTGAGAAGAGTGTTACCTGCTTTATAAGCCTCTAGTGAATGCATAACTTTGTAGGCGTTGTCCTGCAAAATGCTATCGGTATAACAAAAACATGTGAAAAAAAGTTGGTGTCTTAATAAAACACCTGGGGCTAGATTCTCAAAGCTATTTACTCCAAACTGTCACTTGAGCTAGTCTTTTCTGTAAAACACGAACTACAAAAAACAAAACACAGCATCGGACTTGTTACAAGCCCTTAAATGAAATGTCTTGTTTTTATTGCTTAGAATGATGATTGACGGTTAATAATACATGATTTTGTCAGCTGGGCTATGCCTAGCTAGGTGTTGCTTTGGCGTTTAAAATCCCACCAGCTGTAAAACAAAGTGTCCCAGCATAGCAAAGTAAAGCCAAAGCTAATGTTTATAACAGAGTTAATGTTTATAATGAAGTGAATCTCTTCAACATTTGTCAGTGATTTTGCAGAATTTATATATAGGGCAGCTGGCTCTTTGAGCTAAATATATATATTATGCAAGCTGAAAATGTTTTAATGACTTAACCACATCAGCTGGGTCCTCCAGCCCCCTGCAGTGATTTGGGTCATAGCTGGGACTGTCAGTCTGCTGTACTGCACAGGACTCAAAGCCTTCAGCTTCTCAATGCAGGCCCCTGACACTAACTGGATCAGTATGGGCTGGGGATCAGCCCTCAGGAGCATGTGTTTCAAAGCACTGGATAGTGCAGCACACGTTGCAAATATACTGAAAAAATGAGAATTGTACAAATAGTGCTGTACTGTACTTAAAAAAACTTAAAAAAAGGACACAGATCTAACAAAATAATTCAATGTAATTCAATTAAAAATCAAATACAGGTTTACCATAGCGTATGAGAAAATGACTGTTACTTTGTGTCGTTTATTTTCGGTAGTTAAATATATTTGTTTTGTAATTTTATCCAGTGTATTTGCTACAAAGTCATTTAATTTCTTTACTTGCACTTTCTAATTAATTATTATTATTAAGCAAGTACACAACATTTCAATATACAAACTCAGAACTTCAGTATTCTGACAAACAGAATATGTTGTGTAAAAGAACTTCACCCTGTCGGGTTCGTTGCCCCTTTAAAAACACGACCCAGGACACTGAAATGGATTTTCTTGCGCGGTTGCGCTAATTTTTAATAAAGACAAAAATGAAACAGAAATAAACACACAAAATAAACACCTAGCTCTGTACGAGCACCAACTAACACACAGGAACACCCTGACTAACATGGGACAGCTACGCTGTTTCCCCGTCCTTACAAAACACACTGGTTTGATACCGCACTTACTTTTTACCTCACGACTGCCAGGAAGCAGAGCACACCTTTCTGCCTCCTTCTCCTCAGCAGCCCCGAATAATCTGACTGCCTGTCCTTTATACCCTGCACCCGGTTCTAATCTAATAATAATCTCCAGGTGCAGGGGACCATTAAGATAGAAACAATTAACAAAACATTAAACAAAGCCGTACAAATAATAAAACAATTAAAGTAAACCAATGTGCATTTTCACATGTTTTTTTTTTTTTTTCTTCAGGGAGGCCTTAACCCCCTCCCTGCTATCTCACCGTTGCTACCGGTACATACAGTAGAAAAACAATATCTATACTTCATGACAAAAGATACTGTTTGCAACTTTACTTAACGCTTGACTAATGCTGTGATATAACATTTCAGTACTGTAGTGAAGCCTGCACAGACACATTCAAATGTAGATGCTTGAGTGCGTGGATGGGCAGGAAGAACACTTTCCTGTAAATTCTGGTGGATTGTAGCGTAGGTTTTAGTGAGGGGGCACGTCGGGGTACACGAATCAGCAGAATTATTCACTAGCGTAACCTCTTGAACACATTTTGAAGGAATTTGCTCCTTGGAGAAATTGGGAAACAGTCCAAGTCACATTAGACTTTAAGTGAACTTTATCAGCAAAGTGCAGGTTTGTGTGGAATAGCATGGTTTTAACACTTTTTCTAATGCTCACACATGTCTGACACATCATACTAGAAATATTGAACCCTCTAGTGCTCATTTGGGTCCACTCAATTCCACCCGCCTGTAGTATATTGTTTTTGCAATCCAGTCTTTGGGATTCCCCGGGGTCTCCCCTGGTAAAGACAGGTCCGCGTGGTGAACAGGGTGAGGCATTAAAAAAAAAAAAAAAAAAAAATGCCCATTCCACTCCAGACAGGACAGTATTTATTCATCCATTGTGTAGCTGTGTAATTCCACTGTATCATAAAACGTTATTTATTTTGCTGTAATATATCAGCCCTTTCCTCTATGTTGGTCCACATCTATTACAGCCCACCTCTTCTTTATGAAAGGTAATATAAATAACATGCCATTCTTCTGTCCAACATTTAGAGTAAAGCCAGAGTCCTCACTGAAAATGTCTCTGTCCTGCAGAGAAAGCATGGGGGGAATTTTATAGAGGCGGACCAACATGAAGCAGAGGGCTCCTCTGTAGCATCGAGATATTTCAAAGTGAAGCAAATGTCTTGGAAATAAACTGCACGATTCTTAAACGGAAGCAGGGAATGTGACACCAAAGGAATTGGATTTGAAAGTCTTCAGTGTCTAGTGTCTATGTCTTTCAGACTAACAGCTTTAGATATGGTGACCTCTCCTGGTAGAGCATGTTACTGCAGCAGCAGTTCTTGTAAGCTCCGATGCAGTAAAACCTCCATAACAGCAGAAGATAAGAAAATGTACGAACGCAATGGAGGCCATTCAGCCCATCAGTGCTCATCCGGTTCCCAGTAGCTGGTCAATCTCAAAACCTTGTCATGTCAGATCTTAAAGCATCCCAGGGATTCAGCATCAACGACACGGGTAGGTAACCCATTCCACCCCATCCTCAGTCTGTCTCCACCTAATTTCCAACAGGGTTTTCTGTACTTAGCAGAGTCTACCTGGTTTCTTCATACTGATCTAAAAATGCAGCCCCCTACCCCACCTCCCCACCATCCCACTACCATCCCAAGTACCACTACCACCTACGATATGCAATAACTGTCCAGAAACTTGCCACTATTTCCCCCAACGCCTCTGCCAGCAATGGGATTCAGCAGCACCAGCCTTGCACAAAAGTGTTTGGTGTGTGTGTTGTTTTTCTAAATGTTACACATTCTGCAAGCGGTTTATTATCTCTTGCCTAAATGATGTGAAATTCACAAGACAAGACTGGAATTGAATGCAAATTTTATATCTTCTCTGTTTGTGCGTGTCACACTGCTCCAAGACAAATATTGCTGCCAGTGGCCCGAGCTCAAGACTATTGTTTCTCTTGGCTATTTGTCCGATTCGTACTTACTTGTTTTGGAAATGTTAACAATCAAAACAGCTATTTAGAAAGGTGTCACCGACCTGCCATGTGGTGTTAACCTGCAATCCTCCACACAGTAGATCTACTCTGAAGGAAAGTCAGTGATAGAGCTACTGTAGATGGGGATACAACTACACAAGATATTGATCCTGTTCAACAAAGATCTTGCAACAACTGCAAAAGCACAGGAGAGGGGAGGAGGGCGTGGGACAGTGGGTTATTAGTGGCAACAGCAACAATCATGGACTTATAGAGTGCTTTTCACAGCCGAACTTGGGTAAGAATGCTGCTAAGGTCACAGGGGAGTTGGTTAATCTTTAAGGGACGTGGAAAATATGCACATAAGACGCAGAGCCGCCATGGAAATATGCTTTAGTTGGAACCAGTGTATTTGTTCAGTGCAGTAACGTTTTACATTTGGTCTCACTTTCAGCCCACATTCAGCTGTAAACAATCAAACCGCAAAAAAAGAAACAGAGGGGTATTAATCTGAACTTGGCTCATTGCTGAAGACTGATAAAGTGAAGGCTGAATTTCCCACTCCTCCCCCTTTTCATTCGGGTTACTGACACAGAATCTAGACTGGGGCCTCTGCCAAAATCCAAGCTTACCTTCTCGGGATCCACTGTCATCCTTAAGGGCAACGAGGTACAGCTGCTAAACCTTTATCCGGCACGATCTGATGCTCTAATTTGCCCTCTTTATCACCTCCAAACCCCCACTGCCTCCAAAACTCAGGGGAGAAATGCTTCTATTGTTGTTGATCTAGCAATTGACACTAATGGACATCTGTTCTCTTGCTGGCCTTGTAAGATTTACTGTAAACCCCCCCCCCTCGGAAAACAGACAGACCATACGAGTTGAAATTTATGACGCGGTATCAAAGTCATATTTGCCCTTCTCATTACTCAAGTGGCAAGTTTGATTAGATTATAGGAGCTTGAAAAACAGGCAGTGGTTCATGTTCCGAGGGGGGTGTTTTCGTGGGGAATGATCTAGGCTGGGAGGAATGCAGAGGTTAGCACGTCCCTGGTGTAAAACACATTGCAGACATTGTTTGGCACGGCGCTCCGCAGGTCAAGCTTCTGCTGATGTCTGCAGTGCTGGCACTTTCCAGGGAAGCTTGGCAGAGTGGCAGGGCTCTGTGCATCAACTCTGGCAGCCCGAGGAACACTTGGAAACAGGAAAACCAGCTACATTGGCTCTGGTCCTTCATCTAATGTAACACCCCCCGCCCCTTTCCCATAAAATATATTTTTAAATTCGTCCTAAGGGTTCATCGGAGGAGAAGCTTTTGCAATAGGCTGTGTTGCTCCTTTTTAAATCCAGACAGCAGGATTTTACAATGGGCTAGGAGGGGAGTGCATGACTTATCTGCAGCCAGAAAAAAAAGACTCTGCAAGCACTTTTTATCAAATACGGTATGAGACACCTCAATCACGAAACAGATCACAGGTTTCTATTTCCAATCCATGCTCTGTTATTGTAAGGGACTTTTTTAGAAGTTAAATGGGTGCCATCAAATCATCCCCTGCTGCCTGGGGCATGCAAACCGCTGGGAATAATAATAATGCCCTGAATTCTCCTCCACTGGAACACAGGATCCTGAGCAGTATGGTTTCAGGGCCGCCATGGTGAAGTTCCTTCTTTCTCAAACTCAGTGAAACTCAATCCCTCTTTCCCAGGGATGCTTTCCAACTTCCCGGAAACACTCAGGACTAGAACCAGCATCCATATCCGTGGGACCGCTGCTGCATGAGCAGCTACAGAGCTATCGCTTTACAGATAACCCGAGCTTCATTAGAAATGGAATTGTGCAGCACAGGTCACAGACTGGACAGGTACAGTCAGTGACACCGGGAAAAATCCATACGGCTCATCAAATTAGCTTTACAATACACGACCATATCCCTGAGAAACTGCAATGGGAAAAAGAGGAAGCCATCATCAACTACAATGCACTCAGACAGGCTATCCCAGCTTACACCAGGGATGGAAATAAGACTCCCAATGCACAGCAAGCAGGTTTTACTTTGAGTTTAATAAGACACACCAAGCTTGTTACCTATACTGTGACTAATCAAGCACATAGCAAAACCTTGAATGGGTGGAACTGCTATGAAATAGGAGTCTTATTCCCATCCCTGTTACTCTGCTCGCTGAGGCAAAAGACTTTATGGACAAATCAGCTTACGGAATCCAGTGGGGGCGGAGTCTAGGGTGACGACAATAGCATCATCCCGTCTCAACTGTGGTGTTTAAAAGCGATGTAGACACCAATGAGATTGCCTAATGCATAGCTGTCCAACCTTCTGGTCCGAACGAGCCATGCTTAGAGTGACAGCACATTATAAACACGAGTAAATCAAACAAGCTATATTGTTGGGACAGCTCTGGTCTGGAAAAAAGTTCCCTTGAAAGGAACACTCAAATTCCAATTCACAATGTGTCGGTAGTGGTTCATTAATCCTTGGACTGGTCTAGTTACGCCCAGCTAGGCTTGAGATGAACAGAGGGGAAAAGTCCTGGAGTCGTTCCTCTGCATGCCAACCTGCCTGATTTCAGTACTGTGCATGTGTTCAGCAGTGCCTTCCAGTGTTATAGACATAAAACGATTTCTTCTGAACACCCCCCCCACCCCTTTCAAGACGTAAAAATCACTGCTGTAGAACATGTACCAATGTCTCTGCGAGTAGCTGTCAACATCACAACTATTTAGTTTTGCTGTTTAAAAGTTATTTAATTTTTCTTTTAGCACCCAAGTCAAAAAATGACTTGTGCTCTTTCCAAATCAAAGTCTTAATAATTCTCAGGAGCTTCCATTGAAATTGTCATGTTTTAGATGATCCTCACGTAAACAACAGCGTTTGCTGGTCTGTTCTGACAGCTAAAACCCTGTTCTGCTGGTACACTACATGGGACCTCCACGTTATTTTTATTTATTTATTTATTTATTTATTTATTTTAAGAGGATGCAGGGGAGCAGTGGAACCATTTTTACACATTGCATTGCATAAAACTACTTTGTAAACCCTGAGCAAGTCACTTAACCTCCTTGTGCTCCATCCTGCGGATGAGATGTTAAATCAATGTCCTATTGTAAGTGACTCTGCATATAATGCACAGTTCACAGCCTGCCTCTATAAAGCGCTTTGTGATGGTGGTCCACTATGAAAGGCGCTATATAAAAATAAAAATATTATTATTATTATTATATTATTACATCTATTATTATTATTATATTATTACAGTAACGCGCAGCTGTTACTGTTTTGCGTTTTACTAAAATGTCCCGAGTAGTTTTTCTCTTGATTGGTTGTTACTCTGACTGGTTATGGATTTAAACAACTTTTTATTTTTATTTTGCTTTAACCCCCAACTTGTACAAATCAACACGAATAAGGTAAAAAAAACAGTAATTTAATATATTTAATTACTAAACTGATGTCATCATTTTAATATGTATAATAGTTTTTAAAGCATTACTTGCAATGTTACACAGTAATCCACAGCTGTACATGAATTACTGCGTTTTTATTTTACCCTTTCATAACGTCGATGAATCGATGCATCGGCTTTTTTGGAGAGCGATATATCGATAGTGACAAACTAGGCATCGCTCCAACCTTACTGATCTCAACGGATACCCTCACGGCACTCAGAACAGCCTTGCACTCGTAATGACAATAGTTTCTCTCGGAGAAGTAATAAATACCTCATTGAACTGTGTATCTGAGTGAGCTATTCAGAGTACGAGCTACTGCATGTGTTAACCCTTCACCTCCCTGCCACATTTATAGAACATGCATAAATGCATTATTGACACCTTAATTAAAGAGGCAACCTTACCTCTCTATTACTCTGTGAATTAGATGTCATACAATGTCAGTAAAATTACTTTAAAGTCCTGCTGCAAGTGGTAATATATGTACATCGTGTAATAATCTATATAACAACTTTCTTAGAACGTGTTCTGCAAAAATAAGGGCAAATGCGTATTGTAATTAGAAGTTATAACAGGCACCTGCTTATTCACATTCTGGGCTTCACATGGTTAAACAAAGCAGGGCGCTGTAAATACAGGCTTCACTGTATGGGCTTGTGACAGAGATCGAATGATTCTTGGTGTTAGATCTCCCTCCCGACCTGCGAGGTTGCAGTGTAAAGGGAACAGAGTACTCTGGACTAAATGGCACGACAGTTTATTCCCAGGGTTAGGTGGAAGTCGGCCATCTAGAAAGGGGGCAGCGCTACGGTACACAAAATCAATGACCCGGACAGGAAACGGCTCGTTGACCAAGGGGTCAAGGGTGACGGTATAAAAAGGGGACGTAGTTAAGTGATCTGTTCCTTTTGTAAATGGTTAGAAAAAGCCGGAAAAGGAGAACAGTGAAAACGTGAGTCTTTTGTTTGTTTGTACTGACTTGTTAAAAACCTGTTTGTTCGTTGTTTAGACAGTTAACACAATCCGGAGCTGTTGCCAAAGGCCAGCACCAAACCGGACAACATCACTTCCCTTGTTTCACGAAGAACTGTATCTGCACCACGAGCATTATTATTATTTGTTTATTTAGCAGACGCCTTTATCCAAGGCGACTTACAAAGACTAGGGTGTGTGAACTATGCATCAGCTGCAGAGTCACTTACAATTACATCTCACCCGAAAGACGGAGCACAAGGAGGTTAAGTGACTTGCTCAGGGTCACACAATGAGTCAGTGGCTGAGGTGGGATTTGAACCGGGGACCTCCTGGTTATAAGACCTTTTCTTTCAAACCCGAGGATTATAAGTAACACACACCACTGTATTACTTTCCATCAATATTGTTTACTGTTTGTTTTGCCGTCAGACTTTGGAAAATAAGATCATTAAACACCATTGCACCTGAATCTCGTTGTCTGTCTGTTTCTTCTGCACTGCTGCATTGTCTTCACCTGCACACACTTACCCACTTTGCCACAGGGCCACACTGTGTGATTTGAGTTTGAAATACCATGTACCAGGAATGCATGGAAGTCTTACCCTCACAGTATAGTGATCTTCACGGTCATTGTAAAGAAACTAAGAGGGCTATACCGAATCAGGGATCATCTTGAGATTGCTCACTGCCTTAGTTAAACAGCTTCCACCAGCTCGAAGATTACAGAACTCATTCAGTAAGAATGAAGGGTGATATAAACGCAGCATACTGCGTTTATATAAATGAGAGCATACTGTCCAGAAGAACCCAGGTAGAATCAGCCCTAACGAAATGAACACCCACTCCTGATCAACAGCATACTGTGCATGAATTTATGCCGTTAAAGGTTTATTTTGTCCGATGCGTCTGTGTGGAGAACTGCTCACCCATGACAAATATACAACTTTTATTCATCCTTGTCTCAAATCACCAGAACTTCTGCCCCCTATATTGAATGTGCTTAACCCTTTAAATTAACTTGTCTAGTATCAGTTTTTTTTTTTTTTAAACTAAGCAATAATCAGTAGAATATTTGACACCCTAGCCCTCCCCTGAATATTTCATTAAGGCAATATTGTATATTCAATTTCCAGAATGTAGAACGGTCTCAAAAGGACTAGACAGAATACAGCCATAGGATACTCTGTCTTCTTACTCAACACTGACCTCTAGTGTTACATTCTACACAGTACATGTGCAGTTTTTAAGGACACTACATTGCTGAATGATACAGCATCCTGCCAAACCCATATAGGTGCTCTCAGGAGAGGAGTTGGCGAGGTACACTGAGGTGTGGAGTACCTGGTGCGTCTTTCAAGGCAGTTATACTGGGAGGAAGCAAAGGCCTGCTTGAAAACCTTTTTGTTTACCCCTGTACCATCCTTGCATTATCTCCTGCTGTAAAAATATCTTGCATATTTTTAGTGGCCAAAGATCATGACCCGTGTGTTTAATTTCACATATCGATCTGATTAGTGGAAGCTGAGTTTTTGCCAAAACCAGTCATCGTTTCCAAGCTTAGCCAAAAGGATGAAAAAGCACCAGGTAGTGAAGCGGGAACAGTATGGAAAGCAGAAGCTGATCCCACACAGAGTGCCGGCGCTGGGCCAGGCAACATCAAAGCATAGTTTACACACCGACTCCAAGACGAACTGTAAATCACTCAGCCAATTAGAAGGGTGCGGCCCAGTTCAGGTAGTAATGCACAGCCTGCATGATGGGTAGCAATAGAGACATCAATACAGGGATGGGCAAGACAGGTAAAGACTGGACCCCTTCATACCTTTTAAATAGTTATCAAAACCCAGTAATCAAACAGCTTTAATATTCACAGGTTTTTTTTTTTTTTTTTAAATTAAGTAGTCGCCAATGGATTTTTTTACCGCATTTTTTCCCAATTTGGAATAGCCAATTGTATGTATCAATCTTGGTCCACCACTTCAACCCACGTGCTGATTTAGCGAAATGGCGGCAGACACACGCGTCCTCCAAAACGTTCCCTGCCGTCTTTTTTCGCACTGCAGGTCCACAGCGAAGCCATCAGACCTATAGTGCAGGAGGACAACACAGATCTGAATGGCTCCACAGCAGACCCACAGGCGCCCTGACGGCCACAGGAGTCGCTGGTGCGCGGTGAATCCGAGGCAAACGACATAGTCTGGATACAAACCAGCAATCTCCAGGCTATAGGGCGCATCCTGCACTCCACACGGAGCGCCTTTACTGTGCCACTCGGGAGCTCCACATTCACAGTTTTTAATTAATGAAACCCCCACCCTCCTCCCCACAACCATTAGCTAAAGTACGTGGAAGTTGGCTCATAGCGATATGTCAAGAAGGAGGACGTGTGGTTCAACATGATGATCAAAGCTGGCCTTGATCATTGGGAGCTGCATTCCTCACAGCACTGGTGCTGTCGAGTTTCCCAGGCCTCATAGCAATAAAAAAAGGAAGCGACACGGAAAGACAAAACAGCATTTATTGCTGCTGAAGGGATCTGGAACAGTGAAAAGTGGAACTCGGGATCCTCTCAGGACAACAGCAGACTGTGCTCCATTTGAGACTTTAGATAAACCCAGAAGGAAGGAAAACACAGTTCCAAGGCTGGCTAATGTTTTCAATATGCTCCAAAGCACACAGTTATCAGATAACTCCAAGCAGAATACCAAGGCAAAGAGAAATGCAACTGCACATCTCTTATCAAAGCTTTCTACTCCCTATAATAATCCTTAGGCTTGGTGCCTTCACAGTTATTCCTAGAAATAATGTTTGTTTGTTTTACTTTCCCTGTGTTGTGAAAGTACGTTTTCTTAATGAATGAGACAACATCAGCTTTTTAGCGGACGATTTCCAAAAACTTTCCTTCCAGAGAGGCGCATAACACTTTTCCAACATGCTACGTAATTAAACTGCCACACTAAAGGTAACTAAAGACTTCAGGAGGTATTTTTTTCAGGTAATGCAAACTGGGGTCACTGGTTTCAAGACACAGTATCCATGCCTGAGCTCCCAAGCCATGCCGGCTGCCGAAAGAGATGAAATGTGATGGTAAATTTGGAATGTGGAATGCGTTAGTCCACTTGGAAGACCATTGCCCTGGCTGAGAGAGGGGCTGATTGCACCAACACTGATTACATTGTGCTTAGGAAATGAGCCGTTTAGTCAGCAACTCAATGCCGTCCCGGTGCCAGAAATGTCCCAAGCAAAAAGGAGAGAAGAGGCTAACTAGTCTCCTGATGCATGAGTATGTACCCGATACATACTGACACACTGATGCAATCTGTACTAAAGGTTGTCTTTAAGATACTGGGAGCTATAGGAAATGCAGAAGCCTTAATGTACCGTGAATAACAAGAATGCTGGCATGCAGGATACACTACTGTGCAGACTCCTCCAACAGGGTTAATAAAGGCAATGGGGAAAGGGTTTATTGCAGTGTGTGTTCATGAATATAATTCCTGGAGAGCCACCTAGTGGATGCAAAATGTTTCAGAAAATACTGGGCATTTATTGGAAAATGGGACAGCTGTTTAAAAATCAGAAAGTGAGGTTATTACTGTACATGGAATCAACTGCTATGTTTTAATCTAGTACTAAAAAACATTTAGCATCTATCGATCAGTATACCGCAGGATGGTGCAGCGTTCAGTTTTACACCACATTTAAATTATTCATGGGTGCATCTTAACTGCATAGTTTAGCTTTCTGTTTACTCAATCAGATGGGCATTGTTGGCCTACCGGTTGGTTTACATCGTCAAATGTAGTTTTAGCTGCAGGCAGACATGCTTCCTCCCTCCTCAAAGTTTTCTGTTCATTTTTACTGACTTCCTAATAGAAATGTATTCCTTCAGCAGCTTCTAATCACTTTAAAACCTCAAAACAACAGCTGGCTTTTGTCGAATCAAAAGGTTTATTTTCTGAAAAGAGTACAGAATAGTGTGTGAATGCGACAACAATTACAACTGAGTTACTGGACGGGTTGTTTCAGTAAAAGTGTGTGGAAGAATAGAGAACTTACAAGACTGCATACAACTCACAAACCTGCACTTTGGCTCCACAGAATGTACAAAATGTTTCAGCACCATTCTATTACATTGAAACTCTCTGGATATGTACCCCTACTACACCCTTAGATCTTGGGAGTTTAGTAAAATAAAATCATGGAAAAAATAAATAAATAACTGTCTATTTGAGTTATTCATAGATTCAGTGGAGGTTTGACAAGCAACATTCTAACCCAGTATCACAAAACAGATCACACACTACAAACACCACACAATTAAAAGAAAACTTTCCTTTGCCTAATTATATTTTGTTTTTTTTTCACCAAACACACACTCTACATAACTTTAAAAAATTGAAATATTTTGTAATTTTTTTTTTTTTGGCTTGGGTGTAAGCACACAAATAACGTATAAAATAACCTCAAAAAGACTTCACTCTTCCCCATCCTCCGCGTCCTCAAACTGTCCCGGGACGGTAGGGGTGGTGGTGAGAACCCATCTCACCGGCGGAGCGTGGTGGGAAGCCGGACTGTACAGCGACTCCTCCTGCCACGGCAAGCCATCCAGAGGACTCCTTTCCAAACGAATGACATCCTGCGCGCCTGCAGCAGCACAAACACCAAGGTTTCTATGTACTATAAAATGAGATGTACTCTTAAACTTCAAAATGCTCAATCTGAGGTCATAGGTCAAAAGGTTGTAGTTGTACCTTAATTACACACTGGTGCAAAAAAAGGTGTATTAATACACACGTTAAGCGTGCTTTCAATTTACATGCATAAGGGTATAACCTTTCAGAAATACAGATACTGATCCGATCAGCCTGTACCGCGTTTGTGTTTTTAATGGCCTATTGCTAGTATTGGTCTACCTAGGGTAACATTATGGTAGTTCACGACTTGTTTTGATCACGGTCTGTGAAACCAGCCATAAATAATAATAAAAAAAGGGTTTAATCACCATAGGGATGGTCGCTGAGCTCTTCCTCCCAGTCTTCTTCCTCTAAAGGAGGGGTCAAGTACTGCGTTGACACCGGTCCGTCCAAATCGAGGTCCTCGTCTTCATCTCTCCTGGGAACGACCATCACGGGCTGGAGGACTGCAGAGGAAACGGATTATCACCGGCGATGGGATCTATCTGCGGCCACGTGTTTGCACCCTGCTTTTAAAAACACATAACCACCGCTCATTTTTAAAATACAATTTCATCACTGAGGCCTACTCTGGTCTTTTTTTTTTTAATTAACTGAAACTGAAGCTACAACTCCACGTTAATTGTACTTGTAAACAAACAGTTTGGAACCGATAATATATGTTGATGTGGTTAAGAAATGTGGCTCTAGTTATGTAAAAATTAAGAATAAAATATAATTTATGTAGGATAGCTGGTGCAAAGTTTACAAATATTACGCGCGTTATTCCTCTTTCATTACCGACTGAGGTCCTCTGATGACTTCACTGTGCAAAACGGCTGTTTAAGACTTCTACTTCAGTATTGTACTAATGTTTAAGACTTCTACTTCAGTATTGTACTAATGACATAAAGAGCTGTGCAGATGTTAAACTGGACAAAGTAAATGAATGGGTACGCCCGCCGTCAATTTATTTTATCATATGTCGCAGGCTCTGCTCAAACTAAATGAGTGTTTTAAAAAAAAAAAAAACATATATATTATTCTACTGTGTATAAAACAAATACTCACCGGCGACACTAGGGAGTATCAGAAAGATTCATAAATTTCTTAATTCTGTAGTTCTTGGGGCGGTTTGAAAGCTCGAGTTCATCTCCCGCCGGCCGGCCCGCACCTGCTGATCAATTTGCATAGGGCTTTCCTCGCTTCCGCCCTTCTCCAACCAGGGCACAGACAAAACCAGATCTAATGCAGTACTAGGTGCAGGTGCATGGTACATCATTTGCAAAACCCAACACCATACTGGTTAATCTATTATTAATGAAGTAGAAGAGCATGCAAATTCAGTAGACTATTTGTTGACATAACACGAGCATTCAAATATCGATAAGTGTAGTTTATTATTAGTAATGTATAAACGCAGAACAACAGACAACGCAGGCCTGGCTACTGAATTATTGTAGAAAGTACTGTCCTGAAAGTCATTTAAAATGTTATATATATATATATATATATATATATATATATATATATATATATATATATATATATATATATATATATATATATATATATATATATATAGTGTATGATGCAAATATGTTTTTAAAGATGTATTTACTTATGAACCAATGCATCTGTATTATTTCCCTTCCCAGAGCGTTTTATACAGCAATGGTTCCATTTCTTTTGCAAAACACTCGTTGTTCTTTATTAATCCTGCGATTACATGTTTGTACCAGTAGGGGGAGCCTTGCTGCTCAGCAATACACATTTGCACCGTTGTAGGTCAGCAGTAGAGAATATGATTTAAGAATCAGTTATTTCTAAGGGTATTCAATTTGATGGGGTAAAAGCTGGATAACATGAACCGTGCCACTCTCTTTGTAATATTTTGTGTGAACCAAGTTTGCGTAATACTGTACAAATGTCTTAATTTATTTTCTTATATATATTTTTTGCAACAGGATCCCAACACACAACACAGGTCTGCCATATATTTTACTTTAATCATGCCGAAAAGCAAATCATTATATTTACAGCGTAGGGTAATACAGCATCACTCGGTGTAAGGAGTCACATTAGCGTCCAGGGCCAGTGTTCATACAAAACCTCACAGACGTAGAAAGAATGCATTACATGTGACGGTGGTACAACACAACAGTAAATCAATGCTTTTGCATGGCGCCAGGGATAAGGTTACAAGCGAGAGTGATGGAAACATTTGTAGAGGCAATATTGCTTTTACATTCTCTCGTCTAGAGTTCACATCAGTTTGCCTGAGCTATACACTTTTGCTTCTCTCTTTCTGTAGTCTTCCGCGGGAGAAAGACAAAACAGTATAGAAATGCATTCTTTAAATAACATCAGAACAAATAATAATTCCCAGCCAAGTGATCCAAAACTGGGCAACCTGTCTAGAAACCTTCAGACGTTAAATGTGTGTGTGAGGGTGTCCGACATAATGTATGCGTTTAATGAGAAAAGCAGGGAGTGGGTATTGTATTTGGATAAGCTTGCCTAGTGTGTACCTTTGTAATATATGCAGATGGATCCTGTCTTTCATTCATTTGTTGCAAACCAAGGTCTGCATTTTCTCATAGAAAAGGAGCTCCAGAGTATAGTTTAACCTTATCCTTCCCTACTTCACTTGTGTATTCCACAGCTATTTTAGAGTCGGCTCAACACAGAGGATTGGGGAGCTGTCTTAGTCTAGAAATGTGAACGCAAGAATATAAGGTGATAAGTGTGGCACATAAATAGCACAAGCACCAATTCCAATAAAGTTGTTAAGATATGATGGACAGCATCAGCAGGATGCCATAGCAACATGACTTCACAGGCCTACCTCTATCAGGACCACTGGTCATGTGTTCCAAACCCATTGTGTTGCTATTGGCTGATACTGCTGTGCTGTTTCTTTAGGGTAATGTTATGTTTTATTCACAGCAATAAACTGGGATCATATTGTTATCCCATTGGCTTTTACATTAAGGGTTTACAGCAACTAATTCATTTAACTGGACAGCAGCTGATTAGCTGATCTATTTAACAGTGGGCAAGACGTCACTGTATTTAAAACAGGTACGATCTAACAAGCACACTTCGGATTACCAGCCTGCTAGATGTAGGGACCTGCCTCTCTGTCGCCCTGGTGTTTCTGGGTTAGTGATTGTGCTGTCATTGCCTTTGTATGGGAGGTGAGAAAAGCAGTATTGCCTCATACAAATTAGAATGGGTTGTTAAAAGCAATAGAAACGTCCCTTTATCAGCCCCCAAAACAATCAGAGGTCAGGAGAATCGGTGACCAGTGCAAAATAAATATTCTTAAACCACAAAACAGACAGCCGCAAAGGTCCCACTCTGTTCCCATAGTAAACGACCCAGCGCATTAGACAGAAGGTTAAATACATTTCTTTTGTGAATCACATAATTCTTTTCTTCTTTTTTTTTTTACAAAACTTTTTTTTTTTAACTTGCAAACAATAAGTTGCTTCTTGATCAAAATACAAATGAGTGCTGCAGATTTTTCACAGCGCCCCCTCTCTATGCATGACATCATTCAATTTCCCACAGACTGTAAAAAAAGAGTTTTACACATTGATGTGTGGCACACAAATACAAATAAGAACTTTTTTTTTTTATATATATATACAATTTACAATTTATGAGAAAATGTTCAGACATAGATTAGAACACACAAATATCAAAGCCTTCTATAGAAGCTGGCCAAATAAAAAACATCATCATCATTATCATAATAATAATAATAATAATAATAATAATAATAATAATAATAATAGAAGGTACAGTCGTGACACTTCTTGAGTAAAGGCACAAATACCAGAAAATAACAACATGCAAAAACAGAATGACGGATTGTGCAACAAAGCAAAACTAAATGGTCACAATATAGTTTACAGCATTTACATTTTCTCTACATACGACTCTTTTAAATACTGCATGTGCAACATTTACTGCTTCTGTAGCATCTCAGTAATTTTTTTTAACTTTCTATAAGAAATGAAACAATCACAATTATGAAATGATACATTCATGGCATTTACATATGTGTTTATTGTGCAAAGTTCACACCAAAACATACCTGCTTCTTTTTTTTTTCTTTATGGCGATTCCTCGCTCTACTCCTGTCCTTGAAGGCCTGTGTGCTGTAGCTTGTCCTACAGTGATTAATGATCATGTCTTTTTGTACTGTATATATCATTTGCTTACTCTGAGGATAGAGGCAAGGTCTACATTATAGCTTGCAGAGCAGAAGCCTAAATTCTGGTGACTTACACAATTATTCAAAGTTCCTAAAGTGGAGCGTGCTTTTCCATTGTGGTTCCTTCATTCCCTGTTCCCTTTTGAGTCCTTTTGTTAAGGTTGTTAATTGACTGTCCTGTGTATGCACGCAGCACATTGCAGATGTGTACCATGAAATAATGCATGTACTAGTGCTGGATATTACTGGGGGGGGGGGGGGGGGGGGCTCATGATATAATAGATCATTCTGATCCCCAGGCCACAGAAACATGTTGTCATGAAAATATCCTACACCAGCATTTCAGCACCCTTGTGCTTACTGCCGCTACTGGCACATTAGTTATAACTAAATAAAGGTTGCCCAAGCTGATCTAAACCACAATCATGTTGCATGAAATCTACTACAGGTTTCAAATCCAAATGGTTTTCCTGATTTCTGTTCCAGATTGAAACCCAAGGATTCTGAAATTGCAGCACTTAAGCCTTGAACCCTCAAATAATGAAGCCTTCCGCTTGCAGGTATCAGATTAGCTGTCCTTCACTAAAGCGTCACATGATATTGGTACAACCACATGTTGGCTTACTGGCCTGAGTATACTGGATACAATCCCTTACACAAGTTTTGAACAAGGGAGGAAAGTGAAATCCACAAATCAGCAATGTGACGTTTAGACATGTCTGTCTTTCTCATTCCATGCGATGCCCACACTTAGAACCCACCAGAACAATATGTCCCGAGCTGCTTATAGTGCGTCTCCCGGCCATGCTTCCACAGCTGCTGCAGAAACACGCTTGATCAGCATGACCGCAGGGAGCCGTGCAGTAGTCTGAGTTCTGGCCTCCCCCTGTCCTCTCCTAACTCCAGGACCTTGCTCTCTCTCCCATTGAGTGACAGCTCACTTCAGTCCAGCCTGTATCAAAGACCCCCTGAACAGCACCGGATGTTATCAAGAGACTAAACCCTGGATGCAATGTCCCAGCCGGGCTAGTCTCGCTGTGCCTCACCAGCAGTGGTCCCTGAAGCAACAGCCTTCTGGTTTTAGACCCCAAAGCCAACGCAGAGCTCCCTGTAGGTCCCATGCCATGCTCCTGCACTGTGAGTGGGATTCAAACCAAGCTACCAAGACCCAACCACCTCCACTTCGTATTAATAATATTGTCCTGTCATTCTGACAGTGGTCCATTGCTTACAAACCACCCTCCATATAAAGACCATTTAGCTGTACAATTTGACTGCCCAGCAACATTCAATTCTGGCGGCAGTAGACATGTTTAATTTTTGTATTCCTCATCAACCAGAGATGAGGATAGTTTCTCATTGTGGTCACAAAGCTCCCCAGCCCTCTGATTGCTCACTGCTATCTAGCAAACTCCCAGAATGGTGAGTTCTTGTGAGCTGTGAGGGTAGCCAAGCCTGGGAAGGGAATCTATGTTACTGTGGGGTTCAACATTCACACAAGATGCAAAGTGCTCCATGGTATACTCTGTAACAGTCGCTAGCTCAACTCCTGGAGTCCCAGTCCTTAGCCATGCTGTTTCCCAAAACCCTTCAATTAGTCTCTGATGCAACTGTGTGTCGACCGCACAGTTTTAAGAGCAGCCTCCCTTCTTAACGTATCAGCAGCCCTGCATGACATCCAGAGGAAGAGACCTGCTTGCAGCACCCACAGTAAAACAGTTCAAGATCTAGCAGCTACATCTAGAACTTGGCTGTACGAGGCACCACGGACTGTTACTGGGGAAGCACTACAACACTGACCTAATGCTGAGTTACTGGCTTAGCGTTGGCTTCATCTAACACTGTACCTTCATGCCCAGAGGTAGGCTTTTTTTTTTTTTTAACCCAGTTATCGTAATAGTATTTTCCAGTTATAACGACTATCTCTAAAAGCTTCTTTGAAAGAAGACAGCAGCCTTGACTTTTTTTTTCTTCACAAAAATCGGGAAAAAAAAGTGCACGAAAGACTATACACATCTTCGTGATTCACAGATTACTACAGCAGGTATCAAAACATCCTTGTAAACACAAAATAACTTTCTGAGCAGTAACAGCGGGTGGAGCAGCTGCAGGTGGTGTTGTTTGGAGGCTGTTTGTTCGTTCTTGCTTTGTGTAGCTCTCTCTCTCTCTCTCTCTCTCTCTCTCTCTCTCTCTCTCTCTCTCTCTCTCTCTCTCTCTCTCTCTCTCTCAGTCCCTTATAGACACATTCCTAGTCCTTGATTTCCAGTATGGATGGATTGTGATCCAGGATGGCGAGAATGATCTTGTCCATGTATTGCCTCAGACGGAAGTTTATCTCCTCCTGTTCCTTCAGGGCTTCCATGAGCTGCAGGGAAACAGAAACAATGCAGTAAAAACATGAGGAAATTCAGGGGATCGGGGCCCTATTCACAAAACCTGAAGGACTGTTTTTAAGAACCGTTTTTAAGAGGTGTTTTGTTTCATGAAGGACAGTTTTGATTTTATTTAATTAAATCAAGTTCGTTCTTCACAAAACCTATTTGTTTTAAAGAACTGTTTTACCTATGGGAAATAAAAAAAAAAAAAAAAAGCAAACAAACAAAATAAAAACAGTCCTTAAGAAAAACATTCCTTAAAACAGCCCTCAAAGTTTTGTGTTAATTCACCACGCCACTCCTCTCCAGTAATCACACACTCACTTTGGGCCGTGTGCAGTCCCTGCAGTTTACAGGAATAGTCTGTAACACTGTGGGAATAAATCAAAGCACGAACATCTGCCGCGACACAGCACCCCGCTATGCAAATAACCTCCTGCAACAGTTCTGCAGGTATCTATTTTAAACCTGTTTTAAACAGAAATAAAGCAAACAGGCCTATGTTAGACCACATGCAGAGTTTTTCTTTTTTCTATAAAAGTGCACGCACTTCTGTCTTAAAAAGACACATGGAGTCTGCTCCCTCACCCCCTAACAGAAAAGGTGCTCCCTCCAGTCCAGGGCTGGCTTGACGCATGGAGACTGACCTGCTCCCTCCCTCCTTCATCCCTTAAGATGAAGGGTGTTCCAGGCGAGCAGCATTCCTCACACTTAATCACAAGGGCTGTAATTTGTTTACCTCGTCTCTCGACGCATTGTCGATCTCAGCGGCCAGAGACTGGGCTTTTGTGTGGGTTGCAAACAGGTTCTTGGCTTCGTAGAGACTGAGGCTCAGGATCTGTCCATTCAGATCATCGTTCTGCTCTCGGAGTTTCTGGTTCTCCTGCAGGAAAGAAAAAAAAGGCAAGTTGTGAGCTAATTGTTTCCCGGAGTGAAAGGATTGAGGTTCCCAGGAGCTGCAAGGAGGGAAATGTTTCTACAAATGCACTCCTAGAAAGCAAATACAGACTGTTATTTTAAGAAGGAAGCTTTCTTCTGAATCAAAGCTATAAGCTGATTGTTATTCCTGACACACATGGGCTAGTGACATGAACAGACAGTGACTCTAAACACAGTGGATCCTTGTTAGTTCAATACTGTAAAGTTAAAATAAGTTTACCAGCAAATTGGGGAGAAGGAGGACCCCGCTGGAAACAATATGTTGAATTTCAGCTGGGATATCCTGGGAAATTAATTTCTGAATAAATAATAAAAAAAAAGTTATAAAAGAAGGAAGAACTCGCTGGTTAAATGTCTGTTTTTACAGTGGGTACTTCTTACGACAGTAGTGGGGGGTCAATGATAAAATAATAATAATAATAATAATAATAATAATAATAATAATAATAATAATAATAAACACATCAAAATATGAGAATGTCATTAAAAGCAATCTCAACTGGGACTTAATTTGGAGAAGGGGAGGGAGGGACAGGTCTGAACGGGAAGGGATAGGGGTCCACTCCTCGTAGAACTTGGAACTCATTTTTTTTCTAATCATACATTTTAGGTGTACTTGGTTTCTTTTCAACAAAACAATGGTACCAGTGGTTCTCTGAACAGCTCTGAACAGCTCTGATATGGAGCCATGTGCTGTCAGTGTGTTGCAAAGCGGTCTATCTCCTGTTCTAAAACTGGCAACAGAAAAGAAAGGAGGCCTCTGTCTTGCAGCTTTCTCAGGCAAAAATAATTGAGTCAGAAAAAAAAAAAGTGAACCAAATTGATATTCTTGGCAGCCGGTAGCTAGGTACTGTCCAAACAGTGCTGTGAATGGCTGGGGGAAGCAGTCACCCATAGGGACCCCAAGACACTGGAAGGAGGCCAGGCATAAACACAGGGTTTAGACCCATAAGAGCCAGGATGGACTCCTGAATAACACAATGCAATCTGCATGTACCCCGCACTGCCGATCTTATCTGAAATGCAATGCTTGCTACAATCCAACGTTGTAAAATTAGTTTTTTAGACGTGCCACAGAAAATGCAGCGGCTTACTGTGCTTGCTCATGTAAGGAGGCAGGTGTAATTTTTCTAATTCGTGAATTAATTGATTCAGTTACCTGCGAAACAACAGCAGTCACAACACATCACGCACGATTACAGACAAAGGTTTTATTTTATTTCCATTCGGGATAGCTGACGAGTCAGGCTGGATCATGCTTCAGTCTAAGGTGGTGGTAAGTTGGAAAAAAAAAAAAAAAAAAAAAAAACCACACCTGTTTGAGACGCTTGATCTCGTGCTCCAGCTCCATCTCGCGGGTCTTGGCGTTGAATTCAGACAGGCTGGAGGAGGCGCTCCTGCCCCGACCGGGTCGCTCTGTCTCCAGCTTGAACAGTTGCAGGTGCTCCAGCTCCTTCCGCAGGTCCTCAATGAGCTGGAGAGGAGAGAACCGGGGGAGATGAGGGGGGAACAGGGGGACGAGAGGGGAACGGGGGAGAATAGGGAGGAGAACAGGGTCTTAGACTGCTGTAAAACAAGGAATACCCCCCAAATGCTTGCAAAAATACGTCTGGTTTCACAGACCCCGATTAGCACTAGTCTTGGACTGCTTTACCTTAAATAACATTAGCTGGTTCGAGATTAGTGATAATCGGGGTCTGTGAAATCAGCCAATAAAAGAATCATCCATACCTTTAATACACTCCGCCACAATTCTGAAGGTAAAATTCTAGAGCCGGAACTGCTGGTCTACCGCTTATAGTTTTACCTTGGTATTTAAAGTCTGTATGGTAATATTGCTAGTTTAGAGGCGTGACCCGTAACGCTGTCTCTCTCTCGATCTCTCTCACCTCCTGCGTGGCCTCTCTCTCCTTCTGGAACTCATGCCGGTTCTGTCTCAGCTTGTCCATCATCTTCTTGTACAAATCCATCTCGTCCTTCAGCCGCAGGCTGGTGTCCTCCAGCTTGTATGTCATCCGCTGCCTTTCCTAGGAATAAAACGCAGAAACAGTTCATGACGTGGAAATACATGAAGAAGCGAGGGGAGTGAAAGTCAGCCCCTCAGCTCCCCCTTGTGGCTGCATTGATATAATCTGGACATTGATAACTGCCATTTTAGAAAACAAGAAATCCAAAAGACCAAATAATTACCTCATCCAGTTTCTCTGTTTGTGATTTTAATCTGTTTACGCTGCTGCCCATCTCCCCGTTTTCGTCTTCCAGTTGCTGTACCCTGTGGACAGGACAGGATTCAGACAATAAGCAAGCCGGCTGGTGAAACAGTTCCAACTAGTACTGGAACCAGGAGATGGTCCTGTCAAACTCACTAAAAATAGGTGTGGCTTGACAGGCAGTCCTGTCTTGAAATTAAAAGACTATACGCAGCATCCCTCTCGCTTTACTGTTTAATATCCCTCGAACCTGCCTCCAACAACTGAGAAAAGGCCTCATGAACTGCAAGCTTGATTTCATTTACAAAAAACAAAAAAAAAAAAACATGCTTCTGTGCCCTCTAAGGCATAATTATTTGGTTTAGTAAGGCGTACTCTATACTCTCACCTTCTGCAATTACGCCTGCTTCATACTTTCCTTTAATTTTTAAATGATGTTTAAACTTCCTAATGCTGCATGTCCCTATTTTGAACAGTGTCCAGTCCAGCCCTGTGCCTCTTCTCAGCCCCTGATCAGCTGGTACCTGTTGTTGAGCAGCTCTATCTCTGTGCTCTTCTCCCTCTCCATCTTCACGTAGGCCTCTCTGTGCCTCTTGATCTCCTCCTCCAGCACCTGCTCTGCTCGTGCCTCTTGATCCTTTATCTGCTCCTCCAGCTCATGAACCCTGATCACACAAGCAGGACACCCGGGGTCAAAGGACTGCTGACCAATCCATTTCCATGCCTCCCTTTTAACCCTTATTCCTCCACCCCCAATACAATTATGTTCCCTCATTGCAACAACTCCCCAGAGCAGCTCAGGAGATCTGAAGGTCAGTGGCTGTCCTCCGATCCCATCTCCTCTTTACACCCAGGAGCTCAGCAGCAGTCAGAGAACTACCAGCCTCTGGAGGGCAGGAGTCCTCTTGAGCTCACTGGTCACCGTGCTAGTGAGGGGTCGCTGTCTGTTATTAGCTTTTTTTAACAGTATTACTGGTCCTCCTTTATTTTGCTGAGAATCTTTATCATTTATATATGGTGATATGCAAATGTTTCAGATACATGTGAACGGCTGCATCCTGGCCTGGTGCCTTTGCTGTAAGTTGCGTGGTCTGATAGACAGCCGAATCCTGACGATCAACTGAAAGACTGGAAGCTGCAAGAGCAGGTAATGCAGGGTTAATGATGACCGGGCTTTGTGAAAGCATCAGGCCAGTACATGACTCTGGGGGGGACAGTACCGTTGTGGGACGCTGTTGGTTTGAACCCCAGTTCACCAGCGTGCACAGATGTGGAATAAAGCGACTTGGCTTGGAGTATAACCACACATGCTGTGGCTTACCTGGTGTGGAATGCTAGAACTGACACAGAACAAGCTATATGGAACACAAAGAAACAAACCAATGAAACCTGCAACCAGACCCTGCAGTAGCTCATGATCTCCTTTGTCCTGTTAGACCTGGAGTGAAATGGCCCTCCAGAGCCGGGAGTGGACACCTCTGCTCTACTGTATGGGCAATTTCTTTTATTGCATCTTTGTGTTTGTTCCCCATGGCTTGTTCTGTGCCAATGCCAAACTTCGGCACTCTACATCAGTTAGATAAGCCACAGCACATGTGGCGCTTCCCCAAGCGACTTCACACCAGCCCTGTGTATCTCCCCAAATCGTTTCCCTGCTTCCCCCGCGCCCCACCAGGTGTTTGTTGCAGATGGTTACTGCTGCCGTACCTGTGCACCAGTTGTGTGTTCTCCTGCTTCAGCTTGCCCTTCAGGTCCCCGTTCAGCGAGCTGTCATTCTCCAGCTCCGTCACCTTCTTCTCCAGAGAGCTCACCTGAGGAGCGTTTCACAAACAAATTAATCCCGTCCCTGCATCAAAGCGCCTCTCCGGACAAAGCCAGCTTTAGTAAAATACTAGCACACCTGCGTCACATGCAAATCAACCATGCCGCAGCCTGCAACACACTGCACATGACTTCCCTGCGAGTTCCTCTTTGGTAAATAATTGGATCCTAAGTGGCGCTATACCATTTCATTCTTTAATAGAAAGGCAAATGGCAATACAAGACGCAGACAAGGAGGATGTTAAAATGTTTGGATTCAAACAGTATCTTTGGTTATTTGTGGTATCTGTTATGGCTCAGGCAGTATCGTAGCGCACTATATCTATATCCATCTGTATTGCATTTATTCCTTTTGACTGACAGGTCTTTAACAGAAATCTGTTTGGAATCGAGGACAGCACTGTTTTATGATTCCCTTTATGATTAAAACTAAAATCCAGACATTACAGAACACACCTGTGGCGGAGTGTCCCGCCCCTATTTATTATTATTTGTATTTTTGTTTGCGGCGCGGGTAAAAGCGCCGCGTCTTTTGTTATTATATTTAAAAACCCCGTGAGGATGCATGGCTGATCAGCTACTGATTATTTAACTAGCTGACAGTCATGCATCCTTACCAAACGCGTGCAGACTCTGGCCGAGGGATAATAAGATAATTACCAACTAGTTAATCCCTCGGCCAGAGTATATAAACCAGCAGCACTCTGCACTCGGGGTTGAGAGTGTAGAGGAGAGTACGGGAGAACGGAGAGAGAAAATAACATTTAAAAAAACAATTGCTAAAACGTGCTGGATTAGCCAGCACGACACTTACTTGTTTGTTTGTTTATTCGTTTGGCCCTCGCGCCTTTTTGTTTTGTGTTTTTGTTTAATATTTTGTTTTGTTTATTAAATACGCTGAGTGCACTAACACTCAGCTTCAACTGCCCATCCACTGTTTGGTTTGAGTTACTTCCTGGTCCGTGACGTCATCCACATCACCACTGCGAGCCAGCCTGCCACATATGGTGTCCTGCGTGGGACAAACAACGCCTCCAACAGCCGGACCAGGATTGAAAAGTGCGTTTTTTTTTTTGTTTGTTCGTTTTTTTTTTCAAATTAAAAATGGGGAAAAGTAGCCGGAGGAGAAAGCAGCAGCAGCAGCAACAACAGCAGCAGGAGGCGCAGCAACATCAGCCTTACCTTGCCACACTGGATATCTGCCTCACCTGCCTGAAGGGTGAGGAGTGGTGCTTCGCGGTTGGTGAGGTTGGGCACGTGGCACCAGACCAACCCCCTCCATGGCAGGAGAAAGAGGAGCCAGAGCGTCCAGTGAGGGAGGACCTGCATCCTCCAAAGAGGACGAATGCACTCTCCTCTGAGGGAGTCTGGGACTGGCTGGTGGAGCCGGGGAGGGATTATGAGGAAGCCCTCCCTGCAGTGATCAACCTCCTGTGGGCAAGAGATGGGGAGCGCTGGGAGGCCTGGGAACAGCAACACCACCCAGCTTCCCTCCCAGACATCGCAGCCATGGTGTTCAACTACCTGGCTGCGGATATGGGAGAGACCCTGCTGCTGCCGTCTCCAGCGCCAGAGGGAGAGGAGCCATCGCTGCCGTCTCCAGCGCCAGAGGGAGAGGAGCCATCGCTGCCGTCTCCAGCGCCAGAGGGAGAGGAGCCATCGCTGCCGTCTCCAGCGCCAGAGGGAGAGGAGCCATCGCTGCCGTCTCCAGCGCCAGAGGGAGAGGAGCCATCGCTGCCGTCTCCAGCGCCAGAGGGAGAGGAGCCATCGCTGCCGTCTCCAGCATCAGAGGGAGAGGAGCCATCGCTGCCGTCTCCAGCGCCAGAGGGAGAGGAGCCATCGCTGCCGTCTCCAGCGCCAGAGGGAGAGGAGCCATCGCTGCCGTCTCCAGCGCCAGAGGGAGAGGAGCCATCGCTGCCGTCTCCAGCGCCAGAGGGAGAGGAGCCATCGCTGCCGTCTCCAGCGCCAGAGGGAGAGGAGCCATCGCTGCCGTCTCCAGCATCAGAGGGAGAGGAGCCATCGCTACCGTCTCCAGCATCAGAGGGAGAGGAGCCATCGCTACCGTCTCCAGCATCAGAGGGAGAGGAGCCATCGCTGCCATCTCCAGCATCAGAGGGAGAGGAGCCATCGCTACCGTCTCCAGCATCAGAGGGAGAGGAGCCATCGCTACTGTCTCCACCAGCAGAGGGAGAATGCCTGCTGGTTTCGCCTCCACAGCCTGGGGAGGAGCCCGAACGTCCTACGCCCGAGTGGGAGGAGCCCGAACGTCCTACGCCCGAGTGGGAGGAGCCCGAACGTCCTACGCCCGAGTGGGAGGAGCCCGAACGTCCTACGCCCGAGTGGGAGGAGCCCGAACGTCCTACGCCCAAGAGGGGGGAGTCGGTGCGTCCACAGCCCAAGAGGGAGGAGTCGGTGCGTCCACAGCCCAAGAGGGAGGAGTCGGTGCGTCCACAGCCCAAAGAGGGGGGAGTCGGTGCGTCCATAGCCCAAGAGGTGGAAGTCTGCGCTTCCACAGCCGTAGGACCCAAGCTGCAGTCCCAAGAGCCAGAAGGGGAGGAGTTACAGGCTCAACCCCCTGAATTTTTCTGGGGGGGAGAAGGGCAGGATGCTGGTGTTCCCCAGCAGCCTCTATTTATGCTGCTGAAGGGAGCACGGCACACACCAGCCCAGCCGCCACAGCAGAGGGAGCCAGCACCGCCACAGCCTCCCTCTGAGTGGCCAGCATCCGCCCCATCGCCTCTGCCTCCACCACCACCAGGAGCAGAGCAGCAGGAGCTGCCTCTGTCTCCACCACCACCAGGAGCAGGGCAGCAGGAGCTGCTTCTGTCTCCACCATCACCAGGAGCAGAGCAGCAAGAGCTGCCTCTGCCTCCGCCACCTCCACCAGCAGAGGGTGAATGCCTGCTGGTTCCACATCCACCGTCGTGGGAGGACTGCTTGCCCCTCCCACCTCCACCAGCAGAGGGTGAATGCCTGCTGGTTCCGCCTCCACCGTCGTGGGAGGACTGCTTGCCCCTCCCACCTCCACCAGCAGAGGATGAATGCCTGCTGGTTCTGCCTCAACCGTCGTGGGAGGACTGCTTGCCCCTCCCACCTCCACCAGCAGAGGATGAATACCTGCTGGTTCCGCCTCAGCCGCCGTGGGAGGACTGCTTGCCACTCCCAGCTCCACCAGCAGAGGGTGAATACCTGCTGGTTCCGTCTCAGCCGCTGTGGGAGGACTGCTTTCCCCTCCCACCTCCACCAGCAGAGGGTGAATACCTGCTGGTTCCACATCCACCGTCATGGGAAGGACTGCTCCTGCCCTGCCTCGCACCACCCAGGGATGCCTGCCTCGCATCGCCTGGGGCTGCCTGTTCCACATCGCCTGGGGTCGCCAGGGATCCTGCTTCGCCTGGGGTCGCCAGGGATCCTGCTTCGCCTGGGGTCGCCAGGGATCCTGCTTCGCCTGGGGTCGCCAGGGATCCTGCTTCGCCTGGGGTCGCCAGGGATCCTGCTTTGCCTGGGGTCGCCAGGGATCCTGCTTCGCCTGGGGTCACTACACTGTGGTCGGAGCCCCACGGAGGGGAGCTGCCGGCCATGAAGAAAGGGGGGGAGGTCAGGAGACCAGCTCCCCCAGCCGCACTTTCGCGGCCGGAGATCATGTGGTCAGAGCCCCACGAAGGGGAGCTGCCAGCCATGGAAAAGGGGGGGGAGGTCAGGAGACCAGCTTCCCCAGCCGCACTTTCGCGGCAGGAAATACTGTGGCTGGAGCCCCGTGAAGGGCAGCTGTCAGCCATGAAGAAGGGGGGGGAGGTCAGGAGACCAGCTTCCCCCGCAGCAATTTCGCTGCAGGAGAAAGGGTGGCCAGAGCCCCACGGAGGGGAGCTGTCGGCCATGAAGAAGGGGGGGCAGGTCTGGAGACCACCCCCAAAAATTTTTTGGCCAGAGGAGCTGGCCGGTGCGCGGGCCATTGGAACACTACGGCTGTTTGGGTGGGAGGAGGACATCCCACCGTGGCCGCCACCTTTGGCCCGTTGCTGCCCCTGTTCCTGCGCCGGGACTGCTGACCGGGACTTTGGGGACTAAGGGGGGAGGTGGCCGAAAAGGCCATGTGTGCTGCGCACAAGGGGGGGCATGTGTGGCGGAGTGTCCCGCCCCTATTTATTATTATTTGTATTTTTGTTTGCGGCGCGGGTAAAAGCGCCGCGTCTTTTGTTATTATATTTAAAAACCCCGTGAGGATGCATGGCTGATCAGCTACTGATTATTTAACTAGCTGACAGTCATGCATCCTTACCAAACGCGTGCAGACTCTGGCCGAGGGATAATAAGATAATTACCAACTAGTTAATCCCTCGGCCAGAGTATATAAACCAGCAGCACTCTGCACTCGGGGTTGAGAGTGTAGAGGAGAGTACGGGAGAACGGAGAGAGAAAATAACATTTAAAAAAACAATTGCTAAAACGTGCTGGATTAGCCAGCACGACACTTACTTGTTTGTTTGTTTATTCGTTTGGCCCTCGCGCCTTTTTGTTTTGTGTTTTTGTTTAATATTTTGTTTTGTTTATTAAATACGCTGAGTGCACTAACACTCAGCTTCAACTGCCCATCCACTGTTTGGTTTGAGTTACTTCCTGGTCCGTGACGTCATCCACATCACCACTGCGAGCCAGCCTGCCACAACACCCCAAACACTTTACAGTACATAAGCAAACCCCTGTGTCTGTAACACCTACGCTGAAAAACCTCTGTCTCTATTGAATCTAACTGAACACTGCAACAGAACAGGGGGGTAAAACACATGCTGACGTATTTACTTGATTAAGCCAGATGGTATTGCAAGCACAACATTCCTGAAACACACATGCAGCACCTGCAGCGAGAGACACTGAGAGCTTCTTCCTTACCTTCTCGGTGATGTCGTTCTCACAGGAATCAATGCTGTCTCTGAACAGATCCTCTGTGCTGCCATTGCTGCTGCTGAAGTTGCTGTTGTGAAACAGTTGCCTGTGAGAAAGTGAAACGCACACACATTTAGCAAGTCAGCAGATCAGGAAGGTTCCCGTCCCATAACTGTGTGATGAACATCGCTGAGCAGGGGGGTGAATGCGAACAGCCAGTGTGGCTGCTTTGATCTCTCTGCTTGGTTATGATAGGAGTGCGTTGGAGAGCTCACAATATATTCTCTTTGCAGATGTTTGTCTTTGTAGCCTTCAGCTCAGTTTGTGCTACAGTGCAATGTTTATTGCATCATTAAAAGAATCAAAAATACTGCAGATGTTCCAAAAGCAAGATATATATTATATATATGGTAGCAGAGCGGGGAGGGGGTTCAAATCCTCCCTGTCAAACACACATGCAAAGTATAGCTGCCTATACTTGTTTCTGTGGGGAATAAAAACCCACAGAGCATTCATTCAAGACTGCTGAGAGAAGGACGCAGGAAGGTGTGTGCCCTGTTTCTGAACAGTACTGGGTGTTAAACTGTGTGTTTGTCTACAGGTAAACAGCTTAGCTGTGTGGTGTGTTAGTTCGGGTGATCCTGGCGGTTTAGTTAGTGCTATGAAGGAGCTAGGTTTTTATTTGGTTTTTGTTTATTTTTGTATTATTACAAGTGCGTGTAAAAGTGCTTAAAACTAAGCTCCTGTGTTGGGTCAAGTTTTAAAAGGGTCAATGAGCTGCAGACTCATAAGTCAACCCACAGCTAGCACAAAACAGATTTGTTAAGTGAAACCTGGTTCTTTAGCCAATCCATTTGTGTGCCCCAGACTCTCTCACAACTTCTACATTTAAGAGTTTGCTTGTTTCACGGTTTGAGGAGTTACACTTTTATTTCCTAAAAACACATGCAAGTTCTGGTCCGGTGGGGTTATTTGTATATCTGTGCACATCATCATGTATGCCATTGGGCATAACCTTTTACAAAACAAGAGGTCTTGTTAGTTACTTACCGTCCAAAGGCAGTGCTTGTTATTTTCCTGTTGGGACTGTGAAAAAGGAAAAGAAAAAAGTATGTGAGTACCCTAACTGAGGCACATCAATAAAACCTAAAAGATTCATGTGTTTTTAAGTTTTCTAGTTGTACAGGAAAATAAACTATCCTGAAACAACATCATTGAGCAGAGATGTGCTTTCTGGAGGAAGGGGGCGATGCACGACAATCGACTGCACCAGCTGACCAGACGTCTGACCTGGCAAACGTTTTTTGCTTCACATGCATTATCGCTTCGATTTTCTATTCGATTTTAGAATTATATAACACACACATTTAACGTGTCCTTGTCCAACATTTTGATTGGATTGCACCAAGTTAGAGTACCCCACGTCCACTGTTTGTGATGCATGAATGTATCTATATTTTAAAATGTTTGATTTTCCCCAATTAGGCCTGCTATCTCCACTTTCCATGATCAATGCATTTTTCTCCTCTGTACACAAGACCATGTACAAAGAAACATCTTAGAAGCTACAGGCAGTGTTGCAAAAAAAAAAAAACAGTGGGAGACCTGAGACTTTGATCACTGCCGGACCGTAGCATTGTCTGACTCCCAGCATTCAAAGCACTCTTCTGTGTACAAGCACTAAATGGATTAAATATATAAACAGGCGGGCAGCGCGGTACAGGCT
The DNA here is from genome assembly GCF_902713425.1 of Acipenser ruthenus. Classification (NCBI taxonomy): domain Eukaryota; kingdom Metazoa; phylum Chordata; class Actinopteri; order Acipenseriformes; family Acipenseridae; genus Acipenser; species Acipenser ruthenus. Next base: position 1,625,632 of record NC_081207.1, read on the forward strand.
GGGGCACTTCCAGAGCTTCTCTTAGCAGTGCCTTTAATGATTAAAAGGATTCTTCAGCGCTGTAAAATGTTTATAAGCTGAAAAGTGGGGCATCTTGCGCTCCCAGCCTCTACCCTGTTACACAATCACTATCAACCTGATACCTCTTTGTTCCCTAGTCAGGTCGAGAAATCTAATGAACTCTTTGTCAGGTAGAGACATCACTGAATTGATACAATACTTTTCTCTGTGCTCAGCTTAACTCCCTCTCTGCTGCACTCAGACACAGCTCTGTGTAGCTCTGTTCCAGCCTGCCTTGTTCATGCACTCCAAGGGAAATCACTTAAACATAGCCCTGGGTCTTGCTTCTAAGCCCCGGGGCTCTGTTTGATCAGCCGGTTTTAGAAGATGCAGCAGAATTTAAGATAAAGGAGTCTTGCACTCTAAACCCTTCATCAAATCCCCAATACCATCCAAGATCGAATGAATGATCTGTAGAATGTGGCTCCTCTTTCTCTCACAGATTGCTACAGCTCAGAACTTTTTTTTTTTTTTTTTAATTAGGTACCATCACAGTTAGTGTGCACTGAAACTGCAGTTTGAATGTTATAGAGATCTGAAATTGCCTTTATTGTTAATTTCCAGTGCAATCGATACTAAATTGTATTTCTTGAACGAAACAGTAATAACATTTAAAACACCTGAGACAGATCAGGACTGTTTTAAAAATACCACTGGGATGCCTTCACAGTAGCAGTGCATCATCAGATCACAATAATACCAGCAATGACAGCACAATGGATTTGGAACATTCCAGGTGCCTATATTTAGACAGGCATTAGGGTAGTATTTTTCACTGTGTCATTACAGATAATAATTTTGTTCAAGGCTTGGCAACCGAAAGCATCTCCACAAAAAGCCTGCTAACCTTTAGAAAACCCCAACTACAGAGGCCAGTCATGCTGTCAACTTTGATTCAGTAGCGTGCGAGCGATGCACATTTTTTTGTGCTGCTTATCAGTTTTCTATATCCCTTTGCATTTTTACATCAAAGGCAAATCCTTTCCTGTATTTGCACAGTAATGTTGTAGTTTTGCCATGCTTTTCACATGATTATCCTTTGCATTTACATAGTTTGCCAAGATTTTTTTAATATACTTTACAGTGCTTACCTATGCTTTACCATGCTTTCACTATGCTTTATTACACTTTGCTATGCTTTTAGCATGGGAAACTTTTCATAAAATTATATTATGCTTTGAACCACAAGACATTTAATTTGCTAAAGCATCTTTTGAAAACCTCATACTTGAGACCTACCGAATGTAGACAACTGAAGTACATGGCAGGTAAGATGTATGGGATTAAATTGTTAGCTACAATCAATGTAATAAAAGCCCACTCCCTACCTTCCATTAGATTCAGGCTTTTTAACTCTGATTTGGGCGGATTCCCACAATAAGGACACAGGATTAGAGATTACCCTGCCTGGGACGGCCCGAACAACACACACAACCTTCTTGAAGAATCCAGGGAACTGACGGATTCAAAGGAAGTAGATAACACATGGTCCTCAGTATGACATGCACAGACCTGCAGCCTGCTCAGTACCTGTTGGCTTTCAAGTTCTTCAGCCTGGCCTCCAGGTCATTGAGAAGGTTGATTTTCTTGCAGCACTGGGAGCAGTACACATCCAGCATGTCATTATTGTAGACGTGCCTCGTCTTCCTGGGGGTTTGACCGGCACTGTGGAAAAACACAAAAAAGCCACTGCATTATGTGAAGCCGTAGAGGTGCAGGGATTTAAAGTTAATCATACTTTGCCCTACTCTTAAGCTGCTTTGGTATCTCTTTCACTGTGCCTTCCTCCCTTAGTTCAAGCTGCTCATTTCCATTAACGTTTGCACCTTTACCTCTCTGCCTGTCCCACAGCAAAGACACTGGCTGATGCAGCACGTGTAAAGTAAGCGGAGCTGAACATGAAAAGGATGTTGGGGGCTCTAATAAGGGTGGATGAAAATGAAGTAATACAAAATATGGAGTCTAAAAACCTTAGGAACCTTTTAATACCAGTAACATAGAGTGCATCCACATGACAACAACCAGGTGGAGCAGCGTTTGAGATCTCTGAAGGAATTCTAACACTGAGGATCAGCTCAGGTTAACTGCTTCACCAGACCTTGCATTAAAATGCATGCACTGCATCTTTATATGTCATCTATGCGGAGAAAGGTTTGTTCGGTAAAACTAGTCAGTCAACTCTTTAATGAAATGAACTCCTCCCAAAGGGACTGTATGCATAATATGGGCTCCTTAAGGGTGTAAATGTTAGACGATATTAGCAGTGCTGTCAGGTAATTAGCTCTCCCTTCATTTGCATTATGACCTGGACAACTTTCTTATTAAGCATCCCCCCTCCCCATTGTTAAGTTATAATTGGAGCCATTAGTCCAGTTATCTTGGCATGTAAGTGAGCAGGAAAAGAGCAGAAGTTTAGTAAGAGTATCCGATGCCAATCTTAAAGGATTTTTTAAAAGCAGTACCCCTTAAATTTTTACCACAGTAAATCTGCATGGTATTGTTGGAGTTTTCCCCCCTGATTATATTATGCATTTACCAGGGTTTGCCATGTTTTCTTTATATGCTTTACCATACCCCTCAGTGCTTTATTAAACTTTTCTACGCTTTTGCTATGGTCAAGGAGACTGTTGATGCAAACAGGGGCTTGTTAAGTGAGCAGCTTGGCGAGATGAGCAGCAGCTTCATAACTCTTGCTCTTTCTGCTTCAGGTTTTGAGCAGAGGGAATAAGATACACATCATCCTTAGCACTCTCTGATTACTTCAGGCTAGGAATATTCAGTCCAGTCTCTGCAATCTGCTAGATGTATCCAGGAGGTCAAGCAGTTCTCCTCATTGCAGCAGCTGGATTTCAAAATAATACAAGAAAATAAAAAAAAAACCCTGCTATAGTCAAAACTTCAAAACTTTTTGAGATGTACACCTGCGGCAAACTGCGGATCTAGGGGACTGGAAGCGAAGAGGCTGATTCCACTGGCCGATTGCTTTCCGATAGACTGCTGTATTTAATTATGTTTGCAATACAATTGCCCAGCAGCTGTGGAGTAAACTCCAGAGCGCTGAGATCAGAGATCACTGTGGGGTCCTGCAGGAGAGGAGTTGACTAGACTGCCTTCAGCAGAACAGATCCATCGAGACCTGGAGAAGCCTCCGAGTCGGGTAAGCTGCCTTCCCCTCCACGCTCCGCAGGGACCCCTCTCTTCTGACAGAAACACCAGCAGCAAACATCTTCTGTATTGCCCCTTGATGTTTTCAACTTGTTATTCCTTCACTATTTAAAAAGGTATGTTTGTTGCTTTTCTAAGCCTTTTCCAACCAAGGCAGAAACACTGGAGTCACCCAAAAATCAGGGACCCTGATGAACTAAATACAATGCAATTCAAACCGATATAACATCATATCATGCCAGGGTATCCCCAGGCACTTTCCAGAAATACAGATATCTTCTAGGCCAGCAGAGAAAATGAGTAACTTTGCAAAATAGCTACTACAAGTGTAAATACTCTGGGGCAGGCTGGGAGTCTGTAAGGGACTCTCTAGACTCACCTGGAGGACACGGAGGAGCCAAGGTCAGAGAAGCCGTTGGTTCTGGTTTCGTCGTCAGGGCAGGGACTGCTGGGAGTGTAGTCCACATCCTCCCCCTCCCCGTAGTCCTCGAACTGCTCCTCGTTGCTGATGAGCGAGGCGGTGGAGCGCGTGGACAGGTCCGACGCAGCCGAGGGGTTGTGTGGAATAGACCTGCGACACCAGACAGACTCGTAGGTAACACTTGACACGAAGTGTCTCCACGATCCAGAGCCTGAACCAATCAAACCTCCATCCAGACCCTGAACCAATCAAACCTCCATCCAGACCCTGAACCAATCAAACCTCCATCCAGACCCTGAACCAATCAAACCTCCATCCAGACCCTGAACCAATCAAACCTCCATCCAGACCCTGAACCAATCAAACCTCCATCCAGACCCTGAACCAATCAAACCTCCATCCAGACCCTGAACCAATCAAACCTCCATCCGACCCTGAACCAATCAAACCTCCATCCAGACCCTGAACCAATCAAACCTCCATCCAGACCCTGAACCAAACCTCCATCCAGACCCTGAACCAATCAAACCTCCATCCAGACCCTGAACCAATCAAACCTCCATCCAGACCCTGAACCAATCAAACCTCCATCCAGACCCTGAACCAATCAAACCTCCATCCAGACCCTGAACCAATCAAACCTCCATCCAGACCCTGAACCAATCAAACCTCCATCCGACCCTGAACCAATCAAACCTCCATCCCGACCCTGAACCAACCAAACCTCCATCCAGACCCTGAACCAAACCTCCATCCAGACCCTGAACCAATCAAACCTCCATCCCGACCCTGAACCAATCAAACCTCCATCCCGACCCTGAACCAATCAAACCTCCATCCAGACCCTGAACCAATCAAACCTCCATCCAGACCCTGAACCAATCAAACCTCCATCCAGACCCTGAACCAATCAAACCTCCATCCAGACCCTGAACCAATCAAACCTCCATCCAGACCCTGAACCAATCAAACCTCCATCCCGACCCTGAACCAATCAAACCTCCATCCCGACCCTGAACCAATCAAACCTCCATCCAGACCCTGAACCAATCAAACCTCCATCCAGACCCTGCAGTAGTTCCTCATCTCATTGTTCCTGTTAAACCTAGAGTGGAATGACCCTTTTTGATTGATTGGACACCCCTGACCTAGATGAAGTGAGAATGCCCGGCCCAGCTGTAACCACGTTGTTGAACTCACTTGTCTGTGGGAAGGAAGAGCCCCCCCAGCCCCTCCTCCTTGTCATCTCCCCTGCACAGGTCGGAAGCCTCGGAGCTGTGCATGCTCCCGATGGCGCTGTCCATGTCCGACTCGCGGTGGCCGTCTCGCTGGGGCAGCGTCATGCCGTCCTCATCAGGGGGGAAGATCTCGCACTCTCCGTACGCTCGATCACACACCACGTAGGGGCGTCCCAGCACCTCCTCCCCTCGCTGCGGAAACACGGGAGAACAAACAAGAACCGGATTATCTCCGGAATTGATTTACTGCACCCAAGCAAGGTGCTGAACTCAACAGATTCACAGAGGGTAGGATGAGAGGCATACATGGAAGCTGAGTAAATAAGTTTAGAACAACACTGTAACGCTGTAGTCAGGAGCCATGGTTATAAGATGCTGCTGTGTGTGTTCTACCTTATAACTGATATGAAAGTGTTTCTGCATGATCTCCGTTGGGAACAGCCCCCTCTAAAAACAAGACTATAAAATAACATTACCACTAATTTAAAGAATGATGTCAAGCCCGCAGTACAGTATCACCATTTAACTTTAGTCTTAATTAACAGGAGTGTGTGTTTCTTCAGTTTTTTGCGCATGGGATGGGATGAGCACTGTGGACCTCCTAGCGTTTAGGAACCTTTATTGACTTATTAATGGACACCATTTCCACTAGCCTTAACCCCCTCCTTGTCTCAGCGTTTAACACACTGCAGAAGAGACCACGTGGTAAAGAAAGCCTGCACATAAAGTTTCTGAATCACTGTGACATTTTTTTTCTTTTTATAGTTTTCCCTTCCCACGCAATCCATATGTAAAGTGGGCATAGAGATTTTAAATTACATTTCCATAGTAACGCAAATGCAAAGCGCACAATGTTAGTGGAGAAACTCAAGGATTGTCCGGGTGCTGCATTGCAGGTAGCTAAACTGGTTACAGCAGCATGGAGGCAGCACACATGGACGAGGCCATACAGTAACGATGCAGGGGATTAAATGATTCAATTAGTATGACCACTGAGGTCTGTTTAATTCAATTTAACAATAACCTGGACAGGAAGGGCCAAGGATGTCTCCTTGTGGTCTCTTGGGTATCACACTGCCTTCAGAGATCATTGTTTATGACTCCCATTGCATAACAGATCCATTCCACCTATTTAGTGTGATTCGAAGTGCTGAGACACGACACGCAGGCTACAGATTTGTAGCACAGGCTTCAAATGATTACCCTATCCACACTACTTAAATATTGGGCAATCAACACCCGTTAAAGACGTCCTTCATTCACAATCATGTTTTCAAAACGCTCATTATTTTAGTGTGAATAAGTCTGAAAACCTGCAATGGCTCAAACTGCAGCTCAACTTGATCTCTAAACCTGCCCTGGTTTGCAATGCATGGGCACAGTTAATGGGGCCACAGTGCTTTATATGTGATTAACTCCACTGTTTGTTATGTAAACCAATGAGCTTCTGTTTGATACACAACAGAAAAAACCCGTCCGCCCAAATCTCTTCTGCAGTGACATCCTGAAACCGAATTCCGTCACTGAATACTGCATGCTCTCTCCAAGCGTTCTCAGGCTCTTTGGTTTTGGTTTACAATGTGATCAGGTTTATATAAGACACTCGAGTGCTTGTAAACAATACCAGCACCGCTCTCTGGGCTGGTGACAATGCTGCCCTTCAGGGTAACAGCCCACTGAAATCCAGCTCGCCATTACACCAGCCTGGTCTAGAATGAAGGTTCTTCCTACATGCACATTTGGTTCCTCCTCCAACCCTCCCCCCGTGTGGGATGTCCCAGGTACCACTTGTGTTTCAAAGGTCTTCCAATAAAAGAATGAATTGACATCAGGGGTCAAGCAACTGCCCCTCGATCCCTTGGAATGCCCCAGCTCTCCAAGGCAGCTTCAGTAAGATGAGGCACTCATCTAAGATGGCTCATAAACCTAAACTAGCTGTGCAGTATAGAGTTACTAATGATACCTTCTTCATAGGATCAGCTTGGGATAAAAGGCTCCCATTTAACCACAATAGCAAAGATACCACTGCTTAGTGTGTTCTGCATCAGTAATTACCAGCATTAATTGCAGGACAGAACTGCACAGCGTTTATTGCAGTCAGTTACTGAGTCACAAAGTAATGCATTTCAAGGTCTCTCAAGCATGCTCAAGTTGTTGGATTCCTATTTTGTACGTGGCTTTTTGTTCTTTTTAAAGTAAATTACAAACAGGAGCAACTGCTTGAAGATATAGCACTTTGATCCCTAACACCCATATTAAAATTCATCGCTGTTGTAGAACTGCAAACAACGGGCATTCTAGAAGCGGAATCTGGAATCTAAAGAGTTGATTATTCAAAAAAAAAAAAAAAAAAGGTGCAAAGTGTATGCTGGACCAGTGTGACAGGACAGAACGACAAATTGAAATAGACACTAAAATAAGTAAAAAAAAAAACATTCTCCAGGCTCTTAAAATCTGCTAGGAAGGAGCTCCTCAAAAGTGCATGGCCCCTTCATTCATACCTTTCTCCTATTGAGAGAGAGCAAGGCGGATCACTATCTAAGCAATTCTATGCATAGCCATGTGGCTCTTCTTTGAACTTATCTGTTTCTCTGTCATGGCCAATTCCTTCACTGTCCTTCAGCTGATCTCAGAATAGTACTTTCAAAATACCAAACCCACTGACTCACGCTTGACTCACGCAGTACTCCCAGCGTTTTCAAAAATTTTACAAAAATAAAGACCAGCGCGATCCTGTTTTGATGTTCAGCTGTTTGCACAACGGCAGCATCGTGGCAGAAATAGGAAGAGAAACCTCTCATTAAAACCACGGGCATGTTTTATTTCTGATAATAAAACAAAGGGGAGATGGATTTATTGCACAACAAAAAGGAAGATAACGGGAGCGACAAGACAGCTGAGATGGAAAGCGTTGACTAGACGCGGCTCCCAGCACAGAAGAGGCGATAAATCCGGGTCTTTGTCAAGAGACCCTCTTAGTATTCTGCAGGAGCAGAAGACCACCCACACAGCAGCCAAGTCTCAATACTGAGCTCCAGACCTAGCTCCTTCTGCACCCTTCACATTTCAGTTATATACTAAATGCCAACCACTGTATAAAACTCTTAACAGTGCATAATACAGCCATTGCAAGGTCTCACTGGCAGTGTGGGGCTCATCCACTGCTTGCTGTAAAACCATTTTATAGCAGTCAGATTTTAGTAGATTTTTTTAAATACTTTTATGTCCTTCTCAATGACACCGCAGGGACAAAAACTCCAGTTGCATAGCAGTTTGATCCATTCCTGGTTTGACAATGAATTTAATAAGACACTCCTGAGCTTGTTACCAATACACTGTGACTAACGAGGCTCGTATTAAAATCTGGAATGAGTGAAACTGCTATGCAATAGGAGTCTGACTTCCCTGTACTGGAGAATCATTTAGATCTCAACAGCCACTGTTCAGTGCACAGTATTTCCACTGTATACTAAGCTGTAATAGTTAGCACTAAAAACGCTTACTTGCTGTACTCTGAAGTTTAGGTGCTTCTGTACTTTCCTGTTTGCTTGGCAAGACAGTGGGAAAAAACTGGTTGCTATGGAGACAATCTCCCCGGAAAGAAAGTGCTGCTGTTTGAAGGGAGGGCTCTGGCTCCTGGAATAGGTTTTTATTACAGTTCTCTTCGACACCGAGCTGCTGCTGCAGCTATAATCATGAACGGCTTCAGATTTGCCCTCTTTTCTATTTCTGAACAAACAAACGGCAGACGCGCAATTGAAACTACAGAAACAGCATTGACAGACATCATGCAGCAATCTATAGGGGTTTAAAGCACAGTTTGTTCTGCTCACGGAGGACCTGAAACACGCAGTCGGATAATACGCGGAAACAAATCAGTACAAATTCCTTGACCAAAGTTTTGCCTTAATGACTTTATCCATAAACGTAGTATTATTATTATTTCTTAGCAGACGTCCTTATCCAGGGCGACTTACAATTGTTACAAGATATCACATTATTTTTACATACAATTACCCATTTATACAGTTGGGTTTTTTACTGGAGCAATCTAGGTAAAGTACCTTGCTCAAGGATACAGCAGCAGTGTCCCCCACCTGGGATTGAACCCACGACCCTCCGGTCAAGAGTCCAGAGCCCTAACCACTACTCCACACTGCTGTATTTTCTACATGATTTCAGCTACCATTACATCTAATTCACTAATTATAATTCACTATTTATTAGGTTCATTCACGGTTAGGCAGGCATGTTGACAGTAAATTGTACAAATCCTAGATTTTACGTCATTAATTGATCGTTTCAATATTTTTTTGAAGAGTAAGTCACTGTATTAATTTGTATTAGTTTATATTTCAAGTTGTAACCTGCAGTCTACAGTCACACCATGTTAACCCTGAATCCGGACGCAGCCCGCAATACTGGCAGCATCACAACAGTGTTTCAGCACATTTACACCCCCCAGAACCTGATCACTGCAGCCTGTTAGCATCATTTATGAGACTTGAAACTCAGACTAGCCCTGCACCCAGTCACGGCTTTCACAATTTGCCTTGTTTAGGTATATCATTAATAAATGACCAGGTTGTAGGAGTTTGAAGAATCTGGCCATTTGTAAACATGCTCTGAATCAACTGATCACAGCATGACTAAGTCACACCTGAGCCCATTGTGAAAGCCTGCCTTATGCAATGGTAACCTCTCCCTGTGACGTAAGCTGCAAACATACACAGAGCAGGGAGTGTTAATAATGCCTGCCCCTCCAGCAGCAGCTCTGGATGCACAAGGGCAGAAAGCATCCTGCTACCTTTGCCAGACATCTCTGTGGTTAAGAATAGGTATGTGGCTTTCAATACAGCAAGGGGACAGGTCCAGGTACAGTAACTTCTACTCTGAAGATACTGAAGGTTTCAGGACACTGCTTCACACATGCATTGCTCTTGCATTTCAGACAAGAACAGAGCCATTGACAAGCCTTGAAAGGTCAGGCTGATTTTGCATTTTCGTTTGGCTGTGCAGAGTGCATTTCAATAAAGTAAAGCAAACGCAACGCCCAGGTAGATAAACAACATGCAGAATAAAGCACACACAGATATGTGACTGATCAGAAAGACACATATTACCATACCGTACTTCTGTATGGCTTTTTAAAAAAGCTGTTTATTTTTGCAGCGTGTTTATTCATGGCTACATGCTTTTAGTGATAAAACATTCACATTTTAAGAGAGGACATCGCAAATTGCTTCAGCTATATAGGAAAATCAGCCCTCTTAAACCACAAGGACAGTCGTGCATCAGAACAGCCTGGTGAAGTCTGCTCTTTAACAGGTGCATATTCTGCTGAAATTCAATTTGAGGGTCTGACTGGGGGCTCCCGAGCTGCAGGTCAACAGAGCAACGTATGAAAAAGAAAATCAAACAACACCAGCCATCAGGTCTCAGTCCCAATGCTTGCCTGGGAACCTCTTTCCACTACAGCCCTGACTCACATGGAGGAGGCGTCTGCAAATCTTCACCTGAATCCTTCATATCAAAACCGCATGATTGAACAGCAGCTTTCTGCAGAAAATTCAATTTGCACAGAATAATTAAATACTGTGTCGTAAGTGTATTCAGGAGTTTTTTTTTACTTGATATCCACCTTCAGTAACTATTTAAGTGTCTATAACTGCACTGTCATTACGCCGGTGTAATTAAAAACTGACAAATATTTATTTGTAATTAAGCATGCTGTTGTATGTGAACTACCCACACATATGTGTAACTACTGTGTTATTGCAGTGTAATCAGAGACACTTGATGTCAAGGACTGTAGGGCTGTGTATTGAGTATACAAGTTGGATTATAATAAGCAGTATTGATACAGAAACCTCGCCCCTTCGAATATCAGGAATCGCACAGACGAGTAAGGTAAAGCTTTTCATATCATCTGGCATCTTAAATACAGCATAGCTCCCTTGGGGATCTGCATGGCTTCCATATATAATTCATAACCAAGGCGGCACTAATCTCTCAGACAGGATTTCAAGGAACTTATTACTGTAATGAGGTGCCCCAGTAAGCAGGAGTGCTTCAATCCAGCCCACCGTGAAATCTAAAATAATACATGAGAAGAACTGCCGAGAGCTCAAAGCCATCATCTCATGCCGCAGTGGCTGATGGGACGAACTGTCAATTCACTTAGAGAGACTCTTCCACCCTGGGGACATCCGGGGGAGCGGGACAAGGCTAGAGGATGGGATCCAGGGTCTGTGCCTGTACAGTGAGCTGCTGCTGCTGTGCTGTGCTGTTCAGGGACAAAGACAAGCTCTTCCTTTGAGGCAGCTCATTAAGACAGATGTGCCATTGTCAATGGCAAACCCCCCCCACCCTAAAAGGCTATTAACAAACACTATTAACACACTGTAACAGGACAGGGAGGGGGTTAAAATCCTCCCTGCCAAACACACGTGCAAATGTGTGTTATTGCAAATTTGTTATTGTGTTACTTTTTTTATTGTTTTGGCAGTTGGCCCGGCCAATTGTAAATTGGTGCCAGCTGCCTATATCTGTTTCTTTGGGGAATATAAACCCCACAGCCAAATCACTGGAGACAGCTGAGGAGAAGGACGCAGGGAGGTGTGTGCCCTGTTTCTGAGCAGTACTGGGTGTAAATCTGTGTGTTTGTCTACTGGCAAACAGCTTAGCTGTGCGGTGTGTTAGTTCAGGTGATCCTGGCGGTTTAGTTAGTGCTCGTTATTAAAAGTGTGTGTCAGCGGTAAACTCCCAAGTTTTGTGTGCTGGGTCTCATTTTAAAGGGCAAACGAACAGTGGTGAGAACACGTTAAAATCAACACAAGTGAAGACCGAAATAATTGATTTGCTTTTTCAATTTCAGGGCTTACGGTAATGGAGCTTTGCAAAGCTGACAGTTCGAGAATTCACAAACTCTGCTAATTCTTGGTTAGACCACGTTGGTGGTGAATTGTACATGCCCTTTACCTCACTGTGGAAGGACTTCACACACAGACAGCCTTCAATATTTCACCATTTGTATGTCAAGATAATGAAATAACCAGGGAGCACTCTAATATTTGTTACAGACATTCTGGGAACTGTTGTTGAAATGCATGCCGGTCTGCCAGCTTCCAGCCATGTTCCAGTGCCGTTTCTATTGCTGTGGCCCTACATGCAAGGACTGACGCAATCTCAAACAAGCACTTCATGAATCCCTGTTAGGTGTTTATTAAGGTGCCGACAGGTTTTTTAACACGTATTACCATTGTGCACATGGTTCTGCTTGCTCTGCCTGTGTGATCTGTAACATTAAGCAAGAGTGTGCTTGTCCCATGATGACAGCTGTACAAGAGGCATCTGTAAGGTTCGATTTCTGTCGTTTTTCTATAATGCTGCTCTCAACAAATCACCTGCTTATTTGCTTTCATGGGATGGTTGAGCATTTTAATATATCCTGCAAATGAATTGCCTTGATACATTATTTAGTAGACTGGGAGCTCTGGAATGTTCAGTCAGCAAACAATATTTCAACGACATGGAGACCGCGGGGACTCGTAACAGCTTCTGTTTTAGAGACCCGGGACACCCTGAGCTTGTGGGTCAAAAGGTCACATTGTTCTTAATCTGTATTGTTACTTTGTGTTCCAAACATGGTGTTGCATGCTGTTTAAAAAGTAGCTGAAGGCTGAACTAGTGGACCAGCTAATAAAAAAAACAAAACAAAAAAAAACAACTTACTTGCGCATTACATACTGGACAATACAGGAGTAACAGTTTTTATTGATTTTTTTTTTTTTTAGGGGAATTAGTCCAAATTCAACCATAGATTGTGAAGTTCAAATTCCAAGACCGAGGACAAACAATTAAAATGCTATCGCGTGACATAAGCTGCATGTCAGCAGCTTATTTTTGAAACATAAGTCAAAAGCTGTATATTTTTTGTAAATAAATTAGGGAAGCAGAAGTCGATCTCTTGATTAAGCCTGCCGGTATCACAGTCTTCACTTTCCTTGTTTTTGTTCGAAGAATTTCCAAAATACTGAAGACAATGGTAGCAGTTCTCCAGTAATGCTATCAGTTACTATAAGATGAACTCTGCACTCAGACACTTCTGTGCTATACGGTACAATAGCAGCAGATAGTGTGTCCATTTCCGGTAGCACAGGCTGTGAAGATATGTTAATGTTATTGATGACCACAAACACAGCACACCTTCTCTTTCATCACAGCTTGTTTTTCTTGCCTCATGGATTAGCTTCCCCTTATTTGAACAAACATGTCCAGTCCAATGTTTGGCATTCCCTCTTCAAAAATATCTTTAAAACTCCACCTTTCACACACCACCACCCTCAAATAATAGCAAACTTATATTATTTAACCACAAGGAATGCCACGTAAAAACCCCAAGATACCCTCCTAAAAGGGAACTTACTTCAGCCACTATGTCCACATTTGGTGCATATCTCTACTTGATCTGTATCGTACACACCACTGCTACCTCCAGTACCTTAAAGCCTGCTGCAGAACGAACAGTAACACATACTTATTCCTCATTCAAGAGCCATTTGGTGGACTACAAGTAGCTGTGTAATGCATTGGGCCATGTATCAAAATACAAACGATACACTACAACAGTACAATATATAATACAAAGAAAGTATCACGATTCATCTAGACACCGTGAGTGCCTGTAAGACTTCCATAACGAATAACTGGTGCCTGACCTTCACACACACACTACTTTTATTTTCTCATGCAAATTCAAGGCACAGGCAGTCAACACAGCATGTTGCATTTGTGTAACTCATCCTTTCACAGCCCTGTAAATCATTGCCACATCTGCTAACCAGTCCTCACTCTGCACTCAGCAATGCATGCAGATCTCCCAATCTCCCTGCACCCAATACAATCAGCTGTTATCATGCATCAGAGCCATACTCAGGGCAGCCTGCACTGTTGGAGGATCCTTTTTTTCCTGAGGATTGTATACCAACATTATCAACAGGACTCACACACACGGGTTTAAACACAAGGTCGTCTAAATGTGCAGTTATTATTTGTCAGACACAAGGCTGGGTGAGTGGGTGCAAGGGAGGTGGCTGCACTGTAAAGCTTTCCCACTTATATTTTAACCCACCAGTTCTGCTACAAAATTAAATATCAAGACTGTAAATCTACGTCTGATTGATTGCCGTTGTAACTATTGTGCACATTAACAAATAATTAGACTAGATTTAGTATTTATACTTAGCTATACATACCATGTTCTATGACAGTGGTTTACAGTGGTTTACAAAACAACAAGGTACTTTAAATGAGGACACATTTGTAGAAATGTGACAACAAATGCAAGATCCTGATTAAAACTCGACATTTTCAGCTAAACGTTCAGGGAAATTCTGTAGCGTTTGATGTGGTTTTTATTTTAAATTTACCAATTAAATGTTGTAAGCTTTACAGCCTTCATGTTTCTGTGCATATAGTTCAGGACAGGTCATGAAATCTCTAATTAGAATTATTACAAAGTGTGGGAATCTGTCGGGTCAAACGAGCGTTGAAATGTGTCCGGGGAAAAAGAGACTTTAATAGAACTTTGCTCTGTTCTTGTTGGCACACAATCATTGAGTTCATTTCTATCTCTTTACAAACAAAGGCAATAGGAATCTGCTGGTGTTATCACACCTGCTTCACGTTGATAGGTTTCCTGTGTAAAGGCATGGTGTGCGAGACACACTTACACACACATGATCAGCAGTTGCCTGGACTCTTGTATGTAAATGAAATGTCACCTTACCCATTGCTAATTAGCGACATTTTAACACCTGCTGGCAGATAAGTAATCCAGTTATTCCTGATTGCAAAACAACCTGAAATAAGATTTGAACCTCGAGCAGACTTTTCCTGATACGTTTTTAGATATAAATTGTACCTTTTAATCATTCTGGGAGTGGCGTGAAATATATATATAGGCATTACTTCCTATAGAAGATATATTTTTAACAGTCAACAAAGTATTTATATATACCGAGAGAGAGAGAGAGAGAGAGAGAGAGAGAGAGAGAGAGAGGGGGGGGTTACTTGCTAAATCTTAATCTTCTGTTGTAATTAAATTTTCCCCTTTTTCAAACTAATTAAAAAAATCAGTTCAAGATCTAATTTAAGGTCCATGTTATTATTATTATTATTATTATTATTATTATTATTATTATTATTATTATTATTATTTTAAATAAATATGTATATTTATTTTTTAAATAACATACAAGCAATCTGATAATACAAACCTATTCTCAAATCTATAACTTTAACATTCACACATGTATAAATCTCAACCCACACCCATACCTTCAATGATAATTATTACATCATTGGAATAGTAGGATAACAAAACTTACAACATTTCTTTACAGTCACTGTAGTGAGCCCACAGTACTAGATATCATCTATCTATTTTTGTAATTCCATCTCATTTTATTGGGGTCATTTAATCTTTTAAAACATGTGTCCAGAGCGACTCAGCTGTTCTGTGCTGGCATTTCAGATTTGCTGAGTGGGAAATAAAGTACGATAATATTGCTGTTAAAATCATGCCTCAGGTTTTTAAATTACATAACAGCTCAGTTGGTTAACAATTAATCCCACTGCCCATGGATTATGATGATTGTAAATGACAGCAGGACCAAAAACACTAAAGAAAACACATGTAAAACTAGCAGAAAAACTCCCCTGGCCGTGGCATACATTTTAAACGCTGCTCAACAGAGAAGTCCCCTCTATTGACTGAACAATGGACTTTGGAAGAGTTACAGCCCTTGTATCTAACAGTTCCCATGTCCCTCACACAGTTAACAGAGAAGCCAGCCTTACCCTGATGTTCAAACTGTGATCACTTTCATCCCCTCCGATAGAAGAGTCTGTATTCTGGGCATCACTCGGGGAAGACATTCACCTTAAGGTATGAAAACTCGATCACCAAACCCCCACCGAAATGCAAAGGAACAAAAAAATAAAAGGAATTTGTATCCAGTAATCCACAGTGAGATACCCTGCCTGCCTGCCTGTTCACGCCTCACAGCACACTGCAGTTCCTCTGGTCTCCACACTCAAACTGACACACTCACACACACACACACACAGAGCTCTACAGTTGTTTAAGAAGAGAGACACTCCCCCCTTTCTGGCGGTTGCTAGGAGACCAGTTTCTCCTGAACCCGCCTCTCGTTGTGATATCACCAGCAGTGCTTGCATTATGCTCTTCTACTCTCCCTGTGCCCTGCTGAACAGGGTCTGTGTGCCGAAACATTCAGGTGGCCGAAGGAGGAGGGGGGGGGCGGAGACAACTACACTGGAACCAAATCCCACCCTTTAAAGTTTAAACCCATACAAAACAGGATAATCCTCCAAATAGCACCAGACAGAACTCCTGTCTCAGCATTCACCATCAATTAACATGTGAGAATACCCCATAGTTCTGGAACCCTTGAAAATCAGACTTATGGGGTTAGGAGTCCGTCAAAAAATACAGTGCTGCTTTAGAACCAACATTCTATCAAAATGTATAGCGGAATTGTAACATTAGCAACATTGGAACATCCAGTCCTGGTCTTTGTTCCAACCATGTTCTGATTTATTAAATCGAATCAATTAACTCCCAGGCCGGGGTCCTACAGCACTTGATGGTTGAATGAGAGCTATTAAACCTGGAACAGAACAGCATTCCAGGAACGGAGCTGCCAAGTCATGATATTGCCTATTACTGTGAGCTAAGCTAAGTCTGCTACTGCTTTCGAAAGGGGGAGAGTTTGTTTTCAAACACGGCAATGAATCGAAACACAACCTGAATGAGGTCACAGCGTTCCTCAGAACAACACTGCAGGACAGACACAATAGAAACTGGGAGCAGTTTGACGCAGTAGATTGTGTCACAGCTCTGGAAAGTTACATCCTAATGAAGACAAGACTCAACCTGCCCCCAGTCTCCCTCTCGAGAGGACTAGTGCAATTCCCCTATTGGTATTCATGCTGGGGGGCGGGAGCCTCTTCTCAGTGTTCCTGTTAATCCTCTTTGCTTTTTCTCCCACAAACAAAAGCAATCTGGAGAAGCAAATGCTTTTTCTTCCCTTTCTGATCGGAACACTGATGCAAAGCTGGAGCAGCCTATCATGGCGTTTCAGAGAGCAATTTTCTCCTTGGCTCACAGTATTACAAAACGCACTGGTCTGTGTTTTAAGGAAGCATATCACAGGTTAAGACACAGACACACAAAGCCACACTATATCAACACAAATGATTCCAATGATTCAGCATCGACTTTGTTTCTTTCGTTTCACATTTTTGTTACCTGGAAGAATATTAACCACTAACTGCAGATCAATATTCCCAAACAATGAGCCGTCTTCTTATATTGTAGTGCAGGCACTGTTGCTTTTGGAAATGGTGCACCTGGGCTGAACACAAAGAAGCTCCTGTTTCAGGAGCAGGTCATTGTGGCTCCTCTGGACAGACACACCCCCTCTCTGAGGGGCTGAGAGTCACTGTGTCGTCGCTGTGCTGAGGAAGCATGGAGCAGGTGAACAACAAAAACATTCATTTCCTTACTACAGGTATAGGATTTAAACAAGACATTGGAGGAGTGTGTGTACCTTGAAACAGTAACTCACCATGACCTAGCGCCATCGGCACATAGACTAGTCTCTTAAGAAACAAAGGAAGGCTACAGCAAATACGAATGCAACGCTCCACCCCATGCAGACGAGCGGGACAGAAGATATAACATAGCAAAACCAATTAAGGGAAATTCCACAAGACTTCCTTTAAGTTGTTGTCCCTGGAACTTATTTTCACTTTGTCCCTTTAGTACCTTTTTGGTAATTTGGTAACTCTTGATATGTTGCATTAATTAAAAAAAAAAAAAAAAAAAAAAAAAAAAAAAAACAGTAAATATGGATACAGTGAACAGCAGACACAATGGAATATAGGCATTGCAAAAGTCATTTTCAAAACAAGAAAATGTTTCCACAGACTTTAAAAACTGGCTGTATAGAAGACATGGCCAGATAACAGATACCAAGGACAACAGTGCCACTGCAACACGACGTACAAGGGACTTTATTAAAGC
This sequence comes from Acipenser ruthenus, assembly GCF_902713425.1. Lineage (NCBI taxonomy): Eukaryota > Metazoa > Chordata > Actinopteri > Acipenseriformes > Acipenseridae > Acipenser > Acipenser ruthenus. The sequence goes on from NC_081207.1 coordinate 1,643,630, forward strand.
AAGCTTATCGAAGACTTTCCTAACCGTGACACTTCACACCAGCATCATGTAATAAAAAAAAAAAATACTAAATTATATGGCAAAAGTCTACCGAAAGCCATAATAGTAGTACAGTATTTCATGTTAGATTTCGAAATGTCAGCAGGTTGCATTCGACTTTATGAAACAAAATTATTTTCTATTGGGTGATGCAAAACTTTTGTCCATAGCTGTATTCTTCAAGTATCCCCAAAATCGAATGCATTTTCAATATATTACACACACATATATATATATATATATATATATATATATATATATATATATATATATATATATATATAGTAAAAGAGGTGCACTCACTCACTCCCTACAGTCTAACTCCTTACAGAGCACTGCCTAGACACATGAACACACAAACTAACTACTGGACAGCTAAGCTGTTTACCGGCAAACATAAACAATAACCCCTGCGGTACAGCTTTGCAAGAGACGCGGTTTACCTTACTTTTGTGACTGCTCGGAACCAGCGTACACTGCCTCCTGCTTCCTTCTACTCAGCAGCCCTGAGCAGACTGACTGCTCGGAACCAGCGTACACTGCCTCCTGCTTCCTTCTACTCAGCAGCCCTGAGCAGACTGACTGCACGGAACCAGCGTACACTGCCTCCTGCTTCCTTCTACTCAGCAGCCCTGAGCAGACTGACTGCTCGGAACCAGCGTACACTGCCTCCTGCTTCCTTCCACTCAGCAGCCCTGAGCAGACTGACTGCTCGGAACCAGCGTACACTGCCTCCTGCTTCCTTCTACTCAGCAGCCCTGAGCAGACTGACTGCACGGAACCAGCGTACACTGCCTCCTGCTTCCTTCTACTCAGCAGCCCTGAGCAGACTGACTGCTCGGAACCAGCGTACACTGCCTCCTGCTTCCTTCCACTCAGCAGCCCTGAGCAGACTGACTGCTCGGAACCAGCGTACACTGCCTCCTGCTTCCTTCCACTCAGCAGCCCTGAGCAGACTGACTGCTCGGAACCAGCGTACACTGCCTCCTGCTTCCTTCTACTCAGCAGCCCTGAGCAGACTGACTGCACGGAACCAGCGTACACTGCCTCCTGCTTCCTTCTACTCAGCAGCCCTGAGCAGACTGACTGCTCAGAACCAGCGTACACTGCCTCCTGCTTCCTTCTACTCAGCAGCCCTGAGCAGACTGACTGCCACCTTTTTATATTAGTCAGCTGGCTTTAATTTACAATAATTGACAGCTGGAAAACAATTACACAATTAACCATAATCCAATTAACAAATAATAATACAATTAACAGGTTTGTGCTTGTGTTTGGTAGGGAGGATTTGACCCCCTCCTGTATATAGTACATCAAGTACTGCCTTTGATCTGGTACTCATATGTGTGATAAATCAAGTATGTAAATACATCATTCATAAGCAAATGAGAGTCCCAGTTTGCAATGAAACACAATGCAGGCCATTGTACTTAAGGAAACCTGGGTGTGCGCAGAGGTTAGCAAAGTGTCAATCAACCACAACTCCACTGACCGACTGTCAGCTGATAAACACATTCTCTAAGCACACAATCCAGCGGTGAGGACCACCAGAGCTCCGACGCGACCACCAGGAGTAACTCACAGCTGAGTGAACTCACCAAACAGGGGGTCAGTAGCTCTTACATTTAACTCTGTTGTATGGAGCCGGTCACCCAATCAGATGCTTTGCTCTGTGGGTATGACCCAGATATACGCCCACACAATAGTCAAGGGAACAGTGCTCCCCTAAATACCTTCCTTTATAATAGTTATGTGTGTGTTTTAGGAAATAACCAAAAGGTCAGTGACTCTCCTCTCAATACATTACAATTCAGTATACAGGTTGTTCCCCTAGTATTTTAAATAAGGAAGTAGCAAATGATGTGGCATTATAAATTGGCATACCGTATTGCTTTCACAATAGACAAAGGATTCCTGAAACAGGTTTAATGTTTCTCCCTCTGACAAACAATACACAATCAAACAGGTAAACTTTCCGGGTTTGCAGCTCGACTACATATTAATATCAAGTTCATATTTCACACGGGGGGTAATTCTCAAAGCCTTTTGAATCCAAAGTGCAACGCAGCACCTTGTGTTCCTGAAAGGAGCGAACGCCACTGACCTCACACAACTTTAACTCAAAGGCTCTTTGGCTGTTAAGTAACATTAAGGGTGTTTTACTCTTTCCTACAGTGAGTTGCCTTTTGCTTTCCTGGTTAAATTATTAATCAGTTAATAAACACACACACACACACCCGTGCACACACACACGCCTGGAGGTGTGGTGACCATTTCAGGCTTACTGAATGTACGATGAAGGTCAGGCTGTAGCACTGTGTCACCGTACATTGGAGCTGCAGAACATAATGAGCTACCATTGTATACAGCACAGTAAAATCTATTCCTCTAGTCCAGAACCCCCAAACATCTACAAATCAGATGCTAAAATAATAATAATAATAATAATAATAATAATAATAATAATAATAATAATAATAATAATCATGGTAGCACTGTACGATGTGAATAGACATGTTATTACATAGTAATATAAACTTTGTAACTATAAATTATATTACACAGTAATTGCAATGTAATCAAACAGCCTCATGAGCAACATGTTGTAATTAGATGGTAACACCATGCCACAGATCATTTTCCATGTAATTATTACATCAGCCATGACCCAGTAAGAGAAGAACCTTGACCTGGTTAGACGTGTGATCTAAATTGCTGCCGATCTAAATTACTGGCGTCAAAGCTTCACAATGGGGTCCCCCGTGTGAGAAGCAGTAGAACTAGCTGCCCATTCCCTTCGTCAGAGCTTCACAATGGGGTTCCCAGTGTGTGTGTTTATGGATTAACTGTAACTGTGCAACACTAAACAGAACTAGATTTAGAAACACCGAAACAAACAAGACAAACTCAACACTGATGACATTGAAAAAAAAAAACCTTCAGCAAAATGCTGTCATTGAATCATTACATACAGTATATTCACAGAAATGCATAGATGTGTACAGACATGTACAGAAGTCTATTGCAAATGAATAGACAGTTTTCTACAATTATTTGCTATTTAGCAGACGCCTTTATCCAAGGTGACTTACTTAGAGACCAGGGTGTGTGAACTATGCATCAGCTGCAGAGTCACTTACAACAACGTCTCACCTGAAAGACGGAGCACAAGGAGGACCACCTGGTTACAAGCCCTTTTCTTAAACCACTGGAAACAGCCTCCTATAAGGTGCATGTTTATTATCAATACCATTATACTGTAAAGAATATTCTACTGCCATATCTAACAGCTCAACAGATTTCTATAGAAAACTTGTTTTTCTATAAGCAGTTGTTCTTTGTATCAGTGTGGACCACAAGACATTTCAGAACTCATCTTCTCCTTTTGGTTTCCTCTTTTTCTACCAGTCATTCTCTAGTATTTTGTCACAACCTGAGTACCAACACTTGACAGGAATTGTCTGTCTCTATGAAAGGCTATTGTAGGAAGCTGCATTATAGTCTGTGAAAAAGTAACAGACTGCTAAGGAGGGCCCTGCGAAGTGGGCAGCTGTCCTGTTAAATAAGAAGCTGAAAATAAGTGGTTTACATTACACTACAAGACCAAGTTACCAGCACTTCGGGAATGGAAGGGGTGAAATGTCTGTAACTCTGAAACTTTATAAAATGTTCACTAATTTAAGAAGAAGAAGAAGAAGAAGAAGAAGAAGAAGAAATAAGCCAGTTGTGTTTAATCGGAAAGTTTTTAAGTGTGCGGATTGTAAATTCAGAAATTTAAATTGTTTCCAATGTAAAACAGCATCATTTATTGAACAGAAACAGACACCTATGGGCTCTCCCTTATAAACGTTTACCATGGTATTTTTCATTTTTACCATGCTCTCCCCATGGTTATACTACTCGTTTACCCTGTATCAAGATGGCAAACTCTCCTGCTTTTAATCACAGAAGAACCAAAAGCTTTCTTTCCGGGAGACGTGACAATGCAAGCAGGCTGGTAAGCTCCTTCTCTGTGTAATCCACAGAGCTGGGCGTGGAATACAAACCCAGAGGATGGCACTGATGCATTGCGACAAGACAAAGGCATTTGTGATCATTCCTTCAAATAACACAGGATTAATCTTCCACGAACACTGGGTGGACTTCCAAAGCAAAGAATGACTTGCAAAGTCCTTTTTTATTTATTTATTTTTTAAAAATACATTCCATTTCTGTCGCAGTTATTGATTTCCACCCCTGCTCCTTATTTGTTCTTTTGTGTTCTTGGTGTGATTGAATGAAGTTTTAACAGCAGAAAGAAGCTCCGGCACAGGGCTCCAAGCAAGGAGAGAAGGGAATATGAATCCTAAAGTGGTTTCAACATTTTAAAAGAAAGGCAGCTGGATCAGGACGGACCCATGTGACGTCTCCACTGCCCGCTGCTCTTTCATCGCAAGACAATCAATGACCTAATTAGGCCTGCCAACAGATCACCCGAGAAAGAGCAAGAGATTGGAGCAGAATAATCTGTGGGGCTCGTCCTGATCTGGAGAGGGGTGGGTGGGAGAGACTGTGAAGCAGCCCAGCCAGGCGTGAGAGAAGGCAGGACTGCAGCGTGCTAACACAACCATCCCACAGCAATGACCCAGACTGAAGAAAGGGGCTTTCAACTCTGCAGACCTGTCGAAAAGTCTAAGAAAGTTAACTTCACTCAGAACTTATTATTTATTATTAGTTTATGCGATACTCCACCAACACTTACACATGTGTCCTTGTGTTGTAATGTCTCTGTAGATGGCAACAATGTTGCTATAGGTGGGATTCAACACTCTTTTAGCAGTTGTGGACTGTTTCATTGAGAAAGCCAACCTATCCTCATGGTACCTTCCCTGTAAGAAAGTGAACAAGTCTTCAGTTAGAGTACCTGCATTTACTGCAAATGCTCAGCCTGGGCAGCACACCCATTGAACCGATTCCAAAACAGATGTAACCACTGCAAAACCTTCAGCATTTCCATAACTCCAGCTGCCTTGCTATAAAACAGCTGATAGCAGGATAAGAGCTGCATCCTATTTGTCTGCAATCAAACCCTGAGAGGCCATGGCCCTTCTGTCCATGGTACTGTAGTTCAGGGTATGGTAACCGTGTCTCCTTCAGCACAAACAGAAACCTGCTCCTAACTGAGACAGCCCCAGGCTCTCCATGCCCTTGGCAGTGCCGGACACTTTCTGACGGGTCAAGCTGTGCTCTGTCCTTAGGGGGTGGCATGACGTATCTGATTGCCCTTCAAATTGCTAGAAATACCCCCGTCATGTACTGGTATAGATTAATAGTTTCCAGCTTTCCTTACCTGTCTCTGGTCACTTGGGGTGGCTATAGTTTTCCACCACACGCCTCAGCGACTGTCAATGTTTGTACTTTACAGCGTCGGATGCTTCTTGTAAAATAGGTCACGTTTTAGACAGTGCGATTCCCCCAGAAAGAGGGTGATAGTTCTGTATCCAAGGGGATAGTGCTGTGAACACGAGCAGTCAGTCTCTTAAGCACATAGGCTGTTCTGAGCCAACAGAACTGAAAATCCTCCAGCAAAAACCACACAAAATCTAAAGCTGCTATAAAACCACTTCCTGCAATCCAGTTACCATTTAGAATTGAAACTAAAAAAACACGCTCTCATCTCCTGCAGAGATAGCAGCTTCTTATCAGCCTTTTTAATTAGTTTACCACAGCAAGCTCCTTAGCTGGGACCCTGCAATAGCAGATGCATTATTAAACAGGAAGAAACATTTGAATACCCTGATAAGCTGGACTTAATTAAAAATGCTGCAAATAACACAGGAAAAACCTCTATGTGATCATGCCTGATTCTGATCACACAACACGCTTGATTCAATAGAGTGGTAGTTATTAGTCAAACAGCGAAGGGGATGCATTTATCATTAAGAAGCTGTAATCAATGTGTAATCAATGAGCATCTAGAAGCTCCCAAACCCCATTGACCATGTTATGGTGGGAGTTTCAAACTTAGCCAACTTTGGAACCACCGAGCATCATTCCAATTCCATTTGGATTTTTAGAGTGTTCAGGAGTGTTAAAGTTCCACACAACCGAAACATTCAACTCCTCACTGCTCTGCCACACAGCCGGCTCCTCTAGTGAATATCTCCTTTGATTTGCAGCGGTGGCGGCGGCGATTCAGCTATTGATCCCCAGCGCTAAATTATACCCTTCAGGTTTTCAGCAGACAGTCTCTTATTAAGATAAAGTAAAACCCAAGCTTGTGAAATTCCTGCCTTTTACAGTCTTAAATGCTATTAACTGATCCTCAAGCCGACAGACTGTCAATTAAGATCCATGATGAAATATGGTGTTAATCTGAGTCTTTTATAGTATCACTGGGTAGGGCCTATATTATTTATTTAAATCTTAAGACCCAAAGTGTTTTTCGAACCCTGCTGAAAACAGTGTAATTTTGAACAACAATACCAAAGCCTGTCACAGATGCACACTGCTGTATTTTTTTATTTTTTTTTAAAGGTCTGTCTGTCTGGGTTTCACAGACACACAATCAGGGGAAGTCACAGAGCTGTGCAGACTTCACAGTGCACTCTTCCTCCTCTCGATGCAATTCAAGCACACAGAGGGAGGGGGCCGCTCACAGACATCCGTTACACTGACATTTCAGATGAAGAGTAAACCTAATCAGGAGCTGCTTGCACCTAACATAGGAGAGTGCCTTCAGGATCCAGTTTATACAGTCTCTGTTTTAGTTGCAATCAGGTCCTAAATTAGTTCAATCGATCCTTAGCAGGTTCAATTTAGGACCTGCTTGGAAATCGACCAGGACCTTAAGAAACAGATCTTAAGAGCCAGACCTGCGCACCACTGCACTGAAACATCATTGCATTCCCATGAACAAGAAACTGAGCTAAAAACATCAGTGGACCACGGCATTACCAGCAATGGTGAGCATCCCTTTGGAATTGAAACTAAATATTGCATAGCTCAGCCGCCCTGGTACAGTTGCAAACCTAGTGCTGCTCTGGTTCCAGTGCCGCACACTACAAGCAGTACTGGTTCAGGCATGTGGGACACCATTAGTATGTTCAAATATGAATATAAGCAGAGCCATTGTAGCCCCACTGCCTTATCATTGAAAATCATTAGATTAGCGCATCTACAAAACTCTCAGAATACTGATTTTTAAAGAATATATAAAGAAAAGTCACCGCAAAGTCTCACTAAATTGAGAGTTGATTATCTGCCAGCTGAGCCGAGACAGGCATATAATGGCTCCTTTGAGCCAGTACTAGTAATGAGAATGCCGTCTCTGAAGAAAACAGCGTGATTAGTGTGATCATAAATCTCTTTAGTGTTTTAGCAATTTAGGAAAACTGCCTTCATGGTGTGGTTCAAAGCCGCTTATCTAAAATCCTTCATGTCAGATCTCATTTCTAATTAGGGTGCTACAGCAATGGACTCACCCTGACTTCTTGGAAAGTGAATTCTTTAAATTAACGGACCATCTGTCTCTGTTCGTTACTGCCCCTAAATAAATACTGTGCATAACAACAGGGGGAAGGATGCTGTTCAAATACTGAACCATTGCAATGCTGCAGAGTAAAAGAAGGTACATTTCAGCTGATAGAATGTTGTATTTTAAGACTTTTATGAAGAGTCCACACATTGGTTTTTGATTTGTAATATTAAAGTGTTCTCAGTGCATCGGTTACTGCTTCTTATTACCTGTCCGATGATGGATTAGGAAATTGGTTGCACCTCTAACGCATACAGAGCAGTGTAATATTTAACACTCCCTGTTTCATATGAGTTCCAGTCACTATGATCAAGCAGAACCAGACCTTGATTAGGGCTGGTAGTTGGCACGCATGCAGTCCATGACATCATTGCAATTTTACTACTAATCAGCACTACTTGAAGAGTGATCCAGAGAGCAGCACATGACTCTGTCTTGCACTGTCAGAACCTCCTGAAGTTTGCATAAGATGCCTTCAGATGCATCCTGACAATGGAAGTAAAAGGATTTTTCAGCAGCAGTCATGGTCCTTAAACTTACAGTAGCTTAAAGTATATATCTGGGGTAAACTTTTCAAGTAAACGCTTAGTGAGCCTAGCCTGGTGTATTGATAACTTCTGAGTGAGACCCTCGCTGCTCCAAGTTACTGAAGATGATTGCTTCCGATTGGCTGCCTTTTCCTCAAGGGAGGTTCTGCAGGGAGTCGTCATGAAGGCTGTGTGACCGCGCCTGGGGTCAGGGGTCAGGGGTCAGGCACATTACTGTGCCTCTGCGAAGGGCCGCCGCATTCACAGCCCCGTCTGTCTGTGTTGATTTTACAGAATGGATTTTACAACACAGAGACGCAACATCTCATACGCGGGTGTCTGGTAATAACTACTGAAAAATCTAGAGACTAATCTTTTTAGGTGTGTGTGCGTCGCACTTAATTTCAATGAATTTTAAGCCATTTCAGCTTTTGTTCTGAATTTAAATGTACCCCAAAACTCCTGCTAAAAGCAAAAAAACTGCTCTGAATTTGTGTAAACATTCTATTATGGGAATACACAAGATGAATCTGCATGGGCAATTAGTGGTAAAAATGATTGTAGGGAATATACTAGCAAAAAAAAAACAAATCAATGAAACCGTGTATTTCAGTGGAAGAGTTTCAGATGTGCTGAGGTTTGTTTTGCCAGGCAGGGTGCTGTCTGACCTAACTATAAAAAAAAAACCCTCAGCAACTGACTGCGCAAGACATCGCTGTACAGAAAGCAGGGCAGTATTGCTTGATCTGCAGAAGTACACCCATCTATCTCATTGACACCCTGGCCACACCACCACTATAAAGCGCAATCGATACTTGTTGCAAACTGGATTGCATTACATTTTAAACGCGCGTTGGTTGCTCATTATTTAGACGGGGTGGATAGTGTATCAGAAAGCAGTGTCAAATAAAAAGCATTTTCACATTACAAATCTAATTGCAGGACTCAAGATAACACTAAGGTATCATATTAGGAATCTCTTATCCTGTAACCTGTCTCTCAGGAAGAGTCCTCACACAATCAGTACCCTGCAGACCACAGACAGTCTGGATTTAGGCTACAGTATCAGTTGAGAGGTTTAATCGTCATTTGACTCATTTGTTTAACTTAACAGATCCTCACAGCTGTATGTAAAGCGTGGTCTAAACCTACGCAATGACGAATGCTGTCGGAGTGCCAGACATATACCTTCTTTATTTCGCTTGCCTTGCTAATTATACTACATTGGTACAATGCATCTCTAAAAATAGCTTTCCAGAAGACACAGAGCTATTTGGGGTCTGCCTGTATCATCAAGCTTTTGTCTTGATTGGCTTATTTCGGTTTTTATGCATTGCCTGTGTGTATTCTGATAGCGTTAGCAGTGGGAGGTTGCAACAAACGGGGGTGTGGGGGGAGGTGATATGTCTTTGTAGAATATATAAATAGACTGCCAGCAGAACAAATGAAGTCACCTAATTTGCATTGCTTTTCCAATCTCTTAGCCTTTGAATTTCACAAGAGGAAAAAGCTTTTACAATTCCAAGTCTTGTATCTTTATCCTCGCTACTAAACCAACCAATAATGCTCCAATCACAACTGGGTAACGCTTTACATGAAGTGTCTCTAATTAATGTGTATTCGCACAGTAGTTACTTTGTAAATACATGTACAATTACAATGTTACAATGCATAGCTAAAATGTACTTCATGTGTAAATCTTTCTGCATGAAATAACCCAAACCTAGCCCTTTTCTGATAAAATCGTGTACTTATATATATGATGCAAAAAAGATAAAGTACATTGTAATACTGTGTGTTTTGTTTGTTTTTGAGCCGGTAAACAGCCTAGCTGTCCGGTAATTAGTTTAGGTTTGTGTTTTAGTTAGTGCTCGAAAAAGAGCTAGGTGTTTATTTTTGTTTTATTTATTTTTGTAAATATTAAAAGTGCACAAAGTGCTAAACCTCCAGTCTGTGTGTCCTGGGTCTATTTAAAAGGGGCAACGAACATGAGAGAGTGCAGCTCGATCGCACTGTGTAACTACTATGTCAAGACACAGTAATTAGAGACACTTAATGTAAAGTGTGACCCACAACTGTACCCTCACTTACATAAATAATGTGCAATCGTTGCATTTTGAAACGGGAGAGGAAAGCTAATCGAATGTGTTGCTTGCACTGGTTTAGGGAGTGTGGACAGGGTATGATATCCTTTAATGCTCATTTGCTCCCAAGTTTTTTTTTTTAGTGCTACTACATGTGACTGAGGGTTTAAAGTCTTGGATGAACAAACACAGGCACTATGGTGACACTACAGTACAGAAGGGAAATCACTGCCCACATCCTCAGACTTTAATAGGAATGTAAACATGTATTACTTCTGAAGAGGTGAAGCTAATTTGCCTATAAATTAAACTAGCCGTGGAGAGGGAAAATCAATAATAAAATGCCTTGTTAATCAAGGGCTAATCAGCTGTCCCGGCACCTAATGCTGACGAGCCAATTTAGAAGATTTAAAACAAGTCGAATCAATGCAGAGAAAGAGCCAAGGGATATTTCACTATGGCAACAAGGCTCTGAGATCCACAGCCAGTCCGTGCAGTGCAGGTCTCTATCAATAGGGCTGCCTGAGGCTCTCCATGCATACTCTCAGGACTCTTTGCACAGAAAGCTAGGCCACGGCACAGGAGGGTGTGGGACAGAGGCTGCCAAGCTCCCTCTTAAAGTTAATTCACCAGTCCACAGATGAAAACAAAAGCAGGCTCGTCAGCCCCGAGAACAACCATCATCACAAATGAATAATTAAACAATTCCCTCCGGGGCACCATTACCATCAGCTGATTAACGCAGCGCTGTTTATCCAAACACAAATGAGACATAACATCACTTTAATACTGGGGAAGCTGGAAATGTTCTTCATTAACCCCTTCATGGGGAGGGATGATTATATTTCTATGATTCTCATTTAATTTGGGGTGGGCTGCAGCTCTGTATAGCTTTTGTGTCCCTGACATGTTTTCTTTGGTAGATGAAAGCTGCATCTCCCTGTTGAAAGTCACATTCAGTCGAGATAGGTAAGACAGTCAGGCGTAGCTGATAGTCGGTGCTCAAACACAGCTATGGGGTTTTTTTTATGTAGCATGTGAAGCTGCAGAAACAGAAGTTTAAAATCAGATTTAAAAGTATTTAAGTTCTGCAAGGACCGCTCCCGATGGCCTGCAGAGATGTATTTAGATGCAGACAGGGGGAGACAGCAGGAGCTGGAAGATCTTAAACAAAGACTTATGGGAAAGCGCTTGCTGTCCAGGGATGCAGGAATGCCTGCAGAAGAGACTGGACGACAACCTCAAATGAATTCAGACTGCCTGAACCCAGTTCCTACAGTGCAGCTAACAGTTTAGTCTGAGGATCTGTTATAAACAATGACTAACGCATCAATAAATGTGTTAAAAAGGATGTTAGATAGACAGCAACATGGTGCACCAACACAGTGCTGTGCATTTATAAGAAACCTTATTAATATTACACGGCACAAAGCATATCACTAGTTGTTTATTTATTTCAGATGCCATTTATGCATCAGTTTCCTTGGATTATGTATTTTGGATACAGGCATTTATAAATTCTATTTTATGAACTAATGCAATCACGGTTTTGCCTCTGAATACATTTCAAGCAGTGTTTGTACGAATATCTGAACATTTGTCCCAGCGGGGATATTCATAAAAGTGTGGGTGGGGAAACTCAACAAGAGAATGGGTCATTCACCAAACCCATGAAGGCCAGCCAATGAGCTGCTCTTGCTGTGCCAGACTGTACAGGACCCATGCATCCATCTAACTCGCTGGCATTGCTTCTTTATTGCTCTCATTCTTCACAGGTGGCTTATCCCTCTGAGGCCTGTTTCCAGTAGGGCGAAATTTACCATTCCTCAATAAATCAAGAGGAATGAAACGCAGCTCTCCCCCGGGACAGCTTCGACAGCTCCACAGGATATGAGCAACTGATTACATGGGGGCCAGCGCTGCCGTCTTATATTCCACAGAGGAGAAAATGCATGTTTCTTACTGGAGAGACAGAGAGAGAGAGAGACTTTGAATCCCTTTATTCTATAAATTAGAATACAATATCAAACTTATAAAGCCATTAAAAAAGAAAAACAATAAATATACTAGTGCAAAATAACATAACAGATCCAACGTCTCTCAGTCCAGTTTCAAAAGTTTCAGTTCAATGGGATCTCAGTCTTTCAGAGAGTGTTTCTCATATGAGCAGAGCAAGCTGCCCCTCCTCACTCACAGCACACCCCCTCCCCAATGTACCAACTCCTCTCAAAACTGTCCAGGTCGTGCACCATTTTAAAATAAGCAAACTCCATCTTGATCCTGGAGACCATCAGGATCCTAAAAATACTGATAAGATTTATAAAACCAGTGGCTAAAATTTAATTTTTTCAGGATTTTAAAATAGCTAATTTCACCTGACCAAGGACAAAATTAACCAATGAGCATCTATCCCTTCGTGCAAAACTGTACCTTATACTAAAAACAAAAATATGTTTAGTAAAAGTAACTCCCGAGGAAGCCAGCAGGTTCTCTAAAAACAGAAAGAAGGGCTGCAATCCACAAACAGGTGGAAAATGGACTCCGCCGCGGTACAGAAGGGGCACTGGACACTAACCCCCGGCTCCACTCGGCTCAGGTACGGGATTGTGGCAAAAATGCCATGCAGCACTCTCCACTGCAGGTCTCCGGAGCACTTGGGCAAGGGAAGCTTCTACAACACCCTCCAGACAGGAGCTTCATTGTCAGGGACACCGAGGTTAGCCCTTCACTTTGTGTCCACCAGATCTTTCAATTTATTAAAATGTCTGGTTTTCACACAGATTTCATACAGTGTCTTCTTCTCGATTGTGTGGAAAGCCACCTCAGTGACCTTCCTCAGCGAGAGCAGCTTGTCAGCCTGCTCCTCCTCTTCCTCCGCTGCCATTGAAGGGGAGACCAGTTTGTAATTGGAGCACAGCAAGGAGACAGGGCACCAGTTCTTGATGTTACAGAGGTCTCCTTTCTTGGGTAGCAGTGTTATCATTGCTCTGCGGCAGCTCAGAGGCAGCTCTCCGTCCTGGACACATTCCTGCAGGACCTGGTATAGGTCCTCAACAGGCCATCCTGTCCGGGAGCCCTCCTTTTGGAGAGCTGCGCCACGGCCACAGTGAGCTCTGGGAAGACCAGTGGAGTGTCCAGTCTGCTGCTCTCCTCCTTGTCCAGGCTGGGGAGACGGTGGAGAAGCTGCTCCGTCTCTCCTGGGTCGCAGCCCTCAGCTTTGTAGAGATCAGTATAAAAGCTCCCTGCAACACGCCTGAGCTCCACACAACTGGAGACCTCTCTCCCCCCGGACAGCCTCAGACAGCACATTGCCTTGCGCTCCGCTGTCTTCCTCTCCAGGCCGAAGAAGAAGTCTGTGGGGGCGTCCATATCTTTAAGTTCAGTGAAGCGGGCTCTGAGCCGAGAGCCCATCACCTTCCTCTCCAGCAGGCTGCCCAGGAGCTGTCTTCTCTCCTGCAAGCCTCGATATGCCTCCTCATCGCTCTCGCTGGCCAGCTGGCTCTCAAACTCAACAATCTCTCTCTCCAGCTCACTGACCACTGCATCCACTGACCTGGTGGCATTTTGTGTGTACTGTTGACAGAAGAGTTTATTCGAATTTTTCCTATATCCCACCACTGTTTGAAGCTACTGTAATGAAGCTACTGTTTTTCCATTTTGCCATCGTTTCCAAAATAATTCAAATATAGTTTTTGTCTTGAAGTAAATTGGTGTTAAAATGCCAATAAGATTTTGAATGTGAATTAATTAGTAATAAAACAGTAACAGATTGGGGATGGGGTTCCCCATGGTTTCTATCTTTACTTGAGTCAATAGTGCAGTTAAAATCTCCTCCCACCACAAGGAAGTTTTCAGTATTACACCCCCCAGTACCTGACTGAGCTTTTTAAAGAATAAAATCTTCTCTTCTCCAATATTAGGTGCATAAATATTTAAAAAATCAATAAAAATACCAGCGTGCTTTATCTGGGCTTTTAAAAGTCTACCCTGAACAATCTCTTCTATATTTAAAATCTCTCCACCAAATCCCAGAGAAAATACAACAGCAACCCCAGCACTAAAATTAGAACTGTGACTTAAAATACAGTCGCCTCTCCACTCAGACTGCCAGTGAGACTGGTTAGCGCTGTCGGAGTGCGTCTCCTGCAATAAAATCACGTTCAAATGTTTGCTATTTAAAAATTCTAACAACTGTGCTCTTTTATTAAAATCTCTGCACCCGTTCAAATTAAAAGAGCTTAAATTAATTTTCTCCATGATTAAAAAAAGATTGCTAAATAACAAAAAACAAAATGTTAAAACAAAAAACTTCTTAATAAAATTAGCCATTAAAAAGGTTTAGGCTAACATTTTTCGAACTGAACTGACATATTTTCTAAGTCTGTATCTTTTTTTCAGTTAAAACTCAGCCAAAGTCGACTTCCTCAACACCGTATGTGCAGAACATAAAAAGAGTTTCTGATCTGGGAAGTAGGAACTTATGTATACCTGCTCTTATTTTTTGCTTTCTGAAGAAAGTCGCTAATCTCTTTTAATGTGTATAGTTTTTGGCTGGCCGAGATATCAGAGAACTGCGAGGCATGGGAGAGCCCTCCTTCCTCTCCTTCCTCCTCTCCCAATCCCGCTGACCCATCCTCCACATCGCTCGCCATATCCACGGGGTCTCCTCAGCCGTCGGCATCTCCTCCACCGACCTCGCAGGCTGAGGAGTCACATCAGTGGGGGGATCGCCATCAACGCTCGCCTGAACCCCAAGGGTACCCCCCCCCCCCTACACCGCTCCCTTCTGGCACCGGGTCCTCAGACATAGGAACCGCTGGTTGAGACCCGCCCTTCCCCTGTCCATCGGCCCCGGCGCTCGGCTCCACCACTGTCGTGAGAGACTGTGAGGGGCCCCCACACAGACTCCTCCTCGCCCTCCGCCGGGTCGGCAGCAGCAGGAGTTTTCTTAAGCCGTTTTTTCCTAACGATTTCGGTGTACATCCCATCTTTGTCTGCATCGGCCAGCTCGCTGGTACCCGGCTCCTCCACTCCCTTCCTCTGGGGCAGCGGCTCAGGTCTCGGCGGCTCCTCCACCTCCGTTCTCCCAGCAACCCCGGCCGCCTCCACGTTACCGCTAATACTACGTGTCCCAGCTTGTAGCTTGGGCCAAGCATGTTTAAGATGCCCCTGTTTCCCGCATGAAAAACATTTAAAAACATCTGTGCTGGCAAAAACAACAACAGAGTCCCTGCCCTCTAAATTAAATCGCCAAGCTACAACAACCCGCCCCATGGCAAGCAGCACATCTTCGACAGAATCATTATTTTCTGAAAAAAAACTTTAAAGCCACGGCGCCTAGTAAGCCCCCCCAACCGACCGGAGTGGGAGCCCATCTTTGGGCACACACTGACTAAAACATTTAAAAAGTACTAAGATAGATAGAAATACTTTTAAAAAACGTTTAATAAATATGTAATAAATAAATATATAAATAAATGGCGATACAGCTCACCACCGCTCTCGCACAGCTCATAAACCCTGCATGCAGCAGGCCTCTCCCACAATCCTCAGAGACAGAGAGAGAGACAGACAGAGGTTTGACAGCGTTCAGGACCTCCTGGTCCTCCCTTCTGTCCACCCTGACAAGCCTGCAGTTTGTGATCTCATTTTGTTTTTAAAACAAAAGAACATCCGTGAGTAATTTGATTTCACAGACTCTGACATTTTTTTACATCGCAGCGTGCTACATGCTTGTCGCACTGGATTGATGTTTTTCATACTGGTCTGTGCAATCCTGTTCTGCCCTCTTTCACATATTCCTTTGCAACACGTCTCCCCTCACTGGTGCACACGCCAGTCATTGCTATCCACTGCTGGAGCCTCAGTTATTCACAGTGTACATATTGCAGAGTCAGATCCTCTGTATCAGAGCACAGGGTTCAGAGGGGTTGATGCAGACATGCCCATTGCATCCCATTTTCTTCCACGAGGAAGAGGAAGTGTGGGGTTTCTTGTCAGCAGGAACTGGCACCTGATTTATATTACTTAAAGCTTTTACTCCAGTTTTAATTTACTCCCGTTTTAATTAGACAAAACTACCATGGATTGACAACTACAGTAAGTAACATAATTCAAGGCTTCTCCTTGCTCGCTCTCAGATTGTTTGTTTCTCGTTTTGTAACACTGACGTTGTAACACTAATTATTGACTTGGCACTTGCTTTTCAAGTGCCAAGTCAATAATTAGTGTTTACAGTACCGGAGCCCAGCTTACAGAGCCGTATCACTGACCACTCAATTGCACCTTTAAGAAGTTCTTCAGAAATTCAGAAGCACTGCATTGAATTATTCAGAAACGGACTAATACCAAATCGTAAATGTATGCTGCTTTTATATTGCGAGTGTGAATGTATTGGTAATGTTCAGTGTGAGAGATGAGACTGGATTGTGTGTGGCTGCTACTGCCCCCAGGACCCCCTTGTAAAGGAGGGGGCATCCCCAGCGGCATGCACTGAAGAGTTTAAATAATAAAACTAATAATAATTTTAATTTAACAGTTACACGCATACAAAACTAGACTTAATTCACATTATTTCAATTGGTTGAGTGTTGAAGGTTTGTGTATAGGTGGACACTGTTTCTGTACAATATATTACAGAAGAGCCAACTAAACTAATATAGAAACCAATGCAACCAAAACCAGAGCCCTCAGTGTTAGCGGAAGTTTAAGAAGTGAAAGTGAAGGAGAGCTGAGTTGAGAGGGCAGAGCAGCAAGCAGTGAAGAACGAGCTGGAAGCATGGGACAGAAATGAAGTGAATTTCTATTAAAATATCACAAGAGAGGGGTGCTACAGAAACAATCTGAAAGATGGAGAAAGGAAAAAGGGGATACCTGCATGTCCAGAAAACATGCAAATGAGAAATAGCAGGAACACTGCCCTACAGACAGCTTGCTCGGTGACTAAACAGTAATCTGTGGGTTCAAATCTTTTGGAAACAACTTGAATCTACTTCAAAGCTGCAGCTTGAAGAAAATAATGTCTAGGGTGCAAGAACTGTATTCTGAGTTATTTATAGCAGCCCGGCAGCAGAGACTTCATTTCAGAAGGAAAGATAGATCACCTTCTGTTTAAAACCCTTCTCTTTCTGGGTTAGGCAGTATATTCATTGGCAAATACTGACATCTAGTGACCACTTGAAAAACAAACCTGAACCTGGCTTAACAATGACTAACACAGCTTTTACAAGCAAGGATTTTAAACTTTTCAATGCATACATTTTAATAAATACATACGAATGGGGGTATCTAACTTCACATCCCTCTCTTTCTCTAACCTGTATTCATGTAATCCCACAAGTGCTTTTATCCAACAGTCTATTTTCCAGTTACAATGAAAAAATGAATGAACTTTATACATGGTAGAGAACTCTGCTAGTGTCAGTGACGCAGACTTGCTTACACATCCACTATGTTAACTGAACACCAGGAGGGGCACAGAGCGCTGGAGACCACAAACAGGTAAGACTGATTGGGAGGGAGCTCTGCCGATTCTCTTGGTGAACGTCGCCTGCTGCAGCTCGCAGATATGCAAATGTGCTCCAGTCTGAATTGTGAATCATTAGAGCGACAAGATGTGTTCTCAAGTTATTTCTGTTCCTCTTTTTCTACGGAGTGAAGGGTCACAAATCACACCCCTGACCTTGCCGTGAACGCTGATTTTTTTGGTCGACGTAAAAACAAGAGAAGAGGTAAAGCAGAAAGGATAAAAAAAGCTAGTTTTTAAATTTTATTTTATCTGGAATCGGCACAATTTAAAGTGAGGTATTTGCTTCCAGCGTGGCACATATTTTTAAATAGAAGTCAATGGTGGGGGGACTGCGAAGCAGTGAAAAGACTGCAGAGGGAACTGAATCATTAATTGCATTATTTTTTTATTTTTAAACAATACAGCACATTTACTTTCTTCTGAACTGATACTGTTTCCAAGGCTGAATGATTACTAAACAAGCTGATGAGTATGCTTTACAAGGGGAAGCGAACCTCAAGCTACCACGCTTGAGCTTTTCA
Organism: Acipenser ruthenus; assembly: GCF_902713425.1. Taxonomy (NCBI): domain Eukaryota; kingdom Metazoa; phylum Chordata; class Actinopteri; order Acipenseriformes; family Acipenseridae; genus Acipenser; species Acipenser ruthenus. The sequence continues at coordinate 1,661,845 of NC_081207.1, forward strand.
CAATACTTGAAATACAAATGCCTCTAACTTCCCTTCTGTCCAAAGAGCAGGTACATTATACCTTTATAATGGATGCGTATTTAATCCTGCGTTAGCTTGTTTTACTGCACATTCATACAGGGAGGGTTTCGTCAAGTGCACACTGCATTTTGAAAATAAAGGAACAACAGAAATGATTTATTAGTGCTGCACAACATCAACTCTGTCCATATCTAACAAAACACCACCAAACACTACAATAAGAAACCTGTTCAAGATTTCGCCCTAATATGCATATTGAGTCTTAGCAGAAATTCTAGAAATTCAAAAGATTTAAAATCATAATCTGTGTTTAATTTCACTTCAAAGACGCCTGGGTAATGAGATGTTGAAGACACTCACTTCTTAAACCATCATGAAAGCCCCTCCATCCTTCTCAGTCAGGCAGCAGGTTAATTCCATGGGTGAGAGGTTTTAAACGGGCTCTGATCAATATTCACGAGGCTGGCAGGACAGCCAGAGCTTCTGTCGTTGGTTTAAAGAGATTACCTGTGTGAGACTCTCTGGCTCAAAACCACACACACATTGTGAGCACAGCTAATGAGACGTTTCCCACAGTGGCCAGACCAGGCAGCCCAGGTCTCTGCTCACCTGCAATTAGTGATTGCAGCCCATGAAAAATACTTCTTCATTAGAGGGTCTAAAGCAGACTACGCAAGAGTGATAAAAACACCATCAGCTTGGATTGTATTCTTTAAGGCACACAGCCGGGAACTGCTTATGAATAGGTTACTTTACACAGAGACTGCAGCTCTAACTTCTGCACACTGTGAGTGAGATTTATTTGTGCTTTTCCAATGCCTTTGCCATGCACTTAGCACGTCTGCCGTGGGCTTTATTATACTTTGCTGCACTTTACATTACAGGGTCACAAGGCACATGTTTCTTCATAGTACAGTATCGTTACTGTATAGCTCATGACTGAGTATCTGTAAAACAGTACCAGAACCAGTGTCTGCAAACCTTCAGCTAATATATTACAGTGCCAGTTATAAGACGTATTGGTCAGGGCTTCACTTTGCCATTGCAGTATAACTTTCATTCTTGCTATAAAGTGGAACACTAATAGCACAGTCACCTAACTACGGCTTCTGATGATAGCATTATAAAGGGGGAGCACAGTAATGTTTGTAATACATTATGCTGACGGACCACAGGAGAACCAACTGGAAAACATTTCTGAAATACGATGTCAAGGTAATTGGAGTCTCCTGTGCCAGGCTCTGTGCAATACATTACAATAACAAGGTACAAGAAAACAAATGGAGACTAATGAACAGGCCGAGATGTTTCCCCTTGGGTTCCAGTAGTTAGCGTGAGTGAGCAAGAAAACACAAACTGCCTGGAATTATTACCATCCCCTCACCACTAAAGGGTCTGAATATCAGCAACAAGCATGTAACAAAAACAGCCGCTGAAAAGCCACTGATAACAGGCTAACAGCCAGGAATGTGCTCTCTTTCTGTTGCATTGCTTGCCATCATTTCTGAAATCCCAAAGCTTCATCTTCCCAGGGAGGGACGAGTTTACAGAACGAGCACCAGGTCTGATTATAGCACACAAATAAAGACATTGCAGAGCTGTGACATGAACCAGGGGATGCAGCAAATACATTTGGACAACCAAGGCCATTAGTGCATGCAGATCAGAGCACATTACCTGGTAATTATACTCCTCATACTCAGCCTCATACTGACGGCACGGAGCACTCCTGGCACCCAAAGCATTTTTCAATATTTCTTCACAACCTGCGAGGGAAAAATGACAAGGAGATACTTTACAAGAGCGCAGACAATCAGCTCAACCAAATAGCTTCTCTACTGGTTATTTGCCTCCATTTTGTTACCTGCACAATTTAACAGGAATGGATATGGTCTGTAACCCTTCTCTTTGATGGTTAGCGGGAGCATGCACTCAGAGAGATGCTGCTCGCCAGCTGGATTCAGGAGTATCTATTCATAGTTAGCGAGTGAGGTTCTTCAGTTTAAGAGATCAAACAAAATGGAAAATAATTTGTATTAAAAATTCAGAGGTGACCCAGAAAACTGAATCTCGAGTCAACATGTGCTTCTGCTAGATAAATGCTAATTAAAAGGAAGAAACAGTTCTGAACCTACCAGTCTCTAATTGGTCAGAGCTGGTTAAAATAGGAAGCTGATTGGCTAGCAGTTGCATGTTACTCATTATCTGTTATGATCTCGTTCTGGCAATTTAAAACTTTCTCCATGTAAATGCTCCATATTCCATTTAATCAGCTTTGAGATTCAGGATCCGGCTTCCTGCACTTCCCAATAGCTCATATAGCTGTAGGCTTTAAAAAAACATGAGAAATGCATTGGAATAAGAACACTTTGCTGGTAAGAGGTGACTGACAGTCTGACACAATGATGATGGTTTAATCAAACATGTCAACAAGCAGTTTTTTTTAAATCTCTGAGCCACAGAAATACCAGTACGGTACCTACAAACAACATTAAACTTATACAGGGTCTGTTTTTTTTTTTCTATTTCCTTTTGGTTTCAATCCAATTAATCTAGCTTGTGCCTGCCTCCCCATCAATGCCATTGTTTTTCCTGTGCGATATACCACACAGCGTAGCATACAGGCTGACAAATCCCTACTGCTGGGAGGGTCAGAGAAAGCATTGGCTTATGTTCAGTTTCCCGATCTAAACCATGGCAGATTACTTAAATCACTAAAAGAAGGGGACTTTGTAAAAACCAACATCTCTAACAGTGTGTGTGTGCGCGCGTGTGTGTGTGTGTGTGTGTGTGTGTGTGTGTGTGTGTGTGTGTGTGTGTGTGTGTGTGTGTGTGTGTGTGTCAGAGTCTCTTTAGTGTCATTGGAGTCTTTAATAGGAAGTATAATTCCAGGTTTCTTCTTGTTTTCACATTATTTATATCTGCCACTATTTAGATTGCTTGAAGAGACACAAAAAGATGACAGCAATTTGCCCGTGCCGGTGGCTTTTTAGAACGTGACATTTAATAAAAAAAAAAAAAAAATAGTTTTATAAGAACATAAGAAAGGTTACAAACGAGAGGCGGCCCATCTTGCTTGTTTGGTTGTTAGTAGCTTATTGATCCCAGAATCTCATCAAGCAGCTTCTTGAAGGATTCCAGGGTGTCAGCTTCAACAACATTACTGGGGAGTTGGTTCCAGACCCTCACAATTCTCTGTTTAAAAAAGTGCCTCCTATTTTCTGTTCTGAATGCCCCTTTATCTAATCTCCACTTGTGACCCCTGGTCCTTGTTTCTTTTTTCAGGTCAAAAAAGTCCCCTGGGTCGACACTGTCAATACCTTTTAGAATTCTGAATGCTTGAATCAGATTGCTGTGTAGTCTTCTTTGTTCCCTTGATTTAAATTCAACACTTTTTACTATATATCTGAGCATTTTGTTGGCCTTTTTTATAGCTTCCCCACATTGTCTAGATGAAGAAATATCTGTACTATTCGGAGGATCTCATCCGGCCCAGGGGATTTGTTTATTTTAAGAGCTCCTAGTCCCTTTAACACTTCTGTCTCTGTTATACTAAAGTTATTTAAAACTGGATAGGAACAGGTTGACATGTGGGGTAGTGGTTAGGGCTCTGGACTCTTGACCGGAGGGTCATGGGTTCAATCCCCGGTGGAGGACACTGCTGCTGTACCCTTGAGCAAGGTACTTTACCTAGATTGCTCCAGTAAAAACCCAATTGTATAAATGGGTAATTGTATGTAAAAATAATGTGATATCTTGTAAGTCGCCCTGGATAAGGGCGTCTGCTAAGAAATAAATGTTGTCAGTATCCTCCTTTGTAAAGGCTTGTGAAAAGTAATCATTTAATCTCAACATACACAATTTCTGTTTAACCCATCTTTCTGCCCAGCCAGGGGTTCAGAGGTTCATCGCTTTCCTTCTGTATTCACCCTGGTTCATTAGACAGGTTAAGAATAAAGGGATCTCGAATGGGGTTACAGAATTGACTCCGACAACAGAGGCTGGGTTCTGTGCCAGGCTCTAGCTGGGCTGCTGGCTGCAGTACAGAGACTCGCCAGGACTTCAGAGACAGCCCTTGCCCATGAGGCCCCCTGTGTGGAACCAATTTGCTGTTAATTTAATAACTTTGTATTAACGAAGAAGAAAAAAAATGGCACAGAACGAAACCGTTCTCATTATCAGCAGTAAAAATAATTAGGATGTTGCCCCCAAGACTTCTTCAGTTGTGGTCTGATTTGTTTCTCAGGCTCTTTAAGCAGTGCATGCCGGCTGAGGTTAAGTGTATTCTCTACCCAAAGCATTTTGTATTTAAATCTCTGGCTTGTTTGCTGTACTGCTGTTCAAGTTGACAATTACTGGCGCTGGTTGCATCGAGCTTTGCATCTGCACTGTTTTGCCCTGCATTTCCAGCTTTAACCAGCCTGTTTAATTACCATACTGTCTTTAAATCTGTGCCGCTTATGAGATTTGAAAGGGATTTGCTTTGCATGAGGCTTAAAACCTCCAATTATGTTATCTCCCCCGAGCAGAAACAGGAAAGCGAAATGGTTTTGCTGCACAAGCATTGAATGCTTTCTACCCTGATGCTACACACCCCGCTCTCCTTAAAGGAGAGTCTGTACAATGCACCGTGTCTTATTATATATTCTATAACTGTGATCAGAAATACACCCAATTCAACGTGCCTGTGAGCATACAGGATGCAATGGGGTAATGCCCGCCGTGTGGATATTAGGAATGCTTGTCTCTGTAAACAAGTGCTTGAAGTGAACACATATCAAAAGATACTGTGCCGCTGAACGTCTGAACTCCATATGGTACCAAACACACCCCCAGGGCAGAGCCGTGACTGGCTGTCAGTTTACTGTCTTGGTCCTGCCATTCATTTCCATCCGAGTGTTTTAAACTGAACACGATCAAAGCTGGAGACTGGGAGCGGGAGCTTAATACTTCTATCATTTCATCAAGTAAGCTCACTGTACTTCCACTGTAAGACAGAAGAATGGTTTGAGCACAGTAAATGAATGATTTAACAGGTGGTTCTACACTACTATACGTTCACTGATGGACACAGCTACCGTGCCGGGTCTGTGTTGAACCATGTGCCTCTGTCTGATGTAAAGGTGTCATTAACAGCCCAGATAATTCCTGGTTTACAAGATGTAACTGTTATACTAAATTGTGTCCTCTTGCCCTCTGTGTGGTTCATACTAAACCTGCGAGACTGTTCAATGTTCAAGCACGTTTTACGTCATTAGATTTGTACATCTCCTTTAGCTGATCTCGGTAGCAGCTGAAAGCATTCAGCCAAAATGCTGGTCTGCATGTTTGAAGAGCGGGAGGCAGCTTTTGTCCCTTTATACGGGTATGTGGAAGCATTTTCTTACCCTGCGTAGATGTGGACGTGGTTTCTGCAAGACCAGGCGTTAAGAGATCTCATACAAGTGAATCTTTAAGGAACACACTGGCTACATCTGTGCCCATGCATACATTTACACCTTCAGGGAAGAGGCATAAAAACCAAGTAATAATGAGTCAGCCTGTCACTCCTCCAGATTCAGGGAACACAGCATTCTCCACAGCTGCTCTCCTGGTAGTTAAAGCTGAAATATTTCAATGTTTTCTCTTTTTATTCTGCATGGTGATCTGGTCTTCGTCTCCCTGCATAGCCAGGAGGAAATCCACATTCCACCTACATGAGCTTCAGTAAAGATGAAACCATTCACCGTGAACCACTGAGTCAAGAGACGTCATTCGTCAATGTGAATCACGTCGCTCTTGATTGATAAACGAATGTGATTTACTGCAATTGTGAATTCAAGCGCCCCTGTATGTCATAACGCTTAGCTGTGCAAGGAAATGTATTTAGATACTCTTCTGAAGAGCACCTGTTAACTTGACAAAGCTAGAACCACACAGCTCATCAGTTTAACACAAGGGCTAGCTCAGTAATATTAACGCATGTTAATTCCACCCACTCAAAAACAAGCAGGATATGGCTTTGTACAAGAAGCACCAGTTCCATTGTTATTTTTGTTATTTTACACTATGGATTTCTTCTCTCAAATAGTTTGAAATTGCTTCCAAATGGGACTGATAACAGGACGTTTCTATTGCGATCATGAGAATGATCTCTTCAGTCCCCCCCAAACCCCTATCAATGATGTTCAATTTAAATGTGGTTCAGGAGCAGGTTTTATGCTCTTGACTAGAGGATACAAATAAGATGCATTGAACCCTGCATCGTTACACACTGAACAGGAATTAGAGCTCGCTGCTGGGGATAAGAGCTTGCACGGAGTCCATTCAAAGTGTTGCTGCTGATGGCTCACCGCAAACCCACTCTGGGACCATTGCGATAACGGACACGGCATTAATAAGATAGGATTTCAGCTTAAAGCTCTGGCAAAGCTCTTTTAATGGATATTGGTGTAGAGATTGTCCTCACGCTGTGTTTCTCCTGCTGTGATCCTTCCGTTGTTTAAAAGGACGTTTTCCTCTTAACTGGCTATCAGCATCACTCCAAGTGTCTAATAACCGTGTGTGTTTTTCACGCTCTCTGTGCTGAATTGGAAAGGAAGGTTCTGCTTTGCATGGCTAACTCCCCTTCTCTGTAATATCGCACATCTGTAGATGAATTGGTTCAGTCCTCTCAGGGTATTTGAGGAGCAGGAATGAATTAAGTAATAATCCGCGCAGCTCTTAGGCAGCGTTTGGAAATATGATTAGCACTTTCATCACTGTGCGAAGATACAGACACCCTCTGAAGATTTTAAACCAACTAGACTGAGCAGAGCAAGCTAGAGCTGATCCTGCTTATAAACCTATATATATATATATATATATATATATATATATATATATGATTAACTCTTGTACTGTTGCAGCTCTCTTCTTCCTGTCGATGTCAGCCCATTCACATTCATGGCAATACTGCTGCCTGCACACAGCAATATAGAGCTTGTGTGAATAAACAGAAAGTGTCACTTACCTTTTATAGCAAACACCCCATAGCAGAAATCCTTAAAGTTTATCTGACCCAGCTCATTGGGGTCCAGATATTTGGTCAGCTTCTGCACCTACAAAAACAGAATGTTGTGTCACAAACAACCCTTATCCCAGTAGTTCTGCATGGTAATTGTGTGCGTTTACCATAGTTTACCATGTGTGGCACTTTGATCAATATGGACTTGCAAACCTCCTGCAATGAACACAGTGCCACATTCATGCCTGTAATTACAATGCTGTGAGCATCACAGCGGTGCTCTAAGTCTTCCTAACTGGTTTTCCAATAAAGTATCTGTCTTTGCATTTCAATTTCAAAGAGTGCAAATGAGTCTTGAAGGGTCTAAAAACTTTGGGAAAAATTGAAATTTCAGCTGAACAGCAAATTTGATTTAAATGTCCTAATTTTGTGAACTACTCGACAGACACGAATCACTGCACTGGTCCGGGGCAAGACAAGCACCTTAAAAAAGAAGAGGTGATGCAAACCTACAGCACAATCCCATCCCCTCGGATCTCATGAGAAGCATTTGTGGTGCTGCTGGACTCGTGGTACTGTTGGAAGACCGTCACCCGCCTGCTACTATGAACCGCGGAACCGCAGACGTTAAGGTTTTTTTTATTCTGAGCGAATTTAGGAAATAGGTCAGAAAGACTAAATTCCAAGAGATCACCTGAGCTTGGACTGCAGCAGCTGCGAGGGATTAGGATTGAGACGACGATTCGGAGTGATTTTATACACCCCCCCCACCCCCCCACCCCCGTTTCCAGGCTAGGTCACACAGAGCAGCAGGAGACTGCCGGAAATAGAAAGTAATATTGTGTTAAATAGGCTGAGTGCTGATCTCAATCTCAAACACATTCCGGGAGTGTGTCGATTTGGCAGCTGCTGGAGATCTCATGTGTGATGCTAAATCCAGCAGGTAACATGGCCTGTTTAATAATGTAATAAAAAAAAGAATGATTTTTCAGAAGCATCTTCAATTAGTCTACGGCTGTGCAGTGAAGTGATTAAAATGCTGTCATAACAACCACTAATCATTACATCAGATCCAGCTCTTCTCTGAGCGCTAATCCACTAACCTAGACAACCCGTTACACAGATTTAAAGCTAAATATTTGTTTCATAGCTCTTTCGAAAATGGCTGCTCTAGTGCACTGGGGGTTGAGATCTGTCCTCTAAATCACTGCAGAAATAGCGATTTAAAAGAAACTAACAAGTGCTCTGGCTTTTCTGTTCTGTACCACATCATGGATTTATTATTGCGGTCTTACCTGTTTGACAATGTGGGCAATAATCCTTTCACTATCAGGGCACTAGAGCAGACATTTTGAACCAATCTTTGAAACAGACTTTGAAGTTAGAAGTGTCAGGATGTTAACAATGAAAAGAAAAATGGCAGGTACGTTATTTAAACAGTTGTAGCATCACGTGGGGACGTGTCACGCTATAGTTTTCGGAACCTCACTACTCACTCTTTAACTTATAATATTATGTTTTATGATGCAATTGCTCCAGAATCTAGGCAAAACTGATAAACTGGAAAATCAGTGCTAACCTTTAAGTTAGCTAACAGTAATTCTGCAGTTAAGGATTGTGCAGTATTTACACTATAAATCACCTCTTTGTAGAGGAATGCGAAAAGTTTAAGTATAAAGAAAGACTAAAACCAATGGGTTGGTGGTTTCAGTGGATTTCATCTCAGTGCAAAGCAAACGCTCTTGTGTTGCGCGTCTAGGATTGCGTAAGATGGTTTAGCACACTGCACTTAGTTCAGAGCGATAGGACTCCCGCCATCTCGGAAAGAGGAATGCAGGCAGACTGCATTGCTCTGGTAATCTATGCTATCGCTACTTTTAGCCAGACATACATTTCAGTAAAAAGCCTTTTGTGTGTTTGTGTGTGTGTGTGTGAGAGGCACAAGGATCAGAGACACACATTACAGTGCCAGACAAACAACACGCCGTGCAGCACTCTGATCCTTATCTCCCTTGCTGGCGTGTACGGTGCTGCCATGCTGTAGAAGATAACATTTTCATAGCGCTGTAAGGTCGGTCTCCACTGTAACCTAAGATTGTACAATAACCCAGGGAAGAAGGACGTGAGCACTCCCCAGACTCTGAACGCACGGTGGGTTCCAATGTGTGCAATGCTATAAAAACAAACAGCAGGACCTCTTAATGGGAGGATTATACGATTAAACTATACTGCAGTGGTGCTGCATACAAAGGACTTGCAATGTGTCCTGGTTAAATAAAAACAGACGTTTACTAAGCAGTAGAAAGATGCTGAGCATCTGGGGGATTCTCATTAGCCTCTCCGTCCCCGATATCTGTAGCAAAGTCCCCAGTCTGTCTCGCAGAATTAATCACACAGAGCTGAATACTCCTAAAACATGGAAAAATGTGTCTGTGGATTGCATATGCTTCCTAGATCTACCCTGTGTCTTTTTACTAAATTGGTAATTGTAAATATGACGTTCTCAAACTAAAACAAATTACAGTAATAGAGTAAGTTATACATATACACACACACCCAAAGGAAGAGGCAAATAAAAAATTATAGCTCCCAATGTAAGGTTTAAAATTAAGGTAAACATGAAATTAACTACTTTGTGACGCAATAAGGATAAGACCAGACCAGGTTTCAAATCTTAACAATGTTTACCATTTATTAGCTCCAAATACCCACATTACATTCTACATGAAACGTTACTGTTTAGATACAATACGTGCCGCTAGTATTAACAGAGATCATTGATCAAGTTACCTTCCCCTGGGAGACAGCCTCAGACACTAAACCGATGGTCTTGATGATCTTATTATTGGGAGCATCTCTATGCCTGCTATCTGTACTCTAGTAGTTCAGAGACTAAGTGACTTCAGTTTGTTCCTGTTATCTTACTAGTTATAGTTGTCAGCAATATAAATGAGTTATTAAGATGTTACTCCACTCAGGTGCAACCAACCACTAACGACTCTCCTTTACAAGGTTACTGTGGTTAATTGTTCACATAGTTATCCTTTCCCTTACATTCCTGCACATACCTGATCACTCAACATTCTAAACCTAATGGCAAGTGGGTCGCTGCCTTAGCAACTCTGCAACTCTGCACTCTAATCATGACTTTCATCTTTGGCTACGAGGCTTCAATGCAATGAAATGCCAGTTGCAACTTAACAAGCTAGCTGTTTCAGATTACTGTACATCTAGGACTGACATCTGGATACATTTTTGTGCTACTCCGTGTATTTTAGTGACCGTTCTTGATCTTTAAAAGTGAAGTCTATCGTCTCACTATGCATAAAATCTGCTGACCCCCTGCAGGAATATATACTGCAAACGTTAGTGTGGCTGGAGCTAAACGTGATCTTTCTAACTCTTTGTATGAATACCGTCACAATCCTTTTAAAATTAAACTAACACTTCCCACTCACTCACTGAGATCAAAGCGCTCTTGGCTTTTCATCTACTATTAATCAGTGCAATATTCATAGTTACACAAGTGCTATTAAGCATGTAGAAACGGCTGCATGCTTGGTACTACGTGTCTCCTCATCCCAACGTTGCATCAGATGTGTTTCTGAATGCGGTTTATAAAAGAACGCCTTTTAGTTGCTGCAGAAAAATACACCTCCAGCAGGTGGCTATACATAATGAGTATGGGAGTCATTTGAGTGACATGGATTACGTAAATCTTCTAAACTTAAAAAGAGGGGAATTAATCTGGGAATCAGAAAAATACTTTATTGTGAGGGAGAACAGTGGCAGACTTTTTAAAACGAGAGGAGAAAGTCACAATTAAGATTTAATTAAGATTTAAGATAACCGTGATTATCCTGATCATTTTGAGAAGGTAATCAATAATCGAAAACCTCACTGTCGTCTAACCCTGCTGGTTGCTCAAGAGAAGCTGCAATGGAAACTGAGGACACACACCTTGAATTACTCCCACACCCCAGCTACAGCATCCCTGTCTGGGCTCCACTTACTAGCTCTGATTTTGCTAGCAGTATTCAGACCCAGTATCTGGAGATGGATGGCCAGTGCTTTTCGGCAGTTCACTAATCCATCAATGCCAGCTGACTCTCCTGAGCTGCGTTATAATATAATCTAACATGTCACAACACGGGGGGTTGTGTTGTATTAATCTCGCGTCGAAATTGATAGCTTCATTTAATACGGAAGGTAATGTATTTTACTGCCGTCGTCAAGTAATGCTCATGCTTGCTCTGTCTGCAAGCAGCATGGAAAACCTGTCACGTCTATTCCAGTATAATCTTCGATTTTTGGCTGATTGCAAAAAAAAAAAAAACACTGAAAAGGTAAAGAGGTAAAGGTGATTTCTGAAGGAGCCTCCAGTTTTTTTTTTAACTATTAATAGTCAGGATCTTACTTCTTAAAATCTGAAATTTGGTGCAAGCCGCAAAGACAGCTGAATTCACTTGTTCCATTTCTTGAGTTCATTTTAATGTTGGAGAAAATGAATAGAAAATGTATTAAGTGGAACAGGATCTAAATCTAAATATTTATCTACAAAATGTGTTGTCATTGCTGCACTTTAGATGACTGAGGATCTGTTTGTGATCATACTCTTGAATGTACAATCTATTAGTGGTCAAGGAATCTGTTTTACAGCACTTGTGCTTGGTTCACTGATGGTTGACGATTGTATGGTAAAATCTGTTTCACTTCAGGACAATTTTGTAAAAAAAAAAAAAAAATGGCAATCAGGGCTACTAAGGGCAATCTGAACCTGTTTTGCACAAAATCAATTATTTTATTGCTGTGTTTAAACCCTGATTGATCCTGCCCTGGCACTGACACCTTAACAGACAGACCTGTGCAACGTTATCAGAAGAAAAGTCTGAAATCATACTTTCAGACAGTATTGGTTTTTGAGGGACTGGGGTGGGGTGGGTAAGTAGGGATTGAGCTGAAAAGAGAAAACTCAAGAGGATCTGAGACACCACAAAAAGAGACTCCCCGCCCCCAGCAAGCTCCCAGCAAGCTCCTAGCAAGTTCAGAAATCCCTTTCTTCAAAAGGAAAGTAGAACATGAAATGAGAAGTGACCCAGGATGCTCTTTTAAGGTCTCCTTGCTCTCAGCTCTTGATTTTTTCTCCTTAAGCTCGTTAATGAAAAATGCAACCCCCTCCTCGGGCTTGGAGCTTGACACACTTCTCTGAATTGAGAGTTTCTCGTAGTTCAATCGCTCCCACCACTCTCCTGCTTCTCAGTGGCTCTGCGGTGGATCTCCTTTCATCTCACTACATCTGGACTTTCAGCTGTTTTTTTTTACTCTATTAGCTTTAAATAAATAAATAAATAAATAAATAAAGTGCTGGAAGTATTTTATACTGGAGGGTGTGAATTCACTCATACAGTATGAAAAAAAGCATTCACTTTTTCCCCAAATCTAGGGCTCGAATCTCTAGTGTTTGCAAACTGAAGAAGCGTGCTCTCTAATTTAATTCTGATAAGAATAAGTGGGTCAGCAGAAAAATACCGGCTGTCAGGATCCGGGAATTTGAATGAAGGTTTGCTCAATAACTGAAGAATGCTAATAATTGTGTTTCTCCACCGCAAACCGACAGCCTCACACATAGGATATACAGCACAATTATAAGGGTTAATCTGGAGCTTCAGAAAGCAGGTTGTTTTCATGCAGTACCTTGGAAACAGTCCCATATGATCAGTTAGCACTTTAATTCTATCTGCACAGCTCAGACTAACAAAAAGAGGCCTCTTAACAAGGCAAACAACAGCTCCATTTATTATATCAACCAGTCAGTGTCTCTTCTTCTTCTTCTCCTTCTTAACCTTCTTCTGTGTCACACATGAGCTGACAGAAGGGGTTGGGGGTTGGGGTAGGGGTTGGGGGTTGAGGGTAGGATTGGTGTTAGGGTTCTTCGGGGATGGAATAAGAGTTAGGGTCAGGGTTTTGGGGGGCTCTTGGTTGGTTTTGTGGGTGACAGACCCAGTGGAAATCATTTGTTTTATCAATATTACCACCGTACAGGAGTTCAGATGCAATAGCTGTGGTTGCTGGAACACTAACAGCTGTGAGGAAAAACAGGAAGCTCAACTGAAATGCAAAAACACCAGGTTTCATGGAAGAGAAAAAAATAGAAACAGAACCTCATATAAAAACATTGATTATTTTTTTATTTTTTTTAAATTATTTGATAAAATATTTAATACTGATAGTAAGCAGAATTTTAGTTTTTTCAAATCCAAAAACAACTGTGCTTCTATAAATCTCCATTGGCTGAAGCAAGTGCAAATAGTTACCTCTGTGTGCACGTCACTGAACTGAACAGCGAGGAGATGCTGAAAGGGTCGTGCAATGAACACAGTAACAACCCTGTGGTGAGAAGGGCTTCTTACTGCAAAACAACACAGTGACACTCCTGTGTGCTAGAGATTCCACACAGCGTGTTGCCTGAGTAACTGCCAGGCAGTCTTGGTGCTCGGAAACTGCTTTCTCATGGTAAGAGAGTTCACAGAAATGTGTTGCACCGAAATGATGAACGCTTGGACAGCCAATTAAACACCTTAATTGAAGCTGGCGACTGCTGCTGTTAACCAGCAGCACTATATGTAGAAGCTGGGGCTTGTTTTGCAATGCTGAAAACTCAAACACCTCCAATTTACTATTTAAAAAGCAGAATCAAACACAAAAACAAGGATTTTTTTTTACAGATTGATTTTGGTTGTATGCCATTCAGTGCAGCACTAGCTGCTCCCTATTTATTTATGTATTGATTGATTTATTTATAGTGCTTTTATACAGGGGTATCTCAAAGCACTGTACAAAACACAGCAAAGAGAATGATCTATCCTGTGAGAGAGATCATTCGTATGAGATCAGAGAGAGGCTAGGATCGTATGAGATCATCAACTCCTGCAGATAAACAGGTGCTGGACCATTGAGGGCCTTATATGTTAGCAGCAAAGTCTTAAAATCAACTCTATATTCCACCGGAAGCCAATGTAAAAATGCTAAGACAGGGGTAACATGGTCACTTTTCTTGGTTTTAGTCAGCTTTCTAGCAGCTGTGTTCTGAATAAGCTGTAAGCAGAATACCAAACGTTTTGAAAAGTGCCTTGCAGTAGTCAATCCTTGATGAAACAAAAGCATGCATCCGCTTCTCAGCATCAGGTGCAGGAATACTTGTCCTAAGCTTAGCTATATTTCTCAAATGATAGAATGATATTTTGAGTTATTTTCCTAATATGATTCTCAAAAGATAGATTAGGATCAAAGACCCCCTAATTTCTAATTTGAATTCCGATGAGAAACTGCTATGGTCTAACTTCCATAATTCATAATTTTTGCGTTGATGCTGCGAGCCCACAAGCATGACCTCTGTTTTATCCGAATTCAGCATTAAGAAGTTAATATCACCTCATATGGATAAATATAACTGAATTTTTATAAATATAAATCGAGCAGTCATAGCAGGGCTATTAATCATACTGTCATGCTTGCACTGTTGTAGTAACATAAAGCATTGTGAAAGCATGGTAAAGCCCAGGTGAGCATGCTAAAGTGCTTATGATTAAAAAAAGAATCCTAGCAGCAAATATGAAAGATTACATGCAGGTTTTTACTCCTGCATGTAATCTCTGCATTGCAAGCACGTGTCCGTATAAATACAACACAAATTATAAAAAGAAATACATTTCTGTGGAAGCTTCTAACACCTTGATCAAAAATTCAAAAGCAGCAAAAAATAATGTGACACGGATACCGATTTTACAGACTGTGGATAATGGAGCTCATAGTAAAACCTGAACTGACAGAGAGAGAGAGAGAAGGAGAGAGATAGATAGAGAAATGCAAACAGGTGTCAGGCAAGCAGACTGACAGACAACTTGCAAATTCATATTTTTGTTGCAACAGCCTGCAATGTGAATGCTAAATCAATCCTGTACTTGGAAATGTCTGGAGAAAGCGCTGTGCAGTCACAGCACTGAATTACTGAAAAGATGTTTGACATTGACAGCTGCTTTTAATTATGCCCCCAAATGATCTGCAGACAATAGAAAGATGTGTTTAAACAACGCTGTTTTGCCATGAAAGAATAATAACTCTACACCACAGTCTTCAGTTACAGAACAAGCATTTGAGATTGATTTTTCTGTAAGGGGCTATTACGATCATGACATGATGCTTTCTTTGTGTTTGATATGTTTATGTCGAGCACAGCTGCTAAAAGGTCTAGCCGGTGTTTCTTCAGCATGTATAAGTAGGTTGTAACCTTACAAGTCAATCATCAAACAGAAACGCCATGATTGGCAATGTCAGTGTCTGGGACTCTGCTCAAGTAAAGGATGGCTTTGACCTTATGTACTCACATTTTCCTTGGCAATGCTGAAACAAAATGTTCTAGCTGCGGGCTTGAGTTTATTACAAATGAATGGCTAGTGTCTGCATCAGTGTAACGATGGATTGGGGGTAATCAAACTATTTGAGTTGAGTGTACAATTTCTAGGTAGATGGGTAGATAGAAAGACAGACAGATAGAAAGATTGGTAGAAAGATAGATCCATATATAGACATGCAATGAATATTCCCTTGCATGGCAAATTCCCTCAGTAACTAATGATACAACTTTTAATAAGTACATTTAAAAACGTACAGGGGACCTGGAGAAGACAATTAGATGAGAACACAGCTACACGTCAAAGAATGTGGTCATTCGTTCCCTTCAGACTGGCAGGGGATAAATTAACAGTGACACTCCAAAACGAATACAAGTCTAACAGAATGCCAAGGTAAACCGTGACAGAATACCCAGTTCAATCATCCACCAAGTTCGGCACCAGAGAGAGAGAGAGAGAGAGAGAGAGAGAGAGAGAGAGAGAGAGAGAGAGAGAGAGAGAGAGAGAGAGAGAGAGGGGGGAGAGAGAGAGAGAGAGAGAGAGAGAGAGAGAGAGAGAGAGAGAGAGAGAAGGCTGACTCCAGAGTCTTCTTGCGCGTAACCAAGGCAACCGACTACTGCGAAAAGCCATTGCAACAACAAGGCAGCTTCTCGTTAAGAGCGAGTCCGTGGAACCAGTATGTGACGTCAACATATTTAATAAACATTAACACCAGGCAATACTTATGCAATAGAAACAGGCTATATATAGCCTATTTCCGTGTGTGTGTGTGTGTGTGTGTGTGTATCTCAATGTATAAAATAGCTAAGGAGATGGTAGTAAACGATCTCTTTTACTTTCATCCATGATCACTGTCTGGCAACAGTTCACAATACAAAATAATGTTTTGCCGGCAAAATGACGTACCACAATACGTATGATTCTAACTGAAATGCAAAGCATGCGTGCACTTAGGTTATGCTTTTTTTCTAAATGAGTGCATCTGAATAATACTAAATCACACATGAGTTTTGCTGACGTCATTATTACCATATCTAATGTTTGCCCCATGGTAAATTTTGATTTAAAATAAAATCGAAAATCGTTAGAAATAAGACCAGAAATCTGTCTCTAATCATGTCTGTATATAGGACAAAACATTAATACAAGGTCTCTGCTAAATACATTATATATATATATATATATATATATATATATATATATATATATATATATATATATATAATAATGCTGCAGTTCATTTACTAAGTAACAGATTTTAAATATTTATTTATTTTGCCATTTAGCTCCCTGATATTACTTTATTTCCGAATTCACCTCACATGCTGTAGCATTCTAACTACCCTCCTCAGTTATTTTATACATTGACCGCTGAGCTGGTAAATCTACACATTTACCACTTAATCTATAGATTACCGATTTTACACATGAACCATAACACACACACACACACACACACACACAGTGACACACACACACACAGTGACACACACATTATATATATATATATATATATATATATATATATATATATATATATATATATATATATATATATATATATATATATATATATGGCATATTCGTCTAGATTATAGTTGATCTTTGACCCAAATCTATCTCCACGACCTCTTTCAAACTAAATGTCTCGTTTTAAATCACTCGATAACACCCACAATTCGTGTTTTTTTAGGCACTTTTAACAAATCTGCCTCTGTGAAGATTTACAATCATCCTCCACCAACCAATAATATTCGATTCTGACAGTGACTAAAAAAAAATTAATAAAAAGCATACACCATTTGAAACACCGTTTCCTTAAAAATACGTTATTTTTGGCAGTTCATTATCTACCTAGTTTAATTCGTTATAATTATATTTAAGATTCTTTAATATTGACTTCATTTACGTGATTATTATCATTTATTAAATGTACTTGCAATTTGAACCGTAAAACCCGTGTATTGTCTTTTTTTAATCACAAATAACATCCATATACTCATATATATATATATATATATATATATATATATATATATATATATATATATATATATATATATATATATAATCAACAATTTACAGTATGATTGTATTTACACGGGAGACTGAGGCTGATGTTTACGCAACTTCATATAGCAAATGTGGGCTGGACGCAGCTTGAATGTTATTCAGAAAAAAACCACAAAGTATGCATTGAAGATACACTTTGCCATGTAATGGGTTCATTTATTGAAAATCATAATATACCTTACCTATGTTTCATCATTACTGGTTCGTGTTTGTTTCCAAGGTGATTGTCATTATTAATGTGTAACATTCACCGATCAACTTCGGATACACAGCATTAAACAAAAACCGATAAATGGTTTGAATTATCAGAATATATTTTCTGAACACGTATTATATAATTGTGTATGATAATAAATGTAATGAATATAAAATGAACGTGTTTTTTTTTTAATTGACCAATGATTCCCATGATATCAGCTCTATCGGTTCCAGTTTATTTATTTACCACACGATAACATTGATTTCACTCCTTACCTCGTCTCCTTGGCCGAACTGCAATCCGAGATCAATGAAATGCTCCACACGAATGTAGCCATCATCGTCCTCGTCACACACGTCGAAGACCTCTTTGAGTTTCTTTAAAAACTGCAACAGCTGCTCCTGGTCCGGAAATCCATTGCCGTCCATCCTGCCCGGCGGGTTTAATGTGTCCAGTATTAACTGGATCCGAACCGAGCTCCATCCGCCATGATCATGTACAGCACACACAGCTCTCTGCGCTGCTGTGACATCACAGGAGGAGAGGAGCGAGGAGAGAGGAGAGGACCACTGGAGTCAAAGCAGCTAGCGAGGGAGAGGGAGCACCGGTTTAATTTATATACAGGGATGCGTCGAAGTTAAATAAGGGGGGGGGGGGCTTTGGGGGGAGAGAAAGAAAGAAACATATGACAACCACCAGCCAGAAAGAAGGAAGAAAGAAAAACTTCAACTTCAACAGAAACAAGATTATCACAAGATCTATCTATCTAATCTCGGTCTAAGCATCTATCTATCTGTCTAGATGCACTGCGTTGATTCCGAATGAGTATGAAGCCATCCATTATAATAAAGTACAAGTTCTAGCTGGTATACCTGCGTGTCCCGTGTCACGAGGGGCTGTGTGGGAGGTTCTGGGTGTGGGCGTGAGTCTCTGTCCAGGTGCTGAAATTGTTTCCGCGCGCCACCGCTCTGTGCTTTGTTTGCAAGGCGGGTGTTTGACGGCAGAACGGGTTAAAGGTCTCTCCTAGTAAATTCAATTAACACATTAGCATTAAAGGTTACAATGCTACAGTACACGGCATCACAGCAACGTGACCCACATCCAATTTGTTGTGGATACAGACAAGCAAACGGGCAGGTTCGGGAGTAATGTTTTTTTTATTACCCAAATATAAATAGTCACAATATACAAAGACTTGTTCTGCGACTACATTCTATAAATGCACACGTTTCGATACTGTTCATAAAGGTGGTTCAAATCTATTTTTGGATCGAGGTTTTACTTTAAGAGCAACATACATTCAAGCAGGTTAGAGAATAGCGCAAGCAAAACTATCTGCAAAAGCAGTGTAAGCGTACATCCGGGGTGTTAGCGTCTTACTGAGCACTTAGCAGCCTATCGCCAACATCATAAGCTCGATACACAAAACGCGTGCAGGCTCTTACCATAGTCTGCAATTAAATCATACATAAGTGACTGAGCTTGTGATGATGTGGAGTAGCTGGATATTCAGAACCCCAGCCAGGAAGGAAGGGTAGATAATTGCCCGCTAAATGGGAACACCTTTTTTTCTTTTTTAAGAGGAAAGCAATTTTGCAGCACTGATACACAGCTTTGAGCAAACGTGTTTCCACTCCAGGCTCATCAACCAACACTGCCCCATTTGGTCTTAGTCAAGGTTTTGCTCCCTCCCTCCTGCCAAATACTTCCTGCCCAGGACTTGGACTGCACAACAATACGGCACGGCCGTTAATCACAGGAAACCACCGCGTCTCCTTCATCCTTTGTAAAGCAGACCATCGTTAATCATTGAAAGGCGAATTGAAATGGGCATCTGACGACTGTTTAAATAGGTCAGTATCGCACAGGCTTTGCAGTACACAATGAAACAGTTCTGCCCTCATTGTAATCAAGCACACATCCGACAGGTATTCAAACATAGGAATTAACTTCAGGTACTAATATGGCGGCACAGCCTACTAAACTAATACATTAAACTGTACACGGCTTACAACATCACCAATTGCTTTTCTTGTTTACATTCCCCTTCGTTCGTTGCTCCACGAGCTATTACTATTTTTCAATGTAGTAAACACCACCTATTTTCACTATATGTAGAGTAAAGCCTGGGTGTCACGAGGAAGGTTGTCAGTACCAGCATTCTCCAGACAAGCATAAAAAAAAACGATTTAGAGAAAAATAATAGTATTGGAGCAACAGAACCCAGAACCACACAGAATGATTGTGCAATAGAACCCAGAACCACTCGGAATGACTGTGCAACAGAACCCAGAACCACACGGAATGATTGTGCAATAGAACCCAGAACCACTCGGAATGACTGTGCAACAGAACCCAGAACCACATGGAATGATTGTGCAATAGAACCCAGAACCACTCGGAATGACTGTGCAACAGAACCCAGAACCACACGGAGTGATTGTGCAACAGAACCCAGAACCACACAGAATGATTGTGCAACAGAACCTAGAACCACATGGAATGATTGTGCAACACAACCCAGAACCACACAGAATGATTGTGCAACAGAACCCAGAACCACACGGAGTGACTGTGCAACAGAACCCAGAACCACACAGAATGATTGTGCAACAGAACCTAGAACCACACGGAATGATTGTAAATAGTACATAGTACATAGAATGTACATAGTAAAGAGAAAAATGTACAAAAACTATATGAAATATGCTACTAACAATGTAAAGGCTTGATATACATTTAAACAAATATATTAATCTGTCAGACTTCTATTAAAAAATACTTCTATTGACACAGATTCTCTCACACCCGATACAGAACAGGGCACGGACGGGTGACAGCAGGGAGTGTTTCTGAATATTGCACGCTTTCACCGTGTTTTACTCTCGTCGTAGAGAATGATTTTTTTTTTTTAAAGCTAAGGTTATTTTGAGATCAGCAGATTGGATCAAAGCTTTTGAAGATGAGCTTACAATATGGTGAGCAGCTTTTACTGCGAGATCCTTTAAAAGGTTTTACTGGAGTACAGTTGTTCTGCACACAGATTTGTGTGCCTAAAACATCCAGCTGAACTATCATTAATAAAAGAAGAGTCTCCTCCACTTATGCAATGAAGAAAAGCCATGCCAACACAGAACTGCACTATTAATGAATTGAAATGAAGTATTAAAAGGATTGTTGCAAAGGTTACAGCAGGATGAAAAACACTTTCATACATCCCTATTGTGTATAGAGTGAAGCACTGCAACACTCCCCAGTGTGGAAACAATAACTTATTCAAGAATCATTGACTGGGAAATGAATGCTTCCGTTTGTTTCTTCTTTCCTGTGGAATAGCTCTATGACCCGTCATTACTGGCAATCCTGACCTGCGTGGTAAAGAGAAAACACCTCCAGTTTAACTAATCTGACTCATGGCTGCCCACACACTCCCTCCAAACTACAGCCCAGTGACTAACTGCATTGACTTCTCAAGCTCTAGAAATGAAGTGGATGCACAGACCAGATACAAAAAAAGGAACTTTTATTTATGAAACATTTTTACAGCATTAAAATGAAATATTTAAACAAAACATTAAATGTATATAGACATCTTGAGGCATTTCACAGTTGGTTCCAGAAACACACAGCGAGAACGAAAGTCAGCCAGTCTCTCCAGCTGCAGGCAGACTAGCAGGTTCAATAATCAGTCGAGGTTCAATAAGAGAATCCCATCTCTCCGTCACCTGAAAGAGTAACCCACAACGCTGGATAGATGTACCGGCTGGGCAACTTCACACTCTAGAGTTCAAATAGCAGTACTGTTGGAATACCTCAGTGTCATGGTACGTGTGGTAGAGAATCTGCAGGGGATCTGGTATCAGTTACTGGATAGAGGTCTGACTTCAGTGTCAAATGAATAGTTTAAGCACATCCTATTATAATAACGTACAATTAGGACGCCCTGCCTAGGAGTCTAGTTTAATGACAAGGGCCTCTTTGCATCTCAAAGGCTCAATCTGATCACTTTCTCGCTTACCCTCTTGGAGCCTCTTGAGACAGCGTACTCGATTTCTCTCGCCCCATCTGGAGTGTGGTACACCAGATCAAACTTCCCTGGCTCTTTACAAACTGAAAAAGTGAAAATAAAATGTAAATTAAATAAACTGCACAATATGGTCACCCACAGCTTAAACAAACACCAGTAAACTTGCAAGGGAAGATCTTTGGGAGCCATCCGGTACAGTGATATATTGACTGTAATATGTTGGAACAGAGGGAGGTCCACCTGCTGCACCTTTTGCTTGGTCCTGGCCAGACATGTTTGGTGCAGATACTGTATCCAATATGTTTAGGTTTCAAGTTCATGCAAAACGAAGTCCTACCAGCGTCACAGGACAGGATCTCCAGCTCCACTTGATTGGTGTGGGGGATGTAGTGAATAATCTTTCCTTCCTGCAAGAGAGACGCGAGGGAGTGTAGGGCTTATTTCACAAATATTAAGGAAGGAGTGTCAATGACCAAGACGACACACATCAGGCTTGACAACTTACCTTGTATTCAGACACTTCTGGCGTGTAGTTTTCTGTTAATTCTAGCAGCTAGTTAGAAAAACAAAACAGATGGAGTTTAGGGTTATTAATAAAGTCACAACTTCAATTCCACAATGATCAGCGGGGAGTCCAATTTGTGTACCTTGAAAGCGATTTTCTGTCCTATCTGTGAAGGAGCGGTGAGCAGAGGACAGGAGCAGTAATCTTTTTTGGAGGCTGCTTCTGCAGGATACTGAATGAAGAAAGAACAAAGTCAGACACAAACAGTCACAATGATGTTTAATTTGGAGAGGCGTGCTCATTGTACACAAATGACCGGTCATCACTCTTGCAACACAGGGAAGCTGCTTGCTCATAACCTTGAATCCTTTAAACAAAATGCCCCCCCTGACAGTTCATGGTTGGACACTCAGCTCCGTGTCCCTGCACAGAGTCCTGGGTTTCACAACCCCCACCAGTTGAGGTGTATTACTGAAGTGCTTTGGGGTAATTCCACTCATTTTAAAATGTCTAGATATCACCCAACATGAAGAGAAAGGTCAAATTGGGCATTTTTCTCAAGCTCATATGTCAGGCACAATGAGCTGCATCATCAACCACAAAACAGGAAATACCCCCTGCGCAGGAATGACCCTTCCCTTAATGAAAAATGGTACATCTGCATAAGAATCCCATACCTGCAACATCACAGACGTGTTCGATGCTTTCTCAGCGAAGTGCTGCTTCTTCTGTTGCTGCTGACTTCCATTGTAATCATAAGAGAAGCACTGTCCCGTGGCCCCTCTTGCCCTGCCTCCTCTCAGCCCCCGTCCCACAGAACCTCTCCATGGGAACCTGCCATCCCCTCGCCCCAAACCCCTCCCCTCCCCGAGCGGGGACCCCCTTCCCACCCCCAGAGGGGTCTCCCTGCCCCTGCCATTGCCAGTCACAGCCCTGTTCAGTCCTGAAACCGTCTGGGGCTTCTTGATCACAAACTCGTCCTCAGAGCTGCTGTCAGAGCTGGGGGTCTCAGCCTGGGCAGGAGCACTGCTTCTCTCCACTGCAGGGGCAGGAGTCTCTTTGGCTGGTAGTGACGCAGACGACACAAGCCCTGCCTTTGCCACCTCTCTCTGCTCCGAACTGTCCGCCTCGCTGCTGGACTCCGACGACGAAGCAGCCCTGTCAGTCACTGGTTTTGATGGGACAGATGCATTCGTGATCACTGGTTTGGATGGGACAGGCGCTCGTTTAGCAGAACCACCCCCGCTTGCAGTGGCTGGTTTGGGCTGGACTCTGGCACTCTGTGGAGTCTTGCTCTGCTCTTTCTTAGAAGCTGGTTGATCCTCGCTGCTGTCGCTATCTGTGCTGCTGGAGTGCAAGGACGAAGCAGCCCTAGCAGTCACTGGTTTTGATGGGACAGATGCATTCGTGATCACTGGTTTGGATGGGACAGGCGCTCGTTTAGCAGAACCGCCTCCACTTGCAGTGGCTGGTTTGGGCTGGACTCTGGCACTCTGTGGAGTCTTGCTCTGCTCTTTCTTAGAAGCCGGTTGATCCTCGCTGCTGTCGCTGTCTGTGCTGCTGGAGTGCGAGGACGCCGGGGCTGGTCTGTTCCCGGAGGGTTTCTTACCTGCAGCAGCAGCTAGTTTGGAGGACGGAGCGGCAGAGCTCTTAACAGAGCTGCTGCTGGGCTTCTTCCCATCCCTGCTGCCTGTATCTGCAGCGGACGTCTTTTCCTTTTGCCCCGTCTTTTTTCTCCGGCTGTGCTCCTCCTCTGTGGATTCCTCCCTCGTCTTTCTCTTCTTCTCGGCCCGGTGCTCCCCCTCTTCGGGCTGTGCTGTCAGATTGGGGGTCTCCCTGCTACTCTTTTTCTTCTTGCTCTTCTTGGTGTGATCTCTCTCTGAGGGCACGTCCTCAACAGACCTGCGCCTCTTCTGCCCCTTGCAGGGAGAGGGCTCGCTGGGCTCAGTGCCATTCAGTGCAGGCAGAAAACCTTCAGCTTTCACCCTGAGGAACAGAAACAGGGATGTTGTATGATCAAGTGGAGGTTAAAAAACATGCTAGGATGAAATAGGACTCCTATTGCATAGCAGTTTCACTCGTTCCACGTTTTACTAAGCTTGATTAGCCACAGTGTAGAGGTAACAAGCTCAGGTGTGTCTTGTTAAACACATAACAAAACCAGGAGTGGATACAAAGACTTCTCTTTAGAACGTTTGTTTTTGTTCACATTTTAAATACAGAAAAGTGCGTGCAGTATAAAAAGCTATATATTTACCCACACGGGTTAAGGGGCTCACCTGATGCTGTCGTTATCTCTAATGACGTAGATGCTCTCGTTGGGCGGTAGGAAGCAGTCTTCAATGAAGAGGTCTAGAGCTGTTCTGCGGCTGAAATCAAACTTGTCTCTGATGATACTCGCCAGATCGGTGACCACTCTACACTTATTCAGGTCGATGTACAGCCAGCACATGCGGCAGCCTGGCGTCCCCGGGGGAGGGTAGTCAAAGTGAAGTCTAACTCGCACAGCATTGCTGAAGCTGGGGGCTGCCATGTTTCCTACACCCACGCAACACCAACGACTCTAACCCGGTGAGAACCTGCAGATCTGTTTTATAATGTTGTAACTGGCTGCTAGTGCTACTGCCTTCTAGAGGACACATTGCAGAGCGCACACTGAGTCCTGTTGTTTGTATGTCCATGCACGGGGAGGTATTAAAAAAGACTCTCTTCTAGTCTTTATATGGGGACATATCGCAGACTCAAATAGCCTCATAGAGGATGACATTTCTTCCCCATAAAGTCTTTTGAGTGCTAACTGTTGAGAATTAAAGGCACATGTGTGTTATGATAGGTTAAAAGCGACTGAGGGCGTTTTGTTGAAATATCGCGTTTCCAGCGAGGAGCATGATTTCCTATGGAGTTAACTTCATGGCAAACCGGCTCTGAGAGCTAACGTGAAAGATCAGCTGATCGGGAGTCATGTGATCAAACCTCACATCAGTGTCGCGCAATAATGGGGAGCTTGAAGTTAGCTGCGGGTTTGCTGCTTATCCTTACCCTTGGTGCAGGTTTGTGAAAACAAATAATTCAAATATATAATAAGTTATTCCTCAAAAGTTTTGTTGCAAACTTTCAAAATATTTAAATCAACCCAACCACTCCCTCCCTTACTGTGGTCAGCTGTTTGATTACTGTAGAATCGAATGATTGGACATTGCCTATATTTTTATGATTATTGATAAGTTTAATTGTTATTATTTGCTAAAATCTGTATCAACATAAAAAAAGACAGTGCATAATGATGTTCGATGTATTAATTTAGACTCGAGGGACCGAAGCAGCTTCAAACGCAATTGTTAAGTCATTTTTTTATATTATAACAAGTTGAAATACTGTACAACATTTCTGTAAGAGACGCAAGAGTTCTCAATTCTCTTAACGGCCAAAAAGCTCTATGTCGGCGGTTTCATTTGTAAAATAAAAGCGAAACTAAAACCAGTTATTGAAATCCGATACAAGATGTTATGTTTTATTTTAGCAGAGTCTGTGACAGTGTAAGTGTTGTTTGTGTGTATTTGACATACGGAGCGGTCTGTTGTTACCAAAACTGTGAGAACTTCATTGCAGTGCGTTTTCAACAACCGCAGACGCACAGATTGAGGAAATGGGTGTTGGACAGTCATGCGATTCTCCTTTTCGGGTATTTTTTTCCAGCGATTATCAATAGCATTAAACACTTAAATCATGAATTCATAAAGACACATTTTCAACTGGATTTATTTCTTTTGAGTGTCTTCGAAACCAGAGTGTCGACTTTCACTTCATTTTGTTTCTCTCGACCTGTTTAAGAGGTAATGGCAAGTGCCCACACCACAAAGGAACTTGGCGCCTCATGTGACTATTCAATAATTAGCTTTTGTTTGGCCCGTTTTACTCTGTTGATCAACCTGGAAACAATAGGTCTTATAAGATGCATCATAACCATAGAGAAAAAGTGGGCCCCCCAGAAAACAGCGTAACCAATCGCAATCCAGGAGCAATTCTGTTGCGTGGGTCCCTGGGCTGTGGGTCTGAGAACCCCGTGGGTATTAAGAACGTTGCCCTTTTCTCCTCAGGAGCTGCACCAGTGACCGAGTCTAAGGAGACCTGGGGTTATGTGAATGTTCGCGATGGGGCTCACATGTTCTGGTGGCTGTACTATGCAAACAACCCCACCAAGAACTTCACACAGCTGCCCCTGGTCATGTGGCTGCAGGTGAGAAGGAATCAGGAATGCGCTGGTAATACTTCTGACTTAAACTTAGTGTTAACTCTGTGAAACAAGCCTATATTTTTACTTGCATAGAATGACATGTCTTCATTTATAAACTGCAGGGATGGGATTGCATAGCAGTTTCACCCATTCCAGGTTTTACCACGAGCTTGATTAGCCACGGTGTACAGGTACAAACTCAGGGGTGTCTTATTCAGCTCGCAGTAACACCAGGAATGGATTACACTGCAATGGGAGTCTCGTTTCCATGCCTGGACTGTAGATTCTGTCTTTCTTTTGTTGTCAGGGAGGGCCAGGTGGTTCTAGTTGTGGCTTTGGAAACTTTGAAGAAATCGGCCCACTAGACAGAGACCTCAAGCCAAGGAATACAACCTGGGTAAGTTTGGTTTCACTTTATTAAGAACCTTTAACTTTTGTCGGACCTGGGTTTTGATTGATAGCTGTGCAGTTTTAACTCTGAGTGTTCCAGCTCAGTGAAATTCATTCAGCTCCAAGGGTGATGTTTTCCAGCCGAGCTGCACTGTGTGCTGAATAGCTGTGGATTAGAGGGAGGTAATATTCTGCAGTTTGGGGACACATACCGTGAGCCTGGTTAACCACAGACTGGAAACCCATTGAACTTTCCCAGGTAAATTGGAAGTAGAATAGAGTAAAACACCATAAAGAACCAATTGTAATCCTTCATAGAGATGTCTTAACTGTAACAAAATGAATTATAGTGGCGAATAAAGATTTTGCATCAATAAGTCAAAAAATGAATGCACCGAGGTGTAAAGCGACTCCTCTTCAGTGTCTCCGTGCCGTGCTTGCAGGTTCAAAGTGCCAGCGTGCTGTTTGTGGATAACCCCGTGGGCACGGGGTACAGCTACACCAGCGCCAGCGATGCCTTCGCCAAGGACCTCGCCACCGTCGCTTCAGATATGATGGGCCTCCTCAAACAGTTCTTCCAATCCAACCCAGAGTTCCAAGTAAGAATTCAAACACTGAACGTTCTGCAAGTTTCAGGGGGTTATTGTCTGAACAGAGCAATGCCTGTGTACAGCCTATGTAACCCTGATTACTTAGAAGTTGATGCGCTTTTCTCTTTACAGAGTGTTCCATTTTACATTTTCTCCGAGTCCTACGGAGGAAAAATGGCAGCAGCGATTGCCCTGAGCCTCAATGAGGTACGTGTGTTGTGATCGCTGTAGCGCCAGACAATATGAAAGAACAGTGGATTGTGCTGCTGCTGGATTCACAACACATTTCAAAGCGTGTGAAATCTATCATTACACTGTAGTCACTGTCTGTAATCCCACCTCACTAATCTGTTCTGTTAATCATAATCTCCTGTTCAATGAAATGAACAGGACTGTTCAACAGTGTTTCTGGGCATCTCATTAGGACTGCAGCACACGACACTGAAGAGAGAAATACAGGTGCCATTTATTAGTAATATGCCTGCATCTTTTTTTCTTTCTTTTTTCCAGGCTGTTCAAACGGGGTCGATAAAGTGTAATTTTGCTGGTGTTGCCCTTGGAGACTCCTGGATTTCCCCGCTAGGTGCGTCTCTCTCTCTCTCTCTCTCTCTCTCTCTCTTCCCTCGATTCTTTGACAATGCAGATTAGGTTCCAGTGCGTGCAAGTTCTGGCACGAATCAAAGACTGATTATCTTAATGTTATATCAACCCTGTTATACAAATGTTCCAACAAGAAGATTGAGTTTTCTAATCTTATATACTTCAAACAGTATATTTCAGATTTATCAGCATATATCTACCATACAAATAAAGCAATAAAGGATTCATTGAAATAAATAAGTCCTGTAGCAATCTGATTGTGTTTGCATTGCATTTGTAGATTCCGTACTCACCTGGGGCCCCTACCTGTACAGCACTGTAAGTACAGTCAATCTTCTTGCTCAATACAGCTAAGTTTCTCGTTGTGATGGTTGCGTGCTTTTCTGTGAATTAGACTTCAGTACAGTAAATGAAAGACAGTGCACATGCTGGCTGGTAAAGAGAGTTGATTATTCACTTCAAATAAAATGTCAAATGTTTGTAAAAAAATTAATTACATCGGTACTTAAGAACAAACAGTAAATCATTCAAACTTTTCAAAAGTTGAAAAACACCTAAAGATGCAATCAATTGAAGGCACTTTAAGTTCAGTTGTTTATTTCTCATTTTATAGTTGTTTTTTTAACCTTTTGAGTCATTTACACTTTGGAGTGAAAAGCTTCGACAATGAGACCCAGTGCCTAGATAACCACGCATGGACTCTGTCACTGTGGTGCATTTGTATCATTGATTCGAATGTCTCTGGACGTCCAGTCTCTGCTAGATGACCGAGGCCTGGCCGAGGTGACTGACGCTGCCAAGCGGGTTCAGGAAGCGGTGGAGCGACAGGATTTCGACACGGCCACGGAGCTGTGGTCCCTCGCGGAGAATGCTGTGGAGCAGGTACGGTAGACATGGCTGAGCTGTGGGGCTGTACAAGAGGCTAAACTCTGCATGCTTCTCCTTTTGATACTGCCTGCAAAGATATGGACTGCGGTTAGTGACCACTGAACTCCCTTCACAGTCACTTCTGAACCCAGCCGTGCAGTATTGAAAGGGTATGGAGGTGTAGTCTTGTATATAGTGTAATCGACTCTGAATGCTTATGCCGGAGGATGTTTCGCACTTT
The DNA here is from genome assembly GCF_902713425.1 of Acipenser ruthenus. Taxonomy (NCBI): domain Eukaryota; kingdom Metazoa; phylum Chordata; class Actinopteri; order Acipenseriformes; family Acipenseridae; genus Acipenser; species Acipenser ruthenus. The sequence goes on from NC_081207.1 coordinate 1,690,988, forward strand.
TTATTTCTGTATTCCAGAACACCAATGGGGTGAATTTTTATAACATACTCACTAAAGGCTCCGATGAGGGAAAGGGGAATTATGCAGCACAAAACGGTCACCTTGGTGAGTTCTGTTATTTCTTTCAAATAATTATTATTTTTTTATATTTTAAAATTTGCTTTCTGGCAATATTGGGTTTCATCTAAGACTGCAGTCTCCAATCAAGTTCTCTACACAGAGGTGGAAATAAGACTCCCATTGCATATCAGTTTGATCCATTCCTGGTTTTACTAAAGGTTTAACAAGACACCTGCACTTGTTACCAATACTGTGGCTAACCAAGCTTGTTGTAAACCCTGTAATGGGAGAAAGTGCTATGGAATTGGGAGTCTTATTTCCATCCCTGCTACATTTAGTGTAATGTTTTATAAATGAATCAAAGCTGCTTTATTTATTTATTTGCTTCAAAAGTTCTGCCTGAGATACAGTATCAGTATATGTTTTAATGAAGAAGCCTGATTTCAGTGGTGTGGAAAATAGCCACACGCTGTGTGCTGCGTTAGACTGAATGGATTTAAGCGATGCCTGGCCTCCAATCCACAGCCTCCCTGTACCAGCGCCACGTCAAGCCCCTGCACAGACAGACACTCGACCAGCTGATGAACGGGGAAATCAGGAAGAAACTCAAGATTATTCCTGACTCCGTCACATGGGGAGGTAAAAGGATTTTTTGTTTTATATATATTAACATTTTTATTTGACTATTTAATAACCATTCCATTGTTAACAAGTTCAAATAAATAATACAATAGTTAATGAGTATAAAAGACCGCAGGCCTTAATAACTATATATAGTTAATTGCTTATGTAGTTATGATGTTATTAACTAGCTGTTACATTGCAAAGCACATTTTGTTGAAATTGAAAGATGCCTAGTGGAGAAGTTTGATGTATCAGAAGACTATTTTTCAGTCAGCCACTAGGTGGTGGTATGGGTACATCTTGATGTCATGGGCTTGACCCATGACTGAGTGTGTCATAATGGACCTGAATGGCAGAGAATGAAATGCTTCAGGATGAAGTGCTAGGCCAGGCCTGTACCAGGAGGGTTACCATGGAAACTGGTCTGTAGTAGACCTGTGTGACTCAGGATCATTTCATAGCAGTGTGACCGTGTGACTGAGTGTGGGAGTAATTATTATTTGTTTATTTAGCAGACGCCTTTATCCAAGGCGACTTACAGAGACTAGGGTGTGTGAACTATGCATCAGCTGCAGAGTCACTTACAATTACGTCTTATCCGAAAGACGGAGCAAAAGGAGGTTAAGGTTCACACAGTGAGTCAGTGAGATTTGAACCGGGGACCTCCTGGTTACAAGACCTTTTTCTTTAACCACTTTAACCACAGCCTCCTAGCAATGTTCCTGTTGTCATGTCCCAGATTGTCGGCTGGCCCTGCCTTGAAACTCATGATTCATTTTCCACTTGTTTCACTGTCCCTCCCAGGCATAGCACTGGAGGGTGACAGAGCAGGGTTCTGCTGCGGATACAATACAGCGCACTACTGTGATTTAGAAAGCACTTTATTCTTGGGACTCTCCTCCAATAAAAAACAACTACTGTACAGTTTAACAGCACAGATATCAAAATCTCGCCAACTAGCTTTACATCCTATTAAAGTGGCATTGCAAACTGTGTTAGCTGTGTCTTCTGTTTTGTCTTTGCTGTTCAGGGCAGTCTGCAGAGGTTTTCTCCTCCATGTCTGGAGACTTCATGAAGCCGGTGATTGACATCGTGGACCAGCTTCTCACTGCCAAGGTGAACGTGACCGTGTACAATGGGCAGCTGGATCTCATTGTGGACACCATGGGTACGAAGACTCCCTGCTTTTCATTTTCTTATAAAACCTATTTGTATGGGCTCGCATTACTATACAGACAGATGGACATTTTGATCTATTCCCGGTTTTACTATGAGTTTAACACAGGGCTGGACAAAGTTTTCCCTTCCAGTTCTGGTCTTTGTTCCAACACTGTTCTAAATTGGTTAACTGAACCTATTAAACCTACATCCAAATCGTAAAGTAGTTCTCTAATTTGACCTGTTGAACGTGGAGTGGAATGGCCCTCCAGGACTGTGATTGGACACCCCTGGTTTAATAAGACACACTTGAGCTTGTTACCTGTACGCTGGGGCTGATCAAGCACACAGGAAAACCTGGAATGGAGTGAAACTGCTGTGCAGTAGGAGTTGTATTTCCATCCCTGCATTGGGGTGTTATTTGTCATCTGGTTTGTGTTTTCTCTGCCAGGCCAAGAGGTGTGGGTAAAGAAGCTGAAGTGGCCCGGGCTGGCATCGTTCAGCAAGATGAAGTGGACGCCTCTGTATGTGTCTGCTGACCAGAGTGACACCGCAGCATTCTACAAGAGCTACGAGAACTTTACCTTTTACTGGATTCTCAAAGCGGGGCACATGGTAAGGGAGACTGGCTCTGTATGCAGAGTTCAGGTAATGAAATGGAACAAACTGCTGCTGTGCTATCTACTGACGCAATGTTACCTCAGGACTAACTTCCTCTTACTTAAAACAGTGGAATATCTAGAAGTTGTCTTTCTGTGGTTAGGGGGTGAGGTTGAGTACATCCTATATAACTGGTGGCAGGCCTTTTAGGAAATGCGACAGCAATATGAACAGGGGCTTGTTTTAACAACATGAGCCAGCATGTTCAGGTTGTCTGTTGGGGTGCTGGCCTCGGTCATCTCTCTCCTGGAAATTTGGGTGAGCATCTTCAATTATTTCTTCCTTATTTTTTTAACTGCTGCCCACTCGAATAAACAAGACTTACAATTGACTTGACTGTCTGAAGCCTTTCCTGCAAAAAATTTAATTAAATAAAAAAGATCAATTGAAGCTGACCCAATGGGTGATCCCTGGTGTGTAGGCATGTGAATGAATGAATGATGATGTAGCTCATTCGCTAACACAGTTTATCGTAGCGTTTGGATGAACGCAGGTTTTTCATGTTCGGATAGTCTTTCAAGGTTTTAAACAAATATCTTTATATTTAGCTGCCAAACGAAAGTATAATTCGTACTGTATTGCAGTTAAACAAATGCACAGCTTTGCGTCTTCTCATTAACCATGTCATGCGTGGCGACATCATAGGGGGACGGATTAAAAAAAAAAAATTCTAGTCTTTATATGGGGACATATGGAAGACGCAAATGCTGGAAGACATTTTTCGTGCATGAAAAGGATAAAGAGATTTCTTTGTTTACCTCCAGATACCGTCGGACCAGGGGGACATGGCTTTGAAAATGCTGAGGATGGTGATGAAACTGGAGTGAGCTGCGAGACCAGACAGCCAGCTGGCAAACAAACAAACAAACAATCATGATTGATAATAAATACCCTTACAGTACCTGCACGAGCAATCAAACGTGAAGTGGTGGAAACTAGCCTGTTTTAAACTTGTTTACTGCTGTATGTCTGGGCTTGTTTTTTTAGTTAACACTTTTCTGGTTTGTGAAAGTAACAAAAATCAGGGATGCAAAACCAAAATGTAAAATCAGATAACACTTTTTTTTTTTCCTGTGATCATCTGTGTAAAACCTTTTAACATGTGTGTAAAAAAAAAAAAAAAATTAAATGAAAAGATTTTTTAAGAAATGGTTTGTTATATTTCTAGATATGTGTTGCATTGTGTTCTACCTTTTACTTCTTATCTGATTCAGTATATTTGTTTGTTTCTTTCTGTATATATTAGTTTCTGTGTGCCTCCAAGTAACGTTCAGGTGTGTTTAGTCTTTGCCGTTTTAGCTGGTAACTCCTATAGATAAGAAGTTGTGTAAGCATAATGCATTATTTTATCGCATGGGACATAGAAATTATCATACAGATTGGGGGCGTGTTTAAAGCCTTTAACTGTCTTTCTGGAGCAAAAGCAACACAACTAGAAATTAATCAAACACAGAAGTTTAAGCGAGTTAGGTTGTATTCATTTTCTAACACGTTTATATTTTTAAAGCTCTTAATCTTGGCGCCATTATTTTCGGGTGTGTGGCGTTCTAGGTGCATAACCACGACTACGCTTCCGGTACAATACGGCCATTAGAATGAAGTGAGGTGTACATACAGCAGAACTTCATAACTCCCTGTCAGCCTGGAGGAATTGCATTTCTGCACCGCAGAGGGGAAACGGAGACTATTATCACGCATTGAAAATTGGGGTATGTAAAAACAGCAGTCATTTTGTATTACAAGTTTGGAACATTATGCAAGGTATTTTTTAACACACGGAAGTCAGAATCTGATACGCTGTAGTGTCCAAATAACGTTTAAATAAATAATAATAATAATAATAATAATAATAATATCTGAAAGAACGAACCTACTAACTGGAATTTGTGTTCTTTTTGTGTTTGTTTTTACGAGACGGAAAACGTAAATTAGTTTATAGAATGGTTACAATGATACGCCTTTTCTGTTCTCCGCAGTCCTTGTGCGTTTAAATTAAGTAATGTTTAATGAAAACAGTTCGGAAGAGGCCAGAAATTCAGATAAATTTGTACTGCCACTACTATGCAGGATGTTCAAATTGCGTTTCAGAAATTCAAATAATCTTACTATGAGAGCTGGCTGCCTTATCTGGGTGCTGTACCGTGAACTAGTCTAGATGGAGCTGTATTGGACACATACAACTAATGATGACGCGTAACTTTTAAAATATATAATAAAAACAGACATCATCATAATAATAATAGTAATAACATTCTATTATGAGTTACGGGTGATGGAGTTGTGCTTGTGTGATTAAAACGCACCTATTCAAGGATACAGAGTATCATAAACACGACTGGAGTTAAGTTTCGTTTTCAAAGTTTCACATTTGCTTCGCCATTATTGTTCAGTACAGGGCAGACAAGATGGCGGTCGAACCGTCGTCTTTGAGCAGTCTGGAGGAAGAACTGACCTGTTCCATCTGCTTGAGCATTTTCAACAACCCGGTGACCACGCCGTGCGGACACAACTTCTGCCTGAGCTGCCTAGAGCTCACCTGGAAGGACGACCTCGCGATTGGCTACAGCTGCCCTCAATGCAGGCACCAGTTCTACGCCAAACCCACCCTGCACAAAAACACCGTGCTGGCCACTGTGGTCGCCACCGTCAGCAAGTCTCTGAAAGACAAGAGCCAGGACGAAACGAAGGGAGCGGTTTTGGATTCGACTGTAATCTTCTGCGACACCTGTATGGTCAACAAAGCCTCGAAGACTTGTCTGACCTGCATGGTCTCCTACTGCGACTCCCACCTCAGACCGCACCACGAGAACCCCGTCTTTCAGGGTCACCAGCTGACCGAACCCCTGCCTGACCTGCAGCAGCACATCTGCAAAGAGCATCACAAAACGCTCGAGTTTTACTGCAAGGATCACAACAAGTGCATCTGTGGGGCTTGCCTGCACTCACACTTAACCTGTCGGTTTGCTTCGCTTGATGGCGAGATAGCCGAGAAGGAAGTAAGTTTTTGTAGCTTGCAATGTGCATTATAAAATAGATACATAGATAGGAAACTTAACATGATACAGTTATACACACAGTGACTGAAGGAGATACTTAAGAATATGTTTAAGTTCAATATGGCAAACGTTTTGACAAGATTTTCAGTGTCTTTAAGTATACTTTGAAATGTTAAAAGAAACTTGAAGTGAAAGAATGCCAATACAGTAAATACATGTGTGTATATTTGAAAGAACAGTTAGTGAACTTCACCTTGCAAGCGCTTGGTTTGCCACAGTTTATATCTGAGCAATGTGCAGAAAATACTTTCTCTAGTGCTTACTAGACAAAGGGAATGCTTCCTAACGCACAGGGTTTCTTTCCACAGAAAAAATTGAAAGAAAAAGTGGTTACGCTGAGAGGACAGATTGAGAAAACAAAGAATGTAATTTTTGAGATGAAGGGAGAGCAGTCGTCTCTGAGAGTGAGTACACCGCCACATTTCAGCCTGCACCAACATGAAGTTTAATACGAAGCAAGGAAAAACTGAAAAACTTCAGACAAACGCTTCTGCAAGAGCTTTCATTGATGTACTTGCAAAATGATTATACCTGAAAAGTCAAAATTCAGCCGTAGAATTCACCATAGAACAGATGGAGTGTTTCAGATCTGCGGTCAGTTCTAATTACCATTACAGTAGCATTATTTGCTGTAACTACAATGATATTTTGTTCAGTCACAGTCACAATTATGCTGCAGTAATTGCAATTTAATTACAGTTACACTAAAAAGTAACAAAGGTACGCACGTCAACATGTTTACTCTATTTGTTCTACCAAGCAGTAATCACAGATGCATAGGACAGTATATAACTCATATTTATTTTTGATTAGTAAAAGTGGCTGAAAATACTAGAATAATGTTTGCTGGACCCCTGGATAACGCTTTGCTTCCACACCCGTTTCATTGTGTTATTTCCCGCTAGGATTCAGCGGCGAACAGAAAGGCTGCACTTGAGGCGGAGTACCGCGTGATGAAAGACCTCATCGAAAAGGACGAGAGGGAGGCAATGAACCTGGTGGATACAGAAGAGCAAAGTGCCCAAGCCCGGATCCAGAGCCTCATGCACAAAATTACAAAAAACATTGAGGAGATGAGCAGCTGCAAAGACCAGATTGAAAGCGTGCTGGCTCAGGGGCAGCGAATCACACTTCTGCAGGTAAACTCTGCACCAGCATGCGCGCCGCAATGTGAAATGTATATCTGATCTGAAATATTCTGTAGTTCATTTAATAAAAGTTGTACTTTCTTCCTTAAACAGTAGTCATTTTACCAGACACTAAAATGTATATATTCACAGCCTATTAAAACAGCAGCTTTAGATTTATTTTAAAAAATATGGAAGAAATGACTGCATTTGAATTCATGTAATATATATTTTCCTTTGATCTCTTTCAGTGCACAGTAGAGTTTCCACAATTGCCGACATTTACTCATGCTCCTGGAATCAACATGAATTCAAAGCAACTGAAAATGTACAACTCAAGTGCCACGTCTCTCAAGAAATACCTCACAGACGTATTGAGCCTGCCAGTGGAGGAGAGAGTCCAAATGCTGAATGCAGGTTTGTATAACACAAATATTAACGTGTGTGTACCTGACTTCACCAGATCTCACCTTTAGAGCACATAAATAAATCTGCAAATCTACATGCCCTAAAGTTTCATTGACGTGGCTACTATGATGAGCATGTTGTTTTATTATAAACTCTGAGTATATAAATCGGCATGGTAGATATTCCTCGTTCTGGGATTTTTATTCCCCCCCATCATTTTGTTACTAAATTCCTTTCACCTTAGGACCTGATTATTAAACTTGTCTCAATAACATTTCTACAACGCAAGCCTGAGTCTTAAAAGGGGGTCTAATTTGTTTATTTTCGTAGTAGACTTCTTACCTGGTTTACATGCTTATGTTATGCAACACCTAGAAATTGTATGGAAGACAAATGAGTCTCATTATTATTTTTCTGTGTCTTAAAATAAATTCCAGCACCAGTCAAAACGGTGGAAAAGGGAAAAGAAAAATCTGACAGCAGTAAGTCATGTTTTATTTACTGCATGCCTGCAAATCCATCTGCAAAATAATTTCAGACAGCTTTTATTGTAAAGATGAGTGGCCTGTTTTATGAAGCAAAAGTAAAACAGTTGGAGGCATACAGTATTAAAGCTGTATTTTGCTTTTGTTATTGGTAGTGGTACTGGTTATAGTGTAGCAAAGTGTAGTACAAGCATGACAAACAATAGAGTAGGCATCAAAAAGTAGTAAACTTTGAGAAGCACCATATTGGTTACAAAATATCGACAAAGATAATTATATCATTGGTAAGATTAACAAAAATCACGTGACAGACTTCGTCATAGAAACGCTTTACCAAAGAAAAGCGTCTTTGTATCAGACTTAAATTGCAATTTGTATAAAAATCATCAGTTAGACCCCAAAGGAAATCTGAAAGGTCTAAAGTTAAGAGTCTGTGATAAAAGTGGAAAGAAGATGAGCCAGTTGCTGTGTTCACAGTGCAGCGTGACGGTCAGACAGGTGAACACAAACAGTGCATAACAGTACACATTTCGGAGGAAAGACCCTCAATGCTGCTTCTCTTCGTGTTTAGGCATAGATCAGACTTCTGTTGTAGCTGGGGACAACACCCCCACAAAGAAGCCAAGGGAGAGGAGCAAGAACCGCAGTAAGTCACGTCTCAAACGCTCTGGGTTTTCAGTGCAAACAGTCCTGGAAGTTTAGAAGCAAGCACAACGCTGTGACGCAACGCTAACTTGAAGCAACCGTGTAGTTTTAAATTGCTTGCATTTTGTACTTTTTTAGTTTTCTTCTCCTGTTTTTGAAGAGAGAGAAGCACCTTTAATTTAGACGCCTTTAAGGCTTGCGCTGGGGAAGTATGACATGATGCAGCAGGTATAAAAGTACCTTCTAGCTGATTTAACTTTTACTGTTCCAGGTAAATCTCCCAAACCACCAAAGCTCAAGGATCTGCCTAAAAATAGTAAGTCTGTATTACTGTCGCAGTTTATGCAACTTTTGTAACGAGAGAGCTTGTACAAGCCCAGTTAAAAAATTTAAAATCAGCTTTAGACAGTGAAACTGCTGGATCAAGACTACAGATAATCCTTATTTAAAAATGCAAACAGTGGTACAGTTAACTCCAAACTTCTTTTTTCTCCCCCACTCCCCCCCCCTCAGAAAATCCTCAACCACTGCCTGTTGTTTCTGTACCTGTTCCACTGTTTAGTGGAAATAGCCTTCTGGGAGCATTTTACTATGGACACACATCTCAAAGTAACGAATGAACGTTTAAAAACATAGCAAAACAATTTTAAAACAAAACTAATGTGCTTAGTTAATCACCAATGTGTCAATAGAAGACATCTTGATTGAGAACTCGCTCTAGAGCAGGGGTAGGCAAAGTTGTTCTTCCCACACCTGGTCTTTGTTCCAACCCTGTTCTGAATTGTTTAATTGAGTCAATTAAAACCTGCATTTATCTGTTAAACATGGAGTGGCGTGGCCCTCCAGGACCATGGTCACACACCCCTGCTCTAGAGAGACAATGTGACCGCTTGCTGATTGCAAGCACACAACTCTTTTATTGAATTTCTAAGTCATTCATCTCTGATCAGGGTGATATGCAAACTTCTGTGTCAGCCACACCTTGTCTAAAACAAACATACCCTTAACCCTTAGCGGTCCATTTATTCAGCGTGTCTCAGGCGCATCAGGTCCAATTTATTTCCACACACGCAGTTTGTTTTAGACGTGTTTAATTTTTTTTTTTTCCCCCCCACAGTAAAAATTTTTTAAAAGGCACTGCATATCAACAGGACACTCAGTACTGCAGCTCCAGCCCCGCCCCACCTCTTGTTCGCTGTATTTTTCACATACCTCTTCATAATAGTGCATACTGATAAATCATCTCCTGATCACTCGTTTTATCACCAAACTCCTCAATAATGCGATCCAAGTCATTATTTTATTACTATAACATCTAAAAAAAGCTCTGCAAATGTCTGTGATATTCTTTGAGCGCTGGATGCAAAGCAGCTATCTTGTTTGTTTATGTCCGTGTTATCTATGTGGTGCCGGGGCTATCTGTATTCATGAGAGATGCCCCCTTTTGTTTCTCGGCTACTCTCAGCTCCTATCCGTCTCACTCGGCCATTGAGTGGTTTTCTTGGCTTTTTCCGGAGAAAAAACGACTAGAGACCTGTTTTCTGCGTCTTTTTGATGATGTCGGACAGGGTCCGACATTGGACCGGAAAAGGAAAATTGCAATGTCAGACCAGGTCCGACATAGGACCGCAAAGGGTTAACGAGGCTAAAAATCTGTGATAAAAACAGAATTGAAACTAAACAGGGGTAGGAAATTACACACTGTTAACCAAACTCCTTTTTAAATTGTTTTTATTTCCAGATTATATGTCAAAGTTCGTCAAACCAATCAATCCTACAGAAGTGAAAAATAGGCACGATCTTCAGCAAAGTGAGTGAACTAATGATGTCCCATCGGTCCACAATGGCTTTAGATAGTGAAGCTGCTAGATCAAGACTACAGATAATTCTTACTAAAAATACAAACAGTGGTACAATTAACTCCAACCTTTTTTTTTCTCCCCCCCCCTCAGAAAATCCACAGCCACTGCCTGTTTCTGTACCTGTTCCACTGTTTAGTGGAAATAGCCTTCTGGGAGGTAGTGTCAGCTGCTCTCTGCTGTTTTTACCATTCGTATCTGATCTAATTTCATTAACTTAATTCACCTTTAGTTCAATGCAATTGTGGAAGCTGATGATTGGGTGGGTTGAGCGAATAAAACAACAGGGAGCATATTACTATCGACACACATCTCAAAGTAACGCATGAACGTTTAAAAATGTGCTTAGTAAATAACCAATGTGTCAGTAGAAGACAGCTTGATTGAGAACTCGCTCTAGAGCAGGGGTAGGCAAAGTTGTCCTTCCCACACCTGGTCTTTGTTCCAACCCTGTTCTGAATTGTTTAATTGAGTCAATTAAAACCTGCATCCAGGCCCTGACGTAGTTCGTTATCTGTTTTTTATCTGTTAAACATGGAGTGGCGTGGCCCTCCAGGACCATGGTCACACACCCCTGCTCTAGAGAGACAATGCGACCGCTTGCTGATTGCAAGCACACAACTTTCTTATTGAATTTCTAAGTCATTCATCTCTAATCAGGGTGATATGCAAACTTCTGTTTTCAGCCACGCTAAACAAACAAACTCCTTTTAATTATTTTTTTTTATTTACAGATTTTGTGTCAAAGATCGACAAACCATTCAATCCTACAGAAGTGAAAAATAGACAGGATCTTCTGCAATGTGAGTTTGAACTGATGATGTCCCGTCAGTCCACAATGGTCTTGTACAGAGAATGTATTAAGAAAGAACAGGGAGGTCACAGTAATAATGTATAGGGGCGGGATGTGATGTGGTTTGTGGGAAGGTGTGTAGCAGGAGTGGGAAATTCTGGTCCTGGAGGGCCGCTGTCCCTCCCAGTTTTTGTTTCACCTGTACCCTAAATTACTTAATTGGACCAATTTAGTGCTTATTAGAAGCTTAATTGGTCAGTGGGAACAAACACCAGGAGGGACAGAGGCCCTGCAGGACCGGAATTGCCCACCCCTGGTGCATAGGATTGCCTTAGGATGCAGTATGTCTTTGATTTAAGTAAATAGCAGACACTTCAACAGTATGTAGGTGGTGGCAGTGGTAATGCTTTTTTCATGCAAAGTCAATTACACAATATAAATAGTGCAATAAAGTGATCATAAATACAGTGTTCACTCCAAAGGGAGCGAGTGAAATGGTGTGGCAACGAGTGTGTTGGGGAAGGAAAGCTGTGGGCTTATTGACAAACTGAAAGGGGTGTGTCGGACATCCTTAATGACTCGCACTAGACAGAGTTGGCACGGTTCCGCATTTTATTCAGTACTGATCAGGGTTTTTCAATTCCAATTCCTTTTTTAAATCAATTCCCAAGTCCTTCGAAGGAATTGGAATTGTTATTTTACAGACACAATCATTGTTGTGATTGTTCAACTGCTTTCACTTGAAGCCAATTTAATTGACTAACCGTGACTTCAATTTAAGGAACTTGTTGGCACTGTTAATAAAATACTGCCAATTGCAATTTTGATCAGTTGGAATTCATTGAAAGGGAATTGGAAATGGGAACAGATTTTAAAAAAGGAAATTGACCCCAACCCTGGTACCGATTCTTTGTTTCTGTTTTAGATGCTTTTGTCCTTACACTGGATGCCAGAACCGCACACAAAAGAATCGTCATCTCAGACAATTTCACCAAAGCATCAGTCTCCGATGAGCTGATGACGTACCCGGACAGCCCAGCGAGATTCACAGTCTGCTCCCAGGTTCTGTGCTCCAAAGGATTCTCCAGGGGGCGCCACTACTGGGAGGTGAAGATGACCAGCAGCAACTTCTGCGCCATCGGCGTGGCCTCCGGCAGCATCGAGCGCAAGGGGCCGACCAGCAAGCTGGGGAGGAACAAGGAGTCGTGGTGCATCGAGTGGTTCAACGTGAAGCTGTCCGCCTGGCACGACCAGCGTGAGACAGTCCTGGAGAACCCCAGCTCCAGCAGAGTCGGGGTGCTCCTGGATTGCGACGGGGGCTCCCTCACCTTCTACAGCATCTCAGACAGAGTGTACCCCATTCACACCTTCTCATGCCACTTTCCAGAGGCCGTCTATCCGGCCTTCTGGCTCTTCTCCAGCGGCACCGCAGTGTCTCTGTGCAAGCCGACTGCCTAACACACGTTCATACTGCCAGGGCGCTGCACATGCACGCAGCTCGGCATCTTAAACAGCTTAATCCAAATGCATTTCTCTTTGAAAAAACAAGAAAAAAAAAAATCAGAACACAAGCTGAATTTATGTAGTTTGATACAGTAAGTTATGACAATATAGTAGGGCTGCAACGAAGGGTACATTTTGAACTTCGAAGGTTCTGAACACTTGACCGAAGGAAGGTTCGAACCTTCGATGGTACTAATTTGCATAATTTACTGGTGACATCATCATAGCCACTTGCTTGTATTGGATTGAAAATCCTATTACTTTACATGTAATCCATATAAATGGAATAAAACATTCACATGTAGTTTTTATAATTTAAATAAAAATACACATTGTTTATTTACACGTAATTGATACTGCTTGCGAGTAAGCTTGCATTGCAGCAGCACTAACTGCAGCGGACCGAGGCAAAACTAACTTAATTTAACAGTCACTGTTCCAAACAGTCACAGTCACATTTTACTACTACGAGTACTACTACTAATCATAATAATAATAAAACTTACGCTTGTCAAGTGACCTCAGAGATTGGTTGTGCCTCGATGATACATCAACAGCCGCTTGCACAGTTTGCATTCAACTTTTTTTTTGGTCGTCTGGGCATTTAACAAAAAAATCCCAAACAGCAGAGGGGTTTTGAGACATTTCTTTCAATACAGCTTACGCTGTACATCGCTTTGCTGTCGAGATGGCGAATGAAGAAATTTAAGGATTGCCTCTGGATAACACGAGTTGGAGGGGGGAGGGGCAGACGGTGCTCAGATTTTTAAATTGAAATTATTAGTGTTAGCATATATTTTGTATGTTTCAAACATATTCTACCATAGCACTTCAACTGTTATAGGTACCCCCCCTCTTCAAATTCCTGGCTAGCGAATGAACCTTCGAACACAGCCCGACAATATAGTTGGAGAAAATTAAAACTGGTAGATAAAATGTTCCAAATGAGGACAATGACAATGGGTTCACCTGCGTTTATCAAAGTCATACATATTAAAATAATTGTTGATATGCATGCATGTTTTGAGAACAAAAGATAAACCCTAACTGGATGCAAACCAAAAAAAATAAAGATAACTTGCAAGTTCGCTTGAGTCGGGAGTGGGTCTGGTGATTCTGTTTGAATCAGTGTAGATAGTGCAGAGTTTTCTTGGTTTGTGATCCCTTATACAAGTTTGGAAAGGCTTGGTTGTAGAGTTGCCCTGGAAGTTCACTGCGCAGTGTGTCGGACGTTCATTTAGATTGTTTAGGCAGAGGCCACAGGACGTGCGCGGGATCTATTGCTTATAAACGTGGGGTAGCTTCAGGGTGGTAGACAGTTTAAGACAGTGGCAGCCCTGTGTGAGGGTAAGGAATACAAAAGCAGTCTTAAAAATGATCATGGCAAGTGACAGCAAAATAGCCATACACAGTATATTTGTATTTACTTATTATTTTTTTTAATCATGCCATATGTTGTGTGCGAGATGTGTGTTGTGATTGAAATAGGATTGTATCACTGCATTGATGTACTATAGACCTGGATTATAAGTGACAGGTTGGAAAGCAGATCTATTGTTCTTTTGTGTTTTATTTTGATATTAGTAGCTTAAGACAGTAAGCTTATGCAGAAGTACCTGTCAGTGGCACCTGATCTTCACTGGAAGGTCATGGTCAAAGATCTGAAGGGACACCTTGGTCCCAAATAAGTTGTATTCTATTATTTAAAATGAAGTCGATCTGTTGTATGTGCATTAACACAAGTATATATATTTCTAAATTGTGTTCACCCTTTGCTTTAGATAATTCTACAATTCTTCATATGCTATTAAAACACTCACCTTGTGCTGAATTTTAAAATACTAAAAGAAAGTTAATAAATTAATTAACAGACATTTTGACTAAGTCTTTTTCAATGTCTTCCATCGAAGACTTCTAGTCGAAACATTTCTCATTGATTTTGTTCAATTTCTTTTAGTATTTCTATATACCAGTACAAAACGGCATTTACAGTAGGTATTCCTTTTTGATTCTCAGTCAACGAAACGTAACTTTAACAGCTCAGTCCAGACCAATCCCTCCGATTTCAGAGAAGGCTTACCGTATTTAAATAAAACACTGATCTGCGAGTAACTGAATGCATTGCATTAGATTATCAGTGAAAGTATGCAAGGTGCAAAGGTTAAAAGAAATAAGATATGTCATTCAGTGTTTAATCAGCTCAATAAAAATCTGTTAAAGGCATTATTGTCATGGACTTGTTTGTACCTCATGGTTGTGGTTTACTTGGTCCTGTGTTCCCATGCACAGAGCAGATCTGTTTTTTGAAAGGTTGCAGAGTGTAATGGAAACTCATTTGTCAGACAGAATGCCAGAGCAAAGCCAAACTTCAAAAGAACCCAAGAAAAAACTGACTGGTATTCAAATCCAGTATTTAAGAAGAAAACAAACACACACACACACACGTATGTTGCTGCTCTTGTTTGATAACTAAAATTGAGACGTGTTTTTTTTTTCACTCAAATAATTTACCTTGCATCAGAGTCGAGTTTCTATACAAGACTTCAGCATGAGACATCAGTGTCTCCTGTGTGAAAAACGAAGCACACACACACACACAGACACACAGACAGACCCCTCTCTTTGTACCTCAGTGCATATCCTCCAGTGAACTCGTCTTTAATGATTCATGAGCTCACTTGTCTATGACAGGGTGACTGCTACTGCCACAATAATCATTATGTCGAGGAGAAGCTTGTCATGGACTGCTCATTGTGTGGCAGCTATTCAATCCAAAGTCATTTACACTTTCATTGGCAGCTATTTAGTCCCAATAAAAAGTTCAAGACATCAATTTGTGAATCGCGCTCAGCCAAGTAGAAGCGTGTTCTTTTGAAAGTCAGTTGATTGTGCTGCATTGGAGGCTCCTGTGTTCTTGTGGCGTACATGGGCGCGGGGTGAACCCAGGCACATCTGTCAGCACTGCGTTTCCCAGGCCATGGTAAGGTGCTGCAGCGTCCCGGGATAATGGGTTTATTCAACCTCTTTATTGCACTTTCTATGATAGACACATTCGTATGTCATTTTACGGTGCAGCAATTCTATTTGCATAAAATATCGACCATTATGTGAGCCGCCCCATTGGGGGAAAAAAAAATAAGACACAAATGCATGGGTAGCTTTGCTAGCTGGCAGCTTTTTATAAACTTTAGTCCACTGTGCTAATAAAAATATATAGATACCCCCCTTTTTTATAGTGATTTAGACTGAGCAAACATTAATACAAGTTAGCAGAAGAACATAACAGTGCTTAAGGAAAGTCAAGCTTAATTGTTAATGATAAATTGTGCAAGGTCCTGTAATACAACATAATGCCTCAGTTTAAATGCATTTCAGTTCTCAACACCAAAAACATTTCTGTATAGATGTATAATGATAATCTCATTATTTTTGCATGGCAAACACTTTTGCAACTCTTGGCTTTCATCTTTAACACCACTTGCACATTCCAAAAGCACACACTGTTTTATATGTGTTCTTGTTTGGGTGGGTGTTTGTTTCTTAAAACAGCTTGTAGGGTAGATCTGAAAATGTGTACATGTCTTCATAATGGCAGGGAATAAAACACTGAACACTTTTATTAACAGATCCATAAGCATTTGTGACACACATTGAGGGGGAAAGAAACACCCCTCTCGTTAATCCTATTTTTATTTTTAAATCCCTGCATTCTCATCATCTTGCAAATACGCAGTGAAAACTGCTTAATAGAATCACTGTTTGTTAGAATGTGATCTTAATGAAAGCATACAAACTTACCAATCACAAAATACCTCCAACTTCAGATTTAAACCAGTCCACTTAATGACTACCTGAAAATTATCAAATGATAACCAAGCTAGTAACAGTTAATAAACCAAAAACACAGTACCCAATAAAATTAAGCTTTAGGCATTTGTAGAGTCTTAATTCTGTCAAATGTTTTAAGAAGTTAAGTCTTTTGCAGCAGCCTTCTCCTCCAGTGAGTGTTTTAAACAGTTCACTGACTTTAAACAATCTCTGCCCTGTCTGTCTCACCACTGTTAAGACATCACCAGACAAGACAGCAGCATCGTACTGGAACGATCCCTCTCGGAGAGTCTCTAACAGCTAGTTCCTCGTTCCATTTTATTTTTAGTCTCCCAAAACCCGAGTTCCAAGCTACACTCTGTAACTGAATGAACCAGTGATCCCTCCAGAGCAGGAGGGTTCACAGACAAGCATTTCAGAATCAAACTTATTAGCTGCAAATGAAACCACACCAAAATGTCTTTCTCTTATTACGTGCCTCAGAAGCAACATTAACCTGTTTAAGTTTAAAAATCAATCAAAAATAAAGAAAAACAAAAATAAACTACAAAACATAATCCCAACCAACACATAAATCCATCCAAAAGTATAGAGGTGAAAGGAGTCTGTTATCAATTGAATGTAACTTGCGTAGTTGATGTGTTTACATGTATTAGAGACCCGAGCTCCCTATACTTTACATATCCTCTTGAGAATGGCCTGCACATCCCAAAGTGAATCCAGCTCTGTAGAATAAAAAGAAGAGTCTTACCAAGTGCAGTCCAGCTCCTTCACTTGAACAGAAACCCTCTTCTTCAGTAAAGTACACAGTCCTCATACAGTGTTGAGTCCAAACAGTCGTGTATTTAACAGGTTAACTGAACCATTGCGAGCTCTAGTTCATTCAGAAAAGTGTGGTCTAAACAGTTCCCTCAAACTCAAAAACTTGCTCCCCCCAAGATTGTCTTTGTTCTCCAAACCAATTCTCTTAATTGCCCCACTTGCCCACCTGCAGCACTTAACACCTTGTTACTTTTCTTAATTGGGAGAATAAGCAAGCAGAGGTCACCCCCCCCCCCTTATTTAGTATTTGCTTGATTTGACTTAAACTTTTGATTTGAATACAAACTAGCCACAGAACAGTCATGCATCATGATTCATTCTAAAAGGTTTATTGAAGGTCTGTTTTACACTTATCTTTCTGCAGACTGCTAGCAACACTTTGTTTAGTCATCCCAGTTATAAGGATACAAGGGGTTTATACTAAGACACACAGATGGACACGACCCTGCTAATGGGTTATCTAGAAGGGCAGATGTTACAACCACTAGAATTTTTACTGGCATTGAGACAGCTGATTTCACTGCTGCCAGTTGCTGCACTAAACACATTGTCAGTGTTACTACCCATTCAAGTATATCAAATACAAATATGAATCTGTATTCATAAAGGATGTTACTGCAGGTTCTAGCCACTCCTCATATAGAAACTGATCTCATCTCCAAAATGAAATGTCTTTATTTAAAAAGAAAATGTCACATTGAATGATTTAACATGTTTTCTATCTGATCCCAAAGTTAGTATTTTTTTCTTTTTTCTGCACGTTCAGTACAAGGTTTACCGAACACTAACTCCACTCTCCAGAGCGAGGCTCTGCCACGCCCCAGTGAGGAGGAGTGGCACAGGTACAGAACGACAGGTGAAACAGAAAGGGATCTGACCAGTGGATTTCACAATGCAGCGCACACAGGAATGTTCCCTTTCTTAAGGTGAAGGGACAGCTTTGGATTCCATCTATTAACTGTTTTTACAGTTGTTGTTTAAGAATAATACCCAGTGCAATGCATTATTACAATACGCAAAACTATTTAAAAAGGGCACAATGACTTTGAACATTGCTAAATTTCAGAACAATACATGGCAATAAATATTAAGAGAATAACACAGCTCCAGAATTGTTGTTAGTGCTGTTCTACCAGTACAGAGAAAAAAAAAATACAAATCACAGCTTAACATCATCTACGGCTCAAGTTTTAACATTTGTTCATAGTGCAACATTTTACAAAAAATCTGTTCCTATTTAATATGCTGTTTTTTGTGTTGCTGGAACATTTGACACTTAACAGATAATAAAGCGCACTGGTGTACCTGGCTTAGAAATGGCAAGTTACTCACAATCTAAATGAATTACACAGCGCTCCTTTTTCACGTTGCTCGATTCTGAAGCCTTCCTTTATCAAGCAATGTGAAACCAGGGTATCGAAGACCCCTTCATCCCTGCAGAAGACCATTTCAGGTTACCATTTAAAAAACAATCCTGCCTCACTTTCAACAATGCTAAATCATTCATCGGATAAACCCTGTGTGCGAAAATTAATATAAAATCATATATAAACACAACGTACATACACAGATAACGCGTATATCTGAGTATAGCCTTTAAAAGCAAGGTCGTAGATCATGAGGCAGTATTATTTAAGCATCAGAACGTGGTAAACACAAAGAACTGCAATGTACCAATCATTTATCAAGCAAGTTGACAGCATTGTAATAATATACAGACACATGTGTGGGTGCACAGTGCATCCCTCCTACAGACAGAACTGCAGTGGTAGTATAGTGGTATGCCACATTGTCATAAAACAAATGCAATTACAAAACCCTCTGTTTAACTGAAATATTGCACAGAATCAGGGATGGAAATAAGACCCCTTTTGCACTGCAGTTTCACCCATTCCAGGTTTTACTACAAGCTCCGTTAGCCACAGTGTATAGTTACCAAGCTCAGGTGTGTCTTATTAAACTCATAGCGAAACCGCTATGCAGTGGGAGTCTTATTTCCATTCCTGCAGAATGCATTTTTCATACAACCCCAGTGCTTTAACTTTGATCATTTCTACACTTTTTTTTCAATGCTAATCTTTAAAAAACAGTAAGTAAAAAAGGAAAGTGCAGTCCTGCTGAGGGCATTTTAAAAGAAGTCCTGTCCTGTGTGGATCTGGTGCAGGTGTCCCCTGCACGGTTCGGCTCAGTCCAGTGGAAACTCACATGGATTGGCCCTGGTCTCTCTAGCTGCTCTGTACACGCTCACAAAGTCCTTGTACCTGGGGGCACAGCCGAGCCACGCTTCCCCGAAGTGCTCAGTGCCAGTGAAGAGGAAGTCACCCTCCCCCTGCTTCGCCTGGCACCGCAGCGGAGTCCTGATCCGCCCCCCCCAGCGCCCGCTGCCCTGGTCCTGCTGGAACGCAGTGTTCTTCTGCCTGTAGAGCCGTGCCCCTCCCACCTCCACCTGGGACACCTGCTGATCCAGCTCGTGAGACACAGCCCTGATGAACCCCCTCACAACTGCAAGAGAGGAGGCGTGGAAAAGGGAAGTAAGAAACCTGGAAATGAACTGACGGCAGACTTTCAAATAGTTTCAGCACAGAACAGTCAGCCAGCAGTACTGTTACAGACTTCACTGCCAACAAAGGTATTATGTACTGCCTTTCCCTAAGGTTAACCCTTTATTGTGACCATACAGGAACGGAGCAGTAGTGTTATTTAATGGGCTCAGTCGATGTTTCTAATGTTAAAGAGTTTCCTTTGTGATTGAACCTTTGGTAAGACATAATACTGGGAGGACCTCAGCATGTAGAAAAACCATGCCCTCTTTTTCACCTAGTTTCAAATCAAAATCATAAAACATAAATTACACTGATATGACAAGCACTGCAACTGTTGTATCGAGTATGCTGCTCTTAAATTGAAGTTATTTGACATGAACTGAGAAATGAAAGCCTTACTATTATAAGGGGGTTGCAATGTTGGGCTAGGGAGGGTCAGAGCAATCCAGCTTATTATTATTAACTGTGTTCCTTTGCTCTCAGTCTTGTTCAGAACTTTGCGACTGGAAAGCAAGTTCTTTTAACTCGACCATTATCACATTATACCAGTATTCAACATAAAAAAAGGAAGGAATCCCAAATTGAAAAGAAGTCAGTAAACTTCCTCAGGAGTAATTCAATTTCTCTGCAGAAGAACAGCCCGTTTAGCAGAACAGATGTCTGTGTGCTGATGGCTTTTCCTGCCTCGTTCTTTGTGCTTGGGTCTTCAGTTTTTTGTCTATTGACGAGCTCTAATGCACTTGTTCTTGTTGCTGAAAGTGGGTCGGGTGCTGGATGCTGGATGCTGGAAGCAGGAGCCCTCTTGCTGGGGGACCCCCTTCGTGCACGGGCTCATAAAGCCCCCCATTCACTCCCCAGTGTCATTTACACTTTCATTAGCCAGCTATTTTCTCTAATCAAAAAGTCAATGATAGCGATTTGTGAGCTCAGGGCAGAGAAGTCAGGCCATAAATAGAGTCAGTTCAAAGCCCTGTTCCTTGAGCTCTGTGGGTGTTTTCAGCCTCAATGCCCCCCCATTGTGCAGCCCAGGCCCCCACATCTGTTAGTCCCTGGTCGGACAGGCTGTGTGGAGGGGAGAGCAGCCGTCTGGGAACTGATGGCTCTATTCACAGCACAATGGCCTTTATTGCATTAATTAGCTTTTTAAGACGCGGGCGAAAAAAAAGAAGAAAAAAAAGTGTATTTGCTCTACTGATGTCAAAGGTTAACATGTCATAAATGTGTTAAAGTGAAACACGAGCACACAGGATTTTTAAGTAATTGTGGAAACGCTGTTTCATACCAGATTGCATACTTGTAACATATTCATCTAACGTGATGGTGAGACTGTCACTAGCTTACCGAAGTCACTGCTGCAGATAGCCATGAGAAGCTCTGTGTTGTTACAGGGCCGACAGACAGCTGTAGGGAGAAATAAGGAAAGAGTTAGGTTTAGGCTCGACTATTGATATTTACTGTTGAAAACTTGATAGAGTTCACTGATACACAGGAGAATATAAAAAGCAATACCGAAAGGGCAAAGCACTGGATTGAAATCACCGAGTAGAACGAAAGATTAATCCTGCCCTTGAAGTTACAAACAAGAATGTGTTTTAGTGTAACTCAGCATCATAAAATACAAGAACTAAGAGTGAATTTGCTTTCTTATTTTGATTACAGCTGTTGGGGGCTGTGTTTTTAGAACAGTATAGTTTTGTGTTCGGCACACATACAGCGCTTTGAGGCAACACAAAAAGTGACAAGATGAAAACGTGTTGTTGCATTTCCAAGGAGATGTCTGCAGAGAGGAATTGAGGCCAAAGTAGCTAAATGTGTTTTAGATTATTTTTTTCCCCCCAGTTAGCTGTAATTTATGAAGACTGTTGTATTTAAAAAAAAAAAAAAAAGAAAAAAGAAAAAAGTGATTTCATTTTGATATTGTCATGTCTGTCTTGTATTTTGAATCAATGAAATCACCCTCCGAAACATCACATTCCGAGTCAGATATTTGGCCACATTTTTGGGGGGCAACGCGAATGGACAAACGAATGTAATAACACAGAAACTGTAGACCTGGAAGTCGCCTATCAGTCACAGAACCACAGACAGCATCTGGCATGCATTGCTCCCTCCTCACCTTCTATCTCAGCCACTCTGTGGAAGTCGGGCGTCCAGCTGTGGTTGCTCAGAAGCTCGTACTGAAAGCCCACGGTGCGGCGGCTGATGTCTTGCTGGGGGCTAGCCTGCAGGAAGACGGCGGCGTGCTGGGGGCTGTCCGCCCTGAAACAGTACACCCGCTCCCGCCGGCCCGCCTGCTCGTTCACCAGAAGGTCCAGCTCCCCGGCGCGCTCCACGTAGATGTTTGCGCCGCTGAAGCTGCGGAAAGGCTTGATGCAGACCGTGGTGTGCCGCGCACTGGACAGGTTGGGTTCCAGGATGACTCGCAGTGCCTGGGTCGGGTACATCCACTCCACAGAACCCTCCGTGCACCTCAGACGGACCTGCTGGACCGTCCCGGAATGGGCTTCACGGCTAAGCCCGCTATGTTGCAAACAGAAACAAACAAACGACTTTTGGGCATAGGTGCAGAAAGACGGACCAAGAAGAAGGGTCTGCTTAAGTTCCAAACAGAACGTTTCTAGAATTTCACATCAGAAAGCACACTTTGCGTTAATAATAATAATAATAATAATAATAATAATAATAATAATAATAATAATACCGCCACAGCAATGTAATTATGCATGCAACGTGTTGTGTTTTCGTACCTTCCTCTCCAGTTGCAGTGGTCAGCTGTGCATTGTGTTAGCAAGCTCTCCAGCAGTGCTATCACACACAACACAAAGTTTAGCCACTGTGTTGTTCGGGGTTTCATAGGAACAGCTGCCACAGAAAAACTACGCAAATCAGCAATTAAGGAAAACGCATTAATGAACTTCTCTAGCTTAACGGTAGTGATTTCTATACCGCTGATAAATGCACGTTAGCTATTGTATAGTAAACTAAATACATACAACGCGTTGGGCTCCAGTCAAATTGCAAGAAGCTCACAGATACACTCGCTGCCGGTTACGTTGCACGAGTATCTCAGAGTCGGTGGCGGTGAAGCCTCTATGAAAGAGACGTCTGCAAAACCTGGTCTGGATCATTGAAAACACCAATCCGGATCCATCACCAATAACCACAGCCGGTTAGACATGGATGTGTAAGGAAGTACAATGTTCCATCGCATTACATAGTGAGGGCTGAGATTACCGGGGTAATGCTGACCAGTCTGTTTGGTATTTTTGCTCAAAAGAGCCAACTTACCAACGTTTCAGTATGTTTCCATACCTCTGTCAAGGGAAAGTGTGTTTGAAAACAAACCGTGGAGGTACTGATAGGCTTTGGTTGTCGTGGCAACTACACTCATTTACTTCTATTTAGATCTGTTAATGTGATTGTGACGTCATTCACCACATACTGTAGGTGATGATGTAATGATCGACTATTCCTTTCTATTTAAACCTTCAGGCATCCTGGTACTGAGTTTATTTATCCATTTATTTTCTTTTAGTCTTCTGTATTGTACGCTGTCTAATTGAACTTTTTCTAAAACTCCTAATTTTAGGTCATTCCTGTTCTGCTTGTTCTTTGTAAAGTGCTGAAACACTGGTTCATTTACTTGTGTATTTCTTATGTTTGATAGGTGATTCTGTATGCGTTTGTATAATGTTGTACCTGTCTCTCCTACATATTGAATTTTATTACATTTTTGGCAAAATATGCCATAAACAAGGTTGCTAGTTTTGCATGAGGGATTTTGTAAGATTGAGTATGTTTTTTCTCTATTCCTGATTTCAGTTTTATCTGCAGGAATGTATTTGCATACCTTACATGTGCTCTTACAGGTTTGAATGTCCTGTAATGGGTCTACAATCCGTTTATGTCTGCTATGTACCAAAACATCAGCTAAACTTGCATCCCTTCTAAAAGCCACAATCGACGCTTTTGGAAATATATTTTCCATTTTCTCGGAATTATGAAGTATGCGTAAATGCTTCCAAACTATTTATGTTTGAAATGTTGGGTAATAATTTAGAATATGTAATTATTAATGGTACTCTTTTAACCTCCTTTTCCTTTTATTATACTCAAGTAGTTTTGTTGAGTTTGTCACCTTTTCTCAATTCTTTCTCAATAATCACCATAGATCTAACAAAATATTAGGATGGATATTATTTTCTAATTCATGAAATTGGAAAAGAGATTCCTCTCCATGTGTCCATATTCTGAAAATGTCATCCACGTATCTTCTGTATTCTAAAGGTTTCTTGTATACTTTACCCAACAACACATCCTCCCATTTACCCATATATGTGCTTGCAAAATGCACACCTAACTTTGAGCCTTTTGCTGTGCCATCATTCTGCATGAAACATTTATTTCCAAATGTAAAATAACTATTTCCTAAAACTATCCTGATCATATTTTATATCTCTTCTGTCGGTATTATGTTCTTATCTTTTCTGTTATCCAGTGCTTTTTAACATGCCTCTAAAGTTTCATGTCTGGGGGCACTGGGGTACAGGGATTTTACATCCATGCAAAATAAAACAGTATTCTCTAGAAGTTTATTTTTTAATATGTTAATCCTATTCAGAAAATAATAGAAAATAATATCTATATATATAGTTTTCTGTTTCTGAGACCTAATATACTTGTTGAACTTTTCCTATGTGTAGCAATGCCGACAGTTCCCCAAAATAAATCTCCATTGTCTCCCGTCTTTCTTGTTGAACCTATATAACAAAAAGGTGATAGATTCAAATTATTGTTGCATTACAAAGCGAATTAGAAATGATCGATGGTTCCTGAATAGCTGCCCCATTGAATTCCTATTATCATCTCTGACCGGTTGACTGCGTGGCCGCGCCTCCTCTTTCACCGCCCGCACCACCGACTGCTGTGAAGTGCCCCTCAAATAATTGCTTTTCTCTGTGCACTACCTCTTTTCTATATTTCAAATGCATAACATTAGTTTGTTTTCTCTCCCCGCTGGCTGTTTTGGGGAGGTGTGTTTCTGAAGAAGAAAAAAATGCGAAGCGTGGAATCGAGATTTTTTCCATGGGCGATTTGACAATGTGTCCGCACTGTGCTGCCTGACACATGCTCCAATCAGCACTGTCTGCAGGCCTTTGAGAACCGACCCGGGACCAAGCACTGGGACCATCTGGTGCCTCATGGCTCGCAGCGGATCCTCGCATTGTGCACAGCTGCAGGGAGTCACAGGGAGAGAGGGATGCGACTTTAGGAGTGCGTTATGCGGCTACGTTCAGTCAGTTAAATAGGACTACTATTACTACTACCATTACTCCAATAATAATAATATAATAATAATAATAATAATAATAATAATAATAATAATAAAATAATAATAATAATAATAATAATAATGTGTGTATATTATACATACTGCATTGTTATTGTAATACTGTTGATTATATTTTGAATGTATCTGTTTAATATATATATAATATTAATATGCTGTACGATACAACCCGATGTGCACCCCACGAGGTCAGAGAGGCAGCTTGTATCCATTTTACAGCACTTTTTAAAAAGAATGTTCTTATTAAAATATAACAATAGTTATAAGAGTATAACTGATTTTAATGTTGTGTCATGATCATCTGATACAAACTACTGATTCAAAAGAGATACCCGATGTTGCTCTATTACATTAATAACAGGTATGTGGAGTCACAGAAAACAGTTTGACTAACTTTAGAGCTTGTGAGTTCTGTGGTATCCTGGCACGACATCAGCCGCACGGGTCGAAGCTCAGCAAGGACCCAGAACTCTTAAACTCACCACAGGGTGCGGGGGAGCTGCAGATGCCAGGTCCAGTGATCGCTTTTACCTCGCTGTCACGTATTGATTTTCTCCGTCTGCGTCCATCCACGCTGGTCCCCGGGGGTATTAGTGATCTCGCAAGCGCCTCTGCGCACTCTCTTCTCTCACAGACGTGGGAACATCCATTTTATTCCACCTCGTTTCCCATCAGAGAATTCAAACCCATTTAACATCTACCCCACTGCAACCAGGCAGTAACACAACATTTAAAAAATAAATCACAGTAGCCTTACTCAAACATGTTGGTAACAATTTGTACCAGAAAACCTAGGTCTAGGTCTATTGTCAGCTATCTTAAAACATGCTCTGTACAGCTATACGGGAAAATAATCTAGCTTAGTGTAGTAAACATCCTACCCGTAACATATGCCAAAAATTATATTTTTTATTTCATTTCAATGGAGTAAATTGACCATTTATAATAGATTCAACGTTTCTTTCCTGTATAAAAGTTAATGTGTGTAACCTTGATGAGGAACTGAGATAAAGCAGCCCATTCCTGGAATCCAATCAATAAAGCATTCTCCAAATGAAAAAAAACATTTTGTGACGCATATTTCAATTGGCTGGATCCTTCAATGTTTGTTAGCTGCGTTATTCGGTCAGGCGATAACATTCTCCCAACAAACAAACAGAAAAAAAGCACAGTAAGAGTCAGAGAACGCACCCAATTTGGTCAAAAGGTCTCGTTTTATTACAGCTTTGAGTCACAAAACAAAACAATGTTATACCGTAAGCCACAGTCTTTCTTTGTGCAGTCAGAATTAGGAAAATGTTTCTTATTTATTTGTGGACCAGTGAACCTTGACACACTTACATAACTGAAGTTGTAGCTGTAAATCATTCACAGTTCATGTGTTTTACATTGAGCGATCGTTATCCTCGTACTTTCAACCACTTTTAGTGACCCCGTTTGTTTGAAAAAATACGTTCTACAGTATGTTTGTGTACTTGTACCTGCGATTATGGCTGGTTATTTATAATGAGAGTAAACATGTTAACGTGTGTAGCTGTTTATGCTACTTAGTACTGTAGTATAACTGGTAATTAGTATAATTATAACGAATTAGCATAATTAGAATTGTAATTACTGCAGCAGTATTGTGACTAATTGTAATCGAAGACTATCATTGGAACTGGAACTTCAGCAAACACCGCTGCTGTATTTGATTACAACGGATCCCAGGTCCGCTGGGAAATGCACATACCAGCAAGCTCCACCATGAAAACAAATACTGCAAGCGATCCAAGCATCAGTGCCAACAAATTCACAGAACGTGCACAAGCACACGTGTGCCGATTGGACTTCAGTGCATACAGACAAAACTAAACAACACTTCTAAAATTTAAATACAAAACGTCCTGCTTTGACTCATTTTGTAAAACGGTAAACAAAAGAACACAGTGCAAAAACGCATTATAAATAAGCTTTCTTTGCATTATGTAACAACAAGCAGTCTAGGAACAAGCAGAGACTCGTGAGTGTGTGTGTGTTTGAAGAGGGGGTTTGCTCCTGTCGTTACGATAGCGTCTACTGACAATCAGCCAGTAAACCAAAACACACTCGCCTCAGCTTTTACACTTACACAAATAATAAGCTACACTAGTTTTGAACAAGGAGACACGCAAACAGACAGAGGTCAACAATACAATTGTAAAACTCCTGTGTACCAAAAGCAGCAAACTCTAAAAAGGTACATCAAAATGGGAACAACTGATTAAAAAAAAATTGTAAATAAGCTGCTGGTAAATAAAGAAGTTCTTTCAAAAGTTCTGGAGCATCATGACTTCCGAACAGAATGTTCATACAAGAGGTTCCAAAGTGCCTCATTTGAAAATGAATTTGCATTCATTTTAAAATTAGGCACTTTGGAAATAAATATTATGCATATACAATAAATAACTATTACCATTACCATCCTAGAATATAAATCCCTCTCTAATGTATATACACAATTTGAGTTTTAAGAAATAGCATGTTTAGTCTCAAATGGAAACATCTTGTTCAATGTAAATAAGGTTAAAAGCTATTTTTGTTCTTTTTCAATTCATTTAAAATGATCTGTACATAACAGAGGATACTGCAATGTAAAAGCTTGCCTCGTACAATTAATAATGGACACAAACTATCATAAAAATATTTTTTTTTAAATGGACTGGGCAGTTAAAGTGCAAGTTCAAACCCAGGTAAACATTTACAAGCACAACAGAGAAACGAAAGCAAAAACTAAGATCAATCACAAGACTGCATCAGGCCTCTTTCCAGCGCCCCCAATGTGACCTGGCTGGGGTGCCATCTACTGGTAGCAGCGTGTAGTGCAATCTAGGAGCACACTGAGAAACACAATCCAGGAAACAGCTGAACAGACCACTCCTTATAAACAGTACACAATACACCACATAGACACGCTTAATAAAGGAACACTGAAGCGCGTTACTTTACCCCTTGAAAAGCTGCCGTCTAGTTTACTTACACGTCTACAGGTATTGCAATAAAAACGCAGGTAAGATGTCCCTACTTGTAGTAATGTCTTTACTGAAGTTACATTGCTTCTGCTCAATACAATTTACTGCACTTTGGTCCGCGTTGTTTCACACGGGAATGTTTTCACATTATTACCGGAGGAGCAGCCGTGCTACACTATGTCCTAGTGCCTGTTAATAGGGTAATCTTCAAATCTATGTTAAAGTACCACGATAAACGACCTCCTCAGAGTGTATTCTGTGTCCTTAACACAAACACAGTACGCAGCACAAATAACGAAGCTTAATAAACAAGCACGTCACGGTTTTATATTTGCATCGGAGAAGCGGCATGTGTTTCCAGAGCCAGGCAGTCAGGGAGTCACTGCCCTCTCATACAGAGCATCTCTCAATCAGAAAATCCCATGACATTCACAAGCCAAGTAAACACTGCACCGGTATTAACACCAGAACAATACTGGATGTATTGTCTGTGTAGATTATACCTACTGTCCTATCACGGTGGAACGATGAACGACAGCAAAGCTGACACACTTGTCAGAGCTAGGAAAAGAAACAGCCAGTGTGCTGAAATAAATAAAAGTAACTCCAGTTCAGCAGCGTAGCAGTACTGCCCTAGCAAACACTTCATGAAGTGTCTGTCTGTGTGGAAAAGCTACTGTTCTTTTAATACAACCACAGACTAAATTGTATTTCCCGATTCGGTCCTTGTCTCGCTTGTGAAGGCTTTAAGTTCTATAGTATTATAATATTGATGTTTTTCGTGATTTTTATTCTCATCATTATTATTTGTACTTGCCTACACAAAATTGGACAATTGTAAATTTCAATTAAACAGTTCAATTAAAAAGTTCAAAGTAAGACTGGGATTTCTGATCAAAGGGGCATTGCAACTGATATTTTAACTATGCAGCTGACCATAAAATCAAAAACACCATATGCCCCAGTCAGGGAACTGCTAGCTCGACAAAATGGTTATCGTTTGAGGTAACCGAGACCTACTTTATATTACAGGGCCACATATTTATCACTGCTTGTCAAAAGGCCAGCTTGACTGCTAGCTGGAATCCAAGCCCTGGAAAGCAATGAAGGAGTTTCAATACTGGAATAAAATGTATAATTAAAAACACAATCGCTTTGCTGTCACTGCCGTGCTTCTCAACGTAGCAGAACGAACACTGCATATAAAACGAATGATCTGGGAGTAGCATGCGTGTGAAAGCCTGGTCAGATCACTGCAATGTGTGGACATGTGTTCCTGCTCTATCACACACTCCAGTAACCCAGCTGTCTATATAAGCCCGTTGCACAGCGATGGCCGGGGCGGCGCTAGTCCTCCTGGTCTCTCAGCTCTGGCTCGGAGGCGCTGGAGGAATCGTCCTCTTCATCGTCGGTCTGCTCCCCGGTAGGGTACAGCATCAGCGCCCTGGTTTTGTGTGTGATGGTGATGGTGCACGGCCCCTGTGCCCAGGGCTCCCCGTCCACCTGCATCGGCATCTTGCCGCTTTTCAGGATCAGCTGCACGCAACAAAGACACAACAATACAGACCACTGATACTCTGTTTGGAGAATGATCCGTTGGCTGCATAGGTCTTCTTGTTAAATATTTAAATGTGGGAGTCACTTCCCTGTACAAGTTAACCCTTTCGTGCATGAAAGGGTTAATAAATATAATAAAAACATTACCATTGCTTTATATGGGGGAAGAAATG
Organism: Acipenser ruthenus; assembly: GCF_902713425.1. Lineage (NCBI taxonomy): Eukaryota > Metazoa > Chordata > Actinopteri > Acipenseriformes > Acipenseridae > Acipenser > Acipenser ruthenus. The sequence continues at coordinate 1,720,629 of NC_081207.1, forward strand.
GCATCCGCCTTATATGAGGCTATCATGTATTTGCGTCTTCCATATGTCCCCATATAAAGACTAGAAGAGAGTTTTTTCAATCTGTCCCCCTATGAGGTCGTCATGCATGGAAGGGTTAAAAGTAATTTGAGGCTCTACAGTTTATATCATTTCATATTGAATATATTTCATTGTAATCAAAGCCACCAGAGGGAAACATTTTAAAACAACCCCCTGTTCAGTTCTCTGCAGTGGAATCACAGTATACCCACCCGGACTGTGTGTGCCTGCCCTATCCGCACAGGGTTAGCCAGCTTCACCTGAATCTGGGCACAGTGGAAAGATCCAAACACTCCGACAACTTCCAGTAAACCATCGTCGAGCCTGCGAGAAGACAACCGGACAACACTTACTCCCCCTCAACAATGAAACAATGCGTTTGTGTCTCTCTCTCTCTACCTGGAGGGTGGGTACGTCTCTCTCTCTACCTGGAGGGTGGGTACGTCTCTCTCTCTCTCTACCTGGAGGGTGGGTACGTCTCTCTCTCTCTACCTGGAGGGTGGGTACGTCTCTCTCTCTCTCTACCTGGAGGGTGGGTAAGTCTCTCTCTCTCTATACCTGGAAGGTGGGTACGTCTCTATCTCTCTGTCTGTCTGTCTGTCTCTCTCTAGCTGGAGGGTGGGTACGTCTCTCTCATGCTCTCTCGTCCCTGGAGGGTGGGTATGTCTCTCTCTCTCTCTACGTGGAGGGTGGGTACGTCTCTCTCTCTCTGGAGGGTGGGTACTTGTCTCTCTCTCTCTCTCTCTCTCTCTCTCTCTCTCTCTCTCTCTCTCTACCTGGAGGGTGGGTACGTCTCTCTCTCTCTCTCTCTCTCTCTGGAGGGTGGGTACGTCTCTCTCTCTCTATACCTGGAAGGTGGGTACGTCTCTATCTCTCTGTCTGTCTCTCTCTCTCTAGCTGGAGGGTGGGTACATCTCTCTCTCTCTGGAGGGTGGGTACTTGTCTGTCTCTCTCTCTCTCTCTCTCTCTCTCTCTCTCTCTCTCTCTCTCTACCTGGAGGGTGGGTACGTCTCATCCCCCATTCCTTCCCACAGACGGCAGCCTCCACCCCAGTACCCGATATTGAGCACGATGATCCCCTCCAGATTCGGGAGCTCCACTCTCTCCCCATCCAGTTCAAGCTGTAGAGACATTCAAACAGGGAGTGAGGTTCAGCATTCATTCTACACCTATCTGACAGCGAGAGCATTTACTGAAACAACACCATGTGATGTACTGTATATTATATAGTGAATATCATATCAGGGCCAGTGTGGGGCAAGTTGATATCTACCATCTACCCCACGATAGGCCAGAGTGGCTTCTATCTGCTCTAATCATGAGTGACAGCTTGTACTACACTATTCATAATGAACACCTGAAGAAAAATAACCAGAGTGAGGCTAATCTTAATGTGACCATCATTTCCATCTGATACAAGCGATCTGACACGAAGCGATCTGACATTATATTACCTGTTTCACCAATTAAAAGTATAACTGCTTTGTTTGAATGGTAACCTTCATGATAGGATACAACACTGCTCCTAACACATTTCAAAGGAGAGCAGCAGATCAGAGAGAGGCTGCCTTACCTCAATGAACTTGTCCAAGTCTTTGCATTCTTGAACTAAACAATCTTTGGTCCCGTAGAAAAAGTACACAGCCTATAAAGAAAAGAGCCCTCGTTATACGACTGGGAGAAAAGGGACGGAAATAAGACTCCCGCTCCATTCCTGGTTTTACTATGAGTTAATAAGACACTCGTGAGCTTGTTACCTATACACTGTGGCTAATCAAGCTCATAGTAGTAAAACCTGAAATGGATGAAACCGCTGTGCAATAGGAGTCTTATTTCCATCTCTGGAGAACAACAGGAAACATTATATTGTATGTAGTGTTGATGCAAAGAGATACAACAAATATTGTTTTTTACAATGCATGCTTATTGGATTGATTTGGCATGAAAAGCATCAGTTCTTACACTATTAACTAGCTGTGTCACTAGAGCCCACCCACTTCTACACAGCACTGCGATCCCTCTCTGGAAGATGGACAAATTGAGAATTGCAGCTGGCTATATTAAACAGTGTACACCTGCAGGGGGCAGACTTGCACAGGTTACCACTGTCCACCACTGTGTAAGAGCATAACGGCTATAGGCTAGCCCTCTACATTTATATGTATTGACTGACTTTTGTCCTTAAACCACCTTTTCAACGAGGGCAGGGGGGAATTAAACATGGCACCAAACTTTCACCCATCTTCTCCAAACTCTTCCACATTTCATATTGCATGTGTGGATGATCTGCTACACTGAACATTTGTTTTACTAATGCACTGCTTTTGACCAGCCTTGCGGTTCAACCTGTGCCTGGATCTGCTCCAGCAGGGAGGCCCTTTCTCTAGTGCACTGCTCAGCTCCTCACCTTGTTGAGGATCCTGCTTGAGAACAGCGAGGGGGTCTTCTCTCGGTGTGCATGGAAATTCAGAGCCATGAGAGCGTCTGGGCCCACAGAGAAGTAGTTATTCATCGTCAGAACCTGCGGACGACACAGCCGGACTCATTCTACTGGAAACAGACACACGCAGTCGAAGACACTGAGAAAGACTTCCAGTCGAAACGCACGTCAAAGAATTGTATACACGTTCTTCAAGTTTTACATATTCTACACGTTTTTATAGTTATTAAAATGCAGAACATACATCACCAGCATTAAAGCAAATACATTTACACTTAATAATGTCTGTCAGTAATAGTTCAGAGCTGCTTCAGGATACCCAGAACAGCTTAAATCAATTGCACTGTATATTTTGAAATATTTCTCCTTCTCTATGTCTTACCTTTGTTTTTCGAAAGCTGTATCCTTTGTTTGTAACCTGAACCTTCCACCTGCAGAGAATTGTGCCATTCCTTTAAAAATCTCAAAACAACAATAATAATAATAATAATAATAATAATAATAATAATAATAATAATAATAATAATAATAATAAATAAAGAAAACACACATACTAGGTTATTACGCAGTAAGAAATTCAATATTAGAAACATGTATATGAAATAAAGTAAGCCTTGAGAGACAAGCTCAGTTACCGGTCCAGTTTGACTGCCTCGGCTTCCATGATGTTCCTCAGGACCTGCTCCACTGGAATTTCCCCAGCATACCCGGCTCCCCAGCCCAGGGAGTTGGAGAGGTCATTTCCGGTTCCCAGGGGTAAGATTGTCACGTGGGGCACGTACTGCTCCTGCCCCTGGGGAAGACAATCAGAGGAGTGGCTGAGAAACAGCAAGTGGAGTGCTCTGCTTCCCTGCTGCTACGAACTGGCATGCTATTAGAACAGGCTTGCTCGGTCTGTTAGCAAAGCAGTGTAGAGCCTGTTCTGACTCGTCTGTCTTTAAACAGAACCACGTTTTCACTGCCTCCAGGTAACTTCCATTCAGTCCAGTAGGACATGTCAACACCGTTAAGCTAGTGTTTTCCAGTGTTATGGAAAGACATACATGTGATGACATTTTCAGAGCATCTGTTTAAATCTTATTTGTTAGTTTATATATTTATTCTTAAGTAATCATTTTTTTGAATTGACAGCAGCTGATCTTTTTCCCCTTGCACACGTCATTAGGCCATGCTGCATTCCCACACATCACAGCTCATTTCGTTATTCGTTTCATAACTGCACACCTCCGTCAGTGTGAATGTGGAGCAGCACCCCTCTCCTCCTCCTCCTACCTTTATCTTCATCTCGTCCACGGCATCCAGCACCCAGCCCACCGTGCCGTCACCCCCGCACACCAGCACCCGCACCGAGCCAGCGGGCAGGACGGTGCACAGCTGCAGGGCTTTGATCGGGGGCAGCTCAGACAGGTCAAACACCTAGCGGGGAAAAGAACAGATCATCGATCTTCAGAACTGCACCACGCTGGAGGACACTGAGAACAGAGAGATGGGTCCACATGCAGAAAAGCAAGTTCAATCAAAACTGCGTCTTACACTAGCTTCAGACCAGGTGGGCCACGAGTTTCACAGTTCTGCCCTGGAACCCTTTTCTCCAGCACGTGGGTTTTAGGTCTCATCAATTACAGACACAGCAGAAGAAACACCTCCCCAGAATCTGGCCCAGCTGAGCTGTATAGTTTCTTATAGTGGAAACTCATAGGGCGGTGACTGCTACTGCAGCCCCCCTTCTCCAAGAAGCAGTGCAATTATTTAACACCATCGATTACTGAGCATGTTAAGTGCTGCTAGAATGTATTTAACGGTATGGTTAATGTGGTCTCGCACACACACACACTACAGACAGAAAGACGAGGTGATCTGCTGATCAGGCAGACACAGTAGAGGAGTGCTGACCTGCACTGGATTCAGAAGACTTTTAAACTCCCCCAGCAGCTCCTCTCCCATGTTGTTTCCGCTCCGGGTATTGGCCAACACTATTACTGGAGTCCAGTTGGGGCCGCACATCGAGGCTAGCTGCCATTGGAAAAAAAAAAACAGAAGACAACATTTCAATGCAGGAGCAATGGAACAAACTAAGATCAGGGTGCTATCCACACATTGTTATCCAGGGATGGAAGCATAGCGGTTTGATCCATTCCAGGTGTTGCTAAGAGTTTAATAAGATACACCTGAGCTTGTACACTGGCTAATAAAGCACATAGTAAATCCTGCAATGGTTTTAAATACTGTGCAGACTAATTATACTGTAGAGTGACTAGATCCCTGTATATATATATATATATATATATATATATATATCCTACATCCCTTACCATGCTGATACGATTCTCTACCTACACCACATCCCAGGATCTCCATCTCTGGAGCATAACATGCATCACCAGTCCTGCTTTCCGGGTTGCATTTGCATAGTGAAATGATTGTAATCCCTGGAATGACCTGAAAGCAGCTTCACTCAGTGAATGATTAACAGAAGCGGAAACTCAGATAACGAGGGGGGGGAGGGGGGGGGGGGGGGAGCAGGCATTGTGGTTTCTGCACCAGTATTTGCAAGCTGAGATTTTTGCCACCCACGGAGCATTCTGAACCCTATTTAACTCAACCGCTGAGTCTATTCAAAACCATGAAGTGGCTATCAGCAATGGCTCTATTGAGAGCAGCCCAAACTCCTAGCAGCCCAAACTCCTAGCTTGCTGGGGATCTTTGTAAAAGTGTCCCACAAAAGCATGGGAAAGCATGTTAAAAACAAGGCAAACCATGTGGATCTATGGGAAATGCATAACCATGGGAAAACTGAAAAATGACTGTGCAAATATACCCTGGTAAACTTTCATAAGGGACAGCACACAGAAAACACCAAAGCCACGATGAACACTGTCCTGATACTGCACCACAGGCTCCAGTGTGGGATCAATAGTACAGCAGCTACACATTTAATAGGATTACAAGCTATGTGGAATACAGCATGTGAGCTGGAGGTATCGTTCTGTAAGTCTCTTAACCACGCAATCCTCTAGACACCGCAGTGCCCAGTTCCTTCTCAACAGCTGGGATCACCCACACAAACACCACGCTGTAAAGGACAAGGGGGCGCGAGTTACCGTCCCGTAGTCATCGCTGGGGCCCCTGCTCCGCTGGTTTATGCTGTGCAGGTAGTGAGGAGGGATGATCAGGTTCCTGAATTCACCCAAATCACACTTCCCACTGTCTGACAGGCTGGGCTTGCAGTCATCATGGACGGTACTCTGGCACCAAATACACCTGGAAGGAACACCAGAGGGAAACACAAAGGGGTTCAGCATTAGAATCAGACGGCCCTTTCTTAAAACTGCTTTTGCCCCAAGACACTGCTTAACAAACTCACAGCCAGTTTCACAGAACTGAAGTAACATTAGGTAATACAGGGATGGAAATAAGACTCCCACTGCATAGCAGTTTGATCCATTCCTGGTTTTACCGAGTTTAATACGACACAGCTGAGCTTGTTACCTGTAAACTGTGACAAATCAAGCTTGCATTAAAACCTGGAATGGGTGAAGCGGCTATGCAATGGGAGTCTGATTTCCATCCCTGATGTCATAATTCATGCCCATTCGAGGATTCATCAAAACTGGCGCCTCTTTCATCAGAAAAGACCCTTGCCAAAGTTTCATGACAATCTCATGAGGGGTTCTCAAGATGTAGATGTAGTGCTCTTTATTGCAGGGCTGTGTTGATTTGCTTGCACCTGTGATAATGAGACTCTAGCCTCGTCCCGGCTTAGATTAAACCCAGCAGCGACTAAATGTACTTTCAAAGCGAGTGTATCACAAGCGCAGCCCAGTCCATACAGAGCAGCACTCTGGAACAGACAATGACATCCTATTCGCACAGAATGCACGACCAACTAAACTAGCAAGGCTGCGCAAGTAATACAAATGCACAGAATGAACGTGTGATGCACGTTGTTATTATTATTATTATTATTATTATTATTATTATTATTATTATTATTATTATTATCGTACTTTTAAAAAAGTACTATAATCCCGTTTTCTTTTACTGCTGTACAACTGCACATTATTGTTTATTATTATTATTATAATTATTGCAATAAAAAGAAACGTGTGTTATAATCATGTTTCGTTTTAGTACAACTGCACTTGATGATGATGATTATTATTATTATTATTATTATTATTATTATTATTATTACCTGAAATCGCAGAGTTTCGGCTGAGAGCCACACTGCTGTTTGCAAACCGCGCAGTAAGCACACAGGGGCACGTTCCCCCGGACCCACTGATGGGGCAGCGAGCCGTCCCGCTGAGCGGCGCTCATGACCTCCTTGCATGCCAGGCTCGTGTCTGCCTTCTGCAGGCAGGCCTCGTCCACGCACACCCCGCAGCAGTGACAGAAGGCGCCCTGGAGAATGTGCTGCGAGCACACGCAGCAGCAGGTGGGCTTGCTGAACAGGTCCCTGTAGCGCCAGCCGTGCTTCTTACTTTTTCTCAGAATGTCCTTGATGACCATTTTTCGCTTGGACCTCTGCACGCTGCACCACAGCGTTATCACCACTGGCAGGATCACCGCAAACACTGTCCAAGCGAATAAATTCCACTCGTCCGACATGCTACTAGCAGATGCAACTTCCTCGCCCGCTGCCTCCGTCCTACTCGCCAAAATGACTTGATAACTGACGACCGTAGAACCAATGCGCCGGTTATTAATGCGTCCTGTTCGGTCGGGCTGCTCCGGGTATTTTATGTATAATCTCTGTATAATCTACCTTCCGCATGATCTCAATTTAGCATTAGACATTGCACGAAAACACAAGCCGCCCGTCCGGTTTCTAAACGCACTTGTGTCCTATCATAAATAATATCCATACATGCTGACAATCCAGTTCAAAATGTACTGCTAGGCATGATGAATGCGACATTGTATAACATTGCGTATGTGTTCTGAGCTAGGCAACACGATGCCCTGAATAAAATATGTTACACTGTTACCGATTTATTTTAATAGTCTCACACGTAAAACAATGTCTAAGCGCCAAGCTACTGTACTCTTACATACAGCATCCTCCCACTGCTCCACTGTCATGACGGAAACGGAAATAATAACGTCAGTGTTTGTGGTGAAAATATTGCTGAGTTCTGGAGCCAATGCAAGAGAGAGCGGCCGAAAGCAAGCAACCCGCTGCGGTGGCTCTATCAACCAAACACCGCCAGGCAAGAAAGCGCAGTTTGGAAATGTTTCCCACGCACACAGTAAAAAAATCACAGCCCCACAAGAGGGCCGGGATCTGAAACACGTTCATTTGCCAAACGTTTTACAAAGTGTATATAGTTTTAGCAGACGATGTGCTATAGTCACGTGACATTTCTTGTTATCAGATAGTTTGTGTGGGATGGACATTGTGTAACACTATACTGTTTAGTTAGTCTTATATACCTATGTACTGTATTATGAAAAACAACATCTGGTAAAGGGTGCACCTTAACACCCAATGTGTAAGTATTTCATACACAGGCCAGTTGCTAAAATATTTGAACCTTTCCATAAAATGTAGCACACTGCAAACACAAACACACACACATGCACACACAATTGCAGCTTGTATGAATACATCCCTTAGTGCAGTGAACAGTGTAAGGGAGAGATCCTTGAAGCAGATGTATTCAGTCATGTGTCAGACTGGTCTCCTGCTGACGTAGGAGCTTCAAGTGCCCCTTCCTCGTCCCCCCAGGCTTGTTGTTCATTTTGGGGCAGCTGGCTGAGGGAACAGGACGGATCTGAGATGAAGAAGGTGGTGCTGTTTTGTCTGTGTTTGGTCCTGCTGAGCATCTTTACAGGTAAGGTTCCAGTGTGCGGTGGACTGTTCTTCTGTTGGGATAATCATGTCTGTCACATTTATAATAGATTTTAAAACACTCTGCAGGGAAGAATTCATGCAGGTATCAAAGAGCAGTTCTAAAACAGCAGAAGAGCGGTCCTCCTGCATTGTGTGATGTTTGTATTCAGGGAGTAAGGCTGTGGTTAATGTCACTGTGATGGGAGTTTGTATCACTGTAAGTTTCTGTTATGTTCCTCGTGTGAAGAGAAGAAGCAGTCATTTCTATTGTGGTTTCCATTCATGAGAGTTCCCTGCGTTGTCTGTATTAATTACAGTGTGGTCACTGATAGGTAAACAGTGATACAGATCACAAGCAGGGTGGAATAAAAAAAGAAAATTCAAGGACATCAAATCTTACAACATCCTGAACCTCCAAAGAAAAGTGTGCACCTCTTTCTTCCAAAAGGAATAATAAAAAACAAAACATGTTATTATTTCAAATAAAAATAAAAAAAACTAGATGTGCATTAAGTTTGATTTTAAATTTATTGTTGTTTGTTTTTGGTTGACAGGATTAGTCTTGTGCTGTGTTAGTCACCTAAAGTGTATTTAAACATGGTATTCTATCAGAATTTTCTCATTCAATGTCTTGTCTTTAGCGATACAGGCACAATAACAATCAGAAATCCATTTTACTCATAACAATCTAAAGACATAAACCAACAGCAACGTCTCTGTCTTGCATTATGTAACTCTGCGTCTGAAATGAATGACTCTTAGGAGAAATCTCATATCGTTAACACAAATATTTACCGAGGGTCTGGACCCAATGAATCCTGATGCTTATGTGCCACGTTGCCCCTGGTTTGAGGTGTGCTGACACATGCAGTTTCATTTCAAATCCACTCAGCAGCCTTGCCGTCTTCCAATCATATCCTCACAAACCCAAGATCCCCAGGGAGCAGGGAGATATGAATGGGCACTTTGTTGGTGGATTGAAAAACAAGGCATAACAGTGCTTCTGCTATTAGTCTATGGGAAAATAAAATGATATTAGTGGGACTGTGCCGTAGCCTGCAGTGAAACGTTCTCCTCTTGTGCCCAGATGCTTCGCCCATTCTGGAGGAACAAAAAGCAAAACAACTGCTTAGAAGCAAGCGCCAGGACAGACCCAGGAAAGCTGGCCACCCAGATGAACCAATGAGGGTAATCTGCCTGCTGTTTCTTATTACAACCAGCGGTTAGATTTGAATTGAATGCTAGATTCATGTACGTAGGCACTTTGGAAAAACTGTAACACTTTACATTGTGTCTCTAATTACAGTGTATTTACATAGTTGTTACTAAGTAAATACAGGTGCACTTACACATAACTACAATGTTATTATGCATAGTTACAATGCACTTCATGTGGAAATCTCTGTGCATGTAAAGCATGGTAAAGTACACATTTTAAAACGTCTCCATTTCTTAATGTACAACTGACTGCAAAGCACTAATCATTAGAAATGATATTATTAATAACACTAGGCACTGTGCAACAGTACAGATGTATTCTTAAATGCCACAAACCCTCATGTGTGATATGTTTCAGGGAATACAGTCAATAGCCCAGAGGATTTTATTGAGTGAATGAAAGAGAATGAACTGAAACAGAGTCTGTCTGTCAGTCGGGTCGGGTGATAAAGGTATAATGGAGATTGAGGTTTTATTTGAGAAACAGTTCTCTCCCACCTGGTAATATTTTGAATAGTTTTTATAAAAACTATATACTGTTTTTCGTCTTTCTATTCAAGACTGAATTTGGATTTTTCATCTGCACTGTTATAGCTTGCCTGTCATTAATCACTGCACCATTGTACTGTAATTCACTGGATGCGACCCCCCCCCCCCCCCCCCCCCTCCTGCATGCTGAAGTGCGTTTACCCCAGAGGACAGAGAGGGAACTTTTTTCAAATGTTCTTCGTTGGTTCTTTTAAAGGATATATTCGGCTACCTTTTACTTTTTTTAACAATGGCATTGCAGGTTTTAAGTTTCATTAAAAACTCTTAACCATAACCCTTATCTATTGATTAGATGTTCTCAAGTCATTCTGAATCTTTGCTAAGGAACATCTCTGTATATACTAGCTCTTTAAAAATATTTCCGTTCCTTTGCCCACAGGAGTACTTGCTGCACCATCAGAGGCTGGAGCAGAGGTCTGAGGAGACGTTCCTGGAGCACTGGCTGAACCCCCACTGCTTCCCTCACTGTAACAGGAACCTGGTGCACCCTGTGTAGAGAGAGGTAGGAGCATTCACACAGAGCACGGCCGTCACAAAGAGCCATGCACCTCTCACCTCCTCACCAGCCTCGTTAAACCACTTCATCAACGACAGTGCAATCTTTCCCAAGACAACCTTTAAAACTGTTTCAGCTGCTGTGTTTAGTTGAAACAAGTTCAAGTTTCTCTCGTGGAGAAGTGCACACTCTTTTTTTAACTTTTCTAACCTGTTAATTATTAATAATACATTCTTGTATATGTAACATGGGTGTAAAGTTGCCTTTTAAAAAGGTGCAATTACAATATCCAGCCACCAAGTGGCACTAGGCACTAAGTAAACTCCCCCTTTAAAAAAGAGGTGACTACTAACAGTGCAGGGCCAGTTACTTTGCTACGCTGCACATTTCCCCAGACAGCTCCTCTTCACCATGTTTTTATTTCTTCTTTTTCAGGATCAGACAGTGCTGAGGGAGATGATCTGGGAAGGAGGACCTGCTCATGCAATAAAAGCAGCTTTCATGCTCAATTACCTTTTAAAAATGCCAACTGCTGTGAAACAGTGCAGCCTTCTTTGCAACAAGCCTGTAATGCTGTTATAAAAAGCAATCCTTAGACAGTGCTTATGTAAGCAGAATCGGAGATGTGAAGGTGCATCAAGGGAAGCACCTCAAGCATGCTGTGTTTTATATACTATTTTAATGCTGTTATATATTAAACGCTTGAGCACATTTATGAGCAAGTAACTTGCTATTCATTTTTGTTGGTAATGCTGAATCATTTCATAGCAACTATTTCTTGTATTTCAGATTATCTGCTCCAGATCCGCTGGTGATTAAACTAGATATGAATTGAAATCTTTTGCATGAAAATGAATGAATAAAACATGATGTCTGTTGATTCACCTATTTACCGGTGCATGTTTTACTGGAGACTCGTGTCTGAAGAGAACAGAACAGAGCTGGACTGGGGTGGATGGTTTTACACAATGCTGTATCTAAATACCTCTGGTGTTGTAACACCAGTCCCCTCTTAAACAGCCCCCTCAGCGCAAGCATTTATAGACTATCAGAGCGCACGTGTCACCTTTTGCATTCCACAACACAGGACAGAGAAACCCCGTTCCTGACACTGTCAGTTTTTACCGTGCTGCAATCTCCGTATCAGCACGGCTGATCATCTGCTTTCATAAATCCTACCTGAGACAGCTCTTGGAATTCCATTCCACTGCAAAGTCCATTCAGAACAGTGACATCACAATCATCAAAGTTCCGCAGTCACTTGACAGTGTTCTCTTCATCAACTGAAACTGACAATGGACTAAATAAAGGCTGGTAATGACTAGGAAACAAACAGTGCCGGGTTACTCGTGTATGAATAATAAATCGCATATACCAGTTGCAGCTCTAGGGTCCTGGGGCTTTGCCATCACACACGTGTGTGAATTGCACACCGCAGTGTCACTTCTAGCACATCTGTTATACATACGAAGGGGAACCGTTTGGTACTTGCAGAACAATATAAACACCACTTCTGATCTCCAGTATTCAAAATAATAGTACTACTTTAGCAATAAACAGAGGTCGAGTGTTTGAAGGTATGGTGTGCTCTGTATCTGTAAGTATTGCTGCTTTCCAAAGCGCTGGGAAACCACCTAAAGTGAAGACCTCCCTCTAGTGGCTGGTAAGAGGGACTGCAGGACGCCCAGCTACATTGTAAGATTCACAAACCTTGCAAAGCTTGTACTGGGGCACAGGTGCATGGTATGTGAAACCATACAGCAGCATTTTCACAGTAAACAGTGTATGTCCAAGCCTGTTTGAACAATAATGCAGTAATGAGTTACAGTCCGGAAAATTAGCTGTTCCACTCCACTGATATTATGATTGCTGTGGTCTCAGCAGCTCCAGCAGCAGCCAACAGAAACACACAGCGCTCCACAGGAATCACACGGTTCCCCACAAGCCCTCAGCTCACACATCATAGCTCTCTGTGGTGTGATCGTACTGTAGCGAAGCTGCACGACGCTGAATCAACAATTCCCCAAAGCCACAAGCTTGTACATTTCCTCAAAGAGCTTTCTCTGAGCGACTAGGTAACCAGTGAGAAAAAGACATGGGACACAGCAAACAGGACATACAGCGATCTGAGGATTCTAACAACTGTGCAGGCAAAAAAATAAACCTAGTCTCAAACTTTTCACATGACCATCACAGGCAATCAAGTCATTCATCATTTCAAAACCCCTGATCCGAATGTAAAGAGAAGGTAAAACTTTAAGTAGACATGCATGTTAGCCCGTGCCTTCTTCAGTGCATTGCAAAGAACCCTTTGTCTGCTTGTCTTAGTGTCTTATAGTTTCATCATGGACACAGGCCTGAATCAGTGAGGTCATTCACAGTGTCTGCAATTAAGGGGGCACAGGTGCAATCAGATTTTCTTTTTCCCCCCGAAAACGAAGCGAGTTTAATTTTTAGACGTTACCTACCCATTTCTGTCTTATGGCAACACTGCCCTCCAGTGGCTTTGCACTGTGTGTTTTTTTTTTATTTTATTTTTTTACTTACACAAACTTCATACCTGTGAAACCATGTCCATTTCTAAATGTTTTGTGTGATAATTAAATATTTCAGCAATTATTCCATTTTGTCGGGTGCGACGCTGAAGTCAGCCTCCACGACGGTGTCAGCTGGAAAGACGCTCTGCTCGACTCTTTGCTCCTCGCTGAGCAGAGCCGCTGTCTCTCTCCTGCCAGAAATATCTTTCTAGGAGCCGCTGAATCACCCCGCTGCTCAGTGACCACCGTTCAGAATAGATATTATAAACAGAGACGTCTGCTGGGTGGAATTTATAAATGAAATTCGTAGCGCAGACTAAACGTATTATATATATATATATATATATATATATATATATATATATATATATATATATATATATATATATATATATTAATAATGCAATTACAGTACCCCAGCCCTGGATAATTTTATTAACTATAAATCCTTTTCATGTTAAGAAATGTTTCAAACATTTCCAGAAACTGGAGCAGTAAATTGGATTCCGAGGCACCGTTAAAGTCATTAGAAGACGTAGAAAAAAATGCTTTATTTGTTTTTTTTTTACTGTGCAATACTTTACTGCGATAGCTTTGCAGAGATTGGAAATTACGAGCCAAAATACATGAAATGAAATGACAGTAACAGGCTAGCAATACAGCACGTCAAAGCAGGTGGCTCTGCCTGGCACGGTGTAACGGTGTAACGGTGTAGTGCCGTCAACAAAAACAATTCAGTACAGGGCAAGCATGTCAATATATTAACACAGTGGCATAGTTTCTGAAATTCAAACAAAAAAAGAAATACACAAAAAAGTAACCCTCTAGACAGACCTGCAAATGCCCAGATTCACAGGTAAACACCATTTCAAAAGGTGTACAATCCTTATTCTCTGTTCCTCAGAGGACAGTAATGAGCTGGCCCTGCAGGTTTTCCGTTGGCCCAGTTGGCTCCTTTCTGTCTGGGGTCAATCCCACCTGAGTGGACACCCACGCTGGTCAGGGCTGACCTTTGACCTGCGCCGATACCAGATAACCAGAGCGTTCCTGTGCCAGAGAGCAGAGCTGATAAAGGGATATGGAGCTCTCTGCCGGGTCAGTTAGAATAGCATGCATTAATACAAGATCTATCGCCAATAACTCTCATTCTCATACACAACAGCAACGTTTAAAATGCAAATGAGCTGCTGTCAGTGTATCCGCTCGTGGCCCTGAATCCCTCTTCACCAGCACCACAGATAATGTTTTCTGCCAGTCCCAATTTAAAGTTCCTGGCTAGCTTCCCAAACAACTGCTGACTAAATATTCTTTGCCAGTGTTTTACAACCCCTGGCATAATAAACTGCAGTCTCCCCATGTGTTTTATTTGACACTGCTGGGCTTTAGGACCATATTCAGATCCCAGTCTACAACTTGTTATTGGGATGTGCTTCTGTTTTGAATTCTTTTAAATATCTCTGGAGATGCCACGCTAAATACCTCCCCCCCCCCCGACCTCCATGTTGGTCCGCAGGTTTTAGAGTCCCCCCGTCCCACCCCCACCCTCAGCGTATTTTATTTACATGCCATTAAAACGTCGTCCCAAAGAATACATGACTGACAGAAGTTATCATTACACAAAGCTGCAGATTCAATGATTTATGGAAAAAAAAAAAATCCTGTCCAGTCTTGTGGAATTTTCCCAAAATAAGTTCATGTAAACAGTTCGCGACAAAGAGGCACTCAGTGCTTTCTGGTATGCGTAAACAGTTTGAACAGAGTAGCGCAGTGTAATCCCCCCCGACTGCAGAGCCGTCTGGAAATGTTCACGCGGAGTCTCCCTTGGCAAAACAAGCTCGATCCAATCCGTCTTCCATCAAAATGACACACTTAGCCAATGATTGCATTTTATAAGCCTCCCTGCTATGGTACCGGTGCTCCAAGCTCTAAAGTGAATAGAAATGGACCTGCAGAGACGTGCACAGGCTCGATTCAAATGGCTAGTCTAATGCTTGGTTAGCCCGTATTACTCTATTTCCCTTCACATTGATTTATTCATCCTCTCTTTACACTCACACTCGCACTCATTATTCCAATCCAAACAGACTTATTTACTAATAGAGTCTTTATATTTTTGAGAGAACAGATGAGCTCGGCATACTCACCTATCACCTGGCACCGCTCCACTGTCTCCCAGTCACATTCCTGTCGGAGCTGTGCTCTCCCTACACCTCCCACTAGGGGTCAGGCTTCTCCCTTAATCGTTGCCTAACCTGGGCTTGTTTTGTGCGTCTTAACTAGAGTGCACCCTCAGAGAGGTAGGACTGACAGCTGCTTCCCAGACCTGCTTGGGTGTCTTATTAACAACGGAAATACCGTAAAATGACGGTTTGCAAATCCCTTTGCTGTGGGATTGAAAGACGCTATAAAAAGGGTGATGTTATTGTATTTGTTGTTGTTTTAGTACAGTGCGGTGCAGAGCACTTGTGGGATGAGCTGGGAGCCTGGATGTCTCCCCTAGGCACAAGCCTGCTTTCCTCATTGACAGAGATGAGAAGCTGTCAGGGCCTGCCAAACAGCACAGTCATACAGTAATGGGAGGGAGAAAAAAACACAGTCAGACATAGTAGAACACAAAATAGACAGAAAGACAGGGCTATGCAAACAGTAGTAACAGTAGTAGTAGTAGTAGTAGTAGCATATTTATTTAAAAAAGAATGCCATAATATTCCTAATAAAACACACAGCTAAAAACCTCCTGTGCTAACAGCACCATTCCTACTGAAACACTGGACTGCCAGTCAACACTGCAGATTTTATAATTGAACTCCATTGGGTATCCAGGGCTTTCATAAGACATATTTCAGATTATTAGCTTTTTTCAAGTCATTTTCCAGGGAACAGCAGACTCCCGTCTCAAGTCTGACCTCCTCCTGGGACTGACAGCTTTGAAAACGGGCAATCTTGTTACATGGATTCCAGCCATTCCTTTGGCTACCATATGCTCCAGATCCAATCAACAGGACGTATCTCAGTCTAGACGGATAAACCAGAGGGTTGAACTCCAAGATGCCCCCCTCTCCCTCTCTCTCTCCCTCACTCCCTCCCGGCACACTGCTGCATGTCTCTATGGGTAGATTTAACAGGTCATTAGTCTGGCTCCGACCTCCACAACTTGCAGTGGCTTTGGAGACTAGCACACAGACAGAGAGGCGACGTCTTATCAGGCATTATGCTCACTAAATAACCATATCTGTCTCTGCGCAGCAGATACATGTGCAGATAGCGTCTCAGGGTCCCAGGAGACCCGGAGAGGACCGTTTATCTTTACAGAAAGAAAACCCGCTAGCCATTGCTTCAGGCAACAGCAGGAGTGGAACAAACAGCCTGACTGTAGAAACTCAGGGTTTTAGCATTCGTGACATTTCAGGTGGTCCACCTATAAATCAATTGATATACATTATTTGCTGACTAAATAAGGAGAAATGAAGCCAGGCAAACTGTGCCTGTCCGAAGAGAGAGAAAAAAGAATTTGAAAATGCATGCAATGATGCAAGAAGAAAGCAGCCAACCTGGAGCACAGAATGGAAACTGCTTCTACAGGAAGCAGCCAGCAAGACTGGAGGCAAAGCCATCTGTGACGCCAGTGGCATTGTTCAGGGGTCTGGGAAACCACTAAAGGGTCTGTGGCGGGAGGTGTCCAGCAGATGGAACCAGACAGCTCTGATGAAATGTGGGGTTCCTGCAGAGAGCCGGGCTGCACTGAGAAGAGTAGCAATCCGATCGCTATAGCATGAGGGATTTAGCAGTCCAGTGCAGTCACATACCGCTGCCTCATTGGAACAGCTTACAGTGGCAAGGTACATTTAGTCATGTCTGTAGAGGATGTAAGGGGGTGAGTCCTTCACGGCACACTGGATGACACGCCAACTGGACGTAGGGCTGACCCAATCAGCGCACCTTTAGTTTACAAATGATAAAACAGTGACTGCTTTCTGCACACAAAAAACCTCAACAAGGCTTGTATCAGCACTCCCTGCCAGCCAGCCAGCTGCTTCTCCCTCCCTCAAGCTCCTCTCAGATACAGTGACAGGTGTCAGGTGCTCAGAGTCAACGGAAATGTCAGCTGGGAGCTGACCAATCAGCATCGCGCCTTGCTGACATTCTGCACATGGAAATGAAGAGCCTGTTAAGAATCTAAGGCTGACAGTTAACCCTTTCCTGGGTTCAGTTAATATACACATTTAAACAACAAGAAATAACACTATCAAACATTCCTAAATCCAAGTAAACACACTAAGATCTGAAAATAAAGATGATGCTGTAATGATATGAACGTGGTGGAACAATTCTGCGCATTTAAACCGTGGAATATGGAAGTGAGAAAACAAGTGCTGGTACGAAATAAACACGTTATTTACATGAATAAACCACAACAATAAACACTGTTTATATGTGAGGGGTTTTCACCTCGTGACACATTACTACACTATTCCATGCTTACACTGCGTTTTAACCGTTCGACGGTATTTGAGTGTATATTACACTGTGTAAAAAAAAACGGCTGTTTACAACTACTGCTCATACCACACAGACGCCACTAGAGGGCGTATAATCACCAGGCAACAGAAAATCCCTTATGAAGGTTTCCTCCAATTCCAAATAAGGACTTTATCACAACCGCAATCCTATTACAGTCGATTCCTTCTATTCGTATTCTTCTGGACCTTCATGAAAACAGATCATTTTATATTAGAATTATGGGTCAGCTATCCTCTTAAATACTAGCACTAAACATCAAGAAGCTAGATAAGCGAGTGCTTATTCAACAGCATTACATCCTTATCATAGTTGATGTTTGTTTGATTATCTGGTAGTTTAAAACCGTTTTAACAGCGCCATAATTAAAATTGATCAAAACTAGAAAAGCGGCTGGTGAACGTATACTGTGATTACTTCTTGCAAGTTTCCCTCTGAAGCTGCTAAAAACCTTGTTCAAATCGAAGCTACACCATTCTCAATAGACGTCACTACAGTGCAGTCAGTGCCAGACTACTACAGTTCATCTCACGCTGGACGTCTAGGTTGAAAGCAATGTTTGACAGACTGCTCCTGTTTGCATGCTAGCCGGCGACTGCCAAGGAGCTACATCTACCGCTATTGCTGGTCACGCATCAATCCTTAATCAATGGTTGCTGCCTTCCGTAATAAGGACAGACCACTTCCCTATTAAGGTCATATTTTGTTGCTCCCTCATTTCATTGTGTATGACTTTAATAGCAGGATTTCATTGTGTATGACTTTGCTGGGGAAGTAGCCTTTCCACAGCAGCTCAGAAAGTAAATCATACCAACATCTCTCTCTCTCTCTCTCTCTCTCTCTCTCTCTCTCTCTCTCTCACACGCATTCTCAATCTCTCCCTTCGTTCCTCTCTTTCTCTGCTCTCCCTCCTTCTCCTCTCTCTCCCTGCCTCTAACACACACACACTCTCTCCCTCCTTCTCCCCCTCTCTCTCACACACACTCTCCCTCTCTTTCTCTTATCTCTCTCCCCCTCCTTCTCCTCTCTTTCTCCTCCCTGCTTCTCCTCTCTTTCTCTCTCCCTGTCTGGCTCCTTCTCTTTCTCCTTCCTTCGTTCTCTAGTGAGTGCTGCTCGCCCTTGCTACACCTTGAACTCATTATAACCCTTCTCTTTTCTCTGTTATCGTTGTGTGCACACCTCCCTGTTTGTCCTGGGCAGGTATTTCCCTGTATTTCCTCTGGTAACACACACAGTTCTGCATTCACTAAGATTCTATTCAGACTTTTTTTGTGCTCCTGTGTGTGTGTGTGTCTGTGTCTAAAGTTTGCTATTTAAACAATACACCATTTATCGTCTTGATAAAGCCTTGGTGAATACACAACTCTATCTTGCATTTGTGTGCTTCAACTGTTAGATCCATTTCCTCCGGCTCGGTTCAAATTGTACACTTAAGACCTTAGAGGTATTAAAGAAGGTTTGTTTTAACATTTTGAAGGATTACAGATATAGTTTTATGTTCATGAAACAGTGGGGTCAAATTTGAATGCTCTAAACAGTACTGCTTTTTCACAGAATGTTTTATTTGACTTTAGTGAGAGGAAATCTATTTAATGGTTCACACTCCTTTACCAGCTTATTTACCAAATGCATGAGCTCCCACCCCAGTAGTTAAGGGCAGACGCTACCAGTTTACCCAGTAATCAGAGTCCGAGGTGGGATCTGGTAATGGACAAACCCAACTAGTCTCAGTAGCTCTTGCCGTGGGTCCTGTTCAGTGCCCAGGGAGACAAGACTGAGGCGCGAAACCCGGTTCTGTCCACTTGTACCAACTCCTCTCAGAGCTTTGAAGGCAATGAGAAAAGTGTTATCTGAAGATAAAAAAGGACAAAATAAATAAAATAAAAAAACTGCAAGCAGGAATCGGGTACTATCCGAGGAGATCCCCTGTGGAGTGCAGCGTGTGACAATGAGTTACAAATTGGATGGAAATTGTAAACATGTTTTAACGATGCTGCAGGCCTTCTGGAACTCATTCTCACACAGCAGGAGAAGCAGGAGATCAGGCCGGGGCTGAGTGGAGAGAGCGGGGAGGGGAGGAAAGAGGAGAGAGCGGGGAGTGGGGAGCGGGGAGCGGGGAGGAGAAAGGAGAGAGCGGGGAGCGGGGAGAGGGAGCGGGGAGCAGGGAGGAGAGAGGAGAGAGGAGAGAGGAGAGAGCGGGGAACGGGGAGCGGGGAGCGGGGAGCGGGGAGGAGAGAGGAGAGAGGAGAGAGCGGGGAGCGGGGAGCGGGGAGCAGGGAGAGGGAGCGGGGAGGAGAGAGGAGAGAGGAGAGAGCGGGGAGCGGGGAGCGGGGAGCAGGGAGAGGGAGCGGGGAGCAGGGAGGAGAGAGGAGAGAGCGGGGAGCAGGGAGAGGGAGCGGGGAGCAGGGAGGAGAGAGGAGAGAGCGGGGAGCAGGGAGGAGAGAGCAGGGAGCGGGGAGGAGAGAGGAGAGAGGAGAGAGCGGGGAGCGGGGAGAGGGAGCGGGGAGCAGGGAGGAGAGAGCAGGGAGCGGGGAGGAGAGAGGAGAGAGGAGAGAGCGGGGAGCGGGGAGAGGGAGCGGGGAGCAGGGAGGAGAGAGCGGGGAGGGAGAGCTGGGAGCGGGGAGGAGAGAGGAGAGAGGAGAGAGCGGGGAGCGGGGAGAGGGAGCGGGGAGCGGGGAGAGGGAGCGGGGAGCAGGGAGGAGAGAGCGGGGAGGGAGAGCTGGGAGTGGTGAGCAGGGAGGAGAGAGGAGAGAGCGGTGAGCAGGGAGGGGGAGCAGGGAGGGGGGAGCAGGGAGGGGGGAGCAGGGAGGAGAGAGGAGAGAGGAGAGAGCGGGGAGGGAGAGCTGGGAGTGGTGAGCAGGGAGGAGAGAAGAGAGAGCGGTGAGCAGGGAGGGGGAGCAAGGAGGGGGGAGCAGGGAGGAGAGAGTGGGGAGTAGGTTGGGGGAGCAGGGAGCAGGGAGCAGGAAGGAGAGAGGAGAGAGCAGGGAGCAGGGAGCAGGAGCAACAAAAAGTGACTTGAAAAGCACCACCTGAAATAAACCACGTAAAGCATTTTAAACTCAAAAAACCACCTCCATTACACTGGCTTAAATAATCTCATCAGTTTCATATAGCTTTTGCAGGGTAGAAATACATTAAGGTGACTCCAGTCATGCACTGTTAGATACATGGTTTGACAATGGTTAACCAATCAAACTAAAAACCTGTACAAGCTGATGAAGTACTGTAATCGACTCTTAAGAATCCACCTGCCACTGCAGGTGGATAACATCAAGAATTGACTTTCCGTTCCAGTGATCATCTCCCATTCACTTTCAGATAACAGAGACTGATCTTGCATATTGGGCTGAAGAATAACTGCCATTATCTCAGGCTGATCTGTAAGTGCCATCTGCTCTTTGAGAACCTGCAGAGCCACTGCAGCCACATTAAACAAACCATTCCCAGTGATCAGGAGAAGTGCCATCTGTACAAAGAACTCCAGTAACGAGGAAGGGAGATAATGACACTTGCCTTGGAGTCAGGAACAGACAACAGACTTTAAAAGCGCTAAGAGATCTAGCGAGGATTATTACTGCTGCCACTCCACGGAGGGGGTCTCTTATCACATTCTCCTTGTGCGAAGGTCTGCCACCGCCTGCTGTGAAAGAAAAACTAAACATGTAACTTAATGCCCGGGCCACTGACCCACTGCCAGTATCATGAGCGAAACCAACTACAGCAGTCATGCGGCTATTTAAAAAGACACTGCAAGGAACTGGAAAAAAAAGAGTGGTTTGGACTGGTAGGCATGTTATTTCCTAAAACCCTTTTATTGCAATACCTCATCCCAGAGAGAACAGTGGCTAGCTAGCTAGCTAGCTAGGGCAGTCCATGTAGCCAAAAGCACATCATAGTCTACTTTTACACCAGTGCTGCCTGCCCAGCTTCGTTTGTGTGTGTTGCTTCTGTTTGGGTCGAGCACAATTCAGCTGAGAAAAACATTCTGGGGAAATCGGAAAGCCGTGCAATAGATGGATTATAAATTACGCCTTATATGTTTTTCACCACATTGATCGTGGATCTCTGTTGAAACTGCTCTTGCTATCTAGTCCTCTTGAAACCCTTCATAACTGCAGTACATGCTGTTGCTTGACTTTTCATACAGTTGTCACCGCCACACTATTTAAGGGGCCCCCGTGCGTGGTATATAGGCTACTGGTTGCATCGGATTTCTGTTGTCACTATTGCAAGTTGATGTTTCTATTGTCTACTCTAGAAGAACAAAATTTCAGAAAAAGTGCTGCTGAAGTTGTTGGAATCCAGCATGGCAAGAGAAGATGACCCCTCCTTGTTTGGGGTAATCATGTCTATCACATTGTATTACAGTTTGCTTGCAAAGGCAGTAATAGAGCATTGTGTTGGGCCAGTGCTGTCCACTGCTGCAGTTATGGAGACCTACCAGATGACAGCTGTTGGGAGTGCTGAGACCAACAGGTTTTAGTCCACTGGAGAAATGCACTGCCATGCAGTTTGATTTTCATAACCTTCAGAGCGCTATGTTAAAGAATAAGACGTTGTTTATGTCCCTTTACTATCGCATGGTGCTTGCAGTGTGACTGGTTCTGGTTACTGTTGCTCCCAAAGTGATTATCGTTTTCTAAAATCTTCCTTTACCTGGCTGGTGAGGCGGACAGAGTTGAAAGGTCACACTGTTACATGACTGCGAGCTCCCTACAATAGCAATTGACTTTTGAAGCTACCCAGCAGCAGTGTTTAGATTGGCCACTGGTTCAAATGTGGATGAGTACCAGGGACAGGCAAACCACAACACCGCCCCCCTCACTTGGGTGTCTCTTCCAAGAAACAGAAATAAGTACAAAACAACAACATACCACTGGAAGGGGGCTGGAAGGAGCTGAACCCAACACTTTCAAAGACCAATTAGCGCGCGCGTGGGAGTGCACTCTGAGGCAGCGTGCGCAACACAAATTAGTTTAGCGGTTTCCATTTTTTTTAAAAACCAACAAACCCTGCGTGACCTTTTTAAATCTCCTACATCATTTCAAAACCAAATGTATTCGGCTAATAGGAACATTTTTTAAAAGATCATAGAATGATTCCTCTTTGTAGATTCTCTTTTAAAAGCATGTGGGCAAATCAAAGCAGGCTTCTGGCCACAGAATTATAAAAGGAAATCGGAGGCGTGTCGGGTTGAAATGAAACTAAAAGAAAACTGAGGAGGTATCGGATTTGGATGTCCATAACTTGTAAACAAATACCGGCCATTGGGCTTTGATAGGAGTTGTTAATGTGGCTGTCTAGAATGATGAGCAAAAACTTTTTGTAGCTAAACATAACAGAGACAGACTCAGTTTAGAATGGGTCACATAATGAACTTCTCTTAACTTCTCCACTAAGAGACATGCAAGGGGCAATGTGTCCAAATACATAGGGGAAATAAAATGTACAGCTTTACTCTGGTATAGCATGGTAAAAGTGAAGTAAAAGCTCAATGAAACCGTAGTAAAGTACAGGTAAGCAGGCTGAATCAGAGATTAGTGTGCTATTGGTACTGTGAGTAAGCAGCCACCAGGTAGGCTTGGTCCCATTGGTGTCACTGGACAGATAAACCTTTGGAATGAGCTTTAAAGATAGGTTGATGGAACTGAATTTATTCAGCCTAGAACAAAGAAGAATTAGGAAGGATTTGATTGAAGGCTTTAAAATCATAAAATAATCAAAATTAAACCTAGTCAATATTTTAAGCGCAGCACAGAAACCAGGACCAGAAGACACCGTTAATTAGAGACTTAGAACAGAGAGCGGCGAGGGTATGGGATGGGTTACATAGCCATGTTGCTGATGCTGAATCATTGGGCTTCTTTAAAACCCGACTGAGACTAACCAGCTACTAGGGACCGGACAAGCACTGATGGGTTGAAGGGCCTCCTCTCGTTTTCTGTTCTTGTTACCCAAGCAGAGCACCGCTTCCTGGACACTACAGGTTATAGTCACCTCATAATGCAGTGCTCCTAACGAGGAATCCAAAAGGAAAATGCTCCTCTGCCAACACTTTGATCCTCTCATTAAAAAGAACACCGAACCCTTGCTAATTAAAACACTGCTTTCATGGCCATCTAGGAGGTTTTGATTGGAATTCTGCTTTGAACTTCCAAGCCCAGTAGTTATCAAGTGCACCAGGTGTGGAAAAAGGAATCACAGTGATTTATGTCATGCCCACTTTTAGACATTTTCCACAAGAGAAGGCAGCTCAGACAACATGTGTCTTTTTAACAGCACTCTCATTTTGCGTGCTGGTAATTATTTAATTTGTTTTAGTGCCATTTTTCCTATTTATAGTTGTCATCTATTTTTTTTCCATTTCAGCTATAATAAGCAGCTGCATTAGTCTAGCGTCAATACCAGGTCTCCCAGCAATTGACGCACCTGTAAACACATCTTCTCTGGTGCATTTCGATTAGTGTTAACTGGCTACCAGATTCCTCTGCACTGCGATAACAGCTGGAGATATTGATTAATGCTTTTGTTACTGCTCTGCTCGCCTTATTTTAAACGCTGGAGAACAAATTCAAATTCATTACCATCTCTCCCAGGACTAGGGGTTATTATTATTATTATTATTATTATTATTATTATTATTATTATTATTATTATTATTATTATTATTATTTATTTATTTAATTATTTATTTATTTAGCAGATGCCTTTATCTAAGGCGACTTACAGAGACTATGGTGTGTGAACTATGCATCAGCTGCAGAGTCACTTACAACAACGTCTCACCCGAAAGACAGACCACAAGGAGGTTAAGGTTCACACAGTGAGTCAGTGAGTGAGCAGGGATTT
Source organism: Acipenser ruthenus (assembly GCF_902713425.1). NCBI lineage: Eukaryota > Metazoa > Chordata > Actinopteri > Acipenseriformes > Acipenseridae > Acipenser > Acipenser ruthenus. Next base: position 1,745,111 of record NC_081207.1, read on the forward strand.
GAACCGGGGACCTCCTGGTTACAAGTCCTTTTTTTAACCACATGGACACACATAAAACTGTAATTGCAGATACATTTCGAAATACAGGCCCATTGCAGTTACAATTTACTAATATTTACTACATGCACTTAGCACACAATTATGTGGTTGTGAGGCTGGGCCTCCATATATTACAAACATTTAAGGTAAAAGTAAAAGAAACCAGGTCAATTAAACACACGTTTTAGCTTAGCTGAAATGTTTGTCTGCTTGACTTAGTCTCTTCTAGTTTTCCTTCAGCTATTTTCCGGATCCTATCATTTTTTTACAAGTATGAAGTAATGCAACACAAGTACAGTGTAGCTACCGCGCTGGTTAGTGCCTGAAAAGGCTGCCTTTGGTTCGTGGGACCAGCAATCCTTAACTGTGTACTGTGCAGGAGATGCAAACTGGAGTACTTGCAGCACAGTCACTCATGCAGCCCAATGAGCCAGAGAACATGACGAATGGTAAGGAGGCTGTGTGGTCCAGTGGTTAAAGAAAGGGGCTTGTAACCAGGAGGTCCCCGGTTCAAATCCCACCTCAGCCACTGACTCATTGTGTGACCCTGAGCAAGTCACTTAACCTCCTTGTGCTTTATCTTTCAGGTGAGACGTAGTTGTAAGTGACTCTGCAGCTGATGCATAGTTCACACACCCTAGTCTCTGTAAGTCACCTTGGATAAAGGTGTCTGCTAAATAATAATAATAACGAATGCACTAGTCCCAATCCCACTTGGTTGACTGAATGCTGTGTAGTTTCAGCAGTGTGCTACTGGAGCAGTCACCCAGCTTCCCACACACCTTGACTTGGCTGCTTAGTCATGTGAGGAGCTTTAAAGGGTTTAGAGGACATAATCATTTTTACTCTGACTGGCTGGGAACGGATTATCACAAATCACAAAATGAGTGAAGTGCAGATCGCTTTCGTGACGCTACGGCCCACTGATGAGTCTTTGCATGATGGCTTGCTGAAAGGTGCAAAGACTGTGTGGGACTGTGGGTGACGTGTTCTCTTAGGTACACAATGCTGGCTAAAGACAGTTTTATCATCTAACCAAATTGTGTTTTTTATTAAATGGGAACAATAGTGAAAAATGTGTGTATTTAGCAGGTACCAGGAGATCAATCAGCACTTATTAAGCAACTCACTAAGCTCTGTGTGGGGTTTCATTGACCAGAGGCTTTCTCAACACAAAACACAGTTATTAAAAGAACACTAGTCTGAAAAGAGGTTTCACAATCATGTTAGGAAACATTGTAAACCATAGAGGATGAATCGCATCCCTCCCCTATACCCTGTAAGCTCCTGTCCTGTCTGAATACTTCTTTTTCATCATTGTACATTTCCATTGGATTGGATGAGCCAGCCCTATTCACAGAGAACAAACGAATCATACTCATTTATTTAATAAAGCTGACACAAACGTTCCTGCCTTTTCCAGCGTACCAGTTTCAAACTCTCTTCCTGCCACTCTCAATGTTGTGTAATGTATGGTGACTGGAGGCAATTGATGGAGTGTTTTGCATCAAACAGAGGCTATGTCAACAAAACAGTTCAATGTTATTTTTAAGGAGCTCTACAGACTTTGGCAAGACGGAGGGCTTTTTATGATTTGTTTTCCCTCTAAGTGTTACAGAAATAGAAACTACTCTCGCCTATCAAAAACCCTTGGCCGAAATCCAAGACTATTTAAATAAATATTTTTCTGCAGTTGTTTTTCATAATTCAAACAATTATTACATTAGAATTATTGTTTTGTGTGTGTTTAGTTATTTTGCCATTTAAGGATTCCCATCACAGAATCTGCTAGGCATGCCACTGTGGCAAGACCTTTGTACTCTCTCAGCCCTTTTAAAAGTTGACTTTATTTGCATGGTCATTTTCCACTGTCCCATAGCCTTGCAATGCTTTAGCACAGTTTGCTTTATTTTGCTTCACTATAGCATGACCTACCACAGCAGCTGGGCCAGCTGTCATGTAAAGCATGCAGCAAGTGGGTTTGAAGTAGGAATCATTATAAGTGATATAATGGCACAATATATCCAGTTATCAAAGTAAAAAGAAAAGAAAAGAAATGCAATTTCAGTGTCCCTATAGGCAATAGTAGTTTGGGTTAGGACTAGGGTTAGGGTTAGGGTTAGAAAGATAATAGTCCTCTGTTTCTTTATAAATATTGTTAAAAAGTGTTTATGTACTTGGAAGATTTCTTTCATGTAATCTCTGATGGTGTGTTTGGATATATTTGAAATTCACAATGATTTCTTCAAAGTGCTTACTTACTTACCCCCATCTCTTCATCGTTTTTATATTCTGATGGCTTTAAAAATAACTGACCAAAAAAAAACAACCAAAAAAAAACACGACCAGTATTAAGGACGCTAACGATTAAGGTTAAATACACAGCACACACAGAAGGGGGCGTGCGAGCTGCTTGGTGTATTACAGAAACAGTTAAGAAGGTTTGCAAATTGTGCACATTATAAATGCGATCTTGATCAATTCATCCCATCTTTTGCATTCATTTTTATTTACCCTGAGGATAGAATAGACTTTTTGCTCTCTTGTGAAGAGGAAACGGGAGATCTTGTAGAATGTTTAAAAAACAAAACAAAAAAAAAAACACAATCTTAAAACTAAGATGCATTTATAAAAACAGCAGCTCATCACTCGAAATGTTTATTTTATCCCGCCTGGGTTAATGATTAAGAAGTGAGATTTTCCTTTTGCTGGCACGCACCTGAATGTGCGAGTCACGTTAATAATTGCTCCTTTTTTACTTGACTTGAGCGCACTGCGCCTAAGTTATTTAGCAATGTAGCTATTTGTTTCTTTTATTACGCTCTGTCTACAGAATATTTGTAAAGGATTGATAGGCGTGGGAGCAGAGGGACGCAGTCTGGGATCTGTCAACAGGGGCGAGTACAGAATTACTGCTCGTCTTGAATAAGTAAATATCTGTTCATTTATCTGCAGGACATTGGTAGTGGTCGTATAGCGCCGCTCCACGGTCCAGGGCGAAGCGCGTTGACATTTTAACAACTTGGCGGGTGTCCTGTTGCAAGCGATGGTTTTATTAAAATAACTTGCGTGTTTCTTTACCCAGTCCTCTCGTATAGTAATTGTGCTACAAAACAATGTGAAAAAGAAAACCACTTAAAAACTTCAATGACGCTTTAATGAATAAGGCACATTTGCTGCAAACTAGTCAAATAAACAAAAAATAACCATTTATAACTGAGCACAGCTAAGCACGGTCCTCCTCACTGGAACAAGGGCAGTTTGTCTTCTTTGACGAGTCTGAAGGTACCAGACCAGGGAATATGTCTCAGATGTGATCATCATCCATCCAGCGTGTCTTTCAGGCGCCACGCAGATTAAATGCAAGAATCATAAAATGAAGGACTTTTAATTTATAATCCTTTCACAAAGACCTTTCAGATTGTCTGGGGGCAGGGCGCTTTTCTTTAAGAGAAATAATGCCGCTGTTGCTTTTACACAAAGTTAATTGCATACTACCAGCACCATGTCTGAGTGTGCATGAAAAAAAAAAAGAAATATTTGACAAAGGGTTTTATATATATATCTCTGACAACCGTAACCCAGTAAAGAGCTGTAAATATATAACTGAACTTGTATGCAGTAATTTCTATTGAAATAGGTCGTCCCCAGTTGGAATAAACACGTTTTCTTTTGGAATTGGAACCTTCAGTTCAATTCTATTTCATATCAGTTTAAGGCACCTCATTTTATACACACACGGGAAGATGTACAGATGTATTGATCTCAATCTACACAGCACTGGCTGTCCAATTCCAAACACTTACAAGCAAGACCCAGTCACCAAAACCCTTTAATCAAATACACTCTGTAGACAGACAGTCGCGGAACCCACACGCAACGCAACTTGTAATGTTACAACACAAGTTCTGCCTTGTACACAGCTATCCAGACTGGAGCCTATATTATCTCCACATTAAACTATTACAATGTGTCATGGTAACTGGTTAGACGAGCTCTTATGAGGTATTATGGTCTAACACTCTTGAAAAAAGTGGGATTCCGTGCGTGATGGGATCAAGTAGGATCAGCGCTAATAAAGTGTCAGAGCTAAAATGTATTTGAGAGGCGGTGAAAAGGGGTCATGTTTCAGCGGTGTCCGTCCACTCTAGTATGTGTGAAAGACACGTGTCGCATTGTAAATGGAATGTCAAGGGTATCAAACGAGCATGCCTGCTCTGCAGAAATAAGCGCCGCACACGCACACGCACACGCACACGCACACGCACACGCACAAGTATAATCAAAAAAGAAAATAGCAAGTAAAAAAAAAATCTTATAACAAGAAAAACAACTCTTGGCATTGTAGTTTTAGTGGTTTACTTTAATTATTTACTGGCGTTTTACTACAGGAATATAAAGAATAAATAGCAGTTACTCTTAATTTACAAGATTAATCATTCAAATGTTCCCACTATATTTGCAGCTATAGTGCAGCTGCTGAATTACATTGTAATCTATATATTTTCCACTGAGGTCCATAAAACCACACTTTCCGTAGAATGGAAAACAGCTTTAAAGTCCTTCAATAAACGTTTGTTTTTTTAAATGCTTCGCAATGCGAAGTGCTCTCAATATAAATATAACGATACATTACAACCAGGACATTTCCCCCCCAAATACAGTAGACGCTGGTTATCTTATGCATAATACTGACCTTTTTACAGGTATATTATTTCAATGGCACCACATATACATAAAATATACATTCCTTCTACACTTGGCAGTGCATATAAAAATACCCATGTAGCTATTAACACGTTCATTTCAGTTCGAGCAGGAGCATTTGCATTCGGATATAACTGGATACTGAACTGGTATCCAGTTGCACTTCTGTGCTGCTTTTCGCTGCAAGCACCTCCATCTCAAGATCGTAAAATGGGCAGTCTTGGCAGGTTTGCAAACCATCCCTTCTGGAACTGAACAAGATCTTTTACTGTAGCAGCTACCCGCTTTCACATAGCGGGGCCAGAATCTGTTCCCAAGATCGTTCCAGGAATAAACAACCGGGCACAGCGTGTAGGACCACAGCCACAGCTGCAGCATTCTTCTGAGTTTTTTGCTCGGTTTCTGCTTCTTGCCATGCAGCATGTCAAAAAATTCCATAGTCTTGATGTCCCTGGGCATCGCCCCCGTGGGCTTTTGCCTGAGGAGCGGGTCCTGATCCGATAGCTCGTCGTTTGCTGCGTAACGGTCCTCGGGAGGCGAAACTGACATGTAGTGCGGGTCAAAGTTACTGCCCAATAGACTTCTCAGCTCGGTCTCATTGATATCGCGTTCTTTAGGGTCAAACACAGGGTCCGGGTGCTCAATAAGCTCCACAAGGGGTAGATTGTCACTTGGAACGGGTCGGAGGTGATAATAATGCTGGCAAATCCCAACTTCAATCTGAAGACCCAGCAATAAAACCAGAACACACATTGCCACAAAACACGGGGAATGATCCATTTCGTTATCGTTGTAAATAATAAATATATTATGTATATCTATAATAATAAGAATACAAATTAATAATGTCGTTTTTTTGTATTTAACTGCTTTACAACACAGAAGCAGCCATCCAGTCTATATAAAAAACAACAACTTCAGAACTTAAATCATTTTTTTTTTTTTTTGCAACTCAGTTTCAAACGCACAAGTTGGCTCCACGAGCTGTTCCCAGTCCAGGCTACAGACCCCTTTAAATGTTCTGAAGCTTCAGGTAGCACACACAGTAACCAGTGACTTGGTAGTTAGTAAGTCCAGGAAGGGAGAAGCGATCACTCGCGTGACAGCATGGTCCAAGGAGCGGGTGTCTTCGTTTGTGCTCCACTGGTACTTATTTTAAAAGAGTATGCAGAAGACGTGTGTAAAATCACTGCGGTCGAGCTGAGTTTGTCACAGCACACAAGCCCGGGCTGCTCTCGTTTCTTGCTCTGTGGCTTGCACTATTCCTCGCAGGACCAGCTTCAGATCTCGAGTACTACTCAATTTAAAGTCCACAGTCCTGAGTAGTATCAGCATGTTTTCTCTTTTTCTTTTGCAGGAAGCCAAACTGCGAAGTATCTGGCTCCTCCGATTTATCCGCACAGCCTGTGATGTAATCCATAAACCCATTCTGGATGTGGGCTAGTTGCCAAAGATCCCCGACACCTCCTTCTCTCTAGGGGCGGGGATGGGTGTGTGTTGGAGCGGAGGGGGGGTGGGGGGTGGGGGGGGGGGGGGGGTCGCATTTGGGTGTTGAAGCTCCAGCTATAAGGAAATCTGCTTGATTTGGCACGCCCTCTACTGGCAATTACGCGTCATCATATTTAATTTATATATATATATATATATATATATATATATATATATATATATATATATATATATATATGCATGCTTGCTTTTCCTAGCAACTCTCATGGAATATTTGTTCATCTAATTTCATATAATTCCGTGAAAGTATAAGAAAAGTTAGTGGAAAAATATTTCAAACTCAGAGGCACACTTCAGCTGTAACACGCGTTACAATTGACCCCATACAACATTAGCTCAACTATATTTGAGCACATGACGCTTGCACCGAAGGAAATAAAATGTTCATATATCACAATTGTGATTCACGGTGACAAGGCCTATAATTTTAAGGATGTTAAAAAAATTTAAAAGTAGGACAGCTACCGTTACAACTGACCCTAGCCATGGGGTCAATTGTAACAGGGGACACCTTACATTTCAAGCGCTCTTGTTGTATGTACACCAGCTCTTAACACAGGATAACTATGGGGATTGGTAGAGGACAGATATAAGTTGTCAATATGTGTGTCAGCAGCATCCACAAACAGATACAGCCAGAGGCAGCATTGCAGGAGCCGGGGAAGATCAAACAGAATGAAAGGTCGGGCGACGGGTTAAACTTATGATTTTCCAACACATCTCCCCTTCAATACCACCCACGCGAAGTGCTGATAATAAATCAAACGCAAGCAACATTGAGAAGGGGCTAACTTTTGTCTCGAAGGACGCAGCGTGTGCGTTTGTGCTGATAAACTGTTTAACTTGGCTTTTTACAAGGGCGCCTCTCCCGGCGCTCACTGGAGCCGGGATCATGGGCGTTCGTCTCCGCGGATATTTATGACTCCCCAGCCTGACACTCTCCCTCTCCCTCTCAAATGTGTAGTAAAATAAAGTTTATGAAATGTCAATCCAAAATGAACTCAGTGCAAGTTCGGAATTCCAATTGTATAGGCAGACCCCGATGCTGTACACATACACTCCATTCCTTACAAATATAGGTAGAATAGTAATATTCGCCACCACCAGAGGTTTGAACTGAGTGCAATAAATTAAATCAACAGACAACAAGAACAAGTAACCTTCTTTTGCAGGCGCATGTATTCCATTTGTCACGCGGGTATTTTGTTTACTTTGCGCACATTATTGGATAAACAGCCTCGCAGAAAATATTGAAGTGTTTGGATATTGTTATTTTTGTCGCAATTGTGCCTAATTAAGATAGATGTCTATTAAGATAAGGCTCCAATCTAGAGCTCTCTCGTTGAAGGCGAAAGATAACAGGGCGACAGTGGTCCAATGGAGCGTGAAATAAAGAGATAAAAAGCTCCACAAAACATAACTATAGGGCGAGCCATTGGTGAAATGGCTAATTTCACACCCATTTCAAATTAAAAAAAGAAATCAGGCCCATTAACAGTGGCGTGGCTCGCTAATGTTTTATTGGTAATTATCTAATGGCACATGATGGATTGGTGCTTATGGAAAACGACAAACACGTTTTCTCAAGCACTCAATTTCTCCAGCCGCAAAAGCAAAACGATTACACCACAGTAAAATAATTAAAGCAGGTTTTTAAAACACGTCACTTAAGAAAAAAAAATATTTGAGAATTGAAATGAATAGGTTAATTGAGCAGGCTAGAGTTAGTGACGCAGAGCGTTATACAATTATCCAGCTACAGCTTATACTGAATCTCGCTTTAAAGACAGATCACACGCTTTGAGAGTTTTCTACTCAATATTTTAACGAATTTTTGCAGAGTGTCATTTTCAAACTGTAATTATTCTCATGAGAGAAGCCCAGACGTTCCAATGTGATTTCATCAGAGGTTTTGCTAAACAAAATAATCAAATGTAGTTTCACGTGTGACTGACGAGACGCCCAAATGGACGAGGAAACCGAACTGTCAAAGAGCGGTCTGATCATTTGAACTGTTTCATCTCTACTGTTTTTGTGCTATAATGAGGCATGACTAGTAAAACAAGCCGTTTGAACGTTGTGTTCCTCATCACTTTCAAGACAAACAATGTCCCGTACGCACCCAGCTGTTTGTATTTACCTTGTATCTAAAGTTACCTCTGTTGTGTGAGAACACTTCGTTAAAAGTGCCGCTGGTTCTACTGTTTTTCATTTATTCGGGGGTTCTTCGTCTGAGGATATTTTCAAAAGAGTCGGTCTTATAATAGACGCAATCACTCAAACCAGACACGAAATCCAAAAAAAAAAAAAATCATATAAATAAATAAATAAATAAATAAATAATGAAAACCAAATCAATATATAAATGCATATCAACATATCAGAACGCATTCACGCACATACAGTGCTTCTTTCAAGTTGCACCCGTATTGTGCCCCAGTCTAAGTTTAGTCCAATAGCATATACAACACATTTGTACAGTTTTAAACGAACTATATTAATAAATGCTTCTGCAGCGTGCGTTGTTCCATAAACTGCATGCATGTCACCGCCTTGTCTATCTTTTCATACTGCAAGCACAGGTGGATCAAGACATGCAGACAGTAGAAGGCATGGGGTCAATAAAACAACACTGTTTTTTTACGCTTTTAATCTTTAACGTTTTTTTTTAAAACTGTATCATGGAACTTGTCTATTAAATCGTTACTTGTATTCCTACAGTATCTTCCAGTTTTACTGCGCTCTCCCCCCACCCCCTCCCCCTCACACACTCACATTCCCCAGCTATGGAGCTGGCGCCAGGTTCTGAGTCCAGCCTCTGTTTGTGTCAAAGAGCCGAAGACAATATTTCAGTATGGAGCCAAGCCACGGGGAACCGCTCTATAAAACCCGACCGAAATAACCCCCCTAATGAACACACGCACCCTCGGCTCATTCAGCGCTAACTAAGCAGGCATGAAAAATCATCACAGTCCGCCGGCTTATTAACAACTGTCTAATACTAAAAGAGGCGTCCTTTGAAAATGGGTATTAACTGAGAAACCGTTTACCTGCTGCGGTATCCGCGATTAACAACACTCCCCAGACTACTGACTTAGTTTGTTCACACATATCCCAATTAATCTACAATGGAGCGACTCTTTCTATAGGAGCTGCTGCAGCCTACTTGCTTCTTTCATGTCATGCAAAGCCATACTGTAGTTAACATTGACACAAGGCAGTATTATAAACTACATAAACCCAAAACGAAGCACAGCATCCACCCTCAGCATGCACACACATTGCTACTTTAGGATGGTGTCACTAGTGATTTATCCGGGTTTGAGTTTAGGTAGGTGATTTATTTTATAGCCATCCCAGAACCACAGAACAGCATTCTGCTTTGGTCTTCATCCTAAGCAGATACATGTATATTAAATATAACAGAGGGTCCAAATTTCAATGATCTCTATTAAGGGTAAGGGATAGTGAGTGGTCAGTGGTCAGACTTGGATCCAGGGTTGAAATTTCAGACCCTATCTTCCTCATTTCTGCCCTGGTAGCCATTCATGGAAAATGAGTCAATGGTTGGTTATGTTAAGATTGTAAAGTCTATTGACCATCAATGGGAAAAATCTTGATGACCCATCAAAGGTTTCACTCAGTTATGCAACAAAAAGATGACATAATGACCAGGGTGGAATGTTAACCCACACCTGCTTCTTTAACCCCTCGGCTCGTGGAACTATTACTGTGCACCACTGGTCCTCTAGCCACTGCATCTAAATGGCCTGCCATCACAGTGTCCTGGCATCAGTGGATCTCGATGGTACGAGCCCAAGCCTGTTGTATAAAGACCCGTGCAATGTGACTTTGCTGCAAATTAACCTTGCTTTTAGCTCTTGAAAATGTCTCCCACACACACTTCACTTCTAGTTACTATTTTTGGTCAATGAAAAGTAAAGAGGAAAACGTTCCTGGTTCTGCATTATTCCCTCAAGGTTGTGTACTGTGCAGCGGGCTTTTTATAACTTCAAAGTTGCAGTTAATAAAACCAAATCACTCGTGCCCCAAGAACAGTTATTCTGAAAACAGCAAGAAAAGTACAAAAGGCTTGCTTCATAAACACTCTGGAAGCATCTCAACCAAGCCTGGGTGCCGAAGTCATGAAATCAAATACAGATGCAACATGAAAAAAACCCACAAATGATCAAACCAGTAATTTTGCCTAGTCAAAATAAGGAGATGCAGGGTGCCTGAAGCCTGGGTTCGAATCTGGCTCGGGTCACAAGTGAAATGAGATTGGGTCAGGGATCACCAGTGCACTTTGTAAAAAGATAATGCGGGCAGGACTGTATAGCAGGCAGGTTCAGGACTTTCATTAGCATTACAATTCACAAGCACTGAAAATAACTTTCCAACGTTTCTGTATGTTTATCATGCCTTTGTCAAGGGAAAGTGTCCTTGAAAACAAACAGTGGAGGAACTTCTAGGTTTTTGATGCCATGGTAACTACACTCATTAATCTCTATGTACTATTTATTATTATTATTATTATTATTATTATTATTATTATTATTATTATTATTATTATTATTATTTATTAGCAGACACCCTTATCCAGGGCAACTTATAGTCATAAACAAAAATACATTTCAAGAATCACAGTACAAGTATTAATACAATTAAGAGCAAGATACAATACAATGACTATTAATGTGCTTGTGCTGTCATTTAGTACATAGTTATTGATTTAGGATATGCTATTCCTTTCTATTTAAACCTGCAGGGATCATGGTATTGAGTCTATCTATCCATGTATTATCCTTTCTTCTCCTATATTGAAACTACACATTTGATGTAATTCATATTATGCTTATTTTTTGTAGTGTTGAACTGTTAGTTCATTTACTTTGTAATTTTTTATGGTTGGCACTGCATCCGCCACCCGTCCGCTCCAGCTCATCCAGAACTCTGCTGCTCGCCTGGTGTTCTCTCTGCCTCGCTTCTCCCACGCAACTCCACTGGCTCCCGATCACCGCTCGCATCCAGTTCAAGACTCTTGTACTAGCCTACAGATGCCTTGACCAGACTGCACCCAGCTACCTCCAGACCCTCATCTCTCCCTACACCCCCACTCGACTTCTCCACTCCTCCTGCACTAGAAGACTGGCTCTACCTCCTTTATGCTCCCTCCAGAGCCCGCTCCTTCTCCACCCTCGCCCCACAGTGGTGGAATGACCTTCCTACAGATGTAAGGACTGCCCAGTCCCTGACCACATTCCGGCGCCTCCTCAAGACTCACCTCTTCAGACAGCACCTGTAGAACTCCTCTTTTTTCCCTCTGGACACTTATCACTCTTCCTTGATACGCTTTACTTGCTCTTATCTGCCCCTATTTTCCTGCATTTAAACCTGTACTTTAGAGTACTGTAATCTGTCAAGTGTTATTTAATCTGTAGTATTTTGTATTTAATTATATCCTGATGTAACTATCACTGACACTGTTATCTGCTCCGTTACTGAATCGTATTTTGTCATACTTGTACTTGCTAGAACCAATATGGGCTACAACTGGAATAGAAGGAGATGTCGCTGATTCACTCAAATGAGCCCGGAGCTACAGGCCAGAGACAAGCCCATTGAAGTGCAGCAGCCTCATGTATGAAAAATACAAAAACAACATCCTGACGGTTCCATTTCCGCTTTGTTTGTTTGAAGTGTTTGCTTTATGCCTTTCTTCTCCTCTAAGTTTCAAATTGACCTTGGAGTCATTTTCTGGGCTAATACCGTGACAATACATGGCGGGCGCCAGTAGGAAGTGATATGTAACTGCACAGAGGAAATGGGGTGAAATGATGTTCTAGAGATAAGAGGCCTACAGCAGCAGTGACAATGTGCTAAAAACCTCTTTACAAAGTCACACCGATTCCCAGTGGGACCTTCACAGAAAGAATGGAGTGACTTTCACAAACCAGACAGACCACTGGATGAATAGAACTACACATTGATGCTAAAACACAAACTGTGATCTTTATCACAGTTTTGTTCTTTGACACTTCTTTGAATGCAATGCTGCCCTAATTAAAACGGAATCCCAGCCTGAACATGGCAAAAACACCCACATTTTGCAAGTCTTTAAGTTTTTAATGATTTTAACAAAAATATTCACGTTTGTTTTCTTGTTGTTGATGTGGTTTCCATTTTGCATTAACAAATGCAGGCGTGTTTTTTATCACAGATTTCAGATAGTTTATTGTCTACCTTGAAAGGACATGGTAGTTTATAGAGACGCCTGTTTAATGGAGGCTCGGTTCTTTGTTAAACTAAAGCCAATTTCCTTAACCAATAAAATAGCCTGGGTAACAGGAGCCCCTTCCAGTGCAGTCCATGTAAGGCACGCATTAAGTGCTACATAGTGCATTTTTGCTGTAACAGAGGGGCTATGTGGTAAAAATCAATCTATTTAACTAGCAGCTTACTTCTCAGGTCCTTTCCTTCCCTGCTGATTTTCAGTCTCCTGAAATATACCAGATACCCTTTCTGGCAATCAAGTTAAACACACTATGCTGTTAAAGCACACTCAGGTACCCTTTATTAACTGCGTGGTAAGGTTTCGTACCTGCTCAGCTTTATATCACAGCACCAGAAAACCAGAGCATTCTGAAATGGGGTTCTAAATCACAGCACCAGCAAACCAGAGCATTCTGAATCGGGGTTCTAAATCACAGCACCAGCAAACCAGAGCATTCTGAATCGGGGTTCTAAATCACAGCACCAGCAAACCGGAGCATTCTGAAATGGGGTTCTAAGTAACAGCACCAGCAAACCAGAGCATTCTGAAATGGGGTTCTAAATCACAGCACCAGCAAACCAGAGCATTCTGAAATGGGGTTCTAAATAACAGCACCAGCAAACCGGAGCATTCTGAAATGGGGTTCTAAGTAACAGCACCAGCAAACCAGAGCATTCTGAATCGGGGTTCTAAATCACAGCACCAGCAAACCAGAGCATTCTGAATCGGGGTTCTAAATCACAGCACCAGCAAACCAGAGCATTCTGAATCGGGGTTCTAAATCACAGCACCAGCAAACCGGAGCATTCTGAAATGGGGTTCTAAATAACAGCACCAGCAAACCAGAGCATTCTGAAATGGGGTTCTAAATCACAGCACCAGCAAACCAGAGCATTCTGAAATGGGGTTCTATCTGCCTATATCACTGACGATGGAGTTCTATGTGTTTTTTTTAACTCAATGTACATGTGCAAATGAACAGTAGTTTTGTTTTCTTTTGATGTGCTTCCAGCATTTAAAGACACCTCATTTCTTTTATAAAGTATTTGAAAATTATATGTTTTTCGATTTATGAGCTGCGGTTTTTACAGCCCCATTCCATTTGGGAGGTTTGACCTGAAGCTTGCTATTAGGAAACCTTGGGGAAATCACCACTGAAATGCCTATTTTTGGATGTATTTCCAATTGTTCATTGAAGGTCTGCCACAGTCATTATAAACATACGTGTACAAAAAACACTGAAAGTGTGTGTTCCTTATCACTAGAATTCACCCATGAAATGACTTACAGTTTTGTATCTAAAGTCTTCCAGAATTGCTGGACGCAGAATGACCTAACTGGTATTTAGGCAGAATATAGTGTTACTGTGCCAGTTTATTTTGTGTTTACAGTGCAATAAACAACATGTTTAGCTCTTTCAGTTTGTTTTCCTTGCCTGAACAAGGCTGTCGCAACAGTAAACTAAATTGGTCACATTTACTGACAGTTTGTGTGAATTTTTAGCAATCCCCTTTAAATAATACAGCTAAACACTTACCGTAAGTACCTGACCTGTGGATGCCTTTGGTAATTATTGTGCATACATTTCTAGCAGAACAAATGAGAAAGCTTCTTTGGTGTTTCTGTGTGGCAATGACACAAGCCCTAAGAACTGTACAACAAATAACTTGGTGTGTAGCACTGATAAAAAAAAGAAAAGAATCTTAATCTTAATCAAGAATCGCCGGCCCTCCCTCCTCGTTCTAGAGGCTAGAGCTTTCTTTCGTGACCTTCCCCGATAAAGATTTCAAGTGGTTTGTTTATTCTGCCTTTTTCCCCTCCAAAAAGCCTTTGAAGATCTAACAAGGAGGCAATTTGAATGGTCGATTTGTCAGCGTGCCTGCCTGGGCCGTACAGGGCTGTGCTGCAACCCTGACATCCCTCCAGCACTCTGATATATAAGACATTACAGGCAACACTTTCAAAGCCTTTACTCCACTCTTTAATTAACTCCAATTTGTCTTTTTAAAGAGGTAAAACACCTGTTACAAAACTGGAACCAAAACAGCAAAGTAATGCATTTCAAGTTTTTAATCGAGTTAATTCAAGAATGGAGGAAGCACTTTGAAAATATGGCCTAAATGAGGCTGGCTGGTCCTGTCCATATATGTATTCATTATTACTATTGCTATTAATATCCTTATCAAAGTTGACCACAGCATTTCGGCATAGTATTATTGCAATTTCATCATGCTTTCATACTGTGCATTTACCCTGGTTTAAAATGACTATTACTATCACTACTATTATTATTACAAATGATAACTGGATTGGAGTTTGAGTCTTGTCCTCTTTGTTTTGTCCACAGGTATTTCTCCTCACATTGCCCTGATATCCTGCCTCAAGCCAGCCCAGGACTGAAGGGCAGTTTTATGTCAATATAACAACTATTCACCAATATATAAGCAATTCCTTGTTGTGGTGTTTAGCCCATTACAATATACAGTATGGCCCTGTAGAGTCTTTCATTTTATTGCGGCGAGTGGCAACACGATTTGGTATTTGTAAATTCATCTGCGTCCACAGCAAGCAGACCAGCATCTCATTAGACATGCCCTGGAATCGTTTCCCAAGTCGTATCCCAATATACTAGCCCTCGGCAGCTCATCCAATCAGGAGTCTATATTACTTTCCCAGCAGGTATACAAAAATCAGCAAAACTTTGTATCAAAATGTACACATTATCCTTCCTAGTCAGCAATCACTGAGATCCTCGCCCAATGCTTCAGTAGCTTTTCAGACCCCTGTCCACCAGACAGTCCTATTTGATAGGAGATCCAGGCTAAGGTCACTCAAACCCCCCACCCCCCAGTGGAAGCATGACATATCTGCTACGTTTTGAATCCCCAAATGGTCCCCAGAGATCCAAGCAGTTTATGGAAGCAGCAAGCTACACTGAGCAGACCTGCGTGACAGCTCCTGTTTAGCGCAAACTTTACCCTAAGACTTCACTGCTAATCCCTGCTCGGAAATGACTGTACGGCATTTCACAATGACGGCAACTTCTGAATTTATAGGGAGTGGAAAAATAAATAGGCCTAATAGTTTTACTTTCAAACGGTCCTTATTGTAAGGGCTGCCGTGCTGCCACCACTCTGAAGGTGATTTGCCACATGACTAATTGATCCTGTTTTTTATATTTATATTATACAGGTTAATTTCAGTGCCACATGCCTGCCTGTGTAGTTTTCAAACTAAAGTAAAATGTGAGATAGCGCCAGGGCTATGCTAATTAAACAAAGTGTGCTGGGGAGGGGGGCAGAGACAGACATCAGTGAAAGTCAAACACACAATCAAGTCACACACAACAAAGAGCCATTAGTTAATGCAAACATTGTATACATTCGCTATAAAGCCCATTGCGATTTCACAGTTCTTTATGCGCAGGTTTCAATAGTATCTCATTCTCTAGTTTTTTTTCCTCTCTAATTAGATCTCAGTTGAAATGGAATGAGGGGGCGACTCATTTTTTGATGTTCCACAATCTTATCAAATGGAGAGAAATTGCCCAACTTAACAAGTTGCAAGCACTGTTATCAAACTGCAATTTGGGACCAAATGCAACCAAATGCAACTTATGTGTCATTGATGTCTATTGATCTTAACAGTGGCAGAGCTACATGCAGACACTGTTTACTTACTTTTAAAGTCAGAAATATACTTATGAGCCTCACACACACTCAAACCTCCCCTCTAGCAATGATAGAACCGCCACTGTTTTGATGTGGGGTCTCCCATCACAGTCCTGGAGGGCATTCCACTCCAGGTTTAACAGGAAATCAGCTTTTAGGAGTCTTTCCAGAAGTTGAAAGCATAGAAAAAAAAAGTATGATAGAAAACAACACATATTGAATATTAAACAGGCAGGGTTGAAATATCAGGACAATGCAGAAGTAGAAACTGTCCCTGATTACTACAGGACAGACAATGGTCAGTGCAGAGTCATTCCTATTGAGTTCCTAAATTAAAACAGTGGAAGGTGGCGACTCTAAACATTTCCTCTGAGCTATACTCGAGTTGGTGTGAAATCCTGCTGCTTGTCAACTGAAACTTAGGTGTACAAATGAAATACCGAAACCCAGGAGAATTTGACATTATACCCAGAGGTCAGAGTAAATAAGGACCCTGCTGTGCTTTAATAGATGCTTATTTGACATCTAATTTCACTTTCTACTGTATATAATTTCTGTGATTCTTCAGGAGTCTGGATTGCTGCTGATTTTTATTTAGTAAGAGAACTCATTATTACCTGCAAATCACTTGTTGACATTGTGCAAAGGTAATGGATCTTGACTAATCCAATATGAAATCCAACGGAGCCCAAAGGGGTAGCTGTTAAAAAAATAGATTACCTGGTTCTGGAATATTCACCTCAATCCTCAGATAGAAAACAAACAATGTGGAAAACAAAATCTGTGGCATTGCTTTCCATAATTGTGTTTTGTTAAAAAGAAATCACTTTCGGGGTTGCTTTGATCACCCTTGATCCCGCTCTCCCTGGAATATAACATACAGATGGGGGAATCACCGTCAACCACCTGTCTGTGGTTATCCTGCGATTCAATCCATGTGGATTCTGTGAAGCTGTGATACGTTCATTTTCTTCAGCCAACTAAAACAGCCAATTCCCAAGATTCCATCTCATTTTGACATTTCTCATTCACAGAAACCAACCAATTAACAAATAAAATGATTTTTTAAAGAAACTTAAAACTAAAGCTGTGAAGTTGTCTGCGACCTGCTTGCCCTTTAACCAGAGATGAAGTGAACCCGTGCAGCCGATCCCGTCTCCTCTCGTGAAGGATCACCTGTGTGTTACCGCTCAGCTTCTGCCCTACATAAGAGCACAAGAACAACAGAAATACCAAGGGGGCCAGTGCAGCGGTGTTAGAGGCAGAAAGTACATGTAAAAGCCCAGTGACTCTCGATCAAGCCTCAGCTACACACCACTCTCTTCCCTCTCTGCAGAGCGTGTTGACAGGAACTTTCACACCTCTTATCTCCAGCTGAGACTTATTAGTCATCACTTGACAAAAAAAAAAAAAAAATCTGCAAGTGTTGTATGCCATCTCTTGTTAGTTTAAGGAAAATAAATGCATGCAGACTTTAAGTGCTCCTTCGTTGGTATTGACGGGGCTGGTTGTCTGATTATGTGAGCGGCAGGAAATGGCTTGTGTTTCTACATAAACCTCACCCTTGAACTACAGCAGCATCCGGGTACTCTGTCAGTGAGCCACGCCGCGGGCGAAGGGGAGATAACAGGAGAGTGATCCGCTGCTAATTGAATCGCAGGATTAATGATGGGGGGGCCAGAGAGTGCACTGGGGTACATCGGTGGATTTGAAGAGCTCACTGCCAACAGACGAGCTTTCCATGTCTTCAGATGTTGGCAAAGAATGAAAAGAACAGCATCCTGCAAACCATGCAGTATGATGTCACAGAGCTAGTGTACTATGATGCAGTTTGTGAAGATGAGTACTCTGCACTGGGGAATGCGGGGGGTGGGTGTAGGGGTGTTTACTCTCCTAGGATATCGGTCCCAGGTGCGAATGCCCAGCTTTGGAATGTCAAATCAGAAAGCATCATCAATATTAACAGGCTTGACACCACACTGTAATCTTCATCAGTTGCAATATACAAATTTGGGCAGTGTGACCCGCGACAGTTCCTTTGAACTGTTTTGTCACTATCACTCATTTAGTGTTGCAACCTTGCAATTAGTTACAGTGTTCCAAGTCTTTTCTTGCTTTCAAGTTTTTTAGTATTTAGTTATTATACCATGTTTAACCAACCCCCACCCCCAAGGGATATAATGTTTTACCAATCATACCCCCCAATAGAGGCTTGAAGCATGCTGGGCTGAGCATGCAGATCCATGCATCATAAACCAGAGCAAAGATAGGAAAGTTAACATGGTACAGTTATACACGCAGTGACTCAAGGGTTTATATAAAACAAGCTGAATAAAATTATATATATCTATTATTATATAAATACATCTACCGCTCACAGTAACTCTTGTTTGATTCCTGGGATTTGTAAAACAGTTCAAACAAAACTCAGGTAAACAGACAGTCAAGGTTCTTTAATATTTCAGTTGAGCTTTAGGAATGTTTAGTGCACTGTTACACCTCAAAATGACTTCAAACCAAACTTTGTAATAACACTATAAAAACAGTCTGCAAATTTCTGAAGAATATCATTTACTGGAGAAAGCGATGTGCCCTTTTTTTCCAAGATGGCAATAACAACAACATACATTCTTGTAACAAAATAGCCGTCCACAAACATGCCAACAGTTAAGGCTTTTTCTTATTGGATCAAAAACACAGTACAGTAAAAGTTTTACAATAGAATAATCTGGTTAAGTAATATGTTACAAAATGTTTCCAGTGTGGAGATCAAAATACTCACTTGGTTTGTCCCAGCAATGAGAAACTTCTCAACGTTTAATTTACAGTTTAAAAAACCAACAACAAGTGAATGCACAAACCAAACTGATTCAAAGAAAACAGCAGCACAACTCGGAACAAAAGCTAGTGAAAACAGAACAAAAGCTTGCGACGCATGCAAAGACAGTTTTAAAACTTAATTAAAAAAAAAATATATATATATATGTATATATATATATATATATATATATATATATATATATTCACAAACATAATTTACTTTCATAGTGTTTCAAACAACAAATGATATTTCAGATTTTTGGTATGCTTAACTTTGGATAATGAAGTCAAATGTAAGAAACAAACTAAATGTTATTGGTTTATTGGCCTCTACTCACAAACATTCAGCAATGTCAAGTTGTTCTGATGATAAATATCTTTCATACGCTGTTGTTACGGATTTGGTCCTGTCGGTGAGATGAGAGAAGGTTAAAAGCTCTAAAACCACGAATGTAGATGAGTCCAGCAAAACCTGATTTAGTAAGATTTCATTCCAACTTTTTGTCTAAGGGGAATAAAAAGCTATTGTTTCAAAACTTGTAATAAATAGTAACCTACATCTGAGTCGCATTATACCGGTTTTGGAAACTGAACAGTATATTAACTTTGCACTGAAGCTCAGTAAATCTTGCCTTGGCCTGCTTCAAAAGCATTCAGGAAAAGTTGACTGGTATATACCAATTATGAAGCAAAAACCTCCTCACTTCTCTACCCACTCACACACATGGAGAAAGAATACCTTCCTCACATCCATGACCATTCAATTCAAAATGATCAGCGGGTGACTGCCCCCTTGTGTTCAAAGTCTTAATCTGAAGGATCACGAAGCCACTTTTTCAGGAACAGTGGCTTTGCTGTATCAACCCCCAAGTCTCCCCTGGTGTGCCATGCAGTGGCCTGAAACCTAGTGTCCTGAAACTAAGTTCCAAGCCACAAAGCAGCTTCGTGTTCCCTCAGCTTTACAAGCCTATGACACTGAAAACAGGTCATCAGATGACAGCTGGGCCTTCCGGAATAAATCTGAATATTCCAGAATGCTCTGAAAACTCTGGACTGAACCGAACACAGAATGTTTGTGAGGGCCACACAGGACGTTGTCGGGCTGAAGCCTTTGCAAGTGCTGAGGAATAGAAAGCGAGAGAGTGAGAGAGATAGAGAGAGAGAGAGAGAGTGAGAGAGAGAGAGAGAGCAGACATAAACTGTATAATGACATCTGCTACTCTCTAACTCTCTAAAATGTGCTCCTTTAGCGCGGTGAGCATCTGAAATTCATTTTATGCGGTTTACAAAAATAAAACAATTGTTTTTTGTATTTAATAATACATTTACATTTTATGGAGGAACTTAAACTTTCCTGAGATACATGCGAGGCAATACCAAATACTGAACTGCAACAGTTTGAGATAGTATAAAAAATAAAAACGGAGTAATTTTCCTTGTACTGGGCAAACGATTGTTATTGTAAGGAAATATAAAAAGCTGTTATAAAGACATTCTAAAAAGAGGCTGTATACACCCCTTCATGTAGAATCACACTTTTAGCACTTCCATACAGTATGTCTTCAGTGTGAGTGTTGCAAAGCCGTGGGTTATGTTATGTGTGTGTGTGTGTGTGTGTGTGTGTGTGTGTGTGTGTGTGTGTGTGTGTGTGTATGGTCAGCCACATGACAGGCAACACTTTAGAATAATAGCCACAAATTCACAATGAATTCCATCTGAACCCCACAGGAACAACACCTGAATATCTTGTGCACTTCCTGTGAGTTCTTCTTCCATTGTGAATCTGCAGTCATTATTTTAAAGTGTTGACAATATGCTTATTCATGGCTATCAAACTGATATTTCCAGAGCACATACAATGCCAGTATTTGTTATTTGTTCAACATACACCAGACTGTATTACTAACAACACATATTAACGTTCTGACGATTGCAACTAGCAAACAAACACTATTTACAAACTTTAACTCTGCCCTTTGCACAGATAATATATATATTTATATTTTTTACCATATAAAGATTTAACGAAACCCTTATTTTTCTGAAAATACTCTTTTTTTACTCTGGTCTGCAAACATATTAAAAACACAATTCCAAAGAAGCCCATCTGG
Organism: Acipenser ruthenus; assembly: GCF_902713425.1. Taxonomy (NCBI): domain Eukaryota; kingdom Metazoa; phylum Chordata; class Actinopteri; order Acipenseriformes; family Acipenseridae; genus Acipenser; species Acipenser ruthenus. The sequence continues at coordinate 1,766,242 of NC_081207.1, forward strand.
GGTCTTAAATACTTCACACATAAAACAGTACACAGCAGGATGCGCTGCACAAATAAATACAGATAAACAGTGTTGGCTTTAGCTGTGTGGTTAAAAATACATTTACTCTGGATGCAGTCACTATCATTTTTTTTTTACACTTAAAACGATAAATAATGTTTTTTTGTAATGTAGTCCAAATATCAAGTTTCAGAATACAAAAGTGCAATAGAATGTCCTCTAACATACTGGAATTCAGTGGTACCTTTATGGAACGCTTTTGGAATCACAGTGGAATGTGGAATACCTGAACAGAACATTAAGGGGGTCTTCCCTTCTATTGTACGTCAGTGATCTAAACAGGAGGCATATTTAAATAACGCTACCTTTTAAATCACATGATGGAATTCACAGACCCCGATTAGCACTAATCTTGGACTACTGCTTGTTAATTTAGGTAAGGTAGTCTAGGATCAGTGCCAGTGGTGTAGTCTAGCCGGAATATAGGAAAGCTAAGTCACATTACTCACATCTGCCTCCCAACTGTCTGATTCAGTCAGTTGTTCTCTTGATGCAATGACATGAGCATTAGGAACTTCTACTACAATCTACTTCTTTAAGGTTAAAAATGCTGACGAAGACGACAGCAACAGTGTATCGACTAGGACTGTGGAAACAAAGCCACTGACACACAGACACGTAAAGTAAAGCACTCTGACAAGATCGAGAATGACACTTTGTGGAAATACTTGTAGACATTGGATAAATGCATGATCTATTAGATGAGCTTCTAGAAGTTCGGTACAAAAATAACATGTGAATTTGTACAATCATTCTTGTTTAAGAAGATCAATATTTTAGTACCGTCGCGGTACCTTCAGATTTACGACTGCACTGCCGATTAGAGCTAAATCGACGTTCTGAATCAATGCTGATGGCAGAGTGAAACATGGAAGATTATGTACTATGTGTTCTTTTATTCTGAATGGATCTAGCTTTTACACATACCTTTCTATATGTCAGTTCTGCTGGCTGGATAGGCAGCCTTCCACTGTGTTCCTATATTTAAACATATGGCTGAACAGTGCCAATTCATAAGCATGGTAACTTTTCATTTCTTTTTTTAATTTAACTTATTTTTAAACTATATTTTTCGAACAATGAATTGAATTTTAAAACGTACTACGTTACTTGCCTGTTGTGCCTCGGGTGCACGCAGTTGTTCAAGTTAAAATCTTACAAGCAGTGCTTATCTCAGCATTGCATTGATTATTAGAACAGTCAAGAGCCATGGGTGTATTTTTCTTACTTTAAAGAGTTGTCCAGCAACTTTAGTTAAGTTCTATTTTTACAATTTAATTCAAGGATGTAGAATCCCAGTAAGCCTTGTGCACGATACATAAAATAACAAAAAAAAAAAAAAAACAGCTTTGCATGCTCAGTTATAGAACACGTACAAAAACACAAACAGATTCCAACAACGTTCGTATCATATACAAATTGCATTCAAAAAAAAAAAAAAAAAAAAAGATAAAGCATCTTCGATCAAGTAAAAGCATTTATACTCCTAGAGTGTACTGCTGAATATTTCTGATACTTGAGAATTGGTTTGGTCATCGGAGTCGATGTCTTGTCCCACACTTCCAGCTACGGCACTCGCGTCTCCCACCGCGGGAGGAGACTCTCCTACGTTCAGAGTCCACGCTTTTAAGCCCTCATTGGACAACGGCATTCTGCAAGGCTCCACGAATATCCTGCGGACGTTCGGTTTGGACTCCTTGTATCTCTCCTTCCCTTCTTCCGGGAGGCTGGAGGCGTGAGGTAAGAAAGAGCTACGCGGTAGCTCTGCTACGGTCTTCATGTCTCCCCCGCAGGCAGACTCCAGCGGTAAGGACGGGCACTCCCGCTGCTGCGTGTACAGCCCCTCCGACAGCGAGGCGGCCTGGCTCTCGCTGTGCACGCGCAGCCAGCGGTGGTGGCAGCTGAAGTAGCTGTGGTGATGGTGTTTGGACAGAAGCTTCCTCTTGCTATGGGGGTTGTTCCCTGGCTGCTTGCCGGAAGTGGCCTTGTCTGTGCCCCTTAGAGTCAAGCCGCCCATGGTCTTCGTGAAGGAGTCTGTGTCTGCGTCGAAGGGCCCCCTGTTGCACTGCTCCCTGGGGCTGAGGGGCGACTTCAGGTCGTGCACCTGCAGCACGTCTGGCGCACTCCCGCTCAGCCCCGAAAGCACCTGCTGGGAGATGTCCTGGGACGAGGAGTAGACGAGGTCCAGCTCTCGCGGGCTCAGGGCGTCGCTTGAGTCGTAGTCGCTGTCTGTGGGGAGAAACACTTCCGAGCAGCCCTCTTCATCGGAGCAAGGCTGGGAGTCTGGAACAACAAATACCATTTGAAAACACCACACACACACTGAGCTTTCCCTCACAGCTCTGCGCCCTGCTATGACAAGCAGAGACTGACAAATGTGCTGATGAATTATGCAGTGTGTTTGTAATGTGTAAAATCTCTGCATCTCTGAGTTACTTTCTTATAATATTCTATTGAGTGTAAGTGCAAACGTCCAAGGTGGCAATCTCTAAACTCATTTTGCGTCATTCCAACACATGCAGTATAATAATATGCAGTCATATGGAGACGTCCACTAGCTTTTTGGCAGCCGTTTCCCAAACTTTAAGTCCATTTTGGTTTCTTAAATCAAGCCTGTAGCTCATTGAAACCCTTTTCAACTGTTCCAGAGAAGGTTTATTAGTTAGTTATTCTCATTGTTCATCAAAGCACTGCTTAACCTAAAAGAGCAGTACCTAACCTCCAGTGCTGCAAAGCGCATGGCTCTCCAATGGGATGCTGTGTCACCATCACACGCAGCTGTTTACTCACCGCTCACAGCCTTCCTGCGATGCATCTCTGGCGAGGGGGAGGGCGTGGGCAGGTAGTCCATGTGCGAGGACGTGGAGTCGTTCTTCTCAGGCACGTGCTCCACCGTGGAGTCCACAAGCCACGGCACAGGCAGGCCACCCACAGGCTGCTTGTAGCGGGCATACTGCAGCACGTCCATGATCCACCTCATCTCACGCCACATCTCATCCATTTGCTTTTCAATTTAAAAAAGAACAAGCGAGCCAGTTAATCAGAGCTGCATGAAACGATTATTCAGACCAAGCTCTCCACAGCAATCAGGGTCCGACAGTCAGATGAGGGTCATCGGTATGGATTGGGCTAACTTACCGTTCAACATGAAATGAATGAAGAGACAGCTGCTCGCTGCTTTTCTTACACTGGAGAACAGCAATCCACACAAACCCAAGCAGCTGTTTCATTGTAAGTGTTTTTTCTTTTCTTTATCCCATATTGTTTTCTATTCAATACCACTAAAACAATTAAAAAGAAGAATCAACAAATAGTGTTCGCCATTATTCAGGAACCCAATAATCTATACATGCTGTGTGAATTCATGATTCTTTTACTTCAAATATTTCGAGAGGCAACCTTTTAGGGTATGTGCATTCTAAACATACATTGCCACTGAAAATATACAATTTCTATAAAATGTTTATCTACATAACTCCATGGGTTCAATATGTTTGAACCCCCCCTTTCGGTTTCACAAAGCAGCCACTGTATTTCTGTAAGGTTGTGTTACAGGCAAAACAAAACAAGCCCAATATAGGACCGACTGACCGACTGAAGTGACTGACTGACCGCTGTGTGACTCGCTCCCTGCCCAGCGACAAGGAGAACGGCTGTGAACCGGGCCACTGCGGGCCCATTGTCCACTTTTCATAATATCACAGTTCAGAGATAACGGCCTAAACTACACCAATCATAGCCATAAATCAAAACCAGAAGGGGCTTTGGCTCAGGCATCTACGTCTAAACTATGGCAAACAGGCAGGAATCGTAACCACTTCATCTTTATTAATTCCTCTATGGACTGCAGCAATTAAAAGAATAGCTGTCGTAAGAGCACATCCTATCTCTCGGCTCGGCTGTGCTGCGTGTCTGGCAGTGATACTACCGCTAACGCATTTATATTAGAGTTTGGTCAAAGGCACATCTGAACACTTCAAAAGCAGTCAGAGTGATGGTTCAACTCTACGAGTTAAAAGGATCCTGAAATTCATTAGAAGTGTTATCTTCAAATGCCATCTACTGAGACTCCCTGCTTAATGAATTTGTGATTCTATAGCTGAGGGAACACAAAGTCACTTTTTCTGGAACGGTGGCTTGAAACCTGGTTCCAGGAGACCTAGTTTGAGGCAACTTTGCTGTATCTCCCCTGGTGTGCCATGCAGTGGCCTGAAATCTTGTCTCCTGAAACCGTTCCAAGCCGCAAAGTGGCTTTGGCTTACCTTCAGCTTATATCTCTTAACTTCCATTGACAAGTCTGCAGTCAGAACACTAGTGGCAACGCTAAAGGTTCTAGAACACTCAGCAGAATATTACATTGACAGAAAAATATATATATATATATATATATACTAAAGTACTAAAGACAACACTCATATAATACATGATGATGTATTACATACTTTCGTGATAAGACAGCCAGTCAGATAACTATGAGCCAGACTGACATGTTGGACCGATAGACCTGTTTTGTTGGAGCTTTGTTTTTAACCACACTGTGGGTTCACTTGGTGCCACTCTGAAGTGTCTAAATAAAATTCTCCATCACAGCTACCCTGGAAAGATTTTTAGTGGCTGTACGGGTGGTATAAATCCAAGCTGTGAAAGATGGAAGCAATCTGAGGTAAAAAAAAAAAAAAAAAAAAAAAAAACACCCTGGCCTGTTTCTGTCAAATAATCTGCTTTTGACAGAAGCGCCCTCAGTTTCACACAGTTTACCCAACACATTCACTTTCTATACCCTGTGCTAACTGATTCCATATTTCATAACTGTGCTGCATACGCATGCTTTTTTTCCTGACGGTCCTCTACAGCCCTTAACATGTGGTGTGTGTAGCGAGTTTCAGGCTCCTTAGATCTGGGATCACACAAATGCACTTGTGGTTTTGTGGTTAATCTTAAAGGTTACTGTGGTAGGTTAAGATGTTTTTTTTTCCACAAGGCAAATTACAGCTGCTTTTGGTTTGAAGTAGAAACCTGATAGCAATAATATTGTATCACACTATTTCTCAGTATATCTTGTCTGCCGTTAAAAAGGATAAGATTTATTTTTGTTGTGTTCACAGGGAGTGGATTTTACTGTCGGGAGCCAAACTGTGGTTTAGAAATACGATATGTAAGGCATGTATACTTTGGATTTCTATAAGATTGAAAATCTATACAAGTTCTATAAATACTCAATGTAGACGGGGACATCCTGAATTATATTCAAGAAGTTTAGGAGTCTTTAGTAGCTCTTCTAGTCACACTAGTACTATTGAGGTCGGACACTGTGAGCTACATTCACAACCACTTTAACTGTGCTAATGAACTGGTGGAGCCTCAAATACAGTGTGCATCTGCATGTAATCACAGCATTCAAATACAGTGCGTACCTGCATGTTGTCTAGAACTTGCTGATGCCTCTGCTTAGCCGACGCAACTTCCGTGTCCGAGATGGCCTCTCGCAGGGACTGCTGGGTAATGAGCGAGTCGAGGTCCAGCACAGCAGACAAGCGGCAGTACAGGCTGATGAATTTCTCCTTGTAAGTGCAAAAATGAACTGCGAGAAAAAAACAAGATGCAAGTCACGCTGTCAACGCTTTCGCAAACGTGCAAAACGCATATACATATATAGAAAGAAGTTGCTAAGCGACCGAGACAACTTGCTAACTGTTCTGAAGGAGACCCAAAGAATTCTTAATTTTTTGAACATTTTCCAGACTTGGAACTCATAAAACAAATCACTGGCCTCTGGACTGTAACGAAGTTGCCACTGATAGCGGCTCCTGCATCAGTATACAGCTATGTTATTTTTGATAATTTTACTGAAATAACATGAAGCAAGAGAAAGTGCCTGCTCGCTGCACCAGAGTCTTGAGGGGCACCACAGGGGTTCAGGGTCTGCACAGAAATTTTTGTAGCCTGAGCTGTACCCTGGAGGCCTGTCAGAGACCACCAAGCTCAATGCACTGCGGATAAGAATGGGGGGCAAACTTGGCTCCGGTGTAAACCCTTTGACAAGCACCTCAAATGCTTCATTAGTCATATATAAGCGTGGGCTTGTTACTGTTAACAGTATTCACTGAGTATTGAGGTGAAAACATCCCCACTAACTTTAAAAGAGTTTAATAGACAGCTTTTGTATCTAAAAACAGTTAGTTTATTACACTCGTGTAGACCCCTGGTGTTTATCTTATTAATAAAGGAGTTTGTGAAAGTGTGACAAAAGAATGTTCATTGGGCAGCAGTGTGGAGTAGTGGTTAGGGCTCTGGACTCTGGACCGGAGGGTTGTGGGTTCAATCCCCAGTGGGGGACACTGCTGTTGTACCCTTGAGCAAGGTACTTTACCTAGATTGCTCCAGTAAAAACCCAACTGTATATATGGGTAATTGTATGTAAAATAATGTGATATCTGTATAATGTGAAATAATGTATAATGTGATATCTTGTAACAATTGTAAGTCGCCCTGGATAAGGGCGTTTGCTAAGAAATAAATAATAATAATAATAATAATAATTTCAAAAGTTACCAGGCAGAGTATGCTAAAAAGAAATCATAGAGACTATTAACACCCGTGCCCTTGGAAGGACCATATAAATGAGCTCCTGCATGATTGGAATTTTAAGTGTACCATCAATAATTTGGAACTGCCACAGCAGTCATGTTTTTTTCTACAACGCTGTACTGAGCTTCACACACAGCCCCGTTCCACATGCCATGCTTGTGATTCATTGGTCTTCCACTGGGACGAGGGGGGAACACATAGGACTCTGTGGATTTTTATAAGCTAATATTTCTAGGTGAAACAGAAGCCAGTATACCTAGTTCAAACATTTGAAGAGGGAGGTTAAGAAAGCCTGAGAGCGGGGTGTAAGGGTTACTCTGTCCTGGGGCAGTGCAGACGTCGTCTGAGGCAGGCAGCAGCAGAAGAAAGGAGACATTGTGACCCAGCTCCAGCACCTCCTGTGTGTACAGACGCAAGTGCCTGGCCTGTGGAGGGACACATGCACAGAAACACTGAGAGAGGGGAGGGTTACAGCTCAGCATTCAACCAACAGAGACATGAACCATTTCAAAAACAATGGGAACACATTCACACAAGCCGTTCCAATGGAAATATTACTGTGTTTGCTTTTGTAGATGAGGAAAAAAAAAAGTTACAAGAAATAGATGTCTACAATTATTTATTTCAGCATTTTTTTTGCAAAACTCCAAAAATGCTAATTCAAAAGCATTCGTACCCTTTGATGCTATGATAGTATTGGTCCTACAAATAGGTGCTACAAATTTCAATATGATAATGCAGAACCTAAGTCTAGAAAATGCTGGATTGTAGGTGAACATTCTTAGAGAGTATAGGGTTAGGCATAGGATGATTGCTGTCATTACCAATATGTCAATATGGGAAAAAGTAAAGAGCTATCTGACTTTAGGCAGAAAATGATTTATTGTCATAAAGCTGGAGAAGGACACAAGAAGATTTCCAAGCATTTGAGTATCCCAATTTCAACTATTGTTTCTATTATCAAGAAGTACAAGACTCATGGTACTGTCACAACGCTCCCTCGGTGTAGAAGAAAGAAGGTTCTTTCACTAAGAACAAGTAGAAGAATTGTGAGGAAGGTTAATAACAATCCGAGATTGACTGCCAAAGATATTCAAAGTGAATTGGCTGCAAGTGGGACTGGAGTTTCCATTTCATCCATAGGTATTGCATGGTGAAGATCTCAATGGTCGCAGGCCAAGGAAAAAGCCACTCTCAGGAAAACGTCACAAGGACAATCGCTTAAAGTTTGCAAAACAGCATTTGAATGATGGATATGAGTTCTGGTCAAAGGTTTTGTGGAGTGATGAAACAAAAATCAAGCTATATGGTCATGCTGCTAGTCATTACGTTTGGAGAAAGTCTGGTGAGGTGTACAAAGAAAAGAATACCCTACCTACTGTCAAGCATGGAGGTGGTAATATCCTTCTATGGGGCTGTTTTTCCTCTAATGGCACAGGAAATTTAGTTCCAATACATGGTAAAATGGATTCCATAGCATACCAAAAGATATTGACCAATCATCTGAAACCCTCCGCTACAAAACTTGATTTAAAGCGCAACTGGACGTTCCAACACAACAACGATCCGAAGCACACATCAAAATCTACTTCAGAATGTTTAAAAATGAATAAAATCAAGGTTCTGGAATGGCATAGTCAAAGTCCCAGTCTAAATCCAATTGAATAATCTTTGGTATGAGTTGAAGAAGGCTGAGCAGAAGAGAAGTCCTCGGAATTTGAATGAACTGGAACAATGTTACGTTGAAGAATGGTCAAAAATCACTAAAGAATCATGCCAAAAGCTCATTGACAAATATCCTAATCATTTAAAAGAGGTTATTATTGCTAAAGGTGCCTCAACTAGCTATTCATTTCATTTTCCTTGTCAGGGTATGAATACTTTTGAATGACCATTTTTGGAGTATTTGCAAAAAAATTGCTGAAATAAATAATTGTAGACATCTATTTCTTGTAACTTTTTTTTGTAACTTTTTTTACTCATTTTTGCTGCAAGCGATTTTTCCTATAATTATTTGTTTTCGAGAAATTTCTAGAAATTATACATTTTCATTGGGGTATGTAAACTTTATATATATAGCCATTCCACTCTAATAGGTAAAAGGCAAAATTATATAATGAAATAATAGGCAGAATGATATCATGAACCACTGCTACTAGAGTCCGGGTAGCGGTTTAATTGGTTCAATTACTCAATTTAGAAGAAAAGCTTTGGCCACCCCTGACGTGAACGCTGGCGGATCAAAATACCGCCATTGCTGAAATTATGAAAAGGCGCAGACTTCAAAGAGTTTCAATATTGTCCTCAAATTAAAATGTACACTTTTGTTAAATTACTTCTAAAAATACAGTACCATGTTATGTGCAGCCAAAACCACATAATAGTTGGAAATATCTTCAAATCTGGCCAAAAAGCAATTTTTTTTATCATAGCTTAAAAATACTTTTGACATGAAATATATATATATGTGTCTAGTCTAGAACTGTAAAAAAAGACAAGAAAAGAAAGCATCTCTCCCTGTCAGAGGTACCTGGTGCAGAGGTAGATTGATTTGTTTAAGCAGGGCTTTCACAGCCATCTGGAGCTCATAGAAGAACAATTGAGTGTGGCAGGCAGGCGTCTGATCAGTACTTTCCACATAAGCAGGGCCAGACAGCTTCTGGAGCCATTCCCACTCATCTCTAGGCACACAAGGAGATACTTGGCATGAGTAAACAGAGTGCATTTCTTTAGATTTCACTTATTCTAGTGCTGGGACAGACCTTCGAATATCCCAACAGATAGATCTATATAGAAATAGCGACCTTTTTCGGATTCGTTCCTTTACCAGAATTTATAAATGACTGCATCGAAAAAAAGATGTCATGTGATGGAAATCAATGCATCACAGACGTCTGAAATAAATAAGGCACGGTCTGTACTGTACAGAAGAGCTTTCCTTTAATTAGCAGGCAACCTGATGAGGTACTAGGGTTATACTACTCTAATATGGTACAAATGACGCTTTTGTTTTCTGGCTAATTCAGAGTATTCAAAAGATGGGTTTCAATTTTGAAAGATTATTCAAACATGGAAAACATGTACATCCCAACACTAATTTATACATATTTTTTATTCATAGAACGACACAAGAGCTTAAAAAAATAACTAATAAAAGTCCATGTCACAGAAAATGTAATCCATTTTTCATTACACTAATGTTAACAGACATGGCGAGGGGTGCTGAAATGCACAGTAAAATGACTTCTGCAAACAAGCAGTGCAAATGAAACCAGGGCAAAGAAAGCACAACGATCGCAATCAAGCACAGCCAGCTCGTTAGCCCGGTCTCACTGGCTTAGTTAACAAGTCATTGAAATGTGTCTTTATGTATGAACTATTGGAAGCAGTTTACTACAGGGTACTGCTGCTGACAGAAGAATTGCTGTTTCTCTCCAGTAGCTATTTGTCAGCTTTTGCTGAAATCCCAGTAATCCCATATTTAAAATAAATGCAGACACACTGCAGCACTGCTCTCTGGCCGTGACATTGCATTTAATGGCTTTTGAGTAACACAAGAGGCTGAGGTGCTAAATCACTTAAGAGGATAATAGGATCCCTGTCCAGACTTTTTGGGGTCACCACCGTGGCCTTTTTATTAAAATAAACAAACAAGTGAGACTGGAATGTGAACTTATTCTTGCAACAGGACACACTGAATTGTACAGACAGAACGTCCCGGGGCTGTCAGCCAATATCAAAAAATATGGTAACACTTTAAAATAATGGCCCGTATTCCTTCCATGTTTCGTTGTAACACATGATGTTGATCACATGTATAAGGCATGCACTGATGCATGAACAGGGGACTGCGAGAAGTGTTAATTCATGCATGAATGCGTGACTTATATACATGGGATCAATATAATTTGTTACAAAGAAACATGGGAGGAATACAGGTTATTAAATTCACTAAGGTAACAGGGCTGGATTCAAAATGAATAGCTTCAGAACTCGGAAGATGTGCAGAAGATATTCAGGTGTTATTCCTGAGGTATTCAATAGGAATTCATTAGGAAATGATTTTAAAGTGTTACCAAAAAGGCTTCTACAGAAGTGACCAAAATACTTATATATTGTGGCATTTTTTTCTATATGGAGAGTTTTGCACAGTGAATTACTAAAACATGAAATTGGGATTCATATTTTTGACATTTTCATGTTTTTTTTTAACCCCCCAATAGAGCAGTTCGGCTGAGAAAGGTGCCAGTTTTTCACTTCGCACTTTCTAACAGACAAGAATCCCTTCTGCTCGAGCCAGCCAGCGTTTTATAAATATCTGTACCTAGCTGCTTCAGACCTAGCTACGAGGAATAACAATAATATCTGATAGCGCCCAAATAAACAGCTCCTGAAGTAGGGCTTCCTTTTACACGCAGTATCAAACCGGGCTAAATACCTCAAGACATCTCAGGCAAACTGCATTAAATCAGGACAGCCCCGTGTTAAACATGCTGTACAGGTACAGGGCTGGAAACACAGCTCTGTGTTTTAGCACTTCCCTCGTGTACGTACATTATTGAAATGAACAGGTGCTGAGCGTTTGAACAATCAGGCCCTGGGAAATCTGCTCTGAACTGATCACTGTATGTGTTCCTGCGCACCATTACTGGGTACTGGTACACCTACAATAATGCATGCACCGACGGTGCCTTGCTTATGAGTCACATTGCACAGTGGTGGAGAAGCTCCACTCTCAATACACTCTACAGGAAAACAGCAGGCTTTCATTGTGGATAACAATTCTGTTTAACCTCCAAAAGATTCCAGCTATCTTTCAAGGCCACTTCTCCTACAGCAGGATAAAGTTTGAGAGTGCGAATTCAAACCGTGCTCAAGACGGATCAACACAAGTGTTGGTTGCAGTATTTGTTTCAGCCGACGATACCTGGACACGTTGCAGTTGTCTCGGATTTTCGAGTGGCACAGGACGTTGGGCAGCTTCTGTGGGACGAGGACTTTAATCTGATCCACGGAGCTGCACAGCTTCAGGTAGCCCAGGTACAGTCCTGGAGACAGGCGATGCTGGCTCCTCCGCTGATAGGACAGGACATCCTGCAGATCACAAACAGCGGTTTGTAATAATATTGTGGCTACAGGCTACGTTCCCCTTTTAGGTGTTATTGTATACCATCATTGTTAAAATGTACAGAAATGTTCATTCTTGATAAGAGCAGTTTTAGCCAGAGTAGTGGCGTGTTATTGTGAACCTTCATAACCCTTCAAACATACAACAAACCCTTAAACACTGCAAGTCCATCTCGGGGATCAGAGGGGGGTTCAGAAAAAAAAAAAAAACAGAATACAATCATATCCCTGAGGTGAAAATAGGCCTGTCATCTCTGAACACCTCTCTCGTCTGTCAACTCTTTAGTCATCGTTTTCAAAGACAGAAGTTCTGTTCGACAGTTTTGCCAGACTCAGCTGCTGAGGGCTCTGAGTTATAAAGCAATACCTGGATTGTGATCAGCAGCACATCGAGAGCTGTGGGCTCGTCCGGGGTAGAGAGGGATTTCCTCTGGCTCTGCAGTTTGGATATCTGCATCCACTTGCCATTGAAGAAGGAGTAGAGGCTCTCCACCTCTCTTACAGTAACTAGCAGCACATTGCCATGTCTGTCTTTAATGGGCTCGTAATAAACACGTCCCAAGTGATGCGTGCCAAGCAAATTCTATGGAAGAGAAGAAAAAAATAAACGATGATCCATGTTTTATACCGGTACTGTATTTTTAAGTTGCATATGCACTCTTGAAAAATGTTATTTCCTCTTTGTAACAAAAGAAACGAGCAATTGTCTTCGACAAACATCTTGACTATTTCTACATGTCTTACAATCAAGTATTTTACACATTTTATATTGTATCCCGGTAATAGAACTCAGGTACATTTATTTTTACTGCTGTGTAGGGTATCATTTTGACTTATGCTAGAAATGAGTCAAATAATTGCCTGGCTTCATACATAGGACCCTAAACCTAACCTGACATCCTCTGAAATTGGAAAGAAATAGAAACATCATTACAGTTGGTGTGAAACATTCAAATCCCTTCATGAAAACTATGAAAAATCCACCTTGTTATTTGAACAGAGAACGAATTACACCCCGGTGCACTGCGAGGTCCCACTCCCACACAGATTCGTATTGCAGATTACATTCATGTTGAAACCAATGTGCAGTCCTGTCCAGGGGGGTAAAGCACTCCCAGAGGACAGGGCTATTTTAGACTGAACTCGCGTACCAGTAAACAATCCTGTCCTTTCACACTGAGGGAAGCTAATTGAATTCCAGCAAGGCCACACTCATGGTCTGACGAGATTCCTGGACTCCTGCTGATTGGGATCTCCAGGTTTATTACTTCACATTTCACTCCCTGTGAGCTGGCGGACTGTCTCGCTTGCTCGACGCTTGGTCGCAAACAATCCTATACAGGGTGTACAACAAACTGCAGCACACTCGGTGAGCTAGGACAATCTCATGTAGTTTACTGTGTGGATGCTGGAGTTCAGCTAGCTTACCAACAGTGCTGTCTTACAAGCGCTGCCCTGTGCGCAGCACTGTGAGGCTTGACTGTGTTTATTATACACATAAGGCAGTGTGATCATTGGGCTCTGTGTTGGCTGCTTACAGTGGCTGTTTCTAAGACTTCCATTGGTTATAAGGTCTCAATATGTGCAGTTTGGAGTACATATTGCAGTGAACATGTTTTTTTTAAATTTTAAAACACATCTGGTACTACACTAGGTTTAAGAAATCTGTTTTGCAAGCCATGGAAACTGAGAACTAATGATGTAGCAGATATCATGTTTCAATATGAAAATGCATGTCTGCTATAGCAGGTGTTTCTTTCAAACACAGAACAGGTAAGGTTAATGGAGTAGCTCCAACCAAAACATAGTACCAGAACTCTATAAAGTTCACATTTTTTATATCTTGCTGCAATTGCACTTCTTAAAAGCTAACGCTGATTAAGGTTCACAATTATCTTTAGTGGACAACTCTTAAAGGACCAGCAGAGCTCGAAACGTTTTAATGCAGAAAACCTAAAAAGGCTTCACAGGGGGTATAGGTTGGTCAGATCAGCCCCTAAGTGTCTGCCCTTCCTTCAGTGGCAACTATTTCTCTGCTGGCCCTGGCAACTAAATACAACGGAGCCCATTTGCAGCCTCCTCTCTCCACACTTGCTATTTGTTTAATTTCCCTTTCTTAATGTGCCTGTAAACAGACTCCCCTCGCTCATGAGGCTCTCTCGCTGCTCATTGAGGTTAGAAGAGAGAATCTCAGCAGCGCTATCACACAGGAGGAGCTGTCACGTCAGAGGGAACTCACTCGGACAGGTTGAAAGCTGTAACAAATCACCACGAGAATACAGTTGCCTGAGTAGATCTTAAACAAAGGAAAATGCAGTAATGTAAACCACTGACTAGTAATACTGCCTAGAACTAGAACTACAAAACAGATGACCTCATACCACATTGACAGCTGATGCCGTCATGCAAGTTAGCAAACTGCAAGGTTGATGGGATTGATTACATTGTGCTGATTCTCAAGACTTTAAAAAAAAAAAAAAAAGGTGAACTGTGGAAGAATGCAGTAAACCAATTGAGTTCCCGTTTTAGCGTAAACTCGAACTCCGCAGCTTTTAGTGGAAAGGAGCTGCTGAAGGAGGGAGATTGTATGTGTCACTGTGACTGACCTGCAACTGCCCGGCTGCTGCCAGCATCTTCTGCCGAGCTTGGAGCACAGACGAGGAGGACATGGAGACAGACATGCTCTGCCGTAGCCAGCGGACATCCTCCCACATGCACGACAGCTGAAAAGACAAGCCTTCCGTTACTGCCCTGGGACACAAACAGGATTAATAGCAGATCTGAAAAGCAAGAACGTCCTTCAGGCAAGGCGTTATCTGCTTTGGAAAGAGACACTTCTCAAAGTCTATGTAGGGTAACTGGTAAGACTCCTTTGAATTTCAGTGTGAGCCACACCACAGGCTGTACTTTGAGCCTAACCATCCACACCTGGGCCTCTGGTCTCCAGGAATTGTCTCGTTAACCTCAGGTGTGTTATTAAGTGCTTGGTAAATCCTAAAATCACAGAGGCGTCCCTGCTAGCTGATTTTACCCATCTTGTGATATCCACATGCAACCAAACTCAATTGCAATAGCAACCTCTGTACAAACAGTATTTGATGGAAAAAGATAATTGTCATGTCACGCAATACCTTTGTGAACCAGAGAAAGTCCTGCATGATGGAGCTGGTGAAGGAATCGTCTATTTCAACAATGGGGATCTGATCCTCATTGGTGACCAGAATGTCGTCTTTGTGATAGAACACTGTTGCCACATAGAGCCCCCTGAAAGAGCGAGGACATGGTGTACTGAGAGGCACGAAACACACAACTGAAGTTCCAACATTGCTATAGTTAATTGGAGTTGCAAAATGTGCATGTAAATAAAAAATCAGGTGTTTTTTTCAGGACCGTTAGCATTAAACCTAATGGTATCTTGGAAAGCCTTGTTTTAAAGAGGGCTTGAAGCTTGTTATTGTGCTTCAAATCACTTGGATAACATTTACAGTAACTTTCAAATTTTTTTCCCATCAGGTTCCTGACAAAAAATAAAAACAACCTACATAATCCCCACAATCCGTCAAAAACATGGTGTTATTGTGTGCTGTCCTGTGGACAGGCTACAGTAACCAATCATTGTTCATCATCCGGGCCAGTGACCTTATCTGACATGATGACCTGCTCTTCACATCAGGGTCAGCAATGACAGAAAGGCTTCCTAGAAAGGAAATGGTAATGGGGCTTGATTGGGTTTCCTGTCCCTAGATCCCGCCCTGGTGGAGAGGGCAGCTGTCTAATTGGGTGTGGGATTTCTGTAAACAAGTGAACAGAGATGTCTTTAGACTCTCTTTAACCAGCAGGACCATCCAGCTCAAAACCAGTGTGGACCATTGCAGGGATATACATCAGGGATCCCCACAATGCCATGACCAGTTCCCTGCAGACCTAGCACAGCTAGGAGACAAGGGCATTGTGGACTAACCCCTTCAAGCAAGATTACATCTAACATTAATGAATCCATTTGTACCTTTTTAACGTTTTCACAAACTTGTTTGAAGAATGAAAGAGGTGCTTCAGGCTTCTGGAGACAGACTGCTTGCGACTCGGATTCTGCGACTTGGACGACTCTGAAAGAAACAGAGAAAATATAATTAGCGTGGGAGGCTCCCATTGGGTGACTTCAAGCTCAGCTGTAGTCTTGTGTCTTCTTTGGAAAAGTCTGCTCTTGTCAAAGCCCTGCTCCTGTCCTGCAGTAGCTCATTTACCAGTGTCTAACCTCACTGGAACCAGCTGGTATGCTCGTCATTATATCTGTGCCTGTCAGTGTCCCATCAGCTCCAGGTAGCAGGGCTGGTTGCTTTCTCTTTAAAGCCTGACATGAGCTGCCTAATTGAAGGTGACCCGCTCCAGATCAGGGTTGGGTTAAGGCAGGTTGGTCTTTTGTTTTGTTTTTTTGACAGGAGGGGATTATGGCACACCGGCAGGGCCACTGAACCAACCTATGCTACATCAATGCTGTAGACCACTGGACCATGTATTTTGCATTCGTGTCCAGTGCGCTCACAAACAGTCACCGCGATTTAAATGCAGTACAAATTAAGAAAGAAAGAAAAAATTGGTTAAAAAAACAGAAACTTAGATTACTGAGAGCACTACTGGAGAAGCAATGCTGATCCCGCAGCTCTAGAAGTCAGCCTCAGAAAGATCTGATCAAAAGAAATGACTGTGCCGAATATTAAAAGAAGACAATGTTGTACAGTATGGTGCCTGCCCTATAGTTAAAACAACAAGGGCTGAACAAAAGAATGAACCACGGGAACAAACCCCAGCAGTCCCCACAATGAATCTTTCCAAGTTTCTTTTCAGTACCGCTACGCACTCACAATGAGCATTAAAAACAACAGCAATTCCACAGATAAAAAGGTCACTTGTTACGATTGGGTTCACTGCAGCAGAGCAGTTACAACCGACCAGTTATCTCTTAGCTTTCAAGCGCGTATCTCCCCCCGCAGAAAGTTCAGCGATGCCAATCTGTTGACGTTCTTTTCTTTAAATTAAGCATCACGTAATTACTCTCATGTAAACAACAGGCAGACAGAATGATTCATTCCGCTGGAAAAATGTGTTTATACGATTAGAGCTGCTGTCAGAAATATGTAATCACTATAATTTAGTCATGCTACAGTAGCCAGGCACTGCACAGATGAGTGAATGGCTTTGTTGTGTGGAATCATTTTGAGTTTATTTTCCAGAAAGATAAAAAAAAAAGGACACAAGCTCTTTTAACAAATCCCTAGATAATTTCATGTCATTGCACAAGACGGACGCTGTTATTAATACATACAGCACACTGACTCCACCCCCCCTCTCCCAGCTATCTGTCTCAGTCATGCAAGATTAATCTTGAATAGCTGGCATTTACTGATTCTTTTAATATCACAAAACAATGAACCTGCATTCATTTTAGAATAGAGAGAGAAAACAAAAGTCACGCTGCTGCTCCTAGCCAAGGACTGCTTAAACAGCTTGTATATGCAACAGGATCCAACACACAGTTAACATTGCATCAGCGAGCAGGTTGTCTCCTAGCCAAGCATGGGCCTTGATCTTTATCTGGAGAGAATCTAAAACAAACGAGTGACTTGTCAACAGGACTTACCTAGGAGAATTAACGTGCTTAGGTGCTGTTTCTTTAATGACTTTCTTTTTTGTATTTTTTTTTTTAAAGGGCAATTATGAATTGGGGATTAAAATGACAATTTCAGAAAATGAAGGACTGTAAAATAAATTTGAACACAACCCTACGCTGTACTTGTTTTTGTTAGTAGACGCACGCTAAATGTTTTTGACAGGCTGATCTTTCAACACTAGCCTGTCGGCCTGACATCATATATATACATATATATATATATATATATATATATATATATATATATATATATATATATATAGACACACACACACAAATACATTCTTTTATTTTAAATAGGGATTACTTTTGAGTAATGGGGCGCCAGTCAAGCTGTCTGCCACACACACAGGGGCGCACACAAACAAAAATCACTGTCAAGCCTAATAAATGAGTTTGTAATTTGTAGGTATTTCTGTACAGGTCACACTTGTCCCTTTCAACACTTAAGAGGCAGAGGCAGAGGACTTTTCTGTAATGATCATTTTATTACGAGGGCAACACTTTTCACCTTCCCTGACAGAAGGCGCTTATACAGCTGGATAATCCCTGGGTGCGTCGTGGGGGGGTGTCTGGAGCAGGAACACAAGGTGCTGTGTGCAGCCCCCCCCCACCCCCCAAAAGAATGTACACACACTCTCAGCTCTGCACATACACATCATAAATTAAGATCAACTCCCCTTTTCGCATGACTTTATAGTGGCGGTATTGTAACTGTACAGATTCTTTTTTATTTTATTTATATAGATTATTTATTGTACTTACTTATTTTAACGTTGCCTCTACAAAAGTAAACTGCGCGAAAAGACCCAAAAGAAACAAAAGGACATGTGCCAGTGCCCCATATTTAAGATTTCTATTGAAATTCTTCACTCTTAAAACTAGGCTTCTTCAATGCAACAGTTATAAGATTTGTTCCTTATTCCGAGTACATAAAAAGTATACCAAAAATATGTGTATTTACAGCTATAGTAATAGTATCAAATATTTTACACAAACTGTAACAACACTTTATTATTACTGTTATTATTATTTAGATTTTCATTGCTATAGTCAGCAGAAAGCGTTGTAGGATTTCGATTTTCTTTTTTTTTTCTTCTGTTTATTGTGTCACCTGTGCTTGTCTGTGGATAAGTACCTAATGGCAAGCTTGGTGCGGTTTGTTTGTTTTTTAAATTTTGGTTTTCAAATGACTTAAGTACTTCTATTGCTTTAAGTAGTATTAAATCACTTGTTTATTTTTGGAAAAACCGTGTTTGGTGTGGTTAGGCCAGACACCTGCGATTTGAAAGTCAGCGCCCTTGTAGAGAGGAGGGGAGTGTTAAACCACAGGCATCAGAGAAACACGGAGACCCTATTGGTGATAAAGAATGAAACCCTTCTTACAGGAGCTCCAGATAGTGCTTATTGAAATCCACATTCTTACCTTCCTCGTAACTTTATTTACATTATCACGGGTTCCCTCCCTGTTTTAATGCATGCAGTTCGTATTGTTTAAAATGTTCATAAAGCAACGTGTTAGATAAACTGCTGCATCCTGCTTCCTGTGCTGTAGGTCACCCCACTGCAGCAAGTTTGAAGAACAAGACAGGAAGTGATTATATACCAGGAAGAAGCATATCTATCTACAGCGTTGCATTTAAAGTATCTGCACATCCCGAATCAAAGAACAAAATACATACAAATTAGCCCCATCTTTAGCATCCATAGCCCCTGTTTTCAATGCAAGAGTAAATGGGTGGGGGGGGGGGGGGGGGGGGAGATAATGTTGCTAGTGCTAAGAAGAGTAAGAAAAAAGTTTATTAAAACCTTGGTCAGCACTTCTTTGAGATATGCCAATCTAAACATCGGTACATTTTGTATCAAGCAATTTAAGCTCCCCCACACATACTTTTCCAAATAAATAAGACCATTTATACAACATCAATTATATGCAGGCAATGAGACTGGCAGCCTTACTGTGTGACATCATTAGTGTTGACTCACAAAGAGATGAGTGATGAACACCCCCCCCCCCCCCACCCCCCCAGCCGCCCCCCAAACAAAAACATATAGTCTGGTAATAAACTTGGTGTTCATGAGGGCTGCGAGGCCGTCAGCACTGGAAACAGCAGCCCTCTATCTCTGCACTGGCCAAGTATAGTAGAAGTGGGCTTGGGGCCAGCGTTCCTCACAAAGCAGTACAAGTCCTCTGAAGCCCATCCAGGTCAGGACTGGCACGCTGCTCCAGTCGCATCACAAGTCTCCTACATTTCGCTAAGTGTCATCTAGAGCTCATTCTTATTCAACATGAATCTATGCTGTATCCCGGGTTAAGCTGGTTTCATTAAAACTGGATTACCGGTTGCTTAAATGTATGTAAAAAGTGTGGCCTGCAGACAGATGGTCAGAAAGACAGACTCCTTCCTCCGATACTCAGTAACTTATGCTAAAGAATGCTATAGAAAGTTACATCCCAATGGGATAAGCGCTCTCCTAGATGGAAGTGTGGTATGCAGATGTGCTATATCCCCCTGGTTAACAAACACACTAGTGAATACATACATCGTCTCACTTGCAGTGCAACTGAAGTTCCAGTTTGAACACAGAAAGCTACTTTAATTTGTGTTTGTAATACACATAACTTCATTCAGAAGTTCACCAGGGACCACTTTATCCATTCTGCTCGCTAACAAGCCTGAATTAAAATGGAGGCCTCAACGAGGGAAGGCTCTGCATTGCTGGGGATGCTCAACACAGAGAGGCCCTGCCTGGAGCACAAGCCTTCCGCTTAAAACAGACCCTGCAAACTTCAGCGCTTCACAAACCCCACCAAACCAGACCACGCAGGTCACATCTCTAGACACCCTCCAAAACCATTCCGAACCATTTCAAATCAGGCCGGCCCTGTATTCAACCAAGAAAAATACCACTTGAAGTTTCTGTGATTGTAATAGATTTGTGGTTCTGGCTCCTATGACTACAGCTCCGAGGGGTGCCCTGAAATACTAGACCTCACTTCCATGTCTACTGTTTAAGCCACTTACTTTTCAACCCAGATAACATGTGATTACAATGACACAGACATGTACAGAATTGCTAATTACTGTAAATTCAATTGAATGCATGCATAACTATAAAACACTCTTGAGTGTTAGATTTTGAAATACTATGAGAAAGTCAGTGACAACGACATTGTATTTTACAAGGCTTCTTTCAGCAGCTGAATGCAGTTCAGTTCAGAAGGCTCGCAATATTATACTCCCTCACCCGTGTGCCTTCGTCCAAAGGCATCTTTTACAATTCTCAGTGCTTTCCAAATCCACCCTCCAAAAAAAGTCAGACATAAAACTCGGGAAAGCTAACAAAATAAAATGCTAAGGGAATCCTTTTAAGGGTTAAAGCATAAAGCAAAGTGATTCCAGACGTGCCGATATTAATAATCTCTCTTTTCCTGATCAGTGGGAAGGTATGACCCCGTTAGAAAGCAGCTGAAATTCCAGACGCCACCGAGACCCTGGCTGGGGCCCTACCACCCAGGACTTCCCTCCTCACCTCGACAGCTGTAACGTTGATGTGAGCTTCGAACCTGCTGGAGGAGCCTTTCCAGGGCTTCAATCTGCCCTGTGTGCCGGCGCGGCTCCCTGCCACCATATTCCTTCCAGTCTGGTGAGCGACACAAACAAACGCCATCAGTCCAAACAAGACAACGACTGGGTTTTTTTTTTATCCATTTCTTTTTATAAGAGAATTTTTTTTAACACAGTTTAAAACATTTGCAGAGTTAAACATTGCTGTGCATGTCTTCATAAATAAATTAGTTACAGTTCCTCTTTTTTAATTACTTTTTTCTGCTAATTTCTTTAATGTTATTCTTTCTCTCCCATGAATAATATGACATTCCACTATTGCACAGCGAAAGTAAACCTCAAAACAAATACAAGGAGTCTTGATGTTTAATGAGATCTCTATACCTAATAAAACTCAAATTTTTTCTTTGTTTAAGAATCAAGGCACAATGTTAATTCTATATCAGCGCTGATGCATCATTCAGCGTCATGTTTCTATCACTATCTTAAAGCATGTCTGTAACCATAATGACCCTGTAGATACAGGTTATGGTTTAATTTGTCTAAAGGGAAGCTATATGGAAATATCTGTGCTATAATTTTGATTTAATTCAAGCCTAAGTGGTAAATCTATTGCAATCCTGTTAAAATGTTTATCCATCCTAATAGCAAAAACATGCACTTACTCGACGGGGCAGCGACATCAGGAGTGGCTCCCTGTGCCGACCCCCACCCCTTCATATTGTAGGCTGAAACTTGAACGTAGTAGGCCTGACCCTGCAGAGTGGAAATGTAGGAGGATTAAATAAAACACATACTTTAAAAGATCCATTGATCGTTCCTGTTAATAACCAGGGACATGCAAGTCCAGTCTTTGCTGGAGGTTTTGTGATTGCTTATCAGTGTCAACATCGATTGACGAAACAGCAAAAACAACAACGTTTACAGTACGAGAAAGAGGAGGGCTCCGGTCATTCCTTTCTGATGATTTATTATTCCAGGAAAAGAAATGACATGAAAATAAATAAATACTTGAATACAATTAAGCTAAATAAAATAAAAATGTTTCCTATTTAGAATTTCTATTTCTGTGCTTTTTGGGGGGGGGGCAAAGGAGAAAACAATCTGGAATGGATAATTGTCGGTGGCAAATGAGTCAGTTGGGAAGTCTTGTTATTTTAACAATCAGACCGTCCGGGAGTCAGAATTGGATCTATCAAGAGGCTGATCCTGCAGGAGATTACAATGCAAGCCCCTGCTCTGTGCTTCCCAATCCCTGCGTGAGCCCAATCTATTCCGATCTCTCCACAGGACAACTTGCAAAAATGGGTTATGCTGTCTACTTATTCCTTTGTGGATTGGGAGCTCATGGATACCAGACAAATTATGCTTAATGACTGGTAGTGGCTGCCAGAGGAATGGTGCTTTACTGTTATTGCCAAGAGTGCTGAATGCAAATGTCAGAGCGCTCCCCGAATGGTTTTGGGAGAAGTTAAGATCTAATCGAATGATCTTGCATTTACCGTTGTTAGACCTGCGATAGTGCACCTCAAAGACTGAAGATTATCCATGATTATTTCTCCAGCCAACGTGGAAAAGTCCTTCGAGCAGCTCCACTCGACTGGGGAAAAAAGAAAAGGAGAAAGAAAAATCAGGATCTGATTACAAGAACAACAAAACACGAGAGAGCAGCGTTTCAGATCTCTTTTCCCTCGCTCAGAATAAGGTCACAGTGACAGTACCTTAACGTTACTCACAGAAAATGTAATCTTATTTCATTTTGTTATCCTGACTGCTGACATACCAATGGTTTGGATCTCATTTCATTCCAATCAAAATAATCATGAGCCATTTCGTAAGCACAGTAACAAACTGATACAACTCCGTGCTCAGGTGGGGGTGTCAGCACAGCCCACTCCTTCTCGTGTGTTAGTACATACATATTCTACAGCTCAAAACGAATGTACATGTAGGCAGTATTGGGCCGTCAGATCAGTATACAGGCAGGACCCTGAGCTTGTTCAGATCCAGCTGTGCATTTGGAAGCTGCTGCTCACTTGGCTGTGGACAGTAGAGCAAGGTTTTACTAGAAATGTTTTTTGAATACCACATGTCGAGGATTTTTTTTCTCCAAGCACTGTGACTCTAATTACATCTGACATGGCTAACTACACAAGACTACACTGTAATGCAGATAAGTGTGGTGCACAAATGTGAAGAGCTTGACCCTCAACCTTTCGTACATATTTAACAGCGCAGTTCAGTTAAAATATGGGCTCTTGGCAAACCGTACCATATCAATCAGTTTGGCTGCTTGTACATCAGTGCTTTTCTGTCAAAGTCGTTTTTAGATAAACACCAACTAGCAAGAAACCAAGAAGAGGTATGCGAGGCATGTGAACGTTTTGTAATAAAAAAAACAAAAAACAATACATTTTATTTAAAAATAGAGTCAATTAAAAAGTACAGTACCCACATTACTTAAAACAAGTTTTTGGCCAGTGGTGCTTTCTGGGTGGGGGTCCTATTATCACTGGAAATGTGTTTGAATAGCATCATAATCTAGGGCTATAAAGACTGTATTTTCTGATTGAATCTGTCTGAATCTGCATGGCGGCATGAGATCGATTGCAATGTTCTTTGCTTGAAGTCCCAGATTCTACCCACTGCTTCCAGCAACATTCCCTTTGGGAACCACGGCAATCCTTCACAAATACAAACCCCATTCACATATTGTAAAGGGAAGCTTGTACATGTGAGGATACAGCCACTCTCGGACTGGAAACTAGAATGACCTTCTCCCCCCCAATCAGCCCAGAATCCTGTTACAGCTGCTTTTGAAAATCAGAATGGACACCTTCATGGCTTTATTTATATGTAAATGAACTACAAGTGGTTGTCATGGTAGCGTTTTTTTTTTTTTAATAAATTTCAACCCTTTCTGTGTTAATTGCAGTGGTTGGGGCTCTGCAATTACTAACCTGAACTCAGGAATTGTAAAGAAAGCTTGCTAAGGACAAGATCGGCTTTTTCAACCTGTTTTAAAGGCGGTAGGAAATTAACTTGCAGGTTATCAAAGGACTGTTTTTTAGAGCCCTGTTTTGTATAACAGTACAGTTTGCTACTTTTGAAACTGCTCTGGAACGTTATTAGCCAGCAACAGGCTTGAAGAGTTTCGTGAATATCAAACGAAATCATTTTAGAGACACTAACATGTCTACAATACACACAGCAGCAGCAGACTGCATGAGGAGGAGTCTGGCTAATTACGCTGGCATCCAAAATGGAAAAGGAATGCATTAACCTACTCATTGTTCAATTCTGCAGTGATCCCCCTCATAAGACAAACCAAGCCACACTTAAAAATAAGTGCAGGCTCATGATGAATGCATGCTTACATATAAAAAGGGAAATCGTGAAAAGGGAATTGATTTCTGTAAATTCATAATGAATTAGGTTCTGAAGTCACCTGTAGAAATTACCAAATGATCATTATAAAAGCACTGGCAGGATTTCTGATATCCTGGCATTTCATTTAGAAAGTGACATCAAACTTTAACCCCTCACCCGCGTCTACTCCAATAAAGAAGTGGGATGCATGTCAGACCGCATTGTCCTGGCAGAGTTTCGGGATGCACTACCGTTGGGGATTCTTGCCCGTCAGTGAGATGAGGTTAAAAGCTCCTTAACGTCAAATGCACACCAGCCTGGTTCTTCAATACAGCGGTTGAGATGTTTTGTTGATTTTCGAGTGTGTCACTTTGTATTGCAAATCACCATGGATGTACTTAAGTCAGTATATATTGTTTTGCTTTAAGGACCCATTGCTAGCTAAACTGGTCTGACTCCCTGATTATTACCACAGCTGTTGGATTATTGCTTACAAATTCCACGGCTCCGATCTTCCTAGAATACATAAAGAAATAAGCGTCCGTCGAAACAAGAATGTGTGGAGACACTTCAATGAGCTACCAACAGCAGAAAAAAAAATAATAGCTCCAACATATTTAGCCGTTTCTTTTTTTGTTTTTGTGCTGCTGGTATTGTTTTTTTATTATTTTTTTTTATTATTTCCCAAAGGTTTCATTCAGGGAAAGAGCTACAACAAGCTATTGGATTTACTTCTGAAAGGACCATCATAAAAGCACAGCAGGTGATGCCTAGAAAAATACAACCGAGTGATGTTCTTCTAATCACAAAAGAGAGAGAGAGGAGAGACAGAAGGGAAAAAATATATACTATATGTTCAAAAACACATTTCAATGGTGCTGCATGATTCAGGAAACAATTACTGTAATTTGCAGAAAACATAACCCTTTTGCCTTTCCTTTTTGGACACCCCCCCCCTAAAAATGTAAATCTCTCTGCAGGGTAGCAATTATATGAAGTGAAAGGGTGAAACGAGAGAGCTTGCACCTTTGAGTGGCTGGAAGCAGAATGCCTATGCAAGTTCCCTGTTTCATGCTGGATCTCTGAATTCTTTCTGCAGTTTTAGCACCAGACTAAGGGTTTGATTCTCAAAACTGTTTACTCCAAATTGTCATTAGCCAGGAGCTACTGCTGTATTTCGAATTGAGCAGTGCAGTACGTTACCTCTGTACGAAGTACAGTGACATCTGTACAAAGGAAAAGATCCACTGGAACCTTGACAAACCCTCAACAGTGATTGGCTGCATTTTTCATGTCATTTATGATTGTCTTAAAGTATGTACTTGTCTAGGAAAGGTTCTCTAACAGCTGCATCTCACTCAATTGATAAATGAGACACGTGGGCATCAAAATGATTGTCAGAGGCTTAAAAGAGGCGCAGCAGTAAATGAGACTGTTAAAACATGCTGGGTGATAACAAGCAAACACATTTTGTTTTATCCTTTCTCAGCATCAAGTGATTCTAAAGTGGATCGTTTGCTTCTAATCTTTAAAAACGCAGTTCTGAAGAATCAGTCAGATAGAGTTAGGAATCAAAGGAATTCTCCACCAGCAAGGGGCCCATTTCAACTCCGAAATGTCACTTTCTGAACAATAATAAAAAAAGAAGCAGCTTTGTGGTACGGAAAGAGGATCAGTGGAATCAGAGGCTGAAAGGAAAGAGGAAAAGCAAACAGCAGCGTGTGTGAATGGTGTACATTTTAGCCTACTGTACTCGGATTAGCTTGAACACAGAATGCATGGAGAATGACAGGATGGTGTTAGCTGTCTTCCTATTCCAAGCCTCTGGGGGCAGGGGGTCGGGGGTACGTTTATGGCTTCTGAGAATTACCATTATATGAGACTGTAGTGAAACATGGTGGTATTCGTGGACGTTTCATTTTCTTGGGGGAACCCAAGCTAAACATCTCAATATAAAGTATTTTGGGGAAACTTCATGGTAATGGTAATATTATGGGGTACTTTTTCTAAACAGTGGTAGTAATTCAGTTCAAAGTATTTTACCTTGAATCTGCCGATTAGTTATTATTAAAGGGACTGAACTGAGTTGTACGTATTGCAACACAGCTGCTCTTAAAGGTAGCAAACTTGTACCTAGGAAATGTTTTGTTTCTGTTCGGTAACTATGGAAAGAACTGGACTGAAACAGTCACAAAATAGCTCTATTAGTGAAGCGCTTCGGTCCAAAAGAAATACTAATAATAACCCACAAAAGGAGGACAAGAGTCCAGACAACTAAATTGCAGCAAGCCCTATAATAAATGCATTGTTTAATTGCTCTGGATGGGGTTTTTACAAACCGTTACAAGATAGGGTAGAATTTTCCCTGTGCGGCTTTTGTTACACAGATATGTGGTATAATAAGGAAATCTGAGCTGTTTTTCTCTTTTTCTTTTTTTTTTCTTTTTTTTTTTTAATGATAGGCACAAAAACAAACTTAATACTGTATCTCTGTCAGTCAATCAGCCCACTGTCTGTCCGTCTGTCTGTCTGCTGGAGGTTTTCATCCTAAAATGGTAATTATCGTGCACAGAAGCACAGCTGCCCCCTCTTTTGTTTCACCTAAATATTTCCCTCCAATAGAC
The DNA here is from genome assembly GCF_902713425.1 of Acipenser ruthenus. Classification (NCBI taxonomy): domain Eukaryota; kingdom Metazoa; phylum Chordata; class Actinopteri; order Acipenseriformes; family Acipenseridae; genus Acipenser; species Acipenser ruthenus. Next base: position 1,793,247 of record NC_081207.1, read on the forward strand.
AGGCTGTTTTGTTTGGGTCTTATGTCACAGAAGAACAAAACTGTAGCATAGTAAAAAAAAAACGTGCAGTATTGTCTCCTGGCCGATTTACATGGGATTGATTTCTCGTGAACAGTCTAGTACCACAAGGGGTGAATCAGAACGATGACATTACAGCGGAATAATAAACCTGAGGATTTGTCTGACCAGGCTTGATGGCTGTTTCTGAACACCATCCAAGTGTTTTTTTTCTGGTGTCAAACCGGCCCTTAGCTTAGAAGTGTCTGAACTAGAGCAATGAGTGTGAATACTCTCTGGATACAGAGCTAATGTTCTCACGTTGCAGAGATGCCAAACACGCCAAGCTCCGAGAGATGCAGCCAGACTTTATGCCGCCTGTGCCCAGTTTGGAAGACCAGTCTTCCTAATGACGCAACGGGTGAGGGGATGCGTGATATCACCGGAGATTGACCGCAATGATTGTACAGGGCCAGCCACTGGTGACCTGTCTAGTGTAGCTTCAAAATTGTATCTGCAGCTGTTCTTTCACATGTGAGGGCAAGAAGACCAACAAGATTAAGCTGAAGGATGCCACCAATCTACCATATACTGATCAATGATCCTTTAAGAGGATATACAATATGTCCAACAGGATACCTAGAATATAGTAGTCTAACTTAAATAATGATTCGGTTTTATGCTACGTAAACTGTTAAAGTTTGAGATTATAATTGAATAGTTCAAGGTTTCTGTCAAGGGTTTAGCATTCTTTATTTTTTGGCATTAGGTTTTACTTTGATATAAACTACGTCTGCAGATGTGTTTTCATACCGAGGTGTGTAGACTCTCCTAACAACCCCAATGAGAAGGACTACAATATACAACTCCAATGGGAAAGACTACACTATGAAATGAAAGGGTACAAAACAGCACTTGGCTTTCATTGCAGGATGAAATAAACTGCAGCTTCCAGGTTTTTGTGATTTTCTGCATGTTATTTTTTTAAAATCACATCCAGAGTTTTTTGCGGTTTCGTTCTGAAAACTGACATGCCAAGTTTAACCGAAATGTATAAACAACAGCCTTCACTGACGTTTCTATTACTGTCTCTCCGCACAGGGTCCAGCAGAGATTGAGATAGACACCTTGTCCAGACATTTAGACTACAGTTTGAGTTCTGGATGCTTCTAATAGAGTATTAAGTCATTGCAGTATACATTTAAACACATGCATCCCAGCAACTAAGATTGAAGTAGACAGCATGTTAGAAAAAAAACAACAATTACAAACAAAAACAAAACAGAAAAAACTTAAAATGACTCACAAGCCCCAGCATTTAAATGTCTGAGTTGCTCATTTTTGGCTTGGTAACAAATTCTGTGCGGTTTTCCTTTCTGAAAAAAAGAATATGCTAATGACGATTTGGAGTAAAGAGCTTTGAGAATCGAGCCCAGGGGTGGCCAAAGCCCTTTCAATCCTGTTTTAAATTGCTTAATTGAACCTATCAAACCTCCATCCAGACCCTGAAGTCATTCATGATCTCATTTTACCTGCTAAACCTGGAGTGGAATGGATTGGACACCCCTGATCTAGCCCTTTATTTTGAAGGATGCTGGCTGTGTGATGCTTGACTTGAAGACATGTATGAATAAACATCTCGGATGGTAGTCTGTATGAGCTCCAATTCTAATGGTCCTAGTGCTTAGTATCTGACAGAGCACAGGCTCTGGTACCCACAGCTGGGTAAAGCAGAGGCCCTGGAAAGGCTGCAGTACCTCTGTATCTGGTGACCACAGCCGAGTTGACGCTGAGGGGCTCCTGGAAGGTGACAGTGAGGGACGTGCTGCTCGTTACAGTGAGACGGACGCTGGACGGCGTCTCCGGGGCTCCTGGGAAGAAAGACAACACCAGGAGGTCAAAAAAAAAAAATCTTTCTAAACCCAACCCAACACCGTGACCACTTTCCAATGCAGAACGAAGGGCAGGGCAGACGAGTCGTCAAGCATGTGGAGTTAGTGAAGGGAAGGCAAGGAATACAAGTATGACAGTTTGAATAAAAACTGAACAGTGAGCACGCCTTTATAAAAGCCTCCCATAGCAAAAGCACAGCAAGGTGTAATAAAGCATAGTGAAAGAATGGTAAAGCATAGGTAAGCATTGTAAAGTCCAGAGAGGTATAGTAAAGCATATTAAAAAACAAGTTACTTGCTCTCTGCTTGGTTATATACTTCACATACAGCTTAATGAAAACAAAAGAAACATTCGTTGTTTTTCTCCAAATCTTGCTTTAGGCTAACATGTTGCATTTTTTTGATGTTTACTTACAAACTGTTAGATTAAACGGTATAACTGTAGCTTCAGATCGGCAGAGTACTCCCCTCCCTCCCCCCACGCTGCTTTCACCCTGGTTTTAGACACCGACTTCATGTCTAAATCTTCCCGAGCGAGGGTAACCCAAGCACAGCTAAGCACGCCATTCCGTGCAGGTCGGAGCTCCCCTGGGAAGTGAGTGAGAATGGGATTTCTCTCGCAGGTCAAGATGAAAAGCAGATCAATGTCATGATGACAATAGGAATGTTAGGTTCCTACATGTCCATGTTAGCAAGAAGAGGGACTTATTATGAAGAGCTGCATGAACTTGCTGAGCGATGAAGCTGGTGGCTAGAAGTTAAGAAGGCACAGAAGGTAGGAAATTATAGAAAGTGTTTGTTCTATCTACAGTCCCTGGAACGGTCACCCTTTACAATAACAACCGCAAATTCCTATGAATTCCAACACATTATCTGCTAATCCTGTGGTGCTCCACTGGAATTCATTATATATTTGCTGCCATTTAAAAAAAAAGGTATCTTCAGGACTCGAAAAATCATTATAAATCAAAAACAACACATTTATTATTCAGATGTCACTCCTATGCAATCCTATTGAAATTCATATGAATGGAACTAAGTGGTCATGAGACAGCAAGTCCTAAGAACATTCAAGCAAACAAACAAACATTCTCAGTTAACCCTTTCAGGTACAAGGGACATATGTGTCCCACAAACACAGTGATGCTAACTTTCTTATTTTTGCAACAAGGTGCACGAAACAGGTTATAAAATGTCCTGACAGGTTGGATCTGGTCATCCAAATTGTCAGCTTCCTCCTTGTGATACTTGAGTCGCTCTCAAATGTATTTTAAGAAAAAAACGTTTGAACCGCCTCTCAGTTCGTCGTGTCCTCTAAGGGGTGAACTCCTGCACCTCCCCCCGTCTTCTCCCCTGTACTCACTGGCGTGTTCGAAGCCCGTCTTCATCCTCTTGTAGAGCCGGTACCTCCACTCCCAGGCTTTCAGCTGCTTCTCTCTCTCCGTGCTGTCGAGGCTCAGCCCCTCACTCGTCGCCTGTGCAGACAGCTCACTCACGCGACGCTGTGCCTCCTGCACAAGGGTGCTGAGGTGCAGTACTCTGCTCTCCTGACTGACGACTGCAAAGCATTGAGACACATTACAATGGGTGAGAACCTGCTCTTTTACACTCGGCCTACTGGGAGGCTTTACGGCCTGTGTTCTACTTCCACTTGTTTTTATCAACCAGGATAGAGCGAACCCTTCAGATATACTGTACTTTACTTCTTTAAGGGGGTCTTGGCAAGAGAAGGTGGACAGAAATAACATATATGTATATGTGTGTTTTAAATTTGGAGTCTGATTAATGTTAAGTTTTTGACATGTTCTAAAATACTGTAGGAGCCACCCCCACCCCCACCCCCACCCCCAACACATCATTACCAGAAGTGTCAAAACACATAACATTTTGTAAAGCCCTACATTAAAAACAAAGCCTCACTGATCAAATGCGACTGTAAAAAATGAAAATAACACAAGTGCTTTTTTAATGAATCCCAGGAAAGCAGCTGTTGACAAAGGCCAACAGTTTCATTTTGACTTGATGTGCATATTTTATTTTTTATTTATAGCGTTTTCAGATGGATCCCACTTATGTTAACCCTGTGCCGCGTCGTGTATGCAGACATGCTCCTTATCTCCTTCATTGTTCTTATTCCCACTCCTAAGCACAGTGTGTGTACCCTATAGACCCCCCACTACAGCCAGCACGTCTGACAGCTTCTCCACTTGAGCACAGAGTGGGGGCGTGACAGCCGTTACAACAAAGAGCAAGAGGGGCATCTCCCTCCTCCTCCTCTCCAACCCTGCCCTCAGACCCCTTCCCCTCTTAAAGACACACTTGAAATCTGATATCCATGTGGCAGGCTTACAGCTAATGTGCTTCTCCATGATCTTCTTTATACTTTAAACTAATCAATGACCCAGTATTCAGAAAGATACAAAAATGTGTGAAGAATGTCACTCGATCCCTTATGCTGCATAGATGCAGTCTTGTTCTCTCTGCCCTGGGTTTTTTATTGTTGGTGCACCATCACCGATAAAGCTGATGCTGAATGATCTGTTATCTATTTACCTATAAAAACAACCGATGGAAAGCTGTATTAAACGCTGACTAAAAAGAGATATTCCAATGTTTTCTTTTAACTTTATATACAGATATTGGAGCACTAAGCATTCTTAACGTAGAAAAAAGCATGAATTGTTACAAGGATTTTTATTCTACTACATGACCACATTTACTTGAATGTTTCATTTTCTTTCCTGCAAGTAAATGCTTTAAATGCTGTCGCTTTCCTCCAAACTCATCCAGCTCCTGTGGATAAACCCTCTCTTTCTATATGTGCTGGCTTTCCCCTCTCCTCTGGGACAGGCTCAGTTTTCAATAACGCAGTCATGGCTAGATTCTGTTCCCTGGCCAGTGTTTAAAGAGCTCATTGGGAATGCTTGTTGTGATCAGTGGCCGGTCTGTTCTTCGAAGACAGCCCTGTTTCTTCCACTTCAGTCACAGTAATGTCTGCACGGTATTGCTTTCAATTGCACCCTGTTCTGTGATTCTTAGACTTGAGGCACTTCTCCGCTTACCCACCTGGGGTCATTAAGTAACTCTTGCCGTGCGACTGTGGCTTTCTTTATTCCTTTCTCATTACTCATTTCTGATCAACAGAGACGTGTGTAATTTACCACAGGGCGGACTACTGAGGGCCTCTATGGTCCCTGACTGCTTCAGCAGATTCCCCACTAGCGTTTCCATGTCCATTCCCTTTCTGAGCTACACTATACCATGTCACCTGTTGTGTGCCCGGCAAAGCCTGCACACTTACAGTGTTAGGCAGTTACTGGCGCGTGAATGAGGGCTGTTAGAGACTTCAGTTATCAGAGTGCACACTTAAGGTTGGTTTATACTTCTCTCGCAGACAAAAGCCGTACATCAGCTGCAGACACTTCTACGGGTGCGCCAGAAGGACTGAAGCCCCCCCAAGTTCGCAGACTTTTTGACGAAGCAAAGTGGTCGTAGCTGTCTGTCATACTTTCAGCCAGTCTGTGTTACTGCCGGTGTTGACTTGACAATCCCGCGACACTGAGACAGGATTTTAAAATGGCACGTCTCATGAATGAAGTGAATGTGTAAATTGGCTCATGTATATTTTTATGAGCAGCAAACAAGTAAAACTGATCAGCTGTTCTTCATACTGCCTCCGATCAGAAAGATGGGGAAAGTAATTACATACAGAAAATAAATAGCGACGTTAACTTATTAGTGACACACATATATAAAAAGAGTAACAATAATACAAATAAAAATACATTGTATTCATTATTATTGTTATTCTTATAGAAGTGATTGCTGCGCATGGTAGCCTATGTAAGCACCAATATTCATTTTAGCAAAGGTTCATTTACGCTTTAATTTCATTCAGTTTAGAGGCAAGTTTAAAATCCTCTTCTGTTGTTCATGTTTATTGGGTTCCTCAAAAAATTGCTCTATCGCGCTTCACTGACTTGAGACCATGAGACAAATGTTGGATTTTTTCAACATCATCCGAGCCTGTGTGTTTTGCGGTCACAGACACACAAGAAAAGGCCGTACGACTTTTCAAGTTCTTCTTGCAGCAGTGCAGATGATGTCATTCCGACCGTGGCAGACCACTGACTGAGACCAAAAATTGGGTCACTGTCGGAAGTATACAGGGTTAGGCAGTTACTGACACGGTCCTGGGAGTGGAACTTGATTCACTAACAAGACAGCTCACAAGCCAGCAATACACAGAGCTGCAAAATAACTGCTCTAAAGCTGCTGTCAGATCGCTAGACGACATTCTTATTGAACTGACCTAACCTATCTACGCTGTGAACCCAGATTAATGCCTTTTGTCTAGATTTTAAAGATTTAAAGCATGTACAATATTTATTTTTTTATTTTTATCTAAACAGCTCAACTGTTGAAAAGTTTGGAGTAAACTGCTTTCCGATCTATTGCATTTATTTAATTGCCTGAACAGATAAAAACGAAATAATTGGCACGGGTCACCGAAAAAGTCATTGAGCGAGCAGACAAAGCTTACAACTGTACGCTGCCAGTCTTTTAATTTGGCACCTTGGGACTAATCTGAATAGCAAGACTGAAAGGACCCGGTCCATTCAGTAGCAGATGCATTAGGGCCGATTAGCCAGGCTCAGGGGTGGGTCACCAGTGTGTGCCTGGCCTGGCAGTGAGATCCCATGAGGCCGTGCATAACCGAGGGGCTACAGTCTCCAGTGGCTTTAAATCCTACAGCTTTACGAGCACAGGGTGGGTCTGTGACTTCTCCGTCGTAATTATTTACATCCTTTATTGAAAGCTGTAAATTACATTTATTGTTTTTCCTTGGGCCTGAAACTGACCATCATTAATAAAAAAACTCTGTGTGTGTGTGTGTGTGTGCGCGCGTGCGTTTGTGTGTAGAATTCCTGTTAACTTTATCAGTGTTTGGTTCGACACGTCGTTATAATGAGGTACATTTGTCCCATTTTTGTTAAATGCACAAGCCATGCAACATTTGCAAACAAAGAACAAAACAATACTGAAATTGAAATATATTCCTATTACAACCAAGAATCGTATTCAAAATTATAAACCAAATTAGCAAAATAAAAATCTCCAGCCGTCCGGTGATGTTTTTCTACAGAGGTATTGTTTCAATTTTTTACCTCTTAAATTGGACACTAGAGAGAAAACTGTATTAAAATAACTTAATAATAAAAACAATTAAGAATGACTTGGAGACTAAGCTAAATCTGTATTAAATAACCCAGTAGAAATCTCTGTGGATAAGTGAACTTCGTTCATTATATCTAAGGGATAAGAAAGATGTGATTTAATTAAGTTCTCTCATTAAAAATAATACATTTAAGGACCTTATTATACATAATATACTATTTTTAGGATAGCTAAAATTGAAATATATATATATATATATATATATATATATATATACACATACACACACATATATATATATATATATATATATATATATATATATATATATATATATAGGAGAGAGAGAGAGAGAGTGAGAGAGACTAACTATGTTCTCTGCAGGAAATGAATGCACAAGTGCGATTGCCCTGCTTGCCAGCACTCTTAATTTGTTTGCAGATGAGGTCAACGTTTAAAACAACGAAACAAAAAAGAGAGTGTAGTGTTTTTAGCTGCTGTTCGGAACACACATGCTGTGTTTGGCCCGCTGGATTTGTCACATGGTAAAATGAATGCAGGACTGTGTTTGGACCGCTGGATTCGTCACATGGTAAAATGAATGCAGGACTGTGTTTGGACCGCTGGATTCGTCACATGGTAAAATGAATGCAGGACTGTGTTTGGACCGCTGGATTCGTCACATGGTAAAATGAATGCAGGACTGTGTTTGGACCGCTGGATTCGTCACATGGTAAAATGAATGCAGGACTGTGTTTGGACCGCTGGATTTGTCACATGGTAAAATGAATGCAGGACTGTGTTTGGACCGCTGGATTTGTCACATGGTAAAATGAATGCTGCCTCTACAGTCGATCATGGGCCCTGAATACCGTTGCATGTTCTTTCTGAGCTTCAGTCATGAACCGTGACAGAAAAATAAACAAATAAATACCTGGCTAAGAACACCGCTTTCAGGGAAGGCAGAAGGGCTACAGTAAAGACCCAGAGAAAAAGACAGAAAGGTGCGGCCGTACCATACCTGGGGGGGCTCAGAAGGGCAGCCGAGTGCCAGTGGAAAAGCTGGCAATATTAGAAGCCTTGAGGTGCCATTTCCTGAAGTATAAGAGATTGACATTGACTGTAAATGCTGTTAATGGAACTAACTAAAAATGAATGGCCCTGCCTGCCGACGCCAACACACTTCTCATTGCTGGCCAGACTGGGAATGTCTTAAATACAGGCATTGGAAAGTGCCACTGCACAATTCTCATAAAGCTGTGTGTGTTTTAACCCCAGGTGAGGTGTCATGATTGCGAAGCTCTGGGCCAACTGATTATGGAATTATGCAGAAAAACAAACAAATAAGAAAAACAAAAACAAAAACATAATTCTATCTAGCAGGAGGTGTGGGAGGAGTATGGTCATGTTTACAAGGGCTGAGTTATTCAGCTTTAAGGACTTGTTTTAGAGATTTAGCTGCTGGTTGAGGTAAATCAGTTGATAGAAATAATTACTGTCTGGTGCAGACATGTACATACAGCATTTTAAAATGGAAACCAACACAGCAGAACATGATATCAGTTCTGATTGTATTTGATTTTCACAAAATGCATTGCCCAGGAGTACTAGACTTGTACAAACGTTGCTGGCAAAAGCACAGGTAACATTGAGTTTTTTTTTTTTTTTTTTAAGGTTTCATAAAAATAATTGAACAAAAAACAATGGAGCCTCTTGGGTGATCCACAAAACTGCTGTATGTTGCAAAGTGTTTGATGAGAATGAGAACAGGCTCTATCCATAATCTTGTTTTGTCTTGAAAGCAGGTCTAAAAGGGAATATTTCTTCTTTTGGAGTTAAAGTTTTGGGAAAAGCACACAATACTTCAGCAGCACTTCAGTTCAAGGGTCTGTTACTGAAAATGCATCTGATGTAATGGATGTTAAAAGCAACACTATTATAAAAATAAATAAATAAGAACAATAGTTTAGGCTTTATAAAAATGTATCTAAACCTTTATAAAACTTGTAACCCTAATGTATCCACACTGGTAACTACACTGTTACTAACAGGTAACAACACATGCAATCTGAGTGTGGTAACAGGGCAGTTCGAGGCACTGAAAGTGATCCCTATATAACACAACTTGCTCTGATCTGCAGTAATCTATTACTGCCCACACTTTTAACAAGAGCTTTGTAATGCAATTCAATGCAGCCACTACCCGACCCCCGGAGCTGTACTCACAATGCGGGCTCTCCTTGGCCCCAGCTTTCAGCAGGACCCTGGCCATGGGCACGTTGTTGGTCATGATGGCGATGTCCAGCGGCGTTAGCCCCGCGCTGTTGGGGGTGTTGAGGTCGAGCTCCTCGGCTGAGTACTGGTAGAGCAGGAGCTGAACGGCATCCAGATCCTGTTGCTCCACCGCCTCGAACAGAGCCTCGCTGCACTGTACGTTCTGCAAACCACACAAGAGCATCACACACCACCTCGAACAGAGCCTCGCTGCACTGCACGTTCTGCAAACCACACAAGAGCATCACACACCACCTCGAACAGAGCCTCGCTGCACTGCACGTTCTGCAAACCACACAAGAGCATCACGCACCACCTCGAACAGAGCCTCGCTGCACTGCATGTTCTGCAAACCACACAAGAGCATCACACACCACCTCGAACAGAGCCTCGCTGCACTGCACGTTCTGCAAACCACACAAGAGCATCACGCACCACCTCGAACAGAGCCTCGCTGCACTGCATGTTTTGCAAACCAGATAAGAGCACAGGCGCACACGCAGTGCATTAGACCTGCAGCTCCATCAAACCTTTGCTACTAACTTCTGTGAATTGAAACTGTATAGCACTGGCAAAAACTAGCATTAAAACTGCCACAAGCTTTTCTTAAAATTGGCAAAATCTAGCAATGTGAGGTTACATCTGTACTAAATAGTGCCCCTGGTGGTAACAAAGTGTTCTTCGTGAAAGGAGTTTTCACACTCAGGATGTAATAATCCTTTTAAAATAATAAGCGCTTGGTGATACCAAACACCTCCATCAGGTATTGAAAAGCTTTTAAAATCCATGTCCCTGTCCTGCCTTCGCGTCAGTACAATACACACCTTATTTGTTGTTTAATTTTGAATATACCTTTTTTTTCCTGAAGGTGCAACACAATGCATATTTTTAAATCAGGAAATATCAGCTATTCAAGCCATGTGTTGTATACCATTACATCTCTATACAACAATGTGACACAAAAGAGAAAAACTATCAACTGAAGCCTTTTAAAAGATGTTCTGCACAGAACATTCTGTTGTGTCTTCAATGCCACTGTCCTCCCATCATTCACCCTCCTCCAGTTCAGATATCTGGCATCCTGTCCTTTACAAACACAAATGATTCTGTAAGGTTGCTGCAGGGTTTCTTCTGTTTTATTCATTTCTTTATTTATTTTTCACGTCCCTCTAGTAAACTAACCCTCTGAAGTGAACGTCTTCGGTCTTTAAAAACATCTAGGAATGTTGCAACTCGTATCGCCCTTTCAAGATCTGTGCTGATCTTGATATAGCAAGACTACTTTAGAATTATGTTAAAGAAACTGTGAGAAAGCTTTTATTTCTGTTTCCCTGAAGATATCCTAACCTCGCAACCACAAGGTTGTTTGCCACACACTTATACTGGCAAAAGAAAGAGAAGCTGTGAGGGGGCACCGCAATGCAAGCCCTGCCGCTTGTTATTACAACCAGCGAGGCCAAATCACTTTCACTTCCCTGCCGCAGCCAGTGCTCCGCGTGAGAGGTGCTTTCAGCAAGTCCTCTTTACCTGAAGCTAACCGAACTCACTGGAGGAATTTTAAATCAATTCCAGATTAAAGCAGCATCAAAGTTTGAGCCATTGAAGATTATACATGAAGCACACAGAGAGAGACAGACAGACAGACAGACAGACAGACAGATAGATAGATAGATAGATAGATAGAGAGAGAGAGGGGGGAGCTACTCACCACGGACGCCTTCCTCAGCCTATCCGAGCGGCCGAAGAAATAGGGCTCGTCGAAGGAGGAGTGGCTGCCCTTCAGCTTCTCTGAGAGGTTGCGGTAGAGGCGCTTGGCCGCGCTGGGGGAGGACGGCCCGCTGCTCTTCTTGGCGTGAGACAGGTGCAGATTCTGCATTTGCTGGGTCATTTTGACATGGAAGTTTCTGAGGAGTCAAAATTGCGGTTTGTCTCTATAGGATTTGTGAGGTCAAAATCTCATTGTGCATGAACAAAATCTTCACGTGCAATGAAAATGGGAAATCAAATGAAGAAAATAACTAGAGAAGCTCATGCGCTTATCTCACACGCAAGCTCAAATATGTGTGTGTGCCTATGTGCACGATTGCACACATGCAGTGCTGACCCTCTAGAAGGAGTGGGCGAGCCTACTGTCCTGGTGTATTAGCATCTCCTCCTAAGGAGCGCAGATATGAACGTGTTTCTCGCAGGGGCTGTGACTGAGCAGCCGTTCAGACAGAGCACCTCCGAACGAACATTAAACCCCCAGCAACATTTCTAAAAAAACCCCAAAAAACAGAACTGCTGGAAACGAGAGGCAGTTATTAAGATCTCACGTAAGCATTCGTTCCAGACAAACAATCAAAACAGACAAACAAACTGACAAGCCCACAAATAGATGCAGTGACAGCATGGGAGCATAGATATGAGATCCACACAAAGTGAAAAGAGGCACGCTGTGAACGGCTTTGACATTTGAATACAGGAACACCAGCTGTATGTGCCTATTCCACAAGATGCAAACCCCACTGAGAAACGCATGAGAAGAGTGTTCCTGGGGGCTCGGGGGCGTTGCAGGCTACTTCACTGTGCGGAGGTCTGGCTCTGGTCACAAAGGAGATGAGCTTCGGGATCTCAGCCAAGCCCCTGGTACACATCAGTCTGCAAAACCACTGCGCAGTTTGGCACGTCTGACAGCCTTTGCTTGAAAGAGGCCACAGACTGAATGGCAGGTTTAAGGAGTACTACATTGATCATGTGACTAATTCATTCATCACTCCTTTCTGATGTTTTTTTTTTTTTTATACAGTGACACCTTTTTAAGTCCAAGTGCAGCTTGAATGTCAAGAGATACCGGTTAACGGACCATCGGCTTACTGACAGTGAGAGACTGATGACAGCTACCCATATTTGATAAGAGAAGAGCCTTGTTTAACAGGGTGCTGACAAATGGTAGCATCGCTTTTTCTTTGTTTTTTGTTGTTTATTTAGAGCGTTAGAGCTAATGAGCTCAACAGATGTGACTTCAAGGACTTCCCAGGAGATTCCTTTGGCAATGTACAGTGATAACTTCAAAACCGTTATTAAAAAAGACTGAAATGCACTCGAAAACAACTGCAGTGAAAAACATAAAAAGGGAGCCTGAAATACGAGCTGTCAAGATGTTTGAGATCTATCTGTCTCTCGCTCTCTCTCTCTCTCTCTCTCTCTCTCTCTCTCTCTCTCTCTCTCTCTCTCTCTCTCATGCGGTGGTTTTGTGACTACTACTCTACTCAGCTTTGTGTTGAATTTTTTTTTTTTTAATTATTATTATTATTATTATTATTATTATTATTATTATTATTATTATTGTTATTATTATTATCATTATTATTATTGTCTTGAGAAATGAATCCTGCACAGAAGAACAAATTTTGACATTATTTTTAGGCTTATTTGGAAAATTAGCAGGTGAGATTAATCGAAGGAATCATACAGCATATCAGGCACCCACACATTATAATGTGGCAGCATGGCTCTGGAAGTGTAATACAGAACATGACACCTAATCAACCGTTATCTTTCTTGGCTGCGCTGTGGATAAAAACGGACATGTAAAATAAATCATACTGATTGGAACTAAAACACAGTACAGCTATTAGGACACATATTTAATCACTTGTCATTTGGATGGACAGCTCAAATACACTGCATGCAAGCATCCCTGATTGTTATCCAATATTAACAGGGAGCAAATGTCCATGGGGTCGATACCAGCTGCAAAGAGGTCATTCCAGAATGACTCCATGATGTGTTTAAGAGCAAAGCTGCTTACCAGCCCTGAGCGTAAGCAGTACCAAAAAGAAATCAATTTCAGACCTGTCCGAATATCATATGACTGAGTTCATTAAGTCACTGATACATGCTTTCAGATGATAAACTCAGTCTAATCCCAGTGAATTGCCATATAGGAGCTGTTTTTCTAGGGTCTAGGGTCATAATATCGAGGAAGGGTTAAGGCAATCAAACCCCCACTTGCTGGGACAGTCTTGATAATCGGAGTGTGACAGGGCTGTGTTCAAACCTCTACTAGCTTGTGGAATACTGTCATACATGTAAACGAATTCTCCGCTTAATGTAGCAAGAGATTATGAAGAGTTTGGACATAATGTGTCCGCTTCACCCCTGACAACTGGGAAGGCATGAAGCTCTGGTGGGAGGCAACAGGCAAATAAGACTCCTAATGTGTAGCTGTTGCACCCATTTCAGGTTTTACTACAAGCTTGATCAGCCACAGCATATAGGTAACACGCTTAGGTGTGTGTTATTAAACTCATAGTGAAACAAGGAATGGATCAAACTGCTATAGAATGGGAGCCATCCCTGCAGCACAGTATATACACTAACAGTGTGGTCAGAGAGCGACAGTTATTATTATTAGAGCACCCTGTAGCAAGAATGGTTGCTATTGCATAACCACTACCTTTCTGCAAAACAATTTAATATAGAGTCACTTAGAAGTAATGACAAAACGTAATAGCCGCTTTAGTGCTTAACGCGAAGTATAATGCAGGACTGAGTCCACACAGCTGGGAATTTCAAATATCTCTATAGCAGCGCGCTGCACTGAGCGAGCCTGCCAGTTCTACAAGGCAGCATTGCCTTTGCTAACGCAGAGTTGGAAATCACAGATCTATTAAATTGCATAGGGTTTAAGTGCAGATAACCAGTAGCCGTGCGTCCAAACACAAATCACACACACACACACAGTCCTTTAAAGCACTGTTGCTACAATCACTAATCCTCTGTAATTTATGATGGTCAAGAACTATCTTTTCTAGCATCTGTATCTGTAGTCATCACTGCTTTATCATATTTCTGTTTATATATAATAAGGCAACTGAAATCACCTTACAATACAACACATTTTCACAGTTTCATCAATAGTACAGCACATCCAAATGAACAACATTGTTCACTATTCATTATTGCATCTTCATTTCCTAATAGGTGTAGTCTATGTACTTATCCATAAAAAAAAAGCTCAACAAAGTACATCTTGGTAACTGGAGAAATTAATGCATTATTGAAAAACACTTTTTTTTTTTAAATCAAAAGTGAACATAAACACACACTCGTATGATTTAGACAATGGTGTTTTTAAATGCACCTCCACTTCCTAGTGTGTCAGTACAAACAGCAAAGAAGAAGCGGCACTTACCTATCTAAGCTCTGTGAAATGCCTGGGGAACCTGGGAGCATGAAGTGCCTAAAGTCCTCGTTCAGCGCATTGCACTGGCTTTGCCCTCTTTGCTTTTGATTCAGCCGCTGAGCAAAACGGGCAATCCTGTTCTCTGTCCTAGAGGAACACCAAACAGAACACACTCAACTAAAGCTTTATCACATGCAACCAGAACTGCAGGGGGATGCAATCCATTGTTCCATAGACCCCGGCAATGCAGAGGGGATGGGGAGACATGGAGACAGCTACCCGACAGAGCAGCCGTTTCCTTGGAGTCAGCTGTGTGAAGTCTTCAGCACAGCAGCAGCAGCAGCAGCATGCTTCGTTAGCTCCTCTTGAATTCAGATGACAGACCAACTAGCATGTGAACCTGCAGCGATCAGCGACTGCCCCCTAGACGAACAGAAAAAGGGGCTCCCAATCAACAGATAAGGTCTGTGAACCTTTAGGAGAGCTCAGCCCCAATAGGGAACTACAGTACTAGTGGTTTTTTTTTTAAATCAATGACATGCAAATGATCCAGACCAGTTCTATAGACCAGGGCTGATAATCTACAGTTCCTCTCGTTCCAAGCCCTTATCCTCTGCTGTCTGTGCTGGTAGCTGTACAAGCAGAGCATTAAGTGCACTGGAGCATCATTTATAAGCTTCACAGCATGCGATCATCAAGGTTTATATTAAAAAAAACAAAAAGCAGCAAACATCAAAATCGACTAGGCTCACTGCTACTCCAGTAATAAGATGGATAATAGAAAAAAAAAATGATCTTGAAATGGCTTGGTGTGTCAATGGATTAAAAATAAATAAATAAATCAAAATCCAGCCAAATGACAAGCCCTGTTACAGAAGACAGTGTTTTATGTGCTGAAAGTGTTCCCTGTTGGAAAAACAAACCCGCGACTCTCAGGCAAGGAATGGGGGGGGGGGGGGGGGGTCTTACCCAGAGATGTTTTAAAAAAAAAAAAAAAACAGATTGGATTTTACTACTTGCTTTTAGTTTACCCTTCTGATCTAATATAAAGCACCATTAAGTGCCTAGCAACAGTATAAACATGCAAGTGCCTCTTGTAGCCACTCAGACCATACTCCATCACCAAATATCCGCACTGTCTTTACAATGATGGCATATTTGACACTCCTACACGACATCGCACCAGCAATTCTTTACTGCTTTTTATAGTAAATGGAAAATTACAAGTATGCCTCCAGGTAATGTAGAGCTGTCCTTCTTTATCGTTTCATTGAATTGAATCAATTTGCAGCCTTTCTGTGAAAACAACACACAAACTGCTTTAAACACAGGGACATTTTTTGCTTTAAAGGTAAGCAAACGTAAACAAGATGAATTAAGCTACAATACACAGTGTTGCTATGTGGTTTGCTATAAGCCATCTCCACACAAAGCTTTTTTAAAAAAAAAATTGAATATTGCTTCGGCTATTTTATACAAACAGTCGGCAAGCATTGCGTTTATGAAGCTTGCTTTGTTTAATTCAAATGCATTTAAAAGCTACAACAACACACTGCCAATATCTGCAAGCGTGCACTCCATCATATAAACACATTGCACAAAAAAAAAGCTTTCTCAACTGGTGTATTGAAACATCACTGCTACACGCAGCTGACTGACACACGCACACAGCCCTCCTCTCTTAAAGGGGAACACACCAAAAGGCTGATTGCTATAACGCTTTCTTTCTGTTTCCATCATGGAAGCTGCATTTGCTGCCAATGCCATTACTCTCGTAGCCTACTTTTAATATGTATTTGTTTTATTTATACGGTTATGTGACGGTCGGATATGTGACGTTCCACTGTATTATGCATTGTTCCTCACTATCTTGTAAAGCGCTTTGTGATGGTGATCCACTATGAAAGGTGGTTCTGCGAAGAATTAATGCCCCCCCAAACAGCTGCCAGCAGCGCAAAGCAATTAAGTTAGATGGGGCATCTAAATTTGAGCTGTGAGAAATCAGTGCCTGTAATAATGAGTGTCTCAATTTAAACCTGCGGGCTGTATCAGTAGAGACTGGACAACGCTTTTCAACCCATTCCTCCTCCCTCTACTTTTTAAATATGAAACGCTAACAATACACACACACACACCATACGAATGTGTAGCTTTTCAAAGTAAAATTGATAAAGTACACTTGTACACTTAGGTGAATATTTTTTTCAAAGCTTAATTAATGTTCTGTTTTACCCAGTTAAATTTTATTCAGAATGCACAAAATGTGATATGCCGTTTTAGTTCCAGAAATGCATTTGCAAAAATTTAAAACTGGGGATTTTCTATTAAATAACAGTTCAAGAATTATTAATGCAAAAAAAAAAAAAAAAAGGAAACAGATTGCTTAAGACCATATCAGCAATGATACAGTTACACTAATTGATATGGCGAGAAATGAGTTCCATTAGGAGCCATGCTGCAGGCACAGGCTTCCCTACTGGGAAACGGCAATGTACCAGATGGGATTTGCTGGTTGAGCTGGCAGCATCTCTGTTCCATTAAACTACGCAGGCATGCAGCTTCACCACTACCCAGGCATTCAGAAAACAGCTGAAGCCAGTGATGTCTACTATTGGTTAAGATCAAATGCTTTCTTCTTTAGTTTTAGATGCACCTGTCAGCCTATTCCACCCTTTTGCAAAGGAGAATGTCTAAGTATTATATACAGCATCTGTGTACCAGGTTTTTAGTCTATAAGTTATTCTGAATAGTACACCGTGGTGCTCTTGCTAGGGTAGCAGAGGAGAGGTGCCTGTTATACAACGGATGTAACCCAAGGCAGCTCAGTCATGTCTGTTCTATTCAGGATGGTTCACGGTGCATGTTATATACTGGAGATTACGGTAGAGGTACCACACAACACAGTATATTCCAAAATAGGAAAACAAGAGTTGTGGAGCCCAATCCGCCATTGTCTGCCTGAATCAGGTGGGCGTTATATGGGGGAAAAAAGACATATGATGACCCTACTTGTAAGATGACAGTACGTTGGATTCCTGAAGACCCTTCCTAGCAGACAGGGTGACAGGTACTTGCATCTGCACCTGAACCGCTGTTCAACTTGCCATTCTTTTCACATGCTTACCACTTCTAATGCATTACTATTTGTTACACCAGCCAATACTAACTTTTTCTATGCATCTTGTATAAGCCATCAGTGCAGGTACTTCTTAAGTTCCACTTTTTTTTAAAGTTTCTGACGAGCTATGATTGCTTTGAAAGGAACTCTGATAAGGCACGAGTACTACTCAGAAGGCTTTGATACCTTCAAACATGAGACGTTTCTGTGCGTCACTGTTTAAGCCACTTTCTTGAAAGACTTTGATAAGATGAGATGGCACGCACTTGCACTGACAGCTTCAATTGGAATGACAGATCTCAGCAGGGCAGCAGAGAGAAGTTCTCCCACACAGAGTTGGTCACTGTGCTCCCAGATCCCTCTTGCTGAAGGTGCGAGGCAGCGCCTGGGGCCAACTGTACAGCAGTGCTACACCTCACCATGCAGCATCGCCCAGAGCACCACACCATGCTGCGGAGTGGAAAGAGGGACCAGGTATTTATAGCTCCCTGGTATTGGAACTAAAAACAATGCTCATAACATGTGGCTACTCAATACCCAGGGGGAGGATGACCCTGTATTGTGAGCAAATGTACTATTTTCAGCATACCAGTGGTTTTGAACATGTATCACTGTGGCTATTTAGACCATGGGGATGAAATCCCAAGCAATGGGGATACAGTGGAGGCGGTCGAACACCTTAAATGTGGAAAAACATTTTCATTCGATTCTGGGGATACATCGGGGGACTGCCTTGCAGTACACCTGTCTGTCACGCTTACATATTGACATACATCTGGGAAAACTCTTTTTTACATTGTGATTAAATTTGGTATTAACATTGATTAGCACAAGTCATTGGGAGTAGAAGACCATGCTATTCTGTACATGCTGTTTTTGAACTGACGGTCATGGCAATGGGGGATATGTTGCTGCCATGCTGGCTCATTCAACACAGAACACATCAGAGACCGCATCATGTCCTGCACCTAAAGTTAAACAAGCCAGCGATTTCATTTAGACTGCATCCCTCTTCAGCTGACATGGTTTCACCTGTCCTGCATTCCCATATCTCCCGTCCCTATTGGACCAGAATGGGGTTGTAGTCCCACTGCACTGCTGTTGAAGATCACTCATTAATTCAACCAGGATGACTAAGGCCTCCTGCGCTCTTTGTAAATATGTGGGATACAAAACTTTCACAAAGCTTTGAAAAAGCAGCAGTCGTAGCTGTGGGTGAGTCAGTGCTCTTCTGACAACGCACTTGACTGTTCCAGCAGAGCTTTAGAGAGCAGTTTGATAACTGCGCTGAAGACTCATATGAGGTACTGCACACCGAATCCAGGCATCAAAAGCACATTTCAACATTTAGCAGTGGGACTGGTTACACAACCTGCCGTTAGCAAGTATGTGTGAGGCAATAGATGCTGTTCATAGAGCTGTGACAACTCGCTAAATGCATTTGTAGTGTTGTTATTTATCCTCCAAGAAACTGTTAAAAATGCAGTTCTGGTTTAAGACCTCTTAATCCAGGGTGGCTCGTGTGAGTGATATTTTGTCGCTGTGACATTTTGCTGCTGTTTTTCTGTGGAATGTGTGCTCACAGTTTGAACCATTACCTATACACAGCGGTTAAGCAAGCTGACAGTAAAACACGGGAGTGGATCAAAACGCTATGCAACGGGAGTCCAGTTCCCATTCCTGCCTCTGAAAGTGCTTTCTTTGGCACAGGCTTGTGGCATTTCCAGCACCAGGGGTTCTAACCCCGACCCCCTGGACCCATTCCAATGCAAAGCTAAATAATTCTGCTTTGGCTAAATTCCTCCTTGCTGTGGTTTAATCAATTCCACTAAAAGATATCTCAAGACACCCTTGGAAAGTAAATGTGCGCCTCTCAGCAGATCCAAAAAGCATTAAAAAAGAAAAAGAAAAAAAATAAATTAAAAAAGGAAAAGACAGAGCCAAGCGGTTTCTTTTTGAAGACCTTCCAGATGAAGAAGCTGGTGCCCAGGATACCTGTCTGGTGCCAGTTATCCTTTAATAAACAGCAAGAGCTTTTATCTCTTAATGTGCCCCTTGCTGACAAGGTGTAAAGGCGGTAATGGTTAGCTTTGCTTCAAGTGGGGTGGTTTATGGAATTGTGCTGCGTCAGATCGGAGCGACACATTGCCACGTTCATATATTGGTACTCAATCATTTTAGACAGGGAGCCATAGCAAAGAGTGTCAGGCTGAGATCAAATTAATATATATTTACTATGAACAGGCCCCCTCCCCCCCGAGTGAAACTGAGCCCCCTTGTTTCTTGTGTTTAAAGTCTTTACTGTAAAGGAGCCATTGCAGAATAAGAGATGCCAGCACAGTAGTCTGATGTCTGCAGTGCACAAGAATATAGGTCATGGATTCCTTATGCTTTCAGAAGAGCACAGAATCATTCATCAGGGTTAGCAAGGCATTGGCACATGACACTACACCAGATTATCTCATCAAAAAGGACTGCAATACCAAGACCTCTCATAAATGTCATGTCCCTGATCCTTCTAAGTTTCTGTGTAAAGAGTTTGTCACACATATTTTAATTTAATAAAATCCAAAATGAGCTACTTAAAAGGAAAAATATGGACATTTTATACGTCACAAGTTCCCTTAAAGTGAAGCCACATTTTCAAATCCCATTTATTTCAAACCCAACGTTCAGCCCTGTGCTGTATACCAACAATAACTAAACTTTTTTTTAAAAAAATTTATGCAAATTAAAAAGGTTGGATTATTAATCCAAAGAGACAATAAGGTTTTGTGATGGCCACCACTTGGGAAGGACTTGTGCCTTGTGGAAAGTGAGAAGTAAAATGAAAACGAGGAAGAGAGATTTCGTTTGACTTTCTTTGTAATTGTATGGTAATTCTGTGTAAATACTGACCCAGTGTAAATATTCTCTTCAGAAGCTTTGATCACTCCAGATTAAAAGGCTGCAGGACCCAGAATGCAGGCTCAATCTTACTGGTCTCGGAACATCTACCAGACAACAAGCACTGGCTTACTGAGCACAAAACACTGGTGTTGAGAAAAAGGACAACTGTGTTTCTTTATCAGAATCATAGTCTCAGAATAAAGCAGTGGCACGTGATGTAGCTTCTGTGAGGACCTTTAAATTACTCCAGCCTTTAATCAACTCCTGCTTAATTTAAATTTTACAATGCTAGAATCAAACTACAAAACATTTGAAGTCCTCTTAAGCACTCTCCATACGTTTTTTTAACAGTCACATGTTTTTTCCTCCTTTCAAAAAAACAGGAGTTAATTAAAGAATGGAGGAAACTCATAAGCTCATAAAGACTGAAGGGAATCGGCTTGCTTTGCCCTGCATTTGGGTCTACTTTCAGCTACCAGAGCTTGCTTTGCTTTTTGTTTTTCAATTTTCTAAGTAGAAAAGCAAAATTGATTACCATAATTTCACCCTTCTCACTGTAAGTAACTGATCTATTCGAAGATATTCAATTCTGACTATACACTGCATTTATTACAGCATCACAAAGCAGCCTCTGAGGGTTATTGAGATGAGCAGCATTCTCATGTTTCCATGGTTCCCATTCACAGCAGGCTCAAGGAACGATATCCGTGCTCAAATGGGTGCTGCATTATTTATGCAGGGGTAATTTAGCTGTTTGTTCCAGTGAAGGGAGTCAAGCTTTATGTTTCCCTCGATACAAGCCTTAATACATTTTAGAAGACAAAAAAAAATTTATTGTCAAAGCATTTCATTGTAAATTACTCCATATTTTATCCTTGAAGCCTACTAAAATACAGAAATACAGTACTTAAGACTTATATAGAAACTGGTGTTGAATAACAATAATGCTTAGTCCTACAAGATCTTAAGTTAAAATGTACATTACTTGCTGACTAAACTAATAAGATTACAAAGCTGAGTTCTACATAACAGCAGTTCGACTCAATTAGTTTAGGTTTAGCAGATACAATAAGGCCAATACAATCAACAAAGCTCAGGTACCACACTCGTCCTCAACGGTACATCGTACTCAACTTGTTTTCAAGACTTGAGAACTTCTGCTGTCAAGTCAACACAGCATCCTATCACCAGAAAGCCGTGCTCACGACTAGAACTGAACGTGAGTGCAGTAGTTTCAGACAAACGACTCAACGAGAAGTCCTCATCAGTGTCTTCATGAAGTTTCAGTCATGCCCTGTTGATATTCTACCTCTTCTCAATTACCTCTTCGTGACCTATTTGCCCTGTTTGCCCAGGTCCCGTGTCAACACGGTTACCATGACGAGCAACAGAAGTTCTTGTTTCACTCACAATAGCACAAGCCACCGGCAGCCTCAAGTCTCATCTGATTGGCTTGGACCGTGCAAGCCTCGTCCTTAGAGGAGCCCACCGTTTTACTGAAGCATGTCATTACACGAAGGACACTGTTTCGTCGCTGTGTATGTTGCTTGTTTGTTTTTATTCCAGAAAGTGTTTTAGCTGGCGTTTTCCTTGTTTATTTATTTGCTTAACTCCGTCTGAATGGCCTTTTTTTCCCCCTAAAATTAAACTGAAAGCAAAGCATACGGTCAGTTAACACAGAGAGGTCAAAACCATTCTCAACACCTCAACACTGGAAGAATATACAAAGAATATGATAGTTAACACAGAGAGGTCAAAACCACTCTCAAAGCCTCAACACAGGAAGAATATACAAAGAATATGATAGTTAACACAGAGAGGTCAAAACCACTCTCAAAGCCTCAACACAGGAAGAATATACAAAGAATATGATATCCAAGATTCAATATGACAACCCAGAGATGTGCAGACAAACAAAGATGAAACCCTGCTTTCATGTAAAAAAAACAAAACATAGGCGTAAGTTGAATCAAAAGACTCTATAAAAACAACTATTTTGTGGTGCTCATTATTCATATTTCAAAAATAACACTACAGAAAAATGAACAAGTATAATCAAGTATGTCATATAATTTCCCCACCTACACTGTTCTTTCCGCATATACTGTACAAAAACATCTATCATTTAACTAAAACACAGATCGTATGCTCTTAATAGCCGGGAAACAGATGGTAGCGACGCAGAAGAGATGCAGCAAAGAACCTTGTAACCCCCACCCCCCCTGGACATCACAGTGGAAGCAGAAGAGATCTTAGAAATTAGGAAACAGTGTACTGACCTGAATGGCGCTTTGATGTGCTAAACAACTTAAAATAATCAAATGTAAAAAGTTCCGAAAAATAAGCTGACCCACTGGAGAAATGCAACTACAATCCCACACCCCTTTTAAAGTAGAAGAGTCTAAACTCCTAATCCATTCACTTTCAACCACATTCTCAGCAGTGGAATCGCGCGAGATCCTCAGCACAATAAGGCAAAAGGATGATGGCCACAATAGTGATAGCCTAATTTAACAAACAGCAAAGTCTCACTGGTTACTTCAAAGATCAGGCTTTCGCTGGATGTCCCACACAGCTCTGATCACAGCATTAACATAACAAAACATGCTTTCAAATAACCCTCCGCAGATTTATTGAGGGGCTTTGAATACAGAGGTGTCCCCCCCCACCCCAATAACAAAAACCCTGCATTAGTGGGGTTTTTTTTTTTAAAACTTTCTCTAAACCAAGTTGTTTTAAAGCGGTGTGCAAAACAAAACATATCCTTTGTACACAAAAATTCCAGTGAGCAGCCAGGATCATAAAATAAGTCAAGTCAACCATTTTCGTTTTTATTTCCAAATTCACAAAAGGAACACAGAGCTGGAATTAGAAGTATACAGTCTTGTCCGCTCTCTTGTCAAGCGCACTGTAATAAAAGTTAGTTGGAAAACAAAAATGCCTAGAAATACTGAACTGCACTGCAAAACTGCCCATTGGAAATGATTTTTGTTGCTGCCAGTTTTCATTTGTTGAAAATAAATGTTTTACATACTTTCTAAAAAGAAGATACTGTGTAAAATAAACACCTTCTGCCACAGTAATGGCAGAACATGAGCACCAGCAAAGGACTGGTTTGCACAAATGCTAATTAGGGACCTGACAGTTCACACAATAGTTGACTCACAGCTCTCTTTAATTGGTGTCCAAAATCGTGTGGGTGCTGTCTGGTACTGTATATAGCTTTGCCATGTACTTGCAATGTTTGTTTCATTCATTTAGATCCCCCAAATTCAAAATTAATGATACTGATCCAATTAACAAGTAAAATCTTTGTGTGCAGAGGAGAGAGTAGACTAAGAGAATTAATTGCTCAAGGATCTTATTTTGTTCTTTATCTATTCAGATATCTATTAATGTCCTATGCAACACAGTTCTCTTTCGCAGGATTGGCCTCAAAGCAGTTGCTATTGAAATCTGAAGCCTTATTCAGCAGACTATTCAACAGACTTAGTCTTTTGTGATAGCTGGACTGATACTCTTACTTGGTTACATGCTTCAAACTTCAAGCTAACATGGATTAAAAGCATAACATTGCATTCAGCTGCCAAGCAAACATCCATCCTGACTAGTTTTGCTATAATCCTGGATATAGTGCTGAGAAACCAAGGGGGTCTTCGTTTAAAATGATACACTTTGGAAAATATCTCCACGGACAAAAGAGGACCAGAATTATACACAGAAAGAAGTGAACACACAAAATTTCTACAATTTCAACACTGATTAACAAGGTGACATCGCTGAGGTGCATCAAAGCACTGACAAGCGGAAGAGTTTGTTTCTTTTATCCAAAGCTTTTAGTGAAACAGGCAGGCCGTGTGGCGCCGTGCTACTGTCGCGGGGACCAGTGTCATAGCTCCCCCTGCTGAGCAGAGCTTGCAATGGGATACAAGTGCAACAACTGCATGTGGTATGGGAGGGCTTCTGGAGAGGGAGGGGGCAGGGGTGCAGGCTGCTGCTACTGATAATGCTGGCAAGACGAGTTAAGAAGTTATTGAAAAATAAACTGAATTTACCTGGCTTTGGAAGATGAGGATGGATACTGGTCACGGGCCACCAAACAACAAGATGATGGATACCTGCCGTTACAAAGATCACCCTGCTTCTTCTCAGAGTGTGTTCATTTTCCACGGCCCGTCTATATAAAAACACTACACCCGCTTCAACGCGTTTCATAAACTTGGCAATGAGGATGACACATCTCTGTTTCGTCTGCAGGAGGCCCGGTAGGTGGAGGATTTATTTAAGCCAATCCTCCTACTGATAGGTTTAAAATAATTCAATTCAACTGCACTCAGTGTTTACAAATATTAAGCACCTTTCGTTTTGGCTTGTTTTTCACTATGAGCACAGCTGCGTTTCAAAAGATCAGGCAGTGCTCGAACAAGCATCTATTTCCATTATGATGATCAGGATGGGTTTTTATTCAGTGTGATTGCAGGACATTCACAATGAACAACAGCCCTCCTCTCATGCTCCAGCCCTTTCTATAGATACCATTGCCATCTATCTATCTATATCTATGCCTATATATATATATATATATATATATATATATATATATATATACACACCCCCAAGGAATCGCACCCCCAAAGGCAGGTGCTCGCCCCAATTACCAGGGCGGTGCTCCATGCAATTACCAGGGCGGTGCTCCATTAAGGGAAGTGACCGAGTGGTTTTCTCTTCATATCTGTAGTTAGTTTGCACCTCAGATTACCAGAAACCCACTGGATGAGGACAGATGGAGGGTGTCTCCAGTACAAACATTATGAGTGTATGAACGAGGCTGGTGGAATGTTTATGACCATCTTCAGGAGTCCATGGAGCATTCCGGTTATATAACAAGTACCACGTATGAAAAAGAAAGGATGCTGAAATCGATAAATTCAGAGAAACGCAACTCGGAAACCGCATGATTCACCCACTCACTGACACTGGATTCGAATGAATGCAAGACTCCAAAATGAGATGTGGTATAAAAACGAAATGATGCTGTCAGCTGCGTTGAAGAAGAAACCGTTGTTCAACTGCTTGTACTCTCAACACTGAAGATGAGTAACGTGATCACTGAAAAGATAAAGAAGACAGAGTCAGGCATTGAGATGTGCTGTATGAGCTGAATGCAAGGTCTATTCACATGTACCATACTGTCCTAGACAGATAACCTGCTGTTGACTATCCATTAACAACAAATGTATTAACAATGCACCCGTTTTCAAAGGAAAAGTTCTGGCACTCTGACATATCATTCCAAGAAGCAGAACAACAGTAAAAAAGAGCTGAAACCAGACACAAATTTAGGGAAAAAATTAGAGAGAAGCAGTGACAGGGTTGTGGATATTGTCTGTCACTCTTGCAGGTGCATCTTTCTCTTGTGATAGTGGAAGACTATCAGAGTAACCTTTTTTTATTTTTTTATAATACAAAGGCTAAATTGCTACGTGGTTGTATTGCTGTAAACATGTCTGTGTGCGAGCTGGTGTGTGTGCGCGAGCCGGTGTGTGTGTGTGTGCATGTGTGTGTGCGTGTGAGCTGGTGTGTGTGTGTGTGTGTGCGAGCTGGTGTGTGTGTGTGTGTGCGAGCTGGTGTGTGTGTGTGTGTGTGCTGGTGTGTGTGCGTGTGTGTGTGTATGTGAGCTGGTGTGTGTGTGTGTGTGTGTGCGTGCGTGCTGGTGTGTGTGTGTGTGTATGTGAGCTGGTGTGTGTGTGTGTGTGTGCGTGCTGGTGTGTGTGCGTGTGTGTGTGTATGTGAGCTGGTGTTTGTGTGTGTGTTTGATCTTTATGTGTGTTGGGGGGGGGGGGGTAGCAGTCAGTTTTGTATCCATGGCAACTTGACATATAATTCAAGGATAGACTCTATTTATTTAGAATATTTTTCAGCCTTGCAGAAAACTAACAATGTTAACTTCCAAAAGATTTTCAGGTGCTTTTATTTAATTATTTATTTTTTACATATCTGAGGAAACATTTTTCATGAAACAAAAAGAAAACAAGTCTTTGTTTCCATGGCAGCAGCAGCTATAAAACTATAGTGCCCATCCACAGTTATGCCTGCACTCGAAAGGTGAACCAAATGAGCTGTGACATTAATGACACAGTAAGATGCATTGGCTGCATCCCATATTAGGGCACTATTTTCTGTTATCTGATAGGCTCCTGTGTATCAGCTTATTCTAAGTGATCTCCTTTGAGAATAGACTACTGCCCAGTGTATTTATTACTTGAACCCAATAAAATGAATGTGTTACACAAATATGTTTAAATATTTATGCAGACAAAATATATAATGCAGCCTTAGTACTTGATATGCATTACTAGTTTCTGGAAAACAGTTTTTAAATCACTTAGATCCCCATCGATGGAATTATCCAGTGATGTAATACCCTGCCTTATTTTTCTAAATAAAAATAATCCATATATTAGAGTGGCGCTAATGAACCAATTGTAAATTACGCATTTGTTACATCCATCCAAGGCAAGCTGCTGAGATCTAGAGCATCACCAGCCTGCAACATCCAAGTTGCTGAAAGGATCGCTTTAATGAGATGCACAGCCTCAGAAATAGCTGAGCTGCCTGTGTGTGCGTGTGTGTGTGTGTGTGTGTGCGTGTGTAAGCATTGTCTCTAGTCACGACTCCAGTGGGTGGGTGGAGACATGCTGTAATCACACAAGGACTCAGAGATCCTCAATGCGCTCAACAGGCAGGATGTCCCATCCACACCTCACCCGGACACATCGGATTCAGATCACCTCCGCTCCCAACTCCTGGGTGTCTGTCTGTCTGGGAGACGAGATTTGTTGTTGTAATCTCAGATGGCCAGCAACTCCCATGCCTGTTTCATCATTATTTCAAAGCGGTGTCTATCCCTCTCTGATCCTGCAATCGGCCATGGAGCTACCTTCCCCCAGGGGAGCGACCCTATTCCTTCTTCTTTGATCCCGGTATAACGCTGAGTCAACACCACGGAAACAGTTGCGGGGTCAATCCTTGCTTATTTACTGTCCCACAGAAAGACAGTGGAGCCGAGCACTGCCAACTGCTTTAGCACAGGGGGTCTGAGACAATGGAGCAGCAGGTATCGTATCAGGGTGACGAATGAGTGCGGGTCAGGGGAGGCAGTTTAAATAAACAGCTGGAATGCTGAGAATAGCGCCTTCAAATCTAAAGATCTCCCCCCTCTCTCTCTCTTGTTTAGTGTGAGCTGCTGAAAAGGGGTCCTGCTGTGCAATGAATGCTACCGCAGCCAGACCTACCTGGGAGTTACAAATTGATGTTGGAGACACATCGCTAATTGATAAGATCTTAACTTTGCTGCTTTAGTAAAGGCATTTCCCACTTTAAAACAGCTAATTGTAAAAAAAATGGCCCTATTAAAAAAAAAGCACAGTGCTTAAAAAAAGAGTTCTTAATGTGTTTGTTGAATGTGGAAGTGTGTGTTTATATATAAGAGTACAATCACAGAAGCAGTTTGTTCAGCAATAAGCATAGCAAAGCATTCTGCATCATTATAGATTATTGATTTCTTAAACCGGGCGCAGCGTTTCAAAGAACACAGAGAATGAAATATGAATGTTTCGTATGGGATGATGTCTTACAAAGAATGGTTTTGAAAAGGAAAAAAAAACCCCAAAAACAACAATGCTGGTTATTTTATTATTGTACATTGTTCTTCACATCCCAGAGAATTCATCGCCATGGCAATCCAGTCATTACCATTAATGCTGATACCCTGCGAGGGCTCCCAAAACACAGGCAGCAGGTATCGCCATCTGATTCAAATTAGTGTTGTGGAACTAACATTACACAGCAAATAAAAATAATACATCACCCTAATACAACCATTGTGTGCCGGCTGGAAATGAAAGAGAATGTGCAAAACTGTTAGAATGTGAAACCCAAGCCTCACACAGTGAAACTATACACAGCCACCTAATCCATGCCACTGACTGCTAATTCATTTTTACAACACTGGCTTCTGAAGACAAGCGAAATGCATGCTGTCCACTATGAAAACAGACACCGTAAAGGGGTGTTGTAAGGAGCAATGACCATGTTTTTAAGAGCATTAGAAGTCAATATACTGCCCTCACATCTGGAATCTTTCTTGGCATTACATTACATTGCCTACGTCACTTTCAGTTTTTAGAATGAGCTGTGATTTTGTGGCAGGGACATATTGTGTGCCTTCATCGTTTGTCTACTTGACTTTGTTTCTTGTAAGTTCTACCTTGGAATGGCCATAAACAATCCCTTACTGTCAAAGTTCCACAATTCTAAAATGGAAGGGACATACAGAATGTCACTCCCCCCTCCCTGAGCCCCAGCAGCGTGAAGAGAAAATGAACAATTCAATTGAACAGTGCAACTCTGACGACCTATCTCCTGAAGGAACGAAAGGAATTGAGTGGTTGTTCAAGCGGTTTCTTCTTGCATTTCAGAGCGATTCAAGCATCACAAACTGAAAATGTGGATGACCAGATCCAACCTGTCGGTACATTTTAAACCCTGTTTCGTGCAACTTGTTTCAAAAATAAGAAAGTCAGCATAATATATATATTTATTTTGTGGGACACACATGTCCCTTGTACCTGAAAGGGTTAAAAACAGGAATTTGTGCATACGTAGCTTATAATGCACAAAACACTCTAGAGCCCTGCTTCCCTGCTTTTAAATAGAATTCCCATGGCATTGTACCCTGGCTTAATGTCATAGGAGAAAGCTTAATAAGATAAGCAATTCAAATCTGAGGTTCAGTCTTAACATGCAGTATAAAGAACTGCAAAAATAATAAAGGCCCAAGCAATATTATATCTGATTTGTACTTAAAACGATTGAAATAATTACAGCCTGTGAAGCAGAAAACTGCCTGCATGCTTTTTCATATTAAACTACCTTTTAACTGCCTGTGTGTCTTTGTTTTGTTTTATTTTTTTATTTTAAGTGCACGGTTGGGAAAATGAAAAAAAAAACACAGAGAGGGCAAAGCAACATTTCTTTCTACTTTCCCAGCATTTATCAGAGTTTTGGATTCTTTTCAGTAGATTCTTGGCAAGGTATAATCACTGCCTGCCTTTTCCAAATTGAAAAAAAATAAAGCAAACTTCTGAGTTGTGAAAAACTAAACAGTTAAAAAACAAATATCTGTTCGCAATTAAAAAAAACAAAAAACGAAATACGTACAACTGCACCATGATCTTTTAAACATAGAAGAAACAGCACAAACCATCACCCTGCAGAAACAAAACAAAACAAACCTAATTTATTATTTTTTATTCCATCCATCATCCACAACCAGAAAGTTAATAGGTCAGCTACATGAGGTGAGAGTTCAATCACGCCAGGACATTTTGCCAGAGGAATTTATACAACCCATCAAATATGAAGCCTGTGTGGTTTTATTAAACTCCTAGTAAAACCAGGAATGGATCAAACTGCAATTTAATGGAAGTCTTAATGCCATCCCTGGATTACTGATTTCTTAATGGTTCATCTCTTATAAAGCATAGTAAATGCATTGTAAACCATAGGTAAGCACTTTAAAAGAATAACGAGGCATGGTAAAGCGTATTAATAAGTGTAAACCAAGGTAAACTGTGGTAAATGCATAGTATAACCATGGGAGAAGCATGGGGAAACTCACAAATATACATGATCAAATTTTAGAAGGAGTATTATGGCAGTGTTTGATATCAGAAATATTCAGAACAGAGGGCTCCCGAGTGGCACATCCAGTAAAAGCGCTCCACGTGGAGTGCAGGATGCGCCCTATAGCCTGGAGATCGCAGGTTCGAATCCATGTCATTGCTGAATGTGACCGGGGGTTCCTAGGGGGCGGCGCACAATTGGTGGAGCGCCGTCTGGGTAGGGAGGCTTTAGGTCGACAGGGGAATCCATGCTTCACCGCGTACCAGCGTACCCTGTGGCCGATAGGGTGCCTGTGGTTCTGCAATGGAGCCGCCAGATCTGTGTTGTCCTCCGGCACTATAGGTCTGGTGGCCTCACTGTGGATCTGCAGTGTGAAAAATGACGGATTGGCAGGAACACGTTTTGGAGGACGTCTGTTCCAGGCGCCGTTTCCCGAGTCGGCAGGGGGGTTGCGAGCGGTGAACCGAGGATACAGATAATAATTGGGCATACAAAATTGGGGAGAAAAACCAGGGTAAAAAAAATGTCGACAACTAAATTATTAAAAAATAATTAAATAAATAAATAAATAAAAAACTATTTAGGACATTGTGAACTGCACACACAGAGTGTGGTTCGACCATAAATAACACAGGCACATACAGCACAGAACACCCTTGAACCAAACTCATTGGAGAGCTTCCGTACCAGAACTTCAGCTGAGCACTCAAAACAGACAGGGGCCACTGGAGCTGTTATCCGTTGTGAAATTGGAGTTTTATACGACGACCTCAAGAGAGACAGTCCTGCGGTTTGGCAGTATTCTCCTCCCCGTCCCACCCTAGGCTCCACTCTGCTGCTTGCTCGAGTACGGCTCCCTACAGAACAGAACTGATATGTGACCCCGAAACCTGCTGTGTCCCGCAATCGCGTTCAAGTGACACCTCCACAAAACAATGCATTGGTGTCTTTTTACTCCATAGTCTGCGTATCCTATTTCATCAGCAAGCAGACCAGCTCATAGTTCACTTCGTTTCTAACAGTTTTGCTAGTCACAACAAAAGGTATTGCCCCCCTGCTCCCAAACATAAATATAACCCATATAAGACCTTAAAGAAATAATATATTCTCTCTTATGTATGCAAGTAGGGCTTATTTTATCCAGTCACTTGTTCTCTCTGCAATACACTAAAGCTATGCAAGGGTAACAAAAGGATTGCAATGCATAGCTCACTCTCCGGTTCGAATCCAGCCGTGCTGAATGCTGCTGAGTTTGATAACTTCCGTTTTCTTTGCTGCGTGTCAAAACGGAATGCGAGAGTCGCTGCCGCTCGGTTGATTAAACAGTATTCCTTGAGACTATTCTACTGCTATATTTTATAGATGGAATGCAATCTGACCAGACTTTTTACTGCGTTAATAAAAAAGGCACTTGCTTGTGTTACTGGTCTCCTAAAATATTTATCATCTTCTTTGTGTTTTTTTTTTTTTGCTTCACGCTGCCCTGGAACGTGTGGATTTATTTGGATTTCATTTCATTTATGAGAATTTGTGGCTCTAATGCACAGCCTTATTTGTGTAGTGCTCTCCCTTACCTCTGTGACAGGGAAGGAGAAAAAGAAAACTTGAAAAAAATATTATAAATAACACTCATTTTAAAAGTTGCCAGCTGTCTACAATACTTGGCCCTACAGTATGCTTTTCTGCCTCATCAGCTGGGTGGCATGCAATACAGGCTTGCTATAGAGGTATTCACGGAACATGATTATCAGCCTGAAGCACATTTACCAATGTAAATGAAATGCTATGACATGACATGAATGGTGCAGTGCCAGCTAAACACTGCATGGAAACAATACAATCATTAATAACATGCTTTTTGTGAGGATTATTCTCAAAGTACAGCAGGTAAAGAACAAGTCAGGGTGAGAAAAATGCTGGATTCCACCTTGCCGTTACAAAACCCTCTTAATTAGGCAGAAGATACTCCGCCCATGCATTGTGAAGAAGAACTGATTTGTCTTGCAGAGGGCAGAGGGACAAGAATGCTGCCACCCTCAAAACCTGAACACAGCAAATCCATTGCGATCATTCTGTGATCTCACAGTAATTACAGATAACGCAGTGTCTCATGCACCCACGGATCTACAGCAGTCTGTTTCTTATAAAACATCTCCACACATCCCTCTTCTTCAGTAACAGTGGGACTTATCATTAAAGTACACACACCAGATCCTAATTAAGATTGCATTTTTTCCTGACATTTAATTACTATAAAAAACAGTAATAAGTATGATTTTACCCTAAGCAGCAATATCCCTATTATAAAAATAGCGACAATGCAGGTGCAATAGGTATGGTGAACACCAGTCCCTATATGAAGAATGCAACAGGATTTGCAGAGGAGCCTGGCTATTTTGCATGGTGGTTAAGACGCTCGTGTGGTCGCCGGGTCGGGCCCAGCCTCCGCCCTGCTACACATACCACCTCACATTGGGTTAATCTCCTGAACTCTGCTGAGACACCCCCTTGAAAAGTTTGTCTGCTGGAGTTCATCGTTCTTATAGTTTTAAAACATCTCCAGCTAACTCATGCTGCCCTTATAAAAGTTCCCCACTGTATTTCTGCATGCCATTTGTGCTGTTTTACCACGCTTTCCCTGTGGTTATACTATGTTTTTACCATAGTTTACCCTGGTTTGCCACGTTTATAAATATGCTTATCATCTGTGCTGTACAATGCCTACCTATGCTTTATTACACTTTGGTATGCTTTTACTATGGGAAACTTTTATATGGATGAGCACCTCTTACCAAATCACACAGAACAAGAGGTGTCAAAGATGTGAAAAAAAAGAAACCTAATTGACCCATCTGTGCCGGCTGTTTATGCCTATTTCGCAATATGTTGTTGAGGCTCGCGCGCGGCTGTGCAGATCTGCATACAGGTAAGTGGAGTCACTGACGCAGCTCCTCTTTGAACCTGAAGAAGTCTGCCAGGACATGAAAGGAAACTGCGTCAGACACAAAGGCAAAAGAAGACACTTAATTAGACCAAAGAGAGGCTGGAGCTACTGAGAAAAAGGTCCCTTAATGGCCTTGTAAAGGAAATAAGAGACATCAAAAGATTAGGACACTTGTAGGAAATATGAAAAGGAAAAATGTGTTTCTTTTGTAAAATCTGAAAATAATTGAATAAAGTGTATGTTATCTGTCTGGGGGCAAGGAGGTATTAATACCTTCAACAACATTGTTGGCTGGTATATATATATATATATATATATATATATATATATATATATATATATATATATATATATACACAGTACTGTGCAAAAGTTTTAGGCAGGTGTGAAAAAATGCTGTAAAGTAAGAATGCTTTCAAAAATAGACATGTTAATAGTTTATATTTATCAATTAACAAAATGCAAAGTGAGTGAAC
Organism: Acipenser ruthenus; assembly: GCF_902713425.1. NCBI lineage: Eukaryota > Metazoa > Chordata > Actinopteri > Acipenseriformes > Acipenseridae > Acipenser > Acipenser ruthenus. The sequence continues at coordinate 1,826,872 of NC_081207.1, forward strand.
AGAAGAAAAATCTACATCAAATCAATATTTGGTGTGACAACCCTTTGCCTTCAAAACAGCATCAATTCTTCTAGGTACACTTGCACACAGTTTTTTAAGGAACTCGGCACGTAGGTTGGCCTAAACATCTTGGAGAACTAACGACAGTTCTCCTGTAGATTTAGACAGCCTCAGTTGCTTCTCTCTCTTCATGTAATCCCAGACAGACTCGATGATGTTGAGATCAGGGCTCTGTGGGGGCCATACCATCACTTCCAGGACTCCTTGTTCTTCTTTACGCTGAAGATAGTTCTTAATGACTTTCGCTGTATGTTTGGGGTCGTTGTCATGCTGCAGAATAAATTTGGGGCCAATCAGATGCCTCCCTGATGGTATTGCATGATGGATAAGTATCTGCCTGTACTTCTCAGCATTGAGGAGACCATTAATTCTGACCAAATCCCCAACTCCATTTGCAGAAATGCAGCCCCAAACTTGCAAGGAACCTCCACTGTGCTTCACTGTTGCCTGCAGACACTTATTCGTGTACTGCTCTCCAGCCCTTCGGCGAACAAACTGCCTTCTGCTACAGCCAAATATTTCAAATTTTGACTCATCAGTCCAGAGCACCTGCTGCCATTTTTCTGCACCCCAGTTCCTGTGTTTTTGTGCATAGTTGAGTCGCTTGGCCTTGTTTCCACATCGGAGGTATGGCTTTTTGGCCGCAAGTCTTCCATGAAGGCCACTTCTGACCAGACTTCTCCGGACAGTAGATGAGTGTACCAGGGTCCCACTGTTTTCTGCCAATTCTGAGCTGATGGCACTGCTGGACATCTTCCGATTGCGAAAGGAAGTAAGCATGATGTGTCTTTCATCTGCTGCAGTAAGTTTCCTTGGCCGTCTACGGTCCTCAACGTTGCCCGTTTCTTTGTGCTTCTTCAAAAGAGCTTGGACAGCACATCTGGAAACCCCTGTCTGCCTTGAAATTTCTGCCTGGGCGAGACCTTGCTGATGCAGTATAACTACCTTGTGTCTTGTTGCTGTGCTCAGTCTTGCCATGGTGTATGCCTTTTGACAGTAAACTGTCTTCAGCAACCTCACCTTGTTAGCTGAGTTTGGCTGTTCCTCACCCAGTTCTATTCCTCCTACACAGCTGTTTCTGTTTCAGTTAATGATTGTGTTTCAACCTACATATTGAATTGATGATCATTAGCACCTGTTTGGTATAACTGTTGAATCATACACCTGACTATATGCCTACAAAATCCCTGACTTTGTGCAAGTGTACCTAGAAGAATTGATGCTGTTTTGAAGGCAAAGGTTGTCACACCAAATATGGATTTGATTTAGATTTTTCTTCTGTTCACTCACTTTGCATTTAGTTAATTGATAAATATAATCTATTAACATATCTATTTTTGAAAGCATTCTTACTTTACAGCATTTTTTCACACCTGCCTAAAACTTTTGCACAGTACTGTATATATATATATATATATATATATATATATATATATATATATATATATATATATATATATACACACACACACACACACATTTTCAAACTTAAACAGCAATAGTCTAGCTGGCTAGTACTACCATGCTATCTGGAGAAGGCAGCAGCCCAAATGTTGTAGCTAATTATTAAAATAGTGACCTTTCAGTTTACCAATTACATTTCTTGTTCATGTGTGTGTATACTGTATGTGTGTGTGTATATATACATATACAGTATATAAATATATATATATATATACACACACACACACACTCCTATGCATACCAGTATTATTTAGAAATTGCATCTGAATAAAATTCAAAACTGAAAATAATGGAACAGCTTGCCATACAGTATGCTCTTCTGCCTCATCAGCTGGGTGACATACAATAACCTACAGGTTTGCTATAAAGCTGTTCATAATGAACATGGCTCTCAGCCTCAAGCAGATTTACTAATGTGCATGAAATGCTATGAAACGAATGGCCCAGTAAAACAAGGAAGGCCACAATGCACTGAACACTGGCATCACGTTTTCTATTGTCACTTGAGGATTCTGGGGATCATTGTCAATTAAAAGAACTGTCGAGGTTCTTGTTTCCTTTTCTTATTAACAGCCTATTATCCACACCAGTTACCAGACAGCAGATTACAAATATTAAATGAATATTGACTTACTTTGTTTGAGGTTCTTGTCCGTCTGTGGATCCAAGACTCTAAAATAAATGAAAATAAGAAGAAGAAGAAGATATGAGGTCTGTAAGGTGTTGCCATAGCAACATTTAATCAATGTACAAAAAATATTTCATTTAGGTTGCAAAAATATATATTTTTTCCAACCATTACTACATTTTTATACAGAAACTGTACATTTATTATAAAAATCCTATGGTTAATTTGATCTGTTATAAACAGAATGCTAATCACTCTTTGAGTCACACTGCAACACTTTATCTGTGAGTTAAGTAGGAGTCTGACTCTGTGCGGTGATTTAATCAGTCATCTATTTGCAGCACACAATTCAGTCAGGAACAAGGCCAGGAGCAAACCTTGCTCTGCAGTCCAGCAACAGAATGAAACGAGAGAAAGAAACAGAGCATCTTGTTTTTAATCGAAGCTGCTTTTTTAACACTTTATATACTTTGGGCTGCTGACCATAAAAAAAAAAAAATTGAAAATTAAAAAACAGAATACAAAAAAAAAGGTTGCTAGGAAACTTGCTTCAAATGCTACGAATGATCAGCTCTTACAGAACAGATTTAAGAAATGTGCAGTGATTCAGGAAAACAGAAAAGAAGAAAGCGCTGTGCTGAATCCATGGGGACAGAGTGTACAGTCTGTACTGTGAACTGCTGCTCAAGGCTGCAAGCAAAACCACGACTCTTCATTTTCTTTTCTCCTGTCCCTGACAACTGCCTTTTCATACACTGGGATGAAGCGTACGTGAGAGAAATTAAAAGGATTCTCAATTGAGGAATGTGTCTGGGCACATGTTCGCTGCACTGAACTGCAGACCAAGAGCCCAAAATCTATAGCGGAAATGACTGATGCTGCTGTAGGATTGAGGTCCAGTAAAGGCTGCAGTGAAACGGATGCAGGAACAGACCACGTGCCACCAGATTATGATACACTCGATAACTTGTGTTAAAGTCGGGCAAGCAGACATACAGCCTCTGTGATTCCAATACACTTAATGTCCATAGCTAGTTTCATCACAACTGGGCTAGCAGCTCTCTAGACACATGCAAATAAGTAAGCTTTACAAAATTTTCTACGCATCAGCGTTTCCCAAATCTGCAGGTGGACTAGCGGCACCAAATTTTCAACTTTACCACTGGGCTTTCCAGCTACGTCCCCTTAAAACCTGGTTTGATACTGTTTCATCTGTCCAATGGCATTCAATTGAAAAGGTGTTAGTTCTTCCTCGTCGATTAGAAGATGTTTTATTTAATGGCCTCTCTATGAAGAAATGTATTACGCGATTTGGACCTCATAGCTAACTCGTTTGCAACCATTACATCCCAGCAGTGTGGAGTAGTGGTTAGAGCTCTGGACTCTTGACCGGAGGGTTGTGGGTTCAATCCCAGGTGGGGGACACTGCTGCTGTACCCTTGAGCAAAGTACTTTACCTAGATTGCTCTTGTAAAAACCCAACTATATAAATGGGTAATTGTATGTAAAAATAATGTGATATCTTGTTACAATTGTAAGTCGCCCTGGATAAGGGCGTCTGCTAAGAAATTAATAATAATACTCCTATTTAGCATAATTTTTCCTTTCTTTTTTTTGGTATCTTAGATTAGGATCTGCTCTACATACAGATGGAGTACCATGGAACACAGTCCCCTCTACACATTCTATAAGGAACTGGCTCACTAATAACACTATGTCAAAACGATTGGAGAACTAGCCGGTCTCACTGCTATTAAAAAACTATTGGTTCAGCGTTGGCTTCCTCCACACTCATTATCTTGGCGACACTGGATGCTTACTTTCTCTGACGTTATTCTGTTAGAACTGTCTACTGTCAGAGTCAATCATGCCTCTGCTTTTGTGCTTGAAATATGGAAGGAGGCCCATGTTAAGGTGTCCACGTTGATCATGGAATAGCTTTCTCTTATTTTATTCTGGTCCTTGGGAGAGGGTGGGAGGGGTTGAGGGACTTGGTGGGAGGGGGTGAGGGACTTGGGGGGGGTGGGGCTGGGGTCTGGTTGCTCAGGTTTGGGTTACTGTATGTTTTGACCAATCTTTTAAAATAAAATAAATAAATTATTAAAATCGCAAAAAAAAAAAGTAAGCATTACATACAAACAGTCATGTCTTTACTCCCATGTCAGCTCAGCTTCCATGTGCAGCTGAAACGTAGCTTTATAAGATCTCAGAGCTGCTACCCGGGGTCTGTTTCTCTGGTCACAGGAGATCCCTCTCCATGCACACTGTTTAATGTCAGTGCACTCCTTATCCTAATCCGGGAAGCGACAGCACAGGAGGCCTTTGGGTTCACCTCCTATTGTGCCGTTATTTGTTTTGACAGCAATGGATGCCAAACAAGGAAGATGGAATCGTTATATATAAGTTTTCAATAAAAACATGTTATGACGCAGCTGTTTTTCATGCCTTGTTATCAGAGAAAACCCGGGGATATCTAACTGCAGCACCTATTCTGCAGAAAGAAAAAAGAAGATGAAACAACATATTATTAAGCAGTTAGAAAGAAAACCCAAAACTGTGTTGGTAGTTTTTTTTAGTAACATACTCAGACAACCCCTGCTATTACTTTACAAGCGCCTGCGTGAATTAAACAAGGAATTACTTTTTGGTAACTTGAACTGATGCCGGGAGATATAGCCCACTGATCCCATCCCTAGTCTTGTCTCTTGACAGGAGACTACGCAGTAAAGGAATGGGGTGTTTGTGCCAACTGGATGGTGAAACAGACTGATTCCGTGGGCTGCAATGACAGCAAGATGACAGGACAGATTTGTTTGTCTGTGTTCAGGGAAGTTTCAGCATTGATAGGGAGAGACACAGATTTACATAAACCTAACTGGTAACAGTACTGTGTGTGTGTATATATATATATATATACATATATATATATAATGTATGTATATCATATATAAATTGCTGCTTGCAGTCGGATTCATCCCTGTACTGTAGGTCATTTTAATGAACCATTTGTGGGTATTTATTTATGTGCTCAGGCTGTGTTGCAATAGGGCATATTCTGGTTGCGTCGTGGATTTCCTCAGACTGCTGAGAAGCATTATATAAGACGATCAGGCTTTCCACAGCAGAACTGAAGCTTTTATACTGAAGCAGGGGCTTTTTTCCCCTGATTCAAGGCTTTACTTATTTACAGGAGCATGCTATATTAAAAATGTGTGTTTTAAGGATGGCCATGTGGTGACTCTAGAACAGCATACCCCAATACAAAGAATGAAAAGACTCCATGCACGATTCCAATTCGTATTTGTATTCCCTGAGCCAGGCATGAGGCTTAATGAACACATTTGCATATCATTCCAAACAATTAGGCAAGTGCAATGTGCTTGCTCGGAGACAAGATTAACTGTAACAAATGGATGTTGTTATTATCTATTTATTTGTGTGTGATTATTCATCTCTTTGTTTGTTATCTATCTCAATAAAACCTTTTAAAATCAGTTAATAAAATGCAGGGTGGAAAAAAATCAGTACCTAATCAGTTCTTTATTTAACCAGGCAAGTCAGTGGGGAACAGATTCTTATTTTCACCAGTGAACAGTCAAATAGAATCCTAAACTCACTGAACTGAACACTATGATATGTTGCTTTTGCCTCAAAATTAGCCCCTACACCTTTGTCCACTTTATACACAATTGTAACTGATATAGCCAGGCTACAAGATTATACCCTTCAAATTTGGTCTGTAATCATTTCACTTTAACAGGCTTGATCCAACACAAACCACAACACAGGCACCAAATCAATGGCCAGCGATTTCACTTGTACTGGCTTTCTCTGATCTGTGATCTTTTCATGGAAGAAAAGCAGAAGTGCAAAACGAGTCTGTTCCAGATCATGGATGCCAGCAACGGACCGCGTAGCTAAACACACAAGCTAAAAAAACCAGGGCTCTTTTCTTGTAACTACTTCCACAAACTCGAGATGTGCTTAGCATTCCGGGTGTCTGTGAAAGAGTCCCATTCAATAATCATCCATAATTCTTTGCATTTAGCGAGATTCACTTTTGTCGAACATCATGGCAGCTTCAATAGCAAATCACAATCAGCTATCTCTAAAGATTTGAATGCTCCCCTCCAACTGTTCTCACATTCACAGAGCAATTAATGCCGGCGGGGGGGAGGGGGAGAGAGAGAGAGAGAGAGAAAGTAAACTGCAAGGTTTTTTGCACCCCCCACCCCACCCCCACCCCACCCCCATCCCATCTCCACCCCACCCCCATCCCATCCCCACCCCACCCCCATCCCATCCCCACCCCACCCCCATCTCCCCTGATCCCTTCACAAAGCAAGTGGTTGTTAATGCACTTCTCGTCTCCCGACAAGCCATTACGAGCAGCGGTCAAACCTTGCCAGACTGTTCTCTGTCTGCAGAGGGGGCTGCTTGGCTTATCAAATGAAGACAACTTAAAAAAGCAAAACGCAAGCCCTTAATTTTGACACACCATCAGGAGGTCATGTGTGATCTGTTAAACTTTACAATAAACTCATTATACTTACTAATCATGGAATGAGATGGGTTTCTTAGTCTTTAGGCACTTCAGCGGGAGTCCTATTACACTTTATTCAGATATTTCATAGCTGAGGGCAATATAATAATAATAGACCCTCGAAGTGTAATCAGCAACCAGTCTCCTAATTGATTACCAGACAGGTAATCAAATTGACAATAATGGATGCGACTGAGAACACATTTATACTTAAAAGCAAACACCTTTGAATCCAGCTGTATTTTTATACATGGCAATATAAAACATGCATATAGAAAACTATTATTAAAAATCAAGCAGAAAGAAACAACATAGGACTCTTCTAAAAGCCCTCAAACACAACAGAAAGCATGGCCGTGTTAGTAACAAAATACACACGGGAGAAGGAGCTTCCAAACATGAGGCCCCTATAGAACAATACATGTTTGATTGAGCTAGATCAATAAATCGATTAATGCATGCGTTAATGCGTCTCGAATAGACCGCTGTCTTTAATGAGGTCCTCTAAGAAAAAGTTTGGACTGCTACCTCTCAACTGTGTGAGCCAGACAGAGCCACAGAGGAACCATGTGCTGCAATTCAGTCCTGACCTTTAAAAACAGAGCTGCTGAAGCAATCCTCCGGATACAAAGGACTCGCGAAAAGAGAATAATTATTATTATTTGACATGTGATCAGAAGCAAAAGTAACCAGCATTCATCAAAGCAGTCTGCTTTCAAAGAAAGGCACTCAAAGCTGCTCCTTTTACTAGAATGGCTTCTTTACATTCTTCGTTTAGGAGGTTGGTTCAATAAACCAGCATCCCAAATGGATAAGCTGCAGGTGGCCTAGAGCATTTTACAGCACCTTGGATTGCACCCATCAGTGGATATCCTTGGTTTGTGCTGGAAAACACTCTAAGAAAGCCACCTGTGTCTTCATCAACCCCTAGCACCTTAACAATTGTAACCTGCACTCAAATCCAGGCTTTGATAGCCACTAATCCTGTTGCCCTTCTGAACACACTCATTGTGTAGATACAGTTTGTAGGAATAATTGCCCCCCGCTTTTTTTTTTTCATTTCGCAAACTGTCTTCATCTTTCCGGGATCTCTTGATTTTAGTTGCTTGATTATTTTTTGTAATAAAAAAAAATAAAATGCATGCATCCATAAATTTAAACCAAATAAAAAAAAATTCAGTAAAGACATCGAGCCTCACTGAAGCATGTCTTTTTAAAATTATTATTACCACTGCAATTTAAAATGACATGATGGAACTATTACGCTACAGACCCTGGTAGGTCATAGACAGGGCTTCAGTGTGGAAGGACTCTGGGCTGAAGAAAGCCTGTACAGGGCACGCACAGACAGGCAGACCAATAGTCCACTCAGACCAAAGCAACATGAACAGTGCTGGCTCTATGGATACACAGTCTCCCAGAGGACCCCAGCAACTTAGACAGCTCTCCTGCAAAGCCCTGGGTCATGTGTTACTATTTCAATGTGCTGGTTAACAGCACTATTTCTAATGCCATGTGCCACCGCTTCTTGGATCGACTCCTGGGCACCGACATCTGGAATAGCTGCTTTTTGTTTGCTTTGATTTTTTAATTAAATCAATCATAAGCACGCTGATCAAGTATTCTGTGAGAGTGTGTGCGTGTATGTGTGGCCTGGTTATGATCGTATCTCACTTTAATTTCTACAGAAAGTATATTAGTGGGTCCAAGACCACAATAGCTGTTCAGATCATTAAAATACACCTGAGTCCATCAAATGAGGGTGTGTATATACATGTATATCTCTATATAGATAGATAGATAGATAGATAGATAGATAGATAGATAGATAGATAGACAGATTTTATTTTTAAAATGAAAGAATAAATAAACCCATTAATTTACAAGTTTTGACAGCCTTAAAGGGGCGGTCTTTGTTTGTTGCTTTCTTGGCAGACTTTTATTCCATTGCATAATTAAGCAGGTCTTGTGTGTGTGTAAAATACGTATCAGTGTATTAAAGGAGCCATGAATGTAAACACTGTCCTTTTGAAAACAGGAGACAGAATAAACCACAAATATGAAGCCCAAAGTGTGAACTAATTGTTGGAAAAAAGTGTTAATGTCTAACTGGAGTTAAAGAAATCCACAAGCTGGCAAATGAACAGCAAACTTATGTATTTTGTTAAGTAAACAAATGAAAATAAAAATACTGTAAATAAATAATTACTTAAAATAACTTTAGAATAGGGAATATTTCAAATTCAGGCACAGTGTGAATGTTTAAAAAGCCACTTCTGAAAATTTCCACAGCTATTTTTTTCTGCTTCTTTTTTTTTTGCATTTAAATTAAAATTACTTTTCATCTGTACAATACTTATATATTTCTCAAGATCATTTTACAAGATTTAATTCAAACGATAACCGATTTTACAATATTAAGTGTAACAGTTTCTATTTATACGCTGAGGTGTTTTATTTTTTATTTTTGTTAGTTTCATGTCTGCCAGTTTTAAATTAAACTGATCACCGCCAAATAGGAAAATGGAACCCCAAAGAAAACCTGCCAAAACACCATCAGTATTGCTGTCTTACTCGTCATGACTGAAACTGGAGATTCGGCTTTTATGTATTGCAGACTGTGAAGCCAAAAAAAGAGATGCCAGCTCTCCTGTGTAGCACCACACCATGCACTGTCGATGTTAAAAAAAAAAAAATATATGAATCAATAAAAAACGCTATTCAATATAATGTTGAGAATAAATGCATAAATAAATAAGCAATCTGGTAAAAACATGACAAATCTTGATTTCATGTTGGTTATTCTCATTTCAACCTGCTAAGTACAGTGTTTCATGTGAAAAGAACCACAGAACCACCAGACAGTAACATAACACACAACTGTAGCTCATCAGTCTGCTATTACTTGTCCAAAGTAAACAGTTTTCTGGTGTTTACATGCTGTACAACATACGGAACCTGTATGCAGGTTAACTGTTCACCTCGATGCAGTCGGCTGAACCTTACTAACATGCATGCATTCATGCATTAGTTTCAGTCTTGCTGCCGGATGTACATTTTACTTTATGGAGATGAATTTTTCAATTGGAGGAGAGCAAAATGATACGCAGTTTAGGATTCAGTCTCCCCAGAACAATGACTCCCCTGCAGCCTGCAAGGGAATGGGAGTTCACAGTGATAAAAGAACATCATTAAATCTCTGCGTATTAAAGCAGCGAGGAATGAAACAAATAGGATAAGAAGCCTTTTTTAGCTATAGAAATTAGAAGATTACCCGGCCCTCATCGAAGCGAACAGCAATCATTCCTTTTCATGACTTTATTCATGAAATGCATAGAAATGCAAACAGAAAAGTCTGAAAGAACAAGTGACTTTAAATGATATTTGTTCTTTCACCACTTCATAATGTTTCCAATCACTCGAACGGTTTGAATTACAATTACTCGCATACTGAAACGTTCTTGGGTTGTTGAGCTGTTTTGAGTTTGGGTTCAGGAGCTGTTCTTCATTTTTAGTTGTCTGCTATGAAACACATGCAGTGGCTCGTTTGTGCCGGTTCACACCGAATCCCAAACCAGTAGCTTTTTGTCTGACAGGTGAGAATTATACAGTTTGCAAATGGTTAACCATATGAAAGAAAAAAATGTTTTCCTGCTCCCTGAATTAAATGATAAAAGTGTTCTGTTCATCAGATTAGTCACCCTGCTATTGGTATTGTTCAAACCTGAAGATTATGTTAAAACACGGCTAGACAAAGGGCAGCATGCAGCTACCGACACCAGCAATAAGACATGAAACTCACGAGCAGATGAGAAGCACATACTGCACATACTGCAAGATCGGTACATCATTAGGTCTAGAAACAAAAATACTATCCCTCTTCCTTAATTATAAAATCTGGTATGTATGTAAATGTGGGCTAGATCAGCAAAAGTGTTCCTATCAGTACTCTAGTGTTCCGATCAATACTCTAATGTTCCGATCAGTACTCTAGTGTTCCGATCAGTACTCAGCAAACCTGAACAAGGTCCGGTCCCAACAGGTTTGGATCAGGGAGAGTCTCCTAATCCCACAGGTCTACCTGTTATTCAGGCTGCCTCTGGGACCAGGCTCTTAAGCTACCAGCCCATTCTCTGCTGGCCAGCACTGCACAGCCCTTCAGACGCCTCTTCCCATCCCGCATGCAGTGGATAACGCTGGCTCCCTCCTCCGTCTGTACGGTGACAGAGTTTCACCATTTCCCTTCATAAAGCTGTCAAAGTTTCCCATAAACCCCTCTCAGAGCCAATGTTCTGTGCTATTCCGACGCCGAAGGCTGAGCGTTTTTTACTTTTTCTTTAAGTGATATTTCACAAACCTGAGATGTTCATAAACAACTACCCCCCAAGCCACACAACTAAAACTTGATATTGATCATTAAAAACCCAGCAGTTGGTCCAGTGATATACTCTATAACTAGTAGTGACTTACATGTTATCAGAGTAAGACACACACACCTGTTCCTAATAAAAGAAGAAGCTACTAGCCATACAATAATAGACACCCGGGGTATTGTAACCAAGCTGGTAGATATGCCTGGCTTCTAAGAACAGATCCTGGGGTCTAGCTTAATGATCTTACAAGATTCCACTGGAATCTTATTCTATTTCAGGAATGAGGTCAAAGAACCAGCCTTGAGGTAAAAAAACACCAGCGGTATGCATGTAAAAGTTTAGGGGTGTCAGTATCTAGAGCCGATGCTTAGATCATCACTTCACCTCTTCTATTGTGGAGGGCTGCACAGAGTTCACTGGACTCTAGGCTACCATGAAGCATCTCTGTCCCATCCATGCTTCTACTGGGAAAAAGGCAGCTTTGAGAAGCATGGAAATTACTGCAGGCTTCATCGCCACACTGAAAGATAATACAGATCTTATATCTATGCATTATCTATCCAAGATCAAAAAGCATGCCCAAATCCTCAAAGTAGAGGTGCTGCACATGAGTAATGCATTTGTTATCTGGTGTAGTGGTGCTGCACATTGAAAGTGGTTCTGGCAGCAAAGCAAAACAATGGTCTCAATACATACGAATGCCAGTGCAACAGTTCTTCCTATGAATTAAAGTGAAATTCAAAGTGTTCCTAATTTAATGCATGAGAGCAACAATTATCCTCGATCAATAGATCAAGATTAATGGAACATTAAAATGGCATTTTATTCAAGGCAAAAGCAGGAAGCAAAAGGAGTCTGAGGAGTCTGCTTTACTCTTATTTAAAAGTTTGAATATGTATATATTAAAGCTCCATGCCGTACCATATACACACAAACATTTCACATTGCATATACTGTACAGCATGTGATCGTAGTCCTTAAAAAAAAAAAATTACAAAATCAAACACACCACTATGTCTAGTGCAAACATTTGAAAAAAAAGTAAAATCAATGCAATTTTTATTTATAGTGAAAAGCTGCCATTTCAGATTTACAAATCTGCCAGCGAGTTACAAAACCAGCACAAGGTGTGTCATAGAAAGTGCTATGAATTGCTGTGTTCTGTAAACTCTTTTTTCCATTGCATGAAGCTATAATGGCCTAATGAATAAAGCCACGGCTTGCTAATTTGTTGCAAAAACGCCCCTGCCATGTGAAAGCTGCTTGTCACTGAAGACATATAAAACAGCAGCTCGGGACGTGAGTTTCGGCAGCCACTTAATATCACAGCCACAAGCACTGCCAGCAACTGTCTGCCAGCAGCACAGAGGCTGCCTCCTCCAGCCCAGGAAGGCAAGCTTGATTATGAATGCCAGCATTGCTGCCCTAATTAGGACTGGGAGAGCTTTAACAACTGTGCTACAGTTTAGCTGCTGACAAACATGAAAAAAAAACCTTGTTCAAAATTAGCAAAGTGAAGTGAGAAGTTCTAGAAGCCCCAACTGTCTGACCAGCAGCAGTGAAACAGGTCTAATCTGTGGAGGGGTTACTTCAGTTCAGAAGCCTGCTAGTATTACCTACAGGAGCCCCCACCCCTCTGTAAAATGAATTATAGTTAGCTATACGTGATAATTAACCGTGCATTAGCAAATACCCTGAGACAGAGGGACTTCTATTTTCTCCCCCGAGCTTCGACTAATAAAAAAAAATAAAAAAAAACGCAAATACGTTTCAGCAAATGATCATTTAAGATGTGGAATGCTCAGTGCACTGGAAGAAAACAGTAAGCACTAGAATCATTGCAGGAGGGTTTCCTTGCAAAAGCACACGAAGCACACTGCGGCATTGTCCACTGCATCGAAGCCACACTGCTTGAAAAACAAATACAATATACATTTTACATACAGTGAGACCTGCCGTCATGCAAAGCATGCAAACAAACGCATACTCCATATACAGAGAGAACGTACTGTGTACAGTGATTCCGTGGATATTTAAACAATGTGTGTACCAGTCTGTATAGTACAGAGCTTGCAACACATTTCAATCTATATATTTGAACTCAAAGTCACTCTCAGACCCCTCTTAAGATTCTTGCATCAGATGGCTGTACAAAGTGTGTTTTTTTCACACTATAAATTACATAAGAACATGCTTCCATATTATTATTCTTTTAAAGCATGAGGACAGAATGTTATATGTACTATGGAGGCTGCAATCTTAAAACAAAACGGACTATGCCTTTAAACCAGAGTGCCAGCAGAACTCAATTTAAGTTCAATAATGAATCCTGAAAATACGCATAGGGCTCACCTTATACTTCTAGTGGGAAAAAAAGCAAACCGTGCACTGCCAAAGGGGACCCAGCAAATAAATAAATCATGGCTGGCATTAGGAGAGAATCCAATTGGGAGGAGATAGTAATTTGCCAGGATAGATACAAACTCCCTTAGATATTACTCTTTATAAATATGTATGGGCTCTCCTAGCTACCTGAAACAAGGATCTTGAGTTTCTTTCATTTGGGTCCCCCCCCACGTTTTTCCGTATTAACAAATGCTACCGTCACGTAATAAAACACAGATGCCGTTTAAAGGGCATTAGGAACAAAAAAGAAAGCCCACCAGCTACATGAAGTCATTTCTTTCCAATGCAGACACAACCCTTTTTCAACTGATAACCTGCTCACAACATTGATTTTAATCTAAGACGACAACACCCCATTAAAATGTATCCTTTGAAAGAAAAGAAAAACCATACAGAATGCAGCAACAAAGACATATCTCCGGCTTGAAGAGTGAAATGCAGCCTGGCAGCTCAATATATAACGAAGAACGGCACGCAGCACCGAGCAGACACTGCTGAGGAGGGCTTTTGGGAAGGTTTTATTAAGCCATTAGTCTTGCTTTCCACGGTAAACAACACGCTTGCCACAGCAGGTTCATATACCCGAGTCCCTTCTAGTTTTTCTCTATTAATCCTGCCACTGAACTTCCTAACTGGGTGGGTGTTTATTGATTCACCACGCCCCCCGCCTTTATTAACATCACTTATTACAAACAAAATTATTGGATACTGAGGATAGATTGGGCAGGTGCACAGGTTAAGGCAGAAGCTCATTACAACAGTGGCCCCTTTGTGCGGGAGCAGTTGATGTCACATTGAGCTATTCAATTCTCACAAGTCATATTGTGGTTTATATACCATAGGAACATCAGGTTCATTCTAACAAACCATATTGTGATGTCAGAAATTATTTAGTTTTGCGAGCTATTTGCTAAAAGATCCTGCTAGGAAACAAATGTCATTTAATTGAGGGCTTACAAAAAGTAAACGTGTAAACTGGAAATGTTCAGGAAACACAGACCTCATTGCACAAGAAACTACAGCATCACATAGCTTTCTCATCGATCAGGTAGCATGCATTACCCCTGTTTAAAATAGTCAGCTATCGCTATTGCTTCATATTACACAGATACTTATTGCCATAGATGTCATTTTAATAATTCTATGGATTATTATAAAAGAAAGCGATCAAAGCTGGGTAGCTATTTTTGACTATACCGCGCATGGTGAGCATGCCGGGTATAGGAAGGGGGCAAAAAGTGGCGGGTAGCAAATCATGGCAAAACGCCGGCAGACAATCTGCACTTCACAGCAGGCCATTAACCTGGAGATGTTTATTCTTTCAATTTCTGGTGAACGCTTACTTTAGCGTGGAGCCTCTCTCCCGCTCAGAGGTCTCAGTGTAACGCGTCTCCCCCAGCCTGTAAGTCTCCAGTTTGTTTAGGAATAAAGAAAGCACTGCCCCACTGTCAAAACACAGTAACTCACCGCTGCACAAACTGTCTAGGCACCGGCTGTACAGTACCTCTTTCGAAACTCGAGGAGCGTTTGATGTGACAGAACTGAAACAGAACGAACGGAATGTAATGAGACTACTCAAAACACTATAAAATGCTTCTGTAAAAAGAAACCAAGCTAAACTAAGTTCCTAGGAAGAGTACCCGTTGTAAAAGCGCAGTTCTATAGGTGCTATCCCACACAGCCCTGCTTGCTTACATGGTTACATATCGTGTAGCAGGATCTATCTACAGTCCTGTACTCTGGGCTCCGGAGCCCCACTTCAGATAAATCCAGCAAGCAGGTCTTTCCATCAGATGTGCTCTCGAACCCCACCTTAGTACCTCCAGAACCATTGCTGAGCCCTGCCTGTAAATCAACAGAAAGATGTCATGAAATACGAAGGTGGGGAATGTGGTCTCAGAAAAGTCAGTGCTAAAACATGGAGCCCTGCAGATCCTCTGAGAATCACTGCCTTGAGCCTTACACAGGGGCGTTTAGACAGCTTGCTTCTCTTTTCAAATATCTGGACAGTGTGAAATACTTCATGCACTTATACACAAGGCTTAGGTGACAAAGGTAAACTGACACACACAGACAGCAGTCTGCCATGTGAGAAAGTACAGTTGTGAGGAACAACAAAAGCTCCCATTCCGGTATTATTTCCCTTAACTATTAAAGACTGGTGCTATATTCCCAACACTATTCAACCGCTAAAGTATTTATGGCAGTACGACAAACAACTACCCAGGAAATCTTTTCAGCGTCATAACGAAAAAGAAATGTAAAACAGGCACAGTTATACATATTCATATATTAAATCAGTTTGCCGCTCTGAAGTTTTCATTGAGGGTGGCTTTTCCTGCAACTGTATGCAGTCGGTATTGAAAGAGTTAAAGCTATGGTTTTTACCTGTATCAATAACGTTGATCAGCCAAGTCAAAGCTCTTGAAATGACAAGGGAAACTGGGTAGCATTTTCACATTTTTTGCTTTTACCTCCACTGACTATTATATTGATCAAAGAATCGTTATGCCATATCATTCAAAAAATATGTATGTACATGGTGCTGGTATTCAGAAATATTAGTTTTTGCAAACAAGAGTTCTTCATTTGAGATCGCTCGTAACGTCACTGGGTTTGCCTTTTTAAAAGTCCTAGAATGTGTTTGCATTCCAGGGCCCTAGATTCCATGTTCGTTAGTTCTGATAGATGAGAGCAGACAGACAGGTTGGCAACTAAAACCGTTTTCTCCGAGATCCTGAGCTTTTCAACAGTTAGGCAAAGGTTAAATCGTTCCAATGCAAAGATTTGGACAATATTATTACAAATTTGCACACAGATAAGCCGCTTCCCTGGAGAAATGAAGACAACAAATCAGCTTTTTAGGGTAGAAAGGCCTGTCATTAACCCAACAGGAGACAGAAAATAAATGAAACAACTCTGGTAGTGTGGTAAAGAGTGTAAGCTCGCCCCCTTTTGGTCATTTGTAGAACGTACCCCCCCCCACCCCCACCCCCATACTTCTAAATTCCGTCCAAATAAAATGTGCAGCTCATTTTAAGTTTAGTGTTTCGTACTGCTCTGTTTGACTCTTAGGCAGCCTGCAGGTCTGGATTTTTGATTAAATTTAGAGACATGAAAGAATTCTCCATTGCCTGCCAGAAACCACGGAGGAGAGTCAGAGGCGAGGTAAACACGAAGAGCCCTCGCAGGAATGCAGACTTGTGTGAGGCCACAGGGGAGACACACAATGACATCCCCTCGCAGAAATAAGAGCTTAATACATATAGATACAAAACGAGAAGAAGAAAAGAAAGAAAAGGGAAGCAGATCTAAAAGAAAACAGCAGTCCACACACTGGTCTGAGCACTATCTATAATAGCACTTTGAAACTAACCTGGCACAAATCCCATTCAAGTGTTTATCAATAAATCAGGGGTATCTCTTGTACCAGTTCATCAATATTTTAGAGGTGGAACACGCGCGCACACACACACACACACACACACACACACACACATACACACACACACACACACACACTCCTATTTAATCAAGGGAGATTCCAGAACAAAATGATCAGAAGCTTGTTGCTTTTCTGATTCCTTGTTCTTTTTAGAAGGCTCCGGTTATGCAATGCTGTCCTATTGCTTCGGTTCTTTGCTAAATCAACAACACATTAAAACGCAGCCCTTTTTCTACCCTTTTCTTTTTTTTGTTTAACCTTGGCTCTGGTCATTGACAGAATACACTGCCTTCAAACACCATCACAGAACTTTATCATGCAATGCAAAGACAGCATCGCTCTCGCCAACATGGCCTCATTGGTTTTTCTTTCGCTGGTGCTGCCTGCTGAACAAAAACAATTCAATAAAAAGTATTTCATGCAACATGTTAAACCAATTTTTTTTAATAAAAACTTGCCTAATCTTTCTGAGCATACGATGTGAGCAAATAAAACAATCCAGGCAAACATCTGTCAGGGTCCCAATAACAGCGCATCAATAAAGAGTTCTGTACTTGTTTAAAAACTCTTATAGCAAGGAGTCTGTTTCCATTAATGCAATTTAAACTCTACACAACGATTAACTATCACATTGGTTGTAAGTTAACTCGTGCAACTACTGCGTTCAAAAAGGACGGGAAAAACTTTTGCGTTGAAAATGATGTGCAGGAAATGACAATCATTTTTTTCTCATCCTTTTTCCAAATATTTTTGCCCCGATTACATTTAAACTTGCCATCAACTCCCTTCCCCGGTAGACTGATTTCAGGTTTTCTTAGCTGCATTCTCCGCACTCTCTTATTAGCTTTCCCTGTTTAATGGCTGGTGTCCTGTCAGGATTACATACTGTTCAGCATGACTACTCTTTGCCAATTTCAACATGCCTTCATCTAGCACATCATTAAAAGGATTTCTAGGAAGTGCTTACCAGCACGTTCCTTTAGCTCATGTTTTGTTTCCAAAGGTCCCAGATTCAATCCCCAGGCTGCCCTTTCCCCCTGCCTGTCCCTGGACAGATTCATGTGTATGCACACGGTGACTGGTGATCACTGTCCTTGTGTGTCGTGCGGGTCTGCACTGGGCATATGAAGTGGGCCGCTTGTGACTGCTTAGCCTCTTGGCTTTTGTTACAAGAGCTTTTTTGCTGGTACTGGGTACAATGAACTGTGGAAATCGCAGAATGGCTTAGTGGAAATTCCTGGACACAGAAACAAGGCAGAATAAAGTAGTGTTCAGAACTCAGAGACAGGAGCCCAGCAGGTATAAGAAAGGTGGCGTGCTTCTAGGCATTCCTCCCTGCACTAATCTATGAATATTGGATAATACATCTGCTATTAAGGCGCTGCAGCTAATTCAGAGAAACTTATCTTCAAAATTGGATTAAACTCCAACACTGGCGTCTCCAATGGGATATATTTACACCTCCCAAAACCAGTCAAAAAATGTGCATCCCTGCTTGAAACAGGCGTATCGACTCTTTCAGCGCTTTCTGCAGGATCTCAAAGGATTTATTTCTGGTAATTGAGGGCACAGGCTAACTGGCTGGCATTATGCAAGACACAATGGGGTTTGTTCTCAATAAGTGGCATCCAATAGGCTATTTCTACTCCCTCCTTGTGTTGTGAATCTGAGCTTCTCCCATCCTCAGTCGCTCCCTGTATTAGTAACCTATAGTACAGCTCGTTCATTCTGGAGGCAAAAGGACACATACATATATTAAGAGGTGAAATCTACCCAGCAACACATTCCATCATTACAAAATCAACACAGAGCAAAAGACCACTGGCTTTGTTCAGCAAAGGAAAAAAAAATTAAAAAGAAACCCAAGAGCTGTAATTGGTGTAACTGTGACCTCTTGCTTTCAGAAGCATCAGTGCAGAGTAAGGTAATTATTACATTCACAAGCGAATGCTACACACTTACAAAGTCAAGTGTAGCAAAAACCCTGCCAACATGAACGCTGTACTGTCACTTCACTTGGTTTCTAAAGTGAAACAAAAGGTTGAGATAGCTTGCTGGGTAGTTTCCGCGTCACTACCCCCTGCTTATTGCTGCCGGTTACAACACAAGAATGCATCTCTCTGTGGGTTAGGGTGGTCATCCATAACGTTAAAACACACAAGTCAGAAGATGTACGGTAGTATGAAAAAAGAAACCAAGCTATGCATTGTCTTTATACTGCATGTTAGTTTAGAAATACTAGAATAATCAATCCAATGGCAAACAGCTAGAAGTCTGTTTGTCTTTTTCAATGGTTATGGATGGATGATTTGTAATAGTTACGTATCTATAATGTATGTACGATTAACCCAACTCATAAGCATTGCTTCATTAAGTCTTATGTCACAATGTAGCTACTCATTTTGCCAAGAGGTACTGAATTAAGGTATTCCTGACAAAACACAAAACCAAATCAAACAAGGGAAATTCTCCCAGCCCCTGTAACCAGCACCTTTGTTTTGCTGCTCCCAGCCACGCATTCTAAATGGCATTGCCTGCATGCCTCTTTGCACACACTCACACAGATAAATAAAGAAATGAAGTGGAAAAAAGGGCTTTTTAAAACAGGAAAGTGCACTTTAGGTTTTACTGACGCTGCATTGAACAGACCACCCCACATTAAAGTACCTGGAGCTCACAAAACAGCTGCATGTAGTCTGCCATGCACATCCACTGACAGGGCTTGCGTACAGTTTTGAAAGAAGCACATGTTTTAGCAAACGTGCATTTTCATTTTAAAACACTACAGTATAGTGGGTTAACGAAATCTCTGTTTGCAAGCCATGCTTTTAGACTGTCTTGCACTGCCTGGAACTTGTCCCCACCCCTTCACTGGCTTCCTTCCGGTCAATAACCAATCAGCTGCTTCCCCTATTCACTGACATGCTTTACTCCAGTATCATGCTTCGACCCAAAATGTACAACTAAGGTGAAATTACCAAAGAAGTAAAGCTGGAGCGCACTTCCTGGAAAGCAAGGCCAGCAAACTGAGTACTTTCTTTAGTTTATTACCAGATGTCTGCGTTGTTTGCAATAGCGTACTTCTTTACAAAATGCTATGGTGCCATTTTCCCTGTAACACCTTTAAAGAAATATTAGTAAAAATCTATGAACACTTCCAATACCATTTATAGGGTTCCCTAACACAACTTTGTGCCATTCCAGGGAGTGGAATGAAAAGTAATTTACCAGAGAGGAGATTCACAAAGAATTCAAATGTGTTGCTGGCAGAACATGAAATGCATTATTCAATTTGTAGTATTCACAAAATAAGAACCTCTCTCAATTATTTTTTTACTGCCGATGTAAACCCATAACACTCTTTAAACATTTTAATATCGGCACTGATTTCTGTATACTCAATGAGCTTTGCATCAGCTGAAAGCAGTCTCTATGACTTCACACATATTTAGCTACAGTTACCAGTAACAGCTGCCATTGCTTTTAATATGTTATGCATTCCAAAACCTCTTGCACTCTAATGTGAATCCAATATCAGGTGTTTTACTGCCTGATCCTTTTAGCCACCCCAACTTATATCGCCTGTGTTTATTAGTAAATTAAAAATGGATTATAGCAGCAGATTCAATTTCTTTTTCATTTCAAAATCAGCCCAAGTGGTTTTAAAGCAGTAAGAGCTACTTTGCGCTCTACATGAGAGACGTCTTAGCAAGTGTGACTGCAATATGAACAGGGGCTCATTTTAACAGCATGAGCCAGCATGTTCAGGTTGTCTGTTGGGGTGCTGGCCTCGGTCATCTCTCTCCTGGATATTTGGGTGAGCATCTTCAATTATTTCTTTCTTATTTGTAACTGCTGCCCGCTCGCATAAACAAGACTTACAATTGACTTGACTGTCTGAAGCCTTTCCTGCAAAAAAAATAAAAATGATCAATTGAAGCTGACCTAAAGGGCGATCCCTGGTGTGTATGCATGTGAATGAATGAATTATGATTAGGGCTTCTGATTTTCGGTATTAACCGATAAAACCCGATAAAACACCCCCGATACAAAAAAAAATGAAATCGGTGGATAGCCAATAAACATCGGAAAAGCTGTGGAAATGGTTAATCAATTCGACTTTACCCTATTCCCATTAAAAAATAAAACCTACTACAAAAATAAGAATAAATACATTTCCCAGTGCTGCTGGGCAATGTCCCGCCTTCCTGACTTGAATCTATCATTGATTCGTTCTGAATACTTTAAACCCGCCCCAACTACTGAGTGAAGCACATTCCTACATTTCAATTGGAGACTCCGCTTGCGAGATTTAAAATGAGATTACAATCAGGAATGGAGGTTTGTTAGCGGGATTTTGGTGAAATGTAAAAAAATGCCTATACACAAAACCCCCAGAAGAATGTGCCTGTGACCATAGGGATTTCGTTGCGGAAGACAGCAAAGGAAAGAAGGTACAACTTAAGTGTGCAAGTACTGTCGAGTTACTATACATATTTTGACAGAAAAAAATAAAACACTCAAGCATTTTGGAAAGTAACCGAAAACACTAATTTCATACAGTATATCGGGCAGCAGTGTGGAGTAGTGGTTAGGGCTCTGGACTCTTGACCGGAGGGTTGTGGGTTCAATCCCCAGTGGGGGACACTGCTGTTGTACCCTTGAGCAAGGTACTTTACCTAGATTGCTCCAGTAAAAACCCAACTGTAAAAATGGGTAATTGTATGTAAAATAATGTGATATCTGTATAATGTGAAATAATGTATAATGTGATATCTTGTAACAATTGTAAGTCGCCCTGGATAAGGGCGTCTGCTAAGAAATAAATAATAATAATAATAATAATAATATCAAAAACGAAAGCCCCCCCAAAAAAATGATAGATAAAAAAATAAGCACTGAAAAATACAATTAATAAAAACCAAAAATCAGAAGCCCTAATTATGCTATAGCTCATTAGGTAACAGTACTCCACACAATAGAATATTTGAGATTGGAATAGATTGGTGTTTGTCTCTATGGAGCAGCTACTACAACTGCCGACTGGGGAGTTCGAGATGAAAAATGTGTTGATTAATGGCTCACACAGTTTAGACATGTCGAAACAAGCATTGTTCTGTTCACAAAGAAATCATAGCAGCACTGCAGAACAAGAAGCAGCTTCGCTTGCTGTAAAAGTAATGTTCTCTGACATTAGCATCTCTCCAACAGCACCACTGAATACAAAAAGACATTAAACCCATGATGCATAAAACATTGTCATTCACAAAATGTACATCTGCTCCAAAACAACCTTTGTAAAGAATACTCTGTCGCCATGAGATTTATTCTTTGATGGACCTACAAAGTGAATCATTGTTTGATGTGTTGTTTTTATAAGTCCCAGAGCTTCTATTCTGAATGTCTTTAATTGTGTGAACAAATTCAAGCCAAATATGTACAAGCTGTTGAGATGTTGCAAGTGGATTCCACCCGCGTTGAGTTTCCACAGCGAATCACCTCCCACTAACATCAAATGCATTTCCATTCAATGCAATTCTAAAACAACTGATCCATCCGTTAGGTAACAGTTTCTATTACATACAATGATCTGTGCATGAGACGCATTTCTGGTTTAGTGAATTATGAACCAGCTATGTTCATAATGATCGTGTGTAATATACTACATAGCTACGCAGAATAATGTTTGTCATTCATGAAACCAGTTATATGCATTAAACTCACCACATAAAGAGAAAGCTACAAACTAGAGATGCATGAAATTCCCTGGGTTACAGCACTGGCAGATATTAAATTAGTATAAAGTGTGTATTGAGCCCTGAAGTTCATTTATAAATGCTTATGTGGGTAATGTGTTTTGGAAGCCCGTTTATATCATATTGGGAATTGGATTGAACAAATAATAATAAATAATAATATCTTTATTTTTATATAGCGCCTTTCATAGTGGACCACCATCAAAAAGCACCTTACAGAGGTAGGCTGTGAACTGTGCATTATATGCTGAGTCACTTCCAATAGGACAATGATTTAACATCTCATCCACTGGATGGAGCACATGGAGGTTAAGTGACTTGCTCAGGGTCACACAGTGAGTCAGTCAGTGGCAGAGGAGGGATTTAAACCGGTGACCTTCTGGTTACAAGCCCTGGACTTTAACCACTGGACCACACTGCCTACCTGAAAATGTACCTTCATTTGAATGATTTTATTTCTAGACTGAATAAATTGAGTAACATGCATTCTCTGGCCACATCCACAGTGTCTGTGTTGGTATGCACAGACGGTCCATCTTACAACCGCAGATTCAGAATGTCACATCCGACTTGAAGCCTTCAATGAAAATCACAAAACAAAATGTTTGAGCACGCATCACTCACAGAGAAATGGTGCATTCACCATGAAACTTCTTTAAGATAAAAAGAGAACCACATTCAGCCATGCAGGTGCCCCTGGAGGTTATTCTCCTTGTTCTGTTAATAATATATCATTCCCATTTACAATTTCCAAGAAGAGAACAGGCTGCTCCACATGTTTTCTGAGAATTTCACCCCTTTAATTCAGCGTGGCTTGAAGACTTGCAGCATCTGAGAATCTAGCTTCCAAAAATGACACTTCAATTATTTCCTGCATCCTTCCATTTCCATACTATAAAGGAAATTACCTCTTAATTTCTAAGCTATCCAAACTGACCGTGGATGTTGCTAAGTGAGCTTGTAACCATTTAGAGACAATTTCAATCTCAGGCAGGTTGTCTCTAATGGGGTTCCTATATGGGGTTGTGAGATGTGGTACTGGTTTTGGGTCACAATCAGGCAATAGTTTCAAAATGATTCCCTGTTGATTAAGAGATTTTCTGAAACCAACAACATTTTCACATTTATTATGAATCCAAATACAAATCTGGGTTCAAGCTCAGCCTTACTATCATCCAGTATCAGAGACCACATTCTATCATCCAGTATCAGAGACCATATTCTATCAGCCAGTATCAGAGACCACATTCTATCATCCAGTATCAGAGACCACATTCTATCATCCAGTATCAGAGACCACATTCTATCATCCAGTATCAGAGACCACATTCTATCAGCCAGTATCAGAGACCACATTCTATCATCCAGTATCAGAGACCACATTCTATCAGCCAGTATCAGAGACCACATTCTATCATCCAGTATCAGAGACCACATTCTATCATCCAGTATCAGAGACCACATTCTATCAGCCAGTATCAGAGACCACATTCTATCAGCCAGTATCAGAGACCACATTCTATCATCCAGTATCAGAGACCACATTCTATCAGCCAGTATCAGAGACCACATTCTATCAGCCAGTATCAGAGACTACATTCTAGATGAGTTGTTCTCAAAGTGGGGTCCAGAAAGGTCCACAATGGTTGCCCAGGGGGTCCCCAGAATATTTTAGAAACACTGTTTTGGAAAACAACATACAGTACACCCTCGCTATAACGCCCTTCATTATAACGAACCTTCGGCTATAACGAACCTGGCCCTTGGACCCCAAATAAAATTTTTTTTAAAAGATCATATAAAACACACACTGTCAACATCCCGGTCTGTAGCACGGGATGCCACCTCCGCCGTGAAGTCAGCTCTTTTGTTTAATAAAAAGCGCACGCTGTGTAACTATGCATCCGAAACGAAAATAATTTTATGTTGCAACAAAGCTGGAAACTATATTGATCGTTTGAAAAAAGGAGTAACGCGGGCATCTCAGTCATGAATACAGGTTGTCAAAAAGCACTCTGTTTTTGGGCTTGTTGAGCAACCATGCGGCAAAGCAAAATTGATTAAAGAAAAAAAAAAAAAAAAAAAAAAAACTTGAGGATCTTATGAATTTTTCATGTCGAGTTGGTTTGGAATAAAAACTCAGTTTGGGATTCTTGCATGTTGGATTAAGATTTGGTGCACTTTGAAACGATTTGTGTCAGATTAATTTTGAATATAAAAGCTTCAATTCTGGATTTTTGCTTTTTGTACTGCGTTTTAATTCTTTAATGAATAGGATAAAGCAAAGGCAGGATACTGCACACATGAAACGAACAGGTACATGTAATTCTACTTGTATTCACAATATCATCTCATTAACTTACTCCAACAGTTTGTCGTTCATTTTGATTGTCCTTTCACTATAACGAACCTCTTGATATAACAAACAAAAGGCTTGGACCCTGACAGGTTTGTTATAGCGAGGGTGTACTGTATGTATTGAATGTGCATGGTCTTTCAAAGCTGTGGTGAGATGCGATATACCAGGACATAAAAACTGTGCTGCACTGAAAACAAATGTTGAAAGTCTTGTTTGCAATTTCGCCTTTCCTCGTTTTCTATGACACCCAAAATAAAACAGTTTGAGAACCTGTATGTCTAGACACAGTTTAGGCTGCATTCATCTTCCACTATGACTGAACACCTCGTCTTTAGGCTTCCAAGCGAATTAAAACACAGCATACTAATTCCACAAAATAATGCACATGCATTTTCTTTATATTCATCATGAAATGTCAACTGTACCTTGAGGAGTGTGGATTAAAAAAAAAGTTACGATTAATCACAGCAATTTACTGTGCAATAAAATGACTCACATCCCGTTTAGAACGTATTGAAATACTTGAACCTGCTGCACAATTCAGTGCATCCTGATCTACAGAACACAATGTGCTAATGATTCACATGTCTGCAGCAGGAGCTTTCACTGTTGAGTACCGTATATTCTACATGCATTCAAAAAGCATCAGAAGAGCATTAATCATGAACCTCCTGGCTCAATGAATGCACACCATGAATACATAACCTGCAGCAACTCTTTATTGTGACTGCATGCATCCTTTAATACCTGCACAGGAGTTTGACCACATTTTTACCATGCCTTTGTACTGAGCTTTAGCTTGCTTTTTAAAAAGCATTTACTATGCTTTACTACACTTGCAGAGATGGAAGCAATACTCTCAGTGTACAGTGTACAGCAGTTTAGATCATTCTCTTACTGTGACAAACAGTAGGTACCTCTGAGACACTATAGACAGTAAAACCTGGGATGGATCACATTGCTGTGCAATAGCATTCTCATTTCCATTCTTGATTTGATTGAAAGGGTTATTCTTTAGTACAGGTACCTAGTGTTGAAGTGGTAAAGTAATCTAAACAACAGTAGCCAGTTTAGGTTGTTCTGAGAAGGTATTGCACCACAAACTGTGAGAAATTGAATTTCTATACTTCAGATCAATATTAGCCCTGGATTACTGACTAACCAAATAAAGACAAAAACAATGCTGTTAACAACGGTGCATGTTCAATTAGCGTAGCTAAGCTCTCTCTCATGTTTCGCCTCCCAGTTGAAAAACGTTGTAGCTAAGAGGCTGGTCCGAGCTAGCAACCCTGACTGACATTAACATGTTTTACAACGATTGCAGGGATTTGTAGAGCATGCCAAGGTCTTGAGCAAGAAGAACGTCAAAAGCTCCTAAAAATTCCTAACTGTGTTATACCGGGTACATGCTCGACAGAGTGTAGATGCGGTGTGCTTGTGCAGGTCTAAACACAGTGACATACATAGCAGTTCTATTAGAGCATCCTCTGCACTGACATTGGCGCCTCTGTCTTTATGCAGTTAATTAACAAACAAAAAAAGGATAGAAGACAGGATATGGATTTTTACGGTTACCTACTACATCTACCCAGTCCTGGTCAAACCTGTGGATTTATGATGCTTTCATGAATCTGCCCAACGCATTTCGCTTTACTCACGTAAATTATTTCTGAAAGCAGGCACATTTAGCAGGAATAAAGAAATCAATGCGAGTTAGGGGGCGAGCAACCCATCTTTGTCATCTTCAGGCAAATGTTGTCATTTCAAATAAATCTATACCAGGAAGACAACCAAATAAATAAAACCGCACAGTTTAATCGGCCAACTAAGAACACACAGATAAATCCTATATTGTGACATGCTTAAAAAATAACCTTAGCCTTTTTTCCCTCTCTCTCGCACTGCAGACTGCAGTCAAGACATAGCTGACTATACATTTTTTGTCAGGCGGGCCCAGCAATTCATGCAGACTTTTTGCTTGTTGAATGAAGCTTTGTTTAACAGAGAGATTAATGGATGAAAGTCAAACATTATCTTTAACAGCTACGCCTATCCAAAATATATAAATACATCAAATGCCCTAGCAGTCTGCCATCTAGTTGATTTCTGAGTTCCTGAGTAGGAGCACTTTCAGACAATCTTGTGTCTTTATATGTGAAAAAAGCATTCATTACCACTGCAGCCGGCCACACAATATTGTCCCTCTGTAATATATTCCCTTCTGCGGGCCAGTGCATCATCAACCAAACTCAAAATCACCAGAAAGTTATTGGCAGTTCTAGACATGCATGTTCCTAAAAACAGAACAAAGTCAAACAGCATGTGTTTTGACAGCACGTTTCCAGAGCATCTGAATGCTTTTCAAACACGGCTGTGATATAAATAACAGCTCGATCTCAAACAGCAGTGGTTCCTGAGCTGACACATTTATTATCCATCCAAGTCTATCTTTTTTTCCCATATAAACGAGCAAGGGAACAGTCCTGTAATGCGTCACCCTTACTTCTGGAAGACACACATTCAAAAAGGCAATTAGAAGAAGCACTGAACCTAACGGGTGAGGAAAACAATGTGTAGATACTGCTTATCGATTTGTTGAGTTGCTAAGCATGTTTCTGTGCTCCAGTTCAACTGCTTGTTTATTTAACACAAGCAACTTATTGACATCCAGGATGGGAGAATCACTAATAGACTTTAGCAATTGTGCCGGGGCGGTGCCTCAATGTACAGAGTCGTTTCCACACACGCTGCGTACAACAAGCATGACTGTGCAGACTTGGGTTACATCCCTTGTAATGCACACCTCCTGTATACGAGACTAGCAAAAACACAACAGTATACTACAACCGGAGCGGACTGCACACCTCATAATAAACACAACTGTGCCCTGGCCTCTACTGTACTTGTGACAATAAACTGCAAAAGACTATTAAATGTCATCCACTCAGATCATACTGTAAATGCGGTCTGTCTCGAAGATAAAAGGCACGGCATTTCTATTCCTTATAAGAGGAACCGTTTGATAACAAATGGTTCTTCCATTGCCCCTAAAGCAGGGTTGTCCGATCACTGTCCTGAATTTAATTTCTCTTTCTCCACATCACACCTGTCATCCACTCACAGCGCTGCCTACCTGTCATACCTATTGTGTTGAATGAACACCAAGGTGTGCATGAACCCGAACCCTGTGCCACTACTCTGGTGTATTCCAGCTGAACCAACTGTGTGTTTTTTTGTTTTTTTTTTATACCACAAGTTAAGGAGGGTATTAAAATCAGCATTAAAATCAGATGTTCTGGGGAATCTAGCATGTACCATGCCCACTGCCTGCACTTTGGAATCCCATATCACTTAAAAGACTTGAGATCAATGAGTCTTCAATCTGGCTTTAAACAACTTGCCAAAATAAACAAACATACACCAGGAAGACAACCAAATAAATAAAACTGCACAGTTTAATTGGCCAACTAAGAACACACATCCAGATACAGGAGGCAGGGTGGTCCAGTTGTTTAAGTCCAGGGCTTGTAACCAGAAGGTCCCAGGTTCAAATCCCACCTCTGCCACTGACTGACTCACTGTGTGCGACCCTGAGCAAGTCACTTCACCTCCTTGTGCTCCATCCTGCGGATGAGATGTTAAATCAATGTCCTATTGTAAGTGACTCTACATATAATGCACAGTTCACAGCCTACCTCTGTAAAGCGCTTTGTGATGGTGGTCCACTATGACAGGCGCTATATAAAAATATAGATATATATTATTATATTATTATTCTATATTGTGACATTTTAGAGGCTTGACGCCATATAAGCATCAAATGTTTTCAGACGATATGAAGAAATATGAAGAAAAAAAAAACAGGCACATCTGCATAGCGATTCCATTTGATCAGTTCTAAGGGGACCCTTGCAATCTCTCATTATTTTCAGCCAGTGGAAATAACTTCTGTCAGTTTAACTGGGCTTAATTTGAAGCAGGTGAAGCAGAATTGCAGTGGTTTCTATAGGTGGGGGTAATATACTGCTCCAGGGCAATGCCCTTTACCTAAAGATAATCGTGCTCGCTATGGTGGCATATGTCTGATTTACATGCTTCTGTTGCAGACAGTCAGGAAAAGATGAGACACTGTTTGGTTTAATTCATTACACTCCTTCAGTGAAGAATAAACCACAACAGTCACTGCATTAATACTGTACATGGTTGTAATATAAACTATTGCAAATGCACAACAAGTTCAATTTCCTTCTTTTCCAGAAAAATATTTCCGCTACGAATTAGAGCTAGTCTGTACATGGTTTGATTGAACAAGCTTTGAGGCAGACGACAAGCATCGAGAAATTCATTATAATTTTTGTCAATAAGGGGAGGATTCAGTCAAACACAGCTGTGCTTTATCACTATTTTCATGTCCTATGGTGCTATTTATTTATACTTCTAGACGCAGGAGGACTAAGCCAAATGGACCACTGCTTTAGCAAAAAGTGTGCGTTTAAAATGACAGCCCTTATTGTAAAACCCATATTCACCGCTTCCTCTGGGCAGTTCTAACAATGCAGTGTGTATTTCTTTAATTGAATCTCTGCAGCTAATTCCACATGAATTATTTTTACATGCATGCTTTACCACTCTGCATTGATACCAGTCATCACGCTTTCTCCACGCTTGTCTGCACTTAACCAGCCCTTCAGCAAGCTGATGCCTGGTTTTGTGTATTTAACACATGGCAAAGGTTAGGATGTTGTACTTAAACAACAAAAAGAAGATGAAGATTGCCCTAAACAGAAACAAGCAATTTATACATTCCCGTGCATTATTCAACAGCAATTCTCTTTTTAAAGTGGCTATTTCTTTCTTCTTCTTTAATCCAATGAACAAACTGGCAAATCCACCAAGAAATCCTGAGGGTTCTTCGGTAATAGGTAATCGTTCCAGTGTGCGTCTGTTAACTTTCCCATAATTGTGCTGTAAGTCCTCTGATGGTTTTCACAAGAGTACGCCGAGTGTTATTAATCAGGAATGTCCCTAGAACCAGCTCTCATCAAGGCACCACTCTCTCTTTGGCTAGCAAAGGGTACGTTGTCTTAGTCTTGCATATCTCACAGATCAAAGAGGGCTACAGAAGGTTAAACGGACACTAATTTGCAGTAATGATCATAGTAGCAAATCTATGAGAAAGAACCACGAGGTCTAGCAAGTTGTGCTGTATTCACATCCACATACAGACAAGGCTGATGATTACTATGGCAATAATATGATGCAACTTATGTATGTAAAACGTAACTTGAAATTATGATAGTATTGTCAGTTGAACCTGTAGAACAAGTAACAACGTAAAACATTATATATATGATTTTTATTCTCGTTTTTTGCAATAACCCACTAACCCACCCGCAGCATATGATAAAGCACAGAGTTCGATATCGTCACAGACACAATGTGTAAGTTGAGCATCTTTTACGATACCCACATAACACAGGTACATGGCATGCAAACACAAACATGCAGCACCCACACACGTAATCAAACACACAAGTACAGATCCTCCAACGTGACTGGGTGCGAGCAGTCAGCATTGTTTGAAAAGCTTGTGAAAGCTGCACTCACGTGAATGTTCCTCAGCTTGCTCCTGCCCTTCTCCAGCCTGCTGAGCAGTTTGTGCTGCTCTTTGCGTTGCTGCTGGAGTAGCCGCTCGTCAGCAGAGAGACTCTTCCTCAGGGCTGCCTTGTCTGCGATCTCCCAGAGGAGCACAGCAGGATCATTGCTGGCATTGAGCTTCTCGGCTGCTGAAGGCAGTGTTTCAGCTCTGTCATATTCCCAGCGCCGTGCTCCTAGTGAAGGGAAACAAAAGATACCAAAGTGACAACTGATAGCATGTGAATACTCAGGGGGGGCAGCGAGCCGAGCCCAGGGTCCAACACATTTCATTGCAGGGATAGTGCATTTCATGCCTCTCACAGTACCATTCATTATGAACCCCGATCATCCCACAGATCCGTTATTTAAAACTCATGGCAAGGTTGACACCTAACCCTAAACCAGAATGTTTTTAAAAATGTGCTAAATGGCTTGCCGGTGGGTTTTTGTAAATGAGTTTTAAATTCCAGGAATTGCACACAGCATTCCCACAGACAAGAAGTGAAAACATCATGTTCCAGATTAAGGATATGAACGTATACAGTGATCCAGCAGCATGCTTTTTATTTTATATACAATACAGTAGAGAGTCAATTATCCGATCTTTGATCAACCCTACTGTCTAATCAACCGAACGCACCTGTAATCACATGTGGTGTATTTAGTGGTTGCAATCCCACGAATTCTGTATGGTAAATTCAACTCACAAATCCTGATTTCGGGATTGCATTAAAGAAACTCCGATTCTATTTTTACTCACGATTTTCCCTTGTTTCGTTATGTGTGCTACTCTGCTGCACTTAGTAACTAGGCAACCAACCCCTGCCGCTAAAATTAAAACCACAAGATTTGAAATTCGCTTTAATGATAACAACCACTGTCTGCAGCTACTCGGCTCAACATGGCAGAGAGAAACGAAAAAAAAAAAAACTTTTATTGACTGCGACAAAGGAGACACAGAAGAGGCATTCAGTATATACCTTCAGTCCTACAATTTAAATGGAATGTGTTTGTTATTTGTTTTATGAAAACTGCATAGAAGGACGCATCCTTTTCAGTTTCTTTTCCTTTGCCTATATTTGAACAAATGCGGTTTCTTGATTAAATGTCATAAAAAAAAAAAAACTGTACTCAAGTTTATCTGTTTTCACTCTGCCTACTTAACAGTCCTAACAGAAAAACAAACTTAAATTCAGGTGTTAATAAGGTAAGGGAACAGTTTTAAACAACGCTATTTTTGCAAATGCCAAAAGTTTTACCAGGATCTCATCTGTCCGCGAACGCGTTTTTATTTTATTTTTTTCATAGACACGTTGGCATACCGGGCTTTAAATTGTTGCAGTTAAGCGAATTAAAACAGTGACCTCGTCCTTGATTTTTCTTCTATTTCGTCAGTAAGGGCTGGAGATCCTGTCTGTTACTGAGCAGCTAAAACTTTCATTTTATTATTTTCAATGGCACGTTATTACAATGCCTTAACAGCGTATCAAAGTATAGAAATACTTTACTGAATTTTTGAAGTTTAACAATTGCTAAAGTTCTGTAATGTGTCAAAGCTGTACTGAATTGTATTCTTTGATTTTCAAAGTTTTGTATATGATATGTTTAATTACAGTATTTCATTACCTTAACTGTAGGTGTTAAAGTTTGTAATTTTGTATGCTTAATGTGAATAGGTTACTAGTTATATATCATCATCAGTAGGTACTTGTATACTAAGTACTTGTGTATGTTAACTGTATACATTATTAAAGGTACAGTCATTGTTATTAATACCTGTTCGATTATCCATACAAATCGATTATAACTAGTATCAGTCCCAATTGGTTAGGATGATTGACTCTTCATTGTATATCTATATGCAACTTATGTATATGCAAATATGTACAGTTGAGCCTGTTTAACAAGCAGCATCCAAATAAAGTCTGGGTGGTGTTTGGTGTTTTCGTGGTGGTTGGCAGGGACAGGGTTAATTCCTGTCCCTGCCAACAACATGTGAGAATGTGGCTGCTCCCAAACGAGATCATTGGTGTCAACTGGGAACAGACACAGTCTATAAAAGAGAGCTTCCAGCTCCATTAGATGAGAGATCACCAGGGAGCTGGTTTATGAAGGGAAGTGCTGTTCAAACAAACAAACAAACAAACAAACAAACAAACAAACAAACAAACAAACAAACAAACAAACAAACGAACGTACGTACGTATTGTGTGAAGTGTTTGTCACTGGTAAACGTTTTAGTCGTCCAGTCTGATAGTTAGGGACAGTTTAAAGTGAAGTTAGGCTCTACGTTTGAGCTAGGCTTTTGTTTTGTTTTGTTAATTTTGTAATAAAAGTGCACGAAAGTGCTTAATTGTGCAATTCTTATGTCTGGCTCTATGTTTTAAAGGGCAAATGAGCCAAGTACGGAGAGGCTAAGTTACATATGATTTAGCACCAGGTTCAACACGAACATGCAGTGCGTAAAAGGAGAGAGGCGGAAGCTCATCTGTCCGCTCTCTGAACCAGTCACGAACGGCACTCCACACAAAACCCCCAGAAGGGCCGGCTATTCCAGGCCAACCACGGAGCCATGGCGCTAGGGTATCGTTACGTTTAGGGGGGATTCTGACTTGGAGGCGTTCAGTCATAATCCCACAGATGGTAGCTTCGCACCATTGGCTCCTCAGTCAAGCATATACACCAAATATCTGAACCTGTGGTTCCTCTCGTACTGAGCAGGATTAGTTTTACAAACACTTCACACAACACCTTTCTTTGTTTAAGCAGCACTTCCCTTCATAAACCAGCTCCCTGGTGATCTCTCATCTAATGGAGCTGGAAGCTCTCTTTTATAGTCTGTGTCTGTTCCCAGTTGACACCAATGATCTCGTTTGAGAACACCCACATTCTCACATGTTTTTGGCAGGGACAAAACACAAACATCACCCAGACTTTATTTACACGCAGAGCTCTTGCTGTGTCACTATATATATATATATATATATATATATATATATATATATATATATATATATATATATATTGGTTTTGAAGGCATCTTTTAAGTTCTTTTCTCCTTCCACATTAATACACTGGTTAATATCTACAGACGTTTCCTTCTTTGTTTATCATCAAGTTCAATTAAACAAAACGGTTCAGACTGCCTAAATGAGCCAGGAGGTACCTTCCCAGGAATTAACCCTTCCATGCATGAAATACTGAAAATAGCAAAAAAAGTTGTTTTGAACACATAATACATTTTCTTCCATTGCTTTGTAGGGTGAAAAATGTCATCCTCATAGTAGGCTATCATGCATTTGCTTCTTGCATATGTCCCCATAGCCCTGCACCCGAATGACACTGCTATGCCAGGTGTTTCTAATATTTCCAGCCTCTGTATTAGGTCTTCATCAGGATGACTGAGGCAGGATAACCGAATACCCACTCAAGTCAAGGGTCTCGCTTCATAACCCTGGCATTAGTCATGCTTAAACACGCACACACAAACCATATGGCTGTGGTTTGCAAAGAAATGTTATGCCCTATCAATTTCACATGCATGTGTATATGCACACACACACACAAGAATCTTCATCCATAACTTTATCCAAATTATTATTTTTTTTCATCTTCCACAGCAAATGCATATCTTGTCAGACATGGTCACAAGCTGCACGGCTTTTATTCAAGCAATGCCCTTTCACCTCTGTGACCTGGGAGAGGCCTGGGAGAGTGGGATGGATTTACGGGCACTTCATTTTTCATCATATCCACACAGGAGATTTTTCTTTAACATACTGGAGGAGAACAGGGTCAAATTAAAGAGTTTCTTAATGCAACCCAACACCAGTGATCAGCTCCGAGTGTCTGACACCTCTCCACACGCCTGAACCTCAGATTCAATTCCATTGCTCTGGCCAATGAACACGTTGCATGTCTAAATATTTTATAGTTGATTTGATGATATTCAGGAGTATCCTGTTGGATCCCGATTCTTCCTCACTATATCTTAATGTCAAGAACCCCCCAGCATATCAACAAATCTCTCTCTACACTGTGTGTGTGTGTGTGTGTGTGTGTGTATATATATATATATATATATATATATATATATATATATATATACACACACATATTCATACACACACATACACAGACACACACATATTCTGAAAGAGCCATCCTGAATATAGTATTTCATATGAATCAAATATAATTTCAAATGCTTTAAATCAG
The DNA here is from genome assembly GCF_902713425.1 of Acipenser ruthenus. Taxonomy (NCBI): domain Eukaryota; kingdom Metazoa; phylum Chordata; class Actinopteri; order Acipenseriformes; family Acipenseridae; genus Acipenser; species Acipenser ruthenus. Next base: position 1,861,761 of record NC_081207.1, read on the forward strand.
CCGGTAATACGAAAGTTATTAATATTTCATTACACAAAAGTAGTAGACAGCATGCCATCCCTCACTTGTTTTCAATACTTTGTTTCAGTCGAATGCAGCAATCTAACCCGCTAATTTTAGACTGTGGTTTAAAATGTTCTTTCCCTGATTTGTCTCGCGATCCTTCAGTGTAGTCTGGACAGTAAGGAGCTGTAGCCAGGAGTTCTGAATGTGCTGAGTGCTGAATGCTGCCCCACACTGTCTCTGCACTGCCGAGTACCATGGGTACAATTAGCATTGCCAGTTACCAAGGAACTGCCGCCATAAACAGTGAAACAGTAAAGCAGATCTTATTCTCGGAAAAGGATATCTGGAATAAAATGCAAAAGGGGAAACTTCAGGGGTGTTGATTAACAGGTTGTGCTGGTATAAGACAAATCAAAAAGGACAAAGAAAAGAGCCACAGATAACTGGTAGAAGACAAGATTAGTAAAAGCTTCATACATAAAAAAAGTACAGTATAAAATAGAAGAACCTACAATGCATATAATGAGATTAAATAATAATGAGAAAACACAGTGCTCCCTCTTTACAATCTGACTTGCAAATCAAGAAATCATGAAATATTGAAAACGGTGAACTAATGAAGGGCCATGGGTTTGTACTGTATGTTGGGCAATGTCGTACACAGTGCTGCACTGCCTGCTTGCCTGCTGGGCTGCTCTATTCTTTCCTGAAAAGAAGGGAAAGCATAAGGTTACAGTCCTTCCATTGTGCCAGCCTCTCAACCCTGCTCTCAGCTGTCATCTGGACCGGGCCTCCTCAGATCGTGTTCTTCAGAAGCACAGCGAGGAGCCTGTACCCACGACAGCGCCACGGCAACGCAGCCTCAAAACACAGGCTCATTAAAGCTGCATGATAGGAACCCACCGTCGGCAATTAACTAATTGCAAACAAAAGATGAAAAAGTGAGGTCATAGGAGTGCACGGAACAGGAAATACAGTCTGTCTGTGCGTGCAAATACTATATATGAATATATACACTGGCTGACCAAAAGGGAAGTTACAAAATGAGTCTGCAAGGTATTTGTTTGGTCAGATGGGAAAGCGGGAGGACATTTTCATATTTAGGCCAGGGTTGGAAATAAGACTTCCATCGTGTAGCAGTTTAATCTACTCCTGGTTTTACTATGAGTTTAATAAGACACACCTGAGCTTGTGTGGCTAATCAAGCTCATAGTAAAACCTGGAATGGGTGAAACTGCTGTGCAACAGGAGTCTTATTTACATCCCTGTAGTCTAATAAAATGCTGCCGCTTTCCGGTTTTATTGCTGAATGCTGTAGAACTGGCTGCAATTGTTACTACTGACACATTACCATCACAAAGCAGATAATCACACGTCTTTCCTGATCACAGAACTCATTTGCTTTCTGGGATAACTGCACTCATTAGTACTTTAAATTACATTTACTGGCACCATCCAGGGAATTTGCCATTTTAATGACTTTGGAAGCACGTTTCATTTTTGTTTTTACTGTAAGCTTGACATTTGTCGCAAATGGATTCCTCATTTTATGCTCCAAAAGCACGGGGGTCAGCAATTTATGGAGATTTATTCTGACAAACAAATAAAAAGTAGATTTTTGTTTTTTGTTTTTCTTTCCTTGGGAGATTCGCAAAAATTCAGAAGCCAGTTTAGTTTGCAAAATGTTTAAGCGTTTCTTTTCTCCATCCCCTGAGAACATCTAAACATCCCCGGGCTCTGGAAAGAAAAGGCTGTTTGTGAGTAGTGCTCACAAAGAAATCTGAAAAAGCAGCTTTGCTCTTGCTGCAGCTGCTAATACACTGGCTCCCCATGCTCATTTTAGACTGCCCATGAGGTCTGATCAGTTTGCATATCGAAGCTATACAGACACAGCTTTTCCAGGCACACTGACTGCTGTCCAACTTGAAATGCCTATCAAAAACATGCAATGCACAATCTTGCAAACTAGTTTACAGGAGCTTTTCTTCAAACAAAAAACTTTGCAGGTTACAGGGTTAACACCGATCTAATGATTCCTAACAGACAACAAGACATCTCCAAAGACAGGATGATGTGGGCGATACACAGGGATCCATCACTACACCATGGACTATAGTACCACTACACTGGGAGTCCTATCATACAGGTGCTCTCGGATAACAACTTTGTCTGCATTGGCTTCAGCAAAGTTTACAAAATGGTACAATGGAAGCTTGAAAAAACTCCAATTCGTACAGTAACAGGCAGCATTCCATTTAAACCCCCAGCGCCCAGTTGAGTGGTTAACATTTTACAAGGCAGATCCTCATGTCCTGTCTTTTGTGTTCTGCTGTCTGCATACATTTATTGGTAACGATTGCTGTGCATTCATCCCGCGGGCTTATAAAAAACTGCGCCAGCGTGCAACATCTGCCAGTGCCATGCAACACAGGAACTTTAAAGCCCATTTACAAGGTAATGTCTCTTACAATGGGGCTCTTATGATATATGCCAAGAGAAAATAATGTCATCTGTTTCAGACAGCGCAAAATGATTTTACGCTCTACAAGTGCACTTAACTGCAAGCCTAATTTCATTAAAAACAGGAAATCGAAAGAATAAAACAAAACAGGGCTAATCGTAATGAGGAAAAAAGGACTGTTTCTATGACAACCGCTGTAGCACGTTGTTATGGTCACAGCAAGAGGCCTAACAAGACACAGGCATTGACAGTATAACAGAGCAGCCTCATTGCGAAGCTCTGCATCGCAGAACCTGCCATGATTGATGAAAGAGAATTCATTCATGCCAGCGACTGAAGCGTATCAATGGAGAAAAGTGGCAGAAGTTTTTAGCCTTTTTTTTTTAGATCAAGCTGGGCTTTTCCCTCATGTAAATGAGTCACATCCAGCAGTACACGACACACACAATATGTGCTAAACAGGAAATTGTTTATTGCTTTTAATCATGAACGGTAATTCAAAGGCGCTGCAATTTGTATGAGCAAATGAAGGATGTTTTTTATCAATGCCTCTTTAAATGTCTCTGTTTGTGATACATAAACACATAGACAATCAACATATAATACATTTTAGATGGCACACACGAACATAAGGACACTAAGAATGGAGTTATTTAGACATCTATATACAGTAATCCGTTGTGTATCCTCCCGTCAAATATCTGCCCTAACCGTTTATCCGCCATGATGAAGCTTTTCAGCAACATTTGTTTAGTATTGAACAGAGAAGATTAGTTCAGAGATTGTAGAATATATTGCAGTGCACTGTGTTGTATGTGCTCTGTATGCTACCATTGCTGGTAGTGTCACGTGAGCTGTTCGGTGTGTTGATATGTAAATAAATCCTGTTCCCCTGCGGGGCGTATCAACTTCAACCTCCGTCTCGATCTCCTGCCTGTCACTCAGCAGCGAATGCACGCACCCACACGGCAGATGGCTACCCTGTCACAAGCATTAATACCGTGTGTCTTTCTTAACAAGGGATTTAGGGGAGCTCCCTAATAAAAGATAAATCTCAAAACAATGTGTGAATATAGTAATTGTTACAGCTGTGTATAACGGTATTTAAAACAGGATTCATTCATCCGACTTTTTAGATATCCGCCCTTGCTCTGATAGGCAACAGATTACTGTATATACAGCATTATGTGACATGACAAATTAAACTCTTTAGTCATGATAGCTGCTGTTGAGAATGAAAAATGCCTGTACTGGTTTATTAATGAAGACAAACAACGATGACATGCCTACAGTATACCTTCATTCACAAAGCATGATGCATTACCTAATACACAGCTGCTTCTACAATACTAGCAGAACTTCATTTTAATCAACAAATCATATGTCATCATAGCCAACTATACAGGACCCCTGGGAATTATGAATGCAATATTAATTGTGTTTAATTCCCAGAAATGCAGTATCCATCTTTTACAGCGGGCAAAAAAAAAAAGAAAACGCTTACATTTAATTAAATCCCATTAAAAAAAAGCAGCAGCATTATCAAGCCAAAGAAATGCCTTTGAGCTATACATCAATAAAACAAAAAGTTAACCAAGTCCTACCGTGTATCTAGTTAAATCACCTAATGTATCTACTGAAAACCCAGATTTGCATAAATCTAATTTTAACTGCATAATCTGCTGCTTCTTCCAGCCTCCACAATATAGTCATACGGTAGTAAATGTTGGAAATAACAAATTATATCAGGAACTAATTTCATTTGATTTTAAATGCAGTGTGGTCCTCAAGGATAATATTACTCCTCCCACTGTAAACTGGGGATGCTAATCGCAATCTCTCTGTGCGGATCAATAAAACATTGGCATGTTGTGTTCTACCCACTGAAAACAACAGGGCTGATGGATGGATCCCCATTGGCTCATCCAGTATAGGTACCTGGACTACTGCGTGCTGTGCAGGGCGAGTCATGCAATCAGGAGCTTTCTGATTCGAATCCTGGTAGTGTCGAGTTGCCTGTTTCAGCTGCATTGACCTTTGCGCTCCTGCTGGGCTTTGAGTAATGTTCCAGCATGTATTTATAGAAATTGTCTGTCCTTTTATCGATGGGCAAAGAAGTGTTTATCAAGGCTTTTTGAGTGGGTAAGAAGCCAGGCTTTCAGAAAGGTTGTGAAACCTGAAACAAAATGTGTGGTGACCTTTTAAAGCAGAAGAGAACGAGAGAGGAAATGATCAGCACTAGCACGTTTACCACACAATGCTGAAATTGAGCTTATTTTCAAGACCAATAATGACCAAAACATTAAATAGAATTAAATATTTTATTAGTAGGATTATTTTACAGATGCAAAAGAAATAAAATGTTGTTCATTCCATTTAAAAGCTAATAAGAGACCAATAAAAGGAATGTGTTATGAATGCAGGGACAGGGTTGATGTTTGGGGTGGGGTAAGCATGTGCTTGGAGAGACAAAGGAGCCCGTTTCAGTCCTGGCTTATGGACTGTGCCCTCTGTCGGAACAGTCCAGGGGTAAAAGGAAACATCTCTTCTATAACCACCTAACGTTCTGTTGCCCCTTCATGCAAAGATTGAGCTGTTGGCAGATGTACTCTGTCTGCATCTTTTTTTTTGTGTTTTAAAAGACCTCTGACAAGAGCTGCAATGCTGATGTTCTGTTTGATATCACCAAGGTAATCAAACGTTAACAATCTTTACTGAATATATCAAGGACAAGGCTGTGTAGGGAAGGGGTGCGTGAGCAATCTACAAGGAGGGTTCATTTTGCTAAAGCAGCAAAGACTTGAGAATTTCCAGGGAAACCTCTTATTGGTTTTGTGGAAGAACACCAGACATGTGGTTTGAGAGCCCACAGTATTAGGGATCACAACCCGGCCACTAGCTAGTCCCACCTGGTAACCTTACAGAAAAGAAAGGAACCCATGTATTCTGTATTTTCTATTCTCATTTGAAAAACAATGACACTTTTGTTCAAGGCTCCTGCTTTGAAATCTATTTTGCTAATGTCATTTGTAATGAAAAAGACATTTTGTAATAGACTAGAGACCTTTTTTTATTCACAAAAAGGTTAAGCAGACGACTCCTTCTCCAACAGTCAAATCATTTTGGATTTATTTACACTCTTGCCGAAGGAAACATTAACCAAATTACACCTTTCCAGATGGATGTCAGATTCTGCTCCTTCAGGCGATGCTCTGTTGAGAGATGCACTCAATTTCACGCTACGCTGGCTGTGTAAAAGTGTGATGTTCTTTTTGATGAGAGGAACAACCTTTTTTATTTATTTTTTGCAAATAACCCGTACAGCAATGAAAATGGTTTTAGGCCCCCCCTTCCCCATTGCCGTGATTTATTAACCTCCTTATTCGCATATATAATAAATACAATAAAAGACGACAGGGAGGTTTAGAGGGTCATTTCTAATGATAGTTGAGGCTCTAACTGTATTAATCCAGTTCAGGTTTTCCCACAAAGCTGATTTATTGACCCATTAAAGCATCGCCACAGACAACAAAAATACAGTCAAAAAAAGTTTGGGAAAAAAAATCTGATTTACACTATTTAGGATACCGTTTAGATCATTTAAATAGACCCCCAGCCTTACAGAGAAACATTTCTATTGGTGTCATGTTAAAATGTCTTTACAGTGAGAATGAAAATGTAGACGTTACTATAGCATCAGGGCGCAAGCACACGGCCAGGCACTTAACCCTTTGAGTTTTCAGTTTGCAAGAATCCTTAACCATTATTCTGGGTTCATAGGTTTTCAAACAGTTTCCATTACATCAAAAGCCAGAGGAGCCAGTTCTGCTGCGTTGCATTATGCTGGCGGAAAACAGGATTAATATTGGCAGACTGGGAATGAAATGAAGGGGAATCCACACAAGTCATTCCCTTGAGAGGCAATTTTATTCACTGTAGAGAATTACATGCTTAGCAGAGAGCCAGACTGCTGTGACACCTCGATCATATCAAACAGTTCTGTTTTCTTTTGGTTTTTCAATTACGAACGTCAAATGATAGGACTGGAGAGCAAGTCTGTTTCGGCAGCAGACAGTGCAATTTGATAAATATTGATTTGTTTTTATGAACTTTACGTAGCAACTGGAGAACAATGATGCATTCTTATAAAAGAAGTGTACTATATTATACTGCCTGCTTATTTTGTTTTTCGCTGCAGTAGACAAACAAATGGGAATACTGGCTATATCCTAAGATTATGCAAACCAATAAATGAATACTGGGTATCTACCTTTTTTATCCACAGAACCTACATCTCATTGCTTCTCAAATCATCAGAACAGCAAGAACTGTTGTCATTACCTCTGGAACTGGGATGAATTGAGTTCTGGCAGTCTCAGCCAATCGTTGAAGGAACATGGTTCGAGATACAGCAATGAATTGATTATTGACCGCCATGTCATTCGACTACAATGAGGTCTGCTCAATGCACGAATTATTGCTATTATTACCTGTACGATTTTAGATTGGGGAAAGTGGTGGTTCATTGCACCTCTGTCATTGGTATTATCCCCCCCCCCCCACACACATGCATGAGGTCCGATTGCTTTTCCATTTGCTTGCTCTGTGCCACTTCACCCTGTCCCACCACACTTGCAGTTCGACATGCTCCAGTGCCTGATAAGCGCTCCATGAAAAGTGCAAAGATGTATCGTTATTATTGTCATTACATTGCAATACGAAAAAGCCTCAATCCAGGGCACTGGCCTTTCCAATCATTAGATTGACGCTTCTCGCTGCGTGACTCTGTCAGGGTATTCTTGGGATTAAACAATGCCTCCCCTTGTTTACTCATACAGCGGAGAGACAGATAAAAATCATCATGTCAGGTCTCCTCGGGATGCTGGTTTAATTAAAACACGCCTGTTCCGCTAATCCGCTCACTTTAATAGAGACAGCAGAAGAGATCGCTTGCCGTATCACTGTGTTCCAATCCTGTCAGAAATCACTGCAAACACGGAATACTCCTCTTCTGTAAGACTTGTGAATAGCAATGCTCTCCACCTGGCATTGTGGTTCACAGAAATGCGCTGGGACACCAGACGCTGGCCTGCCTGGAGTAGCAGTGGAGAGCATCCTGCTCAATAAATAAATCTATATAAATAAATCTCTTCTTTTCATATCGAAAATCTAGCACATTATCAGAATGGATGGAACTTTACGAAACTAGCATGAAACCACTCGACAGACCTGCCCACTCCTGCGACCAAGTTACTCCTGGCTTGTAATATAACGTTACAGTGGCTTTATTCCTTTTGTGAAATGTGCCTGTGACTCTGCACTGGCTTCAAAATGATGTCCTAATGTAATAACCATACACGGTGCACAAAGCAGCCAGTTATGTGTTGCACGTTGTAATAAAGTTGAATCCTAGGGGAAGCAATCAACGTTAAGATAGGCAATCCATCTTTAGGAAAGCCAAGCCTGGATCAAAGGTCTCCTTCACAGCCCAGCCGAGCACTGATTGATATTTACCTGGCAAGGTGCACATGTCGCTGCTCTGCACTGCATACATGTTTGGGTTATGTTCGCCTTGGCCAATCCATCCCCCTTCCACTCAAATTAAAAATGTGACGGGGGACACACGCGTTTATTGCACGTCATCCTTCAAAGCGCATTTCCAGACAAGGGATTTATTTATTTGATTTGTTATTTAAGGGCAGTATTAATTCAGCCATGAAATTGCGGTGACACTGCTTGGCAAATTCAACACTGGGTGCTGTCAGCATCCATCTCATCATTTTCAGAAGAACATTCCACTCGGCGTACGACAGATTCTACAGCACGCCCTTTTTTTCTTCTTCTAATAACTGCATTACAAAAACATTTTTTTAAAAAAATCACAATACCAAAATTATAATATGAATAAATGCATTTAAAAAATAACGAATAGTATGAAATACTACGACTAACAATAATAATTCGAGCAAACGCCTCAACCTGCCACATACTGCGACTCTAATAGAACAGCACCCTTAATTTAGATCATCCTACCCTGATCACAATTCAAAAGTATGGGAGTATGTGGAACTGCACACGCTCGCTGACAATGATAACCTCCCAGTGCATCAACAAATCCTGCTGTTAATGTATGTACTCATAATGCAGAAGAACACCTCTCTCTCTCTCTTATATACACATTATATAAAGAGCACCAGATGCACAGTGTGCACGTTTTGCTGCAGTGAGCAATCAACACATTTACTGTCACAGACAAGCACAAAACACAAGATAAAAAAAGATCTTTGACTGCTGCAACAAAAGACAGCCTATTGAAACTGTATAACCCACACAGACAAATAAATAGATTCCACGCAACTGTAGAAAAACAAAAACTGCAGAATTACCTTCAAATAAATCAGAGGGGGGAATCAACTGAGCAAAACATTTTCTCTGTAGTCAGTTCTTCAGTTGCTATGGCGATTTTTAATTTCCCATTATCCTCTAAAGCAAGCTGACAATTTCAGTAGGATATCATGACCTGAACCCTACAATTGTGTCCTCAAACAGTTATTTCCCATTATAGTTGTGTTGATTTAAATGTCATTAATTACAAAACAGTGGAATGGGGATTTTTAAATAGAAACCAGCCGTGTGGCATTACAGGCGTGAATTAAACCTCTTCAAAAGCCTCGGTGTAACAGGAGCAAAGGAAGGACGTGGGCAGCTCTTTTTCTCCTGCCAGACACAAACCCAAGTGTAGCAATACTCAACACAGAATCCAATTCACTGACATGAACATGCTTTTGCAAAACTGAGAATTAAAAAGAATTGGATGAGCTTAAACCATTTAGACACATATAGATGTGCAGGTGCCCTCAGCCTAACCCTACTCCTAACCTGAACCCAGACCCTAATCCTAGTAGATTTCTAATATGCTATAGGACAGGACCCCAACTCAGCAACTATATATCTGCATTTATTTAGAAACTAGTAGGACTGAACTCTAGAGCTTTCAATGGTCCGTTATGGATTATGTTTGTATTTTATAATTGGGTAAGACGTGTAGGTGAGCCCACGCCTCGTACCTGGTCTGTTACACAGGAGTCCCCCGGGGGAGGTGGGCAGGCGTCTTCGCTTCCTCCTGGTCGAGCCCTCTGGGAAGGGGAGCAGAGGGAGGGTCCGGGACTTCCCCAACACCGACACTTTTCTTTCCACAGGCCTACAAAAAAAAAAAAAAAAGTCACGTAAGTACATTGCAATAACATGGTAATTACACATGCACCTTTCTTTTACTGCTGTGTAATTACATGGCAGTAGCCTTGGGAACATTCTGTCAACTGATGTAATTACATGCCAGCAACATTGCCTTTAACGTAATTACACACGAGCAGTTACCATGCAAACCACAAACTGTAGGTATTACCGTGCCATTACACGCTTATGTATGCTCCGTAATATAAAGTCCTATGTAACTATGCATAATAACATTGCAATTAGGTGGAAGCTCACAAGTATTTACGAATTCTTCTAGACAGTACACAGTGCATCAAGATTTGTACATCATGCATGAGCGGGGATCGGGGGAATAATATTTTTTATTTGAAATACATCCACCTTATTCAGCATACTTTATTAATAATATATACAATGTCTATCCACAGAGAGCAAAGAGCAACATGAACTGCATAATTCAGCAGTAAAATATCTCATGTACAACATGATTCCAAAAAGTCGTCTTGGTTTTCTCATTAAAATCCCATCTGGTAGGTTTAAAAACAGGGGTTTAGCAGTGTCTGTGCAAAAACAATACATTCTCAGATGATGTAAAAATGAAATTAAAAATGACTGGTCCAAACTGCAGGGAACTGAATTAAGCACTTTCACTCTGCTGTAAGTTGATATTACTATTATTTATTATTTTTTGCAATAATTTTGTAGATGTTTGTTTTAACTGTTCGGTGCTTTTGATTTTAGTTATGCTGACTACTTTATATTGTGCAATATTTGAAAAGCCACTGTACGTTAAAAAAAATGTTTAAAGACAAAAATGTTTTCTTTGTTCTTTATCATCACAATATATTTTGTCTGTATTGCAATTTCGAAGTCTGTTGCAATTTATTTTTAATGTGACATAATTTATATACACAATAATATAAAATAATAATTGGATACATAAAACACAGTATGGAGAAAAATCCTTCTCCGTGCATTAGCCGTATAGCTGCAATGGAAAAGCAGGTTTGGAAAACAGCAATTGAAATAAACTCACCTGAAATTAAACCACTTAATACAAAGCATTATCCTCCCAGATTACTAGTCACACAGAGTTTGCAGCAGTTGGAGCTGCAGGTGCACTTTAAAGCATGCGTCATGTGCCGTTTACAATCCTCACAAACAGCCCGCACTGTGCAGCTCTCACTATATCAATGTACCTGATCTCTGTCACAGTGTAACTCCGGCTTTTCCAGGACCCCTTCCGGTAGGATCCCCGCTTTCTTTTCTGCCGTCGGAGAAAGAATTCCACAAGTTTCTCTAAACTGAACATCATTTTCTTCAGGAGACACCGCACGAGCCAACATGCAAGAGCTCCAGTTTATTTATGCATCTCTTGCATGCTAAGGACTTGTAAAAGGCAGTTGTTCTTTTAAACAGTGGTGTAATCAACCTGAAATGGCAGAAGGCTAAGGTGTTTGTGGTAGTTTAGTCAGAACGTGTTGTTTGAGAATGATTCAGTGGTCAGTGCTCTCTAAATAATCCCTGACTTTAGTAATTGTAACTTTAAAAATGCCAAATCTGTAACACAATCACAGGTAAGGCAGGGTATTTCTTTACATGATACAATAACTTTTCTTTTTAGAGTCCTGACCAGTCATGAATATTTAGTTCCCCATCAAGAGTCTTTATTGTGTTCTGTAGCAAACACGGCGCACAAAATAGCCTGACATTTCACTGCAAGACAGACCACATGAAATCAAAGCGAGCAAACATCCAATTATCACAACGCGGGGGAAAAGTAAATTGGCCTTTTCTTATCTAACACTTTGAAATGGAAGAAAAAGACTTGCAAGCAGGCATGTGAGTATTGTTTGTACTCTGTGTGTGTCCTTTTCTCTTCTAGCTCAGTCTTACAATTAAACAGTATGCTTCCTTTTAAAAACATGCCCTTACACCCTATAGAGTTAAAACAGAGGTTTCTAATTTTAATCAAACAGCTTTTGCATACACAGTACTGTAGCTGCTGTATTTACTGGTTATAGGCCTCAACAGATCAAGAATTTTAGGAAAACTGTTGGTTCAAAATATGCAGAGGAGATGCAGTATATCTAGATAAAAAGCTTCCATGGATATATACTGTGTCGAGTCAGCTTTTAAACTGTATCCCACACTATAAACACTGCTCAGATGATTAATATATGCTATGTGAATTCCGACGCCCTTTGTAACAGAGAGTGTTTGTTGTTGTCATATCCCTGAAGCGCACTAACATTTATACAAGTAATCATGAAAAAAAAATTCCACACAGAACCTTTATTTTGTTACCACTAGCAGACAGTGCGGCACCCTGGGTCATATGATACCCAGTGAAGAAACCCACCAGTCCAGGAGCCCGAAGTATATCACTTTCTCAAGCTAATTAGACCTGCATATTACCAATCTAAATAACCCATTTCAAATGCAAACCGAGGCCAAGAAATAGATTTTTCTTTTATTGTAAAAAAAAAATTATAATCTGGCAAGGAATTAAAAGAAACGCTGCAGGAATGTGGAACTGCATTGGGAATTTGAAAACTATGCACAGTAAAAGTAAGAATGGTTTTAAATGATGGGCCAGCTCTGCAGAGTGTGCTCGGTGGAGTCTGAGAGTCAGGGTGTTGTGGATGCAGCGAGCCGAGGCATGTCTGCTTGGCTTAGTTTTACCTTACATTTCTGATTGAGTGTTTCAAAGTGACATGGATGAATATGAATACCTTGTAACTAAAACAATTTTCCCAATACATTCCTGTATTGCATTTTTGACATAACAGAAATACAGTATTTTGCATTCAATCTCTAAATTACATTTCTCAGTGCAAGTAGTATTCAGCTCACTACCGCATGTGTAACATTATACGCACATTGGAATAAGAGACAAACACATATTTCTTAATCTGGTTTGTTAACTAGCCCTCTTTCTTTTAAATCCCATGTAGAGATTCCTATAGTGGGTTTTATTGCACTTCTTTTCGTATTACAGCCCTTTGGTTTGTGTGTTTCTTTTTTATTAAGTCCGGTCGTGTTAAGCTTTGTAAACCTGATTTTATTTTTAAAAAAGCTGACGCCGATGGCCCATGTGTAGGTATGGGGGGAGGAATCAAACTCGTCTCACAATTAACAGAATTTGATTTGATTTGATTTATTTTTTTAAATAGGAGCTACAGAAAGCTATTTTAAGACTTTGGTTTTGTTTTTAAAGGCATAGGTTAAATGCGTCTGTGAACCCTTAAAACACTGTTTTGAAACCGTACGGATACATTTACAGGCAGCTTGTCTGAATGAGCCCCGACATCTATCTGCAAACCCAGGACAATCATTCCGTTGTTATCCCTGCATAAATAAAACCACCTCCACAGCACACCAAGACATGCCAGGGAAATGCAGAGTGCTGCATTTATAGCTCCCAGGAGGAGCGGGGAAGTCAAACAACACAGTGAAATCAAATCATTAGCCCACGAGATGGGCTTTTCTGAAACACTAGAAAGAAACGTATCGGAGCTTCCTTTTGTTCTGAGGTAGAAACCGACACCTGGTTAAGAAAACCTGAGGCAGCCCCCACTTAAACTGTGTTTCATGCAATTAGGCAACGGTCATTGCTGAATGTCAGTCACCATACCACCATTTAATGGACAATGGACTTTCTGCACTTAGTTTTCTGTCTTTCTAAACAAAAGTATTTTTTTTCTATGATGTAATGATGGTAGGAAGCCTGTGGATCATATACCTTAAAGACAAGTGAAGCAGGAATCGCTGAAGAGACAATATAAAGCAAAAAGCTTATTTAACAGGGCATACCATCCCCAGCAAACCAGAGGACAAACTCTCCTGGCTTAGCTGAACTGCTTGAAAAGCTGTCACTTAAATGAAACTTTTCAGACTCCCACAGCAGAATCAGGGGCAGGGAAACACAAACAGCTCAGGTGGGCCTGAGTGAGCGCTCATTGAAACATTGAATGGCTCCAACTGCAACGCAACAGGAGTCTTATTTCCACCTCTGATATGGCACTGGTTTTTGCACCAACTACCCTTTGATAGCCAAATAAAATTATACCACCAAAAAGTCTCCTATTGGAACAGCGGCATGCATGATGAAGGGAGCTGCACGTTCATCTGAAAGGATGGAAGCTGGTGGTATTTACCGTAGCGATAGCTCAATTTGACATCAATAAATGAGCAAACACAGCATATACATAGACACTGTTAAGATACTTTAACATTTGTGAGAATAGAGAGACAGAAGGAGAGAGGGGAGGGAGAGAGAGAGAGAGAGAGAGAGAGAGAGAGAGAGAGAGAGAGAGAGAGAGAGAGAGAGAGAGAGCTTCTTCACTGGCGGAGGTTATTCTCTCTGGTCTGCAGGAATTCCATACACAAATATTTGAATTGTCTTTCTTTGCACACTTGTCTTTTTCAGTTTTACGAAACCTCACATTCTGTAGCTGCGTCTCCACTGAGACAGAGCAAACCACATACCTTTATCCTGCTAGGCAACACCGACGAGAGGGAAGTGTTGACAGCTGTGCTAATCGGTTAAGCACATCTCTGTGGTATTTTAGTGCCGTGGATACCGGTAACTGTTCCAAAAAAAATAAAATGTGGATTTAGACCATGCATTTGGTTTTTAATAGTGAAAAAAAATGGTTCTCTTCTGGCTGCTCAAGAAATCTTACAAGAAAAATAAAGGTTGCGGTCAACATAAATTTTTCCTTTCTGAACGTCTGTCTTTTGCAAAATGTATAAACTTATTGCAGCCAGAAGAATAGGCTGATAATAAACACTTTGATAATGCATGTATGTATGTGTGGCAAACTAACTAGCACAAACTGTTGTCATCAATGGAGCAAACAGGCTAGTCCAGGCCAGTGCCTATCATTCTTGCCAATGCATCAATAAAACCACTCATACAAATCAAAAAGAAACGTGAAAGTTACCTTACAGCATTTCAGTAAATCCAACTCAAGATGCTCACCGCTGCAGCCTTCAGAGTCAAAAAATATCCCCGGGAGTCTTTTCATGCTAAAATAGTGATTTACAAACTAAGTTAATTGTTGTGAGAACTTAGCTATAGTTTGAGTCACAGATTACGTCTTGCCTACTGAGACCCCAGAAACCAAAAAAAGCAAAAAGGCCTGCTTGTGGCCTTCCTGTCGGTCCTCAAGACTCCTCAGCGGATCTGTAACTCTACATCATACTGTACGTAAAGGAAACTACATTTTAAAGAATGCTGTTTATTTTGCCCAAAAAAACTTTTTTTGTGCTTCTTTAGGAACTTTCCTTCCTGAAAAAAAAGGGGGGCTGGGGTCAGTCCTTTTTTTTCTCTTTCTTTATAGCTCCCTTGGCCTTTCTCTTGATGGCGCTTCAAACTATTCTTAGCAAGCCATTTTTCATTTAAAAAACAGATTCTGCCGCAGTGATGGTTTCATACAATGGGTTTCGTTTCAGGACCATTAAGTACTATTGTCCTCATTTGAGGACAGATTACTTTGTCATTTTTTTTAATGACATCTACCCATTATTTTGTTATAATAACTTACTCTAATTGTGTTAACCGCAAAAGTTAAGTCTTAGTGTAATGTATCAAATTACATAAATACAGCGTGTGTTCAGATTTTTTTCAAAGAAATGCATTTGGTACTTAATGGGATAAGAAACCCCCAAAGCTGTGGGTTCAATGGGTGGGGTTCTGGGATGGGGAGATGGTGCAGGTAGCGGTCGAGGGCAATGTTAATATTATTATATTATAAACCCCAAAATAGGAGTAGATTACAATGCAACAAATTCAATTTTACATGGAAAGAGATTATACGCCTAGCTTTCTACGACTAGGGTTAGTACTGCGAATCCTAGCGTCTGAGAAAAATCTGTTAACTGAATGAATTAATCTATCAATGTTATTTTTAGACCGCATCGGCGAAACTCACATCCAGATACACAGTACCGATGGCAAATATCAGTAAATGAGAAAGGCTTCAGTATAAACTTTTCATGATGTTTGAGAACAAAGCCTGGGAACATGAACTGCAAAGGAAGCTGCACTTCGGGTATTTGTACAAGCCAGCTGGTCGTATTATTCTGATGAGGCTCTAACAGGTTTATTGATTAGTCGTAGCTCACCTCATGGTGGTGTGAGCATACCAGTGTCAAGGAATCCTCACCTGCTTGCCGTATCGGTTTCTGTATAAAGAGTTTCTTAACATTGGTTTTGTTTTTGATACCTGTATAAAAATGAAGTGCAGGAATGAAGGAACGAAGGGATGGCCTCTTAAATCATCAAGGCTATTCGTGTCTGTGGTATTACTTTAAACCAGAAACACCGTGTGTCTGAGTTCTACATGGCCAATTTGTTGGGTCTGTCACCACCTGTGTCTATCACTTTACATCGTACTCCGCTCCTATTTCATAAACAATATTTCTCTGTCAATCACACAGTTCAGCATGTTTACACCACCATGACAAGCTGGGAATAAGGATGTATTTGGGGGTTCAAATCTGAAGCGGTGTCTTTTGCGATCCCCCGCTATTACGCAGCGCACACTCACCATTACAACGTTACTGCAAATGAATACCTGCAGCCACGCTTTCTCATTTTAAACAGACATCTTAAATCAGAAAGGTAGTATAAAGCATTTTTTTAAAAAAAACCATAGCAAACCATGGTAAGCCAGGAATAGCAGTTTTTTACATAGCAGTTTGATCCATTTCTGGTTTTACTAGGAGTTTAATAAGACACACCTGAGCTTGATACCTATACACTGTGGCTAATCAAGTCCGTATAAAAACCTGGAATGGGTGAAACTGCTATGCAACAGGAGTCTGATTTCCATCCTTGTAAACTGTGACAAATAGTATAACAATGGGAAAGTGTGGTAAAACTGTAAAATGACTGTACAAACTTTTCTAACGGTAGGTGAAGCACAAACAGCGACACCCGTCCCCTTCCCACAGTGGTTTGATTTGGACCTGAGCTGAACACATGCTGGCTCTTTAGTTTCCACTGCCCAGCACTGCCAGGCTCAGAGCCCACAATTAAATTACTTGTTTCTACCTGCAGTAATAGTCAGACCTATTCTACAGTGGAAACCTGTCCTCAATGTTATTTTTAGGCAAGATAGGTATTTGATCCTGCTCCTAGTAATTTTTCCATTAACTATATAGTATTACCTGGTGTTTCTAATTGGGGAGGAGTGTGTGATTTTATCCCAGGCAGTGTGCTTATTTTGAGTACTTAATTTGTAATTTGTAAATTTGAATCAGGGTGGGTTAACTTGATTAGAGCAGTTTGCATTTGAATTGGTCTCCACACAGCTCCTGCAGTTGTGTGATCCCATCAAAGTGTGTGAAACTATTGTCTCCAGAGCAGTTAGCAGCTAGTTCCCTTGCTAAGTGAAGGGAGTTATTTAAGAGTGGGCATCTGGTAATTAGTTCAGTCTTCAGGGAACCAGGGAGAGAGGCAGATAGATAAGTTCCTGCTTTTTGTAATTGTAACCACTACATTTGGTGACATTGTAAGGTGGTGTTTGAATTGGCTGAGTTTGTGTGTGATTAGTACCAGGTGAGTGGCTAAATTGATTAGCAGTTGATTTTGCTATTTGATTGGTTTCCACACAGTTGAGTTGGTTCTTTTGCCAAGCAGGGGTAACAACATTTATTCAAACAGCTTATTTTAGCGCCAGCACGAAGCGCCAGCCAACAGAAGAGCCTCAACAAAAGAGCCGGGAGTCTAGCTGTGGGAGTCCAGCGAGGGGAGGCCTGCGCTGAGACGCTGTTCCAATAGATCCAAACCTCCCAGCGCTCTGGAAGAAGCCATCTACTAGTCAGGTCTGTATCCTCCACCCCACTGCTCCTACTGTGCCTTTTGTCTTGCTTGTCCTGCTATGACTGTCTCTCACATCCCTGTTCTGTCCTCCCGTCCTCGTCCTCTGCCCTCCCTCCGCTACTGCTCCTCCAACCCCTCTAACCTCATTTCTCTGCCTCTCCCCCCCTCCCGCACACTCTCTGGTGCACTCTGGAACTGTCA
Organism: Acipenser ruthenus; assembly: GCF_902713425.1. NCBI lineage: Eukaryota > Metazoa > Chordata > Actinopteri > Acipenseriformes > Acipenseridae > Acipenser > Acipenser ruthenus. The sequence goes on from NC_081207.1 coordinate 1,879,478, forward strand.
CTCTTCTGCTAACAAAGCTGATTTCATCTCTGCCTTTGCCTCCCACCTCTCGCTCGATTTCCTTGCTCTCACTGAAACCTGGCTGTCCCCTGATAACACTGTTACTCCTGCTGCCCTGTCCTCTCTCTACGTCCTGTCCCATACCCCGCGTCTCACCGGACGGGGAGGTGGGACGGGTCTTCTCCTCTCTCCCTCCTTACTCTTTTCTGTCCCCTCTGATCTCACCTCCCTCTCTGTCACTACCTTTGAATTTCATGCAGTCCAACTAACCTCTCCCTGTCAACTCCTGCTCATTGTTTTGTACCGCCCCCCTGGGCCTCTCACTCACTTTCTGGATGAACTCGACTATCTACTCTCCTCCCTCCCCTCTCTGTCTACCCCGACTGTCCTGTTGGGTGACTTCAACATCCATCTCTCCAACCCCAGCCACTCTGCTGGATTCCTCCCTCTCCTTCACTCCTTCGACTTCTGTCTCTCTCCGTCCCCTCCTACCCACAAAGCTGGCCGTCAACTGGACCTCACCTTCTCCAGGGCCTGCTGCCCCTCCAACCTCTCTGTCACCCCCCTGGACCTCTCTGATCACTATTTCATCTCTTTTTCTCTGTCTCTCCCCCCTCTCCCTGCTCCTCCTACCCCCACTGTCACCTCTCGCCGTAACCTCCGCTCTCTCTCCCCCTCTGTCCTTGCCTCCACTGCTCTCTCTCACCTCCCTCCTATCGACTCCTTTTCACAACTCTCCGTAGACTCTGCTACCTCCACCCTCTTCTCCTCACTCACCTCCTCCCTCGACTCCCTCTGTCCCCTCACCTCCCGACCCGCTCGCCCCTCCCCTCCCCATCCCTGGCTCTCCTCTGTGCTCCGCTCGGCAAGAATCACACTGCGATCTGCTGAAAAGAAATGGAAGAGAACCAAACTCCCTGCTGCCCTAGACCTTTACCGCACTCTTCTCTCCTCCTTCTCCTCTACTCTCTCCTCTGCTAAATGTGCTTATTTCCAATCTGTAATCCAAGCCTCCACTAACAACCCACGTAAACTATTCTCTACCTTCTCCTCCCTCCTAAACCCTCCCCCCCCCTCCTCCTCCCTCCTCTATCTCCCCTGACGACTTTGCCTCCTTCTTCTCTTCTAAAATCTCAGATATCCGCAAACTCTTTAACACCTCTCCCTCCCCCGCACCCCCTCCTGCTCCAACCCCTACACCCACTACATCCCCTACTAACTCGCCCTCCCTCTCCACCTTCTTGCCCCTCTCAGACTCTGACCTCTCCTCCCTGCTCCAGGGTCACAAACCCACCACGTGTGCCTTGGACCCCCTCCCCACTCACCTCTTTCAAGCTGCTGCTCCTGCTCTACTCCCCTTCATCTCCTCCCTCCTCAACACCTCTCTACTTTCTGGCATCTTCCCCTCTGCCTTCAAAAAAGCCTCTATCACTCCCCTCCTCAAAAAACCTACCCTCGACCCCACCTCCCTCCAGAGCTACCGTCCTGTCTCCCTCCTACCCTTCCTCTCCAAAACCCTCGAGCGGACTGTACACCGCCAGCTCTCTGCTTTCCTGTCCAACCACTCTCTGCTTGACCCTCTCCAATCTGGCTTCCGCTCTGCTCACTCCACTGAAACCGCCCTTCTCTCTGTCACCAACTCACTTAAGTGTGCCCGAGCTGCCTCTCTCTCCTCTGTCCTAATTCTCCTCGACCTCTCTGCTGCCTTTGACACTGTTGATCACTCTATTCTACTATCATCTCTTGCTGACCTGGGGATCTCTGGCACTGCTCTGGCCTGGTTCTCCTCCTACCTCTCCAACCGCACTTACCAGGTAACCTGGCGTGGAGCAACCTCCACACCTCACCCTCTCTTGACTGGAGTCCCCCAAGGGTCAGTCTTGGGTCCTCTCCTGTTCTCTCTCTACACCCGCTCCCTGGGCCCCCTCATCGCATCCTATGGTTTCTCATACCATTTCTATGCTGATGATGCTCAGATTTTCCTCTCCTTCCCCACCTCTGACTCCACCATCTCCTCCCGTATCTCTACCTGTCTGTCTGCTATTTCCTCCTGGATGCACTCGCATCACCTCAAACTCAACCTCTCTAAATCTGACCTCCTTTTCTTTCCCTCCTCCTCCCCCTCCTCTGATCTCTCTATCTCTGTTCCTCTGGAATCTACCACACTCTCTCCCTCTTCCTCAGCTAAAAACCTTGGAGTCACCCTGGACCCCTGCCTCTCTTATTCCCAGCACATCTCCACTCTGGCACGCACTTGCAGATTCTTCCTGAGCAACATCCGAAGAATCCGACCCTTCCTCACCAACTATGCTACCCAGCTCCTGGTCCAGGCCCTGGTACTCTCCCGCCTAGACTACTGCAACTCCCTCCTGGCTGGCCTCCCTGCGTCTGCCACCCGTCCGCTCCAGCTCATCCAGAACTCTGCTGCTCGCCTGGTGTTCTCTCTACCTCGCTTCGCCCACGCTACTCCACTACTCCGCTCGCTCCACTGGCTCCCGATCACCGCTCGCATCCAGTTCAAGACTCTTGTACTAGCCTACAGATGCCTTGATCAGACTGCACCCAGCTACCTCCAGACCCTCATCTCTCCCTACACCCCCACTCGACCTCTCCGCTCCACCTGCACTAGAAGACTGGCTCTACCTCCGCTACGCTCCCCTGCCTCCCGAGCCCGCTCCTTCTCCACCCTTGCTCCGCAGTGGTGGAACGACCTTCCTACAGATGTCAGGACTGCCCAGTCCCTGACCACATTCCGGCGCCTCCTTAAGACTCACCTCTTCAAACAGCACCTGTAGAACTCCTCTGTTGTATCCTGGGACACTATCACCCTTCATTTAAATATGCTTTATTTTGCTCTTATCTGCCCCCTATTTTACTGCATTTAATCCTGTACCTCAGAATATTGTAAATCTCCCAAGTGTTTAATCTGTAGTATTTTGTACTTAATCATATCCTGATGTAACTATCACTACTTAATCATATCCTGATGTAACTTTCACTATTATCTGCTGTATTATTGAATTGTGGTTTGTCACACTTGAGAATTATTGTATTTCTTGTTCTTATTGTATGACTTATATTGTAACACTTGAATGTATTTGTATTTGCTTGCGATTGTAAGTCGCCCTGGATAAGGGCGTCTGCTAAGAAATAAATAATAATAATAATAATAATAAAGAAGGTAGATTGATCCTCGGCCCCAGTCCCATCTTGCCCGCTCACTGTGGGCAGCTGACTTGAGTCAACTGTTTTTAAACTACTTTGTTTAACTCAATTCTTTCCTACACTTCAGCTGTACTGTAGCAAAGTAGACTTGAAGGGATGCTGTTGAAAACAACGCACAGCAGACATTCAGTCTCACCCTGTGCCGAGATAATAAATGACGAGAGTTTCTATTAGGTTTTCTTTCACTAGCTTTCTACTTTACAACATTGCCATCTATTGGACAAAAAAAATAAAAAATGAAGAGCATAGTTTTATAGTTTGGCCAAAGCAAATAAATGCCGGCTGTTCTCAAACTACAGTACTTCTGTTTTGTTTCTGTGAAGTATGTCAACCTGACAGAAATAATATAAGTATTGTCCTATTGTAAGTGACTCTGCATATAATGCACAGTTCACAGCCTACCTCTGTAAAGCACTTTGTGATGGTGGTCCACTATGAAAGGCGCTATATAAAAAGATATTAGTATTATTATTGTATGACAGTACCTGTATGTAATGCAGTAGCTTACTTTGCCACTGATAAGTTTTAAAATCCATTCCCTTCAATAGCCTCTTCACTGCTGCACGTGTAACTTTTCATTTTGAACACTCTACAGACCAGCATTCCCCCCATGCTGGTCCGCCCCATAAACATTCCCCCAGGCTTTCTATAGAAGTCAGTTACAACTCCACTTTACACATCCTGAGTCATCCTGATTTACAGACACTGTGGGACAGGTGAATGCCACACAGTTCAATACATCCACTGAAAGCTAAACTAAGAGATGTTGTATTTATTTTGAAATCGTAGCTCACTGCATCTTTAAGAGTTAAAACCGTTTCTCAATAAAGCCCACATTAGCCGTCAGAAGGTTTACAGAATGCACCTCAAAGCTCTCCTTTCTGGCCAACGGCAGCCGCTTGCTAAATACATAATTAAACTTCTGTTGCCCAGATAAAGATTTATAACTAGTCTACTTCATGTCAAGCAAATTTGTGTTTTCAAGTCCACTTACTTTATTTTAGTTGACTGGTGCTGTTCCAGTCTGGCTTAGCAGGGGGTGATGGAGAATTCCTCCATTGTGCTTGTCTTCATAACCATCTCATTCATAGGAACAAGCTAGTCGGGGGGAAGGGGGGGGGGGGGGGGCGTGGCACTAAAAATACTCTACAAGCCTGCCTTGGGTATTTTTCTTTTCAGTTTAAGAGATTGCAATAACCCTGCTTGTTGCTAGCTACTAGCAGATGCAATACAACGTGTGTGTGTGTGTGTGTGTGTGATATATCGTGTGCGAAAATACATTTTAAATGTGTATTCATGAGATTTATCGACAACGAGCACAATGATGAAATTGCAAACCTGCATCATCTTCTAACCCTAAACAGGTCTGAATTTATCCAATTTTAGATGTTTTCTAACTTTAGAAAAACAACTTGGTGATTTTTGCTGATAAGTGTGTGTTTTTCTGATGAGCTGCATTACCTCTTAAGATTCACAAAGGAAAAGCGTGACCATTAAAATGGCCAGTGCATGGTTGCACAGTATGTTAAGATATTTAACTAAGATACTATCTCTTGGGTAACTGAAACAGGAATTTGGCAAGGCCAGAATTTGATTGACTTCTATTGGAAGTTACCCATGACACAAACCTCTGCCCTTCCTGGAAAGATGTTAATGGGAACTTTAATTGACACAGAGCAGACAGGACCACAACCTCTGCAAAAGGAACAACAAGCAGCACGGCATCTCCTGTACAAACATCATGCTGCAGCACTAGGAGAGCTCTGGTTGAGAGTGAGCAGAGAGCGCCCTCTGCTGGGCTACCACTCTGCAGCACCTGACTGTCAGTGGAAGCCTCCCATTCAAGTCCTAACCAAGCACACCCTTGCTTAGCTTCTGAGAGCTAACTGAAGCAAGCTCCATAGTGTGATGAGGAGATGCAAAAACCAAGCGATTAATCCGAGCCTCAATCAAACATTATATTACTAGGCCATGCATGTTTTCAATTGTGTCTCAGGAAGTGTCTGCACATTTGTTTTGCCTATTGCTTTTGAAAAATAAAGTTTATATTACTATGCATAATAGTATGCATATGTGTGCTTTCAGTTATATTTGAAGGTATTCGTGAGGAGTCTATATTTAAAACATTTTTAAAACAATAAAATGTTTTCAATTATAATTAGTTTATTTTAGCAGACGCCTTTATCCAAGGCAACTTACAGAGACTAGGGTGTGTGAAATATGCATCAGCTGCAGTCACTTACAACAACGTCTCACCCGAAAGACAGACCACAAGGAGGTTAAGGTTCACACAGTGAGTCAGTGAGTGAGCAGGGATTTGAACCGGGGACCTCCTGGTTACAAGTCCTTTTTTTAACCCCTGGACCACAAAACTTTGTGATTGTGGATACATTTGGAAATACAGGCCCATTGCAGTTACAATTTACTAATATTTACTACATGCACTTAGCACACAATTATGTGGTTGTGAGGCTGGGCCTCCATATATTACAAACATTTAAGGTAAAACTAAAAGAAACCAGGTCAATTAAACACACGTTTTAGCTTAGCTGAAATGTTTGTCTGCTTGACTTAGTCTCTTCTAGTTTTCCTTCAGCTATTTTCCAGATCCTATCATTTTGTTACAAGTATGAAGTAATGCAACACAAGTACAGTGTAGCTACTGCGCTGGTTAGTGCCTGAAAAGGCTGCCTTTGGTTCGTGGGACCAGCAATCCTTAACTGTGTACTGTGCAGGAGATGCAAACTGGAGTACTTGCAGCACTGTCACTCATGCAGCCCAATGAGCCAGAGAACATGACGACTGCACCAGTCCCAACCCCACTTGGTTGACTGAATGCTGTGTAGTTTGAGCAGTGGATGCATGTGCTACTGGAGCAGTCACCCAGCTATCCACACTGCTCAATGACGCTCTGGGTCACACACAATGAGTCAGTGGCTGAGCCAGGATTTGAAGCAGGGATGGCCAAAGTCAGCTCTTCCACGTGTGTCTTTGTTCCATCCCTGTTGAACCAATTAAACCTGCACTCAGATCCTGCAGCAGTTTCATTAAATCACTTTACCATGTTAACCCTGGAAAGGAACAGCCCTCCAGGACTGTGATTGGACACCTGTGACTTACAGGTTACTAGTTATAGGGAGCGGCAAGTGGTGTGTTGAGGGCTGTGCACTAAACTTCCTACACTGTGTGTTCAACGAGGAAGTTTACTTGAAGATACCTTATTCTTTGGTCGTGGCATTGTGCTGCTCCCTGTGTCTGGATCATCTCCCCGGCTGATTCCAGAGCTCTGGGCAGCAGTGTGGAAGGCATGCACAACCAAGCTTCCAGATCAGAAAACTTAGCGCAGCTTAGCATTTCCAGAACACTGCAAAACACAGACAACTGTGTCATAAAACTAAAAACATCATGCCCCAGCTCTCTCACTGGACCAAGGAACAGAAACCTTGAGTTCCAGCACCCATTTGCTTTTGAAAAAATGTACTGGGGCATTAAAACCGTAACAATATTGTAATATTTATTTATTTATTTATTTATTGCATTTATATAGCGCTTTTTATACAAAAGTATCGCTAACTGTACAGTACATAGCAGAAAAAAAGAACAAACCGCAACACATTTGTATAGCATGTCACACATACAACTGCCATAATCAGACCATTTAAATAACAGATTTAAATAGCAGAATACACATAATACAAAAGCGGCAATTTTAAAGATACATTAAAATCCACTAAGATTAGAAAGCCATTTTATAAAAGTGCGTTTTTAGTCTTGACTTGAAAATGGTCCCAGCTTCCCTGAAACAACGGTAGAGCATTCCATAATTTAGGAGCTCTACAAGAAAAAGCCCTCCCTCCTACCTCCTGTTTTGCTTTTGTTGACCCTAGGAATAACCAGCAGCCCCGCATCCTGTGATCTCAGAGTGCGGTTCGGAAGATACGGGGTCAGTAACTCCTGCAAATAACTAGGTGCTAATCCATTCAGGGCCTTGTAAGTTAACAGCAAAATCTTAAAATCAATTCTATACTGCACAGGGAGACACTTTTCCTGGTTTTAGTCAGAATTCTAGCAGCGGTATTCTGAACAAGCTGCAAGCAGGATACCACCACACTTTATGGCACCCCAGAAAAATGTGCATTACAATAATCAATTGTAAAATGTAATCAAGTTTTAAACAAACTTTATGAAAAAAACAGACCAGTTATACTATCCAAAAAGGAAAAGCTGCACACGTTGTCATTTTATGTTTCATTTTAAATGCAATGCTTTCACTATTATTAACTATATACATACAGGACAATATTTGCTTCCAACAAAGAACTTGCCAAGCTCACTGTACATCACAGGTTTTAATGCCACGCTTAACTAAGCAGTGATGGGTGTCAGGCACAGCTTACACAAATACACAGTTTGTGTCATTTCGAAATGATGTTACCTATGAATGAATATACTGCATTATAAATACCTGTCATCCTCAGCTGCTGCCTGGTTTCCTTTCAGTGCAAATGCACAGGGTGCTGTCCGCTCTTGCCCTGAAAATGCCTCCTGCTCTCTGTCCAGGGACATCTCTGCTCTCTCACTGTGTGGAAAGAATGACAACATCTCAGTCAAATACTTGAGCAGGGCAATTCTTTAGTTGATCACCTCATATCTCAGTTTAAGCAGTAGGAGTCTAGACTCTAGATTGAAGTATATAAGCAGGAATGGAAGTAAGACTCCTACTGCATAGCAGTTTCACGCATTCCAGGTTTTACTGCGAGCTTCATTAGCCACAGTGTACAGGTAGCAAGCTCAGATGTGTTTTGTTAAACACACAGTAAAAAAATAAAAAATAAAAACATGTTAAACTACTACCTGCAAACGTTTTGTTTTAGTTTATAAATAACCGCCATTTATATCAACAACCTTGAAGACCCCGAAATTGAAAAAAAAAATCTTTAAATATTTTACCAGCAAATATAAGGTCTCAATTTTTATATATAAATTCCTTAAAAATGCAGTAAGACTCCTGTAGTGTTATTCCAAATGACATGAACATTATTAGTCTCCCAGCTGGCAAACTAATTTCACAGCTCGTTAAATACCCGGCTACATTAATGCCAAGCTCCTTCGTTGCGGTTCAGTTCTCCACGTGGCTAATGTTTTGGCTCAAAGGCCCGGGAGAAACACCCAGGAGGAAACCGTGGAAGCGAAACAGTGGAAGACAAACAGTTAGGCGTCATCATCATCGTGGACGCGCATCTAAGTTAAATAGAAAAGTACGCGCAACAGGAAAATCGACGCTGTCGCCTACCCAGCAATTAATCCTTGTAACTTGCAACCACCCTGCATGTGCCGGTCTCCATATCCTTTTAGAAATGTTACCAAAAGTATAAAGGGGCAGACATAAGATGCTGCATTCACGTATTTAGTTGCTGAGCTAAAAAAAAATAGTTTTTTTGTTTCATAACAGACCCGTAGGAGACGAACACAAAGCATTTCCCTTTACTAATTCAACAAATTACAAAGGCTTTTTTACTTTAACCCGAAGCAGCAACAACCAACTGCAACAGACAGCAAAATGCTCCGAGGAAGAACAAGCAGAGATTAGAGTAAGTAGAGAGAGAGAGAGAGAGAGAGAGAGAGAGAGAGGGAAAAAAAACATTTTACCTTCTTTGTCTCCTAAAGGCAGACTGACACATCAGATGTAACGGCATTCAAAACAGCTGGGCGCACAGACAGGGCACTTTTGTTGGAAAAGAGTTCTGGAAATCTTTACTTTATATATAAAAGCGTTTAAAGAAGTATTCAAGCTTCTACGAGTTAGGCTTTGTATTGCAAAACGTTCTTATAAAAACAAATGCATGAACCCCCTCACTTACCATTGTTTAATCCGGTCCAGCTCTTCTCTGTAAGAAGAATGTGCAAATTTAAATTCCCCCCAACCCCCAAGGGTTATCAATAATTAGCTTATCTTGTAAAGACGGGTAAGAGATGGGTCGAACGACAAAATACTTAGTCCTTGAAAAACAGAACCGCTAACCCATAAAGCGTGTGCGCTGGAATCCTGCCGCAGATGTGTTGTACGTTTTGTAGTTTTATGTTACTTTTCTGCAACTTGATTATACTGTATAAGGCTTGGAATTACAGGACGTACTTTTGGTCTGCATCTATCTTTCAAAAGGGTTTGTTTGGAACGAGATAACCATTGCACAGGAAATAATTCCACTAAAAAAAAATAGTATGCAACATACCAATTAAAACGCCCCAGACTTGAGATAACAAAACCATATCCAATATCTTCATGTTAACTCGTCTTATTTCCAAAACGGGCTTCTCTTTTGAAGCCTTTACTGCCGATCCAACCTTTACTTTAAATCCGAGCTATATGTTTAAAATAGTTTTCATTTTTAAATGATGCATAGCTCTGTGGTCAGTTGAAAGCCAGGGTGTCGAATCACGGTCCTGGAGGTCGATTCCACCCCAGGTTTAACATTTAAAATGGAATAGTTAACTACTTTAGGGTCTGGATGGCGTTTTAATTGGTTCAGAGTTCTACAGTCACAAAGAATGCATTGGTGTCTGTATACCGCCGTACGTTGCGTGCGCTCTCTTTGGGTGTGACATGCTGTTGGCGTGCAGCGAGAGGAGGTTATAATGATACACGACACATTCAAACTCTGAAAACAACAGAAATGTAGATGACGTCTTTGGTTATCGTTTTGGTTTGATCACTTTCTGAGCTGATTCTGCCTTATAAGGTAAACAGTCTTTTTAAATATGGAAAAAGACATTATCTGGGTTTTAAAAAAATATTAAGCTGGGGGGCGGGGAGAATGTGTTTATGTGGGGTGGGGAGTTTGCCACATTAGTCATCAGTCTAACAAAGTAGCATCTGAATAATGAGACATATGGTATATTTTAAAATGCCATAGTCAAGATATCCAGCAAGGATTGAATTACAGAAGACATGAAACATAGACCCGTCCCCCCTTAAAGCTATAGCGCCCCACACAATCATGTTGAGTTTTACACTACAGCTCATATTGCAGGCGAACACTGTGAAGAGGTAGTTTGCGTTAATGGCGACAGGGTGGGAGAACATTTCTTTAACTCTGGTGGATGGACAAGTTTTGTCAATTTATATATATATATTTTTAAAAAGAAGCCGAAACAGTTACTTCAGGTATGTTTAATATTATAATGTGACTTATTTATAAAATATTGGTATTTTTCGATAAAATTGATCAAATATATATGCATTTATTCTGATGATAAATATGAATTCCAGTTTTAAAATAGCTAATCCGGCCGTTTTGCTCTCAGATTTTAGGATGTGTTACATATTTGAAATGTTCGTGTTATGTTCAGTAAACGTTCAACTGACCTTTTTCAAATCTAACACATCAGGCGTCATTTTAACCCCATCCAGGCTGTAGAGTAATAACAACAATAAAACCGTGTTTAAAATAACCACAAAAGCACAAAACAGTACATTTAAGTCATACAACAAAACTATGCATATAGAAAGACTGTCGAATTATCTATGCAATATAAGCCATTCGATTTCTCCTGGATAACACACGTTACACGCATTGTTCTGTAAAGCCGTGTTGAAACACTAGATGGCAGTGTAAGTCCAGAAACTGCCCAGACTGCATTATTTACAGCCAGTTAATCCATTTTCCTACGGTTAGTTGCAGACTTCTAGAAGCTGTGGAGCGCTGAAAGCAAAGTGTAACGTCGAGGTAGCAGGTGTCACTGTGACGAAGGCAGTGAACTCGAGTCCAGGAAATACGGATGGGTCTGTAATCCCCACAGCTCGGAGAGCTAACACGTGTCTGAGCAAGTGGACCGCTTGTATAAAGGGTCATGTGTTGGGTTTTAAGCAACACATGCAAAGATAAATGCAAATGGTATGTATGTAAAATATTGAAAAGAACCGTGATTTAATTTACTTACAAGGTGAGGTACAAGTTATTGTGTGTGGCAAACAAATACATCCTGTATTATATTTAGGAGGCAGTGTGGTCCAGTGGTTAAAGTCCAGGGCTTGTAACCAGAAGGTCACCGGTTCAAATCCCGCCACTGACTTACTCACTGTGTGTGACCCTGAGCAAGTCACTTAACCTTCTTGTGCTCCATCCTGCGGACGAGATGTTAAATCATTGCCCTATTGTAAGTAATGCACAGTTCACAGCTTACCTCTGTACAGCGCTTTCTGATCCACTATGAAAGGCACTATATAAGAAGAAAGCTATAGAGCGACGTGAAGAAGAGAGACAACCGGGGTTGAGGTCAATTCCTTTTATTTCCTCTTCGACAAACTGCTTGAAGAATCTTGTATGAAATCAACTCTTCCTGCTTTATTTGGAAATCACGAACCGTCTGTTCACCAATGCCATGTTGCACTGAAAGTTGTTTAACAGGCCTATCTTCTTCCAGCTTCTCAGCTATTTCAAGTTTTTCTTGAATTGTTAAACCTGTGCGTTTACACTTACTTGTCGACATATTTGCAGTCACAATGGCAGTGAGCCACAGCCTGACAATGGAACCCGTGCACGTATAACCCGTCTGATTCCTTTCTTTATTTTCAAAGCTCGTTATTATAACATTACAATTTATTTTTAGCATTTTTTTTTCATATTGTTTTTATACCGTTTTTCTAAACTGTTTTAAAGTAAAAACAATGCTGTTTGGTCACTAGCATAAAATTAAACTAATAACTAAAGCTATTTTATTCATATACTGTAGATTCCCAGGGCTTAAAGAACTGAGCTACAAGGACAGGCTGCAAGAACTGAATCTATTTAGCCTGGAACAGAGAGCTGGGGGGACATGACTGAAGTCTTTAAACTATTAAAAAGAGTTGACATGCTTTAATCGCAGTACAGAAGCCAGGACCAGAGGACACAGCTGGAAACGAAGTGGGAGATTCTGTTTAACATGTTAGCAGAAACCCCTGACGATGCTAACAAATGGAAAAACACATTCCAGTAACACTCCCCGTTGTTATACAATACAGGACAGAAGTTGAAACAGCTGTTGAGTTGGCACTAGAGGGAGCAAGCAGATCATCATTTTGAAAGAGCTAATAGATTCAGCATAGTCTTATAATAGTAACAATTGCTGTAAAAACAATTGTTTTACCTGTAGGGAGCTACGTCTTTAAAAGAATGTTGTCAATAATGTTGTCATATCAAACTTTGGAAACAGTCATTAAGAAAGTCTTTAATTAAACATCAAGCCTCATAATTAACTACCGTCAGATTTCTTTTCCATGTGTCTCTGTTGCTCTGTCCGACCGTCTCTCATCTTCCTCGCAGCCCTGTGTTGTTTTGCAATGTCTGTTTGGTTCTGGGTTTGGGGCGGCAGTCATGTGATTTTGTGACCTTTCAACCCCATATAGCAGAGCGAGGCTGTAAACTCTGCAGACTGAAGGCATGCTGTAGCACATACTGATGACACAACCGAAACCCCTTGTGCCACTGTGCCTCACCTGTGAATGGAGTGAATGCATGTGAATGCCGTTAGCGATGGGAGGAGAATGCGTGTGGTGCGCAGTACAGAACATTAAAGCATCTCGTTCCTGCCTCCACACGATAATCAATGGAGAGGCAGCTGTCCTCCACACTCCTGGGTACATGAACCCAGTCCCCATGGTAACAGCAGCAAGACAGAGGCAGAGTACAGGCAGGCATGTTAGCAAACAGTATTATTGAAGGTTTTCAATACCACAGCAAACTAGATTGCAGGGGGCACATTGTGCCTTAAACCACATTAAAGCCCCCCATCACAGCCACAGGCAGTTGTCCTCCCTTCCCAAATAGAAGGCAGGGTGGGGGGCATATTTTGCAATCACAAAACCCACCGAAGGATAAACGGTATGATAGAGCAAAAAAGATAAGTGAATACCAAGAAAGACTAAACGTTTATCAAAGATTTTGTACTAAGTTTAAGAACATAAGAAAATGTACGAATGAGAGGAGGCCATTTTAGTATTGCTAAATATTCTACCATTGAGGGTTTTATGGTTGTGGATATGTCCCGTTTGTGTCCTGTAAAACACAAGGTGCAGTGTTGGAGATATTTGAAAAATAAGGCTTGTCAAGGGAGAATTAACTAGGCAGAAAATTAGCTTCAAAACTCGGCTGTTCCTTGAAAGTGTCAGGCTGCGATCACGCATTTGAACTGAGGGTTTCTACTGGCTGTGTCAAGCCGAGCAAGAATCAAACTGAAACGCTGCAGAAGCATTCTTCTCCTCTTTGCGTAATCAGCCCGCTGTTGCGTTTCAGTTGAATTCAGTAATATATGAAGAACGAAAACGAAGAAAAATGCAACCATATCCTCAGGATCCGCCATTCTCAACTCAAACCGGCGGCTCTTTATACCGCATCATCTACATGGGACTCAACACGTTCATTGTGTGTGACATCAGTGGCACGGTTTGGGCTCTGCAGTGGAAACACTACCAGGCTCCTCCTGAGCCGCACCAGGCTAGCTCAGCATGGCTCCGGCGTGGCTCGGTTCTCCAGTGGAAGAGAGAGGTATTAGTGGCAGCTGTGCTTAGAGAGCTATCAGAAGTTCTCAAGTATAAAGGACGATGCCTCCTACGGATGATCTGCTAAAAGGAAACAAAAGTTGTCTTTCGCTCAGGAAACATCTGGCTGATGCTCCAGTTCTTAAACAGGTCAGTGGTTATATTATAAGTCAGCGAAACAAGAAAAAGTGTGGGAAGAGTTTGAGGAGCGAACCTGATTTCACTGTGAGCAAGCAGACGGCTATAAAATACACAGGGCTGTGAGGAAATGTCATCCAGTTCACTGCTTCCCCCCCGGGCTCTCCGGAGTGCTTCAGCGCACTACCTCATTTCCTGGCCTGTGAATGTAAATATCATGCTTGATGTAGATGAAGCACGAAAAGTGAACCTGTTCCATGTGGAGAGTATCCACTCCTGGAACATACAGAGTCATCTCAGAGGTTTGGCAGACAGGCTGCAAAAGATAACGTCCTCCTGAAAATAAAGCATGGAAAGTTGTCTTCAGTTCTATGATATACCTAATAATCTCCATGAGGTTCAGGGGGGGGGAAATAAAAATCTAATTTCCCATCCAGTCGTTCATGCTAGCAGTATTATGATATTAAGGTTGCCACTGCAATTGTGGGACAGACCACGCCATTCTTCAAAACTGTATGTGAGGACGGGCTGATTATCTGTTTTAAGAGGTTTAGTGAACAAGGGTCAGAGGTGGATACAAACGGGAAACCCCGCCTCCTGCCCCTGCACGCTAGGAGAGCGCAGCTATATATTAGTGTTAGCTTCAATTAAAAGGACAGGGAAACACAATATTGATATTATTATTAGATGGCATTTCCCTACTGAATATGAGTAGCAACATCTACTCATATTCATGGGCTACATCTTTAGGAGATTACACAGAAGCGACATGAAAAATAACCTGGCAAACGCTGGAGCTCAGCATAGTGACTGGATACAGCTATTCTCTGCAAAAGAACATCTAGTGACCGGCGATCGTTCTCAGTGCAGTCAAGGGTCACCCGCGACAATGATCTGTGCAATAATTCCACACTGGGCTGAGAGCTCCCACAGTCTGCATTCAGCTTTTCTAAAAGGCGCTTCTGTGAAAGCAGGCATCCTACGCAGCATCCAGAGAAACGCCCGCTGACTTAAAAGAGGCTCTCTGGCAAACTGAAGCAACTGTGTTCTTCCCTGTTCCTTTGACTAGACACAAAGATGCAGAAAGAGCTTGTCTAAAAAAAAAAAACTAAAACTAATTATACATTAATGATCGATATCCGTTATTCGTTTTATTTAACTTGAATATCAATTAAAAATAATGTACAATAGAATGCCACAGAGACTGAACTGGCCAGTTTTCAGGAAAATGTGTTCTGTTGTAACAGCAGAATAATAGGCTTCTTTCCATACAGCCCAGGAACTGATCTGTCAGTACACTGTAAGCTCACTCCACGCATACGTCTACAGCACTGACAGTGTGCTGTGCACTGCAGCCTGGATTCTGGAACAGGTGTCTCTGCTGAAGGGACTTGTGGAAACCAGTGACACAGAACTCCTAGAGTGGAAAGTGTTATTTGAACTGGGGGGGAGCACATTCACAAACACAGCAGGGCAATGTTGAAACCCCACAGTGAATTAGGTCAAATGTGACTCTGCGAAAAAATCATTTGTAAAGGTAGTTTCTCCACTATTATTATTATTATTTTTTTTAAATACTTGGTGATACAAATTACATAATTAAGTCATGTAATAAGCACATGGAAAGTGTAAAATAATCCCAGAAATCTTTCAGTTTGGATGAAGTACTTTACCGGACACCAGGGCAGTGCTATCCTTTATAAAACGGTATCATTTTCCAAAAACTTCACTGATATGTTTATGATGAAGATTTTTCCAGACAGACTTTTTCCTACAGAGTCTCGACATACAGATGGTTAAACCGAGCGTGCAAGGGATTGACAGCAAGCCTACCATCAGAAACAATGTCTTTAAACCGCGGTTCACACAAACAGATTCTTACTTCTGAGACCCCTGGAGATGCACAGCCCACGAGCCGACGACACCAGCTCTGACATTTCATTATTTTTCTCGTTATCCTTTTATCAACTTGAGCAATGTTTTTCATTAAGGCAGCGTGAGTCACTGCCAGGATCGCTCTCCTAATCCCTCTGCTTTTAAGAAAGGCTTAATGTCAGCTGCTGATATGGTTATTATTATTATTATTATTATTATTATTATTATTATTATTATTATTATCAAAGTCTTTCATACTCCCCCAATCCCAGTCAGGCTCTGTGGGGGGAGCAAATTGCAATACAAAATACAAGCAGACCTTCGTGACATGGAAAAAACAAGTTTCATGAGAAACAGCAAATTTAATAAAGGCAGAAGCACCAGCTGGCTCGCAAAACAACCCATTTCAAATAACAATACACCTTGTGTACTATGCGTTTGCCGCAGTTCAAATTCAGGCCCTTATTTGATCTGCAAGAAAGAAAGAAAAACAGTAGATTTTATTAAACAGTTTGTGATCTGGATTCTCATTGCCTGGCTGCAGTTAAAGGTGTACACTGCAGTGGTGTGTGGTTCACTGGCGTTACAGATTCTTACCCCCTCTATCACTGCTCATCCAAACAAGCCTGGCTCTTTTGTGCAGTGGTTAAGGTGCATGCGTGTTTGGAGGGCGGAAGCAAGGTTCGAGCCCAGCCTCAACCCTGGCCTCAGATAAGCTGGACCAAGACGCAGCTTTGAACAGGGTGTTTTGAAATCAGGGTAAAACTTAACTGGTAGTCCATGCAGGATCTAAGAAGTTGTCCAGGTAGTAACTAGTACTTTGCTATTACCAGTACACTTAACTGTGTCCTATGAGCTACTGGGTCTAAGTGGCTACACCTCACAAAACAGACACCTGCAGGGTGCTAAAAAAGTAACAACTTTATGAGTCACAAGACCGTCCACTTAATGAGTAATCCCCTCGAGCAGCTACAACTGCTCCGATACTTCCAAACAGTCACATGACCTTGGTCTGACTGGCTCAATACCTGCTTCAGCCTGAATGCATAATTCTTCAAGACGACACGTTCAGAAGGAAGGCGCTGAAGAATTATTCAGTGTCGAGACATTCCTGGCATTAACCAACCTTGCTTTCTCATAGAAACAGCAGGTGTGTGATTGAATTACATGCATCACAGACATCAATACGAATGATCTACCAGGGTCCTGTTTTGTAGCAAATGGAAAGTTTGCCCCATTTATTTTTTTTCTTAAAGGAGTAAAAATAAATTTACTGTCGCATAACTAGCGAGAAACAAATCATAGCAACTTTAACTCACCCGACCTTCCAGTAAGCTGTTTCTTGTTAGTTTTGTAACATCAAGGCAAAACTACACTGGCTGGTCAAAGATATTTGCAATGCATGCAAATGTATGTGGTCACGTGATGTATCATGTGATCCACTATACAATAAAAGTTATTGTGTGTGCAACTATTCAGAAATGTGAAAAGTGAATCGAAACAAGAGGAATGCATTAGTACTATTCTGTCACAAATGGTAAAGTCGTGAATAACAGTGAAAAAATACAGCCTTAATTATTAGTTAAGATAACTGATCATTCATATCCATACCAAACTGCTCAAAGTTTATAGTAATCCATACAGCAGCCTTGGTAGACCTCTGCGTTAACCCTTTCAGTCCATATGTTAACATATGCTATCGGAAATCACGCTGGAACCTCACAGGCCTCCTGTGAGGAGGAAAGAAACGTTGAGAAGTGACCAAGGTTTCTGTATCACAGTGATAAAAAGGCAAATGACAGGACTTTAAAGTCTCATTTACCAAAATATAGGTATATATATATATATATATATATATATATATATATATATATATATATATATGTTTTGTCCTGTTCTCATGTATACCCATTAAAGGAGTTCTTTTTTTAATTTCCCATTCTTCAATTCAACAAAAATAATTCAGGACTTGCATTACAAAAGATGCCACTGTAAGATAAGGAATGGAAAAAAAGGCAGAGGAATCTATTTCAAAGCAAGTACAAAGGCACATTTTCGGAGAAGAATAAATAAATTGCAGCGTGATAAAACGCAAGTTGTTTGTTGCTGGTTTTAAATTGTTAATTATTTCCATCCCTCTCTGAGCTATAAAGCAATGAAACAATTTTCACACAGGTTGT
The DNA here is from genome assembly GCF_902713425.1 of Acipenser ruthenus. NCBI lineage: Eukaryota > Metazoa > Chordata > Actinopteri > Acipenseriformes > Acipenseridae > Acipenser > Acipenser ruthenus. The sequence goes on from NC_081207.1 coordinate 1,897,415, forward strand.
TTATCTAAAGGAAAAGAAAAACTTTCCCAGCCCCTGGTGCCACTTTGAAGTCATGTCTTGCTTGCAGTAGCTGGTGTAGTTGTTGCAGGCTTTCTGTAGGTCTGTGATGAACGAAGGCAGTCTGCTCTGCGGAAGAAACAGAGAGTGGAGTCACTGAAGGAAGCTTCCATGGGACTCTAAAATATCCATCTGGGTGGACTGGAGATCACATCAAAGACACAATGTGAGAAACATCTGGACTGGAAGCAGCCTCTGCCACAGAAAGGCTACAGCTGGGATGCAAAGGAGTTATGTTTGAATTGTTAAAAAGACTGCAGAATATTGTGGTAAAGCAATAGAGAAAGGGTAGGTCCCTTGTGAAACTGTACTGTGTTAGCATGTTTAAATGCAAACAACAATATGGTACAGAAGCATGGCAAACATGAAGAAAATCATGGAACAGTACATGCAGTGTAAATAAAGGGAAAATTCACCACAGTACATTTGAATAAGGGTACACACGTCTTATGAAAACAGGTTGTACACTGGATTCCTGAATGCTCCCAGATTCCCTTTATCCCTGAGAATATTGCACATTAAGCCACAGATGTTTGGGAGACGTTTAGTCAAACTCAACAGCAAAGTAAAAAATAATAAATAAGTGAAGAGCTAAGCTGTGCTGAAATTTCACAGATGTCAAAATGCATTCTGCTGTGCAGATCAAATTAGGACATTGCTATAGCTTGCCAAAGAAACACAATGGCTAGATAAATGCATCCGTGGACATACACCGAGCTGAGCGATGTTACACCAGCCCTGTTTTTCTCTGATGTTTCCATGTATGCAGCATGCTTGCTCTAAAAATACAACAGAAACTCCATAGGGAAAAAAAAATCTCCATTGCGATTCAGAAACGAATAACCTGACCCTACCCCTAACCCTAACTCAAGACTACTTACAAGGTCCTAAGTTAAATTTGGGAGTTTAACCCAGTGACTCACCTTGGCAGCCCAGTTTATAAACCATGACGGGATCAATCCACCGGATTATCAAAGTAGTTCATGAAAACTAGGTCAGAAGCCAGGAAACAAGCATTAAAACCGACATGAAACACAAGTAGAGACGCTACAGAATGGTGATGCTATTAGAAACTCCAGCTTGTTTTGGAAGCAGCAGTGGTTTCACTTGAGGCTCTCCACACTCCAGCAATCTCAGTTGTCTTTCCGTTATTTCAAGTAATATTATTGCTTAAAAACAGTACTCAAAACAAGGGTTGAAAGAGGCAGACCATCAGATTAAAATCGATGAAATACCAAATGACAGTCTATACCAAATAACCAAAAGTTGGATAACTGAAGGGTTGAAGCAAGGGTTGAAGAGCATAGACAGCTGCGCTCTACCAGGTAAACTAAAACTCTGGTGCTTTCAGTTTGGTCTACTGCCGAGGTTGCTGTGGCCACTGACTGTGTACGAGGTTTCTTTGACAACAGTAGAGAAGCTGGAAGCTTTAATCAGTTCATACATCAGGAAATGGTTGGGAGTTCCACGCTGCCTCAGCAGAGTGGGACTTTATGGTAAAGGAATACTGCAGCTACCAGTCTCTGCTCTAACCGAGGAGTTTAAGTGCGCCAAGGTCAGACTGGAAATGACATTAGTAGAGTCACGCGATAAATGCGTAAGGGAGGCAGCACCTGTGTTGAAAACTGGAAGAAAGTGGGCGGCAAAGAAAGCTGTGGAAGATGCAAAGGCTGCCCTTCGAATTGGTGATATCATGGGGCAAGTTCAGCATGGAAGAGGGGGTCTTGGTTTCAGTTCAACTCCTCCTACATGGCACAAGGCGGCCCCAGCTCAAAGGAGGAAGCTGGTAGTCAACGAGGTGCAAAAGCAGGAGGAGAGGATGAGGTGTATAAAGGCCATTTCCCAGGCCAAACAGGGAGAATGGATGAGATGGGAGAGTGTGGAACAACGCAAGATTGGCTGGCAAGACCTATGGTCAATGGAACAGAGCAGGATCAGTTTCCTCATCAGGTCAACATATGATGTTCTCCCATCACCACAGAACCTAAACCTCTGGGTAGGAGAGGATCCCTCATGTCCTTTGTGTTCATCACCTGCAACATTAAGGCACATTTTGACAGGATGTAAGGTGGCTCTTAGCCAAGGACGGTTTACTTGGCGCCATGACCAGGTGCTGCGATGTTTGGCCTTAGCATTGGAAGACAAGCGTAACATGACCAATAAGTTGCCACCTGTTCCATCAAAACATTACACACAAAAGACAACATTCCTCCGCCCAGGAGAGCAACCACCAAGAAAAGGTGTTAAAACCAATCCTCGCCCAGGACAATTGGAAGCTGCTAGAGACTGGAATATGCTGGCAGATGTTGGTCAACGGCTTATTTTTCCACCTGAGATTGCCACCACTAACCTTCGACCAGATATTGTCTTGTGGTCTGGATCAGCACGCCTTGTTCACCTGGTAGAGTTAACAGTGCCATGGGAGGATGCTGTAGATGAGGCGTATGAGAGGAAGAAACTGCGGTATGCTCAACTAGCCACTGAAGCGGAACAGCGAGGATGGAGAGTTCGGGTTTACCCAGTGGAAGTGGGTTGTCGAGGATTTGTGGCACGCTCTACAACCCGGTTTCTCAGAGACGTCGGATTCAGTGGCCAAGAGTTGCGTCGCACAGTGAAGAACTTATCTGAAGCAGCAGAGAGGAGCAGCAACTGGCTGTGGTTGAGACGGAAAGATTCTGGCTGGGGACAGGTAAGTAAGCTGGGCTGAGTTGAGTGGGGGACGGAGGGGGGTGATGCTGGGACGCCAGAATCACCGTCGAGCCCTCTTGAGGTGTCGTGGGCTAGTCGACGAAACACTGAGGATGGAAGGTGCCCACTTGAAAACCCCAGAGATGTACCCTACTTAGCTCAATCCAGACGGTTGTCATGCTGATGCGCTGGGGAGGCCGCACTTTGGTTGATCCCCGGAGCCAGCATCGCAGCCGTTGTGTGTGCTGATGCGCCAGGGAGGCAAAATAAGCTGATCCCTGGAGCCAGCATTACACTTCAGCCATTAACACCAGACAGAAGGATATCTACATCATCATATGGAAGGAAACGTAAATGGAGGGAGACACATATGGATCACATTAGTTTACTGTAAAGCTACGTCTTAGTTGGTGCTTATCTTGGCGAGAGCCGAGTTCAAATCAGCATGAAGTTTTAACATCTACTCTCGTGTAATGGAAATCATGGGTAAACGATAACAACATGGCATAAAAATGTACACCGTACCTTTAATTCCAGATCTGCCATCGCTCTCAACGGCCAGGCTCTGCTTGTAGTGACACACCCGAATGGCTCTGGACTTCTCAGGACACTGGGCAACAGAAGCGCTCGTGGCCAGAATAACCTAGATTTTCCTCCCGTCCACATCCAGATCCCGGCATCCACGCACGTACACGCACTTGTTCCACGTGTTAAAGAAGCAGCAGGGCGTTTCTCACTGCCTGTGGTTACCGGCAGGGTCGGGGTCAATTCCTGTTTTTCAATTCCAATTTAAAATCATTTCCCAATTTCCGTTCCCTTTTAATCAATTCCAACACATCAATGATCAAAACTGCAATTAGCAGCATTCTGTTCAAACAAGCTTCTCACAACGGCAACAAATGACTTCAATTGAAGTCATTTGTTAGTCAATTAAATGGGCTTCAAATGAAAACAGTTGAATAATGCCAACACAATGCATATCTTCCAGTGTACTGTTTTCCTCTGGGGAGCAGAGTTGATACACAGAGCTTGTCACTATGCAAACGAGCCGGTCTCATCTGGATCCATGGTTTTTGAGCTCTTGACCTCATCTCATCGACGGAACAGAATCTGTAATGGCAGTGTACCACACACCACTGCTTGTTACATTTGCAAGGATACATCTCTGTTTGAAATGGGAAAGGGGTACTTCACCTCCCAGTAGATCACTGGCTTCCCATCATAAACCTTTTTCAGACAGCTCTAGAAAAGAAAAAACATAAGAAAAAAAAACTTAGAAATCCAAGTGCTGTTCAATACATAATCTAAATGAAAAACAAATGCTCAGAACAAAACTGGCGTGTCATTCTTTTTAGGAAATGAAACTTCATATGCTATAAAGATGAACTACTGTAAGATGTTTTTTTAGATTATTTATTATGATTTCATTCATTATTCGTGCCGAAGGATGAGCTGTGATTAATAAAATGTTACATCGTACAATGAATGTATTACCCAGATGATTTGGTTTTTGACATAGAAAAAAGACAAATGTTCAAGCCAAGTTCCAACACATCTCCTCCCAGGAATCTAGTCCAGCTCTGTCCAAAACGGGAGGAGAATGGGTAATGAATGGCAGATTTTACAGAGAGAGAGACTACAAGCTTATGTGTTCAGTGTGGTTTATTGCACATTGCTATGCTTTTACTATGGGTAACAAGACTACAAAACAGTAAGGATGCTATACAAGGGAAAACAAACAGGTAGTTCAGATTTTATTGGAGCTCTGCAGTGGGCATTTAACCTTTAACCCCAGGTACACCTGCAGGTCATAGTTCTTCTGTAGAAAGCAGGATTTTGTTTCATGGTTTTAACCCATTTTCATATGACTGATACACACGGAAGATGCTTCCACATAACACAACACAGATAGAGATTCACACCCACTTTGTGTTACCTGTGTGACGTTTTGAAGCCTGCCAGCGATGACATGCACATCAAGGGAAACAGTAAGACAATGAGATGTGAACATGTGACACAGCCACAGGCATAATGCACAGAACAGGCACAGGCTTTGACATAACCATCCCATGCTTTGCGATATTTTAAATCCATATACACATCTGCACATAGCTCTGGGGTACAGTTGGCAAGACCACCAATGATTTAATATTTGTAGAGTCCTGTTCTCTGTGTAAACAAACGCAGAATGTTTAGCGAGAGGTGTAACTATAAAAGCACAACATGCATGACACTTAGTCCTGTGTGTTTACAGTACAGAGAAGTGCAGAATCACTGGTCAAAGAAATAATCCTGCTGAGTCGCTGGGCTGCAGGGCCATTTTTTTGTAAGACACACTGAGCCACATGTATTATAGCCTTTAGGCCAAAGTGGTCTAAATGGACTAGCAACAGGGAGATGCATATTTTATATAATACAGAATACGCACGTTTTTCACATGCGGTTGCTTCTTTTGAAGGGCACAGTAATGTTGAAAGCAACAACAAAAACATGCATTTTCTTACTGGCTAGCTGTGTCTGTCTTTAAACAGAAACTTGGTATGGGTAATGGCATGGGAAACGTCAACGTTAAATTATCCTTCTTGTTTACATTCACTTCGTATGTCAGTTTCTGCCTCAGTCATCGTGTTCTGATGGATTTTAAAGAGCAGCCCTAAAGAAAGGTGCAAGGTGCAAGGAGCAAGGTGAAATAGAGCAAACTGTGACTGATGAAGGGGAGTTATTTTTCACAGATTTTGAAGTTGAACCTTAAGTAAAACTAATTGCACTATTAATTAATTCGCAATGAATCACGTAAATGCTATTGTATTGGTGGGAAAAAAAAGTTGAAATAAATACGAACAAGCTTCGTCATTAACAACATGCAGATAGGAAATAAGTCCCCGTGATATAAAGTGAAATCGGATATGCACCGACGTCACTGTGCAAAGAGCCCTAGCATCAGACAGGCTCAGGTGCTGCAGACTGTAACCAGCAGTGTTTGTATTTTACCATTGAACCCGTTTTTAACGACACTGGTTGAGATTTTAAGCTTCTATGGTATATAATCACTGTGTTATGCTGCTTTCTGCACACGCACTGTGTATTTTACCTTGCCGTACAGCCGGTAGATTTGAATGCCCGAGCTGTCAGTGAAAAGCTCCCATCTCCAGTCCGTGTTCATCTGTCTCTTTGTAGGCTTCCTGAAACTCTGCCGCTTCGAAGTGCAGTACCATGTTTGAAAATGAGTGGAACGGTATCATGTGAGGAGAGTCACCGAGGGATTGGCCGCGGCTTACAGTATGTACGGCAGGCTTAGAGACAGACACCTGCTCGGAGAGACTGCCGGTCAGCTGACGCGTGTTATTTGCGCTGCTGCTGCTGTATCCGAGTGATGAGACTGAAGAGCTCAGCGATTTTTCTTCTGCACGCTGAGTGCCTGGTTACATAACAATGAAAAATAACACTAGTAACAATACAAGTATCAATAACACCCACAATTAAATAATAATAATAGAGAAGAAAAAGAAGCATTATTATTAAGAAAAAAACACCTGTACTAATGGGTCCACATTCCTATTCATATGTAGGATATATGTAGGACAGGAGGGTTCAGAAACACAGCTCTGACAGCCGCAGCCTGTTACACATTATACAACCAGCGCACAGTTGGAGGATGTAAATGAGACAGGTTATGATCTTTACATATTAAAAACGAGAGAAGCAGGGAGTCTGAGTGACCTGCGTGGTGGGGTGAACTTACTCCACAGGATAATACATAACATGCTCAATCAGGAAACGACACAGGAGGAAACAAAACTGGAAGTCTGCCCACCCAACGCAGAAGTATGGACATTTTTAATGAGAAAACCCAAATGTACACCCCGAACTCAAACTGCTTTTTTTTTTTTTTTTTCTTTTGGGTGATGCAGCTGTTATTAAACAAAACAAATTAAAAAGTAATACGAGAGCCAGATCATTTTATATAACAGGGCAGTCGCGTGTACTTTTTGTCCAACCTCTGTACCTCTTTATCGGTTACTGTTGCTCCTGTATGAAATATGAGTTGCACGTCCCATAAATAATATTCAATAATACTAATGATTATATGTGTATTTTTCTAACCACAAAATATTTGGGTTTGCATTATATTCCAAAGTATTATAGGCTAGGCAAGACTGCAGCCTGGCAATATAAAAAAAAAAAAAAAATTTAAAAAAATGAAACCATAATTATATATATATATATATATATATATATATATATATATATATATATATATATGTGTGTGTGTGTGTGTAGTTATATGTATATGTATATATATGCCTATAGTTTTATTGTATATAGTGTTTTAACATGCACTTTGACTCATTAATAACATACTGTTGATTAATTTAAGAATGAAATGATCGACATTCATGTACTGAAGTGGTTTTCAATTAAGCATTCGAAGGGTTAAATTGAAGGCTTTCTTTCAGTCGTGTTATTAAAAAAAAAAAAAAAAAAAAAAAAAAAGAGGTGTTCGCGACTTTGAAACTCCCCTCTTAAGCAGTGGCACATTTCAGACGTCCCTTCTTTCCTTAGCTGTGCTAGAAATCAAGCGGACTGTTTACACATGAGGGAGTCCTCAAGGAGACCTCGATGAATGAGAGTCAAATTCCCATACCGGTTCCCAGCAGAGAGACGTTTTCGAAGGCAGCAGTACAGACTGGCAGGCACAGAGCAGGGAGACCCTTTTCACGTTCACTCTGTTCACGTTGCTATATATATATTACCGTGCTTCAATTGTCATTTAAGAATTGTTTTCAACGCAGGAAAAAAATAATCTCCTGAATGCAACTAGCTTGTTTTCTTTGGCAGAAGACGGAAGGCAATTCTTTTTTTCGTGATATGAAATGTATTATGCTGGTACTTGAGTAACCCCAGCTCATTTAATATATTTTTTTTTTCGGAAGACAGTAAAGTGAAGATGCATTAGGGATTCTTTCTACATCTTTTCAACTTCAAGTTAATGCGGGAATGGATATCGATTGTAAAAGGTACGTTACTTTCGATTTATTGGGATAAACTAATAGCTGCCGCACAGCGTCAGAGTATACAGCCAGGACGCGGCTTAGGGATGAGAGGAGTTGAGGGCTGTATGTAAACACATTTGTTTATGTCAAGGACATACATACCCTATAACTATAGACGTGTTTATAAAAGCTCAAACACTTTGTAAAAACACACACTAGTAATCGCTGTAGCCTACATGTTACACTTGTGTTACAATGCTGTCCTTAAAGGAGCGCGCTGTTAACCCCAAACACACCTTTTCCCACAGCTCGGTTACTCGGGTTGTTTTTGCTATTAAACGCTGCATTGTGGTATCACTGGAATTAGTTATAGGGTGTCATATATTTCACATAATCGATTATTTTAAATGTTTAATTGATATATACTAAAATACACCGTGTGATGCTATTAAGCATGTTATGAATGAAATTAAATTAGTGTCATTTTTTTTTCAGATTGCCAAAACATTATTATTATTATTATTATTATTATTATTATTATTATTATTATTATTATTATTATTATTATTTTAATGGTTACATGTCAACAATTGCTATTTACTAAAAACGTAAATCTAAATAAATACATAAATATGTCAGGTGTGTGAGTGTGTGTGTGTTAAACAAAACAAAAAATGTGGTAATTATTCTTTAATAAAACTAATTTGATGTGATAATTCTGTTCTGTTTTGGAAATGTGTTGAAAAACAACTGCTAAAAATGTTGAAATAGTACTTTAAATATATATATATACACAGTATATATATATATATATATATATATATATATATATATATATATATATATATACAGTATATATATATATATATATATATATATATATATATATATATATATATATATATATATATATATATATATATATATATATAATTTTTTGAAAGCATAATACTACATAATTAAAAATCTTCCAGGGAGTGTATTATCCCCAGATAGTGTAGCACACTGAGATATTTGCAGACAGCTAATCAATTGGCAATGTATTAATAACTCCCTTGGCTGCAGAGCTGGCCAGCTGAGAATAATGAGTTTTGTTTTGCACAGCTCTGAACACGCTCAGAAGAGAGACCTGGACCACCGCATGTAGAGACCCGCCCCTCGGATCTGTAGTCAAAGCACAGAGCTCTGAGCATAGCCATGCCAGAAGAATCTAATAAACACATAATGAGAATTCAAAAGGGTCCAGAAAGACTAGGAATGGAAAAGACAAATAACGACTGCGTGGTCACCAACGTCCCCCTGGTCAACGAAGTCCAGCTGACCGCTGCCACTGGTGGCGCCGAGCTCTCCTGCTATCGGTGCACTGTACCGTTCGGGGTGGTCATCCTCATAGCCGGGATCGTGGTCACTGCCGTGGCCTACAGCTTCAATTCACACGGATCTATCATCTCGGTCATCGGGCTTGTCCTCCTGTCCACCGGACTTCTCCTGCTGGCCTCCAGCGCTTTGTGCTGGAAGATCAGGCAGGCGAGAAAGAGCGACCAGAGGCGACACAGCCAGACAGCTTTAATGGCAAGCCAGAGAAGCAGCTTTGCTTAAAATCAGTGGTGCGTAGCAGGAAACGGAGAAATCGATTGGGGGGGGGGGGGGGAGTGGGGAGGACTGAAGACCACTCTTGAGTTTGTGATTTCAGCCAGGAGATGCACAGCATGCTTCCAGCTGCCCTGCTGTTAAGGAACTTCCTTACAGCTTCCAGGATGCTTGGAAGTACAGTTGGCATGTTCATCCTATTCCATGAAAGCCGATATGGGGTTTGCAGAAATATCTTCTTCTCCTCCAGATTGTATCTAAAAGCATTCAGCCCCACAGAGGACCTCCTTTTGAGTTTTTTTTTGTTTTTTATTCTGAAATAAATTGCCAACATCTGGCTGGCTTGGAAAGCAGCCAACGTAAATGTTTGAGAATGGATCAGAACGAAGACGAGTGGCCGTGGACTCCAGTGTAGGACATTGTTTTCCATTCATTTATTGGTGCACCTGCTGGGATGTGCCGGACTGGAATGATGATTGCAGACTCTGAATCACTGGAACGCTGGGCTCACCGGACCTGTGGGAACGTGGTTCTTTACAGCATGTCTCCTCGAAATTGTGACTGTTCATTTTTACTCACTTGTGACATTGTATGCATATTCTCATGAATAACTGAAATGTGGTACTGAAATATTTTACTTTTATAGATATAGGGAGCAAACTTTATTGTGTATGTATCATAAATGACTTCAGTCAAGATCAGAGAATGTAGATCAGATTATGGATGTTTTTACTGTACATTAACTTTAAAGGATTCCAACTTAGTACTTTCGATGCCTTTGTAGTTAACTTTTAAGTGTTTAATTTCCTCTGAAATAATCTGAATAATTAAAGTGCTGCTAGAGCTTTAGAGAAGGGGTGCACCTTTCCCACCGGACAGCCAGTCACTGCCTGCACCCCTCTGTCATCACCAAGCTGTTCCCTAACGTCAAATCTGACAGCTCAAATAAATAAATAAAAAAAGATCCTAAGCATATGTCCGAATACGTGTCCATACCTGGGTTATACTGCATTAGAAATTATTTTAGTTCCCCTCCAAACCTCTTCTATTAGGTAGGTTCAAAGTGTATTTTTGATGTCTCAGAAATACAATGAATAATAGTCGTAATAATAATAATAATAATAGAGTTTATTCACTTTGTGCCCACGGGGCCAGCACAGGTACATCTCAATAGTGCAGCACTAACACAAGAGAGAGACCGAGGCAGACCAGATTTACAAACAATTTAATACTCCTTTGCTGATTTAAGATTTAAGTAAACATCTGAATAATTATAATAAAAAAATTAGCTAGCAGTATTCTGAGAAAGCAAGAGTAGAGGAAACTGATAGAAGGCCAATCATTAGCTTTCGTTCACTTGAATTAAATGTCTTATTTTGATCGGAGGTCTTTTTAAATTTCAAGTAGAAATCTTAAACGTCACACATCCCTGCTAATTACTGTGCATCCACCTAATTGATCTTAATTGTATACTAATTGTAAAGATGTGTTGAGTCCGAATCATATTGCATAAATTAAAGTATAAATAAATGGTTACATATATATCTTTTCTATTGTACTTGTATCTCTCCCGAAGTTTTGGTCATCCCCACCACCCTTTAATCAGTGGAGCTGCTCCAGACAGACCTCTTTCCTCATTTGTTTTTTATTGCATTGTGACGCAAGTAAGAGGGGCAATAAATCAACAGCAGGATTAATATTTTGTAGTTAAAGGTCAGCAGTATCAAGATCCGCTACTGTTTAGATCATTCAAATAGACACCATTAGATACAAAATGTAACCGGGTGTTCCACTGTTATGAAATCTTGTTTGATTCCCCAAAGACAAACAATGGGGAAATCTGTCATTTAGCACGGTTTACAAGCTGAGATTTTACTGAGCGCTGTTTTGCAAGGTGTCCCGCTGAATTCAATAACACACTGAACATTAAACGTTACCGAGCACGGGCCATGCCTGTTGATTTCCACTTGCAAAGCAAGTTTTGCAAATCGTAAGAAAAGAGAGGAGAGAATAAGAGACGCTTAACGGACCAGTTTGGTTTTAAATAGCAAGCCCGGTCTGTGCAAGTGCAACTAGCAGTTATATTTATAGGCAGCATTTGCGCTGCTATGCCTCCCTGTGACACCAGACACGATAATAAAATGATTTGCTTGCGTCAGAGTGACACCGACTACACACTTTGTCACTTTTCGAGGGCTAACTTTATCGCTGGCCGTGGCGAGCCTGCTATAGGGAGAAAGTATTGCGTCACTTTGACATCTGACTCTGGGATCCGATGTCAATCACTTTGCAAGGAGCTGTAAAAACACAAGGGTATCCCCTTTCCAAATAATGCGTCACCAGGGGCCACAATTAAGAAGAAGACAGAAAGACGGTGGCATGATAAATAATGAAACAGGTGGTGTCAGGATGCAGTATCCCAGTCCTGAACCCTAAAGCAGGACTGACCTGTAGTATGTACAGGGGTGTAAGCACACATATCAACTGGGAAAAGAGCCAACAGCAGACTCCCTCGAACCTTCAAGAAAAACAATCTGCGGTAAAGCACACTGAATGCATGTACACCCTTTAACTTTAAACACTAAGTCGTGCGAATCTTCAGAAATAAACTTAGGTAAACATAATAAATGCAATTTAATGTGAAGTATGTAGCCAAGCTTGCCTTGTAAAGCACAATAAAAGTATAAAAAAGGAGTTTAAAAAAACCCCCACAGGAAATGGGCAGTCTTCACAAAGCTTTTGGGACTGTTTTTAGGAGTGTTTTCTCAAGGGTTGTTTTTAAAGCACATTTTGATTTGTTAACTAAAGGAAGTTTGTTGTTCATGAAACCCTTTTCCCATTGTTTTTGAGTGAGTTTATTAGTTTATTCTCATTTTTCAAAGCTCTGTTTAACCCAAGAGTATAATAAAAATTTAAAATAAAACACCCTTAAAGCTCTGTCAATAGCATACAGAAACCTGGTGGAAAATACAGGAATTGCTACAATAGTTAATCTAAATGTATCAAAACAACCCCCTGAAGGGAATAAGCTAGACAGGTAAAATGTGAAGCCTGCCTAATGTACATTGCTGAGATACGGGTGCAGTGTGTCTGTCATTCATACACAGGCATGAGAGCCCCTGCTGTTTTTAATGGGAGCTGCACAGGGTGTTTCTAGCAGCCCTCACTCCCCTGAGGCGTTGCCTGCAGCAGTTGAAATAGAAGAGACAGCGCTTTCATTTTGTTTGTCTCTGCTAATGCAGATCGTCTGAGGATGGATTTCTAGGTTTAAGCAGCTTTCACAGGATAATAACAATTATTATTATTATCATCATCATTATTATATTGGAACCAGATCAGGAGCTATATAGGACCAGAGAGTATTCAGAAAGAGCGTGCCCTAATTATCCAAGGGAAAGGTAATTGTTTTGCCTGATGGATTGCTTTCCTATGCATCATACCTTTTTGATACAGCCATCTATATGGGCATTTTTGGCACCGAATCCATTTCAAGCAGAGTTTGAATATTTGAAGATTTCTCTCTGCACTACAGTTTGCATGCTTGAGAAAGTTGCATGCTCAAATCGCTATGATATATCCACAGGGCAGGATGTGAGCTCTTCCACTTGGCCATATACTACAAATAGTTAAATATTTTATAAAGCAAGTAACAGCAAAGGTTAAGCAATACAAACCTGCAGAGTGGATAATGTGATTGAGCAGATTACTGTGACCTTCTTCACATCAGTTCCATTTACTGTGCCCTCTGTCTCTCTCTCCCCCCACAAACGCACAGAAGGATGTTTTAAAAATGTCACATTGTAGTATTGACAGAGCTGTGGAGTGGTCTCACTAATGAATCAGCCTCCTGTGCTGTACATTCAGTCAGCGGCTAGAGAGATGTGGGCTGCTACTCTGATGCACACACATGTACACACAAAGGAAGGGATAACTGTGCAGTGCAGGACACATGTACAGAGCATCACCCTTCTCATATTAAACAAATGTCAGTCAAACAAAGGTGATCCTTCAGAGAAGACCTTGACATGGTTGCAAATAATTCTGTGAATATTTTTTATTTATTTTTTTACTTTTCATTAAGATCTTTCTGTATCTCAGCTACACATTTCAGGCAATTTTTTCTCTCCAAATTCCACTCATCTTCTGCTTCTCTATTTTCACTTTATCTGCAGGTTTAGAAGGTGCTGTCTTTTTAAAATAACTTGCATTTCTATACTTAAAAGTTCCCTGTTTAAGTGACTATACTGGTTCCCTTTATATTGAGGTTGAAAGCAATTGAAAGTGTCATTTTTAGATACTTGCTTTCGTTAGGTTTCTCCCACGCAGATAATTGCAGGGTGGTGTAGTCGGGTTATATCCCTGGTATCATTTGTAGATGTCGACCTTTGCTTCCTTTTTTTATGGCCAATCCCCAAAAACGATCTAGCCTAAACAACCACAAAAATGAGATTGGCTGGAGAATAACCTGCTCCCTTACCCCCTAAAAGGACAGTTAATGGGAACAACTTCAGCCTCCCGTGCTGCTGTTCCCACCACTTCCATGAAACAACACATCCATCGCAATTAAAATAAAAGAGCTCTAAAAAGTCAAAAACCCCACCCATAATCTTGGGCGGGCGAGCACAGAAAAAGGTGTGCTAAAGAAACTTTGTTCTTTTTTTTTTGCAATCCTGCATTTTCGCCCCTTTCCCGGAAAGCTCTTAATTGCCGGAGAGTTTAGAACTTTTAATACCCCTGCCTCCTCATCTTCCTCCAAGCGCTCTGTGGCAGCATGCTGCTGTTCCAGAGCTGGGAGAGGCTGGGAGGGGGTTGATGCAAATTTTATTGTCACATTCCGCTGTCTCTCCCTTCCTGAAAACGTTGGCAGTATTTGCTTTGGGAACTAGACCTGAGAGTGACAACTCGGAGCTGAGTAAACTCACAGACACTAAGGATGGAAAGTGAACTAATTGGGGAATAGAACTGGTGCATTCTTCGGACATTAGCGGACCTGGAAACTATTAAAAGAACAGAGTGCAGGAAATAACTCCTGTTTCTACACCCTTCTCTTGCAGTTTGTGAACAATACCTGTCACACTCTGGACCACAGATGATAATTATTAAAGCATTAACTTTTAACATTTGTTAATTTAAGTCAATATGATACGTTGTAAATCACATAACACTTTTTTTTTTTACAGGTCAGTTTAAATTAACCATGTCTACCGACAGCAAAAATCAGGCCACATCTTTTATTTCAGTGTGAATCAAGTCTTTCTTTATGTATACCAAGTTCACCCAACACACAAATGCAAATTCGCCTTTTATTTTTGTCTATACAAGGTGGCTGTTAAATGCAACCCTGGTATAATTAGTGCCGTTCCCCGGGGATTTCAGGCTCTGGCTGTTCTTTGTGGTCGCCTGAGGCCAATGGTAACTGACAGCATTTCCAATATGACCTTTTCAATCCTTCAGAATCTAATTACTTCACATATCTGCAAGCCCATTTTCCTTGATAACCCATTCTCCAGATACGCTGCCTAAGGCAAGCGTGATCCATATAGAATTTTAAAACCTACACACTAGAAAAACAAAAACGGGCAGTACAAACATTTTCATTTTTTTTTTTTAAATCATTACAAAAATGCAAAACGTGTTGGGGCCAACCTGAACCGTCCCATTAAAAATAAGGGTCCAGATCCCCCCCTGCCTTGAAACCTGCATGGAACCACAATACTGGGGGAATGTTGTAGCCCAGACATGTGGTACAGTATATCTAGGCTACTATTGACTTGCAATGGAAACGGTTAAATGTAAAGGTTATTCTGCACCAGCCCACTAGTATGTAGATACTAAAGCTCAGCTAATTTACAATGGAGTCAGTGAAGAACACAAATACCTGCACACACAGAACTGGGAACCTCCTTGTATCAAGCCCTTTTCTTCAACCACTGGACCACCAAGCATGCCCACCAATTTTTGACCTCCTTGTTCTTGGACCTCCTTGTTCCCAGTAGACTCACCTTAGACATAAGTGGTCACGGATAGTGTACCATCTAGTGCACGCTACCTCTGCAGTGTATTGCATATCGACAGCATTAGTGATTGTTCCCTTAAATTTTATTTTTTTTACAGTTCCTATTTTACATTTTTAAAATATATTAATCACACTTAGGAGGCCATCTGAACATCTCCTTCTACTTAGACCAGGGGTGTCCAATCTCGGTCCTTGAGGGCCAATCCACTCCAGGTTTAACAGGTAAAAAACAGATAATGAACGACTTCAGTCTGGACGGAGGTTTAATTGGTTCAATTAAACAATTAAGAACAGGGCTGGAACAAAGACCAGGAGTGGAAGGGTCAGTTTTGGCCTTGCCTGACCATTCTATCTCTCTCGTGGTTGCAACTGATATGTAAAATAAGTTATTAACATATAAAGTCTACATCTTGTCTAAGTAAAGCTTTCACTTTTCTTAAAACCCTTTTTTTGTGTGTGCCTGTGAACACACAGTATTTTTCCTGGAAAACCAGCCCCTGTCATTATTTCCTTGCGAACTCCATCCACCTGTCATGTTGGGGTTTTTTGGCGAGGCGCCAGCTCCTGCAGGAAATAATAGGCAGCAGGATACTGGTGTGTGCCAATGGCCCTGACCCTCCCATTCCTGAACATGAATAAGCTTAAAGTTATCAGTGCAGATCGGCCCGATAGCCCCTGGAATCACATGGGTGGACACGGTTAAAACAACACGCAAATCAGCATGAAAAGAAATCTTACTGCCGAGGCTGTTTGTAATGTCACTTATCTCGCTGGCCACAGGATCTTCTCCTTGGACAAGGGTATCGCTTTGAAAAGAAATCTTACTGCCGAGGCTGTTTGTAATGTCACTTATCTCGCTGGCCACAGGGTCTTCTCCTTGAACAACGGTATCACTTTGTAAGTCTGTGTGAGAAAATCCTGATCAGAAACAATACTAAAAATGGCACTCCTCAGTTAAAATCTTATCCCCCTTCGGCCAATTCATTGTAGATTGAAAAAATTTTGATATGAAGCAAAGCACCTCTTCATAATAATAATAAAAAAGGCTGGTGATGTGATAAGAGAACAAACTTCAAAACCTTGGTTAACATTTCTTTGAGTTTAAATGCTGTGAATTTTGCTAACAGGCCTAAAATTAGATGAAAAAAATTAACATTCTGAACTCAAGTTAAGGGTTTGTATTACCAGTAGGTGCACAAGCTTGTATTACAACACAGTGCTGCTGCGCTAAACTCATTCTGCTAATGCTCAAGGAACAGTGTTCTGGTATTTATTTTGTAATTATGTCAGATGCAACAAATAAATTGTATTCAGAAATCAAATAAGTGATCAACAAGAATGTTCGTAATCATTAAATTATAAATTATATATATTTTATTTTGCTTTAAAGTTTTTATTCAGGAAGTGATACTTAACAAAGTTTACATTATTATATATATATATATATATATATATATATATATATATATATTAGCAGGCTTTGAAAATGGGCTGGGAGTAACTTAACGCAATACAGTGCCAATGGAATTTATAGAAACCATACATGCATAAACACAGATATACAATGATGTGTGCATGCAGATTGATCCCGTACTCATCACAATGAATCCCATCAGTGCCTGCCTCCTGACTGCTCTTTACTGTGTCCCAGTACCTCTGCTGTAACTCCAGCAGCATTTCTGTCTTTTTTCTACTTCATCAACAGGAATGGTTGGTTCTCTTTTATGTGCTGCCAGTAGGACTCAAAGAGGAGATGTCAAATCTATTGCCTGCATGCAATCCCTGGGGTTAAATAAATCCTGCATGGGTTTGTCCTCCTTGTGTATGGAAAGCCCTTCCTGATGTACTTAAGAGCTCCTGTAGAAATCATTCTGTCCAGAACCTGTGGGTGAGCTGGTATCTGCTTCAACAGTTAACAGATCTCAGCAGGTATAGATTCATTTATTGTAATACACCTGGAAAACTAGATGTTATGGCTAACCTCCTTATAGGCTTACAGGACCACCAGTACATTGCATGGCTCCTATAATGAACCCATCAATATTTTGCATGGTTACGTGTTGCTTTCCTATCGCAAATCCAGTACATCTGGCTCCCAGCAAAGGTTGTACGATTTTCCATTCTTTACCCTGCCTTTCCATGCTGCTCTAGCTTCGGCCTTCAGAAGTGAACGATCCCCCCTGCATCTCCTGTGGGATATGATCTCATGTGCAGTGTACGTAGTTTCATTTGTCCTTGGTTCAGGGTGTGCTCGATGTGTTTCCAGCCATGCATCTCTGTTTATTAAGACATCTTTGTGTGCTGTTGACTAAGAAATTAATAGTCCGTCGATGCTCTGTACTCTTCAGTTGTGCACATTATTTTGGTCTTCATTTATAGAATACTCACCTTTCCCCAAGAATGGTAACTGGATTATGGTCAAAGCTGTGGATTATTTTGCCTCGCTGTTCTCCACTTACTGTGAACCAGGATTGTCATCCTGGTGATAAATCTGACCTGTGTTAAGTAATGATCGCCCCTCAATTCTTCACCAATACTTCGGTTTAAATTAATTAAAACCTGAAATGTGTCTCTTGTTAAAATGTGGTTTGTTTTTCTGTTTTCTCTATTTTATTACATTTATTTGCTTCTTTAATTCGTTCTGGATCTCTGTAGTATAAAGTAACAACGCATGTGTTTAAGGCTCCCAGGACTGCAGGAAGCTGACTCAGTGATCTGAGGGATGTCAGAACTGGTGCACAATGAAAAAGGGGTTCTGTAAACCATGTAGTTCATACAGCCACACAGTTTGTCATTGCAATTATGATGTAAAGCAGGACTATACGAGCTTGGTAAGGATAAGTGTATGGATTCATGCTAGTCCAGAATCCAGTTGTTTAGGCCAGAGGGAAATTGACAACAAAAGAAGAACGATTGAGTTGGCCGTTCGGGTATAAATATTGAACACATCAATACGCTGGCTCCAGTCAAACATTAGCATGACAGCTAATGTGTTACAGCCCTTTGTGTTTAATAATAAAGGCTGTAAAACTATCCTGCCACTACACTATAAATCCACTTCCTGTACAGCAGGCCATTGGGCCCCACTTGCCACACAAGCACTGCCTAGGGTTTATCTGGGGTCAAGTGGGATTCTAACAGATGGTGCACAGGAAGAAGTGCATAGCGCGACAGCAGGATGAATTTGTTTCAAATGAGTAAGAGTAAAATGGAAAAATGTTAGAACAATGGAAGCTAAGACCCCCTCCGAAGCTATATGAATTCAGCGTGCAACATGGTCTCTTCTCAATCTAACTGGCCATTGCTTTTTACAGCGAAGGATAAGCAAAGCACATTTCCCACTTTTAAACCCTGCAGTTTATCATAAACCTTTTTTTTTAAAATGATTGCAACAGGAAGACACATTTGTCCTCCTCCTAAATCCAGTCTCGTGTATTTCCTGGCCTCGTTTTATGTCATTTTTTGGCTGAACTTTCTTGTGTAGAAGATGATTGTGGGGGTGTGATAACCAGACCGATTAATGGTAGGGTTTACAATGCTAAGATAGGGGTTGTGATAACCAGGCCGATAAAGGGTAGGGTTTACAATGCTCATCAGGTAACACTCCTGTAAAGTCCAAATGGGTTTTACTGTATATATAACATCATAACCAGAGCTCTAACAGTTTCACTATATTAAAATGATAAACCTCATGGATTATCTTGGACAATCAAGTTCTACGTAGAGTGGTCATTTTAAAACAGCTAAATATAACCTTAAAAAGACATGTCTCCAGTCACAAAAAAACATTTCTTCAGTTTATTGTAGCATTAACCCATTAAGCACCAAAATCAGATTTTTTCATAGAAAAGTGAACACAAACTGTATTTATGTATTTTGATGCATTCTTAATCAATATTTCTTCAAAGGAAGTTTGCAAATCCTTTGTTTTGCCTGCAAAACAAAACTAAACTGCTTTGTCCTATTTTGAGGATTGTCAAGTTAGACGTGCCCGTAAGCAGACCAGAGAAATGCCACACTGGCTATGAAGCTCAACACAGAAAATTAAGCTTTATTATCAATGTGGGGAGGCAAACACCAAGAAATTGATCATTTTTAAGCTTCGGTTTCTTATTTTATATTGAGGCTTCGTAAACGCATGTGACGGTCTATATTTGCAGAATTAACATTTGCGGTTAACAAAACTAGAGTAAGTTATCAAATTTTTAGAGAGAAAATTCAAATAACAGGTAGATGCCAGTTAAAAATGCTCCAAAAAATACAAAGTAGCAGTGTGGAGTAGTGGTTAGGGCTCTGGACTCTTGACCGGAGGGTCATGGGTTCAATCCCCAGTGGGGGACACTGCTGCTGTACCCTTGAGCAAGGTACTTTACCTAGATTGCTCCAGTAAAAACCCAACTGTATAAATGGGTAATTGTATGTAAAAAATAATGTGATATCTTGTAAGTTGCCCTGGATAAGGACGTCTGCTAAGAAAATAATAATAGAGCAGCCTGTCCTCAAATGAAGACTTAATGGGTTAATATGTTCTGCAGCAGTTATTATCTTTAGGAAAAAGATGAGGGGCTGGTTCAAGTACTTTTATATTGTATTGATTTATTTCAACGGCAGAGTGTTTGCTCCAGTCCATATTGCATACAGTGTTATGATTCTCAATGCATAGCACAGTTTGCGATTGCTTGGGATTGAACCCAGCAGCACAAGGCACTTGCTTGCTATCCCATGGCAGGGGCAGCAGATTGATAATGAACCATGTCAAAACAATAGGGTGGATATTGTGTTCCGCAGGCTAAAGGTCAAGCCTTTTTAGTGCTGAAAATTCTCATCGCCTGTAATCTAATCCGACTGTCTCACTTTGAAAACAGCAGAACAATCCAGGTTGTCACTTCTGCGTAGAACAAATGCTGTTTCATGTCAGTCTCTCTGTCACCCACAGGAAAACTGACTTCTACACTATTTACAGACCCAGCCTTGGAAATCTGCTCCGAATCCCAAACTTCCTCCGTGATAATTGCTAACACAACAGTGAAGCATGGGGACGATGTTAATTTGACGTCTATTATTTTTTAAAAGCTCTCGGTGGTTCAGGCCTGTTCCAGGATGGCCATCCTGTTTATACAGATGTTAGTGTCTTCGTCTTATTTATACTAAGTCCTAACAAACGATCATTTATTAATTTGGTTTAATTTCCAAATTTGAAAGCATGGCTCATGAAGATGAACCCTAGGGTTACATTTCAAGTATTTTGCTCCCTTATAGCAGATGTTAAAAAGCACCAGATTACAAAACAGACAAGGACTGCCGTAAAAGGGAGCTCATAGTTTTTGGCATTTTACGTTGGCAGTTATCATTTATAAGGATTTAAATTTGTAAAAGTCTAATTGTAAGTAATATAATAAACAATAAGAACTAAACTGGAAATAAAGACTATTTAAAACTGTAAAACAAATATTTTAAATTACCTCATTGGATGTAATGCTTCCGTTAAGGAATAGCATTGTATGGTTTTAAGGTACTTTGCTTGATCTCTGGGAGGAACAAACTCCACACCATGGAGTCGGTAGACTTTCCTGGATCCCATTTGAAATACCTTCGGAAGCTGCGCCCCCTGAAATCATCGCAATGCACCTTTCAGGGTCTGCTGACTACAGGTTTCATCTGAGCATCATTTAAAAATATATCAAATAAAACCAAAAGATGATTTTATTGTATTTCAAGGGAGAGAAAAGAAAATGAAATGAAAAAAAAAATGATTTCAACACTGAGAAATGCGTGTAAAATATCCTGGATTGTCACGTTATTCTGTATTTCCAGCTGTGACCTCCAGCACTATGCGAAGCCTGGGAACAGCAGCTGAATGGCGGGGTTGCATTGCAGAGAACCAGGCCTGGAAATATAGGCGGGTCAGCCATGGCAAGCTTCAGGGAAAGGGATCGGCCTGAATCGCCACCAACTTTCCGCTCCTAGTTACTGAACTAAGAGAGAACGGCCCTTTCCACAATTAATTTTCTCACACCTAAAACGAGGAGATCAGAAGAAGGGAAGATACTAAAAAACAATCTGGTTTAGCACAACCTTCACGGATCTCACAGACTTTATTATCCCTTGGGCGGCTATGGGATAATCTGTTTATTACCCGCTAAAGAAACTCCGCCAGGACCATTAGCCATCGACGGCATTGCCAGCAATGGCAACACACGCGATTTGGAGCACATATTGCACCGTGCTCATGGTAGAGTAGCACATTGTCTGGCTCTCGTATGGTAGCATGGAAATGGCTTACCAGTGTGTTTCTGATCCTTTAGTATATGAAAATGTTATGACTGCAGTACCATTCCACCAAGCCTCATTCCACTGTGCTACCATTTCCCCTTTGTGTCATTGCTGTTAAAGATAATTTGCTAAGGACAGGGGAACTGTTTTTTTTGAGGGACTGACTAAGGGAATCTATAGTACCCAAAACTAGTGTCTCATTTCAAAGCAACAGGAGTCCCCAGACTTTGCTAATTTAATTTAACAGCCTTAATCCAAACATGCAATCTTTGGTAAACAGTCGGCTTTGCGCAGCAGTCTTTTATAAACATGTTTGCCTTCTAATTTTGCCTTTTAATTTAATTTTGCCAGGGCTGCATAAACAACCAACATCTGCTTTGGGGATCTTTCCAAGCCTCATTCCAAGTAAATTATGTTAATTTCATTACAGCGTAGTTGTTGTCTCCCAGGAACTGTGACACTTTGCTTAGTCCATAAATTACGGAGCAAATACAGAGCAACCCATATAAGGTTTACCGTGATAAATTTGCACAGTATTTATGCTTTTTTTCTGTGTAATGTGTTTACTGTGCTGTACAGTATTGTAATTAAGAAGATTTCGTTGTTTACATTCTTTTAACTTTTAATATATATATTGTTGTTATCCTCTGATTATTTTCCAAATATAAACCATCTGTTGGGGTGTGAGTACAAAAAATACATTGCATAATTTGGCAGTCACAAACCCATTTGTAAAACTTTTGAAAATTGAAAAAAAAAAAAAGAACATACTGTATAAAAGTTCATTATGAAAGTTTACAAGAGATCCAACTGCAGGTCCAACGTCAACAGTTTTATTTTTTAATTTGTGTGTGCAGACTTTTTAATTCTAGTTCTACCCAGACCTGCTTTCTCCAGAATGCTTGCCCTCTAATCTGTGGCTTGACCACTTGACCACAGCAGCTTTAAATCACACCGCCACCTGAACCACAAAGGGCCGAAGCGCAATCAGTTCCAAACGGCTCATTACTGTAATGTAAGCGCCCTTCTGAGCGGCCCATCAAATCAGTTAATCTCCCAGCAACAATCTAGCAATGATATTACCAGCAAAAAACAAAAATTCTGGGAAATGAAATGTTGTCAAGTGGGTTATCATCAGATTTTAAAGAAGTTGCACGAACGGAAGTGGTTCTCATCGCTCACTTGTCTCCATCAGGCTTCAATGGCTGTTGTGAATCACAGTTGTGTCCCTATCAGTATCTCTGAGTGAGACACAGTGCTTACAGTAAACAGATAACAGGGTATTCTTTTCTAATAGGTTCCTCGCCCCTGCCTATGCCAAGAAGGTTTTTGGCAAGCGAGCGACAGAGATACTGATAATAGAGTCACTTTTTCCTAAAGGTAGATTATTTAAAGAATTTGGATCGCTTTTAAGGAAACAAGAAGGTGTGTCTGATACAGCTGCAGAGGGTCACCTAATAAATAACAATGATGTCATGGGAAGTAGATTCTTCTCTCTGTTTTGTTTCCTTTGATCTAGCAGGCTGACGTGTTTTCTTAGGAGTGATATCCCTGCTGCTGGCATGGGACAGCTTCATCATTTTTTTCTTTAAATGAAAGATAAGAGAAAGTGCTGAGATTTGCTGCTCCCTGTTGTACAATGCAGTGCGCTCCATGGGAAAGAGGAAAGCAAGCATTTTTCAAATGGCATCTAAGACATCTCTCTTATGATTGTTTTTAGCCAATTGTATTTTTAATTCAGGCTAACATCCCATTTGTGAGTTACACGCTAAGCTTCCTTTTGCCTACCATTAAGAGAAAAGCTAGAACCTTGCAAAAATGTAAGCAACAATCAAATCTGGTCTTCCTCCAAACCCTATTGTCCATGTGAGCTACCAGGTATAAGAGTTATACCTGATACAGTAGACCAAGACAGTTCAGTGGCTACTGGGGAATTTGTATCTTGCAAACTTTAAGTGTTTGCTGTGGTAAAACTTAGTAAAAGGACAGCAATGTGCAGTAAAGAACAGTGAATGCATGGTAAAGTGTATGCAAGCATAAATGTGTAGCAAAATGAACTGGGCCAACAGGTTTGATCTGAATGAAAATGAGGTAATTTGGCTGCCTGGAGACTTGCAGTCTGAAGCTTTACAGAACACACTTTCTATCACTGGTGAACATTCTGAGAGAGTTCCGAGGGGACCATAGAAAAACATTGTCCATTATGTGCAGAGAACAATGGGCACAGGCCAACTCCAGGGCACTCTATCTAGATGCCAGGTTAGCACGTCCCCAAGGTGCAATTTGTTCTGCATGTCTGTCTTCCCATTTTTACAATAAATAAACTGCAATTCAATTAAAAGACACAGACCCGAATCCGTTACCCTGCTCTTAACCTCACAGTGCTTCTTTCACAGACCCTTAAACCATCGCCAAGCTGGAGACAGCGGTATACTCGTTTCTCGACAGTACACAAAGCAATTTCTCCAGATGCTATTGTTGAAAAGCCTGTGTGCGGAACAGGCTTGTGTAGGTGTGGACTGTTTGAGAGGTGTTGGAGCAGCAGAGCCGAGGGATCCTTCTTTCAAGTCAGTCCAGCTCACGCTGCTCGCGTCTGTCCAGTGTCCTCGTAGGAAGTCATGAAGCTGAGCTGGGAACTACTCACAGACGCCAAGCATGGCTTCCACTCTACAAGTATGACTAGTTACACAATAGCCTATGTTACGTTTGGAGAAGACACATACCCTCAAGAGAATAGGTCCAGTCAGCCAGCCTCTTGTCATGTAATTCCAAATGGCGGCCCATTGGGAGTATGGCTGTGGTAAAGCACACAGCAAACACAGACAGCATCCAGAGGGAGTCACTATGAGGCTGTCCACCTCTCATGCAGTACTTTTATTTGCTAAAGGATGTATTGAATCAACTGGTAAATACAGGTGACATGATCATTTTAAGATGCTATACCCCTGAGAGGAATTGGAGAGCTCTGTAACAATAGTTTAACGCTAGGCCCTCAAAAGGGTCACCAGTATACAACATTTTAATAAACAATGAGTAGAAACGACAGGGGCGGGGGGGGGGACTGAAAATTTGGGAGGATAACGGAGCAGATTCCCACTCCCTGAAGAGGAGCCAGAAGACAGAGTAACATAAACATTCCTGGGCTCAGGAAGGAAGCAGGCCTCCGTGGGGTGGTGAGTGTCTCGTCAAGCAGCTTTTCTGAGCCAGTGAGGTGCCATTACTGAGAGATTCACACAGCACTGAGCCTATCCAACTCAGTGAGGTGCCATTACTGAGAGATTCACACAGCACTGAGCCTATCCAACTCAGTGAGGTGCCATTACTGAGAGATTCACACAGCACTGAGCCTATCCAACTCACACAGCACTGAGCCTATCCAACTCACACAGCACTGAGCCTATCCAACACACAGCACTGAGTCTATCCAACACACAGCACTGAGCCTATCCAATACACTCAGCACTGAGCCTATCCAACACACAGCACTGAGCCTATCACACGGCACAGGACATAGGATTCAGTTCGGAAAGGTGGAGGAGTTTACAGTAACACTTTATATTAACTGGGCAACAATTAGACTAACATAGCGGCTAGTGCCTTCAGCGGTGTATATGACAGTGCTGAAAGACAGATTTGGAATTTCCTAATCTTTTGGAACAGTTTTGCAAGAATGCACAAATGGCCGTGCAGGAATATAAAAAGTGACAATTAAAACGATGGTGTCACCAAAGCTTTTGATCTCATAGCACCGTAAACACTCCTTTCTTGGCAGGTACAGTCGGCTTCAGCCTGTGATGGTAACAGTGTCTTTTATGTCTGAGGAAACTCAAAGACCCAAGATGTTAATCTCTCCGCAGTTTACATGCAAGGCTCTCTAATTTCCTGGACTGGTTGAAATTCGTATAAAAGAAAGCAGCGCGTCAGTATAAAACCTAACAACAACAAAGCCGACGCACCACAGTCGACTCAACCCAGGATTGAACCTGAGCCCAGCATTAAAACACAAGCCCTCCCCAGGTTTTCATTTCCTTAATCGTCCCCGGCTCACTACATGTTCTCACATTGTCCTCTTCACATTAAGCCATTTGGAATATAAAAGGGAACACTGAACTGGCGTCACATGTATCTGTACTCTAGGAAGTGACCTTGCAGATCCATGGGGCTGTTGTAATAATGATCCCAACAGCTGCAAAATCTTAAAACTTTAAACTTTATCCACCTCCCTTTCTTTTTAATTTTATTAGGGCCCCCCCTCCCCCCAAACACACACAGTTTTAATGGTAATCTAACATAGTTTGGGCTCCAAACGTTGATTTAATGAAATTGTACCTTGGCCAGCAAACTAAATCAAAGAAGAAGGAGTGCAGTTCAGTTCCAAATGGTTTTCAGATAATGTAACTGGCCTACATAAAAGCTGAACATCTCTTGGCATCGGTCATTGTTTGTAGAAATCCAAATGCTTACTGCTTGTTATTTGAGATCTTTGTGAAGCTATTTTATTTTCTAGCATGCGGCCAGGAAACAACACAATAACAGGGCTGGGAAAATGACATCCAGACGGTTTACCAAGGCAGTGACTGTGAACCCAGCTTGCAGTCACGGGACAGGGGGATCCTTCTGTTCAGGGGGTCTGTCCCGTGAACAGTAAGCGCTGTTGGGGAGAAAGCATCTTGGTCTCGTGTATATTGTTCTGTGAGAAAAAGCAGATTCAGAATCAGCTCCAAAGACCTAGCTCATTTCTTCTTCTTATATTTTCAATATAATTTTTTTTTTCCAGTTTCAATTAGCTCACACCGAGAAGCGACTGTATTTCTTCAAGATTATTAATCAAACGTCATAAGAAATTGCAGCGGGAGCAAATCCAGGAATAGCACTTCCGATTCCACCTCTGTAATTGCAGTTAATCGTGTCAATGCTTTTGCAAATCCGAGACAATTTAATGGAAACGATGTCAGTCAGATTGCACGAAGGATGGTGTACATTTGTCTGGTGGTCACACTTAATAAGTATCTAATGAGGATGGATTCTTGGCTTGTGGGGTATACAGGGAATGTGGGGTGAATAGAATGGGTATTTGAATGATCTAAACAGCAGCGGGTCTTAATACCAGTAGTCTAAACCTACTAGAATCAACACTGCAGTCCACCTCATTTTCATTGCATTCTGGATTCAATACCTAAACACCAGTGCGGTCTGGAAGTGAAAATAATTAAAAACAATTACCTGACATCAATTCTGCCCTGCAGCCCATTGGAATATTTTTTTTTTTTTTAGTGCAACAGTATTTTTAGACTTAAATTTCATCAATTGGTTTCACAGTAAACATGTAGTGCCATGGTCATCTAAAGGATCCCATTTACTTTATTGGTTCCCTATCCAGTTTGCAAGAGGTTTAAAATGAAGGGACACTTTTGGACACCCTGACACAGGCCTTTAAGCTCTCCTGCATACTGTGATATGAATTGCTTTAATGTTCTGGCACTAACTAGATGAAACAAATACTTTCATATATTCAGGTCTTAACAACCTTTAAAAGGGCTGCAATTTTACACTCCCTTTTATATTTTGCTGACTGAAAAAAAGTGCCCAGTCCCTAGCTCTGCCCAGGCATGGAAAAGGAAGTAAACGGAAGGGAAATACATCACTATCTGCTTGGTCATGAGAAAAGCGTCAAGCGCATCATTTATCTAAACAATCCCCTACCCTAACTTTCATCGTCTCCTCTTAACATGCTGACCCCTTGGTGCAGGGAATCTGCAATATTCAGGACAGTGTTTAATTCGTTGTAGCACCATTTATTAACATCTGAAAGATGTATGTCAAAGCTTTAAACGCTGATAGGATATCCAGTGGCTGGCTTAGCTGCATACAAAAAAAAAAAAAAAAAAACGAGGTCCGCTCCAGCTGTTCTGTGCGTGACACCGCTTGTTGTTAGCAGAGCAGCCAGGATGTTTGAGAAGGAGGGGCTCCCAGTTGCACTGACGAACGACAGCATTGTAAAAATAAACAAACACACCGACCTGGCCTGGCTTGGGAATTCACACACTGCCAGGCCAAACCTGAGCACTTGCCATTGTTGGACCACTATCAGGTCTTCACAGCACAGCCAGAGGCCCCCGACACAGCACAGCTCTCAACAGGGACTGTGTGACGTATCATCCTGGTAATTCAATGGATACGCTGCCGAGCTTATGCGACACCCTGGCACCAGGTCTATGGTGGGAACGATCAGCTCTCGAGATATATAAACAGGAGAAGCCACACCTACAGACGTGCCACAGACAATCTGATATAGCCGCTAATTGCCTTAAAAGGGTGGTGAGTGAGAACACAACAATGAGATATTGACAATAAGACATCCCATTGGCAGGAAAAGGGCTTTTCCCTTTCACTCGGTTATTTAATTATTTTTTACATTTTTTATTGCAGAATGCAAATGCTTACAAAGACGGGGCGTCACGTAAGGGATTCTCATTGTTATAGCTAGGATAATAAGATTCAGGTATTGCGTGCGAATTTATGAACAGTTTGGCCTTGTAGTTCTATTTAAACAGCATAGTCTAGATTTAAAAAAAAAACACTGTTTAAATGAATTCCAAGTAGTCAAATATTAGATTCTATAAACAAACTGTTTATTTTGCAGTTTCCCTAACCGTGCCTGTCTGTGCTGATCATGAGTCCACAGTGCTTTTACACAGAACTACACTGTGACATGCTTTACCTTGGGATACCTCAGTAAACCACTGTAATGGAGGCTCCTTAAAGCAGGCTATAACCCCTGACAACAGTTCAACTTCATTGGAGAGGAATTGAATCCTCACATGAGATTTACAGACATTACCGTCTGGCTTCAGTGCAATCTGACCTCAAGGACCAATGCTGAGTTGTTTCAATCTAATAGCTGCCAGATAATACAGACACATCATACGCACTCTGCTCATAGACTGACCAGGCTCATCAGGAGGCAGGTTAAGGCCAGTTAATGTGTGTATTTCTTTATTTAAACAGGGAAGACACAAGTCATAAGTCAGGATTGTTACTTAGCTCAGTGAAAACCCTTCTTTAACAGCTAGCACTGTGTACAGCTTGTTCTCAACGACAATTATCAGTAAAATAAAAAAAAACTCTGCTTTCAGTTTCTTCTTCAGTTAGATTCTTGGTCCGGATTTATTTAACATTGTTTTAGTCTAGCTGCATAGAATTCACCCATAAAAGAAGACATATATATATATATAAACCATGAAACCATAGGGAACTATGTGTTTACCTGCAGCCACTCCAACTCAGTATTTATTTATTAAAAAAAAATAATGAAAGGATTCGTTTTGGGTGTAACCCACTGTGTGTTCATTTTATTACAATAGCTGGAATAAATTGCAAATCCAAGACAAATATTTAAAATGATCTTGGTTGCATTATTAAAAATAAATAAATAAATAAATCCTGCAGATGTTTGTTTTTTAAATTGAAATGAAAGGTATTCTAATCACTGGCGTCATAATCTATTAAGATCATCAAGCAATTCCAAGTCATTGGGGTTTAGACCAAAGGAGGTTTGCTACAGACAGCTGGTACTGGATTACCGAATATGAGGATCCAATGCAAAACAAACAGCCAAACTCTGCAGAGGCTGAATCCCTGAGACTCCTGACACTACCAATTACACATCTGTGAAAGAGGAGGGTCAAAGGTACCATCTCAAACACGAAGAGAGCAGCGTGGTTTCGATAATCTATTCAGTCACTGACGTCATTTAAGATTCAACTCCCAGCCTTTGCAATGAGGTAGCAATTAGCATTGGCATTACCCAGCCTAGGGTCTCTATGGAAAATACGCAGTGCTGTTTTTTTGTTTTTTTTTAACAATCAAGACTCCGGCCAGGATAGCAGTATAACTCAGCATCGCCCCTAAACGTTTTGTGATTATTGCCAATTAAATTCACATCTGTATTTTCAGATTACCTCCCAAGACTCTGGTATAGACAAAAGAAAGCATGCTTTACTGTTTCGGTTTGATAAACAAGCCCTTTTTTTTCTTTTTTTTTTTTTGTTACTCCAATTTGGCATCCACCTTCTGAAGCAATTTATTTGAGATAAATATCTCCAGTAAACAGAACTGCAGGAAAAACAAAAACACTGAACAAAAAGCGCCTCACTGAAGCCAACACAGACAGCATTCATCTCCTGAGACTGACTGGGTGGTGTTTATAAGACATTGGGAAACAGGAGACTTGAAAACTCATCAGCAGGGCTTAGCCTTACAAAAGGATACAGAACGACACACTATACCCCAGAGAGGCTACATCAATTCACCCCAATAGCAATGCAGAGGATTAGTAGCTTTCCCCTAATTCACAATACAAGGAGCCAGTGCCCAAGTCCTCTGTGTTTTCCCTTGTTGGGTGACGAATCTGTCCTCAGCCCCACGTCCCCCCTGTTATACTGCCTCCCCTTTATCCTGCAGTACAACTACGGACACCTCACTCACCACTCACATGCTGTACACCCTCCTCTATTGATCCAACCCAAAGCTACCTAATGAAACACCACAGAGTCACATGAGGATGGCGTCGTTCCAGTCCATTGGGTGCACTATCGGTGGAAGCATGTTGATTGGTTCTCATTGGCGCCTCCTTCAAGCCAGTACAATAGTCTCGCAACCAGTCAGCGCTGCCCCATTGCCACATAGCTTGAACCCCACTTAAGGGTACCCTAAAAACTCTCATGCAAATTTCAAAAAAGCAAGCCAGGTTTATTCTTGTGTGTTGTTCATCCTGAGAGATATTAGGCTGCATGAACCACCACAGTGCTCTGAAAGGGCCTGAAGAACATATTTTGGGCAACGTGTTTGTTTAGGTATTCGTTATAAGTGGTTATATACAGTATCAATGAATCATTTAACATATATTATAACATGCTTATACAATCAATGTATTGTAATACATAAGTGTTATTATTTCTAATCATAATCTAAAACTGCTTATATCATAATTAAAACCATGTTTATAGATTATATGCTACAACTTAAACAAAATATTGTAATCATTTGCCTTGAAACTTAAGCATGCCCTGGGTCTTGGTAGCTATTGCATTTGAGTGTGCCTGCACAGAGTTGTCTGGTATGAAGGAATCCCTCTGTTTTTGGCATTGGTCTTGTTGCCTGGTCATTTCTTTGCTTGTTTTCTGGAGATTTAGCTGCAGGAGAGGGTCACACAGTCAGACACAGTGATTCTCAGCACTGACACCAGTTGTGATAACCTGATAACCCCTGAGAAGATTTCCGCTCATTGGGCTGCTGGCACTTTATAAAAAGCAGCAGTGAGATCGCGTGAGCCGCCGTTGTTCTGGTTGCGTGAGTCATTGACCGCAGCGCAATACGTGTTATCTTTAACGCAACCACAGACGTCACTGCAGGAACGGGCCAGGTTAGGGACATCCTACTTGATAATAGCCACTTATTAGGACTAATTGTCAGAAACTTTCCATTGCTTTATCTGCCTGTGCAGTTACTAATGACATGATTTCCAGATGCACATTTTTTTAAAGTCTTAGCTTCTGCTATTGTATTGAGTCATTCATATTTATAAAAAAAAACAATAATAATAATAATAATAATAATAATAATAATAATAATAATAATAATAATAATAATATACAGTCGGTCAGTCAGTTATTCTTTATTTGCATGACGTCTTTCACAATAACATGCATAAAGATGTATGTATATTCGGTCAGTGAGTATAGTGTATATGCAATAATAGAATACCCTTATAAAGTTTATTTGAGTACTTTACACATGGTTTTTGCTGTGCTTTACCATGTTTCACTGCATTACAATGTGTGCTTGTGTTTTACCATACAGTGCTTATACTATGCTTTTACCATGGAATGCCGTACTTTTGATGACAAGCATTTAAACCAGACTGAATTGTCAAACACAATCTATACTTCACAGTCATAAACGTCTCCCACAAAGAAACATCTCCATAACAATCAAACTCTGGCGCCAAAAAATGAAGGAACAACTTCAAACCAAACGTTTCGGACGGACACCCCGAGCCAGTATCACTGCGCTCTTGTGCATAAGAGAGCCAAAAAGCGAAATGTTGTGCTCATTGTACACAATGTTGTGTCTTTGTAGGTTTCTTGCTAGAATGCTTAAATTGAAACCCAAACAATGTTAACCACGAAACATGGGCAAAGAGCCATCGCAAATTCTCATGTTTATTGCACACAAGTAAAAAATATTTAACTTAGCTGCCAAATGTTACATCAATCCCACCACACACAGACCACAGTAAATAACAGAGCCTGGATTGGCAAACAGATCTGGAACTGATTATCTGAGTGCTGACTGTCTTTAAGTGCATGTCTGCACAATCTAGAACTGGAATGTAGAACACTGTGTGAATGTCTGCACAATCTAGAACTGGAATATAGAACACTGTGTGCATGTCTGCACTATCTAGAACTGGAATGCAGAACACTGTAGAACCATGGTCCTAGCTCACAGGTTCATCTCAAATTGTGCTATTCAGTGTACTGTAAACGGTTGATGCATTCGCTAAGTAATTTGTGCATGTGGTGTTAAATCAGTTAAGGACATTTAATGAGTGAGAAGACATTGATATGAGTCACAGGGAGTTCAATGTTCAGAAAATTGTAAAGTATGACGTATAAAGATATATTGCAAGATCAAAATAAAAAAGTGATTACCGGCATACACAATTTACATTTTACAAACTATTATTATTTTAAATATATATATATATATATACACACATTTTAAACCAGAACATGAGCCTTCAAATGAAAAAAAAAACATGAAATTACATTTATAAAGAGTAAAAGACATATGTTTTGTTACATTAGTGTTTGACACAAACGTACAGTAGGTCAAACTAATATTTTAATCCACCCAGCTGGCATTAGTGGCACCTGGAATAATGAAGCATCTGGTCCCATGCCTTGCGTTGAGTTCATCTAGCTGTGACTGCCCTCTGCTGGCTATCTAAAGTTAAAAAGTATCTCTGCAGCTGTGGCTAACCTGAGCTCCCCTTTCTGTATCACCAATTATTGACTGGTGATGTCTCAGTATCATTGTATATCCTTTAAATACCGAGAATTCAAAACCAATATCAGTATCCAAGGAGAATCAGGATCCAACAGGATACTCAGCAATCACTAGAAAAACTTAATCAAGTAATTGATAAATTGAAGACTTGCTGTTTTAATAATTAGCTGCAATGCTTCAGATAGCAGCATGGTATATGAAAATGGCAGAAGCCAAAATGTTCTAGCTAGTTATTAGAATAGTAAGGGACAAGTTTATCTATTACTTTTCTTCTTTCTATATATATATATATATATATATATATATATATATATATATATATATATATGGCAACATGTCTAAGACCTTTGCACAGCCGTATATATATATATATATATATATATATATATATATATATATATATATATATATATATATATATATATATATATAAATATATTATTAAACAAATAATAATAATAATGTCCTCGTATACTCTTTGTCCCTGGAATAGCAGTGACAGAGAATTCAATATTAGCACTCTGATAATTATATTATAGCTGCATCCCCCCACCCCTTCCCAAATCTCTTATTGATCTGGACAGATGGTTGACTCTCAATCTGCACTCCGGCTAATGCATTAACACAATTAAGATTAAAATGACATCAAGTACAAAATGAGGGCTGCTGTCTGAAATGCTGGGGCAACAGAGATTAGACAGTTTATCCGCTCGTTGCTCTCTGAAATCAGATGAACTGGGGCAGGATGCACTTTACAAAATGCACATTACAAAACAGTATCCCCCTCGCATCAGGGAAGATTTATCTTTAGCAAACATCAAAGTGCTGGTGCTGCCATGCAAAACGAGCCCTATTGCAGTGATATAACAGAAAGTATGTCCCAGCCAGGACCAGCCCGCAGGAAGGCTGACACAGGGATATACCCCTGCTGTGAAGCCAGTGTTGCTCACACGGGCCAGTTTCCCTTGCATTTTGCACTGGTTAAAATATTAAATAGGTTATTTTAACATGTTATCTTGGACCGGCAACATGTATGATAATTAATATTTATGCAATTAAAAGTAAATGTATGTGATCACTCAGTATGTGATTTTTAATTTTTTTTTCTTATATTTTCGAGATGGCCTTCTTTGCCTACCCCAAGGAGCTGCCTGTGGTAACGTGGTGTCCACAGAGAAGCAATGACATTCTGCCCCTTATGATAATATTAAAAAGTCTACACTAATTCCTTCTGTATATACAAGTTTAAAAATAAGTCTATCAGATGTAAAGACATGTTTTCCATTTTCCTTTATAAAAGTTTGCCATACTAAAAGCATAGCAAACTGTAATAAAACTGAGTAAAAGCATGGTAAAGGATAGGTAAGCATTGTAAAGAATAGCAAGGTATGGCAAAGTGTATTGAAAAACCTGGCAGATCGGGGGTAAACTAGGGTAAATGCACAGTATAACCATGGGAAAAGCATGGGAAAACTGTACTGGATTTCTACGGTGGTGTGCTTGGTGGAACATGCTCTCTTATGTTTGGAAGTTGGATTAAAGAAACATCTACAAAGTCATCTACAAAATCTACAAGTCTACAATGAAAGTGTGGAGAAGATTCACCGCACTAATCGTGATCCGACAGATACGATCAATGCACGTTTTGAATGAGGACCCTGAGCAGCATTATTGTAACAGCACATTGTTCGCTTGCTAAAGAGAACAGTTGATCCCTTCATTAAAAATAAAGTCGTCTGCTAGCACCCTGTTAGTTTAGAAACAAGACAACCCCAAAGAATCGAATGAAACGGTTTATTAAATATTGCTGCCAAGTCCTTCACAGAGCCTGCATTCACTCCCTGCTCCCCTTACACCCCCACACCCTGGCAGGACAAAGAGGGCTGATCCTCGACACGAACAGCAAACACTGGGATAAAATGAA
This sequence comes from Acipenser ruthenus, assembly GCF_902713425.1. Classification (NCBI taxonomy): domain Eukaryota; kingdom Metazoa; phylum Chordata; class Actinopteri; order Acipenseriformes; family Acipenseridae; genus Acipenser; species Acipenser ruthenus. The sequence continues at coordinate 1,932,030 of NC_081207.1, forward strand.
TATGGCTGCTGTGTTACAATGTCACCAGCTATTACCTATTGAATTTGCTGTGGCTGCTGAAAATGGAGTAAAAACATAGCTTTGTAACACACTTAAATTACATAAAATGTATCTTCCGACAGTTAAGTCTTGGTATAAAGCAATATTTTCACAGGTTTCACTGGGCCAGATACCAGGGATTTTTTTTTGGCAAAACTGAAAATAAAATGCTCTGATCATATACAAGTCCTAGCCACAAGCTGGCTTACAAAGGCATTGCAAGCATTTTTTAATTTTTTTTTATGTGTGTGTCCCTGCATGGGAAAGGGAGGCAGTGTGAGGTTATAACCCAACAGGACCCCACAATATGAGCATCTCTGTACAGTACAAGCCAAGACGTCATGCACAGCCTTACTGTTATCCATGCTGCTGATGTTATTCAAGGTGCATGTTTCACACTTTGTTTTATCAAGCAAAACCTGCCATCCCAGAGGGAAACACCTTCCTGTTTTATTCTTAGGAATCTTTTTTGCTTGCGTGTGCATTGATTTTTTTGTGTTCCATCTATCATAGTGTCCCAGTCCCTTTTGCTCCATGCATACAGTAAACAATTATATATATATATATATATATATATATATATATATATATATATATATATATATATATATATATATATATATATATATTAAACACACTGCGTAAAGATCCATCCTTCAAGCATTCCACATGTTTCACGTATGATCCGGATGGAGGAAATGGTTGTGGGGGAGCCTCAGAAATGTGATCAGGACTCCTTTATTTTTCTGCCATGCTGATTTTGGCTGTATAATTCCTACTTAGTCTGTGCAGTTGGCAAAATTAAAAGGGTGGCTTAAGTTATTAAACTGAGCTGCTTTAATCATCGGCAACAGAAACTTATGGTTGTAGGAGCAGTGAGGGGATTAAAGTATTCTGGGAGAAGAGGATGCTGTCCTGCTGCTCCTCCTCACTCACTCCCTGACTGGCAGTCCCTGGCTTCACCCTTCTCCACTGCGTGCAGGTAGCTGCGGGCTCTTTGTTTGTTATTGTTTTACTGCACGATGTGAAGATAACATGGGATTCCGATGGAGTTCTACCTGGAAATCGACCCTGTGACTTTGAACCTGATCATCCTGGTTGCCAGCTATGTCATCCTGCTGCTGGTATTCCTGGTGTCCTGCGTCCTGTACGACTGCAGGGGGAAGGACCCCAGCAAGGAGTATGACTCTGAGCCAGCCCTAGCCACCCAGTCCCCTATCAGGCTGGTGGTGATGCAGAGCTCCCCTGCCACAGCCCGCTTTGGAGAGAAGGTCGCCAGCACGTACGAGGCCACCACCGACCTCACAGAGAAGAGAAGTACTTTGGTCTAAAAGTGACACACTGTGTTTCCACCCCCCCACCCCCTTCCGCCCCACTTGGAGAAACTGTTCTGTTTTTTTTGTCGTTTTTCTTTTCTACAATGTTCACATTCAACCTGCAGAAGATGAGGTTTAAAAGGTAAGTGATTTGCTACACTTCATTTTCGGATCATGATATATTTATGGATAGGTGTGTCTGAATTGTTCAAGGCTTGAACTCCTTTATCAAACTGTTTAAAGCAGTATTGTGCTTAAGCAGTCGGCTTAATGTCCACTATTGCTGTCTGTCACATATTGTACACGCCTGATTCACATTCAGTGTGCTTTAGTTTAAACAATCAACTTGTCACTATATCCAGGTGCAAATTTAGTTTAAAAAAATAATACATTGCAATTATTAACTTGCATGTAATCCCTCTTGCAATATCAGTGTAGTTAATACAAAGGTCAGTACAAAAGCACTTCTCGGCCGTAGTTTCATGTTTCGATAAGAACTGCACCTATTTACACGAGACAATGTCTATTCATTCCCTTATTTTACATTTTCATAACTTTAGGATCAATTTGTAAAATGCTTTACAGCATTATAGAGTGTCTGGAAATTGCTATCTAGTTTTGTTATTCTCACTCAAACATTTCTGCCTCTGATCTGGTTGGTACAATATGGGGTCCATTTTCAAAATGAACAGGCAGTCGACTAACCCGCAGTTTAACAGTGCAAGAAACTAAAGTGTGCTCTTTAGACCTCACAGAACTAGGGTGAGAGCACATTTCAGCTGGTCTACATGTGAATCTAATCTAGGTATCCGTGTCTCTGCAAGGTGAATGCCCTGACGGAGAAAAGAGAAGCGGATCCGACTCCAGCGGTTACACAAGGCAGCAAGTACAGGGCTTCATTTGATTTTATTTATTTTATACCATTTGGTCAGATTTCTTTGTCATTTTTGCAGCAAAGGTAGAAAATGCGTTTTTGCCAAGGTCTTAAAAACAGCAAAATGCATACAGTACATAAACAGCTATTTTTTTTTTTTGTTTATAACATTTTAAATGTAGTCAGACTTAGTAAGCTTTTGATCAGTTATAAAAATTGTCACCCAATTATTTTGCACAGGAGATAAAAAAGTAACCCTAACCCTCACCCTAACCTTACCTCTAACCCTAACCCTAACCCTAACCTTAACCAACACTAAAAGCCAACACTTCCTGCTCTATTCACACAACTTTAAGGACCGTTTTAAGGAATGCTTTTTTAAGGGCTGTTTTTTTAAAGAGTGTCTGGTTAGGTTAAACATAAGAACATAAGAAAGTTTACAAACGAGAGGAGGCCATTCGGCCCATCTTGCTTGTTTGGTTGTTAGTAGCTTATTGATCTCAGAATCTCATCAAGCAACTTCTTGAAGGATCCCAGGGTGTCAGCTTCAACAACATTACTGGGGAGTTGGTTCCAGACCCTCACAATTCTCTGTGTAAAAAAGTGCCTCCTATTTTCTGTTCTGAATGCCCCTTTATCTAATCTCCATTTGTGACCCCTGGTCCTTGTTTCTTTTTTCAGGTCGAAAAAGTCCCCTGGGTCGACATTGTCAATACCGTTTAGAATTTTGAATGCTTGAATCAGATCACCGTGTAATCTTCTTTGTTCAAGACTGAATAGATTTAATTATTTTAGCCTGTCTGAATACAACATGCCTTTTAAACCCGGGATAATTCTGGTCGCTCTTCTTTGCACTCTTTCTAGAGCAGCAATATCCTTTTTGTAACGAGGTTACCAGACCTGAACACAATATTCTAGATGAGGTCTTACTAATGCACTGTAAAGTTTTAACATTACTTCCCTTGATTTAAATTGAACACTTTTCACAATATATCCGAGCATCTTGTTGGCCTTTTTTATTGCGTCCCCACATTGTCTAGATGAAGACATTTCTGAGCCAACATAAACTCCTAGTTCTTTTTCATAGATTCCTTCTTCAATTTCAGTATCTCCCATATGATATTTATAATGCACAATTTTATTGCCTGCGTGCAGTACCTTACACTTTTCTCTATTAAATGTCATTTGCCATGTGTCTGACCAGTTCTGAATGCTGTCTAGATCATTTTTAATGACCTTTGCTGCTGCAACAGTGTTTGCCACTCCTCCTGTTTTTGTGTCGTCTGCAAATTTAACAAGTTTGCTTACTATACGATAATCTAAATCATTAATGTAGATTAGGAATAGCAGAGGACCTAATACTGATCCCTGTGGTACACCACTGGTTACCTCGCTCCATTTTGAGGTTTCTCCTCTAATCAGTACTTTCTGTTTTCTACATGTTAACCACTCCCTAATCCATGTGCATGCATTTCCTTGAGTGGAAACTTGATACATTTAATCTAAATGGGTCTTTAACAAAAGTTCGTAACTAAATATTCCCTGAAAACCGTCCTTAAAAGGGTCATGGGTTGGGGTTATCTACAGCATTCATAAACACGAATCCTGACTGCTGCTAAGGCTATCAGCAGGCAAATACGCTGGGTATGCAGGAGTGAGGCTGTTGAGGGTCATACTGGCCAGCGGGATGGACTGTGGTAATAATGCAATTCATTTTGGCATCACAGCAAGCGATCACTAAGAGAATTGCCATTTTAATACTCTAAGACAGGAGAATCCGGTCTCAGTTGCTTGGTCGGCTAGGCTATTATTTTGAATTGCACCAAAAAGAAACCAAGTTAGGCATTTTGACAAACATTTCGAACCAAAAGCTTCTAAAGCACCTTTGTAATATCACGTGCAGTTGCGTGCTGCAGTGATAATGTCGGATATACACGAATTATGTAAATACACAGTGTAACTACAAAAGCCGTCAATAGAGAGTGCTTAAAATGTTTACAAGCATGTTAACTGCATTGTAACGACACAGCCACCAGCAGAAACCCATAATAATCGACTTCTTAGCATGCTGTAAACTTTATCTTATCAGTCCCAGTCAACCAGCAACTTGGACTCTGAGCTCAAATAAGGGTACCAGCACAAAAATCCCCTTTGTCATGACGGCTATTAGAAACACTTAATTCTCACCCCTTTTGGAGTCGTATCCCATCATGCATTGCCACTGCGTTGCTCAGACATTCCAGGTGACGCACAATCAAAAGGAATCAATTTGGTATACTGAACAAAAAGGACAGAGGAGTTCCATGTTGGTCCCCAGGTTATGAGGTCCCCCCAGTGTTCTCTGCACTGGACAGTGTGTTCCTTTCAGCACAGGCGCAAAGATCTGATTGTTTGTGCCTCTTTAAATATTTCTAATTGAGCTGAAGCAAGTTCAAAATGGATTAGTTTCATTTTAAATCTCATGAATCCAAGATTGCTACTGATATTCTCTATAACTTGTGATGTTTTGTTAAATTGCACCTAATTGCTCTGAATACCGATAGTTTTCTTACCTCCAAAATGTGTGAATCTAAGTTCCTGGAAGATTAACAGTGCTTGTGAATTGGACTGGTGTCAACACACTAAGACAATGCCTTCGAGGTGCTCCCTTGCTATTGGGCTGTAATTATAGTTTTTTTTCTGGGGAAAACAGTACATTAGAAATTATGTTATTCAGGTTGTAAACATTTTTTGCAACAGCGCTCCCTCACTTCCACTTGATAACAGCATCCGACAGATGATCCTCGATCACTGGCTTGGTTTGGGTCAGATCTGATCTCGTAAAGCCAGGGAATGAGGATGCAGGGACTGCTAACTGCTATCTGTTTCCCTGGCCCTCTCCAGAAGGTGTTTGTAGTTTTATTATACTTGGTTGAGCAGCGCCCATCTTTTGCATTATAAAGTGCTTTGGCCAATGTTGATGCAGATGCACTGGGGCAGGTGAGATAATAAAATGAGTTCACTGCCTTGACCGTGCATTTCACAGCAAGCAAATTTGCGACCATGTACCAACTCTTTATAGATCATGAACCTTACCAGCCTTACCTTACAGACCTGTGCATAACGTAAGGGTGCAGTGAGGGTGACTACTACCTGAGATCTGCACTTTCAAGGAAACCAGACGACTTCTTTGGCATGAGCTTATGATGAATACTCATCTAAGCCCTAAGCATCGCTTCAATCCCTGAATAGTCCTTGTATATAAATAGAAGATTACAGTGGACAGACCCCCAAGCTCCTGCACAAAACCAGGCAAATCCCTACCTGCGCAATCAGTAATCAGATCTATAATCTGTATAGTGCTGGGCACTCCGTTTCATTGCCTCTCCCCCTGATTCTACACGAGTATGTAATCTGGTTTGCAAAGTGCACAGAAATCCTTTATCACCCTAATGGGGACGGAGAGGCTTCCCCATTGCAAAGCATGATCATGGGGATGGGATCGTGTTTCGGTTGGTCGGAGAAGGTTGTGCGAGTGTGTATTTCTGTGTGTGTTTATTTGTTGTAGCATTTTGTTTTAAGGCGGGTCCCAGGGGACTACGAACACCATGCATTACTAAAAGAAACTAAAATTCAATGACAAACATTTCGATTCGAAGTATTTTTCAATCTTCTAGTCGAAACATTTGACACTATTGAGTGTTTAATAGTTATGGATAAAACACCAAGGGTTACAAACCCATTATATATATAACCCATGTCAAGCACCTCGGCTTGTAAAACTATTGACAGTTGTTTAATTCTTCTGTCATGCTCAGGGTTAGGCATCAGCTTGTGCCCTGTACCTAGTCCTGCGTCTAGATCCAACATTCCAGAACTCTCTGAGATCTATTGTTGGAACTGAAGCAATCAGACCCCCGACTTTCAACTGCTTGTGCTTATCACAGTGATAAGTCTCACTTGTGTCTGTAGGTCATTCATTGGTAATCTGATTGGACAGAGATCTGGTTGTTCAAATCTCTGGCACCTGCTCCTTTAAACAAAGCCATTTATAGGGCTAGTGCAAGTGTCTAACCCTGGGCACACTAGTTCAAGAACAATTTCTATTAAAACAAATGAAAGCCAGTGGGGTACTGTAAGAAAGCGGGAAGAATTGAAAGTAAACAGGACTCCCAATTCTTGCTGATCTTCTGCAAACCGATAGTGGTGGTGCTGCAAAGGGCATGCCTAGAGCACTGTGCTGGGCTGTAGGTGTCAATATGGGATCGAACTACATGAACAAACAACGGAACACTACAGGAATGGGGGCATGGGCCAAAACTCAAATATCTCTCAGTTATTTATTTAACAGCTCAAGACCACCAGTTTATTAAAAGACAGTTCTGCCAACATGAACTTTTTTGAAAAGTGAATACAATATTTTCCTGATAAGTAACAAGCTTTCCCATCAGACACAGGAATTACACAGCTGCTATTTCCTCTTTTAAAATGACTTGACTAATGAGCTTCTAATTTGATTGTGCAGGGTCATTTTTGTTCACCACAAAGTCACAATACACCCTTTCCACTTCACCAATCGCAATGGTTTACAAGCAGGGTCAGTTCCTGTGTTTCAATTACAATTCAATTTCCTTTTTAAAATCAATTCCCAATTCCCATTCCTTTTTCATCAATTGCAACACATCATTGATCAAAATGACAATAAGCCGTATTATGTTAAAATGAGCTTCTCACAGTGGTAACACATTACCTAAATCTAAGTCACTGTTAGTCAATGAAATTGGCTTCCAAAGGAAAGCAGTTGAACAATCACAACAATCATGTCTCTAAAATATCAATTACTTTGAAGGAATTGGGAACTGATTAAAAAATCTGAAATGAAATTGGAATTGAAAAAAAGGCATCGACCTTCCATTGTTCTAACTGCAATGTGACCCGCAGCTCAGGAAGTCGGTTTTTAGAAGTAAGCCGGTGCCTCAAGCCAATGAAAGAGGAGGCTCTGGAAACAGAAGCAGGTAGAGCAGCTCTCTGTTCAACACACCATTAGATCAGGTCAATTATAACCCATCCAAACACCCTACTGATGAGCTTGTATAGAACTTAATGTACAGAACACCAATTCTCCTGATCTCATATATGTCACATTCTCCAAGGATCGGAGATGAACAATTCTCATTGCAGTCTGAAAAGGAATTACAGCATAATTACCCTCAATTCCCTTATTAATTATACACCTCCAGGAAGTGAAGCGCTGGCAGTGCCTCGTGAGGGAGTGAAACCATGTGCCTGTGTTTACACTGGGAACAACACTGCGGCTTGGAAGAAAGCTAGCATGGAATGGTTGGGCTCCACCCGCACAACAGCGTGTACTGTGTGTGGAGCCAGGTCTAAATGTTGTGACACTATGACAGTCCTGCTAACCAAAGTAGAACAGGCTCTTAATGCTTTTCGGGTCTAGCAAGGGCATGACAATGCGTCTTACCACAGCCCGTATCGGGGCCTGTGAAAAGAGACGTCTGCTCGGGATTCTCTTACAGCGAATACAAAATTAGCTTTCTCTCCTTCTGACTCAGACATCATTAATTTATAATGGTATCCAAATGGTATTTTACAAACTTTAGAAATAAATAAATAAATCAATCAAAACCTTTCTGCTGTGCAAAACACCAGGCAGAGGAATAGATAGAGATTGTTATAGTAGAATCCCTGAGAAATTTCAATAGAAAAAAGAATGAGCTATTATTTATTGTTTTATTTCTTATACTGCTGAGCTGGTTGGTGAGCTGGTGCAAGACACAAGGAGAAATGCCCCATTTCAACAGCAGAAAGTGGGTCAGATTCCACATAGGACAGGCAGGAGGTACCGTGTCCTGTTGCAGCCTTTGTGAAATGTGGTATTTGAATACAGCGGGGTATTGTACTGTACGGTATGTAGCTGCTTAACACATACCTTTCCAGTAATACTCTGGCATCCAATCATCACGCTCTTCTGGAAAATATTTCTGGGGCTAGCTAGGACTACCCCTGCCGTGCTCTGTAACCATGCACTGGGGCATTCTCCAAGGCATGTGGCACTCAGCTGTTTCTGCAATCAGCTGAAGAACATCCTCCAAGTGAATCTAGACAGGACAGCGTTGTCAGATAAACCAAGCTTGCTGCCCTCTCATCTTGCATAACAAAGTAGATCACCAACGCACTGCAGTGTTCGGAATGTGCCCCGGGGACATGACCAATCCAATACAGGATAAGAATATATCTAAAAGTGAAATGCCTTCAATTATTTCTATTTTGGTTTTTAATTTATGTATTTCTCAGCCATGCCCGTGTTCCCAAAAGAGTAACGGACTAATGCGTAATTATCCACTGAACTATCTACTGAACTGAACCCGTCAGGTTACACTTTCAGTATTTCCAGTTACTCGGATGCTTAAACTTGTTTAGTTTATTTAAATCTTATCTTTAGCCGTTCGTTAAAGGTTGCAGGAATTGCAGCTCAGTCAACAAAACTAGCAGGCTTATCACCAGCTTATCAAAACCTACGCTTTCTTCAAATGTTTGCCCACTGTGGTTTTGCAGGTGTTTATTTAATATTATAACCCGTGTTCGTTTCAGAGAAAATATTATAAGCAAAAAACAGCCTAGCATTTGCCCTGACTAATTTGTTCTCTGACTTAGCACCGGAGTAGCTGTGTTTAACTGGTAAGATACCCAGTGATGGATCTTCAGGTCTTTCACAGCACCCAGGAGCCTGCTTCTTGTTTGGTTGACCGGTCAGTTTGTAAGAATGGTGTTCCTAACTGTTATTACAAACAACTGTTACATAATCAAACATTATTACAAAAAACAAAGGAAAATAAAGTATAGGAAAAAGTAATTAACAGGTAAAACTGGTTTCACCCGAGCCAAAATGGAATTAAGAAATAAGGACCATGTCCTCATACTAACAAAGCCTTTACATTCATAAAGTTACCCCTTGCTATAAATGCCCTTTCCTCACAATCAAAGTGCAGGTTAACGTGATATTGAAAGTGACTTCAGTTTGCATAACATGCCCTTTATCTGGTCTGTGAGGTCACAAGGTACAAAAGGTAGATGTCAACATACCATTGTGTTTTCTGTCAACACCATTTCCCACATTCATTCCAGGACAGTCTTGTGCTGTTTGCATACAAATGAAAGCCCTCCCCTTTTATTCTGCGTCTGTATCAGCTCAGTGACTGGGTTATTGGTGTATTGCAGTGTAAACACGGAACCCAAGTGGAATAACATTTGTTAAACACGCATTTGCCATTCTCCCGCATAGAAACAGTGCAGCAGGCTCTAGGCATTATCACTGGTGGAAGGGTTAGATTGCATCGTCCCTTTGGGCCAGTCAAATGTATACTTCATCACAACATCATTTATTAAGTATTTCATTTCTTACCTGTTTAGTTTCATATTATGTGTGTTCTTTAATATGATGTATTGCTGTTTCTGCTTGGATCAGTATTTACCAGGATTAGTAACAACAGCAGCAAAAAAGTATTTTTTCTAAAAGCTACATTTTTTAAGTGAGGTGGTTTCGATAGTGACCACTAGGGGTGCGCAACTGATTTCTGCCCCCCTCTACAACTCTGGCAACGCTAGGTTAGCACGTGGGAAATCTCTTATCTCTTTTAGGAGTGGTTTTATGAAGTATTTCTGCATGAGGAAAAAGTGGTCCTTCCATAGTATAGTAGACCTTTACCTGTTACACTGCAATTTACCATGCCTTTTCAAACCCTATACTATGCATTTATTGACCTTTATCACTGTTAACTGTGTTTTTACAATACTTAACCATACTTATCTGTGATCTCCTTTGCATAATTTGAAAATGATTATAAAGAAGTTCAGTAAGAGACAGGTAAAGGATAAAAGAACAGACCCTATATGCTACGAGACCTGCACTGAATCTTTCTGGGCATTGCTGGAGAGTAAACAGATTGTTAACATATGGTGTCTGTGGTCTTCCTGGTGTGCCTGTTAATGTCAGTTTCAACCCCTGCCGCTTCTGCTGGCTATGGCTACTAAGCCAGTGGGTCCCTTTGAGGCTCAAGAAAATCTATTTTTCTCCATCTTTCTATCAACTATTTCCCTTAGCCTTTTCCTTCCTTATCACTCTTGCTTTGCATTCAACCAAATTCATAGCAGCAGTGTTTTTTTTCCAATAACACCGTGTTCGTAAATGAAAAAGGAATTCACACGGATTATCATTTGCATACAAATTCCTTTTTTCTTTCTGAAAATAAAAAATGAATGCGATGAAAACAATGACGATAATGGTCGGTACGGTATTACAACGAATCCAGTGCTATTTTATTATGAGCATTCTAAAACACTTCCAAAAAAATAAATCAAAACTCCAAAATGTATCAGAAAGTGTACCTTATGTCTGTAACATGCAGAGGTTCCCTCCTCTACCCAGACCAGCAGATTTCCTTTCTGACACAACTCTGTGCTCCACAAACCTGCCAGACAGGAAGCTATTGTTATTTACAGTGCATTATAGGAAACAAAGAGCAAGGAGACTCCCAACACACCACAACAAACTTGAACTATTGCTTCTTTTTTTTCACTTTTGTTTTTGGCTTGAGTGCAGAGGTTATGCCGGTTTAACAAGAGATGGGACATATATGTTCAGGCAGAAAACCAATACAGAATGTTCCCTGCTTATAAACACAGGACAGAGGGCAGGCTTAAAAAAAACACAAGTCATTGCAACTAGGCAAATTATCCAAGAATCAAACCCCTCCAAGCTGTTTTATCATACCAAGTCAGAACCCGTAACTGTTTATTCCAATATAACAAACTGAAATTGCTGAGATGGGTTATTTTAACTGGGGACAACCACAAGCAGACCTGCGTGAGTCCAGCTCATTGCTTACAAAGACAATTAAGCTGCATCTCCTTAAGCCTCTTTTGTACAGGTTTGCCCTTGTATGTAAAAGCTTACCCTACCCTGCAGTGAAAAGCATGCTGTAACCTGTTACACATTTCAAACATGGCATCAGAATGGTGAACTCCCAGCTGCTTAATTAAAATGCACATGTTCACCACCTGGATAAACGTGTCACAGCAACTCAAGATGGCATGTACTGGGTGTGACCGCACCATCAACTGTGTTTCTGTTTGGGTGTTAGCTAGTATTATTATCTATAAGGTAAAACCAGTATAAAACTCTTCATATAACCAGATGAGCATGACACGCCAAGGTGAAACATGCAGACACACCTTTCTATTAATGAATAGGACAGTACAGGTTTACCTACATAGTCCCTGGTGTTCTTATACTGTCAACGTGCTTCCTAAACCAGCTTCCACGTTTACTGTACACATTTCGGAGCCTTCTAAACATTTGGTCATTCACTGAAGTGTTTGAAATTAAACCCTTTCCCATTTTGTGACCTAAATCTGGGGAAGCGTTTCAACATTTTAGACACAAAAAAAAAATGCATGCATGCACTTACAATAACCTAGCGTCACGAAGTGGCAAGACGCTGCCTGATCTTGAGCAATCCCTATTGGTCAGATCTGAGCTGTAGCGCTGCCCTGGCATGCTGGTTGGTGTAGAGCCTTGTCTGTCAAGTGACGGGCAGTGACTCGCTGGGTATGAATGGCGAGGTTGTAATTAAGTGCAGGGGGCTTGGAGAATATCTCGAAATGGTAGCAAACGAGGTGGTTAAAAACTCGCTCTAGCAACCAGACCCGTGTCACCATGAGACCCAAATTTAAAACAGTGCATGTTTATGCATTTAAGAGCGCGTGTAGAGGTTGTGTTGATGTGACATACTGAACGGGTGGTCGGTGCGCGAAAGGCCTTTTTCCCCCCTCGCTTTTCCAGCAATACAGGACTGAACCGCTGGACTACAAACATAACTGTTTTGGGTTTTTTTTTTTGTTTGTTTATTGTCTTTCTCGGCGGGTCATTACAAAATGAAGAGGGTTAACAGTTTTCAGAGGTAAGCCAGTCGCGTTCCTGTGTTTGAAGTTTCCTCTACTTTTTTTTTGTTTGTTTGTTTAGCTTACAAAGTTTGTTTAAAAGTTTTTAAAGGTGAACCGGTAAAATACTGACTTTTGTGCTTGTTATATTACGTTATGCATTTGCACTAATAAAATTGGATGAATAATTATTATTATTATTATTATTATTATGCTATTCATATTTTAATGTTTGATTAACTACTTTCATGCACCTACTATTTTACTACAAAAAAAATGTAATTAGCCTAATTTAATGAATGATAAAAAAAAAAAGTAACTTACTACTTAGTAGATGTTCAACACATTTTGTGAATCTGTAACATTACATTAGTTACAGTCATTGATTGCTCCGGTAGCGCTGTTCACTTATCCACTGCATGTACACTTTGCATGGTTTATTTTAAACAAATACTTTCAGTAATACATCTTAAATACTGTCCTTCCAGAGACAATGATTATTGAGCGAAGTGTTTTAAATGTTGAATCTAATGTGATTTAGATTCCTGGCAGTTCTCTAACCTGTTCGGCGTCACAGTCAGACGAATACTGTTTGTATGTATGTGTGTGTGCGTGCTAATTCTGCATGTGGGTTGTCAGTATTTGATTAAGTCTAGTAGCACTGTGGATGATTTGAATGAAATCTGAGGGGATGCAAATGTGTGCATGCATGATTTCGAAAGAATGTACTGCGTGGTTTACACGGTACAGAATCTTTGTTTTAATTTGTTGTGTTTTCGTCTCCCGAGTGAATAAAGCCTTCACTCTCCTGCCTGTACCCCTTTGTGATGTCTATTGTGCTGGGGTCCCGAAGTCATTGCATTTGCAAGATAGTGCCATGGTGGCAGTCTATGAGGTGCTGCCCTGTGAAAAAGCCAGTGCATGCAATGAGGCTTACAGTCACAATGCACATTGCTGTTGGGGAAATTTTCCTATCAAACACTACTACCCAATAATACTGCTACAGCCGCTACAGTACTGTATCTATATGCACACAGTCAGGTACTTCTGAAAACTAGGGAAGGGGGTCGATTGTAAACTCTATGGTTTAGGAGGACAGCTGGACACCACCTAGGCATATTTCTACAGCAGCATGTGGAGTTTCACCTGTTGATTTATAAATTAAATTAAAAAAAATAATAATTAAAAAATCATCACATTTGCAATTGGAGACTACTAAATGATCCCAGTAGGGCAATTTATCTAATTTCCCTCTTGGTAAAAAAAAAAATAAAAAAATTACCCTGCAGAGACATTTGCCCTCTATCTCTAACTTCAGCAAGATTAAATTGTTAAGACAGAAATAGATTTTGATTCTAGAACAGGTTTATTCAGGATTATATATATATATATATATATATATATATATAAACAGTGCTCAATATTGAAGAGGTGCTGATCAGTATAAGGTAATTGTATGCAGTGAAGGTAGAGTCTCTACGGCAATACAAACGTACAAAAATCTTTGAGCCAAACATTGTTTTAATGGCTTACCAAAAAGGTTTCCGTAGAGACATTCATAGTCACACTTTCAACATTTTTCTTCTTCAAAAGGATTCAGTACATAACTCCTGCTGATATATATTCACCTAGAATTTGTTTTACCACCATGACATTTTTTGATGAATATATATCAGCAGGAGTTGTGTGTTGAATCCTTTTGAAGAAAAATTGTTGAGCATGTGACTATATGACTGTCCCTACAGAAACTTTTTTTGTGGGGTGGTGTGAGAATTAAGGCTTTGTGAAATTCTGTGTATTACTAAATCAAATTAACAACAAGCAGTGGTGGTGTTTCATCAGAGAATACATCATGGAAACTACATACAGAAGGGTAGGGAATTGAATTGAACCATTGTCGCTTCAACAGGATGCTCTTGGTTAAAAGGAAGTTAATCTAAAGAAGACGTGACCAAGTTCCCCTGCATAACCTTGTATATTCACAGAAGTAGCAGACAGGCAGCCTGATGTGTTGTGGCTGTGATTTGATCTTCATTTGTGTTTTGACAGCATTAATTGTGCTTCATGGTAGGAGGGTAACAAAAAAAAAAACACTTGCAAACCTTTTCAGACCCTTTAAGACCCTTTCACGTCACTCGGTGTTCTGCTGTGCTGCATTTGCAGGTCTGAATTTGGTTGTCTCTTTGATTTCTCAGATTCATGAACACTCGAGCTGCAGCTAACTGCCGCTACCAGCCCACTAGTTACGAACACGCTGCTAATTGCTACACACATGCGGTAAGTCCTGGCAGCGCTTGCATTTGTTTTTACCTCCATCTCGAGGAACACTTCCAGGTGTGATTGAACTTTGGTACAGGCGTATCTGAAGATAATGAGGGGCACACGATGCTCTAGGTAGGGTGACCATGTGGCGCCCAGTTCACTGCAATGCATTCTGGTACTGTGTGAGACAAAACTCTATATCTAGGACCCACTTTGAATACCTTTTAAATATCCATTTAAATAGATAAATGGGCCACTCCCCCTCCCCTCCCCCTGCCCCTCCCTGTTTAGTTCCTCATAGTACCTGCTTTCGTGGGCATGACCCTGCTCTATCGCCTCTCGGATGACAGTTGGAAGAAGATCACAGCCTGGATTTACGGCATGGGCCTGTGCACCCTGTTCCTCGTGTCCACAGTGTTCCATACCATATCATGGAAAAAGAGCCACATGAGGTCGGTGGAGTCAGAATTGTATTATTGTATTTATGTAGGTTAAAAAAAAAAAAAAAATAATAATAATACACTGCACTCATTTTTCATGTGACCTGGAAGACAGATGCTCATACGGTGAAAAATGAAGTTTATCAGAAACTTTACACGCATAAACAAATTACATACACACACACACACACACTATATCCAGTATCTAAACGATGACACCGAATTAAAAACAAATGCAGCTCAGAAAATGGCACTTTTTGCCTAAATTGTGAGACTGGCATTGCAGTAAAAAATGTTATCCAGAAGACTAAAAGTTCATACGTTTAGATCGGAAGGTAAGGTAAAGCCCTGGCGTTTGTGTTTTAAAGCCCAGTAATTGGGTCGTTTTCACTGGAGTTTAACTTCTAGTGCTCCGCCTGTGTCTGTTGTAGTCTTTGTGTGTGCTGTATAAAAATGCTGTGTGCAGCAGATCATCGGGTCTTCCTTTAATGATGCGTATGTTTCTCCTCCCATTTGCTGTCATTCTGCAGAAATGTGGAGCATTGTTTTCACATGTGTGACAGGATGGTGATCTATTTCTTCATTGCTGCCTCCTATGCACCATGGTAAGTTTTCTATAGGAATATAACACAAGATTGTGAGTTCATAAATTGAAGCATGGTGGTCATGGCATATCAAACAGTAGTATATTGCTGAAAAAAATTGGGTTTTTTTCCCATATGTGATCATAACACCAGATTGAAGTATACTTCTGTTTTCTAACTAATTCTGAATTAAACCATATTTTAATATTCGTTTTAAATTTAAATCAAATTCATATCAGTACTATTTTTTTTTTTTTTTTTTTTTAATATACATTATAATTTGCAGATTTCAACACAGGATGATTTTAGATGTTTGTGTTACTCTTATATGTTAATGTGGTATTGGGCAGCACGGTTGGGATTCAATTCCTGCTTATCAATTCCTTTTTTAAATCAGTTCCCATTTCCTTTTAATCAATTCCAACACATCGTTGATCAAAATTGCAACTGGCAGTATTCTGTTTCTCACAGCAGCAACAAATGATTTCAATTGAAGTCACTGTTAGTCAATTAAATTGGCTTCAAATGAAAGCAGTTGAACAATCACAGCAAGTATTAATGTCTCTGAAATATCAACTCCAATTCCTTCCAAGGAACTGGAATTGGAAATTGATTTTAGAAAGGAATTGGAGCTGAAAACCAGGAATTGACCCCTACCTTGTTGGACTTTTGCTTCTGATTTGAATCTTCCACAACACAGCATGCTCAGTCTGTATTGCACTGTGTGACTGTTTTGCAGGCTCAACCTTCGTGAACTTGGACCTTTAGCTTCACACATGAGATGGTTTATCTGGCTAATGGCAGCTGGAGGAACCGTTTTTGTGTTTTTGTACCATGAAAAGTAAGACCCAATTTTACTGCTTTGCGATACCCTGTTATAGTTTTGTTATTAGGTAGTTTAGTGATACATGGCTAAGCCATACCCGAGTCAGATTAACTGGAAACAGAGGTCTTCAGCCAAACATTTTCTTTGAATAGTTATTTATGTTTTTTGTCGAAGATAGATTTTTCAATAATGAAAAAAAAAATAAATAAATTAAATGCATATTTTAAATGTTAATATGCAAATTAATTGATTTTAAAACTTTTTGTAAATGTGACTGGCTATGCATTTGAATGCATGTCCTGTGACTGAAGTAGGTCTTATACTTCTTCTGTACTGCTTGACGGTATAGACAAAGTGAATTGAAATGCCATGTCAGTTTTATCGATGTATGATTTCACCTTGTTTTCATTGTCACTAAAATGTACTGTACTGTGTTTCTGTGTGTGTTTGTATATAGAGTGTTTCGTAAGTCCCAGCATAGTGGTGTTTTAGACGGGTCATCACAAATCTGAGTAGCGTCTTTGCTGCGTTTCAGAAACCACCATAGTTGGGGTGTGACAGCACCCCAAATTCATGATTCGATAAGTATACCATTGCAGGGCGCATTATTATTATTATTATTATTATTATTATTATTATTATTATTATTTATTATTAGTAGTAGTAGTATGACAATTTAAAGCGATCGTCCTGATTTTAAAAATTAATATGATATATATATATATATATATATAATATATATATATATATATATATATATATATATATAAGGCATGTGCACACACTTGCTTTTTCCCTGGGACTGACGGATGCTCTGTATCGACGTCACACGTCGTACACTGTTTATATCTGTTTATATTATAGTGATGTAGCTACTGATCTGTGTTTGTTATGGCATGCCTGTTGTGCTTTTCCTAACTGACACAGTTAGTTCAGATATTGAAAGTGTGTTGTTTGTTTATAGGTATAAGCTTGTTGAGCTCCTCTTCTATCTAACAATGGGTTTTTCTCCTGCTTTGGTTGTGATGTCAATGGTACTGTATGCTTTTGATTTTATTCATCAATTACAATGTGATTTTGTGTTTAATTTATTTCTTTTCATGTTGCAGAAGTTTAGGACTGTACTGGGACATTATTTATAAAGCATTAAAGGTTTTGGCCAAAGGTTTTGCATCACCTAAAATTTTAGGATTGAGAATTAAAAAAAAAAAAAAAAAAACTGTATGACCATAATTTAGGTCTTTTCTTTGACATTGTGTAAAATATGGTAAAAGTCTACCAGAAGTCATAATAGTAGTACAGTATTTCATGTTAAATTTCAAAATTCACATTTTTAAAATGTGTCAGTTTTTCGTTAAGTACATGGAAAACTTCAAAGCGGTATGCAATTCAATATGTTAACATAACATTATTCAGCAGGTTTCGTTCGACTTTACGAAGCAAAATGAGTTAATTCTATATAGTGATGCAAAATGTTGGCCACAGCTGTAGTTTATTTTCACTGTTACAAAAATTCTGCATTCTCGTGGGTAAATGTTTAGCAATGTATTTATCGGGAGATCTATATTTTTCTTTTCTTTTTAAACAGACATCTTTGTTAAGACTTGAAGATGTTGTGCCAGAATAAATAGGGTTTATATTTTCATAAACTTGAACGAGTCCATGCTAATTAAATACTGTGCTAACAATGGGGGAAAAAAATAACAGTTGTTAATGTTATGCGTGTCCAGCATTTGTATATAATTATATATATAGATAGAATTATATATAATGTTAAAAAGGGAAAAAGTTCAGGTTAACAAAAATGTTGACAGTGTTTTTAAACTGGGTGTGTGTCGTATTTGCAGTAAGTATAGCTAGGTGTTAGCAGTTCCCTAATGTTACTACAGCGACTGGATAAAAGGGTTAAGAGAGCGAGGATTGAAAATAAGTGAATGAAGTAGAAACCCTGAACAGTTTCCTCCATAACTTGTTTTGTTTAATCTCTTAGGGACTGTATAGGGCCTTTTTTTCCTTCCAGTTTTAGAAATGTGTACAGTACTGTAGTATACCAAGCTACATGTCTACAGTGTAGACCATATATTGTAACGACACTCCAGTGCCCTTTTCCATTTAGTGATATATATCTGTTGTTGTCAGAAGCAGTATCATTCAATTATATTAACATTTCTCTTGTTTTTCAATTTGTACAGAACAACACAGAGGGGCTTCAGGAGCTTGCTTGGGGGGGCTTTCTCTACTGCCTCGGAGTGATTTTCTTCAAGAGTGATGGAATCATTCCTTTTGCCCACGCTATCTGGCATGTCTTTGTAGCAATGGCAGCAGCTGTACATTACTACGCCATTTGGAAATATCTCTACAAAAGCCCTTTGACAGACCTCATCAGAGATTTATGAAAAGAAGTTCCAGTTTTTTCTTTTCTTTTATAAAGATGCTCTGGCCTTGATCTCCCTTTCCCTTTTTCTACTGTGAACGTTGTTTTCCATATATAGTGGGCCGCATTACAATTTTCCCCCGGTACCACACGGCTAAATCACACGGTAACTTGAAGCAACTCATTTTCTACCACGGTTATCCCGCGCTGCAGCTTGACACGTCAACTCAATACTTCGTTTTTCCAGAGGGCTTTTGGGATGCACTTAGCTGTATACCGTTGAGATTTGTTTAATCTCTTAGGGACTGTATTTTTAAAATAATTGTTTTTCACTGTCATCAAGGCTCGTAATGTACTGTATAGGACAGGCTGTATTAACAGGTTTACTGGTTTTACTGAGAAACTATTCCCATGGGTCCCACTGTATCTAGAGTAAGGATGTAGCACCGGGTCTAATATTAGACTATTCAAACTAACACTGCTTCAGATGATTTTACAGTGCAAAGAAAATTAGCAGGCTTGTAAAAACGAATTTCTATACATCTTTGTCGAAGTACACTGTGTGTAGAATGTGGGAAAGAAAATAAATATGCAAGCATAAGAAATCCTAAAAAGGCATAACCAGCACCCAAAAGTTTACATGACACATGTATTGTTTGCTGTTTTATAAACATCACAGGTTTGCCGTTTATAGAGCTGTTTCTATGAGCGATGATACGCGGCTCAGATAAAAATGACCTTTTTTTGGACATTTTTAATTGTTCTAATTAAATACTAACAAAGGTGATGTTTAACCTTATTGGGTATAAAAGTCTTTAGGACTGAATTGTCTAAAATGGCAACATATAAAAAGCTTATTTTTCTTTCACATTGGAAGCATATGATTTAAAAAAATAATAATAATAAAAAAATTGAAGTAAAATGCGAAGTTTACTGAAGCTCTGTCATAACATTAACATGCACATGTACAGAACAGATTCCTGAACACAACGGCTGGGAGACACATTCCACGTGAACAGTGTACCTCTTTTTTAATAAGAAGTTGTATTCAGTACTAACGCCATACAGGAGAGATACGCTCGTACAAATGACTTTCCCAACCACTTTTGTCTGCGTTTGGACAAAAGGTTTTGTTTATTATTACTGTTATTGTAGTATACCGGATCAGTATTGAACCAGGTGTCTCTGGCTAAAGTTATGGGTGAGGCCAGGTGGGACGGCAGGGTTACTGTCTTGGGACTGGTGTTAATGTTTTAATTCCACCTAAAATGTACACATTTTGGTATCTCTGTACAATAAGTGTTGGTAATTCAGATGCAATTACGTTATAAACTGAATCACAAAGCTTTAGAGTTCTATTAAAGAAATGTGGGCTTTAATTTCTCAAATTGCATAACCTTATTCATGCACAGGACCACGAGTTATTTTGATAAATATTCACACTGATATACAGAATACAATAATGTTGTGATAATGATTTCATATTAAAAAAATAATAATAAAATGTTTATAGTGGTTTTGCACAGAAACAGTGGTGCACAAGTAACACAACTGGGGAAGATACTAGTTTGATTGCCTTGTGGGATGGGGGGAATTACAGGGGAAAAAAACTGTTGTAGAAGTGATTGTCTGTATGTCCGTAGTTATTGAGTACTTCTGTTAGCAAAGACGTTGTGCAAATGGGCTTTTGTGTGAATGATGCAACAGTAAACCGATGCCAGCAGTCTGCCGGTGACATTCTTTCAAGATGTGTTTGTAATATTACAGGTGCTTGACGAGGTGAGAAATGCATTTGTATTGCTTTTTCCCCCCTTTAATGTATTCCTCATGTCCCGAGAAGATTATTTGCCAATTGTTCAGCAGATCATGGATGTCGCGCAGTGTCTGCTCCACTGTGAGAACTCTGCAGTAGTGTCACCGGGAGGTGAACCCCGCCACATCAGTATAGCTGTATTGTAAACCACTGGTTTACTCTTTCAATAGGTAGCTTCTACCTTCTTTGAACAAAATGTAATCGACTATTTTCTATGTGTAACAATTCCTTTATCTGTATTTTGTAGTTTTAGTTTTTTTGTTGTTCTCAGCTTTGGCACATTTACCTGCCCCTTTTAATACTGAATCTTTTGTTTTAAACCTGTTATTTGTCATTTAGTTTCTACATCAAACATGTGAATTAATACTAAATAAAAAAAATTAAAAAATGGAAAAAAGATTTTGTTTTATTTTATCACAGGGTTGGGTGGAGGCTAGAGACTTGAAGGAAAGTTTCGAGTGAGACTGCTAAAATCTGAAGTTCTTCAAATAAGTAGGCCTCACTCCAAATGGGTGAGAGTTGGCATGTCTTGGGTGTTGAATCACCATGCACTATATGTGAGTACAGGTCCCTCTGGTGGTCAAGCAAAGGACATTCAAACTGACTGTACTGTAAGTTTATATAAAACTACACTATCACGAATCGTCAATAGCACTATTGATCTCAATAACCATTTAATCTTGTATGCAATCAGTGACCTGCTTTAGATAAAAAAGGGCACTTGATCAGTTCATGTGTTGTTCAGGCTCACTCCAATTGTCAAGCGTCAGTGATATTGTAAAATTAATTTTTCACCATTGCTTACAATCTTGTATAGTGCTATCTCGCTTATAAAACAGGTATACTACTTTGCCCTAGATCTGACTAAAGCACTGATAAAATGGGCAGTGTCACTGATTTAAGATCCCAGGATTAAGTGCAGCAAACAAAATGAAATGAAAAGATTAATGGCGAAAGGAAGCCATTGAATCGGGTACAGCAATGCTATTTCAAGAGGTCACCCTCTCCTACTGGATTAGCGTACAGGAAATTATTCTGTCGCTGCGCTGTCCTCAAAACATCAATCTAAGCCAACTGACGAACCATTAACAATACTGTAACATTAACTGCATGCATAGCCAAGTACAATTGAATAAGCTTAACGTAAATCACACTATCAACAGATGTTTTTTTAAACATAAACACATTGTTTGAAACGTGGCTCTATTGTTGCTTGCTTATAATAAACAATTTTGACATGACGCTTTACAGAATAAAATCAAAACCAGGCCCAGTAAAGGAGGCAGAATGATGAAAATCAGGTCTGAATACGTAATCTGCTATTTATGGGTTTATTTTGCTCACAGCAAGCTCCACCCCAAAGCACAGAAATGAATATTGATGCCAAACTCAGATTCTGAAAAAAATGACCCTAAAACCCTACATTAAATAAGTGAATGTGCCATTTGAAATTATATTATATACAGTAAACTCGATTCAGAAAGCCCTGGTTCTCATGCACAGGGTTTTTTTGTGTGTTTGTTTTCTTTTTTTGGTGTGCTTTGCAATGACGCACATGCTGGGGTGTGCCATGCTTTTGACCTTTTGAGAAGCGAGTTCATGCAGTGACCTTCTTTAGGCTTCCTTGACGTTAATGAATCCCTCTGTGTCACTGCTGCGCCCCGTCTTCCATGTGTAACCCAGATACAGGAAGCCCGGGGCTGCAGGACACAGGATGCATAGCAGGGGTTGGTCTTTAATATACGGTATGGAGCCATTTGGTCTTCATGTCTGCTCAAGCAGATAAATAGGATGAGGATTATCTGGGAAAACAATCGGTCCCCTGCATTAACTAAAGGGTTTTCTGTAGCTGAACATGTACGATGCATGTCAATAGTCCTTGCATGAAGAAATTCCATAGAAGGTTTGCCGATGCTTTGAATGTTAACCCAAAGAAATGCAGCATACAATTCAGTCCTGTTTTTAGTGCAGCTGCAGCAGCACTTGTCCTTCAGCCAGTCTTTCAATTTGAAACTCCATTACGCATGTTTGGATACAGGACTAGAAGTAGTTAAATACGACAAACCCACATTTTTAGGTGACCTTCTTTATGAATAGGTGATTATATTTGAACTACTGCCAAAATAACATTTGTTAACATGTCAGTAAGGTAGTTGTTAACACTTGATAAACTAAAAACGAGCCCCTTAAAAAAGTAGAAAAAAAAAAAAAACATGATCGTTTTATTAGAATATGAACAAATCTCTTTTGCATGGTAGCCTATGAATCTGTCTAGGTTTAAAATCCACTGGAGACTATACTGTGCATAGTCCTCTAGTGATGCACAGGGCAGGTACTAGAGTTACAAATGAAAAGAATCCAGGCAAGGGCTTGCTATGCATGTGCGATTTAGTTGCTGGTCAGGTGTCAATACTTACATCATTGTTGGCTGTATATGAAGCCAGCAATCAGGCAGCACATTTCCACTGGTGGCTGTACAGAAGGGAAGTGCTTGGGTGTGTGGGGCTCTGGATGGGATTTCCACCAATCTGCAATCAGATGTGAGAGGACAAGACAGTCAGAACAGATCTGATGGACTGTCACAAGGCTGAGTTACTGGAACTCAAGAAAGAACCACGCTTTGTATTACAGTAACAGAATCTTCTTATTCACATGAGGAACTGTTCTTAGCCTTCCCCGTGCTCTGTCTGCATGCTTTCCTGGTTGCTGGAATCCTGGGGCATCATGTGATCACATGTCCTCTAAGGCTTAGCCCAAGAATAAACACAAGAGGTTCCACTCTTGATCATTTGCAACGAGAATAGTATAATACTTGGCTTTGTGACTCAGGGGGCAAGTAGTCATTTTTTGCATTCAAACTGTGATGCATTGTAGCTAATACAAAATAACGTATTTATAATATTGTGAATACTCATTGCATTGTTTCTAAATTACCCCAAAAACTTGCAAATACATAATACAATGACAAATAGCATATTTTATTGTATTGGATCGAGATATCTAAGCACTGCATTAAAAAATAACAACATACAAAATTTAAACCTAAAGATGTACTAAATCAAACAGACTCAAGAGGGCGCCAATTGCATTAAACACAGGATTTGCGTGTGGTAACACAGCTAGACTGCACATTAGTGTTATGCGCACTGGACTCCTGAGGCTTGCTTAGAAAATGTGTGTGTTCTTGGGGAGTTTAACACAGCATGCTTTGCTGTGGACTTTATCCGCTGGAAACCACAGACTAAAGCATTTGTCATCATTGCGCTCCCCCTTGTGGACGTTCCTGCACATTACAGTCCTAAAGATTTGCAGCACAGGTACTTCAGAATTTGGTTATGTACCGGTGTCCTGTTATTTTGTGGTACGCGTTAAAACGTGGAATCAAAGTTGCTGGTGGAAGTTTCAGTGGCTGTTTACTGTCTTGCTCGCTTAGTTCTGTGACTTTACTTTAGCATTGTGTTCTAATAGATTTTAATACCGCTTTTAGGATTAGACCCGACAGGACGGCTATGCAAATGTGCATCAAATCCCCAGCTGCTGCAGACGGTTACAGAGAGCAGTGCGTACGCCACACAGCATACGGCACAGATAATAAGCGTTCCTGGTAGGTGAGGGAGGCGAGCAGCAGCCGCTCTTCTGCTAACTGAACTGCCACCTCCACATTCATTTGGCTGATGACCTGCAACCCCCAGCGACTGGAGATAAAAGAAAGATCCTCCTAGTGCCTCTGCCATCTCAATCTGAGTGGAGTGCTTCCGGGACAAAAAACCGTATCTCCAAGCGCATGTAGAATTAGTCACACATCGGGACTCTCTGGGCTGATGGAGGGGTCTCGTGTGACTTCACTCAGCGGCTTTCCAGCACCGCTAACCGTTCACAGCCAACTCGCTGACTGCAAATTGATTTCCCCCATCACCCGCAGTTTCCATTCTACAGAAAGCCCTGGGTTCAATCCCCCTATCCAGTCATGCAAAGCGGAGTCAGTTATATAAATCCGCCAAAGCCATTGCTTAACTGAATACAATGACACTAACACGTTTAGCATTGGTAACCCCTCATATAACAACGTGTAATTTTAGATATTTTATAGCATACATTTACGAGTAAAAATAATATGCACAGAACAAAACATTAGACAGTTGAACAGAACTAACTTGCACTTATTATTCAGAGTCTGCGCTCCGCCCCTCTCGTTGAGCACAGCTGGACTCAGAGTCACTGGAAGGTAAGGCAGACAGGTCCGCTTCATCCTGCCGTGGAGACTTCAGCTGTCAGTCAGGGTATTGTGCACAATATTCATTAAGTGTTTTCCTCTTGCGCCCCATTTTCAAATCCAATTAGTAACTGTCACCGTATACCGGCTATAGCAAAAGCCTTTAACCTGCTAATTTCAAAGTAGGCGCTTTGAGTGACAGGCGCTCTAGCTGGCAAATGAAAGTGCACAGTCGGTGCAGGTCATGATGATTGACAGTCATTTAAGCGAATGAGAGCATTGTAGCGCTACTTCAAGATCTATCAGAACTGGGTGAAACTACAGTACAGATCACCGAGATGACTGACAGCGACCCCTAGCCATTCAGAGTGTAAAGGAGACGGGACAGACAGTACATATAAAAACTACACAAACTAGAGATTATTTCTAAATGATCATTTCTGGTTTTACAGACGTTTATCCTATATCAATTTATTTCAGTCGAACACTATTGAAACATAACCCTGCACAACAAGATTTGAAACGACTTACTCATTAATAATTATAATAATATAGATACAAATAAATAGCAGCGCTGATGCGTGTGGGAGGGACTTTTCAATGCAATTTCAGCTTTGTGAACACTGCAGGATGAAGAAATGCAGCGGTAAATTATTACTTCTGAAAGAAAGGTCAAAGACTTTATCTTTCAAGGTGCAGCAAATGTGATCCTTTGTTCCCGAGGTTTCTAGCTGGCTGGGTTCAGGTGACCAGACTGTCTGAAGCCCTTTATGATTCTCAGACATCTTTCATATTCCACGCTTTGTTAGGTGCGCTCTCTGCTCACACAAAAGATGCGATCGTCAGAATACAATTCATTGCAAGTCTATTATGACTGATGCATGTTTTTTTTTTGAAAGCTGTAGCCTTTTAAACCTAATATTAAAATTAATAAAAAGCTTGTAAACCCGAGGAAGCCATACAAAATGTAGTGAGTGTATTTGAAAACCTTATCATCTCTGTAACGTCCAAGTATGTAGACAATATACTATATTTATGTAGCAAAACAATGGAAAAGACAGGAAACACACATTTAATTGCATACGTGGATGTGTTAGCTTTTGAGGATTGCTAGCAATATATATATATATATATATATATATATATATATATATATATATATATATATATATATATATATATATATATATATATTGCGTGTCATAATTATCCACTAACAGGCATTGCAGGGTTAATCATTTGTGTTATTTTCACTTCCCTCCCAATCATTGTATAGTTACCAGTTTGTAGTTACCAGAATCTGTGACTCCCTGCACAGGGACAGTGGCTAAGAGAGGATAATGTTACTGTAGCTTGTGAAAGTTGCTTGAAAAAACATGATCAAAGTAAGACTCCATGTGCATAAAAATATATGCAGATTAATCAGTATTATAAATAAATTATTAAATAGAACTCAATGGTTTTTACTGCTTCACTTATGATACAGGGCTGTGTGTTTAGATTTGTTTTTTGGAGGCAAATGCAAAAGCAATACTGATGGATCATGTACGGTATGTGCGACGAGGATTATGGATGTATTCGCTACCAGCCAGTTAATTTAACAGATTATGTAACTGTATGGTTCAGGATTGTGGCTTTCCTTACAATAAAGAGTCAATAAAGTGGCTTCTGAAAAATCCACGTCAGCCACACTGTTACATTCTCTGTATTAGGAACTGGAGATCCAGCGATGGTACCGGAGAAGTTTGACTTCGTGTTTTTTTGTTTGTATTTTTTAAAATGGCTTATTTGCGAAGGGGTGTTGTGTCCTTGCTGGCTTGTCAGTTTTACACAATAGTCTTTTGCCTAACAAGCTGTGCTGACTGATTCAAGATTTCAAGACATTGGCTCATTGAAATCTAACAAATCTTCAGTGCTGGAAATTCCAACGCTCTGACTGGACAAGTGACGATTTGGGGGGCCATGAAGCTCATACATGAATGGAGCAAATCTCTATGAAAACACTTCATGGTACGTTTGAATCTGGAGTTGAAAGAATTACCCAGCAGGCCTTGCAGAAGCGGTTGTTAAACATGACCTCTAAACAAGTTTGAGCCAGGAAGAGGTTCTTTCATAAGGAAGCATTCAGCATGTGCAAAGCATTCAAGGGACGGTAAGATATATTAATGTGCTAGAGGTACAGCATTTGAGTGTGCAACACTTAATAAATGAAGATTCAATATTTATTTTCTGATTTACTTGATGTGCACGTGCTTAAATTTGAAAAGTACCAAAAGGAAACAGAAAATACAGACCACACATTTGAGAGAAGAAACTGTAAAGAGTTTATTATTAAACACAAAGTACAGACATGAAGAGGGCCTGGGCTGCAAAGTCTTTGCATTCAACACAAACTAAAATGGTCTTTTATGTACCCTTCTCGCTGATGCAGTCTAGTGGTGTTGCCAGAAGTACAATGGTAATCTTTCCACTGTAAGATCGTACAAAAATAATTCTAAAGGTAAACAGCTTCACATGCTATCTATGGATTTTTCTTCCCCTCTGAGTTGAGTTATATTGCTCTAACATGGAATTCAAACTGTTCTCTTATATCGGAATCAGCATTGCCTGAGCCTGCAGAATCCTAGTTTCCAGCTCCTTCCTGATTCCAAATAAATTCCACAATGCAGTGACCTTTCAGCTCTGCTGACTCCTATAGTAATAGTATGATGAGGGCGGGGCCAGCAGTTAAAGTGATCACGTGACTTCTTTGTAATCAGGAAGTTCTCAGAATAAGTCGTGACTAGGGTTTTACAGTCGGATCCAGAGAATAATGATTCTAAGAACTCCATCAGAAAGTTTGCAATTCCAATAAAAAGAGGTAAGGGGAAGGTGGGGGAAAAAAATCAAATAAAAAATTACATTTTTATTTCAGCCTCTAAAAGGGTCCAAAATGAAAGTCAGAGACTGCTAGACTGGACAGCCCTGAAGTTCTGGGTCTCTCCAAGCCATTTGTAAAAGACTAAAGTTTGCTTTGATGATACATCTCTTACACTGAATTACAAGGCACTTGAACAGACTCAGAATCAGAGTTATATGCTTTATACGAGGCAGGGCTATCGGGATCACACTCGCCCTGCATCTAGTCCCAGGTTTCAGAGCGACCCTCAATTAGCTGTATTATTTACTTGATCAGGACGCAGGGGTGTGTGCAATCAGACCCCGGTTAAATTATTTGTACCCTCCTCATTATGGCTTGAACAACTCCAAACAATAACCCTATAGACTTCAATCTGATTTAGTAGATTTAGCAGCGGTCTGATTATGAAATCCCGGACTGGGGGCAGGGCTAGCGTGGGTTTCACAAACACAGTAATGCTAACTCATTCTGGCTTGATCCCCTGTTCAGATCGTCTTGAGGCAGGAGACAATTCCCTGATGGAATTAGTTTGCCCAGATTTGCATCACAATCATCACCTTCCGGTTTCTGAAAACAGCATCAACAAGAAAATGTAACTACAGATTTCTGAAGATCTTACCACCCCAAGAAGTTAGACACTACAGCCCTGCATTAGACATCACTCCTGGGACGCAAAGCAAACGAGCAGAGCAATAGCAAGTCACCAACAAGAAGTCAAACACTTGCATAAACAAGCACTGGTATAATGCCTAGTTAAAACATTCGAATTCTCCCAGCTGCCCTAAGTTACTTCGTTTTTTACGGTCATCAGAACTCACATCAATTCAGTTTCTATGAATATTGCATTCTTTGTTTTTTTTTTCAACTTTTAAAACTAGAAACTCAAACAATTGACTGTTAAGCAGTAAACAAGGGATGGTTTTCAGTCATTCCTCCAGAATGCACAACACCGGTCAAGCAGACATGCATGCACACGCGCATGCACACACGCACGCACACGTGTGATAAAACCCAATAATGATGCAATGCAGTGACATATCAATGCCGTGTTTATAAAAGGGGAGCAAATCTCTCTCAGGTCTCTATGTTAAACAAAAAAAAACAAACAAAAAAAAAACACTGCAAAATCATTTCGCTGCTGTCCTTTGTGACCTGAAGGCCTCACGATCTAAAGATGACTTTTCATTGTAATGTTTGAACCCTTCCTATGATATGAATCGTGATGATGAGCCATGCAAAGCAGAATTGTAGATGCCACTTAAAAATGTACTGCATGAGTACCAACAAGCTGAAAGCATGTCTCTCTGTACAATATCTGAGATTATATATTATAGATTTAATTTATATATATATATATATATATATATATATATATATATATATATATATATATATATTGTGTCTCTTAAAATACACTGTCAGTATTTGTATTGGAAAAATACTGTAAAAAATGACCAATATAATTGCTTTGTATAAACATTAAATCTCTCTTTTATAATATCTATTTGTATTTTTTTTGGTCTATAGTAAACAAATTGATTGACAAGTCGATTAGATTACCCACAGTATAGGACAACACCAGCCCACATATTTATATATTAATATGTCTTTTTACATTCATCTCACAACCAGCAACCAAAAGAAGGCAAACACATAGCCACAAATTCAAAAGTTCTACTTATAAACCATGCTTG
Organism: Acipenser ruthenus; assembly: GCF_902713425.1. Classification (NCBI taxonomy): domain Eukaryota; kingdom Metazoa; phylum Chordata; class Actinopteri; order Acipenseriformes; family Acipenseridae; genus Acipenser; species Acipenser ruthenus. The sequence goes on from NC_081207.1 coordinate 1,961,303, forward strand.
AAAAATGTAGAACTCACGGAGATCAGACTTAACCCAACTGTGGAAAGAAACCATGCTAAAATAATCATTATTATAATAATAACAATAATAATAATAATAATAATAATAATAATAATAATAATCATAATAATAATAACAACAACAACGTGCTCCTACTCGTGAGCTATTTGTTCAAAGTCTGTTTTTATGAATAAAATAAAGTGTGATATTTATGAAACTGTTTTTTACTGCTTGTAATCAATACTCCAGAACATCAGACTTTATTCATAACAAGTCACTCTTTGAAATAATCCAGGCATTAAAGTGAAAGCCCTAAAATACAAAATGAACACAATAACTCATTAAATCAAGCAGATTTGTTTTAAAAGTTGCACCAGTGAAAGAAAAGGTTCTCAAACTGCAGGTTCCAAAGTCCCCACCCCTCTGCGCACTGATGCTGAGCACAATCACCTCAAACACTTGCACGCTACGTGTGCCTAGGGGGGAGACAAAGTCTTTACCTTTTGTGTCCACAAGTAATATCCAGACTGCATGCCTTAGATTACAATGGGGTTATTGCTTGAGTTATAAACAGTGCCGAAACACTCTTGTGTTTTCTATTAATAGCAATCATATATATATACTGTATATATATATATATACACACACACACACACACCGAGATGTTAGGAAGAGCTACCTCTTCACCTGACACAAACAAGCACGCACAGACAGGTAAATAAGGATCTTATTATGTAGCTAGTGTTAAAACTCACAGCATGTATAGAAGCATGTTAGGACAAGAGACAAATAATCACCCGCTGAAAGTAAAATACAACAAAAAGCGAGCTAGAAATGATAATCTTGCACTCTCTAAATCACTGGAACCCCAAAGGTCTTGTGCACTTAACATTGGTAGGGAGGCGTTTTAAACAAGGAGGTGTATCCTTAAGAATAATGGGCACAGACCAGAAAGAACAGATCAGGAATGGGAAATGGAAAAAATTGCTACCGACGGTTCTCAGTTCAGGTAAAAACAAAAAAAAACAAAAACAAAACCCTGGCATCCTTTCAGGATACAAGAGTGGTGAAAGTGCTGAAAAAAAAAAACCAAAACGGGACATTGAATTGTTCTTCTTGTGTTGAAGTGCCAGACGATGGGTTTGTTTTGGGGTGGCGCTACTGTTTGTCCTTGAAGCCACTGCTTACATGGGGCAGTGCCTGGCCTCGTATTTGGACAGGACGTTCTCACATGGGGCCGTGCCTGGCCTCGTATTTGGACAGGACGTTCTTGCAGCGGCCCAGCTCTTTCCTCAGCTCTGCCACCTCCTGCCGCAGCGCGGAGTTCTCCTTCTCCAGGAAGCCGGCGCGGATGGCAATCTGGTTCTCCTTCAGTCGCCGGGCGTCGCGCGACCTCTTCGCCGCCATGTTGTTCTTTCTGCGCCTTGCCCAGTATTTGTCGTCCTGCTCGAAAGTTGCAAAAGAACAGGGTACCGAGTTATATTTCATAGGGTTAATTACTGTAAATAAGGGTACAGAGTTATATTTCATAGGGTTAATTACTGTAAAGAAGGGTACAGAGTTATAGTTCATAGAGTTAATTACTGTAAATAAGCCAGGCTTATGAAAATATAAGTAGATTCCAAATAGTAGCGTACCTAGAGTGTGGGGTCTACAGACCCTGTCTCACAGCTACTAAACTATATACCCGTTTTCTGTGTACTTCCTGTGCTGTAGGTCACATGATCTGGTTGCTGTGAGATCAATGGAGTTTTTAAAATCAGGTCACATTTGAGTATTATTATACTACTAGTATTTTAAGAAACGAAGGAACAAGAAAGGAAAGCATTCTGATAAAGAGGTTCAGGATTGTCTGAATGTGTACAGTGTTGTGCTGTGTGGATCAAATGCTTGCTACTGCATATATAATTATTATTATTATTTGTTTATTTAGCAGACACCTTTATCCAAGGCGACTTACAGAGATTAGGGTGTGTGAACTATGCATCAGCTGCAGAGTCACTTACAATTACGTCTCACCTGAAAGATGGAGCACAAGGAGGTTAAGTGACTTGCTCAGGGTCACACAATGAGTCAGTGGCTGAGGTGGGATTTGAACCAGGGACCTCTTGGTTATAAGCCCTTTTCTTTAACCACTGGACCACACAGCCTCCTATATTATAATATTAAAACTTACCTGCCACCTTGTTTAGAATTTTGACAGCTAAAAACCTAAACAAGAAGCAATCCCTAAAATAAGCATAACCCAAATCAGTTTCTTTTTCTCATGCAATTCCATTGAGTAAAACCAGCTTCAGGCAATTCATTACCGATGAACCCGCCATGTAGCCATTCTTATTTAACCTGATTGGAATGGCAAATCCTTTAATCCCACCCTAAAAGAAACGTGGTCGGGGATTGCAGAATCACATGGCAACGCAGAGATGATTGGCTAAGATTAATCTTCTTACCCTGCCCCCGCAACCTGCCGGCCAATGGGACAACATGTGAAGTGGGGTCACGCACTCTAAGCAGGACCAAGGGCAGCTGAAGTGATTATGAAGAGAATTAATTCATACTTCTGAGAGCAGGCGCTTTTGAGCCCAACATGTGAGGGCAGATTGCAGTATTGATAGGCACCTTTATATCTACAGGAGATCCAGTGGCCTTAACAATCATACAGTAGGTTGGCATTGTAAAGCCCAGAGAGGTATGGTAAAGTCTATCAAAAAACAAACCATAGTAAACTAACCCTTATTACAGTTTCCCAGAGTAAAAACATAGCAAAGTGTAATAAGGCACAGTGCCAGCATGGTAAAGCACAGGTAGGCATTGTAAGGTATGGTAAAGCAAACCATGGTAAATCGATGGTGAATGCATAGTATAACCATGGGAAAAGCATAGGGACACTGATTTGGCCGTGGTTTACTATTCGCTTGCAGCAGGAATATTATTTGTACAACAGATCACAGTTTCCCCGTGATTGTAGCGAAGAGGGAGGCTTGTCAGTTGTGTAACTGAAATGTAAACTGATGCCGCTTTTCCACTCTTTACAATGGAGCGTGCCACCGGACCAAGGAGATATCATCTGTCTCCGTGATCACCTGTCTAACTCTCTACCTGTGTGTGTGGGGAGGTTACAGCAGTGCTTTCCAAGGCTCACAAATACATTTTCCTACCAATAGCCAAGAACCGGCGATAATGTTTCTTAGACAAGACAACTAAAAGTAACCCATGTTCTTGTGTTCAGCAATGCTACAAAGTACGGTGTCGTGAAGAGTTTCTTCATGCGACTCATGGAGGGGGGGCAAAGTGGAATTATTATTACATTCCAACTGCAATGTGAAAATTCTCAAGCACCATCTTTCTTTGTTTGCTTGTTTTTTTTCCCGCCCGCCCGCCCTCTCTCTCAAACCATGAAAAAAAAAAAAAAAAGAAAAGAAACCAGCTCCAAATTACCTTCATCTCGTCAGAAATGAAGATCTTGCGCGCCTTTTTGATCATGGGCTGCGGTTTGAGCTCCTCATCTGAGAACTTGCGCTTGCGTGGGTCGAACACCTCCTGTCCCGGGACGCTGGACAGGGCCAGGTCCGCGGGGTCTGGCTCGTAGCCCACGGGCACCTGAATGCTGTCGGGGTCAATTGGGCTGGGAGTGTTGCGAGCCGAGGGCAGGACTGTGGAGACAGCAGAAAGAAAGGCTTTGGTAATATTACATGGTGCTGATCAGGCATTTGCATCATTGATCCTTTAGGGGGATCACAAGTGTAAACAGCACTGCACTTTCCCCCCAAAAACTGTACTACAGTGCCGCCTGCAGGGCCCTGGAAGGTGATTTAAGGTAGTAAGGCAAATGCATGTTTCGACCCTCTAAAGCCTTGACTTGATCTGATGCAATCTGCAAATATGGTCAAATAAAGCATAATGTGGTAATACCGCCTTAAATCATGGAGCTCAGTTTCCCCTCGGAGTGAGATCTGATCCAGGGATGACGACACCTTGAATACCCAGCGAGTATCCCCCCATCACCATGTCAATAAAACATGAAGGAAGTCGGGCTTGCACAGTGTGAGAACGTTCAGGTACAATTACTGTTCAACAGCCTTCAAAGAACGCTGAAATATTCACAAAGGCATTCCCATTCGTCTCTCTCACTGAAAGTTTCTGTTCGTATTTCTAAATGTATAAACCCAGTTGAGCTGCACAAGTTTGTGCCACATGCATTCTTTTCACACAGGCCCCTCGGGGGATTTGGCCCAGATTAGGGCAAGCTTCTTCATGCTCTGCACAGTTACCCAGCCCTGCTGCTTTGGGAACACGTCCTGGCCGGGTGCCAGAGAGAAACACAAACAACACACGAGGCTGCCAGGCTAGAACTGGAGTGAAGTCTCCGGGCTCAGGATCACACAACACTTCTACAAAGCAGCCTGCTAAACCCCAGATTATATCTACAGAGAAAATACATCCCAAAGAAAGCGTTTCAATCCTGCAGCCATGCCGTGCTTGACATGCTATTTAGTGGAAGGCAGATCTCTAGCCAGCAGTCTGCTCAGTGCTCGGGTCTCGTCTCGATAAAGGCACACAAATGATGGCCTGTGGGTTTTGCATTGTTACCTGCATAATACATTTAATGCATATGTTTAAAAGTTATTACAGTGTTGACTTCATCTGCTATTTACAGTAAAAAGGCACATTTACGCTATTATGGTGTGCTGTTTCAATTGTGCCACATTAGTCTTAATTGGCTATATTGTTCAATTAGAGAACCATGCAAGTGGCTGAAAGCTCAGACTTGCAATTAAAAAGTTACAATGGAACTACAGCATTGTAAAAAAACGTGTCTTGCCAGATCCAGTACTTAAAGCTTTACTTGTTGTGTAACAGAGAAAGATTAAAAAGAGAAGGTTTTTGTTTTTTTTGGATTTTTTTTTACAATCTGCATAAATGAGAATGTTAAGCCAAAACGTCTGATTTGTCAGGTTCATAAACAGTACACTGGCAGAAAAAAACCTGAGATGAGAGAGAAAAATACCTGAGAGTACAAACTTCCACCAACTTTTCTTTTAAATACTAAAACCCTCAAGTTCTTCTAGGGGAAAACGGGGGAGGGAAAAGAGTGTGAGAGGGGAAACAAAATCGAAGCTGCAACTCGCTGGAATTCATCATGTTGTGCCAAAATCCTGCTGTCGGTTTAGATTTGATATACGAGCTTTGAGCCTGAGCCTGGTTCCCAGCGCTGTACAGAACATGCCCGGTGTGACATTCGACTGCTTCTTACTGCAGCAACGCAAACATTCAATATGGATTTCTACTGCTGGGTCTGGCAAGGAGCCCGGCTGTTTCCAATCCAGTGCGTTGATTTGCTGCCTCTGAGCCGTCGGGGTCAATCGCAGTCCCAGCTATTTATACATCGTCATGGAAAGGAGGCAGATGGGTTATGGACCTCTCAGCATGCAACTAAACCTGATTTTTAAACCTCACTCGCTACTTTTACATACGCAAAATAAATCATTTCCATGTAATTAGAAACCAATGCTTTTGATCTCCTCCTCCAACCCCTTCTCAATTCATGCAGCTAACCCAACAATTAATCAAACTTTACTGCATCTTTAAATCGCGTTACAAAATGCATTTGGTTCCCTGTACAGTATGCCGCTGTTTGGTTAAGTCTGCACAGAATTATTGAAGTTTTCTCACTTATGACTGGAGGTTTGATCTGAGGGGTTGTTAATAATAATAATAATATTCAGCCTGTGGGGTACTCATTGAAATAGCCTTTAAATAAGCTACTGCTGAAGTCTACCAGAACATAAAAATGACACATATTATACTGCAGGGCTTTTTTTGTGCATTAATCCCTTTCTCATCCTTGCATTAAACTAGAATTTGTGAATATTGCATGTCTTGCAGTACGATGTATACTTATCAATACATGAGTACCAGTGTGCTTTAACTGCCTGGGGTCCTGCTATTAACAGTGCTTGACAAGAGCACCCTGCAATAGGATACTCTTGAGGGTAGGCATGGGAGATTCAGAATCCTTGAGGATTAAATGCACTACGTTTGTTCCAATGCGAGAGCTGCTGGAAGGAGGAGGTATATTCTATGGATCAGGTCTCATGCCATGCTCAGCTGCTGGTTAGAGCACACGGCACCACCATGTGTCCGTCATGTGGTCCTGCACGCTGTGGAAGGAGGGAATGGATGAGACTCACACTCACCCAAAAAAACAAGACACAGGCAGGAAATCCCAATAGTAATCCAGCTTTGAAGGGTTCAAAGAAAGGATTAGCCCCTTCTCCAACAGCACAAATGAGTAATATTATTAACTGTTTCTTTTAGTGGAATGGGCTGCTCTGCTCACACTGTGTTTGACAGGATTCTGTTTCTCATTTAAAAGGCAAGGTGCAATGGTGGATTGTCTCAGATATGTTAACCAGCATGGTTGTCATCAATGCGCAAGTTTGTAATGTTGTTGTTTTTTTTTAACAGAAGTAAATGCATGAAGTTTAAAGTGGTTTTGTACATCAGGATCATTTCGTTTTGTGATTATTAATACATGTTTTGAGGTTGGTGGGGCCAACGGGTATGGAAGTTTTTATGCATTTGGTGTTTTTTTTTCGGAATCAGGAAGCACAACATGGATCACACAAGAAAATCCAGCAACAGAACCAAATTACTGGAAACATTGTTAAAAAAAAATCCAAAAACTTAAGAAGGGAAACATAAAAAGGCCAGTACACTGACTCCATGCATTTTTAAACTGGTCAAATACTTGGCCTAATTGACTAACTGTACACACTTCCATAGCTATAAAGCACTGCCAGGATAAATTGAAGGTCGTGCAATGTGTAAACAGCCACTCGTGTGGAGGTGTGGTGCACACGGACAGCTTACTGTTATTAAGCATGACACAGGAACATTGCATCCCTTAAATCAGCCAGGCTGTGCTTGCTCAGCTAACTTTAACTTTACACAACCTACTTGTTCCATTCCTTTAAAAAGAAAAGAAGGGCGTGGTGCATGGGAAACAAATAAACAAACAGGTTTCTCCTTGATTCTGCAAACAAATAAAAAATAAATATATATATATATATATATATATATATATATATATATATATATATATATATATATATAGTATATAAATCCTGATGTATATTCAAATAACACTCAGCTGACAAAGTAGGCCAAGCACAAATGCAGCCGCTAATTCCAGCCACATGTACTCAGGCAGGAGGTAAAGTTCAGAAATGGCAGGACATGTTTGTGCTGTGTTCCTGGAAGACGAGCACGCATTGCATTACCCACACTCTCATTATCGCAGTGTAATCAAACTGAAGGGTATGCTGATGGCAGGCAACCAGCGCCTCAGATTCCTATCACTCTTTGGCTGAGGCGTGGAAACAATCAGACCGGGGCTCCTTGAAGAAGCCTCGCTGAAATTCAACAGCTGATTGAAGTCCAACACTTGTGATCTTTCAAGCTGGACTGGAAAACTGTCAGTTCCCACACAAACCATGGCACTGCAGTGCTGTTGTGATTAGTGACTTGCAGGAGTCGTTTATGGGTCCAGTTTGTAGGAAATGTTTGTGATGCAGCTCCTTGTTTATTTGTGTCCAATTACTCAATCATAACACCTGATTTCTACACCTTTAATGAAAGGTGTGTCTGTTACACGATATACATAGACACACACAGACAAAGGTATGTTAAACATACCGAAACGTTACAAAGTTGGCTCTTTTGAAAAGTAATTTTTTGGATGCACACAAAAGGTTTAATTGATTAAAATATATATATTTATATTTCAGGGCGTTTTGGACAAAAGCCCTTTCTAGGTTGAAGATAAACCCCGTAAATATATTTTTTAACAGCTGCACTTTGTTATCAAGAGTACCTCGCTGGGCAGCTCAGACTTTTCATTGGGGGGGGGGGGGTCATAATTTTGCACCTTCTAAAAAGACCCTGTCCAAAAATAGAAACTTCCTCACAGTCAATATCACAATAAATGTAAATACAGAATTATACACAGGGGCTCAGTTCATTCAAGGGTGTATGATTAGTAATTCAATCAGATCTCATCATATCATATTCCACTTTAGCTCATGCCAGCAACTGAAATAGCTTTTTACATGAAAACTGGTGATCTTGATTAGAAGGCCTGATATAATCCAGACACGTAGCGTAGCTAATGTGGAAAATCTAGCAAGAGCAACTGTTACATGTGCAAAGGCCACTACTTAGGATAGGACGGGTCCCAATTTAAACGTGTTTCTAATGTATTTAATTATCTTGAGCATATAGTTGAGGCACAGTGAAGGTAAGAAGAAGTTTGTACAGCTCATTTTGCAACTTAATTACAACTTAATTTAAAAAGTAATTTACACTTTGGAGTTTTGCAATTCAGCCCCCTAGCATTGACATGAGAACTAAACTAAAATGTGGAGGCTCATTCCCAATAGAAATGTGTTTTTTCTTTTGAGCTAGTGCTTTGCAGCAGGGGTTTGGAAGCTGGGCTGGTTACCTGCTCTGCCTGGGCTGTGCATGCAGTTCTGGTTGCTCATGGCCTGGTGAATGGAAGTGGACTCCTGATTGCTGAGGTCCATGACGGAGGGGGTGGGAGGGGGTGCGGGCGCCAGTGGCAGGGCAGGCTGCTGCTGCTGGTGCTGGTTGTGCTGGCTGGGGCCGGATGGGATCCCGTTTTCCGACAGAAACTCCTCAAGGTCCATGTATTCCAGTTGAAAGCAGTCCCCATCGTAAGGCAGGGTCTTGTCCCACAGCGTGGGACCCAAGAAAGCAGACTGTGGCACATTGCTGCCAGAACCGTCGTCGTCCAATTTCTCCTCCTTCTCCTTCTCCTTCTCCTTCCCAAAACCTGCAACAAAATAACAACCATGTTATAACACAGCAAACCCCTTCCAGCCAGGTCTGGACACAGACTGGAGCACCATTAACACATTGAGTGCTATTGTCCTCATTGGGGACTGGTTACTTTGTCATTTTTTTTGAGCATTTTCACCTAGCATCATCTCCCAGTTATTTTAATTTTCTCTTTAACTGTATTGTTATTATAACTTACTCTGATTTCGTTAACCACAAAAGTTAAAGTTAAAACGTCATGGTTCAAATTACATAAATGCAGTGTGTGTTTCTGATTTTTGCTAAGAAATGTATTTGGTACTTAATGGGTTAACTCCGCTCTCTGTCTTAAACCCAAGCATATCACACAGTCAGTGGCCATAAAAGCTGGATTTCATAGAGATAGATAGATAGATAGATAGATAGATAGATAGATGGGATTTCATGGGAAATACTGGGAACAGTATACAACAGGGCATTCCGGTTCATTTTAAGTGTCCCGTCTTTAATTTATTTAACCCAGTGCAGTAGGTTATATTTTCATAGCAAACGTTAACACAATTTGCATTACAGAAGCCGATAAATACTTTAGATCAGTGGAGAATACAGAGACCAAATACCAGGGAAAGACAGTAATAAAAAAAGTTATAATAATCGGTTTCGAGTGTGGTGAAGTGCTATTGGCTGGAATTCAGAACTCTTAACTGCGTGACAGCGAAGCAGAATGTTCTAAACAACATCACAACACAAGACGGAAGTTCTGAACAAATAAAACGCGTGCAAATGAAAGTCATTTGATACAGACATTAATCCTTACCCACCCTTCAAGTGATAATTTAACTAGGGGGTGTTGCACACCTGTTCTTTCTAATGCTGACATGTTTACTTATTATTATTTTGAAGTGTATTCCAAAATCAAATTTGTATCTTCATTTTCTACGTCATACCAGCATCCCAGTAATAATAATTGCAATGTATTTCGAAGCGCGCCAGGTACTGTACGCACCACCTACTGCTCCTAATACACCACCAAATACAGTTAAATTCTACAACTGCAAACAGCATTTGGTATTACGATTAGATGCAGCAGTATACAGCTGTCAAGGATTAATGCAAATTAGGTGGCATTATTAGTTTGCTTTATTTTTTTCCGTTGCATTTTTTTTAAGCAGTCTATAGTTATTGGAAAACGTACCTTCTTCGTGGTGCAGGGACAGTTTGAGAGGATTCTCCAGCAACGACTTCAGAACCCCATGCGTCAGAGGTATGAAAGCTGGGTTTACAGAGGTCGGTCTCGGCATTTTCTCCATTTCGTGTAGGGAACAGAAGAAAAAAATCTTCTTAAAAAATATATATATTATATGTATATAGTTTTTTTAAGTATATATATATATGCACCTATATATGAAAATAAAAACCCTTAAAAAACCCTGGACAGGTATTCAGTATGCTGAATAATTAACCCAGAAAACCCCTGTAGCTCACCCACCAAATATATGTTTACAACAATACATTCACACAGGTTAAACCCGACTGCAAGACTGAGCCACAGCTCAGAGGATTCACAATCCATGTGCAGACCCTGACAGCGCTGACGTCAAACTGTGGAACCGCCCACAAGAGAGGAGAAAAGGAGGGAGGGGAGAGAAGGCAGCGTCGGAGCTAAAGCTTTAGTTTCACGTCACCTTACTGTTTTACCTACAGCATTATTATCAATATCTTATTTGCAAAATATTGTGTCCATAAGTGTTGGTGGATAAAAAACTTTTTTTTTTGCTCTTTTTTAGTTCTGATTGCAATTGAACGTGTGTAAAACCAGCCCTGTAATCACTTAATTCTACTCTCAAGCCATGCATTTCGCCGGTCTGTTATTTTTTATAAAAACATTGCAATGTACACTAGCCCTTTACATGCACTACAGATGAGCCTTATTTTTAAGCACGAGCCTTCCCATGTGGTGATGACGATGACAGTGCATCGTGCGATTGACCTGAGCTATGCAACACAGGTAACTCGCGGGGCTTTGTTTTATCACCCTGAGCTTGGTGACTTCATTTTATATAATCATGCCAGGGTTCCAAAATCGAGCCCCAGTGGCGTTAGCACTAGAGACAGGCAGGTGATGTGAAGGCAGAGGGAATGGATTAACAGATCAACAGAAAACTGATCCTCGCTCAGCTCAGGCGCACCTGCCTGGTTGCTGGTTTTGGTGTCAGGTTTGTATCATTGCTTGGGTGCTACAAACATGCGCCGTGCATCATTCGAGCGTTCACTGTCTGTTGCATCTCCCACCCTCGTTGGGTGTAACAAATATTGCTCAATCCGCGAAACAAATGATCAGCGGCGCCGCCGGCCGGGAGAATGATATAACTGTATCACGCAGTCTGCACGGATACAGTAGAACGCTTCGGGAATGGCAGGTGACGTCAGGAGGCGGGCCTGACCTACTTTTAACCAATTGCAGTAGCAAAACAGTAACGCTCAAATGTCTTATCCCTGGCCTTGTCACATTGGACTTCATGTGTTCCTGTTGGGAAAGGAAAACACAAGAAAGTGCAGGCTACATACATGTAAATATATAAATATATATATAATTTGTTTATTTAGCAGACACCTTTATCCAAGGTGACTTACAGAGACTAGGGTGTGTAAACTATGCATCAGCTGCAGAGTCACTTACAACTACGTCTCACCCGAAAGACAGAGCACAAGGAGGTTAAGTGACTTGCTCAGGGTCACACAATGAGTCAGTGGCTGAGGTGGGATTTGAACGGGGGACCCCCTGGTTACAAGCCCTTTTCTTTAACCACTGGACCACACAGCCTCCTTCCTTAGCAACACTGGTTGCTACAGCACATCGGCGTTGTTTCCTGCAGGTTTTAGGGAAGGCAGGAAGGGGTGTTATCTGGAAGGCCAGAGCAGCGAATGTTGTAGCTCAGCAAGATTTCACACTGCCAGCATCCCAGCTAGCACTAATTGGCCTCGCTAATATTATACAGTGTCTGTCATCTCAGCATTGAGAAACCAAGGGGAGGCTGCACTGTTTGGTCAATTGGAGTGAATAGCTACAAATGTGTTTTTAATCTATGTTTTCATTTTTACTTTTTATGAGTAGACAGCTCTGACCTACACAACATTTTGAGAGTGTGGTGACCCTTCTGAGATTTTACCATGGTGTGTTTGCAGTTTTCACCCTTTTTTCGCCAGTTATACTATGCATTTACTATACTTTACCCTGGTCTGCCATGTTTATTTACCCTTTCGGTCCTGAATTATTTTAATTAAGTTATATAATTCAAAAAGGAATTCCTTTGTTGAGTATTCATGGAAACAGGACGCGATTATTATTGTTTCTTTACATACCGGTATATTTCTACACTACCTCAGTTTCCTACGGCATGTGTTAACATACAGCACTAAGATAAGGCAGGACTGAGAGGGTTAATATGCTTTACCGTACCTCGCTATTCTTTGCAATGCTTACTTATGCATTACCATGCTTTCACTATGCTTTATTACACTTTGCAATGCTTTTACGATGGGAAACACCTTTTGCGGACTGTGGCGTCTCCCGAAAACTCTGCATGTCTCCACACGTTCCTGATCTCTGGAATGGTCTAGGGTAGCAGAGAGACACTGGTGTAGAATACACTGCCGCACAGCTAGGAGAACTCCTATGCTGTACACAGGTTTTTGCATGCATGGGGTGCTTGTAATAGCCCAGAGGGTGACAGTATGTAGGGTGCACATTTCAATGAAGCAGTATAACGAGGGAGGACTGTCTCGAGAATCTTCTCTTTTTTCTTTGAAGCACATGGCTTTTAGATGACCCCTATCCATTCTAATTTATGAAAAGGAGCCTGTGTTGCTGCATGAAATATTCAGAGTGCCTCCAGCTGTGTTTGGCCCTGATAAAGTAAAAAACAAAACAAAACAAAAAGTAAGATCAGATGACTTAAACATACTGCACTGAACTTTACTTCTTCACAAAAGCTTGATTCTTGCTGAATAACATCTCAAGCTAGGCAGACAGGCTCCATTAAATTATTTAAAGTGTTTTTTAACTTTTATCTTCGGTGCAGCTGATTCTGACATTAAGTGTTTAAGGCCTGGATCTTTTCTGGAAAGTCACTGTGCAGCAGTAATGAACTTGGCTCATGTGGATGCCTAGCTTCCCTCCTTGAGTTTGAAGCAGACAGAGACACACTTTTGTGTTTTAATGCCTTGAAACACCATTGAGTCGCTCTTGTCCCCTCACAGCTCCTTTGAACCACTGATTTGCTCCAAGTCTGGCCACAGGTTCTAATTAAAATGGTGCCTAATTAACCCTTTAAGGTACAAGGGACATGCATGTCCCACAAATTAAAAATGATTTTTGCAACAAGGTGCACGAAACGGGTTTAAAATGTCCTGACAGGTTGGATCTGGTCATCCAAATTTTCGTTTTTCACGTGATACTTGAGTCAATCTCATGTGTATTTTAAGAAGAAACCGCTTGAACAAGCGCTCAGTTCCTTGTGTATTATTTTAAGGGGTTAAAGGGATATAGCACCATAAAGTTGAAGTGACTATATATATGTGTGTGTGTGTATATATATAGAATTCAAAGTCTGGAGGAGGAGATGGTATCTAATCTCTGTACAGTTGCAACAAAGCGAGGATCCCTGTACAGTAAAGCATTGTAGCACAGGTACAGTTTACTGTCAACACTGCCTAACTGTCAAGTATCAGAACTCGGGAATGATCGATTTCTGAAATATAGTGAGCACTGCACAAAGAATAAAGGACATGTTGTGCTGCAAGACAAGTTCCTAGGTGCAGTAGAAATGTTTGTTTCCATTTATGCAAACAACATAATTAAACTATTCAAAATACACCTTTAGACCAGACTGCTGCTTGTGCACAGCATGGTGCAAAGTCAGACGTGGTTTACTGTACTGAAGCAGGCGAGTGGGTCGTTGATGAGCATCCTCATAAATAAACACAGCATTCCATGTACCTTCATGGAGTATTCTGTTTACAAAACGCATACGATGCATGGAAATGAAAGCATGTTAACCCTATGTAATGAAACCGCTGAATTCAGGGGAATCGATTTGCTTAAATCATGCTCCACACCTGCTTAGCAGCACGGTGCAATATGGAACAGTGCGATTCGCCCAGTTGCTCTGTCGGTCAATGTTATTTCCCTGTCCAGTAGGTCATCTCTGCTTCAAATGGAGTTACTTCAAAAGCCTTAACTGCAGATAAGCTGCTGCAAAGCACTGCAGCTCCACAGGCAGATAGCTCAGGCATATGGTTTACGCAGCATTATAATGGAACCAGATGTGGAGCGAAAATATCTGCTGGAATGATAAGCAGCTGCAGACTTGAACCAACCTCATACTTTAGGACTAAAAATGCAACCTGAAAAAGGAAAATGAGACAGCTGAAAACAACACTGAAACAATTCTGATGAGGCCTGGCCCACATCGGGTCCAAGTTTGATGGCTTTGTCTTGGACACCTGAGGATTACTCATCTATGACTTTCCTCGCTGAAAGGCTGATGCAATCAAAAAAGAATACAGCAGAACTCAAGACCTTCATTTGAAACACATTGATACTTTACCTCTTGTCTGGAAAGTTTTAATTGAATGTCGCCATAGAGCATGTGCTATGTTTGTGATCGAGCTCCCTCATTACTAGCGCCTAGTAGTGTGGGGGGATGGGATTCTCATCTTGGCAGCAAGACACCTTCCTCAGGGAAGGCCATGTTGCACCAGGGTGAAGCAGTATCGCTCCACTGTCATTATTCTGTTCATCTAGACCAGATCTCTCAGCTCCAGTGAGCGAAAACAGCCCAAGGCAATAACAGCACATCCTTCAGGTGTGACAGAACCAGCCACAAACACTCAGAACTAAATTCCGCTCTTCTGGGGTGAGGGGCAATTACTAATAAGAAGTGCTAAAAAAAAAGTTCTATGGTATTTTTATGCACCTCTTTCTGCTTGTTTGTTGGAATTTAATGATTTCTTGTCTGTAGTCATTAAAACTGCTGGATTTGGAACACAGGCATGTGTGGAATGCTACCATTTGATGGGATACAATAAAAACTCCTGGTCATAAAAACACAGCATTGAGAATACTCTTGTATTATGCAGAGTGACTATGCATAATTATACACCATCACTATTATTATTATTATTTATTTCTTGGCCGACGCCCTTATCCAGGGCGACTTACAATTGTTACAAGATATCACATTATTTTTACATACAATTACCCATTTATACAGTTGGGTTTTTACTGAAGCAATCTAGGTAAAGTACCTTGCTCAAGGGTACAGCAGCAGTGTCCCTTACCGGGAATTGAACCCACAACCCTCCGGTCAAGAGTCCAGAGCCCTAACCACTACTCCACACTATCTTTCCAACCAATCAGATCATTAAGTATTGTGACTATGGAAACATGGAATTGAACAGGAAGATGTATTCTGCTGTATCTTTCCAAGTGTTGTTCTAATCTGCCTCTAATCAAGCTGAGAGTGGATTTCTAGCGCACTCATTGCTATGTCAAGCTGGGCCAGTCATACAAAGAGTGCAGGGGAAACTTGATAAGAGGCAGCTACCAAACACTTATAAACATATTCTAAGTAATTGCAATTAAAAATATATATATATATATATTTTTTGCAGAGTCTGTTGTGGTTGAAACATTCGACATTCTTTATTGGCATGAGAGTGAAATCTACACATGAAACTCTCACCCCACATTTCAAATACGGGCTTTGTTCCTGTAATAGCTGCTGTAGAATCATAAAGATAGAAAGCATGCATTGCTTTCTAAAAACCAGCGGTCACTTGCTGACAGCTTCTCTTAATTCGAGTACTCATGCACAGTGGCACTGTTTGGAAACAAATTGCTGTTTGCCTTGATCGACAATCAATCCTTTTATAACATCTGTTAGGATCAATGCTTTCATCCCCAGGGGCCACACACGCTGTTCAGGTCTATCCTGGTAAAAGCATAGTCAAGTGCCTTACCATTAAATAGTGTTTGGGACATTCACGGGAGACAAAGGCTGACGAAAAATACTATCAGATCGTCCGCTATCGCTGCATCAATGCATGACCAGCTGCTGTACCGTCTGCAGGTAAACGCGGCCGTGTTCTGGGATTCACAGCAGCCTTTCTTACTCTGGGAAGGATGTGTATTTATCAAGTGTCTGAATGAATAAAATAAATAAATAGTATAACATACACAGAGCGCTCGATTCTCAACGCTATTTACTCCACAGTGTGATTCGTGCAAACAGGAAAAAAAAAAAAAAACTCAATTACAATAATTAATGCATAAAGAACCAATTTCAGACTACTCCCAAGTCCTGAAGTGAAATACCTCAGTTATTTATTACTTGTTTGGTAACTTTATTAGAGGCATTTTTACAAGCTGTAAAAATTGTGCTAATGACTACTTAGAGCACTAGCTTTAGGAATCTAGCCCAGAATGATTTGCTTCAGATAATAACTGTTCTAACTTGGCAAAGCATTAATATAACTGTTAGGAGGACAAAATATGTATTGCCATCACTTTTTATAATTTTCCTATGTAAAAGATGCACAATGTATTGTAGACGTGTATTTGACATTGAAAAAGCAGCAATAGGTTAGAGCCAGTCACAAGCAAACCAATATTGGATACATGGTTTATTAGGCCTGTTGACACCCATAAGGTATACATTAATTAACCACACCATACCATCCGCTGTGCAATAAAAACAACACATTTTAAAAGCATATCACTAAACACATTTTAAAAAGAAATAAATACAGTGTGGTGTAACAGAAATAAAAATGACAAGAAAAACACATAAAAATTGCACATGAAAGGTTTCAACATTCAAGCATTCATACCAGTCAACCTCCTCATGTTAATCCACAGGATATACTGCCCAAGTAAAATGTTTGTATGTATGTATGTATGTATGTATGTGTATGTGGACGGTTTCTGTTTGATCCGTCACTCGGTATGGACCATCCTTTAACTGCGTTCTCCGGAGATTGCTTATTTAATACCATGTGTATTTGTTTTACACGGGAGACAAGAGACATTTAAACAGAAACCTTGCAAGACCTTTTAACCTGTATTACACACTTCAAATGTGTTTCAAATGTCCATTTCAAAATGTATTTTTAGTTTTCAAATGTGAAAACATCCATAATGCAGGCAAAACTCTTTAAACCACCATATCACTAAATATCACTGAAATGAACAGTAAAAGAAACTGCATTTGAATTCTGCTACATTTTGAATAAGCATGGTGTGGAATGTGTTTGGGTTGATGTTGGCTTCATATCATTTCAATGTGATCCCGATGAGAAAACGTTCAATGCTTTTTCATATCAAGCAGGGTCCTATTTTTGAATTACATTCAAAAAAACAAAATAACTGCAACCAAATTAAAACTAGCAAATAACAACCTGCTCGCTTTCCACAGCAGCCTCTCGCTGATCAGAATCTGCACCACACTAACATGTCCAATCATCAGAAATGTGGAATAACAACATGAACAACACATACAGAGACAATGGGATATGTTTTACACACTCGTCACGTAGGATATTGAAGTGCATTTACTACAGCAGCAATCCGCATGACATTCATTCTAATAGCATGGTTCCAGTGACAGCACAGCTGGGACCAGCAGGTTTGGATTGGCGTGAGTCTATCGTACTGTTAAAATGGTTTCATTCCTCTTCGAATGGCTTTGCCCAAGCTTTAAAACAGGACACTTGAGGTCTGACTCAAACTAGCTTTTTGATGAAGGCAGTGTTTACTTGTAGGATGTGGAAATCAAAAAGCTCTAATGTGGCCGACGTTCACGTAATCATACGATTTCCTATTAGGATTTTAAAAACAATCCATTGTGTGCAGATTCAGGTTCAAAGATGCAGTCTGGGTTATCCTAATTCAGAATAATAAGACTGCTATGTTTTCCTTTTGATTAAGTTCAGCAAACGAATACAAATCGCCGGATCCAGCAATGGGTTTGCTCTTCCTTCCTTTCTACTTTGTTGTGTTTTTTTTTTGTTTTGTTTTTTTAAATTTCCACTGAGATTTGGAAACTTGACATCATCTGCGCCGTGTTTATGCCTGACCCTTTGCTTCTGTCCTAATTTAAAATAAACAAAATCACAACATCCTTACTTGTCAATGGAACATGGAAACTGGCCTGGACTGCGTGCAGCAGCTCTACCGTTAGACCTACTTGGCACAGATTCTTTCTCGCTTGAAAACCGACAACTCTCGCTTAGCTTTGAAAGTGTACTCTATAACTAATTATACAACATATACGTTCATACAGGCTTTATTATATCCACATGGCTTGTGTTTAAGCAGGGGTTAGAGAACCTTGGTAAGACTTTGTGTCAACCAGTTCCATAATTATACAACTGACCTTGCTGCTGCTGGAGATCAATTGAGTCATTAAAGATCTGGTAGTCTTGAAACTGAGTGGACTGTAAGACGAAAGGTTGCCGACCACTGTGTTAATGTAAAATACTGAACACATGAGTGGCGTCTACGCTGACCTTAACTGAGGAGGTGGAATTGCAACAACACATAATTAAAACAAAAACAAACAAACAAACAGAGTCCTTATGTCAATGGTATCACAGCTTAGTGGTACATTAAAATATCCAGAGTGTTATAACCTGAAAACTGAAAGATGCAACAAAGAAGGGAGGGATCCACTTTGGTGCGGGTCATTTCTGAACCAGCCCTTAAGATTAAGAGTTATAGCTCAAAAAAGAACAGTTAAGGAACGTGATTCATGTTAGGATCTTTAAAACCTGGATTAGTGTTCAATAAAGAAATACTTCATGGTGCTGGAAAAAAAACATGTCTAAAATAATACAAATATTAAAAACCTAAGATTTTACACACTAGTCTCACAGACTCCTGATTAACACTAATCATGGTCTTCCTAAAGTAAGAAGCCCATGATTAGTGCTGACGGGGGTCTGTGAAAATACACTGGATTACTTTGCCAACTTACATTGACTATTTTCTCTTTATGAAAACGATCATAATGAAACACACTGTATATGGTACTGCACTGTGCACTGTATCTAAACCAGGCATAACGCCTGCAGTTTGTGAATGGTGTGTGTAGGAGTACTGGAGGTAAGCAAGGGCCAGTGGAGCACAATGGGAATGGGATACGCAGCAGGGTACGGATTCTTGCTCCGTGGTTTCGGGGTTAACTTCTGTGCTCCTGGAGGTCTCTGGTGACGTCCTCTCCGTCTCTCTCCGAGTGAGACAGACCGAGTCCACTGGTCACAGGGTGGACCCACGAGGTCGTCTGTGTCACATGGCTGGAGCAAAAAAGACAGAGAAAAAGAGACAGACATTATGAGTTCCTGCAGCCAGTTGCAGATGTAACAGGCAGTGTTGTGCGAGGCACTGCTGTTATGGATTCTGTCCCACTGTCAGTGCATTGTGGTTAAGACGCCCGCTTGCGGTGTGCGGAGTCACTGGTTTGCCATTGTCCTGTGACACACACAACACCTTATGTTTCACTTCCCTTAGTTACCCCTTTAAGTGTTTCTTGAGTGTAATACTTAAACTTAATACTTAAGGTATTTTATGACGCTGGCTGTTAAAAACAGTGCCAAAATGTGCCCAGTACTGATCAGCACTAACTGTTTCTGTGCAAGAAAAAACTCACACGCAATGAAAAAAAAAAAAAGTGTTCTAAAAATAAAGGCTATAACAAGGGCAGCAGTGTGGAGCAGTGGTTAGGGCTCTGGACTCCTGACCAGAGGGTCGTGGGTTCAATATCCCACTAAATATATATGTATGTAAAGTGGTAAAGCTGCTGAAATGCACTCACCTTACACTGTCCAGCAAAAACAGCATAGAATTTGTTCAGTGCTATCCCAGAGTACTCTACAGAAATCATGCATTCTGCTGTACATTCTACAGAAATCATGCATTCTACTGTACATTCTACAGAAATCATGCATGTACATTTATCATCTAAATACTTGAGAACTAACACATAATTACATAATACAATTAAAAAAAAATCCCCCATTTGGCAGCAATGCGTGTTTTGAAATATTCAGATATTTCAAAGCTAATGCTATTGATGAAGTTGTTTCTTCTTCCTGGTAGCTAATCGCTTAAAGTTAAAAATGAAAACTTACAAAGACAATGGAAACAAGTAAAGTGGGCATCCCTGCTTACTCTCCTCCAGCTGTGAATGAAACCCGGGCTGTACTTACTTAATATAGTACTTGATCCCGTCTGCTGTGTACGCTTCCTCCCAGCCGTACGGCAGACCTGAAAGAGAAACCCACACCTGCCTTAAAAAACAGCTGCCACACACTGGAATAACAAACAAAGGAAAAGCTAAACTCCATCCAATACACGTCGATAGCTTGCAAAACCTAATTTGACCACATACATACACAGACTGAATGTCCACAAACTCCAGAAAAAAAGATCACCCAGTTTAGGAACAAGTTTAGGAACAAACGGCTTGACTCATGTTCGGTAGGCTTATGCAGGACACAATGTCTACATTAAGGTTAGCGATTAAAAGGACGTCTACAAAATGAGTAGCAAACAAATAAAAGCGGGTTTGCAAAGGATTAGCGCTTATTTAACCCCAGTCCATGTCTGGTGTCGTGCTGCAAAGGGGCTCGAGTGCTGTAGAGGAGGTCATTGTCATCCAGCTCTGGCGATGAGCCTGTGGAGCTCAGCTCTTAATGGCAGTGCTTGTCTGTACGCAAGAGAACAGCAGAGTGGGATGAAGTACAGATTTGAATGTGTAATGCGGGCTGGAACCAGATCAAAAATTGAAGCTTGATACACTGGTATTCAAGGGCAGCGACGCTGCTGTGAAATCTGGTCAGGCGGTTTGGCAGACTGCTGAAAGTGCTTCCTTCGAAGCTGCTGGAAAAAAATCAAGAACTTACAGAAAAGAGGCGCAGCTACGAAAAAACCTAGTCCAGCACGGTAGCTGTGCTCCGGACCGTCGACACCATTATGAAACCTCATGCTGTAGCTGACAATTACAGAGGCGCAATACTGAGTTTGAGAATCGTGTCCACAATTTTAAAACACTCAACCACAATCTCTGCGGAAAAACAATAAGAGCATCAAGCAGATCGGACCTAGTCCATGGCTCCTAAAGTCCATACTGAGATGGGAAAAGGAGAATTGGGTTGTAAAAACACCCAGCGAGATTTCAAGCTGTGCCGATTATAAATGGATTTATGTGTAGAATGAATGACCATTGAACTGCTTTTTTCAGATGTTGTAAAGGACATGCTGTAATTGTTATAATACTGTATGTGGATGCATGATTTGAACCCTTGTGCTATTTGTCTGCTGTCGTCTTGGTCCATCTCAATTGGACATCCCAGATAAACTAAGAAGATGAAGAAGATGATTATGAACACTGGTTGCATTTAATTACTGTTGAATGGTATTTAGCCTAGCAATTAGATGTAGGCGGTAGGTTTTCATTAACACCACTAGTAGCAACACTTATGATTTCACCTACAAGATGAATAGTACAGATAAGACATCCACACAGTTTTTTTTTTCAGTTTTCTCTAGCAGGAAGTTTGCCGTAGTTTTTAAGTTATGCGCTATGGATGTTTAATTCACCTTGACGCTCAGGGAGTTACCAGGGTTGATTTTGTCGCTGATTTCAAATCAGTACGTCTCCCCATATAAAATACAATCCTCTGAAAAACTGCACAAGCAGGTGCTCAGCCCTCACTGCCTAAGTATTAGCAATGCAGCCTGTCAGGGTTGGAGAATCAGTGCAAATGAGATCGTTATTGAAGGGGTCGTCCTGGTGCCACACATGCAAGGACCTGGTGCCACACATGCAAGGACCTGGTGCCACACATGCAAGAACATAAGAACATGAAAAAGAAACAAGGACCAGGGGTCACAAATGGAGATTAGATAAAGGGGCATTCAGAACAGAAAATAGGAGGCACTTTTTTACACAGAGAATTGAGGGGGTCTGGAACCAACTCCCCAGTAATAATGTTGAAGCTGACACCCTGGGATCCTTCAAGAAGCTGCTTGATGAGATTCTGGGATCAATAAGCTACTAACAACCAAACGAGCAAGATGGGCTGAATGGCCTCCTCTCGTTTGTAAACTTTCTTATGTTCTTATGTTCTTATGACCTGGGGCAGAGATTAAAACAAATCCCCTGCTGCCTTCAGTCTGCAGGAAACGGAGGGGGTCAACACGAGACCCATATTGATAAAACTCATAGAACTTGCATTGAAATGTAACCTTTCTTTCATTCTTAGGCAAGCGCTTCTAAATTCTTACATAACTGCTTCTAAATTGATGGGAACCATTTTATATTTCAGAGCCGTGTGTGACACAATTGCATAACAGAAATCCGTCTGAACTAATTTTCCGCGTTCTCCTTCTCGCAGTTCACCAGAACAAAAAAAAAAAAAAAACTAATAAGCTGAGCATTTTATTTCCAGATGCCTGGAACTTTGCACACCAAAACAAGCTGCCTGGAGGACGTATCAGCGCTGACCTTAGGCAGCATTAAACTGCGTGAATCCGATGATTGACGCATTTCAGGTGGTCTTCATCCTTTCAGAATGGAGCAGTTGCTGAGCAGTGGCAGGCATGGAACGGACAGCCCTCCTGCAGCTCAGCAAAACTCTGCCCATGAGTATTAGCCCTAATGACAACTGACTAAGGAATCTCTTTGATGAGTATGAGGCTGGGCTGCTCTCTGCACAAGTCATGCTAGGACTGAGTCACACACTTCTTCATAATACAACAGCGATAAGAACACACACTCCCATTACTCCGAGATCCAAGGCCTCTTGCGGGGCTGAATTATTAACAGAACATACGACATGCACACCAGTGACTTCTTCAATGTATTGCAGTATGTCTCATAGGTTTTGTGCTGAGATTTGCCTTTCTAGGTAAAAAGGGCTTGTAGAAGGGGGATTTATCTGCAACTGCTGAAACTGGGCTATACACACAAAGTGGTACGCCAACAAGGTCTTGTTTCTGAAGAGCGCACAGAAGGTCTAACTATATCATTTGTTTCCGTTCAGATTGCTGGAGTCTGGGTAGATGCACCTTCAGAAATGTCTTCCCAGCTTACTGAAAGTGGCTTACCCACTGTTTTCACTTCTTGAGCCCTGCATATTACTGAATGCTTCACTGAATGCATTTACATGGAAAGCAGAGGGGCATGATAAAGAAAACAGAATTACAACAGCCAAGAAAACTCAGGGATAAATGATAAACTTGTACAGGGGATCAATGTCATACTATACAGTGTGTAGAAAAAAGGTCTCCCGGAAAAATTAATGAGATAAAAAACAATATATAAAAAGATTTTTTTGTTTAAATGTTCCAGAGATGTAAGCTGTGCCCGATCACATGTTTCAGTCACCCACTTTTTATTACTTACCCTTTTACACGTACAATACAGTTCAATTAGGCCTTTGTTTCAGCAGCACAACTCTTCAATTGAATTGCTGGAAATTATTCAAGTAAGCCGCTTAAGGGAAACAAGGAGAAGAAAGCATGTTCTAAACCTAAAAACCTACCTATAGCTTGTCACTAAATCATTTCTTTCACAATCATGGTAGACTCTTGTCTATTCCACGGCACCCATTCGCTACATTCTTCCATAGTTCCACAATCCTTTCTGTACACGCCTCGTCTCCTACAGATGTTTCAGATTGCATTTCGCTATAACCTGATAAACTCTAGATTTTCTACAAATAGTTTTTAACCTTTCGGGCGCTGTGTGGTTACTATGATGTGATTATATGCGTGCACTGGTTGTCTTTCTGGGGTGCTGGTATTGGAGTCCGCTTGCAGAGCTGTGAGGTGCAGTTGGGCACACTGCATTCTGTAATTGCTCCTGTTCAAATTACTTTAATAAACTGAAGTCAAGCTTTCAAAATAACGAACTAAATCTGGTATATGGGTTTTTGGTCAACATGATGGAAACCTTATTGTTTTTGGTTATATAAATCCAATAATAAAATTAAAAAGGTAGATGGCTGGAAAGGACAAAGACTTTGTGATCGCATTGTTGCAGGTTACTGAAAGGCACACCATGGTAATCATAAAACTGGGTCACGGAGAACGGAAAAAAACAAGCTTATACAACAACAATTAACAGAAGAGCTAGACTTCAATCTAGCAAGATGCTAGCTGCTTCAGAAAAACATCTTTTTTTTTTTAAAACTCCTGTTACATCCAGTATTGTAGACTTATATAAGCAATGCTTTTAACAAATTAATTAAAAAAATGTACCTGTAGCATAACCCTGATAATGATTTTTTATTACCCGGAATTACGATATCCCCCTTTTTAAAACATTGAATTAAATAATAATAATAATAATAATAATAATAATAATAATAATCTTAGCTCTATCAATAGTGTAAGGCTGTGTACGTGGTGCCTTCCCTGCTCTATAACAGTGCTTCTTCCAAGAATACGTGATTTAAAACTAGAACAGTTTGGTATTCAATAGAAATTTCTATCTGAATCCTGAAGCCGTGGTTAAAGTCCATCTCATCTCGCTCCAGAACCAAAATGGGCCTGCTGTAGGTCCAATCTGCTGTCTACAATCCAGTCTGGAAATGTACAAGTCTGATTTCAAGTCAAAACCCAGTAGCAACAGGAACATACACCTTTCTTATACACCTGTCTTACGTAGGGGTGTCATGCATTATTTTTGTTGAAATACATAAATAAAATCCTTTTTTTGAGTATACATGAGAAGAGGACAAACATTTGTTTTCTTTTTACATATATTTCTACACGAGCTCAGACGGTAAACGATTTGGGCAACCAAATATCTTGTAACTGTGTAGTAATGGGACGTTCTAATGAAAACCGTGACATTTCTCATTTTCATGTGGTTTTCTAGTTTGTATCTTCCCCATAACCAATTACCACAGGTCCTCATCTCAGACTGCAATAATCAAAAGTTTAGCCACAGAAGGTGCACAAGGAATTGAGCAGCTGTTCAATCGGTTTCTTCATAAGATACATTAGAAAGTGACTCAAGCATCACAACAAAACTGAAAATGTGGATGATCCAATCCAACCCGTCAGTACATTTTAAACCCTGTTTCGTGCCTCTCTTTGAAAAAATAAGATATGTCCCTTGTACCTAAAACTTTATAAAAAATCATATTATTAAAATAATTCCTGAAGGAAATGTAAATGCTTTCTTTAAAAGGGGAAGTCTACAGCTGATTAACCAGTATAACTCTACTCAGGATACATTACATACTCAAAGTCACGGTTTTCCATTCATGACAACATGCATTACTCTTTTCACTGTGCAGTACTGGGATAGATGGTCCCAGATGTAAAAAGGGTTAATGGATGCACTTCAAATTAGGACTGACAAAAAAAAAAAAAAATCCCCATTGTTTTTACTCTCAGTCACATTGCAGCTCCAGCACTGCACCCTGCACCCTGCAGACTCTGTAGGGTTCTAGCAGGGTACAGCACATGCCTGCATAATAACTCAGCTGCCATGTCAAACAATGTCACTGCACTAAAACGTGCCTCCCCTGTACTCTCTCAATTTTAAACTGCTCTCGATGGCTAAGGGCAGCAGTGTGGAGTAGTGGTTAGGGCTCTGGACTCTTGACCGGAGGGTTGTGGGTTCAATCCCCAGTGGGGGACACTGCTGTTGTACCCTTGAGCAAGGTACTTTACCTAGATTGCTCCAGTAAAAACCCAACTGTATAAATGGGTAATTATATGTAAAAATAATGTGATATCTGTATAATGTGAAATAATGTATAATGTGATATCTTGTAACAATTGTAAGTCGCCCTGGTTAAGGGCGTCTGCTAAGAAATAAATAATAATAATAATAATAAGTGTACAGTAGGTAACAATACCCATGAGTAGATTCTGAATTTGCTGAGAATTTTTCTTCAGTCTGCTGCAGCAAAGAGCAAACACTTCCAAACATTGCTCCTGTGGGTGGATATCTGCAACTTTTTTTCAGCCCGTTCCTTTCTTAAACATCAGTAGTGATTTGCACAGTCTTAGAAGCACCTACCAACTGAGAATCTACTACCAGTCTATCAAAGTCTGCAGCTTTTTATCATGCATCACATATGATGCAGCTAATTTCTACAAGTGTGTGGAAACAGTGCAGGTGCTTCAAGTTATTGTATACAACTTACAGGAAATGCTGAAAACAGACAGACTTGTCTGCAGATCCCGGTTTACCTTCTTTGAGAGCACACACTTCTGATGAGGAGTAATATCAAGTCAGCGAAGACAAGCAACCACAGTTTATTTATTTATTTTATTTTGCAGGTACTGTATGCCTAAATGTCAATATGCATTTAAATGCACATAATCAAATCACCTTTGTTTATTTTGTATCACACTACAAGTAAACAAACAAACTGGGCGGGGGGGGGGGGGGGGGGGGGGGGTCCCATTACATTGAGCATTCTGTAGGACCCATTTATTTTAAACTCAGTGGTGGGAAAAGAAGCTAATTATAAATTAGCGCCTAAAAGTGTTGCAATATTAGATCTGCAGGATCAAGCAAAAATAAGCTGTTATGTGTAACATTACCAGGCTTTGATTTTTCACAAGAATAGACTTTCATGCAGCTTAAAGTCACCTGTCTAGAAGGAGCATGCGTCTGTCCACTAAGCACTGTCACCGGCAGTGTCCTGATGATTTCTCGCTACTTGAGAAAGGGGGAGGAGCGGGGAGGGTGAGGTGGAGGGGTGCAATGTCTGGGGGAAAAGCATGTTGGCTCATGACCCCCAGAGGCCTGGGTTCGAATCTATAATTGAGTTTCGAATTAGCCTTCGGTGGAGGTTGCCTGAGAGAAAGTTCAGGGCAGTCTTTCGACAGCCTGCCCTGGCGCCTGCTATTCTTCATAATAATAGGATCCTGCACTTTATTACACATTTTAAAAATGAATCTTAGAATATTAAATTGTTAGGAGGTATAAGTGAAACCAGGTATGATTCGAATGAGCATACGGTGAGCAAAAAAAAGAAAGAAATAGATACGTGGCTTTCGATATATTTTATAAAAACATATGTTCTTCCTGAGCTTCGGGGCGCGGAGTTGCGAGATGAATTCCTGCCTGTTCCAACACAAGTAATGCAATGCAACGCAGCAGCATCTGCAGTCCCAGTGGTAACTACTGACCTTCATGAGCCGAAATAACCCTTTGCTAGTGCTGCACAGGAACATGCTTATCGTGTCCGATCACAAACAAATAATACAACAATAATAACGACCTGCAACGCAGCTTGAACAGCAGCAACAGGAGAAGGCGTTTTCAAACATGCTTCTTTTTCATGGGACTTTATTCCAATTTTCTTATCGGCAGCAGATCTGAATGCAAGACTGTCCTTTACATTAATGCCACCATTATTTTGCTCCAGAGGATGGATTTATTGACCCCTCATTAACATCGCTGTGGGCTGATTTGTTCACCTATACTCTGCAGTGATAAGCCACAGCTTTTTACAGTACCTGGATTTGAGGGTAATCCTGGGATAAACAGAGGATACTGAATGATCGTACGTGGTATACGCGGTTTTTGTTTGCCTTAAGAGGATGTCCCAGCTTATGGAAGGACATCCTCCTAAGGCGAATAAAAACCATATACCATGAGAGATCATTCAATATGCTGTTTATGCCACAAGCATATTATATTAGATCAATACATTCAGGGATTATTTGATCTGGCAGATCTTTACTGTCATTTTCAACAGACTGTGCTTCGACACAGATTCATTTCCAACCCTGTTTATGGCCTCTTCACAAACCATCTTTTTAGGTAGATCCTTGAGCTCAGTCTGTCAATTTCAGCAGCACCCCATTGGATTGGAATGGAAGCAAAGACACATTCGAAACTAGTAAAGCATATTATTGCACTTGAGTGGAATAACAAAAATGTATCCCACGCTTGGTTGGTCCATTCCAGGCTGACAAAGCTCTATAAATCCAGCAGCGGTATATTGCAGCAGGGTCTGTATACAGGTCTGCAGTAAAGAGCTGTCCCTTTGTGGTACATTACTGTGTTCAGTCACTTCAAACCCCATTCTGATTTACTAGCGTTCAGTAGTAATACCTGACAAATAAAATAACACCTTAATAAACACACCACTACTACTACAACTAAGGAACACAACAACAACTACAGCTACTACTACTTAGTAATGCATATTAATAACAATATCAAAAACCAAAGCAGTTTCTGTACAGAATTTATTGAACAGTTTCCACTACTGTCATACAGCTTGAGCATTCACAATGCAAGAAAAAAACAGTTATCATTCTTTCAAACTTTGACATCCCTACATGAAACACAAGCTAACAGTGTTAATACAAAAAACTACACCCCCCCCAAGGTTACCATAGAGACAGTTTGGGACAGTTCAACTCACATTGCAATGCATTCTGGTACGTGTTACCTGTCTCAGGATCCTTTCACCTGTTTTGTTTTCTTTACCAGAATGCACTGGGGTGCAAGTTAAAAAGCCTGAACTGTCCCAAACTGCCCCAGTTAACATGGAAACATTGAAACATCATGAAACTTGCAAAGTGTGCAACTGGTTGCAGAGGCTTTGCTACTCAATGCGGTCGTTTTCAACTTATTCTTTGCTCCTGATCAAATAAAGCAAGGGTGGGATATCCAAGAACCAAGCAAATCCCACAGGTGTCAATCCTATCTGATGCATTCCTATTGTTGAATTTCAGTATCTCCACCCCACTCAATCATGCCGTGAAACGAAGTGGCGAAACCTGTTGTATAATTACAGGTTAATTACAGGTTCCAGAGAAACCCAGCCAAATAAGTATTCTAAAAAGTGAGTGATTTATTACAGTGTTTTGTGAGACAAATGATGGAGAGCACCAAGCCTAACCCTAACTATGTGCTGTCAAAACCTTGATTTATATTTAAATGACATGCATTTCAGACACTTTCTGCAGTAAATGCAGAACCACTAAAGTCCTTCATTTTTCTGAAGCAGTCAAATAAAACCCACAAGTGATTCATGTTCTGGACGATAACAAACCCCAAATCTATTGCCTGTTTTCAGTAATTGCAGTCGGAAAAGAGTAGATAATTGCCTAGCCCTGGTATGAAAAAGTGGTCCGCCCCCCCCCTCCCCCAATGTCATTATTCAACATCATCTGTTACTAAAATGAAAACAATATAAAGGATTCAAGTTTAAAATCAAGGTTTAACAGTGTTAATTATAACAAGGCATGCAGCCTTTTTACATCTGTAATTGTCAATCCCTTTCTACAGGGTCTTATTTTTCAAATCCATTTCATGGAACGTTTAAACTACAATAGCTGGTCAATCAAGTTTGAAAACTAAATACCACATTGGAACCCATGAAGTTCCAAATTCATTTTTCTTTGAACTAAATCAGAACACAGCCTGTTTTTATGTCATTTGGTACATTACATTTAGACTTAACGTTTGCTGTAAACAAAATTAGACTAAGCTAACATAACAGTCAAAGGGAAAATTAAAATAGGGAGATGCTAGTTAAAAAAAATGCTCCAACAAATGAGGACAATGGCACTTCATGGGTTAATGATGTTCTGTGCTGTACTATTCAGCACTACTCGAGGAATAAGGATACATTATAATGAAGAAGCACTGTGTAAGTATTTTGTCGTCAAAATAAATTAAAAAACTGTATAATAACAAAGAAAGAGAATACGAAATGTAAGCATCCAGGCAGATAAAGCTGGTTGGGCTGTGTGTGTAACTCAGAGAGCACAGCCTTTAGGGTTAACAGGAGAAGATAATGAACGATCCCCAGACTTTGTTGTTAAAAAGAACAGTGTTTTATGGAAGACCCACAGATTGCATTCTTTATTGTTCTGGCTCTGCTCATAGACTGCTGAGCAGCCATTAACACGAGACCACGTTCCTTCCTCTGATGTGCCCTTCCTTCTGTCTGCATGTGTTTCACTGTATCCAGGCAACACCATCAGTGCAGACACAGTACCACTCAATAACCCTCTCATTTTCACAATGAAACGCTACTAGGAGCTCTTCCTTTTGGCCTGCTTTTAAAACAGCACGTCCCAGAAATTACTGGGGGGGGGGGGGGGGTTTAACAAGTGTTTAACAACTGTTTCTACTTGCTATAAACCTACAGCAGCTTGGACAAAAAAAACCAGAAACACCTGCTATGTGTAGCACACACTGTTGTGTAAGCGGGCTGTCTCTCGCATGAACGATTCTTCACTGATAACACAATACAGAACATATAACACAATGAAGCCATTCCACTAGATACAGGCTTGTGTCAGGGCTTATCTGTACCTCTCAACGTGAAACCCGTCTCAGAAAGACGTTACGGAAGGCAGTGGTTTGTTAGGGCCGTGTGGAAATGGATCAGATTTCATTTATTTATTTTTAAAACCAGAAAATAAAGATTTAGCTCTTTTAAAACAGAACAGGTAAAATGCATTAATAAATAAATAAATAAAAATAAATAAAATATGGCTATGTTTAAGTAATTTACAACATCGTACCTTTAAGTTCTTTCTAACCCCTTTTTCGTGCTCTTTCTCTTCCTTCTCCTCTCACAGAAACGTTTGACTATTACAACTACTACTAATAATGATGATAATGATTAAAAAACCTTTGATTAACCTTAGCAGAGCACGGGATGGACAGCAATGGCAACACAATGGATTTGCAACAATCACTGTACAGTGGTGCTGATTCAGTCCTTATCCAATAGTATATTGTAATGGTTTGTATAGTTTCATTTATTCATTCTTGTTAAACCTCTGGATAATTGCCTTTAGTTGTGTCGGATAAGATAATGTTGTCAAGATCTAGGATCTGTTAAATGAACTTGTCTTTCTTCCTGTACAATAATGCACATAAATAAAATAAATAAAATGCTTGGCGCTTTGCGGCAATTTTTATTGTGAAAGGCGCTATATTAAAAATAAAGATTATTACTGTTATTATTATTATAGAAATAAATAAATAGATAAATAAAAATAAGCTCAGTAAAAGTCTTAGTAAACGTATTGCTTGCTTTACTAAAATGAAGCATTTAATCAGAAGTGCTAGTGCTGGACCGAGTCAAGAATTTATTTACTTTCTTTTAGTATTGCTTTGAGAGAGAAGGCTCCCCGATTTGAATGAACCTTCAAGGGAAGATTGTAACCACAGTTACAGCATAAACAGGACTTAACAACAGTACCCAGCAGTCAAGAGTTACAACGGGAATAAAAACTTAACAGGATCCAATTATTTGTGTTCAATAATAATACTTGTTATTATTATTATTATTATTATTATTATTATTATTATTATTATTATTATTATTATTATTATTATTAAATAACAAACAATAATAATAATAATAATAATAATAATAATAATAATAATAATAATAATAATAATAATAGCCTTATATGTACAGTTGGATGCACATTGTTCCTGTTCAAATAGTGTATTTATTGTGCATGCAGTATGAACCGTAAAAATCACTTACAATCTACTTCAAGAATGGATCTAACAGATCTGCTAAGATCTTTGGCTTCTTGTGCGAGTGCTGTGGTGGTTCGTGGTCCCTTTCTTCCAATCCTGCTCGCGATCGCTTGAGAAGAGGAAGTCATGCCAAGCTTCCAATCACTCGGAGAACTGAAAAATAATAATCATTTAAAAATCATTGCCTCATTTTTTATTTCGCTTTTAAAGCAAGTGTGTCTGGATATAGCAGAATATTACATAATGTATAGATTGATATTGTGCTTTTGACAGTGTATGTCATTTTATGATGGGAAACAGCATTAGCACAAGAATTCAAATCACTGCACTGCAGTATTATCAAAAAATTGGAGTCCTGCAAGGGGTGTACCATGATAAATGTGCAGTTTTTTGTGGATTTTCCTGTAGTTATACTATGCATTT
This sequence comes from Acipenser ruthenus, assembly GCF_902713425.1. Taxonomy (NCBI): domain Eukaryota; kingdom Metazoa; phylum Chordata; class Actinopteri; order Acipenseriformes; family Acipenseridae; genus Acipenser; species Acipenser ruthenus. The sequence continues at coordinate 1,993,126 of NC_081207.1, forward strand.
ACCATAGTTTACCATGCTTTCTAATACGCATTTACCATACCGTTCTGAGTTATACAATGCTAACCTATGCTATGCTTGTACTGTGCTTTATTACACTTTGCTATGCTTTTCCTGTGGTAATCTGTTATAAGAGATGACCCTTCCACTCCAAGTGTTTCGTTCTAACTGTGTTGTAAATTGTTTAATTGAACCAATTCAAGCTCTAGCGTGGCTCTGAAAGCAGTTTAATAAACTGCAGTGAAACTGCCTTGTGTCCATCAGTGCTGCTGTATTGTGTAAAATGTTCAGTGCAGGGCAGAATTGACTCACAGCCTCCCTATACCTTAATAAACTATTTTAAGAAAGACGCAAGAAAGGGAGCCTGCAGTGACAATCGACTTGTATTTCAAATTCAAAACTGCCAATCTTATTGCTGTGTTCCCATCCACCTACACAAAAAAGTACTTTTATTTATTTTTTTTATTTCCCTGGAGGGCAAAGCAATATATCAGCACACATTCCTGGCACCTCAGAACGTAGAATATTGCGAGAACAAGCACCAAAATGTTTTCTGGGAATGAATCTGTATTTCGCATATTAATATGTTTACCGGTCACATGAGGATGAATATTTCCGAATGGCTCCCTTCTCCAAATTGAATTGAATGTATTTATTTACTCATTCTTTAACCAGGAATAACCCCATTAAGACCAGGCTCGTTCACAAGAGTGTCCCGGCAAGATGACCAGAAACAGACAGCAGTCATTTCACATCATTAAAAACAACATCATCACTCTAAAAGTCAATCCCATCAAACATTCAATCTGGGATCACAAACACACTCCCATCATTCTTGAAACCTCCTCATTAAAACGCATGTAATCATTGCTCTTCGTTTAGCTGAGACATTTGGTTTATTTATCTGATGCACTATCATATAAAATATCATCGAGGCCTGGATGTCTGCCAATTTTCTTCAGCTCAACACTAACAAATCTGAGGATCGAAAACTCAACTCAAGAATCTCAATATTGCTTCCTTGAACCTTGGAAACTGTCTGCTGCTGCCTTCCCCCACTGTACGAAGCCTTGGTGTACTTCTGTATAGTAACCTCTCCTTTGATGCCCAAATCTCCTCTGTAGTCAAATCCTCCTACCACCTCCAAAACATCTCAAAGGCCCGTCCCTACCTTTCCCTCCCGGATGCAGAGATACTCTGTCATGCATTCATCTCCTCTCAACTCGACTCCTGCAACTCTCTCTATGGTGGTCTTCCGTCATGCGCCATAAACCGATTGCAGCTGGTTCAAAATGCTGCTGCTAAGATCCTTACCAGATGTAAAAAACATGATCACATGACCCCCTTTCTCGCCCAACTGCACTGGCTACCTGTAAAGTTCAGGATTACTTTCAAAATTCTCCTGCTTGCCTACAAGGCCCTTCATCACACAGGTCCAGAGTATCTGTCCAACCTGCTGACCCGCTATGTCCCTGCACGCAACCTGAGGTCCTCTGACTCTGGCTTGCTTGTTATACCCAAGCAAAAGTGCGCCACACTCGGAGAGCGCTCTTTTAGCTTCATGGCCCCGACTCTCAGGAACTCTCGCCCAGCTTTAGTGCGTGTAGCTCCCACAGATCTGCCACTGTTTAGAGCAACAGAGTGATAATCACATCAGCGTTGCGTGCAAGGCAGGAAGCTGACAATTTTGATCCAAGTTACAAAAGGAACTAACTTTGCGTAGCTTGTTTCAAAATCCTTGATTTTTATTTTTAGCTTTCAATTGCCTTTCTTTGACCAATCGCTGTGGTTAGAGGGAGCGACTCCCTTAGAGGGAGCGACTCATCATAGAGCACTGGGGAATGATTTGGTCTGTAAAGCAACAGGGGTTATCATTAGGAAATGTAGTACCCATTCCTCCAGAGGGGTCATCAAGGCACTTACTATGTGCATGGATGGAGGTGCAGGAGCAGCTAATTGGAGCTTGTTAAAATCACTGCCAGGTACTGTACTTGCAGAGATGTGACACCGTAAGCAAGGAACGTGCTTTAATCTTGATGTAAAAGAGACGTGCGCACATCTCCTTGACGTATTGGGGTCCTACAGCAGTAAGCACAAGCTTTAACCCTCTAGTCTCACGGTTAAAGGTAAATTGCACAGGTGCTTTCTTACTTCCCAGGAGGGTTACCTATGCACAAAAATGTCAATGAAAACGAAGAAATCTTCACTTGCCATACCAATTACATTCCAATCCGTCCAACCCTTTCATGCATTTCAGTGTAACACACTACATGCCTCTGCCTATCAGGGGTGTCCAATCACGGTCCTGGAGGGCCATTCCACTCCAGGTTTAACAGGTAAAACTACTTCAGGGTCTAGATGGAGGTTTAATTGGTTCAATTCAGAACAGGGTTGGAACAAAGACCAGGAGTGGAAGGATTAACTTTGGCCACCCTGGCTAAATCTTCCAGTTCTTACTATACAATAGCATTTCTTCTTTCTTACCTAAAACTTGGATTCTCGGCAAGGACATCGTGCACAACCTGTAATAATTAACACAAAAAAATAATATACCTAATTAACAGATAAATCAAAATTAAAAAAATACAATTAGAAAAGAAACGCACACAAAAGAACAGAGAGCTGTAACAAATGTTTAACGTTAGGCAATTACAGTATTCGGGTACATAAAAACAAGAAATCCACTTTCATTACTTTGAGCCACAACTGAACTGATATACTTAGTCCTCAACCGAGCACTTCACACACCAGAGAAGCACCAGACAACTCCGCACAGCAGACCCCCAGACTGAGTGGCAGAGGGGGTTCCTCACATCAGATCTCACTGGGGGAGCTATGTGGGAATTGGGGGAGTGGGGGGGGGGGGGGGGTGAACAGACCGCACCATGTCTGCCTGGTGCTAATACCCTGAGCACCAAGCGTGCAAATACACTGATCCACATCAAATCAAAGTGGTTTTGCTCTGGTTCTTTGTGTGTGTTTGCAGCCTCTAAATCCGTAAGCTGTCAGTTAAAATACCTCCACAAACTGCAGCAGCTTCTCTGTGGACACCTCGAACCCTTTCTTGGCGCCCTCTGATTTTCGGAGCTGACATTCCAGCACAGCGACCCTCTTTTTCAGATCTTGCACCCCGTCCTGTAAGGAAGAGCACCATGGAATTTAAAGCAAGCCTTCTTCACAGCGTTTGCAATAAGCCGTTCGCTTCACCACTGACTACACTTTCAGCTCCCCCCTTCTGAGGACCCAGAGAGAACCTCAATAATAAACTGCCATTTACAATCGTGCTGCACCGAAAGGCTTCAGGAGCTGAAGAGAGAATGTATTTGCAGGTATTCATAAATGGGTGTGCAGGGATCTGTCTGAACCAGAGATGCATCAAACAACGCTATTCAGTACCTTACAGCACTGTCACAGTGGTGTTCAATCCAGCATGCACTGATTCATTTGCAGAATAAAGACTTCATAAAACTATTTTAAAAAGTTGACATCAAGCAGCAGTTTATTCTAGTTGTAGCTTGGTTAATTATTATTATTAAAGAATCAATGCATTCAACTCCTAGTTTTATGTAAGTGGCACCCTTTGATACAGGCCCCTATGTTACATAATAAAAAAAAAATTAAAGTATGGACATGCTTAACATCAGAAAAGTAAAGATTTCTTACAAAACAATTTAAGACTTTATAACTCTTTTATGCTCCAATGACCTATATAAAAGTTGCCAGCCAATTTTTTAAAATGTAATCCTAAAAATAACCTGCCTAAATAGACGTCATAATGATCACATTAAACCCTTCAGTGCACATCATGCCAGTTACTGAATAAATACAAAGCAAACAGTGACCTACTTTTGTTGGGAACAAGATAGAGGTAAAACACGGAGCGGATCGCGTGACGGGAGCAGGGAGCTGCTATGTTAACTAAAAGAGCTGTCGTCACATACTTTGATGCTGTTGGGTTGGTCAGTGCGCGGAGCCTTCAGTTCGGCTATCTCAGCCTCCAGGAGGCGAATGACCTCCTCGTAGTCCATTTCCATGCCCCGGGCCTGCTTCTGGGTGGCCTCTGCCAGGTGGATCCGGCTCCGCAAAGCCCTGGTCTCCTCCACTGCAGCCTTCGCTTCCTGCAATGCAATTAAATCCCTTCAGCTGAAGCAGAGCAGGACTGCCAAGCTCCCAGTGCACAGCAGACATGACTAAAGCCGGCAAGGAAATCAGGTTAAACAAATTGATTAAAATGTGCAACAACTGCATGTGTGTCAACACTGGTTTTTTAAATTTTTTTTATATATCCCCGTCGGCCACAATTTTTTTATTACATTTTTTATGGAGTTCGAGAAGCTGCCCTGCCATAACTTGCAAAAAGAAGCACATAGGCATGATAAAATAGATATATACATAGGAAACTGAACAGGGTACCATTGTGCACACAGTGACTGAATGGGGATACACTGAAATTGAAGGGTATATTATTTGGAAGTAATGTTGTTAAACATGTGTTTTTGTGTAGCGATTGTGTTCAATTTTAGGACAAGGGCTGACATGTGCCGTGCAGCTGTGTGTCTTGCATGCAACTTAAAAACAAAAACAAAAAAACAAAGCTGTTACGAGAAGCAAACTAAAAAAACTAGAGTTAAGCAATACTGACTGAAAGCACTGGCTGCTACTGAGCGCAATAAGCAACTTCCTGCCAGTTTTGTGTTTGGAGACCCAGAACTATGTCTGCACTGTTGACTGGGAGGTCAGAGTTCTGAACCCCAGGCTTGCTTGGGTTCATTTAGCTGTGAGCCAAGAAAAGTACGTGCTTCAGAGCTGACTGACCATCAACTCAGCAGGACAGACACTACCTACTTCACCTGCTGTTACCAAGGGAACCAGATGTAGCGTTACTGTAAGCCAATTAGGACTTGGCACCTCTGCAATAATAGGTGCCTACAGAAGCTGTGCGAGCGTGTTGTTTGCATGGAGGTGCTTGTGTGGGGGCGGAAAAACAGAACAGTGCACTGAAACCACTTTCTATTATCAAAGCAGAAAAAAGACCCTGGGCTGAAAGTGGTTACTAGAAAGGGTTCAAGCAAGCGAAGAAAGGCTGAGAGAGAAACATGCATAAAGCACGAAGCAAACTGCTATAGAAATGCGAACAGTCCTTTAACAAAGGGTCCCAATTAGTCCAGCAAATCAGAGTTCAAATGAACAGATAATAAAGGAGCGAGCTAACTCATTAGGGTTACTTGAAGGATAATTAGTCGCCCACATCAGACAGCACGAAAAAAAAAAAAACTCAAGCTACTGCAGTTGATCAAAAGAAATTGATCTGTTGGTTTTTTCTCTGAATCCCATGGCATTGTTTTTATTAGAATTGGTTTACAAAAGCATAAAAGACTTTATTATACTCCCCTCTTCCCTTTGTAAGACGTCAGGAACAGTATTAAGGGCTGTCTTGTATTGTGTGGCTAGGGGTGGAGGGAGGGGGCGGTCAGACAGACAATCTACTCTAACAAGCTGTTCTCAAAGGTGTGGAGCAAACAGCCAATGATCAACCAGAACAGAGTGGTCACAGCCTTGACAAATCTGTGTTGCACTACAAAAAAAAACTACTTCTAAAGGCCACATAATGTATCCCAGTTTTGTACAAGGGAGTATGTAGGCATCATGGTTTTTATAGTAAAGTGACAATAATTATTATTATTGAAAGGGCTTAAAATCAGCTTGTTTGAGAACACACATACAGGCAATCTTATTAGACCACTGCCACTCATTATGTTTTTTGACATGCATCAACTTTATCATCGTTATGAACAAACGAAGAAGAAAAACAACCCACCTTCACTGCGACATGCTCCCATCGAAAAAGCAAAACATGAACGATTACAATCTCCGTCACTGCAGGTTAATTGCATTCTGGTTTCTAGAAAGAGTGTTTTGTTGCACCCTGTCCCGTTAGAATTACAAAGTGTCCTACATATTGAAGATTTGGTACCAGACCACTGAAAAACGAAATTATATATCGTCTTACGTAAGCTGTGCCCATTTTCAGACAATCCACTTTTGCAAAACCTTAACAACATCCATTATTGTTTCCAAGTTCCAGCATTGAGTGTGTTAGGAGCTACAGATGATTGCTTTAGACAACAGGATTCTTACAGGGTTTGTTTCTTTGTTATGACCTTACCGTCTTTGTCTGTCTTTTACACATGACATAGTGAACATGGTAACAGATTCTGCACCGACCCTCAACAATACTGTACACTCCGAGCCTCCTGTGCACAGCTGGGATGGCATTTGCCTATTATCTGATAAATTGGACACATTTTTACGCAAAACATTTGTAACCTTTCAGGTACTGTGTGATTATTATGTGATTATGGGGACCCTCTGTATGTGCATGCACTGGTTACATTATAATTTATTCTGTCCAACCATGGGTTTGTATAACTTTAGTTGTTTTTTTAAATGCAAATGAAATCAAAATCGGGTGAATGGCAGACAAGTGTGTGCTGCACATGGCAAGCTTTTTCAATGCATTAAAACCAGGATCACTTAGAATACCATTATGCAAGTTTAACTTTTTTGAACAGGGCATACTTTGCACTGGCCTGCGTGGGCGAATCATTTGAGCAGTACAGCCCCTCCCCCGCCCCTCCACACACACACACACACACACACACACACCCCCGCAACCAGCATCACTTCTCATGCACACTCTAATCGTTAATCGCACGAGAAGCAAGCTATTCAAAACACAACGAAGGGAATGCTCATTCGGCTGCTTGGTTCTGCATGTTGCTACACAGTAGCTTTGTATGATAATGATCGGACAGGCAGCTAGTCTTCTGCTTCGCCACTCTGGAACCCTTAGTACCCCCAATTTCTCACAGTATTTATTCACTTCTTAGAAACTCTAAGCCTTAGCCTTCAGGGCACACAGAAAACCTTTATAACAAGGCTAGCCACTGACCATCATTAAAAATCTAACGTGATTACTTCTCTTTTTTTTTTTTCTTTCTCTCTTTCATTCTTTCTAACCATTTGACTGATGCCATGGGAATACAATGAAGACAGTGCCCTCAAGTGGTAGAAAACAGTGCTGCTAAACAAGGCTGCCAACAAATCTTTTTGCTCAGTTTTCAGTGCATTCAAACCATTTGCTGTTGTTTATAGAAGCAGCCTGTGACCTGTGCTTGTCTTGTTTGCAGTCTTTTGGTGGCAAACACCAAACACAGCGGACTGACCCATAAGCCACTCCGGAGCTTGTTGTTCATAACTCTGCGGGGTCGGTACAATTGATCTGAACACAGGCGGATCTGAATTCAATCACGGGGATCAATCGTGCTTTTTGTACCAAGGTTAGGAAAATCAAAGCGCAATTAATTTCCATCTGTAAAGATATTAAACTTGAGGCTGGGTCCTTATTAGGGTTTAAAGGATGGTGGTAGCATCACGAGCATAGCCTGGAGTTAGTGATAGGGTTAGGGTAAGGGTAGAAAGGCTGATCTGTACTTTGTTAAACAGTCTTGTATCTTTGATAGTAACCACCAAATATAAAGCATCACAAGTATGATAAATAACATTGAAAAACAAAGTCTTACTTGTTTTACTTTTTTAAGCTCCTCTTGCAATTGTGCACGAAGGCCTTCAGATTCTGCTAGCTGATCCTATGAAGAAAAGATCTTCTAATAGATATCGATATATAGATATATATATATATCGACACACACATATATACACACATAGCATGCTACTTTCACCACTTTCCCATAAGTAATATACAGAAAATATAATTGCTGTTGAAGGAGCTTTCAAGCGTTGGCATACAGCATTAAAAAAATGGTATCAAACAGCTTTTGCTTTTCATCAGCCCATAAACTGTTTTCTCGCCTCTGCAAAGAGCCACTTCTTTTTAATATATTTCCTAAATGGTTCCCTGAAAGCAAATTGTTTTTAAAAATGTTATAGCTCATGCTTAATGGAGTACAAGACAGCCTTTTAATCTTAAATGGGCTGCAGGCTATGTTGCCACACAATACACACATCCATCTCCATGAAAGCCAGTGCTTTGTTCCGATGTGACATTACCTGCAACCTCCTTGCTTCTCTTAAAGCCTCAATCCGATCCCTTTTCAGTCTCTCCATCTCATCCAGTTCCTCGGAATCAGAAGCAGCGAGCTGTTACAAAAGCATACCTTTATTTAAAAGATCCAGAACTAAAAAAACCACATTTTTAAATGACGTTGGTCTGTATTTTATGTCTATCTATCTATACACACATACATACAGTAATGTCAAATTTATTCATACAACCCATTGCTTCTGCAGTTTGTTGTAAATATGAAATCAAACCACTGTAACTAAAAATCTTGGAAAACCGTGATTGTAATTGATGAGTTTAATAGTTTATTACTTGCTTATTTACAAGTTATCATTGAGGTCAGTGGTGCAAGTACATGCCATTAAAATCTTAAAAGCAAGTGGTTTTAAATGGCTGACATAGTAGAACCAAAAGAGTCATGTGTCGAGCTGTGGAGCCCCTCCCAGCAGTATTTAAAGAGTAAGTTACACTTATAACTTTAAAGTCCGTTTCAAAGCTCTTTTCAAAATGTCCGCTCTAGTGCACTGATAGCGTCAGGGTTATTGCCCACATTGTCAAACAGGTAACACAGCAAGAACGATCCATGATGTGGTGCTGAACAGAAAAGCCAGAGCACTTGTTATGTTTTTAGAGGACTTTAAAGTTAGAAGTGTAAAAAGTTGTCAGGATGTGAACAATGAAAAGAAAAATGACCGGTCCGTTATTTAAACAGTTGTAGCAGCACGCGGGGATGTGGAATCCTGCTGCTTATTCTTTAAGGTACCTTGTCAGACACTCCTATTAGAATCACAGACACACAGCAGAAACCTTGTCTGGTTCAACGTGACACTTTCCACTGTACTTGCACTGATGGCTTCCCTAGTTCATTCCTCTGCTAAATTCACACATCGAATGTAGCCCTTGGTACCTTGCATACCATTTAAAAGCAGTTCTCAGATCAACCTTGCCCAGTGTATATAGGTATTTAAATGCATCCTGCTATCCCTGCTCTCTCTTGGTAGTCAGCAACAATTCTGTACTGCATAGCGAGTGTGTCAGTGCCTGGCAGCTGTCAATAACACTTTGTTGAAACAGCATCAAATATAAACACAATTATAGTGTCAAACGCTGTCATTTCATGGAAAAACTTTAAAATACAATGTAAACTTTGTTCTGTTTTTGTTTCTCTGTCATCTCCCCTGGGTGGCTTGTTATAGCAAACACAATGACGGTCTGTAGCTGCCTGTATAAGGACTCCTCAGAGTGCCTGATCAGCCTGTCGGTAACAGCGCTGAAGGCATACTATACCTGCGGCTGGTGTGTCGGCTCAAGAAGGTTCGTAAGATCAGTCGCTGCAAATCTCATCATTCCCTGGCCAATCCCAGCGTCATCCAACTGCAACTTGAAAAGGTCTCGGACGACTTGCACAAATTCTGCCAATGAAAAAGCAACGTGTTAGTTAATATAATTTTTAAAACACCCATATTGACCAGAATACCAACTAAAAATGTATGAACTACTAAATTACAGTTTGGGTGTACACAAAAAGTTTAAATTATTAAAAAAATCTTTCATTTTAGGACGTTTCGGACAACAGCCCTAAATATGACAAGGCCAAACGACTAAACGTGGCTCCTACCTCACCCGGGGGACTGCCATCGTCCAAACTTTGACAAGATATGATAATGCATATTAAAAGCAAGCCATAATTGAAGCAAATTGCAAAAGCGAGTTCATTATAAAAACAGAGAAAAGGTCTCGTCCCGCACTCCTGCATTAATAAGGATCTCCCTCACCTCCATAGGCCACTGTCCCTTTGGAATCGATCTGGAGCTGCTCCCTCAGCGCCCGCTCCTGCTCCTCTGTAGGTCTGATCCCAAGGTATCCCAGCGCCTGGAAATGACGGAAAGCAAAATAAATCCGTGCCTACAACCTTGCTGCAAAAAGTAAAGCCAGTTTGTCGTGCAAGCAAAACGTTCTGGGTTGCAAAAGACTGTTACAAAATGTGCCAATCTTTGCTGGTTTTCACACGCAATGCAATTGCTGTTTAGCAGGTTCCCCTACAATGAGTGTAGTGACATGCTAAAGGCAAGAGTATATGTTTTAAAAATTGATTTTCAGCCATGTGAATTCGAGTTTCAGTCCAGGCTGAGGCTGCAACAGACCTCACTGTGCGGACCATAACCGATTGCTTGATTAAATCTTTACCACATGACCACCATACAATAATAGCTTATCGATCGGCCCATCTAATAAAAGGCTGCACAGTCACATATCATTACGTGAGGTTCAATAAGCAAGCTTGATGATTACACTCAGAGGTCATGGATATTCTTATCTATAAAAAGGTAGGTAATGAACTTGTGTAACCAGATGTGACTGCTCTGTGGAACACGTGGTTCTTTATGGAACCTAAACAAGGGTTCTATAGAATTCCTAGGAATGCTTCTTTTCTAAGTAGTAGTTGGCAATAATATTATATTGCTTCTGATTCTATGGAAATGTTCAAAACGTGTGTCGTTTTCATCAGCACCATAAACCAGTGAGCCTGCAATCCTAACTGGGGCTGCCCGAGTCCCAGTTCAAATCATTTTGATCTCGTCTTGCTGCAAATGGAAATGAACAGAACGTATTCCAACTTGGTCCCAGTTGCTGATGAATATTTCACTCACACACTGGCCTTTTAAAAGTATAAGGTATCAAAATCAACTGAAGACTAGAAACCTATTCCTTGGAGTTGTATATAGATTGTTTAGATAAACAAGCCAGTCTTTAAGTGTATATAAGGGTCACAGAATCTGGGGGGTTATGTTTTAATTATGCCGCTGCTGTCCTAACAGCCACTTTAAAGAAGTACCAAATAAGAAGAAACTGTGCTAAAACACCATTGTTTTTCTATTTGGTACTGGTGTAGAGGGGCTGCAGGGATAAATACAATATGTGAAAGTGAGCACAAGACAGCGATGAGCAATGGTCTGACCTGCTGCAGTCTGTCCAGCTTCAATCGAATCGTGGAATTGAGGGAAATCTTTCTTCCTTTGGGTGTACAGCCTTCCATGGGACTGGGAGAGATGGCTGGAATGACACAGAATCAACCGTCACTTAGAGACAAGAACACTCTCAGCATGCAGGTTCGCAACCAGGCTGCCACAGGTGAGACAAAATGAGCTGCGCTGTGAGTGAAAGCACAATCTAGTCTGCAAGTAAAGAAACTCCTCACACAAGCAAATGAATCATACAAAGATCTGCCAGCATCCCTTTCAATTCATGATATACAGTTAGCAGCCGCGTGCATCACATCCAATCATCCAATAGCATGCTCCTGCATTAGCTGTCATTATTCAATTTCAGATTTAAAAAAAAAACATTATGAATGCAAACAAATGCCATTTCTTTTATATGACTTATACTTGGGGGAGAAGATGCAGCCTATGAATGAAAATGAGTCCCGTAAAAAGAAAGAACAAGTAATAGACAGGTCCAGGCAGTACAGAGACTGAAATGCATTTGCAGCCAGTGGGTGTCTGAATTTGTATTCAGCAGCAGAGAACCAACAGGCAATGCAAAATGAAGGGAACGATTAAGTCACAACGAGTTTCAGATAGCCATCTGCTAATATGATAGATACTGAGCATCAAAAGAAACATATCACTTATATCTGAGCATCAAAAGAAACTTATATTTGGATAAAATTCACTAGATGTGATCGAAAAATGACAAACTCTGTTTTAGAGCAGGTGCAGTGACTTTTTATTGTGCCGATTAACAATTGACATCACGAAGATGCTGCAAAATGATCTGTCGATCTTGGGCAGGTGTTGTGACTCTTGGTCTCCCAGTTCGTGGCCTGTCATTGACAGAGTGTGTCTGGTTATACCGTCTCACCAGGTTTGAAACTGCTGGCTGTGAGCACCCAAGACGGCGAGCCACAGCACGCTGCCCTAGTCCAGCCTCCAACATGCTGATTGCACGAAGGCGCTGCTCTCTTGACAGACGTGGCATATTGGTTTTTTTCTGTGATTTTCTTCATTGCTTTTATTCAAGCCCGCAATTCAACAGCTGAAATCACTCCATATCCAGTGTCCAATCAACTGTCTCACTAATTAGGTGATTAAGTGCATATGCGTCACTCAAGTGTGTCATGGTCAAGGATGAATGATCAAGTGATTAAAAAGAAACCAAAAACATTTCGGCAATGTCCATTTTTTTTTTTTTTTTTTAATAAATGTGATATAATAGTGATAAGTTTCTTTTGATGCTCGGTACATGAATTAGTAGTTAATGACATGGTAATGTAAAAGCAGATGGCTGTGTTCTGGTTCCTCCAGCTGTACTCAGATAAGCAGCTCTGACACCTATGTTACGCTTTGGTCTCCTTTCCTCGTCTGCTCTGTTTTCATACCCTGTTCTGCTTAATGATCAGTTCATGACTGTGTAGCATACTGAGCAGCTAGACCACTTCTACCACTAGAAAACGTGTTTCTGTGAACAACAAAACAACAACGTCTGTTCTAACAAGCGGCCTGATTTCTTTCAGCCGTTAATATCCCAGTAGTCATAGCAACACAAACAGGTTCACATCCTTTCAGTATCTCTGTATCTATAATACCTTTCCTCTGGAGATATCGCTCCCAGAAGAAAGAAAAAGAGCGCCCACATTTATCACATCCAAAGAGAAGGCGGAAAAGAAGGAGGCGGCTGACAAACACATATATATCTCAGGACTGTCATAATTGATAAGTTACTTGAATGCAGAAACACGTGTTTTTGTACCTGCAACTATCTTGTCCTCTGATACAGGTGCTTTTACACATGTGCTCATCTTAAAATGAACCTGGCTCCCTGGATTAAGGGACAGATTTTTCACCTTGCCTTTTCCAAATTAAAACAAAACTTCTGTGTTTTTTATAAATATATATACACATTAAAAAATACTGTGTTAAACACAACCCTCCGGCGAGCACAAAAGACTCCCATCTCCTATCGATCTACTTACAGAAATAAACGAAACGTAACCCAGCCTTTTACACACAGCGCTAAAAGACTTAAAGGGGCCAGGCACGGTCTCTTTGAAACTGGCACAATACAAGTTTGTTTCTTGAGCCCTCTGAAACCTCACTCCCTCTCAGGTGACGGAGTTGGTACAGTATCTGTTTACCAGCTTCCCAGGAATCCCTGAAGCAGCAGCTCTCCCAAAGTACAGAGCAGGGAGAAATGCTTCATCTAATTCAGGGCACTGCCAGGCAGGGTACAAGACTCCCCATCCACCCTCCAGCATTAACACTGCAAAGCTGCGAGATCCACGCAGACAAGCTTGAATAAATTCAGAGAGGGGTCAAGAAGATCACATCTCAGTTTTGATTCTTGAGAATCTGAGTTTGAAAAAACAAAAAAAAATAAACAAAAAAAAAACCTCTGCATCAGCCTAAGGCCTGTATACTTCTCTTACAAAAGTCTCGTCTTGAGATCATAAAGGAGATCGTATCAAAAGTACAGAACAGTGATTGTGTACATACATATATTAAAAGCAGCTTCTGATCCAAAGCGCTTTCAACACAGTCCCCCCGATCACCACCACCACACACACATCATCACTCCAGCTAGGGAAAGCTGTCTCCAATGGGAACGCAGAAATGCATGTTTTAATTTCAATTCATTGGTCTACCTTATAGTTTGCTAAAGTATTCTGGAGATAGGAAAATACAACACAATGACACAACTTTCCAAACCTGAGTCACCAGACAGCACGGTAAAACATTACTGATCGCAAGAGCTTTACTACCATTGAAACGCAATGGGCGTTACATCAAAAGGGCTTCAATCCTCCAGCCCCATTGAAATACAGCCGCTTCCATGCCTGCCTGCAGACCCCACTCACATTTAAAAACTGAAGGAGGGAGTAGGCGTCTAACGGAGAAACGCACTCAAGAGTATTTTAAACTGCCGAGTGAATGACCTGAATAATAATCTATGCAAAATGAATTCAAGCAGGGATTCATTTTCAGATGAATGATGGAAAATAAAACTCAGAATATGCATGCAAGTAACTAGAGTCGTGTTGTCTTCCTCGGCCTGGCACAGTGTATTTATGCATCGTCTCACAGCCCTTTGCTTTGCTGTATCGTCTGATATAAAGAACAGGGAAAGGGCGACTTCGCTCGTCTAGCAAGGGACATACCTGACCTCCAACATCCAAGGATATACCATTGACATTATCAAACAGAGTGACCCTGAACATCTTTCTCATATGGTGGGAGCTTTATGCAGGATAGTATTTACAGCCATGCAAAGCTGGCAGACTTATTTCCCCCCCCTAAATGTCTCCCAAGATTAAGAGTAAAAAAACCACGAGCTAGAAATCCCACATAGGTAGGGGACTGTATTGAAGACATATAAAAACATAGGCACAATGTTATGAAATTAACAGGATTTGCCAAAACGATCTTGCTAGATGCGTTTCTCTGTGTACTGTAGCTACACACACATACACTTTCATTTCCACATACCAAACCTAAGTGCACAGTTTCTATAGCAACCTCTCCTAGCATCATTTCAGAATAAATCTCTTCTGTGGTCCTCACTGAGTCTATCAATTCCTGTAGCTGCTCACTGATTTTGTGAACAGACCGCTCTTTTGTATGATTTCAGCTGTGAGATGTGAGCCCACCACAATACTTGCATAACATTAGAACATACTATCTGTTTTACTGACGATGACGCCCATACCACCTTTCCTCAGCGCTAATATTAAACTGGCACCACTTTTTAAAATAACAAAATTACCAGAGCCGGGTTCCTCCGGGAGAGTGCTGTCCGGTGAGAGCACAGGAGACTCGTCTCTTCTCTTAGGAGCCGCTCGTATCTGAAACAAGGAATCAAACAATATATATAATTTTCTTTGTCACCTTTCACATTCAATCTGTAATGTCAGGATTGTGTCAGGACTTCATGAGTTCCGATGTGTCACACAATCTCTGAAGCACGCAGGCAGGGCATCACTACAAAGACATTTAAGATAGAAGCTGAGAAAAATAAATTACTGGGGGGGGGAGGAGGGGGGGGGATGCAAGAATCAATTAAAAAAAAAAAATCTTGCCTGGCTCCCAAGTAAGTTTACTCTCTTTTCTTTTTAACGCTGTTTCAGTAGCATTCGCAATTCTCATTAAAAGACCTAACACATGCAGTACAGCGCGGTCTCCCCAGTACAGCATTACAATGAGTGGGCTCCGTTCTGCGAGGACATCTCCACACTTCCATAGGGGTTGCTGGCCCGGTGCAGCTGCTGTCTTACTTGGCTGAGTTTCACTGAAGGCAGGGTCTCGCTTCCCGTGTTGGGGGTGGATGACATCTTTGGAATGAGGTTCCCCGGGGGGGAGTGGAGGCCCAGTCCTGTGGGTCTCAGTAGATTCCCATTCCCTTTCACCTGGGGCTGCAGCCCCACAGGGCTCTGGAGACCTTTCCCGGAGCTTCTTCTAATGAACGCGATTTCCACCGTTGGATCCGGTCTGAATTAAGAACAAGGCGTGATTAGTTTGCTACTTTCTTAATACTACCTACATAAATGGACAGATCCCAGACTTACTCATTGTTTGACTGCTGAAGCCTATGCATTAATATTGACAGGCTTGACAACAAACTGGATCATGTGCATCTGGGCTCAGTGCAAAACAAACCCTGCACAAGCTACCAGGGCATGCAAATAACTGCTATAAAGGGAAGACACGGAATGGATCTGCCTCGACTTGTTGTTGCACTGTTTGCCAATATAGGTCTTTACGAAACTAAAAACTATACAAAATAAAAAAATAATAATAATCATCCTTGCTGTAAACTGATACGGTAACAGAAAAGTTTTGATCAGAAAAAGTTTTACGGGTTAAGAAGAGAATAAACAGACCTTCTGTATGCAGCAGATGGTAATGCTAATACACACAATCTGTTGTGTAGGAGACAGAGAATCTGTTACAGGATAGTAGTTGGAGACTTTGTATTTTTCGAGAGTAGTTTATTTTTCTTAACTTGTTTTAGTGATCCAGACCTAGTCACACCAAAGCCTTTGTTTTTCACACAGTAGCAATGTGTCACAGGAGGATGGTATGCCAGATGAAAAGCAGCACAGAGATTGTAGAGAGAGACTCTGCTTTGCAAGAAACTAAAAGGCACATGCAATGCTCATTCCACACACCAGGGAAGAATCTCCATGAACCTCGGGTCTAAAAGTTTGTGCACAGAAATGTACAGCAGGTGTTCACTGTGGAGCCGGCCTGTTGCAGGGTCTTTTGAGCCTGGAATGTTTAATTTCCTGAAGATCAACTCTTTTCAAACTTACTGAGGCTGCCAAATAATTATTGCAAGGAAATACCTGGAGCTGAACAGAAAATACAGAGAAAACGCCGGGATCTAAACTATAGTGGATCTCACAACAAAAATAAAGAAGAACACCATGCCACATACCTGAGTTTCGTCTGGGTTAATATACTGTTTGCCTCTTCATATGTAACGCCAATGAAGGACTCCTTATTTACAGATACAATCTGATCCCCAGGCCTAAGCCGACCATCCTAAAGGAGAATTAAATAAAGGTATTTCAAAAATAAATCATGGATCCTGTGATAATTATTATACAACTTGCTAATATGAAAAGGTGCATTTACTACAAGGGGGGAAATTATCCTTTAAGAGTCCTCTAACATTATTGATTATTATTAAAAAAAAAATTAAACACACACACACACACATAGCAGACACAGTGCAGATTTGTATTATTATTATTTTAAGAGACACTGCCCTCTTGTGTTACAAAAAAACAACTGCAACCAGCAACAAAATATTTTGTAACGTTTTAATGTATCCGGAACATCAAAATGTTCCATCAGAACTGGAATGACTTAGTTTCTTCTAACATTTTATTTTAAGCTGCAGCAAATACACACACTGGGCACCAGGTATATAATTGCATTGTGCCTATAGAGTATTAAAACATGCACTATTTGTAATAACAAAATCTGATTGACCTGATACAATTTAGCCAAGTACTAATTCAAATTTGACTAGGCTAACCACTGGAGCTGCAGAAAGCGATTATTTGCACGCACTGATTGTGTTTTCCTCTGAAGGTTTTTAATTGGAGCGGTAAATGAGCTCAAATCGATGCCACGGACCCTCACCTGGGTGTCAGAACCTGCTTGCTGTGCACGGCCCAATCCGAATAATCGGATCATTGTTTGTGCAGCTCTACCAACCACAGACAAACAGGGCAAAGGGGCATATTACACAGAGCTCATGTGCCGGTACTACAGTAACACCCACAAATGTACTTACGTGGCTCCTAAAGTGTACTTGCTGCCTGTTAAAACAAAGAGCTGCCCTTTGCAGTATAATTAGCTGCCCAAACAGGAACTAGTTTCACCTCTGGCAATGGTTTGACACTATCATATGAAAGCAACCCTCATCTAATTTTAAACAACCATAACATCACCATTCTGTGTAGCAGGTGTAAGGACTGCACAGAGAAAGCAGGTATAAGGTATGTAGATCTGCAACCCTGTATTCTCACACAGTTAGAAAAGCTGATGCAGCTACTATAAGGTATTGTGAGATACCCACAGAGGTACAAGACCTGAACACAACTCCTTGTCATATACCACATTACTGTTTCATCATCATCAGAAACGTCAACATGAGACACGGCATTTTTTTCTAGCATTTCCAGGTGCTTTCGAAAACAGAAAAGAAAAAAAGCCTGCCACCAGTTCAATCACACTCTAAATGACAGAATGACTTGTCAGCTTATTCTGAGTCGCATGACAGCTCGGTATTATAAGAGACTTGGTCAACAGAGATAAAAATAGATCGAAGAGGCATTACACCAACACAGTTAATTTAAATGAATTGACTGAGGATGCCACAAAACTAGTTAAACAGGAATCAAGACAGTGTTACACGACCGCACTTCTGAGCTGCTGCAAAAGGTTATCAAAAGGTTATCTGTAGAGGTTATTTTTTTAACAGCTTCACAACCCCAATACATTTTATTCCCCCCCCCCCTCCAACCAAACACTAATCTGAATCCCCTTAAACCAAAACTGTTGCGTTACCCGAATTGCATTCTGTGTTGAAGGCGTAAACCAAACAGAGAGAGAGAGAGATAACAGTCACCTTCTGGCATGCTCCTCCTGATACGGTTTCCTGAACGTACACCATTGGTCCCTCTGGTCGATTAGCTCCTCCCACGATGTGCAGGCCTAAACCTGTTCCCTTGGCAACGCATATCAACTGAATTGCATTGTCACTGGGAGGAAGGAAAGCAGAATTAAAAGATAAGCTCAAGACAGAATCCTCGCAGTGTAATAAAAAAAAAAAAAAAAAAAACTAATTAGTGAGAATCGGGGACTGTAGTCTTCTTTTTATACCAAATCCAAAATATTTTAAGTGTGTGGTGTGGAAACTGCGCATCTCACCAAATTAAAAGGTGTACATCAAAACACCATTGGATTTATTTTCATCACCGCAGGATTAGCACTAGGAAAACTAGCTAAAATCTATTTTTAAGTGCCTGAAAAAAATGATATTTCTGCATGAGTATATTAGAATGCTTACTAGTCTGCAGTTGTGAGTACAGTTATCCTTTCTGTTGTACTAGAGCGGTCTGCATTTCTGAAAGTGTAAAGGAAGCGAGTTGTAACTATGTAACTCATGCCAATAATATCGTCCCTGTATAATGTTCTCAGGAATTGCTGCACGTCCCTATGAGGGTGCTAGCTAGCTATTTACGTGTAGTTATGTGTAAGAGCTGCAGTTCAGCACCTGTACTGTTTCTTCTTTGAACGTTTGCTTGCTTCTATGAAGCTGATTGCTGGACTGACTTAGTAGATCTATGAGCATTATCATTCATGCACATTGGTGCGTTGGAGCAATGTGTGTGGCAGACAGAGGCCCTTTTAGAAGTGTTTAATTTGGAATTACCTCCTTGGTGTATCTCCCTCAAGTGAGCCACTGTAGAGCACAGACTTCACTGCAGATTCTCAACTCTAACCACCCCGACTGGAAACCAGCCTCAAATGCGTTGGGTTACTCACTTGGCTACTGGCACGACCCCATAGCTGTTACAGTAGCTCGTAACAATATCCTTCGGGCTCAGCAGCTGGGGGCTTTGAGACCTCGAGGAAGAAGAAGTGGATGATGTGCTTTCTGTCATCTTCCCTGAAAAACAGCAAGAAAAATCCAGGTTCACGTTACAAAGATCTCTCATCTCCTCTGCAGAACAAACAGTTAGTATCAGCCTGCCATTGGTAACCTGTTACACACAGGCCATGCCTGGTATTGTATAAAAGCTGCATCTCCAGCATATCTCACCAGGTGCTGATAGTAGGCTCTCGGTTAGCAGGGGTTTCTCGTAAGACTGTGTCACAACAGGTGTTTTGTTTTGATTTTGTTATAAAAAAGCCACAAGTAACACTAACGGAAATACTGCATTACTCACCAGCTGCCAGCGGAGTAGGGGAGTTTCGTTCAGACCCTGCATTACTATGAGAACCGTTCTTCTCCAACAGCTCACGAAATACTCTCCTAAAAAAAAAAACAGAAGTTATAATGTCATTGTTACATTACAGTCTCCCTCAGTGGTGCTCAAACAAATGTAAAAATAAATACAAGAAACCTGCAACCTGCACAAACAAACTAACTGTTGCAGAATTTATTAGAAAACCACAATACAAATGTTTTGCACCCTCTGCTGGTCACAAGATAAACCTGTCAACGTAATGCTCAACAATACCAAGGACATGGCTTTGTGTGATAATAACCAAGGTTTGCCTGCTAATTCTGTATTTCTTTTTCACATAAACTACCGACAAACTACTTTTATTTTCCAGACTTCACTGACCCACAGCGCTATTAAATCACATGCGTTACAAGTAAACACCTGCACATTAGACTCAGATTCTATTGGAAAAGTATAGGGGAGTCTACCACGGGCAGCAGTGTGGAGTAGTGGTTAGGGCTCTGGACTCTTGACCGGAGGGTCATGGGTTCAATCCCAGGTGGGGGACACTGCTGCTGTACCCTTGAGCAAGGTACTTTACCTAGATTGCTCCAGTAAAAACCCAACTGTATAAATGGGTAATTGTATGTAAAAAATAATGTGTAAAAAATAATGTAATTGTATGTAAAAATAATGTGATATCTTGTAACAATTGCAAGTTGCCCTGGATAAGGGCGTCTGCTAAGAAATAAATAATAATAATAATAATAATAATAATAATAAATTACCTGTAACACAGGAAGTGAATAGGGAGAGGAATCTGACTTCTCGTGTTGTGGGAAGAAAATAAATTCACCTGTATGTGGAATACCCCTAGCATCTTTAATTGTGAAAACCAGGGCCCGTTCCACTGCTTATCAGCAAGCAGGGGCTCCCATTAAAAGTAACTCCTGAACCCCAGCTTGGGTAAAGACAATAAGATCGGACGAATAATCACACTTAAATTAGTCTTAGCACAAAGCACTGTAAAAACCCTGCCCAGCCTGGATTAATTATATTAAATTATAAAACTGAAGTGAGAGATCTCAAACGTCATAAAAGACAACAACGTCCACAGCAAATTATCATTACAAAAAAAAAAAAAGTGGATTTACTGTACGTTTTTTTATCATTCCAACAAAAATGGCTAAAAACTGAACTCATTGTGTGCCAAGTATTGTACAACATTCATTCTGTCAAAGTTGATTTGAAAAACTAAGGTGGTTTCAAAATATATAGCCGATTGCATATTCAATTAATAAATAAAATAAAAAAAACAATTGCTGGTATTTCATCAAGTGCTTTAAACACATGTATTGTTTAATCTCCAATATTCATATATTTTTGTATCCTTCTGGTTGTAACCAGATTAAAAGGTAATTCAAGGATAAACAGTCTTAATGACTGACAACAGTGTAGAGACAAGCTGTATTAATCCTGAAATATTACAAGGCACTGACTGGACAGAACTCGCCCTATACAACACCGTTTAACTTGAATGTATTGCTTGTGATGCCAAGACACACCATGGCAAAAGCACAGCAAGGTATACTAAAGCAGAATGAAAAGAATGCTAAAGCACAG
This sequence comes from Acipenser ruthenus, assembly GCF_902713425.1. Taxonomy (NCBI): domain Eukaryota; kingdom Metazoa; phylum Chordata; class Actinopteri; order Acipenseriformes; family Acipenseridae; genus Acipenser; species Acipenser ruthenus. The sequence continues at coordinate 2,014,290 of NC_081207.1, forward strand.
GGATACATTGTAAAGCACAGAGAGGTCTGGTAAAGCATAGGGAAGCATTGTAAAGCACAGAGAGGTCTGGTAAAGTACAGGGAAGCATTGTAAAGCACAGAGAGGTATGGTAAAGCATAGGGAAGCATTGTAAAACACAGAGAGGTATGGTAAAGCATAGGGAAACATTGTAAAGCACAGAGAGGTCTGGTAAAGCACAGGGATACATTGTAAAGCACAGAGAGGTCTGGTAAAGCACAGGGAAGCATTGTAAAGCACAGAGAGGTCTGGTAAAGCATAGGGAAGCATTGTAAAGCACAGAGAGGTCTGGTAAAGCACAGGGAAGCATTGTAAAGCACAGCGAGGTCTGGTAAAGCACAGGGAAGCATTGTAAAGCACAGCGAGGTATGGTAAAGCACAGGGAAGCATTGTAAAGCACAGAGAGGTCTGGTAAAGCATAGGGAAGCATTGTAAAGCACAGAGAGGTCTGGTAAAGCACAGGGAAGCATTGTAAAGCACAGAGAGGTCTGGTAAAGCATAGGGAAGCATTGTAAAGCACAGAGAGGTCTGGTAAAGCATAGGGAAGCATTGTAAAGCACAGAGAGGTCTGGTAAAGCATAGGGAAGCATTGTAAAGCACAGAGAGGTCTGGTAAAGCATAGGGAAGCATTGTAAAGCACAGAGAGGTCTGGTAAAGCACAGGGAAGCATTGTAAAGCACAGAGAGGTCTGGTAAAGCACAGGGAAGCATTGTAAAGCACAGAGAGGTCTGGTAAAGCACAGGGAAGCATTGTAAAGCACAGAGAGGTCTGGTAAAGTATAGGGAAGCATTGTAAAGCACAGAGAGGTCTGGTAAAGCATAGGGAAGCATTGTAAAGCACAGAGAGGTCTGGTAAAGCATAGGGAAGCATTGTAAAGCACAGAGAGGTCTGGTAAAGCACAGGGAAGCATTGTAAAGCACAGAGAGGTCTGGTAAAGCATTGGGAAGCATTGTAAAACACAGAGAGGTATGGTAAAGCATATTAAAAAAACAGCGCAAAACGTGATAAATTATGTTAAATACCCTGTTCAAATTGTATAGTTGATACAAGGGATAATTTAGAGAAAGTTAGCTGTATCCATATGCTAATGGTATAACTGTCAATTAAATAAAGTTCAATTTTCATAGAACTAGCCAGTTTAACAAAAAGTTTAGAGAAGTTTCATTTCTCTAGTAAAATGTCAAAGTTAAGAACACGAGTCTGAAACATGGGTTACTTTCAATTGTGTGACCCTGAGCAAGTCACTTAACCTCCTTGTGCTCCGTCTTTCGGGTGAGACGTAGTTGTAAGTGAATCTGCAGCTGATGCATAGTTCACACACCCTAGTCTCTGTAAGTCGGCTTGGATAAAGGCATCTGCTAAAAACTAATAAAAATAATAATAATAATAATAATAATAATAATAATATTATCTTAAATTACTGTTCCTCCCCATTTACAATATGTTTTGCCTGGGCAGCCTGTGATTTCGGCATCACTTCCTGTGGCCAACCTGGACAGCCGATGCTTCCAATTTTCAGTGACTGTAGCCGGACGGCAGTGTTTCAGAAAGGTGGCCGTCGCATTTTGAAGCGATTACTGAGTCTATTTCAATCTGCAAAAGCTGAAGAACAGCAGCAGCACCTGGGGTTATGCCAGGCAAAGCCTGACAGTTCTAAGTCAGCAGTACTGAGCGCCAAATACGCTTTGCCTTGCCTATGATAAACGAAACGTTCTGCACTGACTGTAGCCTTCCCCTCAGTACACATGTGCTTCACTGTCCATACACGATAGTGTATGTATCCACTTCCATTTCTAAACATGTAAAGAGAATGGCAACGCTTTACTATGAGTGGCAGAAATAAGTATTTCATTATTAAGCAATGAACCATGTGCTGAAGTTTAGTTACATGTTAATAATATTTCAGATGTATGTTGAGTATGTTTTTTGAGACTTGCTCCTGTAAAAAGAACACATGCACAGACTTATATGCAGCGTTACTGATATTATTCTATAAGCTTGCCACACTGCCTAAATGCTGTGCTTTTAAACCACACTGCCATTCACAATCACATTTTTATGATCGCCTGAATAGGGTATTGGTAGTTTCACATACCAGTCTTTCTATGTCTTATTTAATGCAGCAGGAAACTACCAAGTCTCAAAAAACACTCAGCATACATATGAAATAGGAGCTCAAATGGCAGTCTAATGACAGATACACACATGCATGTCTACTGACTGTTTATTAACATGTAACTCAACTTCAGCACATGGTTCATTGCATATTAATTAAATAATTACTTATGCCAGTCACAAAATAAAGCGTTACCAAGACATCAGCATTCTCTTACTTCGATTCCTCATCCCGAGCGATCAAGAGGGATATGTGGTTGGATGCAGAGGCCATCCGCAGGATATCAACTGCCCTGAAAGAAAAAACATTTCAAAGTTTGCAATGTCTGAAGGGGAAGAGGTGGGACAGTAATGCTCTAGTCATGCTCTGTTAATAAAAACATACATTAATCAACACAGACTGCCTGCATGTTTAGTGTTTATTGGAATACCTCTCATTGGTCACACCTCCCAAACTCTCATTATTAACATCCAAAACAAGATCGCCAGGTTGTAGTCTCCCTGTAGTAAAGAAAAAACACCATGAAATTAGGAGCAGCACACTGCGTCTTCCTGCAAACCTCTCCCATCAATAAAACAGGCGTTCTGTAACCCACGCAAGAATCAATCCTGAGGACACATTCAAACACGCAGTGCAATACAAAGTGATGGCTGCTTACATCTGTTAACGGGCTAGCTATAACGCGTGACACGATAGGGTGCGAATTTCTTGTTCTAAAAAACAAAAAAAATACACTCCCTTTATTAATTTAATTATTATTATATAGACATTATATTATATTGTAGTAAACTTTCATAAGGGAAGTTACTGACACATTCCAAACACATTTCTGATGTATGGTAACCTTGAGCTTCTGCTGTACATCGACAGTGTAAAAATGTATCAAACATCGCAGGACAAACCCATACCGTCTCTGTCAGCAACCCCTCCAGGAAGAATCCTCTTGATATAAATGCCATACTCTTCACCGGTGTGCTCTCGATACCCTCCAATGATTTTTACACCTGCGGTAAAAGTGGCATTTTATTTTTAAAATATTTTAAAAAATAACTAAAAGTAAAAAGCAGAAGAGGAGAATCTGAATGGAAAACTCACCCAGGCCGTGCTGACAACGAGAGAACACCAAGCGCTGGACAGCCCTGTTTATTCCGTGCGGGCCCATCATCATCCTGGATACACAACAAAGACACCAGCATACTCAGTGCAGGGATGGAGGGAAGACTCCCATTGCATATCACCCATTCCAGGATTTACCACCAGCTTCATTAGCCATGGCGTCTAGGTAACAAGCTCAGGTGTGTCTTATTAAACATAGTAAAACCAGGAATGGATCAAACTGCTATGCAGTGGGAGTCTTATTCCCATCCCTGCGGGCGAGCAAGTGGTAATACTTCCACTCCTAGAAAATATGGGCTGTTGTTTTAAAACTGATTGAGTTTCATTTAATTTTTAATTGAATTATAATTCATATTCCAGTATCTCTCAGGAGTAAAATAAACCTGGTACAGTAGAAGCAAGCTATTTTTTTCCCAACTTCATTTATGCATTGGTTTCCTTTTGCAGCATATCATTTTGTTACAATCCTTTATAAATTCTGTTATACGAACGAATACGAACATGGTCCTTTTTGAAACCCAATACATTTCAAGCCATGTTTGGTCAAATATTCAAAAGGCTACTAGAAAATAGATAACACTGTGGGTACCCCTGAAAGCGTGAGACTGCCTGCTCATTAAAAATCTGTTGCATATATATTGAGATGATTATCTATGCAGGGATAGCCAGGTGCTGATTAAGATAGAGGTCTGACAGGAAGAAATGGCAACACAATGCAGCACCCACCAGATAAATAATCTGTCCTGATCATTATTAAATAAAGCCGCAACTAGACAAGGACAGAACGGGGTGAATGCGATCAGACTTTAGATCAATTAAAAAGAAAAATTAATCCCAAATTCTATCCGGTTCTTTATTTATAGAATGGATCGCATTTATTTTTAAATCAGTTAATCTGTTTACATTGAATTTGTTTCTTAATCACAAATCAATAATCTTTCAATTGAATTAATAAAGCTGTTCCCATTCCCTATGCTAACAGCCCCTTTTGTTTCTCTGCTCAGCTAAACCACCGGTGCCTAATTTATCAAAAAGCCCTGATCCAGCAAATCCTGCCTGTCTCCAAATGTGTCTGATCGGGACCGTGTTTAATCCGCAAAGCAGACAGGGGCTCCGTGACGAATCACGACACAACGAACACAAGGTTAACAAGAGTTTAGGGTATAACTTGAAACTATTTGTTCAAAGGCACACTGTGCACACATTCTAATAGTCAAGAAGCCACTCCTACAAGAAAACGAAATAACTGTTACAGAACAGAAATTCATGAAACCAATAGATGTTTTCCTTCCAGCGTACCATTTACATTTGCTAATTTACAGAATATTACTATCCGTTGCAACGCTAGACTTGTATTCGAAACCATAATAAGATGATTATCATTAGCGAGGCTGCTAGGACCTCCCATGAGTGGATATCAGCCCTGTATTACTGTGTCCTCACAATTAAGGGTTTCTCAACTTTTCACCCCTTTTGCGTCACGCATTGGGGAGGAAACTAAGCCCTGATCAAACCGAATGGGCTACAACTCCTGTGTCCTTAAACGGCTTCACTGCAGTGGCAGTTGCATGAATGTTAACACTGGTTTCAGCTATGTGGTTTGGATTTGACGTCACTAAATTATTTGTAAAATCCGAGCACAAACGGACGTATAGAAAAATAATTCCACTTGATACTGTCTACGATTGCATGTATGTTATTTAAAAAAAAGTTATATAAATAAGTAAAATAAATACATAAACAATTACTGCAAGTCAGACAAGTCGTCATATTTTCCTGGGAGTTCCAGAGAACAATGCAGTCCTTTTGTGCTTTCCCTGGAACCTTGAGTTTCTTTAAGTTCCATAAAGAACAATATAAAGTGAACAATGGAGGGTTCTATAGAATGGACAGGGAATTTGTTTGAAAAAGGAACTGGAATTGGAATTTAAAACAGGAATTGACCCCAAACCTGTCTAAATCTTTGTTTAAGTAACCATGAATAACCTTGTGTGTAAATCTTGCCATTGATACTTTTTACTGGACCAACAAATACGTGTGAAACACAAGCTTCCGAGACTACAATAGGTGGGTACCTATCTGCAGAGTTCAAATTCCTGTTTTAAAATGTAAATGTGAGCACAGCTTCATTTCAAACCCACTTTCACCCGGGAAACTGCGCACTCCTGAAAGCTTGTTTTTCAAAATGACTTCTTGGCATCAACAAAAGTTATTAAAAGAAACACTGCCTCTCTTTTTTTAATGTAAGGACCAATGCCGCTAAACACAACGTTATTGTGTATTTTCTACCCGAATACACATCCTGTAAAACACTGACGCCTCTAAAAATCTAAATACAAGATAGAAGACTTGTGCAAATGGACTGGGGCAAGTTCTATCTAGGTTAATGAACGCTAAACCACATTCTGCAAATGTTACACTTAGTGAAAACAATTATCTTTGAACCTCAAATGAAATAGTGACTACCAGTGAAGCTTTGGAATCTCCCTTCATCTCCTCACACCCCTAGAGGAAACACAATGAGCATTATTAACACAACCCCACGCTGTGCAGCCACCTGCTCAATCTCTATTAGAGAAATGTTTATATTGCATATTGATTATATTGATCAATTCTAAGAGTTCTAAGATTGAAACTCAGGCTTTATTTAACTACAGTATAAAGCATAAAAAAACTTGTTAGAAACAGTAAAAGAAAACACATTTCTGCATCAGAATAGAGGATTCAAATGTTCAGAACTGGAGAAGAGGAGTTTCAAATGGATAACTTTCTGTCGCCTCCCTCTGCCCTTTCCTGTTGATGAGCATAGCATCAGATTGTACTGCCTATTTTTCATTTACATTAGTATATCACTGTACAAACAAACTGATGAACTACAGCCTACAAATAAGCAGAAGTGTTCCTCTGTCAGCAGTGTGTTTCAAACCCTCTCGATACACAATGCAATAAACAAACCTACAGGGTTTTTTTTGGGTTGTTCCCAGCGGCTGAAAAACAAATGTAAGAAAAATATATTGTGACATACCAGTATAAGAGAGACAAGCCATCAAATCTTTCGGGTTCTGCTTCGTCATGTGGGAGCAGAGACATTTTTTAAACGGAGAGGTAAACTCAAAGTCTCAGAAGACACAGCAGTCAGTCACTCAGTGTGGAAGAGATGAAGGTTCAAACCGGGAGAGCTCTGTATAAACAATGTGTCCAGACAGAGGCAGAGGCACTAGCCTACCTTCCTATTTAATCTCTCTTGATATCCGTGTGTTACATGCTCTAATTCACCTATTGCACTAACGCCCTCTGCAGACTCGAAGCACCTTGCGTCAACAGAAACAGATATTGCCATTCCAGCCCTGCTTCCCTGTGCTTTGTTTAGGGAAAGGATTAAGAGAAAGATATTAAATGTCCATCTGGCCACAGCCCTCGTTAATAGAAAGACAGGCTCTCCTGTTGCCAGACAATGCGAAGCGCACTGACCTACTAACATAGGACTTATTTATTTTGTTTATTTATTTTTTAATTGGTCTGGCTTTAGGACAGTGCTCTAATGAATAAGCCATTTACTAAAATAAAGGACTGTTTGTTTGTCAACCTTGTTCTCTAGTAGTTGTTGTCTTTTTGGGGTTTCCTAGTACCAGTAAGAAGCCCCCAAAAGACTGCCAGTAGTTTAACACCATCAGGGCTGAAAAAAGGGAAATACTTCTATTTTATTGACTAAGTTAAGAGAAAGTGAAATGGGTGGTTATATTAAGAAAGTGTTTTGTGCAGCTACTGGCAGCAGGGGAACCAGCTCCTGGTCGTAACATCTGCCTAAATATGGACAGATCGGAAAATGTATTTTCATTCTTTGACAATGCACCTTTAATAGATGTAAAACTTCAGCAGGTAAAATATTAACAAAAATTGAATGGGGTTTTTAGCGGATTACCAATTTTTTGTTTTGTTTTGAATCAAGCTTATTACTTATTATTACTTATTAGCTTTATTGCAAGTATTACTGGCCCCCCTTGTATTTGGGTTGAGAATGTTTTTTGCTTGCTATCTGTTTTTTTTTTTGTTTATTTATTTTATGCAAATATTTCATATCTATAGCCCTATAGATAACCTGCATCCTAGTCCCTTCGGCGTATCCTAGTCCCTTCGGCGCACATGACCCGATTGCACCTATAACATTGAAGTGAGTTTGACCTACAGCACGCGAAGGCATTAGGCACCATGTTACTTGGGTTGGCGTTACAGTACCACACTACCTAGAAACACATCGTACGCACAGCAGAGCATATCAAAGTTTCCTCTAGAGCTTTTAATTAGGAGCACAGCATATGCTGGACGTCATCGAGGACAAACAAATCTAGTTGGCTGTTAATCTGGCTGGCTACCAAATAAGAATAAAACCGGATTTATACTCCTAGTACTAATGTCAACTGCTGCTCAATTAGTACTGACTCATCCTAGAAGTGCATGTGAATTCAAATATTTCCATGCACAGTTTAATAAACCCTGTTCCTCCTTTGCAGACAATAGCCAACTTTGCCTTCTTTAAAGAACATCCAGTGCACAGTACCCAGGCTCACAAGAGATAACAGGGTCATTAAGGACTGCGGAGGATTTCTTTAGGATGGGAATCACCAAACCCAAAACAGACGACTCCAATAAGACATTCAGGGGGCTGTATGTAAGCAAGCGGCTTTAAGTTATTTCTTCTTAGCTTTGGAATTGTAGCTGCCATTATTGTGCTAATAATAATAATAATGATCTGCAGCACGAGAGCTCTGAGGACAATGTTCCACAGCACTCTTTGAAGTGTTGCCAATAGAGTGCTTCCCTTTTTTCTTGCGGTGCACAACAACACAGCAAATTGTGAACTGTGCATGGGCCCTCAAATCCCTGGTGTTCAAACTGTGCATGGGCCCTCAAATCCCTGGTGTTCGAACTGTGCATGGGCCCTCAAATCCCTGGTGTTCAAACTGTGCATGGGCCCTCAAATCCCTGGTGTTCGAACTGTGCATGGGCCCTCAAATCCCTGGTGTTCAAACTGTGCATGGGCCCTCAAATCCCTGGTGTTCAAACTGTGCATGGACCCTCAAATCCCTGGTGTTCAAACTGTGCATGGGCCCTCAAATCCCTGGTGTTCAAACTGTGCATGGAACCTCAAATCCCTGGTGTTCAAACTGTGCATGGGCCCTCAAATCCCTGGTGTTCAAACTGTGCATGGGCCCTCAAATCCCTGGTGTTCAAACTGTGCATGGGCCCTCAAATCCCTGGTGTTCAAACTGTGCATGGAACCTCAAATCCCTGGTCTTCGAACTGTGCATGGACCCTCAAATCCCTGGTGTTCGAACAGTGCATGGAACCTCAAATCCCTGGTGTTCCCTTAAACATTCCACAAATTAGAAAACTGCACTCACCCATTTCCACAAACACACCCTGTTTATCAGCTGCACTACAACACCAGGTTCTAACCTTAAATCCTCAAAATCAGTTAATTCACCAGCTGGAAAGTAGTGTTAATTAACCACAGGAAAAACAAAACTCAACATCTGTGTCTCTCTCTCTCTCTCTCTCTCTAACCCTGTTTTGTACATTCAAATCTTTTGGCTCCATCTGCTTGTTCACAGGACTTTCCCTCTTACAGCTGCAGCACATTTAGTTAGAAGGCTAGTTAGAAACAAACAGGGATGGAAACAAGACTCCGATTGTAAAGCAGTGCCACCCATTCCAGGATTTACTACGAGCTTGATTTGCTACAGTGTTTAGGTAACAAGCTCAGGTGTGTCTTATTAAACTCATAGTAAAACCAGGAATGGATCAAATTGCTATGCAATGGGAGTCTTATTTCCATTTCTCTATTTTTATTTTTTTTAATGGTTTCTCAAATTAAAAAAAAAAACACAAACTCTATGAAAGGGCAAGGGAAGGTCTTTAGAGAGAGCTGGAACTCCAGCTTCTAATCAATGGGTAATGACACTCCTGAAGGATTCACACCAGCAGGGATACCTCTGCTAAACTAATCTGACAAATCCTATTCTTTAAGCCTATATGACCTGGTCACCACGTTTTTAGGATACATTCTATTATGAACAGGGTACTGACCACACAAGGATAACACATACAGCTGCTTATAATAACATAAAAACATGATGCAGGGATTGAAAACTCAGCGCCACAAAGATGAGCAGATAAATGTGCAATGACCAGAGGGAGATGCAATGTTGTGAAAACATGGTTTTATTTGTAATATTTTAGTTGAAGTAATGATTTGCACGACTGCTTTTGATTTTTTTTAACTTTCGTCTTGTAATGTACAAGTTCATGTAGGCTTACCCAGTTTCATTCAGAAACTGAAGGCAGTCCTGTTTCAAGGCGTTTTGGTGGCCCAGTGGTTAAAGAAAGGGGCTCGTTACCAGAAGGATCTGGGTTCAATCCCAGCTCAACCACTGACACTCACTGTATATGACCCTGAGCAAGTCACTTAACCTCCTTGTGCTCCGTCCTTCACGTAAAACAAACGAGGTCCTACTGGAAGTGACTCTGCATAGTTCACCCCTTAATCTCTGTAAATCGCTTTCGATAAAAGCGTCTGCTAATTGACTAAAATAATAATACTGCACAGCATCTGGCAATCCCGTTGTACACAACAAATCTCAGGACTGGTGAAGTTTTACTCGTCTCAGATTTGGGTGCGACCTGCTCCTTTTACGCCATTGTCGGTTTCCAAGCAGTATTAAATGTGTTTGATTTCCTTCCGCTCCTCTTATTTTCTGCCTGTATGTTTTAGAAGCATGCTGTTAATACAATAAACATGTATGCAAATGTACTGTAACAGACCTAACCGTGCAAAACATAAGCAGACTGCGCCCGCAAATTGTGCAGGACAGTACATCGCAGAACACAACAAAGATTATGAAGTCTGCAACATGTTTATCTAGCAGAACGCCAAAGAAAGCTTTAACAGTGCACCGCTACAGAGCCGCCCCAGCTGTAGCTTCATTTAACCACATACACTAAAAAGCTGGCCGAAAGAAATCATGAACTGCACCCCGACTCCAGTCCATGTGCAACATGTTGGGATCCACAGTGAGTGAGTGAGGCAGGGTAACTAACCCGTAAACTGAACGTTAAAATGCAAACAAACAAAAAACTATATATACATATATTCAGATGTAAACATGCACAAAGACAAACCCCGCTAATTGTGTCTGTTGACAATAAATAACACTTTCTGCAAAGCTGCTCACCTGTTTCCATTGTTTTAAAAACTTAGCGACGTTTTCGTTTTCCCATGCTGCCTCGCGCTCCGCCAAGCCTTTCTTCTGTGCGCGCACGCGTTGCACAGGGTCGGGAATCAGTTTATTTGTTTCAATAAAGCATAACATATAACATTATAACATTATGATGACTCTAAAACAACGGCTAGGGTCCCACGCTTCTTTTTTGGTCTCGAGGTTCGGTTTTCAGCAGTGACGGATTTGTACATGTATTTATTTATTTTAAAATGACACTCTTGCATTTTCAAAATAACAATAATATAATCTCTCATTTGTCATTTAAATTGGTTACTACGGTCGCTGATCTGCAATTGCAGTCCGTCCTTCAAACACGTCTTCAGAATTATATATATATATATATATATATATATATATATATATATATATATATATATATATATAACTGTTCTTTTCCAAGCCTCGGAATACACGGAACTATTATTTCATAGTTTGCAGAGCCGGGGGACAGTAAAAAAGATGGGACCCTGTAGTGTTGAATAACTTTGGTTTGTCATGTAGAGGAGAGCGGCATCTGGAGAAACAGGTGTGGATTTAATAATTTTAAGTAACACTTCAATTATAGTAGACGTGGCTTGGTTATATCGTACTATATGAAACTGTATACAATATATTTTAAGCAGAAGTGATCGATGCTTGAAAAATGATGCCTGCCTGTCAGAGATACACCACTGTAGCTACCTTTCATTGTCGCTTATAATGTTTGTTTTACTGTGGAAGCATGATAAAGCAGTAAATAATTGCGTTGATAAAATGCATACGCACATTATTAAACCAATTCAATTAGTTACCGTCACTTGGAAACGTACACGCGTACGGTGTCGTTTTAAAAAACAAAACGAGTAGGTCAGTATTATATTCTGCAGGTAGGCGTTGCTGATTGCAGACGGGTCAGGCCAGGTATTAAGTGGTTAGATAAGGTGGCAGGCACACGCATTAGTTACTTTAACCAATCAGACTGCAGCAGCCGGGCACTGAGGCAGGTTTGTGTGTGTGTCAGCCGGCAGGAGCTTACTGTGTCTCTAAGTGGACTTACACTTACGGTCAGGTCGGGCAGAAGTCAATCGACGTTTATTTCAGTTTTTCCTGCTAATTGCAAAAAATGCGACTTACTGCAGGGTGCCGTTTGGAAATCCATGTCGTTTTAAATGCATAGTAAGATGTCCGGGCTCTGTGCATTTACCATCTGCACCCCACACCCAAGGCTACTCTGCTGTATTAATTATCTCCCTTTCAGGACCGGCTGCTTGTAGGATTGTTTTACTTGGGCTGTGTGTCCCTTGCATTAGGACATTGCATAGCTTGCATGACGACAGCGTCATCTCATGTTGTCTTGTTTGTGATCTCAATTAAGCTGGATCTTACTTAAGAAGTGTGTCACGCAGCTTGCCATACGTAACGTGTTTTCTAATCTTAACGGGGTATCCCTGGTTACCACGATGTAAAGGAAGAACGCCTCCCTGGACGACCAGTTATCTTCAGGTCACTCCTCAGAGAGCCTCGTGCGGAAATAAATCAAACAAGGGAGCAATGCAGTCTGGGAAAGACGTGCATTCTGATTTTACATGCCTTATAGGGTAACCCTGTGTAACTATCCCGCTAGCCAAAGTGCTGGGAGTCATTGGTACTGAAGGACATGGGAGGAAGAAAGTGTATTTAATTAGATTTGGAGAATGCATAGCAGAGTAATAAAGCATGGGCAAGCATTGTAAATCAAGAAGAACATAAGAAAGTACCATGGTAAAGTATCATGGTAAACGCATATTTTAAAAAATCATGGCACATTAAAGTAAATGTATGGTATAACTGTAAAAATACCTTGCAGAAATATGGTGGTAAACGTTTATAAGGTCACTGGAGTGTTTTAACAGTTCAGAGTGCATGTCAGTCCTACTTTTTGTTTTATTTTTTAAGTTTGTTTCCTAGGACCTGGAAACCTCACTGGTAAAGCACCAGAACAGAGCAGTCTGTCACCATGCTGTGGAGGGACCTGTCTGCCATCCTCCGCCAGCCTTTATCCTGGGCAAAGAACTCTGCGATTCGAACAGCAGTGCCTTGTCAGCTCTGCAGCAAGGGGATACAAAACTTAACAGCAACAAAACCACTGCTGCACTGCTGTCCTGGGCAGCTCCTTTCACAGAGGACGGGTTCCCAACCGCTGTGGACGCAGGTCCGGGGAATGAAAAGCCGTAGAAACCCTCACACTGAGAGCCAGCAGGAGGAGTGGAGGAAAAGGAACAAGACCATCCTGACTTACATCGCAGCTGCCGGAGTGGGGATGATTGGCATATCCTATGCAGCTGTGCCTCTGTACAGGTTGTACTGCCAGGCAAGTTGAAAAGGGAATTACGCACACACCACGCACTAGGAGCTGGGCACTGCCCAGGCTGAGAATGAGCTCTTCTTTGTGCACTGATAATTGGCTTGAAATTCAAGAGCATGTAGGAAGGATAAATGGAACGCCCTTAATTGAGATTCTAAGAGGAACGCATTCATGGAAGGTCACAGCCCTCTTGTTATGTTTTGGTTCTGTTAGATCCAACTGAGGTTTTTATTTATCATTAGCTTTTAAGCAAACTGATTTACTTTTTGTCAGTTTAGTGAATACTGTCCCGTAGTGGCGTCATAAGAAAGAGCAGTAACTGGTGCCTTAATATTATACTTTTTCTCAGAGTGACTGACTGGGACATTTTATCTCCAACAAAATAAATCGTATCTTATAATTAGAGGAGGTGAAGTTATAGGCAGAACTGGGTTTGTTTTTTTGTGAATCTGTTTTCATTTGAATGTTCAGGCTTCAGGACTCGGTGGGACTGCAGTAGTGGGCCACGATGCTGAAAAGGTGGAGTCCATGACTCCTGTGAAGGACCGCATCCTCAAGATAACCTTCAACGCAGACGTACACGCGGGCTTGCAGTGGAACTTCCGCCCCCAGCAGACTGAAGTATATGTACGTTTCGGATCACACTTTCAATGTGATATTGCAGCACTGCTTTCTGTTCTGATTTGAGCGTGGGTTTGCCCTCTCCAGAAGAGAACACCTCATCATGCATTGCTTGAATCGAGTGTTAATGATTTACATGCATTGTGTAACGTTACAAATTATAGAGCAGGAAGGATTATTTGCTAATGTTTGCTAGAATAATTATGCAGATATAAAGATCTGTTCTCTGGGTGCATTTTCTAATAGAAAAGTGTTTTGTTTTTACCCACTGTAGTGATAGAAATGTTACTCTGTCGTAGGTTTCCCCAGGTGAAACTGCTTTAGCCTTTTATAAAGCAAAAAATCCCACCGACAAACCTGTGATTGGAATCTCTACCTACAATGTGGTCCCCTTTGAAGCTGGACAGTACTTTAATAAAATACAGGTAGGAAAAAAAAGAACATGGAGATGAGTGCGTTTAAACCAGCTGCAGTACCACTTCACAACAATAGGTGGTGTGTGAGTTTTAAGTTTCTAGTGTGAAGACTACATTGTGCTTACACAGTAACTTGAGTTAAGAATGATTTCAATGCAGAAAGGATACGCATGCTGGTGAGGTTCAGTATACAAGGAATTAGACCTGTAGTGCAGTCCCAGTACAGGGAGCTTTCACATGCGTCCACTTGTAGCTGTATTAGCGTTCACATCACTGTGAACAACACAAGCAGACAGGATACAAAACTGACAGAGACTCTGTGATCAAAATGTAGTTAGTACACAGCAGAGCTGAAATACAAAATAGATACAGCACAGCATGTGTGTGAAGCCTCTTCATAACCGTTGAGCATCTCCTTTGCCTCCACAGTGCTTCTGCTTTGAGGAGCAGAGGTTGAACCCGAACGAGGAGGTGGACATGCCCGTGTTCTTCTACATCGACCCCGAGTTCGACGATGACCCCAGAATGGCGCGAGTGGACACCATCACACTGTCCTACACGTTCTTCGAAGCAAAGGAAGGGCAGAAGCTGCCACTGCCTGGATATAGCTGAAGGAAACGATGGGTGGGGAAGCAATTCTGCAAAATCCTCATTCAAGTTGGAGATTAAAAAAAAAAAAAAACTTTTTATAACAAACCTGCCCAATCAAATAAAAAAAGATTCAGCAAAATCTACTGTAGTTATACTCTGTCCTGGATTATTTAATGTATTTTACTAAGCACATATGTTTTAACTGATTCTTTTTTTTATGTAAAGATGCCCTTATACTGGATAGGATGTAATGCAATTAAGCCAGGAAATAATGCAAATAAAACTAAGGAAATTGAAGCAAAATGAAATGCTTTTGAAGAAGAAAAAATAAACATATCCATTTGTAATGGCACTTCTTTATTTGCTGCGATGAGCCTCACAGTGGGAAACAAAGGTACTAGAAAACAGCAAGAGAAACCGATCAGGCGTGACTGCTTGGACATGCTCCAGTGTGTTGAATAGTTTGTAGAAGACACCACTCTATAAGTAAGTGCACTGGTGTTGAGGTTTTACCCAGTAAAGTGATTTATTTACCACCCAAATTGAATTTAAATTAGGTTTAATGTTTGGATTAATGCCAACAAATCCCAGCAGATGAAGGTGATTAACTGTCCGCTTGTTTTTCAAACTGAAAGCACTAGAAATGAAAACTTGAAATGAAAAGGCACTATTATAACTGCAGCTGATACTGTTAAAGAGGGCATGAGTTCTAATTGTTGATCGCAGTACCATGTACAGAACTTTGAACTCTGCTTCTGATTAAACTGCTAGACAAACAGCCGCAGACTGCTTTTGACAGAAGTGGTTTTTGGCACATCTAACTTGGTCAAAGGGCAGACGTCTGATTTGTGTTGCTGTAATTAAAAAAATTTTTGTATAAAGTATTTCACCAGGAGTAAACTTATCGAGATGGAACCAGAGACCCTGCATGGTGTTTCAGGGTTAACAAAAGCGTCAAAGTGGTTGATTAGAGCACTCTGTGCCCCTTCCGGGATAAGCCACTGCTGAATTTCAGTGGAATCTTTTACCGCACTGGGAAATGTTCCTGCACTGCATCAATCACCGATCCGGGGTTATAAATCGCTGGCTCATGCTCAGCTGTAAACTGCTTTAATAAAATCTGCCTGTGGCTTCTCAGGGCAGGGTATCGGTTGATCAAATCAAATCCACTCTTCAACTTTCCTAAATGAGAACAACAAGATGGTTTGGAGACTGCAAAGTGCTGTCAGCCCCACCTTCTCTTTAAGGTCACATTGTCACATGATTTCAAGGGAACGAGGAGAGCTGTGCAGTCCCAGCACAGCAGGGTTAGAGGAGAACGGTGAGAACTCAATACTGGAGAATCCGATCCTAGAACTACCCAGAATGCTTGCATACGCCATAGCAAGAGTAAAACAAGATTCAAATGACAAAGCAGTTTCCCCTTTAAACTAATCAGCTGCCAGGTTTACGGTGACTTGGAGCCTCTAGCTGCAGCCCTTCTCCACCCACAAACAAACAAGTACAGTGCCTTGCGAAAGTATTCGGCCCCCTTGAACTTTGCGACCTTTTGCCACATTTCAGGCTTCAAACATAAAGATATGAAACTAATTTTTTGTGAAGAATCAACAAGTGGGACACAATCATGAAGTGGAACGAAATTTATTGGATATTTCAAACTTTTTTAACAAATAAAAAACTGAAAAATTGGGCGTGCAAAATTATTCAGCCTCCTTAAGTTAATACTTTGTAGCGCCACCTTTTGCTGCGATTACAGCTGTAAGTCGCTTGGGGTATGTCTCTATCAGTTTTGCACATCGAGTGTCTGAAATTTTTGCCCATTCCTCCTTGCAAAACAGCTCGAGCTCAGTGAGGTTGGATGGAGAGCATTTGTGAACAGCAGTTTTCAGTTCTTTCCACAGATTCTCGATTGGATTCAGGTCTGGACTTTGACTTGGCCATTCTAACACCTGGATATGTTTATTTGTGAACCATTCCATTGTAGATTTTGCTTTATGTTTTGGATCATTGTCTTGTTGGAAGACAAATCTCCGTCCCAGTCTCAGGTCTTTTGCAGACTCCATCAGGTTTTCTTCCAGAATGGTCCTGTATTTGGCTCCATCCATCTTCCCATCAATTTTAACCATCTTCCCTGTCCCTGCTGAAGAAAAGCAGGCCCAAACCATGATGCTGCCACCACCATGTTTGACAGTGGGATGGTGTGTTCAGGGTGATGAGCTGTGTTGCTTTTACGCCAAACATAACGTTTTGCATTGTTGCCAAAAAGTTCGATTTTGGTTTCATCTGACCAGAGCACCTTCTTCCACATGTTTGGTGTGTCTCCCAGGTGGCTTGTGGCAAACTGTAAACGACACTTTTTATGGATATCTTTAAGAAATGGCTTTCTTCTTGCCACTCTTCCATAAAGGCCAGATTTGTGCAGTATACGACTGATTGTTGTCCTATGGACAGAGTCTCCCACCTCAGCTGTAGATCTCTGCAGTTCATCCAGAGTGATCATGGGCCTCTTGGCTGCATCTCTGATCAGTCTTCTCCTTGTATGAGTTGAAAGTTTAGAGGGACGGCCAGGTCTTGGTAGATTTGCAGTGGTCTGATACTCCTTCCATTTCAATATTATCGCTTGCACAGTGCTCCTTGGGATGTTTAAAGCTTGGGAAATCTTTTTGTATCCAAATCCGGCTTTAAAATTCTCCACAACAGTATCTCTGACCTGCCTGGTGTGTTCCTTGTTCTTCATGATGCTCTCTGCGCTTTAAACGGACCTCTGAGACTATCACAGTGCAGGTGCATTTATACGGAGACTTGATTACACACAGGTGGATTCTATTTATCATCATTAGTCATTTAGGTCAACATTGGATCATTCAGAGATCCTCACTGAACTTCTGGAGAGAGTTTGCTGCACTGAAAGTAAAGGGGCTGAATAATTTTGCACACCCAATTTTTCAGTTTTTTATTTGTTAAAAAAGTTTGAAATATCCAATAAATTTCGTTCCACTTCATGATTGTGTCCCACTTGTTGTTGATTCTTCACAAAAAATTACAGTTTCATATCTTTATGTTTGAAGCCTGAAATGTGGCAAAAGGTCGCAAAGTTCAAGGGGGCCGAATACTTTCGCAAGGCACTGTAATACATGTATGCATACATACATAAAAAAAAGCCTGCTGTATATAGAGGACTATAATATAATGAACTAGGAGCATGACAGTAACATTCTGCATGGAAACAAGGATTTCGTATTTTGTTTAAAAACTAAATAATAAAGTAAAACCCCATGTAGGTCAAGGCAGGGCTGCTTCCCCTTGGCCATGCTCAGAACTAACACCTTTATTCTGTAAAAAGCATAGCAAAGTGTAATAAAGCACAGTGAAGCATGGTAAAGAACAGCGAGGTATGGTAAAGCATATTAATAAACATGACAAACCAGGGTAAACTATGATAAATGCATAGTGTAAGCATTGGGAAAAGCATGAGAAACTGCAAAAATACTGTGCTAAACTTTTATAAGGGGAAGCAGAGAGAGAGCAGATATCAAGTGGCGAGTCAAGCCAGCTCTCAAGCAGTCAGGGTGTGAAACCACAGACAACAAACTTTTGAATAGCTTCACTTGGCTTGGGTGTTGAAGCTGTGGCTGATACATCGCTATAATGATGCAGGAGGCATTTTTATCACGCTGTCAAAGTAGAATGATAAACAAGCTAGTATCCAGTGTTATTACATTATTGCTGTTTTTTTACATTCTATTTGTTCATCTCGTACTGTGAGCAGGTTTGGCTTAAGGAAACAGGCTTGAGGTGATGCATGAAAGGAAAGCCAGCACCTTGCAGCGCTGCATGCGAGTAGAAAGGGTAGTGAAGCAGCATCGCACTGTGCAGCAGGGCCGTGGTTTATTGCAGGGGCTCACTGGATTCTGGAGCTAGAAAGGTATTGGTTTCATAACCTCTGTAACCCTGAGCTTTCAGGCCCCTTGCAGAAGTAAGAATTGGGTTAGTGTGCAGTGGTGCACGTAATGGCATTCCCAAGATGGGTCACTGCTGATTATACAGTACAGTAGCAGCAAGCTCTGAGTGCACATGTATGCAAAGCAATGACATGTATTTAAACACTAATGGTATCACAAATAATTTATATATATATATATATATATACAGTGTGGTCCAGTGGTTGAAGTCCAGGGCTTGTAACCAGAAGGTCACCGGTCCAAATCCCACCACGGACTGACTCACTGTGTGACCCTGAGCAAGTGACTTAACCTCCTTGTGCTCCATCCTACGGATGAGATGTTAAGAACATAAGAACATAAGAAAGTTTACAAACAAGAGGAGGCCATTAGGCCCATCTTGCTCGTTTGGTTGTTAATAGCTTATTGATCCCAGAATCTCATCAAGCAGCTTCTTGAAGGCTCCCAGGGTGTCAGCTTCAACAACAAAATCAATGTCCTATTGTAAGTGACTCTGCATATAATGCATAGTTCACAGCCTACCTCTATAAAGTGTTTTGTGATTGTGGTCCACTATGAAATAGTATATATATATATACTATAAGACAAATAGTAAACATGGAATCAATGCAACAATACAAAATAAATAGAGTGAAAAGCTCTCCTCCAAAGCAAGCAGGGTCATTGGTGCAGACTGGGCTAACGTACCAAGTGGAGGAATTGAAGACACAGCTGCTCAAGCTGTGTTGCTGCTTTCCTCTGTGGAGAGCAGCATCAGCACGAATTCAAGCAGCTGTTTCTTCAGCCCCGATAAACCCTCACCTCTGGATAGTGGAGAGCTCAATCCCTGTAATTAAAGAATCGTTCCCTGCAGCTCTCGAAAGGTTACTTTCAAAGTGCACTTGTTTTGTTTGCCTGGTTTCACTGTATTTTGCAGGCGCCAGATCAAAGCGATGGGGTGTGGTTGGATTTGCTTAAAATAAGAGCCAGCTAGCCACAGGAACTCCTATTATTGAGTATGCATGAGAACAGGACAATATTTCTGCACGACCGCAGACTGAAACCTAGGAGTCTCATGAGGTTCCACTTTCCGATGGCATGTGTTAGCATACGGCACTAAGACAGGACCATGAGGTCCCGCCAGGACTGAAAGGGTTAAGATATTATAGGGGGCTCCCGAGTGGTGCATCCGGTAAAGACGCTCCCTATAGCCTGGAGGTCACTGGTTCAAGTCCAGGCCATTCCACTGCCGACCGTGGATGGGAGTTCCCAGAGGGCAGTGCACAATTGGCCGAGCGCCGCCCCAGAGGGGAGGGCTTAGGTCGGCCAGAGTGTCCTCGGCTCACCGCGCACCAGCGACCCCTGTAGACTGGCCGGGCGCCTTGCCTGTAAGCTTCCCAGAGCTGCGTTATCCTCCAACACTGTAGCTCTGAGCTGGTTGCATGGCGGGCCTGCACACTGAAAAAAAGCAGTCGGATGACAGCACACGTTTCGGAGGACAGCGTGTGTTCGTCTTCACCGCCCCGAGTCAGCAGGTGGTGGTGAGCTGAGCCTAAATACAATTGGCCATTTCAAATTGGGAGAAAAATGGGGTGAAAATCAATACTAAAATTTTTTAAAAAAAGAAAATAAATTATGTTTTTATGTGATTTACCTATTGGAAACGGTGTCAGGTGCCCTGTGAAAACCACAGTGGTGCAGGCAAGCAAAACATCAGTACACCTTTCCCTGCATGCACAAGATATTCTTATCAGAGGCCACAATGCAGGGGGAAAAAAGTGTAAAATATTCTTAATCTGCAATGCAGTATTCAAGCACTGGAACTTTAAATGACTAAAAACAGCTGCTGTCTGCGGTGATGAGCTCCTGAGTTAGTAACTAAGTAAGTATACAATGAGGTGCGCATGGGAAGCCTCTGCTCGGATCGAGTCCATTTCAAAGCAGATAGACATGGGTTAACCTCAGAGAGGGATCCCTACTACCACTTCCTGTAGCTCTTTATGACATTCTGGATAAAGCTGATGCATGGTGTGAATAACCTGTTCTATCCACTTTGAGCATTAGTGGTGAAGCACAGATGCACTGAGCAGAGACTTACCTCACAGTCCTATACATCTAACTGGCACTGTTGTTTTATGTATAGGACCAGTTAAATCTATATTTTATCAGCACCTATTAGAGTTGCACAAGCTTCAGTGCACAATGCGTAACCTATGGGCTTCGATGCACTGCGCAACTCCAATATGATTCCCCAGGTCACTTACCCACGTTAAAATGGTTGCAAGAGTTAGTAAGGATGACAAATTAGCAGAAACAGCAAAGGAAACAAAATCAGAAACCACGTTGCAGCACCACAGTGTTCAGTCCCAGGGCTGTTATTGTTTTCGATCTAAAGCTATGTTCATTATTTGCTGATGTCAAAAGGATGGCTGGCATTTAAAGATATCCTGTTTCACAGTGTTCTGGTAACTTTGCTTCTTATCACGGGTTTACTGTAAAAAAAAGAAGATTACTCAGGTAGTTTGCTTCACACAAGCAGCAGCAATTCTATATAAAGCCCCTAGAATCTCATGTAAGCACGGTTTCTTAAACTGACGTCAGGGAATTGCAATGGAAATCTTATACTTGTCAAGCAACGACTTTACCGATCTGTTAAAAAACAACCTCTTAAATAATCTGATATCACTTTCATGTAAATGTCTGTTTATATACCTTGTGTGAGTCACTGGTGATGATGCACACAATAACGAGGGCAGCTACACTATACCACAGAGAAAAACAGTTCTCTATGGGAAAAAAGCAATTACACAGAAACACAACACAGTACTTTTCATTTATTACTTTTCTGCTATTCTTTTTGACAAACATCAGTGTCTGTTGTATTATGAAAATGTTGCAATATATTAACATACATGAACATTAATGCAAGACCCTTTTTAAACACTTGTTTGCCAATTGTAGTGCAGTCTGTAGGTGTGAAAGGCAGTTTTGTGCTTGGGTACTGCTCTGCAGAACTGCATAGACACTCAAGCAGAAGTTGTGCACTAATAAGATGAGGTCGCTACCTTTGTATTTCAAGGACCTATATTGTACAAGTATGCCAGCAAATTATCTGCTTATTAATCTGAAGCAATTACAAAACACAAACAAAATCAAACACAAAATAAGTCAGAGCTGGCCTAGCTTGTGTGACATTATCATCACTTCCTTTATTACCAGTGTTATATGTAGAGCAGAGGTTGAACAGGCTATTGCTGGCATTGTGGTTTCACATGAAAGAGCAAAACAAGACAGTATTTCCATTTTGCAACTGAAACAGCCTTCCTTCTTTTTTTTTTTTTTTTTTTGCTGTTTTTGCTGCGTTTGATATGTCATGGTATTTGTATCTGATTGAGTGCTCCATGGTTCAGTAGCTCCAGCACTGAATTGTTATAACATATAAATCCCTTCACTTGTCTTAGAGCTTGCTTTGAGCTGAGTTGGAAATCCTAAGGGTAACGCTTTACATGAAGTCTCTCTAATTACTGTGTATTTACATAGTAGTTACTTAGTAAATACATGTGTACTTACACATCATTACAATGTCATTATGCAGAGTTACAATGCATTTAATGTGTAAATCTTTTTGCATGATATAGCCCTAACCCTATCCCTAACCCTTTTCTGATACAATTGTGTACTTGCACATGTTTAAAGTGAGTTGCTATTTAACATCAGGGCTGCTTTAGTCTAAACCCTCCCTTTGCTTGCAGCTTTGAATCAGCAGATTACCTGGAACATCCTCTTCACAATTTCTACATTTATTTGAATTGCTGTTATCTATTCAAACAGCTTGATGCAAATCTGATTTTATAGAACTTGTTGCAAAATATTTTCGTAGCATACTGTGTTTTCAAGCACCACCGTTCTGCGTTCTGTGACGCTAGTCAGAGCATACACCTTTCAGAACACTGTTTGTGGTGCCAGATTATGAACGTTTCTGAACGTTTTTTTCTTTAGATTTGTCCAGTCCTTCACTCAGTTTTCAGTGAAAGTGGGGTCTTGCGAACTTCTGAAAAAGTGTCTGCAAGGAAAGCAGAAAACCGCATCTGACTGCTTACTGCAATAACGTGTTTTAATATTCTGATGAAAAGAAATGGTTTTGCTTATCAAAGACAGTTTTCGGATAGTCACTATTAATAATTGATTTAAATTAGTGTGAAGTGACAATTGTCTGGGTCGTTACTATATATATATATATATATATATATATATATATATATATATATATATGTGTGTGTGTGTGTGTGTGTGTGTGTGTGTGTGTGTGTGTGTGTGTGTGTGTCTCTTACTGTACATCGTTGGGTTCAATAAATGCTGGGGAAAAGTGTGGAATAGCCTCCCACGCCGCCTATGAATAGGCCTAAACGCCTGTTAATATGGCAAATCTAGAACCAGCCAACCAGGTAATATAAGAATGTATATAAGTCTCCAAGCACCCACCAGCTGTAGGTTTCTCATTTGACGATGTTAATAATGATTGGAGGAAACGCTTTGAAAACATGGTGCCATGTTCTGCGGTAGCGGTTTTTTGAACATGCTCTGTAAACAGGTTGGTCTTCAGAGTCGAGCACGGCTGCAAAACTAACCGCTTCATCTGAAAGCTGTGGTGTGAGTGCTTCCAGTTTCTGTTGACATTACTCAACAGCAAAGCGCAGGGGCCCCTGCTATGTTACTACTGAGATCACCATGATTCATTTCATCCAGCCTTGAAGCAGACCCTTGACTCTGTCACGCTACCAAATCTTTTTTTTTTTATGACCCAATTTCCAGATATTCCATCTTTGGTCCTGCACAGCCAAACCAGCACCACATCGTAGGACCTATGAACTGAAACTTGAAGACATGGCTCAGTAACCCCAACACTAAAGGATTCTAATTCATGGTGTCACAATACTGGGCTCCAGTGTTATTTATGTAGTCGTTGTTGATCCCTACAGTCCCCTAATAAACATCTCTAAATCCACCGGGCGTCTGGCTAGTAGGTGATTCAGTCCCTGATGATCTTCCTCCCTAACCACTGGAAGCACCAGAGCCAATGCTGTGAAATCCCTTGAGAAAATCAGCAACTTTGCACAGCCAGGATGCGAATCTGCACTCCCCTGACTGTATGACTCACCCGGCAGACAACACGTTCCTGCCTTTACCAGGTGAGCCACTGGGGAGCCACCACTTGCTTAATAGGTGCCTCCTTCGTTTGCTGATTTAGAAAAATAGGGGGTTTACTGGCTGGTTAGTTCAGGTGGCATTGAATGCATTTTCTGTTCTGTAAATAGTTTAGAAACGGCGGTTCGAGGAAGGAGACCGGGGGTTTCAGCAGTTGTCAATTCTTTAGTAAAAAGTTAGCAATGTGCTTAAAGTGATAGGTCTGTCATGAATTGCACCAGAATCCCTCTAACCACAGACATAGGATTTTAAATCTTTATTATTATGTCAGCTAGCGTTGACTTTGGTCTCCTCTTTTCTTGTGAAGAAGATCTGATTCCCTTTTTTATACTTATTTTTCAATCACAACACTGTAGATCTGAAAATTAAAACGGTTTACTTTTGTGAGGGGCTAACAACTGTGGTTGTTTTTGTACACTTTACAGACGGCGGGTGCTGCATAGTGTATGGTGTGTGCGTGGGTGGATGCTTGCTGTGTGGTGTGTGCGTGGCTGGATGCATGGTGTGTGGTGTGTGCGTGGCTGGATGCATGGTCTATACTGTATTACTGATCTGTATGCGACCTTCCGCTAACTTGCTATCTTATACTTGATGATTCAAAGTCACAAACTAACATTCCACATGCAATATCCATATACCTCATTTATTTTGCTACAGTATACCACAATAGATAGATAGATAGATAGATAGATAGATAGATAGATAGATAGATAGACAGACAGACACTTGGCAAATATGGACTGCCCTTTGAGTCACATATCAGAAAAGTATTACCCACGAAGGAGGGCAATACTGACTGACAGTATGCCGAGGGCAATATTGTCCCTGGTGGTCAGTATTGCCTTCCCAAGGGGTAATCATTGTCTGATACGTGGCAAAAGTGGCAGCCGATATTTGTTTTATGAAACCTTTTGCAATTCGTGACTAAGAAAGAAACAAAGCAAAAGTTAAGTGAGGCAGGCTTAGCCTGCAGCTGAGACGGGCAGGAAGCAAAATGACAGTCAGGACGTGACTGGGAAGGAAATAAACAGTGATAATGCAGGTAGGAACAGAAACATTTTAAATACATTTATTTTTTTACACTTACAGGGCAGGTGTCCTTATTTCCTTATAACTGATGTATAATAGTACTTCAAATGAAGCAGCATAGAACCGATACTCAATGGATGCTTTGTTTTAGTTAGACAATTTAAAGTTGTTAATAAAAGAGCATCCTTTTTTTCTAAACACCATTTTAAAGGAAACTGATAAGAAAATAGAGTATAATTTGAAATCCATTAAGGTGAGTAATAAACTGACTCCATTGTGACTGAGCAGTTGGTTCAAACAATTTAACAACAAATGCTGGAGATTTTCTGTATAATTTTGTGTAAATAAATATAAAACTATAAAGAATGGGCAACAATATTAATCCAGAAAAAAACAGGGTTTTTTATGATGGGTTGTTTTTTTGGATGATGATGATAATAATAATAATAATAATAATAATAATAATAATAATAATAATAATAATAATAATAAAATACAAATTTCACTCACATAGCGGTCTTCATGCAAGCATTCAAGTGCGCTTTACAAAAGAAATATAAAAAATCCTGTGTCTAATTGTGGCAAAGTGGCTGCTGGGTAGAACAGGTGCAGAGGTGATGCAGTGCAGGAATAATCACAATTCGAAACTGTAATCCGATTTGGAAATGTGATTTTATTTTTATACAAATCCCGGTCTGGCGGTCTGCCCTCCGGCAATACACCCCAATGTGTAAAGCTCGGCAGGAAAATGATAATAATGATTTGTAAAACAAAACAAATAATAACACGTTATCCTCTCCCACAATAATACTAACACAATCACCAGTCAGGTTGCGTGCAGTAGTGCTTGAGGTGGGTGATAACAAATAACAGTGACTGTGGTGCTGTTGTTCCGGGTAGTGCTGGCTCAAGGCGACAGCTCCGGAGACGTGTTAGCCGTCTAGTGAATTTACAAACAATAGACAATTATTAACAGTGCTACAAACAAACAAAACAGTCACAAATTATTTTTCAATTTAATTGGGAAACTCTCCCGGTCCTTCCAGTTCCGTGCTTCTCTGAACCCAAGCGAAGGAAAAGATTTACGATTCTCCGGACCCCTTTATGCCACTCCGCATGACCCCTTGGTAAACGATTGCAGCTGCCTTTACTGTCTGCAGCTACTACCTCGTTTCCCTTCCGGGTCAATACGTTCCTGCAACGGAGTCTCGCCTTCTTCCAGGATGACCGACTTCCCGTACCAGGGAAAGAACTGTCAGGCCAGCCGGTCCAAAGCCTTTCCCTTTCGCTACTTAGCGCCCTCACAGGTCAGGAGGGAGATTTACAACCAGAACTCATTATATTTCTGTCACAGGTATATAAATATAATAAGGGCTTCTGTTTTTCGGGTTTTATTAATTGTATTTTTTCGGTGCTTATTTTTTAGCTATTTTCGAGTTTTATGTAAATTGTTTTTTTTCGGGGCATTTGTTTTTGATATACTGTATGAAATTTGTTTTTTTCGGTTACTTTCCGAAATGCTTAAGCTTTTTTTTTTTTTTTGTCAAAATATGTATAGTAGTAACTCGACAGTACTTGCACACTTAAGTTGTACCTTCTTTCCTTTGCTGTCTTCCACAACGAAATCCCTATGGTCACGGGCACATTCTTCTGGGGGTTTTGTGTGTACGCATTTTTGTACATTCCGCCACAATTCTGTTTTAAATCATCCGTATCTTAACTGTAATACAGCTTTAAATCCCACAACATCTGGACTGTAATCTCGTTTTAAATCTCGCAAGCGGAGTCTCCAATAGAAATGTAGGAATGTGCTGTCACTCAGTAGTTGGGGCGGGTTTAAAGTATTCAGAACTAATCAATGATAGATACAAGTCAGGAAGGCGGGACGTTGCCCAGTAGCACTGGGAAATGTATTTATTATTATTTTTGTAGTAGGTTTTATTTTTTTTATGTTTAAAGGGTAAAGTCAACGTGAATAAATTAACTATTTCCACAGTTTATTGGCTATCCACCAATGTTTTTTGTATCGGGGGTGTTTTATTGGGTTTTAATGGTTAAAATAAAAAATCAGAAGCCCTAAATATAATACAAGTGGAAATGAAATGTCTTTTCCTATGGGTGTTAGTCTCCTTGTTCTCAGTCTGTTGATTGTTCATAAAATCCACTATTGTTCCTCTCTTGTCATTTTTAAAAAACATTTTACCAACAGCACCAGCCTCTTTTGTAATGTCTACCTACACTTGTTTACATTTTATGAAAAATTTCCAGAACGTAAAAATGAGAAATTGAGTAGGTTGGTTTTATCAGAGACTAAGACATACTGTTCTGTATTAATCATCTACCTAAATGAGAGGTGTTAAAAAAATACACTTTGAAGGTGAGTCCCCCACTCAATTTCCAGTAAAAAGCAGAACAGAAACATGGAGCAGATAGTATCAGCAAGAGCAATGGAAAACACTGACGTCAACGTGCAGTAGAAAGACTACGGATCACAAAAGAATTCATCTAAAGATTCTCCAGTTCTCATTAGGGTTATGAACAGACTTTTAACAATGTATTCAATGAAAGGAGCTCTAGTTTTGTGAACACTGTCTGTTTTTTTTTATTTTTATTCTAAGATCAAGGCTATTTTAAGAGCAGCAGTACAGAGGAGCAGAGAATGCTTAAAACAAACAATAAATTACAAAACAAGGACACCACAAGCTCGCTGTTCTGCGAGACCCGGAAACCAGCTTCAACAAAGAGACAAAGATGATGATCTTTCAAGAAAAGACCAAGAAAAACCAAACATTTTAAAAATACACTTGTGGAACGATCATTTTATTTTATTTACAGGTCCTTTTTTTTATTAATAAAAAAAATAAAAATAAACGAAGGCACATTTCTAAACAAACCCAGACACATTCTCTGTTGTGGTTTAGCTGAGTGCAATTGTTTTTGTTTTTACATATAGAACCATTAAAAAAAGAAATAAACACTATACTCGCCTTAATAAAATAAATGCATATAATATGTATTCTATCATGCTTTGCCATGCTCAACAATGCCTTTCTGTGACTCTGTGACGCTTCATTTTTACCATGGTATAGCACAGTGTAGGTTTAGCATGGTTCTGCTAGAGCCACAGATGCACTGGCAGTGAATTCGCATTCCCCTTGCACTGCACAGAAACTTGTATTCTGTGTATTCCTCTAGGGTTACATCAAGATCACAAGAGGATGTCAGATATTTACACACAATGTCCTAACTGAAGCATCTGTTCAGCATTGAACCCCAACCCCCCACCCAGATACCTCCCATCCCTGTAGCTTTGAATGTACTTCTAAAGGTCACCAGCAGCAGTAGAAGCCTATTACACAGAGTGCAAACAGGAACATAGATTGAATCAAGCCAGCTGAAAAAAAAACACACTGTGATATTCTGGTAATAGAACCTGACCTAATGCAGACAGGCCTGAGCAGAGGACAGAAAAAACACCATGTCGTCTACAGCTCAATAGACAGCTGAAGCCAGACCTTCTTTACTTTGTACCCACCAAGCATTTTGCAACACAAGCTACCTTGCTTACATGTACAATAATAACATAAGTGTCATTTACATAACACAAGAGGCATTGTATTTCCAATGTAGGCTAATTTCAATTGATAGTCCCTAGGCAGACATTGGTGACAACTATTATTATTTATTTCTTAGCAGACGCCCTTATCCAGGGCGACTTACAATTGTTACAAAATATCACATTATTTTTACATACAACTAACCATTTATACAGTTGTGTTTTTACTGGAGCAATCTAGGTAAAGTACCTTGCTCAAGGGTACAGCAGCAGTGTCCTCCACCTGGGATTGAACCCACGACCCTCCGGTCAAGAGTCCAGAGCCCTAACCACTACTCCACACTGCTGCCCAGAAAATAATACTCATACTACTCCAACTCCTACTCCTAAATTATGTAATTAATGCTAGAATTACCTTTGTTCTTATTCAGCACACACTATATATGGTATGCACAATGCTTTTTACTGAACAGTACATAAGGCAAACACTCCTC
Organism: Acipenser ruthenus; assembly: GCF_902713425.1. Classification (NCBI taxonomy): domain Eukaryota; kingdom Metazoa; phylum Chordata; class Actinopteri; order Acipenseriformes; family Acipenseridae; genus Acipenser; species Acipenser ruthenus. The sequence continues at coordinate 2,042,996 of NC_081207.1, forward strand.
AGTGCTCAATCCTCTAACAGCTGTACCTCGACTTGGCCATCTCTTCATAGACTGTATCATGAGTTGTTTGTTGTGATCTCTGTTTGGCAAAACACGTCTTAATCTGAAACATAAGGCACACAGTTACCTATCAGATAGAACAGAGAAGATGCATATGCTACACTGTGGTTGTTAATCAATACAAGACAGAATTTACCAGTGGGTTCCAAAGCAGGTATTGTATATTGCTGATAAGCTGTTTGAAATATCCCCTGATCACTCACTAGCACACACTGGCGTGTTGGGAGCATACTTACATTCGGGAGCTGCCATATTATCAGGGCAACGATACAGAGGATGAGGACACAGACTGCAGCCAGTGATGTGACAATCATTAGGGTCGGGGTCAGCTGGAGACTAGAGCTGGGAGGATTTGGATCTACCGGAGGACACGTCACCTTTTTCACCTCGTCTGAAGAATTCAAACATTTACAAAAATAACTATGCACATCAGAATATAGATATAGATACACATACTGCAATATCTATTCACTACACAAGGCTATTCAGAACAGCTCTTCAATGTGTTTCCCAGCAGCCTGTAAACACACTCTTAATCTGCAGTTTCCAGTGTTCGTGGGCGTGCTATATGAATGTTCGTGTGGGTGCATGCAAGTGTGCCAGTGTGTGCGCTGTGTGGATTTCACTGTAGAGATTCCGTGAATGTTTGCTGCACTGATCTCAGATGACTCTTCACTGTACAAGAAGCACTGAGTGAGCATCTACTGTGCATAGGTCAGGTCCAGGTACGGCACGGCTGCACTGTGGGACTGTAATACACCTCTGATGTGCTGTAGAGTCAGTCCACAGTACATTATTACACCTTCTCATGTCCGCATGTTTACGGATCACTATTAAAAGGGTATGTACCTTACCTTGAACCAGTATCAAAGTCCCAGTAGTTGGAATATTTAATACGTTCCCAGTTTCCATATCAAGTCCACCAAACTCACAGAAATACCCATCCGAGTCGCTCTCTGTCAGATTGCTGATTGTTAGGATGAGTTTCTTTGTGTCCCCTTCAGTCTTCATGCGGTCAGTGTAGTTCTTGCCTATTGTCATTGTGCCTAACTTGTGGACGTAAAGCACTTGGCTTGTCTGGCTGAATCTCCTCCTCAGATACACCCCATCAGAGTCCACTGAACCTCCGATGCAGGTGATTGTGGCTGACTGTCCCGGCTGCACTCGCAGAAACGGAGGTGTCTGTTCAACTGGGGATGAACAAGAAAATGCAAGTATTTATTATCTCTGCAGTAAAGAGACAACTTAATAGCAAAACATATAATCACACACCATCAGCCAGACAGCCGCCTTTCACACAATGATCAAAGTGGACACGGCCGCTGTAGAGTTCATTGAATCATTGAAAGAATAAGATTCAGCGAAGCAACCATTGCCGACATTGTATCTGTCAGTAACTAATTGCTGTCAGTGTGGCACCTCAATATGATTCATATAGAGTGTATGTCAACCTCAGTTAGCATTGCTTTTAGTTTTTAGAGGTCTTACTAATGCATTATAAAGTTTTAACATTACTTCCCTTGATTTAAATTCAACACTTTTTACCATATATCCGAACATTTTGTTGACCTTTTTTTTATAGCTTCAACATAAACTCCTAGATCTTTTTCATTGATTCCTTCTTCAATTTCAGTATCTTCCATATGATATTTATAATAACCTTACACTTTTCTATATTAAATGTCCATGGCAAACTCTTAATAAGAGAATAGACCAGATTCACCTTTGCAATATATATATATAAGATACAGTAAGAAACAACTAAGCAACTAAGGTAAACTTTTCTTTCTAGTATTGAAACATTACCCCTTGTCGGATTTTCAGTGTCGAAAGAATCTCAATACATTACCACTCAGCCAAATTAACTGGTGCAGTTATATATATATATATATATATATATATATATATATATATACACACACACATACATACATACATACATACACACACACACACACAAACACACACATTGAACTGAATTTGAGTTCTAATTTGATAGTCCTTCATAATCTACAAATGGGTGTGCATTATTATTATTTATTTTTAAATCTGAATATTCATTTTAAACCTGCATTGCACTCTAGTACACTTATCATCAGCACTTACAGCTTCTGATTAAAGAGGTAGTAACATTATACATTTCAAACTGAGGACAAAACTGTATGAATCATGAATCTCAAGTTCAGAGAAATTAAGACAATTCATCTGGTATGAAACATCCTAAGATAAAACTATAAGACACGAAGTGAGACAGACGAACATTTCGTTGTGCTTCTTTAGAGTCCTTTGCTTTGTTCAGGTATGCTGATGTTCTTTATGGTTTATTGTTTTCATTAGTAATGGTAGTTCAATTGATAAGATGGAATATGTTTCAGAAATATCATGCTTACCAGTGTGTGCAGTCTTGGTCAAGGCAAGGAAACTCAGCAGGTAGAAGCCCAGGTAAGACTCCATCTCTCTTGTAGTTTGCTTCAGCTTCACATCAGACACTGCTCACCTCTTTTGAGAGCAGTTCCCCAGAGAACATATGCAATTTATCTACTGAGACAGGAAGCCAGGAACCACAGGTTCATGTCACAGCAGAAATAGTGCATGTATGACTTGATAAGACTGAAAAGGTCAACAGCCTCGATTGAATCGGATTGCTCCAAAGTGAACTGTGTTGGAGCCCCCCCCCCCCACCCCCCCGATCGCACAATGAGCTGTGTGGCGGTTCGACATCTTCATGAAACCCACTTTCAGATATTCAGTGACATTTTACTGCTGCCTCTGCTTATTTTGCAAGCTGACTTTACCGTTCCTTCACAGTAACAGAAGACCATTTACTGACCACATGGATTCTGCGCTGGCTGACTAAACAAATACATCGAAAACGTTGTATTTGAACTCTCTCTCTTTTTTTATTTATTTTTTTTAATAAATTTAGTGGTTGCCAATTATTTTTATTATTTTCTCCCCAATTTGTAAATTGCCAATTATTTTTAGGCTCCGCTTACCGCTTCCACCCCTGCGCTAAGTCTAGGGTGGGCGAAGACGAACACACGTTGTCCTCCGAAGCCCCCAGGCACCTAGCCAGACTACAGAGGTCGCTAGTGCGACCTAACCCTCCCTCCCCCGGGCGACGCTCGGCCAATTGAGCGCCGCCCTCTGGAAGCTCCCGTCCTCGGTCGGCAATGGAATAGCCTGGACTCGAACTCGCGACGTCCAGATTATAGAGCGCATCCTGCACGCTGCGTGGAGCGCCTTTACTGGATGCGCCACTCAGGAGAAGGCCATCTGGATCAAAAACGTGTGCTGGTATTACACGTTTCAAATAAATTATTACGTGTAGTACTGCCATACACTATCTGTTCCATTTTGTGAACTACACGGGCTATTTGTTTACTACACGTACACATTTGGGCCAATCAGTTCTTTAGAAATGAAATAAGAGCCAATGAATTTAAAGAAAATAGTATGTAGTACTATTAGTAATACTAGAAAATAGTACTAAATGATCCAATGAAAGGTCTCCTCACATTTTCTATGCTCTTCCAAAAGTGATCAGGGAATCTGAGCCTTTGAATATTTTTAAAAGCCAAAAACATGCTTTTTAAAACTTGCCTTTCCAATTTTTGTAACTTCTGTTTGTACAATGTTATTTTTTTATTTTTTAATATGCCTTTACTTTTCCTGTATTATGTTTATTTTATTATTTCTGTCACCTTAAAACTTTCAATAATTGGCGGATCTTTTTAAAATAATAATACAATGCGCGTTACATTGGATGTGGTCTTTTCAGTGGATAACAGTGGTCGATGCAATTCCGTTTTTCAATGCAGATTCGTTCTTCTGCTTGTTCATTTTCTAACGTTTTGCATATCCTTGTTTACTTTCGCTTTATATTTTGAGGGTGTACAATACAGTGCACCGGCGTAGATTTAGCTAGGGACGGTAGGGACATGTCCCTACCAATGTCAAGGGACCGTTGAATTGTCCCTACCAATAATTTTGATAAATCTGAAACGTCTTTTGTCAAGTCATTTTATCTGCTCCACAAAGGGTTAACTCGCTCTAGCCCCCCCCCCCCCCCCCCTCGTTACTCCTCCCTCCTTCAAAAAAACAAACAAAAAAAAACGCTAATTTGATTGGCTTAGGCCCTTCCATACTGCATCACTGTAACACGGACTCAGTGCGTGGCTGAGGTCAGGGACCAGCAGAGTGTGTTGCTTTCATTGAAGTGCGAAAGTGCACAAGGACTCGGGAGTGAAAGGTAAATCTCCGGGTTTAAAATAAAAAACAAATTCTAGTCATTCTTAAACGGTGTATATTGTGCCACAATTTTCACATTATTTTAAAAAATAAGAATAAATATAATCATTTTAATTCGATGTTTGTGTTTGTTGGTTAATGCGTTGTCACATTATTTCAATCCTCCTCCTTCCTCCCTTTGTAACTAACTTACTCCTTACTTGATATTTTTGTATCGTGTGTGTAAAAAGCGAACACAAACATATGTATTTGATTGAATGGACAGTGTGACTATCCAGGCGGCTAAATAAACGCTCTATATTATATAGGCAGTAATAAAATATATATATTAAAAAGTCAAATTAAACGGGGGCGGGGGACGACGACAGATATACAAATAGATTTCAGTGGGGCGTGAGTAAAAAAAGGTTGAGAACCGCTGGCTGGACTCTGGAAAGACGCTCATCTGAAGTTGCCGCTTGCCGGTCAGTCTGATAGGAGTGTGAGCCACTGACTGAATGAAAGCCAGGTGCCGGGGCTGTTGAGTGTTTGAGTTTGAGTTGAATAAACCTACCGACCTACCTACCTACCTATTACGTTAGCGACCCATTGCTAGCTGCTAACCCCACGTCCTTGGTGGCTAGCTAGCTTGTTTCACAGCTAAATCATTATGTGTGTGTGTGTGTGTGAGAGAGAGAGAGTGTGTGAGTGTGAGTGAGCATGTTTTGATATCATCATCCAACTAACGTTAGCTAATCACTTCAATTTGGCTTTAGGTGACTAAACCATAATAGCAACCAAAAAAAGAAAGATGGACATAAGGACGTTTTTTTTTTACAAAAAGTCAAAGTGTAAGTAGGAAGATGTTATTAAAGTAATAAACACAATTGATAATGATTCTCATAGCAAATGTAACAATAATTAACTAATGAAGTTAGCAGTCATACTTTCTCTCTAAACAGCATGCATCAATTTATCATTTTATCAGGAGAGTGAAGCAGTGCAGCCTGGTAAAAGCAGTACAGAGGCAGGTGGAGCAACAGGGTCGCAGGTGAGGTCTGTAATGGCTTAGTGATAATAAAAGTGAAAGTGTTAGACTCAGTTTTGAGATATATTATTGTTTGAGGCACATTGTGATATAATAGTAGGCTAATGCTGTATAGTAATACTCAGCAAATAAAGTTAGCATAGCCATATATTTTCTCTCTATATGGCATGCATCAGTTTATTATTTTATCAGGTGAATGAAGCAATGCACCCAGGTTCGAGCAGCAGCACAGACACAGGAGAGGCAGGCAGAGCACATAAGCGTGCATGTGCTCATGCTTGTAGCGCCAGGGGTATTGGTAGCTTACAGTAAGGCTGGGATAGGTTATAATTCAGGTTATTAGTAATTCTACAGCAGGGATGTCAAGCCAGCTTCCAGGAGGGACACTTTATCATAGTGTTTTAAGTGTATACCAGCCAACTTCATGTCAATCAAATTGTCCTCGATTCATGTCCAGCATTCATTTCAAGCCACCAGAAGTTACCATTTAACAGCTGTCTCCTAAAACATTTCTTCCCGGGGGGGGGGGGGGGGGGGGGGGGGGGTCATGCCCCCGAACCCCACTAGCGACCGTGACTCCGCCCCCCTACAAAATTGTGTCCCCACCAATGTTCAAACCAAACCTACGCCCTTGATACAGTGGCATTGTTATAAAATAAAACCTGACAACATTTTAACGATGTTGCTGGAACGTTGCAATTTAGTTATGCTAATGCTACAGCTTTGGCCTTCCATAACAACGAGCTTACAAGCATGTTAACAAACGTGTTTCATAAAAGCACTGACGAACAACATGTTGTGAGTCATGTTCAAATGACAGGTGTTGTATTATCGGTATAATCTGCTCCTTCAAGTCATTTTATTCGCTTATAAAACTCCCTTATTGAAAGCAGAAGAACTAAGAAGCAAGAGGTGCGGACTACCTTGGATTTAAGGGTTTTAGCGCCCTCCAGCGGTAAGGGAAAATCACTACAACACTACTTATTATTAGTTGAAATATCGGCTTAATATGTGCGCGCAAACACACACACACACACACACAGATATATTATTGACAATGCATGGTTTATTAATACAAACAATACAACAACCCCATACATAACGTGTCTAAAATGACAACAGTGTGTTTGTTTGGATGTGTTGAATAAAGCGAATTTAAAATCCTCTATAAGTATAATAGCACTCAAAAACTAGGAGTTAATGGAAGAGGAAACGCTTTCAAAATATGGCCCACGCTGTCTTGATGACAATATAGTATTTTTACTAGTGACTTCCTATGCTATTGGACACACATTTGATTTGATCCAAGGGCAGCAGTGTGGAGTAGTGGTTAGGGCTCTGGACTCTTGACCGGAGGGTTGTGGGTTCAATCCCCAGTGGGGGACACTGCTGCTGTACCCTTGAGCAAGGTACTTTACCTAAATTGCTCCAGTAAAAACCCAACTGTATAAATGGGTAATTGTATGTAAAAATAATGTGATATCTGTATAATGTGAAATAATGTGATATCTTGTAACAATTGTAAGTCGCCCTGGATAAGGGCGTCTGCTAAGAAATAAATAATAATAATAATAATAAATAAATTAGTATGGCAGTGACAGCGAGCTGCATCATCAGCGTCGGAGGAGAACACGGCTCATTCTTCACCTCAGCTGAAGATATCAAATACCAATTAGGGTGAAACACCTTCACAGTGCGGCAGTCCTGACAGGAAATATAAAGACCTCCCCACTGGAGTCTCCAGACTTTATACCTAGTGGTGCTGTCGAGTGCGTCAAGCGGAGCGCACATACTGGCAAACGAAGTCACAGACTCACATCTCCTGCTCAACTGTCTCATTCAGTCAGTCGCAGTGTTGCCAGATTGGGCTATTTTTTATTTTTTGTGCGGGTAAACATTGCATTGTGCGGGTGATGATATTTTGGGCTAGTTTTAGGTCTTTGGGTGGGTAATTCGTATTTTCTGTCGGAGGTCCATAAAAAATATTGGTGTTTTTTAAAAAAAATGATAAGTACATATAAAATAAAGTAAGATTCAATGAGCTGAAGGTAAAATGACGTCACTGAAACATTTACTTTTCATAACCACTTTAACCCATCTTAATACAACCATGCACTCTGGGAATCAGAGTTATAGTGCACTTTACATATACGGTTTATGTGCATTGTGCAGGGTAGGGTCTGGCATTTAAATATTTACGTGTTTTCAAATAAAATACACATCATTTTGCCTTGCGAAACAGCGGCATGTTTAACTTGTGTACAGTATTGTTAAGTGGCTAAAGTTTTTCCAGTGTCGCTAAAAAATGTTAAATTACTTTAGACACAGTGGCTAACTAAATGAAAGTGTTAGAGGGAACGTAGCCTCCCCGGGAACTGCTGGTCAGTTTTGATTCCTGCATGTACAGCAACTAGCTGATACTGCTGGAAAACTGGAGACACAGTGAAATGTATATAGTTTTCTGTTTTTGGAGTGCTGATTATGCTGTGCTACAAGACCAGTGCAGTACTGCTGGTGTGACTTTATGGCAACAAAGTGAAATGTATATAGTTTATGCTTCTGTTTGTGAAATTCTGAGTATGCAGAGGTACAAGAGCAGTAAAGTCGGTAAGTGTAAACATGTTATTGATCCTTCTTTGTTAATTGCTATTGCTGTTATAATACAAATGTATTGGGGTGTGTATGGGGTTGTATGCGTTTCGTTGCATTCCCGTCAGTATTCATGCGGCCAGTGTTGTTGTCTATGATACTATTTACATTTTAAACTATATAATTCTGAATAATAAATTAGCATGCAAATATACAATATATAATGTCCAAATAAAGCTGTTCCACATTTCTACCCCCCCGATATATCACCTATTTTATACAACGCCCTCAGAAACCTTGATGTTAATAAAATTCCATACATACCAGTGGGCGATGCAGCGGCCTTGTTTAGTTAGGGTACAAACAGCGCAATTGCTCTAAGTGGTCAGTCACACACTAAACTGGATTAGGGAAGTTCTGTACCGTAAAAGCATCACATATGAAGTTGTGTCAATTATTATTTTTTTCCCCCTGCTCTTACGTGTCAGCATTCCTAAAAGCCGCAAGTGGACAGTTTCTATCATTGTTCGGCTTCAAAACTGCAATGCTTTCGGTAACAGTTCTTGTTTCGTTGTGTCTTCGTTTTGAACAGTTTACCGATTGTGACCAACGCTTACTACTGATAAACAACATACATTACGAGACGGCAGCGGGCTTCATCCAAAAATATGCAAGCTTAAAAGGCACCAGTCAGATGCACAGCGCCACCTGCAAACTCTGACATGCCTGGAGGGGTCAGCAGAAAGATTTGTTTTATTTTGGCTGGTATTAAATTTGGCTGATTTATACTTTGGGGGATTTTTTTCACAGCACGTTCACAAAAAAAGTCACAGTTTTGCATTGATACGTCTAATTCCAAAAACATTTAAATAAATGTTTACTTAATTAAATATGTCTGCTAAAATTTATTATACTTGTTATAGCATCTACAATGTAACTGCAGCAACTTGGCGAACAACAAAGAAGGCCTTCTAATCAGTTACAGTATTTATCATTCTTATATGGCCCTTCATTTTAAGAACCAGTAAACTTTTATGATAAGCATTTGCTGTCTCTCAGCTTTAAAACTATGGTTCACAACATGCCACAGTGGAACGATCACAGTGCGACCGTGCAGTAATTGTAGGGCAGTAATTGGCACGTGTGAAATCTTTAACAATAAAGCTGAAAAGAAAATGCTTTTATTTGCTTCAAAATCATTTCAAACTGGTTAATAGACTAGTAAACACTGGCAATATCAGCACAGTTTTATACGGTGCAAATCGTTTTAACGTGTTGTTTTGTTTCTGGACTTTGCGATACCTGCACGATGCCTGCATTAATAGTCGTATCTACAACGTATCAACCATTTTGTTACAGACTTTCAACAAGTCTGACATAAGCAATTTTGGTTGTTGCTTAATTAAACCCTTCAAAAAAAAAAAGAACACAAAAATGCTTAACAGAAAAAGAACAGTCCTACTAGCAGGCAGGATCCACCCTTTGTACGGTATAGCCTAGGTTAAGATGTGCACTGTAATTTAACTTAAAAAAAAACAACAACAAAAAAACCCTGAACCATGGTATAGCACGGTGTAGGTTTAGCATGGTTCTGCTAGAGCCACAGATGCACTGGCAGTGAATTCGCATTCCCCTTGCACTGCACATAAACTTGTATTCTGTGTATTCCTCTAGGGTTACATCAAGATCACAAGAGGATGTCAGATATTTACACACAATGTCCTAACTGAAGCATCTGTTCAGCATTGAACCCCAACCCCCCACCCAGATACCTCCCAGCCCTGTAGCTTTGAATGTACTTCTAAAGGTCACCAGCAGCAGTAGAAGCCTATTACACAGAGTGCAAACAGGAACACAGATTGAATCAAGCCAGCTGAAAAAAAAACACACTGTGATATTCTGGTAATAGAACCTGACCTAATGCAGACAGGCCTGAGCAGAGGACAGAAAAAACACCATGTCGTCTACAGCTCAATAGACAGCTGAAGCCAGACCTTCTTTACTTTGTACCCACCAAGCATTTTGCAACACAAGCTACCTTGCTTACATGTACAATAATAACATAAGTGTCATTTACATAACACAAGAGGCAGACATTGGTGACAACTATTATTATTTATTTCTTAGCAGACGCCCTTATCCAGGGCGACTTACAATTGTTACAAGATATCACATTATTTTTACATACAACTACCCATTTATACAGTTGTGTTTTTACTGGAGCAATCTAGGTAAAGTACCTTGCTCAAAGGTACAGCAGCAGTGTCCTCCACAACCCTCCGGTCAAGAGTCCCGAGCCCTAACCACTACTCCACACTGCTGCCCAGAAAATAATACCCCTACTACTCCAACTCCTACTCCTAAATTATGTAATTAATGCTAGAATTACCTTTGTTCTTATGCAGCACACACTGTATATGGTATGCACAATGCTTTTTACTGAACAGTACATAAGGCAAACACTCCTCCGTGCTCAATCCTCTAACAGCTGTACCTCGACTTGGCCATCTCTTCATAGACTATCATGAGTTGCTTGTTCTGATCTCTGTTTGGCAAAACACGTCTTAATCTGAAACATAAGGCACACAGTTACCTACCAGATAGAACAGAGAAGATGCATATGCTACACTGTGGTTGTTAATCAATACAAGACAGAATTTACCAGTGGGTTCCAAAGCAGGTATTGTATATTGCTGATAATCTGTTTGAAATATCCCCTGATCACTCACTAGCACACACTGGCGTGTTGGGAGCATACTTACATTCGGGAGCTGCCATATTATCAGGGCAACGATACAGAGGATGGGGACACAGACTGCAGCCAGTGATGTGACAATCATTAGGGTCGGGGTCAGCTGGAGACTAGAACTGGGAGGATTCGGATCTACCGGAGGACACGTCACCTTTTTCACCTCGTCTAAAGAATTCAAACATTTACAAAAATAACTATGCACATCAGAATATAGATATAGATACACATACTGCAATATCTGTTCACTACACAAGGCTATTCAGAACAGCTCTTCAATGTGTTTCCCAGCAGCCTGTAAACACACTCTTAATCTGCAGTTTCCAGTGTTCGTGGGCGTGCTATATGAATGTTCGTGTGGGTGCATGCAAGTGTGCCAGTGTGTGCGCTGTGTGGATTTCACTGTAGAGATTCTGTGAATGTTTGCTGCACTGATCTCAGATGACTCTTCACTGTACAAGAAGCAGTGAGTGAGCATCTACTGTGCATAGGTCAGGTCCAGGTACGGCACGGCTGCACTGTGGGACTGTAATACACCTCTGATGTGCTGTAGAGTCAGTCCACAGTACATTATTACACCTTCTCATGTCCGCATGTTTACGGATCACTATTAAAAGGGTATGTACCTTACCTTGAACCAGTATCAAAGTCCCAGTAGCTATAATATTGAATACGTTCCCAGTTTCCATATCAAGTCCACCAAACTCACAGAAATACCCATCCGAGTCGCTCTCTGTCAGATTGCTGATTGTTAGGATGAGTTTCTTTGTGTCCCCTTCAGTCTTCATGCGGTCAGTGTAGTTCTTGCCTATTGTCATTGTGCCTAACTTGTGGACGTAAAGCACTTGGCTTGTCTGGCTGAATCTCCTCCTCAGATACACCCCATCAGAGTCCACTGAACCTCCGATGCAGGTGATTGTGGCTGACTGTCCCGGCTGCACTCGCAGAAACGGAGGTGTCTGTTCAACTGGGGATGAACAAGAAAATGCAAGTATTTATTATCTCTGCAGTAAAGAGACAACTTAATAGCAAAACATATAATCACACACCATCAGCCAGACAGCCGCCTTTCACACAGTGATCAAAGTGGACACGGCCGCTGTAGAGTTCATTGAATCATTGAAAGAATAAGATTCAGCGAAGCAACCATTGCTGACACTGTATCTGTCAGTAACTAATTGCTGTCAGTGTGGCACCACAATATGATTCATATAGACTTGTGTATGTCAACCTCAGTTAGCATTGCTTTTAGTTTTTAGAGGTCTTACTAATGCATTATAAAGTTTTAACATTACTTCCCTTGATTTAAATTCAACACTTTTTACTATATATCCGAACATTTTGTTGACCTTTTTTTTATAGCTTCAACATAAACTCCTAGATCTTTTTCATTGATTCCTTCTTCAATTTCAGTATCTTCCATATGATATTTATAATAACCTTACACTTTTCTATATTAAATGTCCATGGCAAACTCTTAATAAGAGAATAGACCAGATTCACCTTTGCAATTATATATATATATATATATATATATATATAAGATACAGTAAGAAACAACTAAGCAACTAAGGTAAACTTTTCTTTCTAGTATTGAAACATTACCCCTTGTCGGATTTTCAATGTCGAAAGAATCTCAATACATTACCACTCAGCCAAATTAACCGGTGCAGTTAAAAATTATATATATATATATATATATATATATATATATATATATATATATATACACACACACACACACAAACACACACATACAAACACACACATACACACACTGAACTGAATTTGTGCTCTAATTTGATAGTCCTTCATAATCTACAAATGGGTGTGCATTATTATTATTTATTTTTAAATCTGAATATTCATTTTAAACCTGCATTGCACTCTAGTACACTTATCATCAGCACTTACAGCTTCTAATTAAAGAGGTAGTAACATTATACATTTCAAAGTGAGGACAAAACTGTATGAATCACGAATCTCAAGTTCAGAGAAATTAAGACAATTCATCTGGTATGAAACATCCTAAGATAAAACTATAAGACACGAAGTGAGACAGACGAACATTTCGTTGTGCTTCTTTAGGGTCCTTCGCTTTGTTCAGGTATGCTGATGTTCTTTATGGTTTATTATTTTCATTAGTAATGGTAGTTCAATTGATAAGCTGGAATATGTTTCAGAAATATCATGCTTACCAGTGTGTGCAGTCTTGGTCAAAGCAAGGAAACTCAGCAGGTAGAAGCCCAGGTAAGACTCCATCTCTCTTGTAGTTTGCTTCAGCTTCACACCAGACACTGCTCACCTCTTGAGAGCGGTCCCCCAGAGAACATATGCAATTTATCTACTGAGACAGGAAGCCAGGAACCACAGGTTCATGTCACAGCAGAAACAGTGCATGTATGACTTGATAAGACTGAAAAAGTCAACAGCCTCGATTGAATCGGATTGCTCCAAAGTGAACTGTGTTGGAGCCCCCCCCCCACCCCCCCGATCGCACAATGAGCTGTGTGGGGGTTCGACATCTTCATGAAACCCACTTTCAGATATTCAGTGACATTTTACTGCTGCCTCTGTTTATTTTGCAAGCTGACTTTACTGTTCCTTCACAGTAACAGAAAGACCATTTACTGACCACATGGTATAACTTTATATATATATATATATATATATATATATATATATATATATATATATATATATATCAATTTCGTCATTGACAATTATTTTTATTATTTTCTCCCCAATTTATAAATGATTCATATAGAGTGTATGTCAACCTCAGTTAGCATTGCTTTTAGTTTTTAGAGGTCTTACTAATGCATTATAAAGTTTTAACATTACTTCCCTTGATTTAAATTCAACACTTTTTACTATATATCCGAACATTTTGTTGACCTTTTTTTATAGCTTCAACATAAACTCCTAGATCTTTTTCATTGATTCCGTCTTCAATTTCAGTATCTTCCATATGATATTTATAATAACCTTACACTTTTCTATATTAAATGTCCATGGCAAACTCTTAATAAGAGAATAGACCAGCTTCACCTTTGCAATATATATATATATATATATACAGTAAGAAACAACTAAGCAACTAAGGTAAACTTTTCTTTCTAGTATTGAAACATTGCCCCTTGTCGGATTTTCAATGTCGAAAGAATCTCAATACATTACCACTCAGCCAAATTAACCGGTGCAGTTAAAAATTATATATATATATATATATATATATATATATATATATATATATATATATTCGAATAAATTATTACGTGTAGTACTGCCATACACTATCTGTTCCATTTTGTGAACTACACGGGCTATTTGTTTACTACACGTACACATTTGGGCCAATCAGTTCTTTAGAAATGAAATAAGAGCCAATGAATTTAAAGAAAATAGTATGTAGTACTATTAGTAGTACTAGAAAATAGTACTAAATGATCCAATGAAAGGTCTCCTCACATTTTCCATGCTCTTCCAAAAGTGATCAGGGAATCTGAGCCTTTGAATATTTTTAAAAGCCGTCCCAAAAACATGCTTTTTTAAACTTGACTTTCCAATTTTTGTAACTTCTGTTTGTACAATGTTTATTTTTATTTTTTAATATGCCTTTACTTTTCCTGTATTATGTTTATTTTATTATTTCTGTCACCTTAAAACTTTCAATAATTGGCGGGTCTTTTTAAAATAATAATACAATGCGCGTTACATTGGATGTGGTCTTTTCAGTGGATAACAGTGGTCGATGCAATTCCGTTTTTCAATGCAGATTCGTTCTTCTGCTTGTTCATTTTTAGGTCTTTGGGTGGGTAATTCGTATTTTCTGTCGGAGGTCCATAAAAAATATTGTTTTTAAAAAAATAAAGTAAGATTCAATGAGCTGAAGGTAAAATGACGTCACTGAAACATTTACTTTTCATAACCACTTTAACCCATCATAATACAACCATGCACTCTGGGAATCAGAGTTATAGTGCACTTTACATATACGGTTTATGTGCATTGTAAAGGGTAGGGTCTGGCATTTAAATATTTACGTGTTTTCAAATAAAATACACGTCTTTCTGCCTTGCGAAACAGCGGCATGTTTAACTTGTGTACAGTATTGTTAAGTGGCTAAAGTTTTTCCAGTGTCGCTAAAAAATGTTAAATTACTTTAGACACAGTGGCTAACTAAATGAAAGTGTTAGAGGGAACGTAGCCTCCCCGGGAACTGCTGGTCAGTTTTGATTCCTGCATGTACAGCAACTAGCTGATACTGCTGGAAAACTGGAGACACAGTGAAATGTATATAGTTTTCTGTTTTTGGAGTGCTGATTATGCTGTGCTACAAGACCAGTGCAGTACTGCTGGTGTGACTTTATGGCAACAAAGTGAAATGTATATAGTTTATGCTTCTGTTTGTGAAATTCTGAGTATGCAGAGGTACAAGAGCAGTAAAGTCGGTAAGTGTAAACATGTTATTGATCCTTCTTTGTTAATTGCTATTGCTGTTATAATACAAATGTATTGGGGTGTGTATGGGGTTGTATGCGTTTCGTTGCATTCCCGTCAGTCTTCATGCGGCCAGTGTTGTTGTCTATGATACTATTTACATTTTAAACTATATAATTCTGAATAATAAATTAGCATGCAAATATACAATATATAATGTCCAAATAAAGCTGTTCCACATTTCTACCCCCCCGATATATCACCTATTTTATACAACGCCCTCAGAAACCTTGATGTTAATAAAATTCCATACATACCAGTGGGCGATGCAGCGGCCTTGTTTAGTTAGGGTACAAACAGCGCAATTGCTCTAAGTGGTCAGTCACACACTAAACTGGATTAGGGAAGTTCTGTACCGTAAAAGCATCACATATGAAGTTGTGTCAATTATTATTTTTTTCCCCCTGCTCTTACGTGTCAGCATTCCTAAAAGCCGCAAGTGGACAGTTTCTATCATTGTTCGGCTTCAAAACTGCAATGCTTTCGGTAACAGTTCTTGTTTCGTTGTGTCTTCGTTTTGAACAGTTTACCGATTGTGACCAACGCTTACTACTGATAAACAACATACATTACGAGACGGCAGCGGGCTTCATCCAAAAATATGCAAGCTTAAAAGGCACCAGTCAGATGCACAGCGCCACCTGCAAACTCTGACATGCCTGGAGGGGTCAGCAGAAAGATTTGTTTTATTTTGGCTGGTATTAAATTTGGCTGATTTATACTTTGGGGGATTTTTTTCACAGCACGTTCACAAAAAAAGTCACAGTTTTGCATTGATACGTCTAATTCCAAAAACATTTAAATAAATGTTTACTTAATTAAATATGTCTGCTAAAATTTATTATACTTGTTATAGCATCTACAATGTAACTGCAGCAACTTGGCGAACAACAAAGAAGGCCTTCTAATCAGTTACAGTATTTATCGTTCTTATATGGCCCTTCATTTTAAGAACCAGTAAACTTTTATGATAAGCATTTGCTGTCTCTCAGCTTTAAAACTATGGTTCACAACATGCCACAGTGGAACGATCACAGTGCGACCGTGCAGTAATTGTAGGGCAGTAATTGGCACGTGTGAAATCTTTAACAATAAAGCTGAAAAGAAAATGCTTTTATTTGCTTCAAAATCATTTCAAACTGGTTAATAGACTAGTAAACACTGGCAATATCAGCACAGTTTTATACGGTGCAAATCGTTTTAACGTGTTGTTTTGTTTCTGGACTTTGCGATACCTGCACGATGCCTGCATTAATAGTCGTATCTACAACGTATCAACCATTTTGTTACAGACTTTCAACAAGTCTGACATAAACAACTTTGGTTGTTGCTTAATTAAACCCTTCAAAAAAAGAACACAAAAATGCTTAACATAAAAAGAACAGTCCTACTAGCAGGCAGGATCCACCCTTTGTACGGTATAGCCTAGGTTAAGATGTGCACTGTAATTTAACTTAAAAAAAAAAAAAACCCTGAACCTTCTCGCGCCCCCCCCCCCCCAAGATACAATCTGCGGCCCCCCAGCGGGGCGCGCCCCAGTTTGAGAACCGCTGTTCTAAACTATACTAGACAGTTACTGTTAATAACAACATCAGCAGTGGTAGAACATGTAGGGCTACAAGAAACACTTCAATTACTCTATAGCATGATCCTGTTTTAAACACGGATTCGTTTTCATTTTCTAGAAAAAAAATAAGCTTGTTAAAAAATGCACAATTGTATTTGTTAAAATCATCTTTTTAAAAAATGCTATTAGATTATCACAGTATTAGAGTTCATTAGATTGTTTTTATTTTATTTAATACACAGTACATAACACAGATTGTTTAAAAAAATGATATCTGATTGCAGTAGTCATTCATTAAGGCTTAGTAATTAAAAAAAAAAAAAAACAGCATTACACAGTTACTCCTTAATGTTATCACAATTGCTTTTAAACTGCATGGTTAACTTTAATGAGAGGAGCAGATCATCCCTTTTTAATAAAAACAAAACAAGTGCATACGAAATAAACATGTTCACGTAAAACTAAAACTAAGTTAGTAGAAGTCTTTATCAACTATCACTGTAGCTAGGGATGAACAAACACACAAATATAGCATGATGCTGTTTTCATAAAATCTAATAGAAACAGGTGGTTTAGTTTGGGTGGCCCAGAGACCTTTGACTAAGGCTAAAACCCACAGGAACAAGAATTTCACATTGCATATGACCGCCGCTACATTTGCGGTGTGCATTTGGTGTACTTTAAAAAAAAAAAGGAAGAAAAGGCACCTGAAATATATTAGTAACTGAAAATAATTCAAACATGGCTGGAGTTACAACAGCAAATCTTATTGTCATTAATATAATATATATATATATATATATATATATATGCGCTTGTGTAAAGTGTTTTTCTGTTAACATATTGTATTTGTTAAATGAACAGCATTTGTAATACCTTTAAGTCTGCTTAAAGACTGCATCCACAGACATGTGATTGTTCCAGAGATCAGCTCAAGCAATTTGTGCCTGTCCCTTTCAATAGTTTAAGCAATTCAAAAATGAAAAAGTTGATTTTTTAGTAGGTTGGGTGTTTTTAAAACCAGTGCTAAATAAAATTATACTGGTAGCAAAATGTCTATTTTGTTGCATATGTTAATGTGGCCTAGGCGAACCCCAAGCATGCCTGCTTAATCCTTCCCTTATCCCACCCACTTTGGAGTCCAGCCTCCTATCACAGCCCAAATAAAACCTATGAAAAAACCCCATAGGACCCTCACCTATCAATCAATACCCTGTAACGTGCTATAGGTCGGCTTACTCTAGAACCCCTAAGGGGCTGATAGCACGTTACAATATTATGTGAGTCACCTGTTTGACTCAAATAATATTGAGTCACCTGTTTGCTTACATGCACACTCATGATGGTCTGGCTGGACTAAAGCACATTTGTGTGAAACTTTTTTCTTACCTATGTACCAGATGAACACTTTTTGAGAAATTATTTATAAATTGCACGATGGTATTGGATATTCAATTTTATTTCATTTTTTGCACATCCTGAGAGATTCTGACCAAAGTAAAGCGAAAGTTGCAAATATAGAGCAGCGCATTGTTAAAACCCACATCATTTTTTATGTATGGGCCCTTGTGTGCTGCATGAATGGTGGCATTAGTCCCGATTATCATAGTGTGCAGAGAGGCAGACATGGTCCTTGCAGGCTGACATACAATTAGTCTGGAGCTGGCTGCACAGACACCCTCAACTGTTGTTTAGTGCTTTCCCATCCTCCTCATCCTCCACATCCTCCACAGACTTTTCACATTGACCTGTCAACAAATACATAGTGCCATTAAAACAAAGAAATCACAAATCCAGGGAAAACTTAAGATAACAGAACAGATTCACATTAGGGTTCATCGCTGTTTAAACACTCACTTCTAATCTAAGTACAAAAATAAGTTGAAATGAGTTTCAATGAATCGCTGGTTTGAAACTTGCATTTGAGAAAATGTTAAAAAATAAAAATTTTAGTAAGGGGGCTAAGCAAGTGGTTAAAAAACGTATACTGCTAGCAAATTGCTAAATCATTTTTGCTCATCTCCTGCAGATTCTGAACAACAGCACATTGTTTAATCTCACGCTAGCTTTTATGAACGTGATTTAATAGACCAAAGTTCCGCTGGGCCCATGTGATTTGAAACAAGCACAAACCTTTTTCCCCTTGCTGTGCTTTAAACCAAAAGTTACCAAATGAAAGAAAAGAGAGACAATGTTTACAAATCCTGCCCAGGGAACGATGAAACTCGCAGTGCAGACACGCACTTTCTAAAGATCTGTTCTGTTTCTACATGGTGTTGTTTTGTTGGGACAGTGGAGGAGTACATAGCGTAACTGCACAGGAATTTAAATTATTTCTTTCCCTGGACGTCAGTTGAGATCTGCTGATGCTGGGCTTCTGGTGACTACAATGATAAAACGCAGCTCTTGTGGTGAAAGTCATTATGCACCTGTATTATGGAACAATCTTCCCATTGAAATCTGCAAATGCATCTTTATGCAGAGGCCATTTTGTAGATTGGGATGGCCTGTTTTAGAATTTGGTTGACATGTACTTTATTTTCATTTTTTTCCCCATTTGTTTTTTGATATTTTATTGTATATTACATTATTGTATAGTATATTTATTTATTTATTTATTTTACCAAGCATAACCTTTCATCTTGGTGACTTGACCAACAGAAGTGTGCCTATGCAAAACATGCAAAACATATCACTAGGCAGGTGTGTTTATCCATGCGTCAGCTGGAGGTAATAAAACTATTTTGTCCCCATTCCAGGAGGCCTGCGTGTGTTCAACAGAAATTGTTATGCTGCCTCACCTCGTGATCGTCTCCGATGAATATATAAAATCAGAATGCCGAAGGCTAGGACCCCGACCACTACAAAAACAGCGGTTATGGCCTTGACGTTCTTCGTTCCTTCCTGCTTCCCTGGACCTGAAACGATTTTGAAACGGAAAATCAGCTCCTCTGTGCTTCGTTGATGTGCCTGAAGCGACTTCCTCTTTTCTGGTGTTAATGAGTGCTTCTCAAAGCAGCCGTTGTGTTTAGTACACAGCCCTACTGCATATCTGCACTGGGAATTTCTCTGGAAGCAGCTCTGAATGGTACGACCCTCAGGGAGGTCCGGGGATGTTTCATGAAGCACTGTTACGATACGCACAGCACAAGCAAACAAAACACTGTAAGCTCTGGAATGGGAAGCAGTGAATAACCGTACCACATTAAAGAGATCAGCAACTATAAACCATGGACAGTGTGCACATTTACAATGCTTCTCTGTACTCTATACCATGCTGAACACATGCTTTCAATCTAACTACATGTATGGCACTTTGCTATGATGTTGCCCATGGTTTAACACAGTACAGTTTTAAAGGGGGTGCATAGAACTGCTTACCAATTGCCAGCTGATATTCTGCCCTTTGTTTGTCCATCTTGTCGTTGACGACAACACATTTATATAGAGCCATGGAGGAGGACGCTGTCGTGGTGAAGACGCTGCTCAAGTTGAAGCGTCCATCTTGAGTGGGTATGGTGCTTAATGCAGAACTCTTTGTCCAATTGGAGTCTAACTGGTCAAACCAGTGGATCTGTCCTGGTGGGTAACCCCCTGATGCATTGCAAGTCAGGGTCACTGGCATTGAATCCTCTATGTTGATCCCTGGTACTGAACTTATTACAGGCACTGAATATGGAGCTACAATTTAAAAAAAAAAAAAAAGTCTTTTAAAAGACAAGCCAGACAATGTACATAGTCAACTCAGATCTCCCTTCCAAGGGGCAGAAAAAGAGATTTGATGTCCAGAACACTTTGCTCATGTATTGTGTGATCAACGTTGATGAGTTTGATCAACGTTTCTCATACAAGCTTCTGAGAGCACCCGAATTTGTGGTATTCCAATATTCATCACAACAAAGGCATTGTTATCCTGCACAATCACAAGCCAGACTAAATAGGCTCAGGTCTGCATTCGGTGCTAAATGTCTTCACCAACATAATTATTTTCCAATTAGCCTATTAATATTGATATAGGATTCCACTGGACCAGAGTGCTCATCTACACTGCAATCCTGATCTACAGCAGCAACTGTAGACACTGAAACGTACCTGTAACCCTAAGGTAGGTGTTTCCTTTTTCATAGCCAGTGTCAGTGCTTATCATGAATCGATAGCTCCCTTGATCAGACACCTGGGTTTTCTGCACCAGCAGTGACACACTCAGCTCCTTCTCATTCCACTCCAGTGCACCACTAGAGAAACGTGCATCTTCAGCTGACCATTTTCCGTTTTCAAACGTCAGCATTGTTTTACCAACACATTTGTCAGCCTCCACTTTGCACCACATCATTTTGATAATTTGGAAGTCTTTCTTGATAGACACCACTTTGCAATTCAGCACTGCCTGCTGGCTATATACCACCTGGTTTTCAGGATCGCATTCAACTTTAATAAAATCTGTCAAAATAGAAAATAATCGATTATTTGCAAAATTCAACACAGTCGTGTTCCACTAGGTAACTTCAACTCCAGAAATCCATTGGTCTCCAAGCTGTGTTGATATAGAGGCTGAAGTATATCATCAAGTCCCAGAAAACAGTAGGCAATGAATGTGTTATTATAATAGTAGTGTAGTACAGATTCGAATGATCGAACGTTTTGTGATAGAAATTGAAAGTTTTCTTTACTTACTCTCTTGGCAGTAGACCGCTTGCATTACAGCTATTCCAATAGCCCAGTACAGCATGTCAGACAGAGCCATTTCTAGTGCTTTGATCTTCCTTAACTTTGAGCTGTTAATAAAAAAAAGGTTCAATTAATTATTCTGCTGAAACAGCAGCACATGTAACAGAGGCAGATCAAAATACTGACACAGTTAGGATCATTAATATGTGACATTACAAGGTGCTTATTCGATAAATACAATCCTGTTGTTATCTCTACCGGACCTGGCAGCCATCAACTCCTTCGTTTTGTACGAGGAATGCGCAATGGGAAAATATCAGTAGGAGAGATTTCATCTTGAAGCTAGCCACAGCGCTTCAGCAGAAACACTACGATCAGAAAACTGCAAAGCTGCAGCAGCTCAACCTGGATTCTGTGCTGTTTTAAATTAAAAACTACTTTCGTTTTTATAGTTTTGTATGTACATATTTTTTTCGTTTTTTTTCAACAATAACATTTGATGTAGAATAGAATGTGGGTATTTGGAACTAATAAATGTTGTTAAGATTTGAAACAGGGCCTGGTCATCCTTATAGCATAACAAAGTAGTTAATTCCATGTTTACCTTAATTTGTAAACATTATTATTATTATTATTATTATTTATTTCTTAGCAGACACCCTTATCCAGGGCGACTTACAATTGTTACAAGATATCACATTATACATATATCACATTATTTATTTATTTTTACATACAATTACCCATTTATACAGTTGGGTTTTTACTGGAGCAATGTAGGTAAAGTACCTTGCTCAAGGGTACAACAGCAGTATCCCCCACTGGGGACTGAACCCACAACCCTCTGGTCAAGAGTCCAGAGCCCTAACCACTACTCCACACTGCTGCCCTTGTTTTAAAACAAGCCCTTGTGGGGCTTGTTTTAAAAGAAAAATCTACTACATTTCGAATCTGTTTGACTTCACAAAGGAGCATGCTAGTGGAACTGGCTCGCCCTTCTATGCAATCACAGTGGCTGCATTGACCAACATAAATAAAAGGGAAGTGTATTTGGCATACTGTATCACTGAGTTGTTTGTAAAACGAGAGGCCCTTAAACTGTTATAGACGGCCGACTTATCATGCTATTGCTGCACATAAGGAAGTGATTTGTTTGCAGTTCTTCTTGTAAGTCACAAGGTTTGCTGCTCATGAATTAAGGAAGTACTGCCTTTGTTGTTGTTTTTCTTTGCTTCCTATAGTTTTCTCTTCTCTTTAAAGAAGCCACAGATGGCTGATGGTTGGTTTCAAAGCCAGCAGCGATGGAGGATGTGAAACTAGACAAGAAAATTTAGAGAATTAGAAATGCAGCCCTTGCAGTTTTATTTCACAGTGCTGGCTTCACTGTATTTTTATATACCATTCTACCCTGTAACAGGCATGCCCAGCCTGTAATGTATTGGCATGTCGGGGCAGTAGGTTGGCATTGAAGGACAGGGGTTTTCCAACAAGGTTTGAAATGCAACTTTCTGTTTCACCTTTTATAGCAAACGGATGTTAAAACAAACTACCATTGCTGGTGTTTTTTGTTCAGGATGTCTCAACTTTAATTGTCAGGCACTTTCCTCAAAAGTGAAAATGTTATTATGATTCGAAACCCAGAATATTTGCAAATGTCTGGAGTCGTCCCGTAAAATAACAAGCTACTTGCAAAAAAACATTTGGACATTAAAAAGTGCCTCGAATTTGGATGTTTTCCAGTTGTGCAAACAATAAAAGCCTTAAATAATCTGCTTTCACGTTTGTCCTGCTCCATGACGCAGATTAACTGTACCCACACTGGGAGAATGGACAGAAAATACAGGCTGTTTTAGTAATGCATGTGGCTGAAGCCTGCAAATCTGGTAATTTCCCATGTAAAGGAAGTAGCATGTGGGCATGAATGTACACAATAAAACAGACCTGTATGTCAGGGAAGCAGCAACAACAAAAACATTTTGAAAACGTTGAAGGCAAACAAGTTGTACCTCTTTGTTGTGTGGCATATTTACTAATCAACTGTATTCTTCTGTGTACATCAGATGCAAATATGAGTCAAATAAAAAACAAGCAAAAACACATCTAGCACAAAGGTTAATCTCAAAATGATTGAGATACAATCAAGGTGCAGCTGGAAGCTGCTCATAACAAAACTGACTGTGACCTGGCACTGAGCCTGATCTGCGTCCATCATTCTTCCTGCACCGTGGCTTTGACTACGTGGGGAAGTCCAGATAATTCTGCATTATTTATTCTGGCTGTGGTTTATGCTGAAAGGAGACAGCCAGCACCATATGAAACTATTTATTCAAAGAACATTGTTTCATTCTTCACAACAACTGTGCTTTCCTAAATTACGGGCTCAATCTTTACTGTCCCCTAGAATGATATAGGGCTCCCTGTGGTCTGACCATGTGAGTTGTTTTTAGTTCTGAGATTCTGAGATGGAGAAGAGTGAAACCCTCCCATCTGCTACCTTTCAACCTGCAGCCTTCTTTCAAGTGCCTTGTTCCACTGTCATGCAAAGCTGTTTTGTGACTGATCAATTGATCAAATGCTGTATGTATCCAGGGTGCAAGAGTCAAAAAGGGCCCCCTTCCTTCTATTCTTTTTGGCTCCCTACCCAACCCTACTCATATAATAGGTTACAATGCTGCACCCGGCACAAGCAGGTACAGTGATATATGCCAGAAGCCCACACAAGTCCACTGCCTGGGCATCAGGTGTCCTTCACATGACACTGTCCAAGTATTATTAATAACTTAACTTTAGTGAAAGATGCCCAGCAATCGCTACTAGTGCGATAACTCTGAATACGTTAAGTAGAAATATAAAAAAATGAAAAACGACGAGGTCCACTTTACCAAAGACATGATCCAAACTTGGACTCTGAAAGCATTGAGTATTCTCTAAAAGATGATTGACTAGTAAAAGCAATACACTCATTACAACCGCGAGGAGCTGAATTCAGAGCTGGCACAGATCGATATCGCCGTTCTGTATTTTCAAACCCTGCGTTAGATTTAAGACAATCAGTATTTTTTCCTTTTTTTTTTTTTTTAATTTGGTGTGTCCATTTATAATTTCCCCCTCGATTTTCTCCCAATTTGAAATGCCCAGTCGCTTAAGACAATCTTCGTACTTGACTGACAGGTTTATCTTTTCTATCTTATTTTTGACCTAAAAACAAATATGTCTTAAGAACCCCACATAATTAAGTTTCAAAGCTGATTTGCCAACCTAGTAAACTTTTCATAAGACACACAATTCACAAGTTTCTACAAGGCCAACCAGAACCAAATACATCTTACAAACTAACCTGTATATATTTTAGCGTAATATATGCCTAAAATAACGTCACAAATAGGAGTCTAACTGTATTTTCACTTTCAATATTTTAATTGTAAAACAGAAATAGAAATGATCAAAACCATTTATTTTATTGTTTAGTAAATATTTAAGAAAGGTATACAGACTAGACAGTTTGCTAAAGACCTTAATTAACTCTGACCACGTTTCCCTAAACTCTCATATGTATTTATGGATGAATATTTTAATAATACCTTACCGTACTTCAGATTTTTCCTTTTTATATCGCTGTCTGGATCGACTCAGTAGTTTTACCTCAAGGATGGATTATTTCAAAAGGTTTCAAAACAGTTTGAAAAGTTTTTCTCTTGAAAAACGTTGGTAGACTAATGTTTATAATATATAAAAGCTTAGTACGTACCAGTTTCCTGAAATATATTAAAAAACACTCCATACAGATACTTCCTTACTGCATCATTAATTGAATACCATTTCAAAGAAGAGCTGATTATTTTTTCACTCAGAAAGCCCCTTGTTAGTCACAGCCCTAACGTATTCTAGAGTAGATCCGCTTTTACTAACTGCACAGGCAAGTTTCTCCCAGTTTGAGGTCAATACTGTACTGCATGTTATTCCACAAATCCTGTCTGAAAACTGCGAGTCGTATTTTAGGTTATGTTTGGCTCAGTTACGTGTTTCAAAACGTAAATAAAGCCGTACAAATAAAGTCGGGTGTGCTGCAGTGCGCTGCCACAGCACGCGAAGTCCACACACAAAACTTCACAGCACGACAAATTAGAGACTAAGCAATGACTTGAAACAGGTACCTACCTTAGATCAAACTTTCCGATATTTCTCTTGTCATTTGTTCCTTCTCGTTTTTGCCCAAACGGTTCCTAATTCTGCAGACTCGGTTAAATCTTCGCACTTTAATCCAAGCTGTGTAGAATTTTACTTTCACTTTAACATAGGGGAGGAATATAGCCGGGTACTTTTTGGCTGTGACGTGCATAACCAGACGGATACAATCGCTTTAGTGGTTAGCATAGAGGAAAAAAAGAAAAATCCAGAATTGATCTTCTATATGATTCCGTCAGAAAGCAACAGAGCCCCAAAGGGGACTACTATGGCTAAAAGCCATTAGGAAAAGTCAGACAAACGGTGCTAGTAGTGTACCAGTTGGCTAACTTAGAAACTGGTAAATTGAATTGGTAATTAAATGTACGTTTTACTGTTTATTCCGGTAAATTCAGGAAAGAAGCGCAACAATTCAGCACATCCTGACTATGTGCCTACAATGTTTCCTCATGACAACCCCCGCAAAGTGGAGAGCAACGTAGTGTTGCTAGGTGTACGAGAAAACACAGGGAAAACACATAACCCTCAGGTATACCCAGATTATTATTGAACTTGTCTGTGGTGTTTGATGATTCTTGCATTACTATTGTTAAAATATAAGCATACAGTGGATTGCTTTGCTTATTATTGGTTAAATTAGTCATACTATCATTGATTAATACATTTGGCGACTACAAAAAAAAATTAAGAGCAAGGCCAAATAAATTAAAAACGCATTTCTCAAGATCAATAACACTCAAAGATTGAGCTAATGTTCTTCATTTTACGTTTTTTTTTATTTTTATATATAGTATATTAAAGATGTATGCTATACAAAAATACATTTCGGACATTCCCACATTGGAAGTTCCAGAACCGGTCATTTGACATTATGGCCGAACGACAAAGAGAAGTTAGTTAGTATTAGAATTGTCCAGTTAATATATCTTAGAATTAACTTTTTCTTTCACTTAACCCCTTCAGTCCTGTATCATTTTTTGTCGAGCTGAAGAATGCGAAATTAGGTTATAATTTAAAAAGGAACTAATTTATTGAGCACACAGGAGAACAAGCCAACAAATAATTGTACATATATTTTGATAAATGGGACTTTAAAGTCCATTCAGTGCTTTAAGAAATCTAACCCCCTCGTATTAAAAAAAAACAATACAGTGGATATAATATTGTGTTTACTTGTCTTTTATCATCACAATACAGAACCCTTGGTCGCTTCTCAATTCGAATTATACTGTGTATTTTTGAATTTTATGATTACTGTGCTTTTAAAGGAGCTGCTCTTCAGTTCTCGTTGCCTGTCATAGATGTGACAGAGGCTAGTTGTGACACCGTGTTTAAAGGAGTCAGCGCCATTTACTGATATACCACTTTCCATCAGGTCTTTGTTGCAATGCACTGCTATGCACTAGATGGCGCTGGCTCCTATTAATATAAATCACTTTAGCTTATCTAGCCTACTCTGCATATGTCTAACTTTCTTTAACAATTCTTTCATATGTATTCTTCATAAGGAACACAAGCTGTGCGTGACATTAGTTACAGTTTGTGGAAAGGCAACTGGTTTTGGTACCTCTTAACTGTCAAGGGTATCATCCTTGGAAGTACAGAAGGCTAATTCTCATCAAGCACTGCTAATGTAGCTATGAAGATCACAAGCAAGTGAGCATTGCAAAAACAAAAAAATGAACAAAAATGTGTTAAACTAAACCTGGAAAGAAAAAATCATCAAAAAGAACGCAAAATGTTTTTTTTCAGTCTTTTTATTATTTATTAAGCATTCCTTTTTAGATCATTAAAATGCATTAACTCTGGCAAGAATACCTAAGTGCTGAATAATCATTGCTCATACTCATTCTCCTTACACAGCTGATGGTCTCTGACTAAAACATGTTTGTTCAAACACCTATGGAAAACTAATTAAAACTAAGATCTGAATTCTTTGTCCTCGTCAACAATATATTGCCAGAAAAGTGAAATGAACAGAACATTCAGTCCATACTGACCTATATCATCCACTGAGTTCAAATAAACCTACTGGAATAATAAACCTTATTAGAGCATTGACAAAAGCCAGGGGAAACCGTGCAATTCCCTGGCCTCCTCAGTTATTGTGCCAGTTCTCTTTGTAAATAAACAGTGAAATGTTACACAATGCATGTCATCTCATCTGTGCTTGGCACCAGTGCTATAAACTGTTTGCCAATATGTAAGATCAGGCTTTCTTTCACAAACATTGCCTTGGAAAGGGGAAAGGGGATGTACACTTCACCTCCCAACACAATGCTGGCAAGTCATGTTCTCTAACAATCCCTGCTTCCTTTCACAGCTGGAGAACTAGGGAGTTTTTGTTTTGATGTACAGATATCACAATCAAATGCAGTTACAGCAGTACTAACTTTAGACAAAGGTTTCAATGAGACATTGCTAATCTAAATGGCTTATTTATTTTGAGAGTTTAAAGTTATAGCTGGTATTCACAGCTATTTGCAATTCACAGTTGATCTGCTATTTTTTGTTGCTTGTTCAAGAATATTCAGTTGTAGGAACACAAGCCATCTCCCTCGGGTGATGGTTACTAATAGAGAGTGTCAGTTTTACATTAAAGAGAGGTGCTGGTTCTTCACATTCATAGTAAATTAACTGCCGGCACTCTGACACAATTGGAACAAATCAAACTTACAGTATCTCACTGCAGCACTTCTTGGATAAGTAAGCACCTGCCTCCAGATCACCTACTGTCATCTTTCAATCAAATTCTGTAAAATCTACTGCCTTGTCAGAGGTCCATTGCATATATGAATCAGTTGTGTAATGAAAAAACAGCAACACGTTTGTTACTCGTGGATTGCAATGTGGTGGTGGAGCCCGCTTCCTTGAAACGAACAACAAATCAAGCCATACAGTGCTTCTGAAATGATTACAAAAGACCATAAAAAGCACAGCCAGATCTGAGAAAGAAGTGGCATTTCAACAAACATACCTGTTTCATTTCAGTAGGTACTATTACCTATTATAAAAAGTACAAATAATTGTTGAATTAGTTTAACTTGTATACGAAGTTTATTTTTAGTATAAAAATACATCTATTAACAAATATGTAATGTTACAGGCAAATGCAGCTGTATGAGGGACATTGCAATATCCTTTGTTTTAAATGTCATTAAAGCGTTAACCACAGGGACTTACCAGCCTGTTTTGGGTAGCTTGTCAAACAGGATAGAGTCTTTAGACATTTGTGGGGCTTGGCACCAATAGTGTGAGGGTAATTTTCTCCAATTGTGAATTGGGACTATCCGTAACAGAGTCCCACTGGCAATTTAACAATACCCATGAACATTATACAGAACACGAGTTTGTGCAAGACAGCCTCGAATTAAATGTTCCAAGCCAACACTACTGCATACAAGACCAATACAAGGATGCCACCTAGTGGAATAATAAAACATTACTCCATTCCGGACCTTTATTAATATGACAATGTGCCGGTGTGATGCAACTAATAGGCTGTTATCCTGTTAATCTTTGCCCTATTCAGGATACTGTTTTACAAACATGTGGATAGCTATACCTAGATTTCTACTTCCCAATATAAAAAGCTTGACTCTGATGTCATCAACCCTTCACTCAGTGCAGCCTGTAGTTATCAAATAAATGGTGCTTGCTGACAAATAAAACACTATCAAAGGATTCTTGACAAAAGATGTCACAAGGCCACCAATTACTAAACAGACAAACTGAACACCTGTCTGACCCCTTACAAACAAGATAAGGAACCAAACTCATTAAGGAATAACAGAATGAAAAGAGCAACACAACTAGATTTGAACGAGAAGCAACGATCCATTATTGAAATGTGGATTCTTAATAAAACATCCAAATACAGAGCACACTTTGTGGTAATATCAGCAGGTTTGACTGTTGTCATAATTGTATTTTCAAAACAATGTAGCCATCATTGCATGTACGCAGTACAGAGACAACAAAACATTTTTCATATCAATCTTTATTGTCTTTTACAAATGAACGCATCAAATCCTTAACTGGAGACAGGGGCTGAAATGAAAGGTGGTGGTACATAAAGTGCTTCTGATGTTTAGAAAATAGCGAAAAAACAAAACAATGGGCAGGATTCAATTCATGTGGCTCACACAGATAAGGGTAGATCTACAGACAGAGAGGGAGCGAGAGCACGAGCGAAAGAGAAAGAAAGGAGTGGGGAGAACAGACAGTGACATAGTTTGCAGAGGCAAGTTTAACCCAGGATAAGACTGGATTTGCCTCCAGGAGGGTTTCTTCGGCCGGGAGGACCAGCAACTCCTGCTCCTGCTGCTGCTACAGTGGGTGCTGCTGCTGCTGCTGCAGGCTGTGGTGCCTCTTCCTTCAGTTCCGGCACAGCTTCAACCTCCTCCGAATTATTTTCTAGAAGAAACCAGAATAACCACAGATAAGTGAAGCTCCACAATGAAAGAACGTGCTTGCACATCAAATCGCAGTGCTCGGGAACTCCTGATGGTCCAGGTTTTTATTTCAATCAGTTATTTTCTCTTTTTCCTTGTCCTGTGTACACAGAACAAGACATTTTTTAGCCAGACTTAAAATTAACATTCAAAATACAAGGCCATGTTATAGCCATTAAAAGAAAAATAAATAAATAAATAAATAAAGTGTCCTTAATTCTCATTTCACAAGTTGTCAGATTACAAAAATATAAGCTAACTGAACTGCCATGAAAATCTAACAGTTCAGCAAATGGTATATTGAGAAAAACACTTTTGAATCACAAGGTAATTTAATAAACTGCTTAGTGTAAAAACAAATACAGTATTCCCTTTGCTAGTCACCCAATACCAACCCTACCATTTTACAGAATCAGCCGACTACAATCAAAACGTACATGTACAAATATCACAACACTTCTCCTTCGCACATCTGTAACTCATCTACTTTCAAAGACCACAAATAGCTCTACTTATCTATTCTTAAACCTGAAATCATTAGTGCTAAATAAGGGATCTGTGAAACCAACCAAAAGTCATTAAATGTTATCTTGACTTATCTAAAATGTGGACTTGGCTTGGTGTACTGCATGTTTAGAGGTGTACCAAACACTTACCATTAGGATGTGGGATAGGGTCAGTCTTAGAAAACCATTTGCCAGCTTTTTGAAAAATGCAGTTATAAGCAGCACATGTACACGGTTCAAAACATTTAAAAAATAGAAGAGTAACTGCAACTGTAGATCACTTTGAGAGACTTAGGGAACGCCAGTGGCCCAGAGAGCACCCACTGAGTTTCTGCAACACATGCCAATCTTCACTTGCCACACTTGGTCTTCCAGATAAATCCATTGGAGCCCTGTACACAAGAACGTGTGCGTTCAACAGCAACACACATTCCTGGTGACCGACAGCACAGCTCACTGGGAGAGATCACACATGTCCCTCTGCAGTACCATACTGCAAGCACAGTACCATTTCCTGTGTACAGACCACTTGGTGCAAAGGAGTGATACGTAGTGGCAAATGACACCAACGAAGGACAATGGCAGGGCTTGTTTGGTTTTATTACTATCCAAATCCTACTTGTTTAGAGCTTGGTGAAAAATGATCAACGTACCTATTTTCACTGTATTTTGACTCTTACCCATGTAATTTTCCTACAGTATGTTGGTTTCTGAGAAACCATTTAAAAAGCACTGGCAGAAAAAGCTGTCGACTGAAACCATTCCTAAACACACAACTCCATGGGATGGGATGTATTCCTCAAATTTACTCTATCACTGGTATAGGACGTGAACAAACAAACAAACCACATAAATAAATGACCAGACAACAGAAAGCACTAAAACAACACAGTAAATAGGAAAGGTTAACAGAAATGCAACAGTTAGCTGTAGTCTTTTTAAAAAAGAAGTCCTTACCAGAGTGAACAACAACTCACGTTCCCACAAATAAAATAAATCACTTATTTAAGCAGGGGGTAGGAGAACTGTACTGTTTGAAAGGTACAGCTGACTGCATGCTGTTACCTTGGCAAATCCTACTTGCGATAGTGAACTACAAAGAGAGAACAAAGCTAGTACAAGCAGGGAGTAGTGCAGTTAACCACTTTAAAGCATGAAGACCAGCTAACCATGATCTGGGTAGTTGAAGCAAAATAACAAAAAATTACAGAATTCACAACAGTCACACAGACACCATCTAACATACAGGAGCAGTTCCCACTTGAAGTTTCACTCTCAGAGCAATGCTGTGAAGTGAGCCTGTCAGCCACAGGGTGCCGCTGTGGGATTCATATGATAATTACATCCCAGCATTACTTTGAGTAGAAGACACGCATTTGAAAATACTGCAGGAGAAGAAACAAAATCCCCACCGAGCAGTGACACTGTACCCTAGCCTGGTAAACCCAAGAAATTACCAAGATTTGAATGCCCATCTGTCAACTTCCTAACTGATGGTTAACTATAGGGAAATGCAACAGAACATTTAGCCTGTTAGGCAACCACATTGCCTAATGTAAAGCAATAAAACAGAGCGGCCTTGGGGTTTTGGCAGTGGAAGAAGTTGTACAAAGATTGACCATCAAGAAACTACCCCTAGCTTCCACAGCAATGGGATCACTTTTCCCAAGACGAGTCATATCCTGTTGCCTGATTACAGGTATCCTGCTCATATCCTCCACATACTCTTGTGCATTACAGGGTGAAAATGGAATCACAGCAAACTGCAGGTTACTTCTGCACCAGTCAAGTGCAAGGGTGAAGCTCTATGATCTCTTCCTACAGTTAAGTGTTCACATTATAGCCACAATGGAGTTTCAAGTTCAAAAAACACAAAACAAAACCTTTTAGAAGTATCAGATATTAACAAAAAAAGTGACCTGGATTATATATTTAAAAAAAAAAATCATAACTTACCAGTGCTTGCTCTTTCATGTTCACCATCCTATATTAAAACAGGGGGACAAACTGGTTAGTCAGTATTAGACTGGGTGCAGAATGCCAACACAGATATTTCATGGCTATATTTATTGGCTCCTATTATCTAAAGCAAGAACAGGGATGTACAACTATGGTTCTTAATAGTAGTGGGTATTACTCCAACAATCACTTCATATTCAGAATTCAAAAAGTAGAGATCCCAAAGCACACATGCATATATTAATTGTTGAGGTCTACTGCAGTTTAGGATTAAAAAGACACCCAACTTATTTTGTGTGTAAAATGTTCTATAAACTTCTTGAAGTTCCTCATTTAATCCTTTAACTGTGACTGGAATTTGTATTCACACTGAAAAGTAGAATTAAGCCACTCTAGATCAAATACCTACCCCAGGTGAACGGTCTCCAGAACTATCGCCAATGGCCTGTCCACCAGGAGGGTTTCTCTTCTGTGCCACAGACTGACCATCCCCAAAAATACCCATGGGCTTTCCTCCTGAAACAAGAGCAATAACAAAACTGGGTTAGAGCAAAAATCGTAAGATCATCCAATTCAGCTGCTACATGTGTCACATTTTTACAACGTGTTGCCTTTATTCCCAATACAATAAATTAGGGCAAGGTTGTGAAGGGTTCCCTAGAATGGAAAGACTTACATTTCAAATAATTATTATCCCATAATAATAAACTCAAATAAGCAGAGTTCCAGTTCAATGACAGCGGAAGGAAAGAAAGAGAAAAAATTTAGCAGAAACACAAAAGTCTTAGAGCAGGACACTGGAGAACTGCTTCAAAGAAAGGCTTAGATGCAACATCTCAAATCCCATCAAGAACACCTCTGAGGTGAAAATATGAACACACTTCTTAGGGAAGTGAAATTGGCCCCATTTGTAAACTGCCATTGTTGCTTGCAACAAAGAGATAGTCATGCAGGCACTGCATGAAATCCTAAAGCACTAATTTAAGACACTTCTCATGTGATTTAGACTTTTCTTCTGAAAGCCTGTGTTGCATGTTGATTGCAGCAAATTGATTTAATTGCAAAAATCACTCTGACAGCAGGCATCTCCGGCACAGCGAGTCCCAGCAAGGCGATGGAGCAGAATCAAGCCATGCATGTCACACAGCACTTCATTACAGACACAGAATTCAGACGTACAGCTTGCATTATCTGCAATTTCTTGGTGAAGAGATACCCTTAGCAGAGATACCGTTGGGTGTGCCAATAACAAATACAAAAACAAAATATAGCCTACCAACACTATATGCTTAACATCTTCACACCACAGACCGTAAACAAACTGAAGCTATCGTTTTCATTTTTCGAGTGGGAGGAAAGAGAAGATCTTATTCTTAAGGTTCCTTCAACCCATCTCATTAAAAAAAGCTAAAGCTGTGAATGATTAGTCGAGTGTTTAAAAATGGCCAGTGCAATGAATGCAGTGCTTTTCTGTTCCAAAAAACAAGAGCAATTCCAGCTCCCTTAATGTCCAGGATAGGCATGCAGAGTACAAAAAAAAAAAAATTAGGAATAGGTTGACAGTTATTAAAAGGCTATTTTGTCAGATACCAGGAGCCGATAAGCAGTCTTGAATTTTAACAAGTTAATTGTAAAATCGTAAACCAAACAGGGTGATTAATTCAAACTGATTATTCACATCCCACAGAGTTTAAGTAGCAAAACAGCTGTGCTAATCCAGGCACTGGTCATAGTACATGTTATTTATCAGGTTAGGCAACTGCTTCTTAATCTATCCATGTGGACATAGATTCTGCGATTCCCAGACTCCATGCCTTTAACCCCTTTAATAGTCTGGAAAAAGACTGCATAACATTTTAAGCCAAGGGTGCGCGACTCCAGTCCTCGAGGGACGTTCCTCATCAGATTTTAGAGTTTATCAATTAAAAAAATAACAGATTAATACCTTAATAGAGGTGTAGTTGGATTAATTGAGTAAGGGTATGGTTGTAACATATCAGGTCTAGTCTTTGCCATCATGCACATTACTATTTTCCACATCTACAAAAGGCCAAATGTGGACATTTGAGATCATCCAGATACCGTAGTAATTGAAAGATTAGCATTTTTAGACAAGTAATGACATTGTTCTCATATGCATAAAAAGCAAAGCAAATAAATATTTTATTCCATTACCTAGGATTTTCTCATCTGTTAAAGAAATGAATCCAATTCTCCCACTTAGGAGTAGATTTTGATTGGGACACATTCACTTTAATGATGATTACCTGGATAAAGAAAGCTCAAACCCTCCTTGATATAAAGGAGGGTTAGACCAAGAGCAAGGTTGATGCAAAGCCAGTTATCTGGATTAACAGCTCCTACCTGGTGGATTGTTCCTCCTGCTAGCATAGGGGTCCTCTGGAACCCCGAAAATGTTTGAGGCCGTTCTGTTTTTTCGGGTGGGCTGAGGGACTGTCTCCTCTTTTCCATTGCCAAAACAGATGTTGGAGTCTCCACCTGGCGGCCTCAGCACCCTGCGGAAGAACACTTGTCAATCGGCCATTCATCCACACGTTGCTTTCATTATTTATTTATTTATTAAACTGTAATATGGGCTGAATACGATTTGAATAGTGAAATTCTGAAAATACTTGAATATTCAAAAAAATGCTAGAATTATGAACGGCCAAATTTCTGTTGCAGCAATATAGTCACCAAATGCAGCCTCAAATTAGGGGCCAGCCATTGAAATATAGAACGCTTCTATGCTTAGGTTTAGAAAAGTGATGCAAATACAAAACTACGTTTTAATAAAAATCGAC
Organism: Acipenser ruthenus; assembly: GCF_902713425.1. Classification (NCBI taxonomy): domain Eukaryota; kingdom Metazoa; phylum Chordata; class Actinopteri; order Acipenseriformes; family Acipenseridae; genus Acipenser; species Acipenser ruthenus. The sequence goes on from NC_081207.1 coordinate 2,078,318, forward strand.
AATCTGTAACAACCTAATAAACACATGCATGTATTGATTAAATAATATAAGTGCCCTTCCATGTAACACTGTTGAGCACTGGACATTACCAGAATCAAGGTCCCTTATGTTATACACATATACATAATGTGGTTGATTGGAAACCCGGGCTGAGCCTTTTGAACCAGATGAGGTAATGCCGTTTCTACAGAGCATAAGAAGACACCAGGGAGATGTACAAAGGCTGGTCTGAAGACCCCACCCTATAATGAAAAAACACGCTGGAATATATGTACAGATCCTTGAGTTGCTGCATTACATTCTGCAGACTGGCCGAGGGGACGGGGAGGCCAACACACACAACACTGAATATATAAGCTTTTTTTTGTTTCTTTGGATAGCCGTATTTTTTCTACGTGTTAAACAAAAACAAATAAATAATAATAAATTGATGCTAAAAGCGGCATCAAAAGAGATGGGGAGGTGGATGGACATACAAGTTACAACTATTATGCCCCCGTCAATTAAAATAATCTCGAAGAAAGAGAGACACCCCTCCCATGCGTTGCATTCACTGTTCCAATAAACGGATGCTTTTGGACATCGTAATAAAATATTTTATTTGGCTACATTGTCTTAATATACCGATTTCTCATAAACTGCAGTCTTGTGGCGTGAAACTGATCTCAGACGATCACGTTACTACTTGTCTGTCACACAATAAATTCGACTTGGTCTCTCAGCTGCAAAAAAAAAAAAAATGGTTTCATTAGCGTCAAAACTCACAAATGCATTTAATATTATCGAATGCGCTCGTTGAGTTTGGCTTCATCCTGCTGGACCAGCTCCTGCGTTTCGCTAAACAGGACGTTTATATTATAAACCCAAAACACTGAACAAATACATTCAGTGCAGTCAATAGGATTGCGGAGTGTGCGAGTTATTAAACACTGTGAGAATAATAATAATAATAATAATAATAATAATAATAATAATAATAATAATAATCGGATTAATCCACACACACATTCAGCTATGACATCATGATATCGTATTTTTTTTTCTTCGTTAACTCGCCTGATCAGTTTGCTCGCTGCTAAACTTAAGCAAATACAAAATGCGTTTTTTGTGGAAAAAAAAAAAATGGAGAGTTCTATTGAAATGTAAATTTCCGTCCGAGGCCCATTGGACATCGTGATAATCACTACGCCTACCTTTCTAGCATTACTAAGCCGGAACTGATTAATGTGTGAATGTTTTAGATTTATTCGCAATCGGCGCCCCATATTTTTCTTGAAGATAGCGGACTTCCATTCTCCTTTTGTTCCCCAGGATACACATTTTCTTACCGAGAGCTGCTTTTTGAGCCGGGGTCCATTCCTTGATAATTTGTCGTTGTCGTCATTTTAAATTTGTTTTCTTTCTAAATATCAACTTTGTTAATAACAAATAATTAAACGAGCTTATTAATGTCTTTTTAAAAAAATAAAATAATAAATCCAGTAAATATTTCACCCGCTTACTGACTCCACCCGACTTCTACTGAGCACTCTGCCCAAACTGCAGCTCGAGAGAAAGTCGTTTCGTTTATAATTTAATTCTCGCTCACAGAATGTTAGTCGGTAGGCGTTTCTTACATTCTGATTGGTGTACAGTGCCTCAAAGTCGCCAATAACTGGTAACTCTCGCTGTCCGTCAATGTCCCGATTTGCTACGTTCCCATTGATTACGTATTTGAAAGTCCAACCGTCTCCACCCCCGTACGCGCTCTTCTCTGTTCATTTAAATTGATTTGTATTGTACATAATTATTGGTTTGTAATTTGATCAGTCTCTTAAAAAAATGCCAGTGCACTAGCTATTACTAAGAAATCAAAGGATGCTGATCCTGTATACCAAGTAAAAGAGGGGCACTTCCAAATTCCATTTAGGATACCGTTATCTGTCATCGCCAAAAAAAAGTCTATATAGCAAAATGTAATTGTAAGTACTTTTCTGTCGGTTCCACTGTAACCTGTATTGCTATACACCCTATTGATTTCCTTAACTGAATCAGAGACGCCTAAGGCAAAAATGCATATTTTATTAGCTCCAAAAAACATGTACCCCCAAAGAGTTAATCCTATTTTTTTTTAAAGACATATTATCTTATGATAATATATGATAATAAAACAAGTTACATTTTGAAGTCCATGGCTTGCCACCACCCTGTAGATTGACTCTCTGTGCATCAGGTACTGAAACCTACTCCCTTTGCTGCACATATAGGACTGGAACACAAGTTATGATATGCACAAGTTCAGTGCTTCTGAGCGCCATTCCAGTCTTTGCTGACTCATTGTGTTCCACGAGTCAGCAAAACAGTATTCTCCTACAAGGATGGAAATAACACCCCTATTGCATAGCAGTTTCACCCAGTCCAGGTTTTACTATAGACTTGATAAGCCGCAGTGTATCAGTAGCAAGCGCGGGTGTGTCATCTTAAGCTCGTAGTGAAGCCAGGAGTGGATCAAACTACTGTGCAATGGGAGTCTTATTTCCATCCCTGCTAGTGGCACTGCACGCAACTACTAAATAGCTGATCATGCCCAACTGCTAGTGGGCTGGATACCCAGCTGCTATGTAATGAATAGGATATTTTAACCAGCTCTAAGTCAGCCTAGTGATAAAAAAAACAAAAAAACCCTTGAGGAGTAGCTTGAATGTGAGAAGACATGCCAGCCTGCTTTCTTTCGTTTGACCGTCTGTGCCCGAAAGCCTGGCTGCTTGCTACGTCATCTGGAGCTAATACTATAGTCTATTTTGCAGCTCTGCTCTATGCTCTCGCCTGGTAGTCTGTGTAAGTCAGGGAGACATAGTCGTGCTTTCCTTGCAGCTGGCTGTAAGACTGTGCCAGTGATGCGTTTCAATGGATTTAATCTTCACTGGAATTCAATGTGTGCCGGCCACATCCCCCAACCCGCCCTCACCAAGCCACAGAGATTTGTAACAGATGGGACAGCAGGACGCTTTTAAAAAGTAATGGATCCGGTTTTGTCTTTAGAAACAGCTGCTCAAATCCATAATAAAACACCACTATCATACCCTACTGAAATTGCCATTGCACCGCTGTTTAAAATACAAATAACGCACAGTGAATATGCTGAGGGGTGGGGCCCTGGTGGCACACAAAAAATGGCACTTACCCTAATAAATGAGGTCCAGTGTGCTCTATTATGTGGGCACTAGGTTTAGGTTACATTTTCTGGCTTCATAAAGATGTTTTTCTCGTGGATGAGGAGACCAGCCAGCACAGTATAATATTCTGCAGGGGGTTGTGTTCGTTCCTGGTTTCACATTCTGTTGAATCAGAAAATGGAAGGCTTTTAAAACATTTTGTATATGTACCCTCGTGCCAGTATTGGGACGGTATTGTCCTCTTTAGTTCCTTTTAAACGATTAACTGCAAGTGTATTTTAGTACTCAAAGTTGTTAGTAAATCACCCAGCAATTGAAATATTTATCCAGATACCTGAATTTCAATCTCGAAAATGATTTTTTTTTTAAAATGCTGTCAGTCCACATTCCACACGTGCCATCGAAAGCATCGTTTGCACACCAATGGATTTCGAGCAAAGTTGTGCAACTCCTCTGAGCAATGCTTTCTCTATGTGATGGGGTTGTTAAGAGGTCCTGTTTTAAGGGTTTGTCACTTACAACATGCGTGTGTGCCAGTGTTGCATGTATCATATAAATTCAATGCACTGTATACTGTCCTTGTAATATGGCAAAGCAGGTTTTTTTTTTTTTTCACATTTTTAACATTGGCAGTCTGCAAAAGCACCAAGTGGATTCAAACCCAGGCCTCCAGAACTACACCACACACCCAGCTAATTTGTCCCTTGATAAGCACATTTCTTTAATTTGTTGCAGAATCAGAAACTGCTTTCTGTCAGATGTATTTAGCTCGTTCATTCTTAACCACATCAATGCAGTGGGTTTTCAAACCCCCCACTTCCAGAAGCTCACATTCAGTTCAACCCTACTAGTAATGTACTGGGTGTCAGCCGACAGCAAATTGCATACTTTACATTGTGGCAAAGGGCAAGAAATTAAGATTTTTTGGTTATTTGCACTGTGTGCTTTAATCATCACAAGACTAAGCCAAGAAGGTTGAAATCCCAGCCAAAGAGTCACTGCGGGACTTAAGAGACTAGATATGACAGAAGTCATTCTGTCCACAGGGGGAGGGTATGACATCACTTTACATAGCCCACCCTCCCTTGACTGGCTTTCAGTGGCAATCTTTTAACCCTACACGGCACGCTAAGCAAAGCGAATGTTTGGATACAGAACATGACATTGCAGCCACAGAGCAATCTCCATAAAATGGCAATATAATGAGAATATAACTGTGTGCTACTGCTTCTGAGGTTTACAGACTTGTCTCCTATCTGTCATCACAGCACAGAAAACCTTGTCCAGATCAGCAGATGCTAGTTGGTTGGTATTTTAAATATGCTTTAAAATATTAATCTCCCAGCCTGACCCCCACCCTCCCCAAAATAAAAACTGTAACGGCAACACAGCCACTGTCAGTCAATAAGCTGCAAGCCATCTTATTTGTCTATGTCTGACAGGTAGGTGTACTCCAAAGTACCAATTTGTGTGCTGCAAAATGTATTCTGCATGCAAGATTTAAAGTGCTGTACATGACGGAGTACGCATGCAGTCCAGATGCTCTTTATTTCCAATGCAAGTGGCATCTTGCATTGGCAGCTCATGCTGGGTTAGTCAATTACCCTCAGGAAGACCTCAGCATTGTTTCATTGTTATTTACATTACATTCTTTCTCTTTCTACAAATGCAAAACAAACCCTGAAAACACAGCGACTAAACAATATGGAATCTTGAGTATGGCTCGTCGTGTGAAGGGTTATTTTTAACTGGGAGCATTTTCACATAGAATGCATGGTATTGCATTATCAACACTGAAATGCTCACGAGTCCTGCAGGCACCTTGTTAAAGACGATGATTTCCTTGTGTTTAGTGTCGGTCATGCAAAAATACTGTATGCTGTATCGAGTCCAAAACAGCATACAAGATACCGATTAAACTCTACATCCTGGGGCTTGTTTAAAGCATAGGTTTCACGGTTCACAATGCATTAGGTGTTGCCCATAGCTGGTTTTGGGACTTCGGTCTCAGATCTCATCAATCCCCCCACCCCCATGATTAAACCCTGAGAAATGAAATAACGTAAACTTTCAGTGTTTTTCATGCTAGAACATCATCGAACCTTTGGCCTTAAGTTAATTCCGACCCCAAAGAACTGGCTTTACCCACTGTGTTTTCAACCCCCTTTAGTGGTCGTGAGATCCCCTGCCAGTGTATACTGAACGCATTTCTTTTTAAAGTAGAATTGGGTCCATGAGGTGAAACACAGCCTGGAACGCTGAAGTCCAGCCATTTTGTAGACATTTTAAATTAAAAGAACCTTGAAAGCCCACTGTTGTTTGATTGGTCGGCGGTTTCACCCAATCAGGGTTTTTTTTTTTTTCAATTATTTTACCCCGGTTTTCACCCCAATTTATAGTGCCGGAGGACAACACAGATCTGGCGGCTCCACTGCAGAGCCACAGGCGCCCTATCGGCCACAGGGGTCACTGATGCGGGTGAGCCGTGGATTCCCCTGCCGACCTAAGCCCTCCCTACCCGGGCAGCGCTCAGCCAATTGTGCGCCGCACCCTAGGAACTCACAGTCGGCTGTGACATAGCCTGGATTCGAATCTGCGATCTCCAGGCTATAGGGCACATCCTGCACTCCGCGCGGAGCGACTTTACTGGATGCGCCACTCGGGAGCCCCCTCACCCAATCAGGTTAACAGAATGTCCATAACATTTACTGTGCTTTTGATGTACAGATACAAGAGAACAAACGGAAATGAGGTTAATAGAAATGATTAAAATAAAAAAAATAAAATAAAAAGAATTTTATTTTAAACAAGAAATTTATTAAACAATACAGATGTTTGACTTGACTACAACCCCTTTTGGATTTAGTTTTCATATGGCCTAATCAAACTACTATTATTAAGACAAAAGATTCTACATGTAACCACTACAATAAAAAAAAAGATAAAATCCATCCATTCTGATAAAATAAAACAAAAGGATAAGCAGTTAATCTGACAATTAACAAATCTCAATCTCCCATGGAATGAGACAAAAAAATCATTTACTGGGTTACTAATTTCAGGGTGATGTCACTAGCAAACCTAAAGCATTGTACCTTCAGAGGAACCAGCTCTCTCACCCCTCCAGCCAACTAAATAGCATCACTTTTGGTCAGATGTGACAAGGGCCGCTATTGAAAAGCTACATTTCAGTGTTTTAATGTGTGCGCGTGCGTGCGTGTGTGTGTCTCAACACTGAGGTTATTTTTTTATGTACAAAGCAAAAAAAAAAAAAAAGGAAGAAGGGAAACACTATACAACAGTACTTTAGTATAACTGTGAAAACCTCTCGAAGTTTGTACTGATTTCTTTTTTTTCTTGGTGTTGGTAATGGGAACAGTTCTCAAAATGAGCAAAAATAAAAACAACAATCCGCCGCCAGGTTGTTTCAATCAGTAGAGGCCTCCTGTTTGCTGCTGAAACACATCGATCGTATCTTCATCTTCCATTTCCAACTGTTACAGCAAAAAGAGAGAGCCACGTGTTACCAAAAAGAACAAAGCACACAGCATGCATGCAAACGCACACTAGAAGACTCTGCAGCAGCTTTTATCCATCCAGGGAAATCATTTGTTCGGTTGATGTTTATTCAGCAACATGCATTTCTTTTAAGAAGAACAATATACATTTGCACGGTGGATCAAGGTTTAGAGACAAAGCTGCAGTGTGTTAAAAGGGTTAGAGCTGGTGCAGGCGTATATTCTAATCAGATCGGCTGTATAATCCCAGGGTCAGGATTTCATTTGCAAGTCGAGAATATACTATATGCAAAACAACTTAGGATATTTCTAGGATTTACCAATGTAAAGAAAACAAGCAAACAAAGTGTCTGTACAGAAACGGATCTGCAAGGTTCTGGTCAGGACAGCGCAGAGCCCTTGCACCCGTTGAATGGGACTGCATCTATATTTTTGGGGCCCCTTTTTTCACTGGCTAGTAGATGTCTCACCTGTGCAGGTGTGTCCGTCTCGTTGATGGGCTGCCCATCGAACCGAAACCTGATTTGCCTCATCGATAAGCCCTGTGGAGAAGCAGAGTCCGGGGTTAACCAGGTATAGAGAGCTACGGTTCAGCATCCTTGTGCTTGGCTCCACCTGGCTGGGATTAAGTCTTGGTTATGCACTCAAGCACCATTACAACACTGAAGTCTTACTTAGCCAGATTTTGCTGGGGGAAAAAGGAGGTTTTAGAAAATATAATGTCTGCAATAACGAGAACAATGGCCTTTCAAGTCATTTAGTAGATAAATGAAGAAACATTTAAAAAAAAAAAAAAGTAGTAGGTTTAGTGAACAATTCAGGAGTCAAATGAAATCCAGCGGAGGGCAGGAATCACCAAGGACAGGAAAGGTCCACATTGCCCAAGAAGCTTGCCCCACATCCCCTTGCTTTAGCTCTTTAATCAGTTCATACTTGTTGCTTCAAAAAGAAACAAGACAATGGGAACAAAGGTCAGAATGCCAGACCCTCCCTGCCCATCCCTTTCCTGTGTGCGAGATATTTAATTAATTTTGTCGACTCGCAGGGAGCTTTATGAAGACTAAAAAAGGGTTTGCATGTGTTTTGTTTAGAGATGGTGGCAGCCTCGGTGCGGATGCATGAACTGTGCCCCGTCTTTCTTACCTGTCGCTCGCAGTAAGCTTTCATGAGTTTGCTGAGCGGCGTGTGCCTCTTGATTTTGAACTGCACCACGGAGCCGTCCTGACCCGCAACCTTGAGGTTAATGTGGTCGTTGTTTTCTGTCTTCACGTCCTGAAATTGATACAACAGTCAATTTAGATTCAACCACACATGTCCAGTGACATCAGCTCCCAGCCCCGTGGTTCAATGAAGCGAGGTCAGGCAATGCTTCAGGATAGCACTTGACTGAATTAGCTCTAGTGCTTACATGATACTTAGATATACAGTTCTTAACAGAAACTGAAAGCACAAAGCAAGCACACTGGCTTTGAAGCACCTGCAAGGTTTTTAGTTTTCTTCAAAGAACAGTTCCTGGCTAGAGATGTCCTTTGTAAGGCTGCAAACAATTGAAGCCATTCCTCCAATTGAACAATTAAACCTTATATTTAGAAACAGAAACATGCCCATGAGCTCAGCACGCCACCTGCTGGATAACTGCATTGCCACAAAGTCAAAACTCTAAAACAGCTTTTCTGGAATATTAGACACCAGTGGCGAGACTGCCTCAACCTTGCCTTACTTACATTCTTCTTACTCGTTTCCTACCTTGTGTAGGGTTGAAGGTTGAGGATGTGCACGAAAGTTTTAAATGTTGGGGGGTTTGATAATGTTTTAAAATGGGATGTGGCAGACAGTGGAAAAGGAAACGCCCAAGATTACAGCAGCCTTACCACCGGGTGTCACTGTTGCTATTAGTCTGCTGAAGGGAATTTATTTTATGTGCTTTAATTCAATTAAGCCTGGTAAACATTACTGTCTGGAGGACAGTACTCATACAAAGCAGTGGATGCACCTCTCCCTGGAACATCAATATAAACCAAACCAGTCCATTGCAAATGCCACAGGAGTCATGGAAGACGACTCCCATTAAATTGCAGTTTGAGCCATTTTAACCTGCTGCAAATTACAGGCAACCAAATCAGGCATTTTACAGTAAAACCAATGCAAGGCTAAACTAAGAAGTGTCGATTCATAAAAGCGATTAGAAAACCCGAACCACGCTTTAGCAAGGGATCGGACAGAGATTTGCTAGAACCGGACCCCATGCCTTGAAATCTGTTAAAAGATGCACCAGCACTGTTCAGTGTAGTTTCAATAAGAAGTTCAAAACAGTGAACTTATCAGTCAGAGATACTAGCATTGTAATAGTAATGAGTGCGGGTGGTGGCGTCTCACTGTAAAAAAATATTGCAGGATTCCCCCTTCTGACCAGTCAGTTCCTAATCACCGCGGGTACAAAGGAAAAGCAATCCTACGGTGCAGAACAGGGCTTTAAGCTGCTATTTACTTAAGGGCTTACTTAACATGCAGAATACATCCCCATGGCCCCTATACATCGCTGCCCCAAGAATTGGCGGGATCTAGGAATAGCCGCTAATATTGAGAAAAGCGTGGATCTGACAAAAACTGTTAAGGGAGGCAACAGGGTTTATGTTGTAGCTTTATTATTATTATTATTAAACGCTGCTTCTGACATTGCTACAAGTAACCGGCTACAACGTTGTACCCCCCAAGCAACGTGTGTGCCTTTGTTTCATATGCGGAGTTACATTTCAAGAGAACCTAAAAAAGCAGGCTGAGCGGCAAGCTTTAATACTAGGACAGTGAAACCGAGTCACCTTTAATAACCACACTTTACGAGACGGAGTTTTAGTTTTCTGATGCAGTTAGAATTAAACAAAAATACTTATTCTCAAATTAAGTCACTCAAACACAGACACACACACAGACACACACACACAGACACACACACACAGACAGACACACACACACACACACACAGACACACACACAGACACACACACAGACACACACACACAGACACACACACAGACACACACACACACACACACAGACACACACACAGACACACACACACACAGACACACACACACACACACACACACAGACAGACACACACACACACACAGACAGACACACACACACACACACACACAGAGGCGGCGATGCACCACCAAAACTATTTTTCCAAAGTTCTAAACGACGTCCTTATTTAAAGACTTTTAATTCAGTTAAATGAAATAAATAAAGTTGTATGCGATTCGCTTGCCCGCCTCTGCAGCCCCCATTCCCTTCCGGTCTTATCAGGCATAGGGTCTTTAACCTGGTCAATACATTTGTTCTATTTAAAAATAACTTTTCAATGCCACCTTTGAGCTGATGCAACAAAACGTTAAAGGCGCATACACGCATCCTATGGTTGGCTGTGTTTTTCTTTAACTGTCTTTTCTTTTTTTAACAAACTCACCTTGGGTTTCTCGTCCGCCATGGTTATCCTCACCGCGCTTCTCTACGCCGCCACACAAAGGGTCCTCGGTAACGCGCACGTCCGCGCCGCCGAACTATAAAACCGGCCGCCCGTGCGCGCGCACGCAATATTGCGCGTTCGCGCGATCGGGTTTTCATTGAACGGCGCAGGTCACGTGGGCAGAATAGCCGTGCGCGCCCGGGCGGTCTGACGTAATTTACGTTATATAGCGTGCTTTAGAGCGCGCTAAAGACGCGGGCACGCGCTTGTCGAATCATTTTATTCGTTTTTGTTTAAAAAAAAGAAAATCAAAACACACACTTCTTATTTTAAATGAGACAACATGTTGATATCCAAACACTTTTTTTTTCTCCCCATGGTGGTATTTCAACGGTATAGTATACAGGGTATATTTTCAATACAAAGGACTGTTTCTGGAAAATTCTGGAGAAGAGGCCAGCTGATCTGAGGTAGCCATCTTGTTTTTGAGCCATGAGTATTTGTGTGTATTGAAAAAAAGTCAAATAAGACCATGGCAAGCAGCTTTTTAAAACATTGCTGCTGATATTCTGTCAACTGGGTGTACAAAGTAGCTCGGGCAGAAATACAATACATGCAGTAAATCCCATTGGATGATTACTTATGTCTGTTATCAATAGTTATTCTGTGCTTCACACATTAGATACAGTGCATGACCAAACACTAGTTAAAAAAAATTATCAATATATTAAAGTGGCAATAGATACTAAAAATCATAGTATCATGGATTATGATTTTTAACACAGTGATAGCAGCAAGACTCCCTTTGTATAGCAGTATGATCAATTCCTGGTTTTACTATGAGTTTAATCAGGCACACCCTGAGCTTGTTACCTATATACTAAGGTTAATCACGCACATATTAAAAACTGGAATGGGTGTAACTGTTATGCAATAGGAGTCTCTCTCTCTCTCCCCCCCCCGTCCACCCCCGGCATTTTCTTTCAGGCATCTGTGTAGACACCCTCCCACAAGCCCGGGCCGAGGCGGGGTCCTTTTGTTGTACTGTAGAAGGTAGCGCTGTGCAAATTAATGTAATTATTTTCAATTCATAATTTTTAAACGGTAACTTTCTACACAGTAAAGATTCCGGTTTTTTTTTATTATTGTTTTGCTGAAATGGAGGAAGTAGACGTGGAGCCCGCTATTACCGTATGTATTTTGTATTCATAATTTTCAGAAGTAAATTTAAACTACAGTACAGAATACATTGGCAGCGTGCATCAGTTCACGTCTCTGGCACTGTATCACTGTATCAGTGTGACAAGCATGCAGGTTTGAAATGGAATTTTCCTCCGGTGTTGTCAGTTACCTTACTAGATAGACATGTTCGATTATGTTTTTAATTTAACACATGGTATTTAATTTGTCATTACCTTTCTACATTGCTGTGCTCACATAACCTTCTTCCGTACAAGAAACGAGACCGTGATATAATAGGGTCTTTAACTGTGTATTATTATTATTGTTCTTATTATATACTTTTTAGATCATAACATTTTGTGCCTCGGATTTATTTTATCCACTGATACTTCTTATTAGTTTTTAATGTTATTAGATTTATGTGACCAAGGTGGGGGTCAATGCCTGTTTTTCAATTCCAATTCCTTTTTTTAAAATCAATTCCATTTTTAATCATTCATTTAGCAGACGCTTTTATCCAAAGCTACACTACGCGGTGAACTATGAATCAACAGCTGCAGAGTCACTTACAATAGGGCCCTTTTAATCCATTTGAACACATCATGGATCAAAATTGCAATTAGCAGTATTCTGTTAAAATTAGCTTCTCACAGTGGCAACACGTTACTTAAACCGATGCCACTGTTTGTTAGTCAATTAAACTGGCTTCAATCCCAACAATTCTTAAAATATCAATTCCATTTCCTTTGAAGATTTAGAATTGGAACTGGAATTGACAGCAACCATGTATGACACCCTTCAGTCTGCAATGCAAAATCAATCTGTACCAGGCAATGTGAGCCAGAGCTGGGTTGATGGTCAGGGTCTGCGGGTGCAGCGAGCTATTGAAGTTTTTTACCTGTCATGGACAGGCAGGCTGATTTACTGTACCCTGCATGCTTGCGAGTGATTTCTGGTTGTTTCTTGTGTAATTGCTGCAGGTGATCCCTGGGGTGGATTCGGGTCAGAGGCACATGGGGTTTGTGTGGGGTCCTGGAGATATCCTGCTGTATGAGACACAGCGCAAGGGAACAGGTGAGCAACAGTTTAAACCCAGCTAAACAAAGGAAACCGCTACGTCTGCAGCAGCGTTGCTGCCAATGCTGGAAATACCAGTGAAGCTGACCGTTCACCATGAGGCACCAGTGATGATGATGTTTGGAAACTGGAATCTGAATTTACCAACCCTTATTAGCGCTAGTCTTCTATTACCTAATGTTTCTTTAAGTAAGTCCAACACTAGTGCTAATCAGTATCTATGAAACCAGCCGATAATCGGTACCAAGGACAGAAAAGCTTATACAGTTTGAGCTGGTCCAGGGTTTTCTGGGTGCCTAATACAGCCCCCTTGAGCTCCTCCATCCCTGGAGTACCATTCTTCCCTTGTCCGTGTGCTTTCTTCAGGCTCCGGCGAAGCAGGCTGCCCTTTAATTCACGTGGTCAGGAAGGACGAGGATATTTACTCACCGATTCTGCGCAAACTCTTCAACGAATCCCATCACATCTTTGTGGGGCTGCAGCAGAGTAAGGAGGAGACGTCCAGCAAAACGAAGAGACCGCAGTGAGTTGCTTCCTCAGGGAAGCGCTGATGTTATAGGGATGGGATAAGGTCATTTTATCAGGGTTGTGCGGCTGTGAGGATGGGGGCGGGGGGCTGAGATAATGCACTAGGATTCCATTTAAACACTGCCATAGATAGGGGAGCTGAATAGGGTTCATGTAGGTGGGTTTAGGACAGGCTGTTACTGTAATGTGGTAGTGTAGGGTAGGAGACATCAGTCCTCACTTTCCGTTGCCTGATGCATGTATTTCTATATATTTGCATCCCCCCCCCTCCCTTTTTCTGCAGGTTTGTCAGTGTTAGCAAGAACTACAGATCGGTGATAAGAGCATGCATGGAGGAACTACAACAAATTGCAGGTGCGAAACAGGATATGCATTGCAGAATAGAATCTGATAATTATGTGTTAATATTAAATCGAACATCTTTGGCTGACAAGCAGCTGGGAACCAGCTTGTAAAGTCGGAATTTTATTTATTTTTTTCTCCTCAGTTTCTACACGTGACTCTGCCTTGTCAACACAATACTGCAGCCAAGTAAGGAATTGACATCTTTATCAGTTTAACTATATGATTTATAAACACAATTGTGTTCCCCCTGACCATTTCAGAGCACAGGATTGCAATATACTAGAAACCCCTAATTCCTATAAATGTTGGCCATCTGCACACAAGAGCATTCCTTTACTAACATTTACCTATACTGGAAACAAATGTCTGCATTTTGTTTCAATTTTGTATTGACAGATTGTTGACGTTGAAGTGTAACCTCATAGATGACATGGTTTTATAACTATTACAAGAAAATACGTCATATTAATGATGACAACTTGGATGTTCCTGGTTGAGAGGCTCTTTGTGGATTTGCTTCAGGGGCTTACTTTGTGAATATTTTGTCAGGTTTCGATTCTACTGGCTGTGGAGCTGATTTGGAATCTATGTGAGGTCCTCTTCATTGAAGCAGCCCCAGGTAAGGGTACTAAAGCAGCTACTACAGTACTTGCAAATACAGAACACTGGCGTTAACTTGAGTTTTTTTACTGTTCAAAAATAAAGTGGATTTGGTAGATATTTAATTTCACAATACAGTAGCAACAGACGTAGCAGAAATTGATTTTGCTAAGAACTTTCTACTGGAATGATTAGTCTTCTAGAAGTCTTCATGTTTATTTTTCTATGAGCCTGCACACACGTAGACTATAGCTGGCTGAAAAAATCAACTTAAACAAAAACAAACAGCATCTGCTTTAGGTATTACTACATTGCTCAGGTTGAATACTTCACTCCCTATTCCACCACCCACGGTACTATGCGTCAGCCCTTGAAGGGTTGTGGAAAGTGCTGCAGTATTAACCTGTGTTTCCTGGTTCTCAGCGGGCTCTCTCCTGCTGCATCTCTTGGACTGGGTCCGGCTGCACAAAGCTGATGTGGATGAGAAGGCTCAGGAGGTCCTGCACAGCGACAGCCCAACGAGGCACCACAAGTACTGGGACGTGGTGAGCTCCAACATCTGACCCTCTGTCTGGATCTCTCTGCCCCAAGATGTCTGGAATCTTCTCTCGTCTAGCTACCACTCTGACCTGACTGTCTGTCACGCTGCTTTCTCTCCTGTCTTTTGGCCCACGTCCTGTCCTCTCTCCCCTCTCACTCGTGCTCCTTGCCCCCCAATGTTGTGTTCCATGTCTTGCTCCCCTCTCTCTCGTCTGCTCTTGATTTTCCTCCTCCTCTTTCTATGTCTTTTTCTGCCCTTGTTTTTCCTCCTCACTCTGTTCCATGCTTGCTGCTCCGGTCTTGCTTCCATCCCTCTCTCTCTTGCCCTGACCGTGCCCGTCGCTCTCTTGTTGCTGCAGGTGATCTGCTACGTGCTGCAGGGACGGATGGATGAGGCCAGGCAAATGTTGGCCAAGCAGGCAAGCCAGCAGCCAGCAGCCAGAAGTATGTTCAAAACCCTGGACAGCCTCATGAAGAAAATGCCAGTCTTCAATGTATGTACGGCGTTGGAGAAATTCAATTTTTTATTTATTTTTATCATTTAGAATTTTGTGGTTGATTTTGTTTTATAATGCATACCAGTGCTGAGAAATTCCAGGTTTACCTACCCCCCCCAAATTATCAAAAAGAAAACTGGCATTCCATTATTTTTTTTATTTTTTTTTTTCAATTTTGAAACGTTTCTAACCCTGCTGTCTCCTCAGCCGGTTGGCAGTCAGACGCTGACGGAGTTTGATTTGAAATGGAGACACTGGCACGAGGAGTGTGAGCTGCACTTGCAGGATGGGTCCTTCAGCTCCAACTCCAACCTGGAGACAATCTGCAAGGTGAGCAGAGCAGCAAACAGCACCCGCAACACCGACTTCATTGTGAATCTTGCAGGCACTTGAAAAACATTTAGAATTTAATGAGACTTGGTGGTCCAGTGGTTAAAGAAAGGGGCTCGTTACCAGGAGGTTGCCGGTTCAATCCTAGCCACACTGTGACCCTGGTGTGTAGTTCACCCCCTTGTCTCTGTAAGTTGCTTTGGATAAAAGTGTCTGCTAAATGATTAGTAATAATAAAGTCCAGGGCAAAGACACACATTTTCTTAGATTCTCTCAATGTAGAATTAATTTAAACAATTTACTAAACTGATTTCTATTCCCAAACTGGACTGTTTGTGGATACGTTTTTCAACCACATCTTTTTCTTCCTAGTTTCCAGAAAACAGATTTTGAGGGTATATGTTCCAGATGAGATTAATTTAAGTTGTGGGAGTTTTTTTTTTTTTTTTTTAATTTTTTTTTTCAGGACACCCCTCAATTATTGCAATATCATCAGTATAATTTGTTATACTGTATAAAATAGCAAGGAGTTTGCAAGAGAATATCTGAGTAATCAATAGAACATTGAACCCATTTCCATCGTGGGTTACATGTTCTAGAACTCCCCAAAGAGTGCCTCCACTGCATAATGCTTTAATAGTCTTTACAGCATGTGGTGACATTTGAGCAAAACACAATTAGGTTTATTATAGGCTTTATGAAGGGCTTTATCCAGCTTTTTCGTGTAAACCTCTGAACACCATTAAACCAGTTAAGCCAATTAAGCAGAAACTTAACAAGTTGTTCTAAAACATGAATCTTCTTGGGGTTATAATTGCTGCCATTGTTAGCAACACATTACCAGCTTTTCTATAGACAAACTCCTGAGTGCACATGGCTTGTGTGCTTAAGCAGATAGAGCTGCGTGTACACATGCTCACTCACGCTGTAGGTCAAGCATAAAGATAATACACATTACATTTAATTTATTTATTTTATTTTTTCTTCTCCTTTAGATTCTTCTAGGCCATGAAGAGACTCTGTTGAACCAGAAGGAGCAGCTTTCCACTTGGTACCATCTCCTTGTGACCAGACTTCTGTACACACACCCCTCTGTGAAACCTACAGAGCTCCACTACTACGCACAGGTACTGCAGCCACACCCTGAATGTTGAATTCCAAGAGTCGCTTCAGTGTATCGGTGGGGTCAAAGAGGAAGTAGCGGGGTTCCAAAAAAATATAGTGTTACACGTCCTGCTACAACTGTGTAAATAACGTACCGGTCGTTTTTCTTTTCACGGTTAACATCCTGGCAACTTTTAACACTTTCAACTTTAAAGTCTGTTTCAAAGCTCTTTTCAAAATGTCCGCTCTAGTGCCCTGATAGGTAGTGTAAGGATTATTGCCCACATTGTCAAACAGGTAACACAGCAAGAAATTAATGATTTTTAAAAAAAAAAAAAAATTTTAATTGCTCTTCCTGCAGTGATTTTAGAGGACACAAGCTGGCATTTTGAAAAGCGTTTTTAAACAGTTAAGTGTAAAAAGTTGTCAGGGTGTTAACAATGGAAAGAGAAATTACAGGTCCGTTATTTAAACAGTTGTAGCAGCGCGCGGGGACGTGTAACGCTGCATTTTTCAGAACCACGCTACTTACTCTCTAACTTGACCGCTTTACCTGCGCTCGCCTACAGCCACTCGTATTCTACATCGTTGTGGACTATTTTCTAATATATATATTAGATCATTAACTATGTGGTGAATGACATCACAAGCACATTAATATATTTAAATAGAAATAAGAGTACAGTTACCATGGCACCAAAAGCCCTTGTTCAACATACCAAAAAATACAGTGGGAAGAGTCAGGATGTTAAGGTCCACCGCTGTTTAGATTAATAAAACCCAGGTATCTCATTGGCTTTTCAGTCCAGCATGGATTTGTTCCTGGACAACCGGAGTGCCCCCGAGCCGCTGGACAGCATCCTCCTGGCTGCCTTCGAGTTTGACATTCACCAGGTCATCAAGGACTGCAGGTGAGCGATCCAGCCAGCGTGCCTGTCCGCAGCAGCACATGCCTTCGCTTGTATGCGAGGCACAACCAGAACAACAGTGTTTGATGTTGAGAATTCAGTGCAACGCAATCGGGTTCAGTTTTACACTGGTGTCTGTTACCCGTAGTTAAACTGTCATCTCCTCCAACAGCATTGCTCTCAGTAACTGGTGGTTTGTAGCCCATTTGACAGACCTGCTGGACCACTGCAAACTCCTTCAGTCCCACAACCTTCAGTGAGTATGCATTTTATATTTACACAGGCAAGTCCTGGGCTGGCTTAGCTGCTGCTGCTTCCTGTTCTATTCTTTTATGAGATGTAATTTCTCTGACGTTTCTTTCGTCCAGCTTTGGCTCCAATCTGAGAGAGTTCCTCCTCTTGGAATATGCGTCAGGACTGTTTACACACCACAGGTAAGGCGCCCGTTCTTGAGCTGTGTTTCTGAACTCATTTTGCTATACTCCCATCTGTAGTACATTTAATAAGAAATCTGATCAAAATTCAATTGGTCCAGGGGCCCCTGAGTGGCGCATCCGGTAAAGGCACTCTGGGAGTGCCCAGGGGGCGGCAATTGGCTGAGCGGCGCCGGTGGGGGGGCCCTGTAGACTGGCCGGGCGCCTGCAGGCTTGCCTGTAAGTTGCTCAGAGCTGCGTGGTCCTCCGATGCTGTAGCTCTGAGGTGGCTGCATGGCGGGCCTGCAGAGTGAAAAGCAGCGGACGGCTGATGGCACACGTTTCTGAGGACGCGTGTGTCTGTCTTTGTCCCTCCCGAGTCAGCGCGGGGGTGGCAGCAGTGAGCCGGGTTGAAATAAACAATAATTGGGCTTACCAAATTGGGGAGAAAATAAGAAAAATAATTGGCTATTCCAAATTTAAAAAAAAAAAAAAAAAAAAAAATTCAATTGGTCCTTGTTTCCCCTATTCAGTAATGATGAGGCATGACTTTTTAAATTTAATAATGTAAAAAAAAGATACTGTAATTACACCCATTTCATATTTATATTGCATTTGTTTTCATGTTACATCTGACTTATGTTTAACTTTAAATAAAGGGGGTATTTTCAGCACACTTCCATAAGGGAAAGTGGAAAATCCAGTTTGTTGATCTTAATTCAGTCTATCAAACCCTAAACCTAATCCCTACCAACCTTACTGTGATGTATTTTTCTATTTGTTCCCCCCACACCTCACCAATCTTAACTATGCTCCCTGAGATCTCAACAAACTATTTTACAGCGGTGGTAAATGCTTTGTGAATATGGCCCAATGGCTCTGATTTATATAGTGGCAGCACAGTGTACTGTGCGTGTCTGTCCTGACACCTGTGTGTGTGTGTGTGTGTGTGTGTCCCAGCCTGTGGCAGCTGGCGGTGGATTACTTCGATCACTGCCCGGAGTTTGGGAGGATGTACCTGGAGCTGCAAATCGAGAGGGTTCCCCTGGACACGGAGCGCAAGGCCCTCAAGGTGCTGCGGATCTGTGAGCAGAGGCAGCTGGCAGAGCAAGGTAAGGCAGGGTTTGTGCAGCATTGCAAGGTAAGGCAGGGTTTGTGCAGCATTGCAAGGTAAGGCAGGGTTTGTGCAGCATTGCAAGGTAAGGCAGGGTTTGTGCAGCATTGCAAGGTAAGGCAGGGTTTGTGCAGCATTGCAAGGTAAGGCAGGGTTTGTGCAGCATTGCAAGGTAAGGCAGGGTTTGTGCAGCATTGCAAGGTAAGGCAGGGTTTGTGCAGCATTGCAAGGTAAGGCAGGGTTTGTGCAGCATTGCAAGGTAAGGCAGGGTTTGTGCAGCATTGCAAGGTAAGGCAGGGTTTGTGCAGCATTGCAAGGTAAGGCAGGGTTTGTGCAGCATTGCTGTCCGGGGCAATAGGGGTTCAGATTGTACCATTGGGTACAGCAGTGCCTGACAAACATTGTTGTTTTTTATGTTAAAATATTCTCTTCTTCCCTTTTTATCTGTCATTTTAATATCCAAAGATTTGTCGTAGCTCTACCATTGTTTTTTTTTTTTTTTTTTTTGACAAACAACACGATTATACAGTTTACTGGAACTGTCCAAACAGGAACCTTTTTGTGTCTCTTTACTAGATAAACTATTGATGTAAACATGTATCTAGAAAACTGGTAATTTAACACTTCAAAGGGTGGGTGGGGTATTCTAGTTGTAAAATGCCCCTCGTCCTGAAGATAATTCCCTAACCCTGTTGCGTTTCTGCAGTGCGCAGCATCTGTAAGATCATGGCAAAGAAAGCCGTGAGAAACAACCGGCTGGGCTCTGCGCTGTCCTGGAGCATCCGAGCTAAAGACGCTGCCTTCGCCACCCTCATCTCCGACAGGTTCGTCACCCTCCCCTCCCCTCCCCCTACACGTGGAAGTTTAGTCATAACCCCTTCATGACAACCAACCCCCTACCAAAGTGCAGGCTCTTTTTCTCAGTTCATTTTGTCCTTGCCTGCTCTCATTAATCGCTCCCCCTGTCCTGCCTCTCCAGGTTTCTGCAGGATTATTGTGCTCGGGGCACCTTCTCTGACCTGGACCTCATCGACAATCTGGGGCCTGCCATGCTGCTCAGCGACCGGCTCACCTTCCTAGGTACGTACTTCACCAACAAGAGCTCCAGTCTCTTGTGTTTCTTTTTCATATTCCCCACTACTGACAAATACAGCACCTTCTAAACGGAGGGTTCGGGCTACCCCTGTAGTCATAACTACTGTATCTGTCTGCATCTCCATTGGTTTTCAAATCATTGTGTGTGTGTGTGTGTGTGTGTTTAAAGGATAACTACAAACTATTTCTTTCTAGAGAGAAAGAAAAGATCTGACCTCATTCGTCCCTGTTTGTTGTTGTGTTCTCGTTGAATTCTCGTGTTGCGTGTTTCCAGGGAAGTACCGTGAGTTCCACAAGCTGTACGGAGAGAAGAGGTTTGCTGAGGCTGCCAAGTTGCTGCTCTCGCTCATGACGGCCAGAATTGCCCCCCGTAGCTTCTGGATGACCCTCCTTACTGACGCACTGCCCCTGCTGGAGCAGAAACAGGTCCGTATCGGCACGATCGAGAATTTAGGAGATCATTCAAATATGTGATCATCGTGTACCAAGGTTATGCCTATCAAACATACCGTGCCTGTGTGTTTGCAGGTCTGTTTGAGTGTATAATATGTAAAAGCTTTTTGTGTAGTTTTGATGTTCTGAAGGTGTAAAGGCATTGCAGACAAACAGCTGGTTTCACGGACCTCGATTAGCACTCGTCTTGGATTACCTTACCTAAATTAACATTAGGGAGTCTAAAATTAGTGCTAATCTGGAAATGTGAAAGCAGTCCTAAATGCATTAACTGAAGTGTATACTTCTGCTTTTTTAAGGGTTTTGCATGCATGGTGTTTTTAGGATGTAAACAGGGCTGTTTAAAACATTTTTGTTTTTTGTTTTGTTAAGGTGATATTTTCAGCCGATCAAACCTACGAGCTGATGCACTGCCTGGAGGAGCTGATGTCGGGCAAGACTGAGCCCAGTGAGAAACGTACCGTTCAGGTAAGACTAATTTAAATAGAGAACCTGTGTACAGTCAGCACTCGGATATCCATTACCCAGATACACATCTCCCCTTTTTTACGGTTACTGGAATAGCTGGACAGAAGTTTAGCAGTGAAGTTTTAATCATTAAACAGTTTGAGATACTGTGATGTTTATCTATTTATTTTTTAAATCTTTTGTTGCTTTTGTGCATTTTCATTTGCAAGTGAACTGTGACCATTAGGGCCTTATTGCACTTTATTCTGCAATTTTGAATACAGACTTTGTATATGGTTTTAATTCTGGAAACTGTTTTTTTATATAATATTTTGGTTTTGCTATATTGCATTGCCTTTTATGTTTAACGTAGTTCTGTGCATGGATAATTTAGATTTCATTTTGCTGTTAGGTCGTTAATTGGGAAATTTTACATACCGCTACAATACGTACCGGATTTAAAAGTATGTACTGTATTACAGTTAACGTGTTGTCTCTAGTTTTGACAAGTGATATTTTCAGAATCATGTCGTTCTGAATTAAAATACTACTACTGTTAAATATAGTAGTGTACCAACAAAACCAATGCAGTGCATCTAAGTGGAAGCCTACTTATTTTAAAATACAGTCCTTTCAGATATGTGTTTTTGATATTGTCTGTTTTTCAGGGAACACAAAAAAGATACAAGGGTTGGAACGGGCCAAAATGAAATAATCTGATATGCATCACACACGTTTAACCACCACTGAAGTCAACATTTTATAGGGTCGGATATGTGAGTGCTGACTGTAATACACAATTTCAGAGCTGCAGTTTGGGGAAGTGGGTACAAGTTTTCTTTCCACCAGTCTACACACACAGAGCAGGTCGCTAAGATAAATCAAAACTACTTCATTCAGACTAACGCTTAATGCAGTCTGGAGCAAAAGCAGTGTCAATTATGATAACTGGATCTTCTAGGCTGTTATTTTTTATATCCTAAGCATATTTCATTTGAATGAATATACAGTAGATGCCGGTTATTAGCAACCCTGATAGACAACTTTCGGTTGTTAACATTTTCCCAGGAACCAATCCCATCCCATAGACTTTAATGTTAATGGATTAAGGATATTAGCAACTTTTTTTTTTTTTTTTACAATTTCTATGGCTACGGCACGCACACGAATACATCGCGTGCACGCATCTATTTATGTATCAGTTTTCCTAACACAGCTGTGCATTTATTGAGTATGATTGTCGTCTGTCATCATGGCTTCAGAACGTGTAGACCTTTCTGTAGCCGATGAAGTTCGGATTCTGGAGGCACTACATGAACCCCGTGCTAAATAAGTACGGGTGGCAGAAAAGTTTGGCATCTCAAAATCTGTTGAATCCCGCGATTTACAGCTGGAGGTGGCGAATCTTAAAAAAACAAACATTAACTACTGCATTTAAAATGATGCTTCTTTATGAAATGTAAGTCCTGCATACCAAGAGTGTTTACTGTTTAAGGATATTGCTAGTATGTTGTTGTAGTACTACGTGTACAATACAGTATTTCAGTGCACTGTTTCTACAACTGTAGTATACATCATTTTTCCACATACATAAATGTGGCTTTTCACTTAATAACAAAGTTTGGTTAATAACTTTTTGCTGAGAACCGAGAGGTTGCTAATAAGCGGCATCTACTGTATGTGTGTAATTTTTTTTTTTTTTTGATTTGTCAGTATTTTGATAGATGTCTAAAATGTACATTTTTTGGTGGCAGTAACACTAACTAGGTGGTGAAAGTGTCAGAGATTTCTGTGATTTAAATGCATCTGTTCCTCCACAGGAGGAAGATATAGAAACCACCAAAGTGGAGCTTCTGCGTCTTGCTTTGGCACGGAACCTGGCTGCAGCCGTAGTGAAGGAGGGGACAGTGGACTCGTTATAAACACAGACCAACTTTTCTACATTTTATAAAGCCTGTATATAGCCCAACCGCATCTTTGCAGGATGCCTTTTATGTCTTTGGTAATAAAGTTATTATTGGTTTGCAGAAACATTTTCTTGTATTCTCTAGCAGAAATACATGACTGGCACGGGTCTGGCTGCGTGCGTGCGCACCAGTTTGGCAATACTGGCAGTCATGATTCAATGACAACTAAGGTACTTGCCTTCCCCTTGTTGCCTCAAGATAGTTTTTTCCCAGCTTGGCAAGGATGGTGGTCATGGGTGAATTTGCTCTCCATAGTGCAGTACATATCTGGAGTCTGAATTAATTCTAAGTTTATGGTGGAGTCATCTCTGTACTTTATCATGGCGATGGCACTGCTATCATTGTTTTATGTAATCTGGGCATGGGTGTCGACCAGGTTCAGAAAAGAAAAACATTACGCTCATGTAGTCGTTTTTAAAATGAAGACTTTTATTTCTTCATGCAGTGGAACAGCTAAGAACGTTTTAAATATGTACAGTTTTGTTAGCTTTCTGTCATACCGAACTGCACCTCACATAAACAAGTTAAGCATCTCTAAAAGACAATAAATACAACGTTATACAGAACTTCTTCCATTAAACACGTCACAGTGCTGACAGCAAAGGGCTCCTACAACAGTGCAATAAATAAAAACAATAGGGGGCAGAACAATGGCTTCGATACTGCAGCACCAGTAAAACTCAGCATGGTAGCAAACGCTTGCTTGCTTGCTTTCTTGACACCCCATACTCTTCCTTCAAACACCACAGGCCCTCTGTAAAGCATTAAACACTGCTAAGTTTGCACCATTTTATTTAAGAAAGCAAACTGCTGTTGTTACAGAACTAGCAGGAAACGACTTTCAAAGCATATACTCCATTTTATTATTAAAAAAAAAAAAACACTTGTTAATGGTACACAATTAGAACTACTTTTCTCCAGGAAATGCTTTGGAAATGTGGCCCTGTATCTCAGAAATGAATCCTACTATAGAAAACTGAAACGTTTATAGAAGTGAGGCAGACAGAGAGACTACTTGAGAAGCTGCTGCTGCCGCCACTCAACATTGGATCTGAAATGGATGTCGGACAACAGTGAAGAGACCCACACCTTAAAAGTGTGTGTGTCTCATAATCTCCACTAAACTGCTACTTCAAAAAAAGTATTGTCTGACATGCAACAGCAAGAAGACTTGTTACACTGTGTACTACTGACCCCGTTTCACCAGCCTATACAATTCCAGGCAATTAACTCCTAGTGCTTTTAAATACATCTGCCACTTAATTCATTATGAGTGCAAAAAGCTTTCTATTCACCTGATATTGGTGCTTGGAAATGACTGTAAGGGCAGTGGCGTGCTGTCAAGACCTCCAAGGTATTCTCTGCTGACCAGACAGTGCCAAGTAAACTGTCAGTCAAATGACATTACGTTGCCTCACTCACTCGCGTACAGTGTGTTTGCTTATACTATGAAGCATACTACTCTGATGCATTTATCCAAGATGACTTACAGGGTTTACTAGAGGGTTTTTTTAGGAGGCTAGGTGTTTCCTGAAGGGGATGTGATCAGTCAATAAGAGATCTGCATCTCCCCCACATAAGTCTAAAACAACGATCAGACGCTAGAAAAAAAAAAACAGATGAGGGTATTCTCCGTTTCAGTTGAAGGGCTTGAGCGAGTTTAACCAATAGGTGAGTCGAAGAATGTCTATTTTTTTAGACAGGCGACCAATCAGAAGTGAGCAGAGGCGGCCATAAATCTCCCAGGGTATTCTCTGCCTCACTTGAAGGCCCTGCTTTAGCAACCAATGGGAAAGTCAAAGCTCTGATAGCTGACCAATCATTAATGAGCAACCCGAAAACATGACTATTCCTTGGTTAGCACTGCAGTTAGGAGGATAGCTGGATTCCGCACGATATTACTTATAAATATATATTGATAAATACAAATACCTTTACAACGTCTAATTATTTCAAATTTTATTTTACACTAAAATAAAAAAAATGTGAGAAAACTGAGACATCATAGTTGATTTGGTTACGAATCCTTTTTCAAGGAGAACTTTCTCTGAAAAATTGGAGATTGTTAAAAAAGGGAGATGTACACCACAGATCCCCGAGCTGACACGGGAAGGGAAAGGATACACTCTTTCAGAATTATGAAAGGTATCTGCGGCTTACAGGTAGCTGCCACTTAAAAAAAGGCGGGGGCGGTTGCGACGACTCTCCTACCCCAGTCCATTTTGTCACGGCATGCCACTGCTGTAGAGGTGCTTCCTCCAGTCGTTTCCAAGGCTGTAGATGAACACTGATACTAAACCCTCTGCTTCTCCTAAAGACTAAAGATACCTAACATTTCACACAGTTAAAATATCCCAGACAAAGTAAATGTACCTGCTTATCCTTAAACAGGAAGGAATGTAAATATGCTTTAAATAGACAGTAAATTCCACATGGTAAGTGTAGCTAATTTTGCTAACAGCAGCGGATCTGTTAGAGATGCACCTGCCCCGTGACTTCATATCTGTTTTACTAGAACCTCTTGCAGACAGATCCTCTGAATTTGCAGTCCCAATCAGTCACAGCACCATCTCTATCCAACACCAACAATGCAATTCATGTACAGCCCCAATTGCTGTACTGCAATCCCTACCCAGCATTATTATGAAAAAAAAAAAAAGTTTATTGAAAATACTTTTTTGGCACCCTGTGCAATATATCACATGCTAACCTGTCACTCTGCGAGAGCCAAGTTAAGCACTACGTTCGTCTTCAGCTGGCTTCGGTGGGATTTCTTTCAGAGTTGCAGATATGAATTTGAAAATTATTTTCTCCCCTCACCCTTACGCACACGCCCTGGCATTTAATGGTTCAGTGGGGTCTCCCATTAATGGAACCTGCCTTGCAAAGTCCAGCCAAGGGCTAAGAGTTTAGGGGAGCAGAGTAAAAAAGAAATGTATTTAAATAAATAAAATGAAAACAAAAACACAAGTCGAGGATACAGGGTGGATTTTGTAGCGGTAATAGCACTTGCCTCCTAAGGAAAAACATTCATGAAAGCATTGATTCTGTCTCAGCTATCTGAAGTCAACAAAGTCCCATCCATTGCCGTGTCTTTGGTGGGGGGGGCATCCCGTCCTTCAGTGCCAGTGCTATAGATAACCCCATTTTTCTGCCGGTGGAAATTGATCCACCTCTCCGGCGTCTGTGCAGGACTGGTCCCCCAGTGTAAACGTCAGCTTGTACCGCAGTCTCACCTTTTCCTGTGTGAAACCAAGAAGGGGGGAAAAGGGTTAAATATCCCAGATTTAATTGGGGCATGCTGCTGACTTTTTTCATTGTTTGATACGGTTATGCTGCACCTTCTAAGCGTTTCTGCAAGTAGTTCCATGACAAGATGCTAGATGCTCTGTGAACACTCACATACACCCACATACTGGTCACCTACCTTCATTGGGTTAGCTAGCAGCATGACCTGTGTGATGGTGGCTGGGGGCAGGATGGGGTTGAAAGGAGCAAGTTCTGTTTCCGACGGGGGCTGCAGTTTGACCTTCATCGACTTCAGTCAGGAAGACAAAGAAATAAATTAAGAGAGTATTCAAAACGTGTAACTCTGACCCGTATCACCGGCTGAACTGCCCTACTAATGAAGAAGAAAGATGTCAATGGATAGACAGGAACCTGATGCACGGACAAGGTCACAGATAGCTTGGGGTGTGCAGGATCAAACCCACGCAAAGTGCAACACGGGCCAGGACAGACAATAGCATCATAAAAGCTAAAAATAGAGCAAGCAAGCAAGCAAGCCATGTAACAAAGACACATGCCTAAAGGCTTATTTTGCAGACTGAATTACACAGCAATCAGAAGCTGTTGTGGTTTGTCAAAACGTTGAAACAAGTGAATGTCTTTGATCAGGAGGAAAAGGTTGACATCCATTTGCCCTGTATCCTTTTTCCAAAGGCCTGCAGGAGTTGGCAGTGGAACTTAAACAATTTATCTGGATACACCGGTCGATCTGAGTCTGTTATGTGTTTGGCAGCAGCAGTTACTGCACACTAATGCTTTTGGCCGACACCAAAGCAAATAAAAAAAGAGCATTAAAAGCTGTTCATATCAAGATGCATTTAATCCTATGGCAAGGAGTCAACCACAGAGAAATCAGCTGTTCCAAATATTGAACCATGTCACTGGTTACTGTTTTAAACAGCAAATAGACTCCCGAGATTTGTTTTTTTCACTGCCACATCAAGCATATTTTTATCAAACTGTGTGTCAATCTAGAACAGCGTGCACTGCTACAAATCAAGTTCTGCTCATTCAGATGTGAACAACTTAAAAAAACCTTGTCAGACAATAATAACAAGAGCATGCAAATACAGAGGGGCATCATAGTGGCACAGTACCTGAAAGGTAAAAAAATATCTGTGTAAGAGTATTGGATTATAGTCAGATGCAATGTGAAATGCCTATCAGAGGAAAGGAGGCTGTACCGTGTTCTCCATGAGCGTGACAGATGGACAGACTGAGGGACCCGATCATCACGGAATACAAACAAGCCGACTCTCACCTTGGGCACTGCAGCCTGCAGGACTACGTTCTGGACGGGAAGCGGGGCCGTGTTCAGCATCGACACCACAATCACCAGCACGTCCGGTCTGCCTGGGGGGCACTCCGAAGAGAAGTGCAGCAGCACCCGAACCCCATTCTTATCATAGGCTGTGACAGGCAGGACCCTGCCTAGGGTAGGGATAGGGGGAGGAGGAGGAGGAGGAGGACAGAGATAAGCAGCAGCGTTACCAAAAATAACAACCTGCATCCGTTCAACGTTAAACTACCATACACATTTCCAATGAAAACCTAGACTTGATTTAGTATTTAAGGTCATCTTTATATTTTACATGCAGTGTTTAATTAGTGTTTTACAATGCGGCAAGGCGCTATAAAATGATGAAGCTTTTGGAAAAAAAACATGCGACGATCAGTGCAAGACCCTCTTAAACAAACAGGACATTTTTTGGTTTAACGTTCAGCAAATTGCTATGCCGTTTAGGATTTTTACTTTCGTTCAACGTTTAATCTTTCAGAGCTTTCCCAGCCTCAGTACAACCAGAGGGAGGGTCTCCGGTACTCACTGGGTTTGATGGAGTCCAGCTGCACGTGAACGTTGGCGAGTGAAGCATCGGGCCCCTTTGCAGGGCTCCCCTGGAGTGTCGGGTGGAGAGGGGAAAGGGAGCGGAAGAGGGGGCTGCCGGGGGCTGATGAGGAAGCCATGGCCTGAACCATGGCGTGGGAGACAGGGGGGGCCACGCATGCAGCAGGAAGGGGAGCCGTGGTGGCGGAGGGACCAGGGAACCCCAAGACAGATGAGGAAGCAGCACTGGAGGAAACTCCCAGACAGAACATGGGCTCCGGATTTAACTGGGCAGGCAGCCTTAATGAGAAGATACAAAATAAAACAAAACAAAAAGCATAAAGCCTTAGTGTTATCTGAACTGGACAAACAACTGGGAAGTCATTTCCCCTTCCATCATTCTGGATGAATAAATAAAAATGTAGGGAAGTTTTTTTTTTTTAAGACTTCACAAAGAGACACATTTGCCCCAGAAAACCATTCATAAGAACAACACATGCAACAAGCAAATTCATTTTTAATCATTTTGTAACATTAAACTGTGTGGTCTCCCCCTCCCCTCAAAATCAACAGTTCACCCTGCAAACTGGTCAGACTGGTAAGGAGTGATTTACCCCACTGGCTCCCCCAGGTCCAGCATGCTGAGATCCTGCAAGGCTTGACTCCCGGAGTGAGGCGCTACCTGCAGCCCAGCCCCTGGGAACAGGAACGGGGCTGGACCGGACCTGGGCAGGGAGGGAGCGGCCGGGTAACTACAAGGAGCAACGCGGGACACAGGGGCTGCATGGAACATCGGCCCAGCAGACAGAGCAGCTGCCCCAGACAGAGGCTTGCTGTTGAAGAAGCCTAACCCGCTGTCGGAGGCCTGGGAGATGGAATGAGAAAATGAAAAAGTCTTCTACATTACAATACTTAAATAATAATAATTATATTTGTCTTGGGGGTTCCAATGCCCCACCAGGGGCTTTTTAAAATTTTAAAAGTCAAACAAAAAAAGACACTTGAATAAAAGTCAGTGAATGCTTGCAGTGTTACCTGTAACGTGCTCCACTGTTTGTTTAGTGTACCCTCCTTTCCATTGTTCAAAGTGGGTACTGGATCATTTAAGCCTGCAAAGGAAGGCAGGCAAGCATTAAAATACCCTGAATGTATAATGCAATGAAGCACTTAAAGGTATATAGCGCAGTACTGGAGAGCAGGCAGGGCAGGCTGTTACCCAGAGAGAGCAGTTCCTCGTCCAGCAGGGAGAGGGCGCCGCTGGCCTGGGGCGCTGTGTTCTCGGTCTGGCTGGAGGATCGGCTCCGAGAGGAAGCCTGCAGGTGAGGGGGAGGGGGCAGGACCGGGATCGCTGGGGCCAGCAGCGGATTGGCTGGGACTAGGGCTGGAGCCGGTGCAGGAGGCTGAGCCAGCTCTGAAAAGGGTGGGCTGGGAATGTCGAGCTCCTCCAGGTCAATCAGGGTCTCCGTGTTTCTGCTATCCTTACTGCCTGGAGAACAGAGGACAACACAAAACCTTCCATTGACTCATGTGACATTTTTATATATAAAAAAAAACAACTTACGGTTCAAAAACAAGGTGTGCGACACATGTATAACACTATCTGATTTGCACATAAAAAAAAAACAACAACAAAGAATTAATATAACAGAATTTATATATTTTGCATGGCCAAAATAAATAAACACAAAACCACACCAATAAAAAAAAAAGTGCAACAAAAATATAATTCACATCTCGTACTGAAAATAACTGGGACAAACAGATTTTACCGTCCATATTTGCTGATCCAGGAAGATCAGTCTCTCCATTGACAGCCTGTCCTTCAACAATCTTCTTGTAGGAATTGATTCCACGTGACAGATCATCGCTTGCTTGCAGGATGTCACCTACAAAACAAAACAGGAACCCAGCGTTCAAAAAAGGGCAGACGGAGCGCGGCGTCAATATGGCTGGCAACTCCAAGACACCCAGAGCTTTACCTAAACTGTTGTCGTTATCCTCCGTCTCTGTGGCTAATTTGAATACATTACGTCTCATCTTGTCACAGCGTTCGTACAGCTCCTGGAATACATCATGCACATATATAAAGTAAAACTAAGTACTAAACAGATGTCAATTTATTTCAAAGCAGGTTCCTGTTATGCATGGTTAGTTAAATGTATAATCTTCAACATAAACATCAGCGTTGATAATGTTGCATACTCTCCAAAGACCTTGCTTGATAGGAGACATCACCAACAACAGAATTCAACTTAGAAAATGAAACACGTCCATGCCAGTAGATTTGTGCCCCTTCATAGCCTTGTAGCCTTCAGAAGACACCTGCCTTTATAAGCTCCCGGTCTGCTTCCGAAGACTCCTCTCTGTTGAAATGGGTCAGCATTTCATTGAGGAGCTTCACGTTGTTATTGACCTCCTCCAGTGTGTTCACGCGTTTCGTTACCTTCTGCATCCGGGCTTCGTCCTGCAGACAGGACGGAGAAACACATACTGCTGTGAGACCGCCTGCAGGACCACCCGTCTCCTTATCACCATTTAATAAGGTTTACTGTAACATGCACACAACGCTGTGATTGTGGAGGTGGAGCTCCATACATTAACAACAAAGTTACCTTCCTGATCGCATGCAGTCATTTTGCTACAGGTACGTGTATTTAAAGAAATGCAGCAGATGTTTAAGTACAGTGTAGCTCCAGTTCATGCACCAGTAGATTTTGCTCCATGCTGCTCCTTGCACAGTGCTACAGTTCACCCCACAGCACTCTCTTACCTCTTTCACCATGTTCTTAATGAGTCTGTTGGCCTCCTGCAGATCCTCTGGGTTTTTGCTTTTCAGCAGCTCAGCCAGCAGCTGCAATGAGAGCCGGCATCACACTTCACTCAAACAGCAACTAAACACCTGAGGACTCAGGAATCAGAAACTTGAAAGCTTTACAGAAGCAACATCACCACCTCCTTCCTCTGATAGCATCTGCTCTCTGAAGCTGCACCTTTCCATCATGTTTATTGGGAAGAGAACACAGCGCTGCGGAAATAGTTCATCGTATTGAACAGGATTTACAGGATACTATCTTTAGCGCTACACTTCTGTGAATATTAGTTGCTGATATATATATATTCCCACCAATCAATATATTTTTTCTACCCTGCACCTTAAGATGTAGGGTACAGCAACAGCGTGTAAAATATAAATATTCAGTTTTGGATATTGCAACATAACGTTAAAAGAACGTACACCCTCTAGAAATTGTGCTCTAGAAAGGAAATGTAGGGAAATGTTAGAACGAGAAGTCTTCTCAAGGTCTCCTTGTTGCACTGCGGAAGGGTGAACCCGTGTGAAACAGCAATCCTGTCAGACCTCACCTTACTCTTTTCTTCATCCTCGAACACTGGGTTTTTGGGGCGTGTCGGGGGTGATGGAATGAGAGTCTGATCTACAGGGATCTCTGGATCACAGGATACAATACCTGGAAGGGCAGGTATGCAATCAGTGTCTAAACATTTTCCACCAATATTAAACCCTATAACCATACATAATACAACGAAGACAACATGGCTGTAAAATAAACTGTAGAATGTATTATTTTATACACTGTCAGTAGCATGTGTGCTGGTCAATGAGTTGTGCTTGTTAAGAAGAGATTTTTTATTTTTTACAGTAAAACACATTCAAAATTTCTTCCCATGCCATTTATCACTATAAGCTTAGGGTTGGTACAGGCATCCAGAGAGCAGTACAGGGACGGAAATAAGAAAAGCCATTGCAAAGCGGTTTGATCCATTCCTGGTTTCACTATGAATTTAATAAGACATGCCTGAGCTTGTTACCTATACACTGTGGCTAATCAAGCATGTATTAAAACCTGGAATGGGTGTAGCTGCTATGCAACAGGAGTCTCATTCCCATCCCTGCGCTTGCTGAGGGACAGGAATGAAGGTGTGAATGAGACGGTCGTACCTTGCCTCTTTAGCATCTGATAGGCCTCGTTAATTTTGGCTTCGTCCGGCAGGGCCACTGCCCAGCTGTACAGCATTTCAACGACTTTCCTCTTCACCTTCTCTGACACCCTGTCGCCAAGGTACTGAAACGAGAGCAGAAAGGGTCGGGGAGGAGGCCCGGGTTCTAGAAAGCAGTGCTCACAAAATGATGTTGAAGGACAAAGCAGTTGCATGGGTAGGGTGGCTATGGGGCTCCAGTTTCACCAGGACAGTTCTTTTTAACTTCACAACCCAATGCATTTGGGTACCTGTTACCCATTTCTATCGTTTAATATATGCTACAATTTCATGCATTATGCACTTTCCACTGTACTTAATGTATTATGCATTTTTTCACTGTATTGTTTTATGCATTGTTTTTTTTTCCTGCATATCATGTATTATGCATTTCTCTGTATTTGAAGTATTTAAATACAGAGGATTTTCTTGTTGTTACTGCATCTTGTAAAGCGCTTTGTGATGGTGGTCCACTATGAAAGGCGCTATATAAAATAAAAATTGATAACACGTGCAAAACCGTGTAAGTGAATCTGGAGTCACATGGTCACCCTAGGCACAGGGCTGCTGTGACAACAGTTTGCAGCTGAAAGATCATTTCCTAGTTTGCTTTAGTGCTCTATCTGCATCCATTCAAGAGAATGGATTGATTACTCAGTTTAGGAGCACAGCAATCTGGATATTCTCGGTTGTATTGTACTTAATGGTTTTTTTTTTCCCTTCTGCCGTTTATTCCTCCAACTGTGTAATAGCAACTAAAACAAAACCGTCTGTAGACTTACCTTGGGGGAGACTACTTTGATTAACTCATTTAAAAATCTAAATTTTCCAACTTCGTTATGGAATCTTCTTCCACAGTTCTTCATGCAAGCTTCCAATACCTGAAATGCAACACTTTCATAATTATTCAACACAAAACAAAAACAATAGTAACACTGCAATTATGTTTTTTAACTGATCACAAATCAAAAAAAAAAAAGTGCCCTGGTATTCGATTAAATATGGATGTAGATGTAGATGTATACACCAATATATGAAACTAAACAAAAAGCAGTGCATACCCAAGTATGTATCGGTGGTGTCCCCCTGCACCCCCTTGTGGGAACTCTGTGTATTGGCTTCTTATGATACTCTGGAGCAACACACCAAATCTCACCAACATTTTGTTTGCTAAAGTGCCTTATTGTAATAATGAAACTGATTTTAATAAGACCCATTTTTTTTCACCAATGCATGCATTTTCTAATTAACCAGAAAAAGATTATTAATAACAAACAACATTGCATTAAATATTTTAATAAAGTTAAAGTGATAAACAGTACATGACTAGGGTTCTATAAATATTCAGAGCCCCTCTGCTAACAGGAAACCAAGCTGGCAGATTAACTTCATCATTGTGGATCATCTTCAGAGAGTCAACACAGCTCCCATTGTCAGCTCCTAACAGGGATCCACATTGTGTCTTAATTGGTTACGTATGCAATCAGATTTCACAAATGTGACAATTTGAAAGAAGGAGGTCACTGGAGGCTGATCAGACAGACGAGGCGGTTTAGTTGAGAATCATTATATATTATATATATACACACACATATACAGCTCTGTAAAGTAAAAAGGGATTTTAAAATGTAACCAGCAGCTTTTGAGCTGAGCTTCCCAGTTGTTTCTGCAGAGGACCTATGAGCTCCTTGTACAAAAAGCGATAATCAAACACTCCAAAAACAAGGCACTAATAACCCAGGCACCAATACATTACTGCACTAATAACCCAGGTACCAGTACATTACTGCACTAATAACCCAGGCACCAATACATTACTGCACTAATAACCCAGGTACCAGTACATTACTGCACTAATAACCCAGGTACCAGTACATTACTGCACTAATAACCCAGGTACCAATACATTACTGCACTAATAACCCAGGTACCAATACATTACTGCACTAATAACCCAGGTACCAGTACATTACTGCACTAATAACCCAGGTACCAGTACATTACTGCACTAATAACCCAGGCACCAATACATTACTGCACTAATAACCCAGGTACCAGTACATTACTGCACTAATAACCCAGGTACCAGTACATTACTGCACTAATAACCCAGGTACCAATACATTACTGCACTAATAACCCAGGTACCAATACATTACTGCACTAATAACCCAGGTACCAGTACATTACTGCACTAATAACCCAGGTACCAATACATTACTGCACTAATAACCCAGGTACCAATACATTACTGCACTAATAACCCAGGTACCAGTACATTACTGCACAGCCATGTGCCAGTCCTTAGTATCGAACACTGCTTACTTACTGTCAATGCCTGAACTGCCTCCCATTCTTGTGGGGACTGGATTTTATGAGCCAGCAACCTCACTGCTATCTGTGGACTGCAAAAAGAAATATATCAAAGAGACACGTCCTGCATGTCGTGGGCCACAACATCTTCCTTGCAGACTCAATTTTGCGTCGAAGCAAAAATCCATTTTATGCTTATTCTCTGTGCAAGAAAGGGATAAGGTTTCTCTGTTGATCAAGCATGGTCTTGGTTATGTACTGTATACATTGGGTTTCTGTGAGTTTTTACTGTCATAAAAAATGCTGATTTCGAGCTCTACCTTCAAGTTAAAAATAAAAAGTGGAACATGCATATCTCCATTCAGAAACAACGACCTCTTTGTGCCTACAGTAAACCCAGCACATCCAAAACAATCCCAGCATACATACCCTTCTAATTCTTTATTGATTTGGTCACAGAATCCTATAATGTACTCCCAGTCCTCCTGTCTGTTGGATGGGTTAGTGGCTTTATCTGGGGGATAAATAAAAAAAGAAAGGTTTACCCATTAGGGAAACCAATGATCATTTAACAACAGGTTTATTTAGAAATACTGTATTGCCAAAATAAAAATAAAAAAGGGTAGGTGGTAACCAATTCTATTAGCTGAATCCACCACGTGGGGAATCACTTCTATTGTTAATCATCACGATGACTTGTTCAAATCAAAGTAAAAGCCACACAGGCTGCGTTTACTGCATGGGTTTCTATCTGGCTCTGCACAATGAACGCTTATGATTTTTCCTTGTTATTCCTCCATGTGTTCAAAGTGTCAAAGCAGTGATGGAATAAAGAAAACCAGCCGGAAAAAAGATTTGAACACAGCACAACAACAAAACACCCAACTGCTCTTTTCTGTTAACACGAGTTAAATAAGATCTATACTGAGCATCAAAAGAAACGTATCATTTATATTTGAACATCAAAAGAAACTTATCACTTATTTGAACATCAAAAGAAATGTATCACTTATATTTGGATAAAATTCACTAGATGTGATCGAAAAATGACAAACTGTTTTAGAGCAGGTGCAGTGACTTTTTATTGTGCTGATTAACAATTGACATCACGAAGATGCTGCAGAATGATCTGTCGATCTTGGGCAGGGGTTGTGACTCTTGGTCTCCTAGTTTGTGGCCTGTCATTGACAGAGTGTGTCTGGTTATACTGTCTCGCCAGGTTTGAAATTGCTGGCTGTGAGCACCCAAGACGGCGAGCCACAGCTGCCCTAGTCCAGCCTCCAACATACCGATCGCACGAAGGCGCTGCTCTCTTGACAGACGTGGCATATTGTTTTTTTTTTTTTCTGTGATTTTCTTTATTGCTTGATGAATCATCGAGTGATTAAAAAGAAACCGAAAACATTTGATCAATGTCCATCATTTATATACCTGTGCAGTTGAGCATGACTCGTGTTTAGAAATGGGTTATTATTGATTCCTTAATACATTCCAGAAAATGAAATCCTATTTCGCAAACAACACCTGTCTTGCACAGAGTACTGTGTCTCCTCTGAAGGATCGTAAAGAGTACTGTATTATTACTGCTGGAACACCCGAATAATGACGTCTGTTCTGCAGTACTGACAACACAACAATTAATAGCTACCAAGCAAAAAACTTACTTCGGTGCAAAATAAACGTATCTATTCTAGGTGGCAAAAGAATCGCACCTTATCATCGTGATTGAAAACAAATTTGACATGTACGTCTATGAATGGGACATGCTGTACAGTTTGTGCAATACATTTCATAAGTTTACAATTGAGAAGGCTTCATCAAAAGCCTTGGACACACACAGTACTGTGTTTCAGTCCAAGACTACTAGGAACACAATTTAGATTCATGTTTTTAAGCAGAAAAAGTACAGTCAGTTACGAATAATGTAGGCAGCAAGGTGTCTCTATCCGCGACAACGTACACAGTGACAGCAGTACCGAATCAATACAACACCTATGCGCAAATTAACAACAGGTATGAATGACTTTAACCACCTCTCTGGGACGGTGGCACACTCATACGCGAGTGCACCGCCTGTAAATGTTTAAAGGGACATTTCTATTTTACTGTTTTCCTACTCACTGAGCCAGGACTCGAGAGTCTCTCCTTCCGCATCCGCCATATTCACAGCCCATGAAACCTCGCGAGAACTGGCGCGAAGCCCAAACCCAAACGAGAGTTTAATTTTGTCGCCGCACCTCGATTAACCCCTCGCATGCTGGAGAAAAATTTCTTCTCTTCTCGTTATGTTATATTGCACAAAAATAAAGACAGGCAGCAAAACAGAAGTTAACAGATATAATCTTATTTCTTCCTGTTACAATAACACGGACTATTTATGAATAATTATTGCCAATATTTTATTTTTAGACATAAATGTATTTTTGTATATCAGAGACAGATGCTGCAATTACAAAGGCGGGTGCTGACATTGAAATATTTTTTGCATCAGCGAGTATTGCAGAAGTTTTCGGGCAGTAGTTTGGTAACCAGCTTGGGTCCTCAGACCGAATTCAACATGGCTGCCTCCATAGTGAAATTATTGAGACCCTGGAGTCCTGGGTAAATATTTATCAATGTTATTCTATGTGAATATGAAAATATATATATTTCTATATTGTAGCTACATTAAAAGCAACTGTGAATCATTTTATAGTCAAAACTGTGAAATGTCCTTCTCACTGTATCACTTTTAAATGTGTTCTGTGTTTAATCTACACACGCACATACACGGTAAGGTCACGTGTAGTTCAAAGCGTATTAAAACCAAACAAACAAACAAAAAACCTTAAAAGCCACACTTTAGTTATCATCAACAATTGATATTTTTTAGTTAAGTAATACAGCAGGGATTGAAATACGACTCCTGTTGCATAGCGGGATTACCCAGTCTGTGTAATTGACTCCGAGGTTGTTTATCCCCAGTGTGTACAAGCTCAGGGATGTCTCATTAACTCGTAGTAAAACCGGTAGTGGATCAAACTGCTACGCAACGGGAGTCTTATTGCCATCCCTGCTGAATATTTCCTTTGTCATTGAATACCGCCTCGTGTCTGCAATGCCGTAGATTTAGGAGCCCGCTTCACCGGACTCTGTGAATGCGTCTATTCTAGGGTTCTGCCGGTGAGATGGACCAGGTACAACCCCTATTACCTGGAACCCGAGCCCTCTAGGGAAGTGTACCGCATCCCCGTCACGGAGCTCACGGACGAGCAGAAGGCGGCACAGGAGCTGAAAGCCGTGCGACCCATTAAGGCGACCCCGTCCGGTCTCACCAGCTCGGTATTCAGCGACCCCACAGTCAGGTGCGGAGAGGAGCAGTTAGAAACATTCACCCCTACACATTAAATATATTAAGAAATGTAATGTTAACCCTTTAATGTATTAACCATAAAAAAAAAATAGCTGGACACATAATACATGTATCTCTCATTGAAAGAAGGAGTTGTTGTCATTATTATTATTATTATTATTATTATTATTATTATTATTATTATTTGTTTATTTAGCAGATGCCTTTATCCAAGGCGATTTACAGAGACTAGGGTGTGTGAGCTATGCATCAGCTGCAGAGTCACTTACAACTACGTCTCACCCGAAAGACTGAGCACAAGGAGATTAAGTGACTTGCTCAGGGTCACACAGTGAGTCAGTGAGTGAGTCAGGATTTGAACCGGGGACCACCTAGTTACATACCCTTTTCTTTAACCATTGGCCCACACAGCCTCCCATATGAGGTCTTTAGGCATTTGCCTCTTTTGTATGTCCCCATATGAGTTGCAG
The DNA here is from genome assembly GCF_902713425.1 of Acipenser ruthenus. Taxonomy (NCBI): domain Eukaryota; kingdom Metazoa; phylum Chordata; class Actinopteri; order Acipenseriformes; family Acipenseridae; genus Acipenser; species Acipenser ruthenus. The sequence goes on from NC_081207.1 coordinate 2,116,304, forward strand.
TGCATGAAAGGGTTGATTAATTTTTCACGGCGTTTGATTCCAGTTGTTCTTTTGAGTTTTGTTGCTTCCTGCTTTGTAACCAGCTACTGTGGCTTGAGAATTGACTGGGTTCATTATTATTGAGGAACCCATTCATAGGAGTTGCATCCCTTTGGGCTGATGTGTGTTTTATATTTTTTTTGATTTCTTTTCTGCCCACAGTAAATTCGTTAATATGATGATGGAGGATGGAGATAAAGTGCTGGCCAGATCCATTATCACACAGGTAAACCTGTTTTTCCCATTGGGGGGAGGGGGGCAGGCAGGTACTTCGTGATATCCACTCCACTGCAGTGCAGTGCATTCCTATAACCTTGATGTGTCTGTTTGATCAACCTGAAACAGCATTACTTCACCAGGATGGAGAGTACTTTCAGGTTCAGACATGTATAGAGCTGCAGTCTACTGTTGTCACCTGCTGTTGCACACGCTTGCATAATCCCAGTATCACTGCTACTCATCTACTGCCATAGAGTAATTGACATCAATTTCTAAATGTTTTGTTTTTCTTCCCCTAGACATTTGAAAGCATGAAGAGGAAGCAGGTGGAGAAGTATCACAAAGCCCCAGCAACAGAGAAGGAGGGGATTGAGTGTAACCCGTACACCATCTTCCACCAGGCTCTGGAGAACTGCAAGCCTATAATCGGTCTGATCAGCATTCAGAAAGGAGGCAAATACTACCAGGTAGGCGGATCCTGGAGTTGTCCGGGATGTCTGTCTGTCTCGTGGCTTGTTTAACCTTCCCTTAACGTCGTATTCAATTTTGAAGGGGTTTTCATTTCTGTCGATTTGACTAAAGCCTGCTGCAGCAGCAGCAACACTGACCTGCATAGTGTATTTGAGGGGTGTCCTGGGTATCACGAGGAGGAAACTGACCATGTGGATGACCAGATCCAACCTGTCGGTACATTTTAAACCCTGTTTTGTGCACCTTGTTGCAATGTTTTACATTTTCCAAAATACATTGATAATATTAGATATACTTGAGTCTGAAATTGAGGGATATCAGGTTTTTCCAGGACAGCTGTAATTTGCACTTTGCAGTGTCTGTAATGCCAAGTTCTTTCAAAACCGTATACATACCGTAGCAGAGCGGACCTGAACACGGCAGGAGCTGGTTTTGATGCAAAGTTCTGTTCTGTTACAGGTTCCCACGCCACTGACTGACAGTAGGCGCCGCTTCCTGGCGATGAAATGGTTGATTACGGAGTGCCGGGACAATAAGCACCGGCGCACCCACATGTACGAGAAGCTGTCCCAGGAGCTGCTGGCAGCCTTCACGAACGAGGGCAACGTGATCAAGAGGAAGCACGACATGCACAAGATGGCAGAGGCCAACAGGGCCTTCGCGCACTACCGCTGGTGGTAGAGCCTCCAGAACGATCAGATAGGAACTGCGTACCTTACAGGAGAGGAACTGGTTCATCAGCTTTGGAAGCTGCAGTCAGTTTGATATTTTACTTCCAGCAGCGGATCGGGTGGATGTTTCCATTGTGTGTTTCAGCGAGATGTCACCAGCGCAACCTTTTTTGATTTTTACTGCTCTTTGCATATCCGCTGGTTTTGTAGGTCAGCCCTAACGCCTTTTCTCTCTGGAGCAGTTAGCAGGTGTTTGTATTCCTGTTTGCATTGTGTCTTCCAAGTGCAAACAAGTAAGCGCCCTGTGGTGAAGCTGTGTTATTGCACACCTGCAGTGGTTAGAGTGCACTGCAGTGTATGGCTGAAGTGCAGAGGTTACAGTGCAGTTCAGATTGGAATATTTCTTGAAGAAAACAAAGTTTACTGCTGTCTTTACCACGCATCAGGCAAATTGTGAATTGGTTCTTGTTAATTGTCCGATCTGGACCAGGGGTTTAATTGCAGTCAATTTGAATGAAAATAACTGAACCGAAACAAAGCGCCCCAGATAGAAAGAGGCTCAGGAAACCTATGAAGTGGGTAAGAATAAAATGCCCACTTTAGTTCCATCACTTAACTCTATTAAACTGCATTGCTGTCTCAAAAAAAATAAAATATAATTAAGTAGTTGGAATCTATTCAATTAATTACCACTCCTGGATTGAATAGCCCCTTCATAATTTCCTCCCAGGGAAGAAGTGTGTTCTTGGCTTGGGGATTGCTCAACTTCTCAAAGGGACTTTTGTTTCCTGAAGTGCATGTGGGTCAGTTTATACAGTCCTGCACTGCACCAGCAGGGAATGCATACAGCAATGCAAACATGAGGTAGCATGCTGCAAGTGTTTTTTTCATAAGCCTTAATTATTAAAGATTAAGTTCTACACAGCATGTTTCTTTGTTCTTATTTGTGATGCATGTTAATAAATATACTACATTTGTGGAACAGTCTTTTCAAGTAAGTTCAAGCCAACAGAAGCACCAAATCTGAACCATTTTATTTTCATATCCATCAAATACAAAATCCTCAATGCATCAAATCCTCCACCCCATTTTTACAGCCTAAACTCAGTCTTGGAACAGACAAAAAAAAATATGAACATGTTCTACAAATCATTTTTACTGTACATGTTCTTATGAAAGCAAATACATTAGTAATAATAGCACGCTTATTGCTTCCCTTTCTTCAATATGAAATATAAACCTTGGAACCTGTTAGCCTATGATGCAGATAGACCCCTCATACTGGACACAGCATACTAGATGCCCTTTAACTTAGACATTAGGATACTATCACAGGAGTGATCACCAAAGTTCTAACACCCACGGCTTACCTTTTATTAGCAGAAGCATCATTCTCACTGGCTGATCTTCCTGTGTTGAATTAATTCAAGCAGGTATTTTAACTACAGCACTGGAGATGAATGTTGCTACAGCTTGCTGGTACCTGATACATTTCTTTGCTTTAGTTCAAACTCACTTGGATGGTTTAGCTACATTCCGACCCAAAATTAAAGTAAAAAAACAGTGGAGAACGTTTTCAGGAAGGGGACGGGCCCCAGATAATGTTCACACTATTATCACTGTGTCTGCCAGCTTGGGGAGTCTTAAACACGCAGAATTCAGTATTTAGTTCAATGACCAGTCAACATGGTTAGGCTAAAAAAAAAAAAAAACATGTATCTATATATTCACACCTTGTGATCTATTTAACCTTATACATGAGAAAAAAATGAAAACATCTCAAAAACCTTAAATCACAAAAAAGAGAAAAGGTTGAATTCTGCCTGTTTTGCCAAACCCTGAACACTGCATTCTTAAAGGCGATCCACACAATCAAGCAATTGGACAGGTACAGTGTACCGAGTCAGGTGCATCTTGGGCAATGGCCATTGCTGAAGCGAGAAATAAGAGAAAGCATTGGCAACAAAACCAGCTTTCGTTTCGTGCTGGGTACCCAGTACTTGGCACGTGGACAACTTGGAATTTATATTTTAGAGACATAATTGCAGTGATTGTTCAACTGCTTCAATTTGTGCCAATTTAATTGACTAACAGCGACTTCAACTGAAGTAATTTGTTGCCACTGTGAGACACTCGTTTTAACAGAATGCTGCTAATTGCAATTTTGATCAATGATGTGCTGGGATTGATTCAAAGGGAATGGGAATTGGGAATTGATTTTAAAATGGAATTGAAAGGGAGGAATTGACACCCACCCTGATCCTGGATCAACACGATTGTGTGAACTGGCCGTAAAATTGATAATGGAAACAAAATCCCACGTGGAAAAAGTAACATTTCTTCCAACTCCAAATCCAATCAACAACAAGAATTATTTACATTTGTATGTGTCTTTTTTTTTTAGCACCAGAAAGTGGTTCAGTCCTGGCTTAATAAAAAAAACTTCTGTATCAAAAACAGTGTAGAAAAGTTATAAGAAAAAAAATCTACATTAGCCTATTCCTAGATATGTGTACAGCAACCAATCACATCCCAAAACGGTACATGAAGAGTATGGTATGTATTGAGGCAGTGAACAGCACCCCCCTTCTGTCAGCATGTGTATTGCAACCCATGACGTGAGACCATCACTGCACCTGACGTGGACCTACCTGTCAAACTGCAACCAGGGCTGTTACAAAACTAAAACAGCTGCAAAAAGCGCAGAGCTTAGTCTTTTACATAGAAAGCGTGCTGCCCACCACTTTGTATTGGCTTGCCTCTCTGTAGCTGCTTTGGAACTTCCAACTCAACCAATAGCATGCAAACACTGCTGGACAGTGCTGTTCAGAAGGGGGCGGGTCACCAATTGTTCAACGCTACAGTTCATTAACAGACTCAATTTGATTTTTTTTCACTGTTAAGTGCTACAAACTTGTGTAATTAACACTCAAGTTTTAAAACAAAAACTTTTTGTTTTTTTGAAATCTATCCCCCTCCCCATCAAAAAAGGAAGGCAAACCTGTGATTAAAGATCTGCTGGACCCATGCATGCACAGTGAGAAGAAACATCTTACTAAACTGTGAAGCCTGCAGCATGGTTAAAGTGATCTGTTTTGGTTTGACTCAGCTGGTGCTCAGAAGTCACAGTGATGCATTCTGGGGTTTTCTGTAGGGTTAGAGGTGTCAGGAGTCAATCCTGTCAGATCTGGTTTGGAAAATGTAAGACTTTGCGTCATCTAGAGAAGTGTGCACACTTTATATATCTGAAAGGCATACATGTCATGTTATATCTGCTGAAGCTGACCGTATACCTGCAGCTGTGAATCAAGTTTAAGGATGATGCCCGACGTCTCTAACCCCAGCCCTGCTCCCGTCCCTGCCGCCCCTCCCTCCTCAGTCTGTGAGCTCGCTGTAGTAGTATTTCTGCCCCGTATCGCTGAGCCGCCAGCCCCCCGCCCTGAACTCCAGGATCTCCAGCAGCAGGAGGCGTGCCAGCGAGCTGAGCCCCTCCTGCAGCAGGAAGCCGTCCCGCAGCATGAAGAACAGGTCGTCCATGCGCTGCACGTCCATCTTCTCCAGCTGGTCCCCGATGCGGTGCAGCTGCAGCACCAGGCAGTCCACCTGCAACACACAACCATGCATGAAATACTTTATTTTATATATACACATTATATTTTATATATATATATATATATATATATATATATATATATTTTATACACATTTTTCATGTATATATTTCTTTATTATGGGGACAAAAAATGACATCCCCATATGAGGTCACCATGTATGAAAGGGTGAAACATTTCTTTTCAAACATTTTCTAAGCCTTAAGCATTTTGAATTGTTCTGCTGTGCAGAAACAGAACTGAGACCCTCCTCCTCCTCCTCACCTCCTCTTCGTTCCGCAGAGAGTCCGCCTGGCCCAGTCTGAAGAGACAATCATACACGGGGTGGACCAGCGCCATCATGGGCATATTGTTCACCTGGAACCCAATAACAAACACTGCTGTCACCCGTCTGGGGTCCTGTTCTGTGCTGTCATACTGCAGGCTACCTTTTCAAAATGGAATCATTTTATTTTACATTACAATGGTAGAGGTTTTACATATACAAAATGCAAATTGCACAATTTTTTTTCGTAAAAGTACAATTAAAGTAACAAAAATAACAACACACTTTGCGTACTTAAATGGATCTTCTTGTTAGTTCATTTGAGTATTGTACTTGCAAGGATGCGTGCAGCGAATGCATAGCTGTTAAGGTCTCACAAACCCAGTTGTCTTGTTTAGCAAGTTCAGTTAGGCTGCTTGGAGTTTCGGGAAGACATTTTTTTTATGTACAAAATAAGCAGAGAAGCCCAAAGAAACTGTTTGAAGTTGGGGAACGGCGACAGCACCTTGAGGTAGTCGAAGACATTACAGATGAAGGTGACGTAGCAGACCCACTCCTGCAGGGACCTGCTCCGAGTCTCCTCCCGGTTCGTGAACTCCTGCTGCAGCCGGTTCAGGAGGCTCCTCCGGAACACGTTGGAGCCGCTCTGCTTGGTCTCTGCCTGCGAGGGGAGCCGGGAAACAACAAGCGTTACAGCTCTGCGCCTCGGCTCCCAGGAACAGAGACGGCAAGGAGAGGGTCAGGAGGCATTACCTGAACGATAGTGAAGCAGATCCGGCCAGCTTCTTTACTGAACCCCTGATCCTTCAGAGACTGATCCACAATCACCGCAGCCACCTTCTCCAGATCCACCGCACCAGGCTCTACGGAGGAGGGAGGGGTCAGCCAGCGATCGTTACCAAAACACACACCAAACACACAGGGATCGTTACCAAAACACACCAAACACACAGGGATCTCCAGCAATCATTACCAAAACACACACAGCAGGTGGAAGAGCTTCAGGTTTGGACTGAAGATAATTTAGTATAAAGGCGGCACATATGGACTACAGTCTAATGCAGGGGTCTCTAACCCTGGTCCTGGAGAGCCCCAGTCCTGCAGCTTTTCTAGGTGTCGTCACATCATCAATGGCTAAAGATATGGAACACATGTGAATCTTGATTAATTAAGCCAATGATTGGTTCAACTAAGTAACTGAGAGCTCGGTTGAAACGACAAGCAGAAGACCCAGCAGCTCTCCACGACCGGGGTGGAAGACTCCTGCTCTAGACACACAGGAGAAAACAGGTTTCGAATACGGGAGAACGCAGATACACATGTACGGCAACACTGAACCCAAAAGCAGGCTGACCGCGCTGACCTTTCAGCGCTGTTTTTAGCAGCTGCTGTGTTTCTGCATCAAAGGACTGGATCTTGTACTCCTCTTTGTTTGAATTCTCCATGGTTTACACACGCACACGCTCTCCTCCTGCAGGGAGGGTAATAGCACCGTAAACTGGAACAAAAGAACAACACTAAAATTACAAAAGATTAGTTTGTTTAGTTATGCATTTATTTGCTTGTGCAAATGCAGCTCTCTGCAAAACCCTGCACACACACACAGTAAGGGTGGCATCCACATCATGGCAAAAATATTTCACTCAGCTGGGAGAGGTCTGGGAACTGCATTGTCATCAATTGCACCAACCCTGTCACTCCCCAGGTCAAACAGGAAGCCTTTCATAGGGGTATTATAAGGGATTACCAGGAAATCACGATGGGATTACATCATCACCAATGCTGGGTATAGAAATCCAACATTCAATGCAGACTTCACATGTTTACATTCAAAAGCATGAACACATGCCAGGACAAAAAAAAAAATAATGAATAATTTTTAAAAATGTAAAGGTGGTGGCTTTGACGCCCTCCTGGTGGTCATTGCAGTGTGAGATTGTTCTGGTGAATGTGCTTTGAAAAATTAAAAATAAAAAAAACTTTTTTTTCATATATATGATGCGATATAACAAATTTAAAATGTATATTATATAAATTACACAGTGTTCCTAAAAGTTTTCTTCAGCGCCAGAGGAAGACTGCATTGTACACATAACTGGCTAACTAGCTCATGCGTTCCCATTTGTATTTATCTTTTATTCTAAAAATAATTTTCCTAACTTGTTTAATTCAACTAACCCCTTACGCTTTTGATTTTTGTTTTCACGTTTTATTTGAGAAAACAAAATAAGTTTGTTTGAGGATTTTTTTTTTATGATCGCCGAGGCTACGGAGCAGTCTCAGAAATGCCTCGAAAGATTGAAGGAATTTTTTTAAACATACATATCACTTTTTCGTTTACAAAATTCTACAAATTCACACCTGTGCGTTTGTGTTTTTGCAATACCCACAGACGAAAAACTGAACCTAACATTTTTAAATCCATTCAAACTAACACAACCCACAATGAAACGGAGCACACAGACTGCAAACTAAATTACATTAGCTAGAAAATAAATAACCACACCAGACCATGAAAAAGAAATCCTTTAAAATAATTAAAATAAATAAAAACATTTCGCTTACTTTATAATCTGAACTCTTGCCAGGGCGCAGAAAACTGTTTACATTACCAACGAGACTCTTCCTCCTCACTTTGCTAGGTCACTTCCTCGTGTTGTCATTTAAATGTCCGGTATCAGTCAGCGGCACAGCATCGCCGCCTACTGTTCGATTCGCACACTGCAGCCTTTGAGCAACGCTATTTACAGACACGTTTATTATAACTCTTTCATGCACGACGACTTTAGGGGCATATTAAAAAAAACAAACAAAAAAAAACTCTCTTCTCGTCTTTTTATGGAGACATAGAACAGAAATGCATGATGACCTCATTTTCCCCCCATATAAAAGCAATGGAAAAAATATTATGATGGGCCCAGAACTATGTTTTTCAGCTAATTAACAAGAAAAAAATAAAAATAAATAAAAAATCATCCATAGAATTTTTTTTTACTCACTAAATTATATAATAATAATAATAATAATAATAATAATAATAATAATAATAGTTTGCTTTATCAATGTACCACCAAACTGTTCTAAATATAAAATAGTTTTGATTTGTTCGTTGACGGCCTTAACTGCAGCCAAACACTGGAGGAATGAAGGCAATAGTAGAGAGAGGAACAAAGGCAATAGTACAGAGAAAGGAACGAAGGCAATAATACAGAGAGAGGAATGAAGGCAATAGTACAGAGAGCTTCACAACCTCTATGCGTGTGCTCATGGTGCCATTCCCAAATAAAAAAACAGCCCGATTCCCTTTGTGTGCACATGTTCCTCTTGACGCAAAACCTAGTGATGCAGCTACACTACTTTGAAACCAAAGCACACACATGCTGCTACCTAGTTAACTGGGTGCATTGTAAATACCCAGGAGACGACAAGAGTGGCAAGTGACTGTGGTGGGCAACAGGGGAGTCATCTTGCAGTGTAAAGTGCTGTTCTCCCCTCCCCTCCCTCTTTCTGACAAAGTCATTGACATTGAAAAGTCAGAAATAAAGTATTTAATGTTTTTCATCCTTTTCAAAATACAGCTGATTAGTTACACAGTGCAGTAATGCAGTACATTGAGACAACATTGTAACTGAACAACATTCTTCAGAAGGCAAGCAAAGCATGCAAATACCTGATGTAAGAATCAGAGCCGAGTACTTGGATATGCACATGAATACCTGATGTAGGAATCAGAGCCGAGCACTTGGATATGCACATGAATACCTGACTAAGAATCTGAGCCGAGCACATGGATATGCACATGAATACCTGACTAAGAATCAGAGCCGAGCACATGGATATGCACATGAATACCTGACTAAGAATCAGAGCAGAGCACTTGGATATGCACATGAATACCTGACTAAGAATCAGAGCCGAGCACATGGATATGCACATGAATACCTGACTAAGAATCAGAGCCGAGCACTTGGATAGGCACATGCCTGTCAATGCAGGACGAAGGGTTGATGGGTTTGACGCAACAATAATAATAATTATAATATAGAATACAAAAGTTTGATGCAGCAACACACGTTACAATTTAGCCCCCAAACCCTGTTAAAGCAGTAAAAAAACACATAAGAAACACATCTTTATAAAACTGTAGCAGCCCAATAAGGACTTGTTTTATATATATATATATATATATATATACACACACACACACACACACACACACACACACTCAGTTGCATCCAGTAAATTCCATAGTACTTGGATTAGTAGAAACAAAACAGTGGCGCCCAACTCATCAGTTACAGAGTAAGGATTACTTTAATGTCTGGCCTATATAATATTTTGTAGAAGTTTTTTTTATCCTGCTATATTTAATTCCCAGTTTTAGCACTGTTATCTTCTCCTATGATAAGACATCTATTCCCCCCTGTAGCAGTCCTGCCCACTTGGTCAGTATAATAGAGCACTCCTTCTCTGTCTGTAGTTCACATGATTTTCTTTACTGTTGGGTCGGTAACTTGCATTAAAATGGCTTTTTGATCTAAGTTTTGGTTGCCGTTGCCTTAAAGAATTCTATGTACAGATAAGAAGGTAAGCATTCACCCTAAAGACAGATGAATAAACTGATTTTACATTTACTTTTGCAGTATTTAACAAGTACAGTTAATAAGAAGTACAGATAGAAGCTAGATCAGGTTGGAGCTGCTAATTAAGAAGTGTTGCCAGTCAGCAGAAGTGACAATCCTGGTGCCCTGGGGAATACCTCACCTGGTTTCACACTCCCAACATCACCAGCAACATGTGAGATCAATAATAAAAGGATACTGATGTGAGGGGTCAAATGTGCTCCTGCCACTCCACTCCCAGGCACCTCAAGACTTTGCTGTTCTTTGTTAAAGGTGCTGCACAATACACTGCAAATGCAAGTCCCTTTCCTCCTAATGGAAGGGACCTGGGCTCAATCGCCAGTCAGACACCACTCAATGGCATACACCTATTCATTAAATCTGTACACATATTTAATTTAGTGCAAACAGTGGAGCCCATTGAGACAGACCATTACCTGTGGTGCCCAGGAGGGGTCAGGAGAGGTATTTGTGCGTGATTCATCATAGTTTCTATGTTCTTTTCTTTCTACCCAGCAAACATTAACAGTGATATTGTATTAAACTTACTTCTATCCTTTCCACTGTACTGGATACTGGGTTCCAGGATAATGGGGGCCAGATTCACTAAGCATTTCAACCAGAAGGAAAATGTCAAAATGTTCCAAAAACCTTTAAATAAATACATCATTTATGTTAACCTAGAAGCTCCCAAGGAGAACAGAAGCCTAAATTTTCTGTCGCTAGTTCTGGGACATGTTTATCTTTGATTTGGCACTGCAGTAAATACTGAGCAAACCTGGCCCTTACATCACATGAACTGGCAATACCATTTAAATGAGACAGGGCAGGTCCACCTAGGTAACTGATCAAAGAGTATTAGTGGAGAGTGAGGAAAAGCACAAGGACTCCACTATTCCAGGACAGCAGTGGAGTGGCGTTGGATCCTGCGGACAGATTCAGGTCACATCACTGACGGCAGGCTCTTGCCGTGCCTGTGGTTGAGGTCCCAGGTCCCAGAGAGTCTCCCTCTGACCAGGAGCTCAACCAAGAACCATGAAAGAGTTTGAATAATCCAGAGCTCTAGTGCAGAATATGAGTGAGGCACTTTCGCCCAGGGGATGTCAGAGGTGCGCAGTGCAGCTCAGTGCCTCTCTCTCTCTCTTGCAGCTAATCAATCGCCCGTCTCTGTGCTTTCCTTCAGGCTCAGCAGGGTGTTGCAGAAGAACTCGTAGCAGAAGAAGATGAATCCCGTGGAGACAGCGGCCTTGAGCAAGCTGGGTGACAGACCCTTAAAGTATCCTCTTGCCCCTTCGTCCTGGCCGATCTTCACAATGCAGTCTAGAAACCCCCGGTAAGAGCGCACCTGTACACACACACACACACACACAAAAATGGCACAAGGTGTATTACTTCTGTTTAAATTTGCTGGAATGAAGTCTGTTACAGCAGCGTACTAGTTTCTAAAAAACAAACAAACAATGTGGGCTAGATCCTCTAAGCTATTTACTCCAGTTCTTCATCAATTACCATTCTAACACAAACAAACTTAAGACTGCTTACTGTCCCCTAAATTAAAAGTCTGAGTTGTTTATTTCTTAACTTTAAAGTATGTTTCTGAGAATAAATGCACTAAAGACGGTTGTGAATTAAACCCAGCATGTTCTGTGTCTGAAGGGTTGACGGCAGTCAGTCCGATTCTTACCTGTCCGAAGGGGGTCCGAGCCTGTTCGAAGCCCCCCACTTGCAGCCTCTTCTTGAACAGGTCGAAGGGGTAGGTCATGGTCTTGCTGAGAACCCCGGCACAGCTCCCACTCACCAGGTTTCTAATATTACCTGGACACAGGAGAGCAATGAAACCGCAGAGAGATTTACACCTGGCACAGAAACGCCTGGCTTGACGTCCCAGCAAAGCAGTACAGCAACGTGCAATTTGTTAAGTACCCGTTTCGCAGTTTTCCTATGCAATGCTCAGTTCACTTACTTGGGTGCTCATGATAATTATTATGTATTTATTTCACAACAAAGCAGAGGGCGGTTTTGACTTCAGGTTTCTGCAACACATTTCCCCACCTTTTGAGTCTGGGTCTGCGGGAAAGGCCCACAGGTAGACCTGCTTGAATATGTTGTAGAAGAAGAACTGGAGGCCGGCATAGGGGAAGACCGCGATCGCGGTGGGGGTCAAGCCACGGTAAAACGTCAGGGGGCCTTCCGTCCGGTACATGGTGGCCACTGCGTGCCTCAGATTCCGGTACACCTAAAACAAAAGAAAGTTATTCAAACTGTTAGAGCTGCAGTCAGAAACCCGTTTTGTATTTGAATATCAGACAGGCACATCGATACACTGAGAACACTTGATTATTAAAAAAAAAAAAAAAAGACCTATAGATATGAAGACTCTTAACAAGATCCTTCACATGCACTTGAAGACATTTTTCATTAGACATTTTGACATTTCTTACCAACACATTACAGTACAGAGCGCTACGTTACATCAAATGCGGCTCTCGTCTCCATGAAAGCAGCCAGCCTTACCTTGGGCTCCCCCTGGGCAGCGAAGCGGGTGCGCAGGGTGTCCAGCGGCTGGCAGGCCACACTGGCGGTGCAGGCAGCCAGGCCCCCGCACACGAAGTGCACCGCAGCATTCCTGCTGTCGTAGGGGGTGCTGGTGTGGACAAACTCCGTCAGCATCTCGAAACTAACAAACTGGAAAAGCAAGAGAATGAAGAGCAACACTCAGCAACTCACACAAGCCTAAATATACCTCTTGCACACTTTCCCTGGCTATCCACTCTGGGAACAGAGACATGAGGTCAGATCCAGGAAAGTCTCACAATGTGTTTGCACAGTTTTTTTAACCCCTTAAGGCACACAAGGAATTGAGCGGTTGTTCAAAATACATTTAAAGGTGATTAAAGTATCACAAGGAGGAAACTGACAATTTGGACGACCAGATCCAAACTTTCAGTTAACTGTTAATGTTAAAAAACTAGTTGAAACAACTTTGACTGTTGAGACCTAGTGGAGGTGAACCCTTTTCAGCTGTTGGCTACGTTTACCAGTCCGATTTGTCTTTCACATAAGAAATGGGTTAAGTGACCTAAAGGCAATGCAGCCAGCAGCTGGAGGGCAGTGCGAGTGTGGGAATGGGAGAACGCACCTGCACAGCTCCAAAGGTGACAGACAGCAGCTGGGCCGGGAGGTGTCCCTTCCAGAAAGCCGGCAGTCCCTCCTCAGTAAGGATGCATCGACAGCCCTGCCAGATACCATGATACTTGGCCCGTGGGTTTTGAACAGAAAGCTTCTCAATCTGAAGCTGGGGATAGGAAAAGACAATGCATTAAATGTAATATTATTATTATTCTTTGTTTATTTAGCAGACACCTTTATCCAAGGCAACTTACAGAGACTAGGGTGTGTGAACTATGCATCAGCTGCAGAGTCACTTACAACAATGTCTCACCCGAAAGACAGAGCACAAGGAGGTTAAGTAACTTGCTCAAGGTCACAGAGAGTCAGTGGCTGAGGTGGGATTTGAACCGGGGACCTCCTAGTTACAAGCCCTTTTCTTTAACCACTGGACCACACAGCCTCCTATATATGTAGAGTGAATCTACATCACAGACCACCTCACACCACACTGAACAAAAGGTCAGTCCTTCCAGGAAAGCACAGACAGGACAGCAGAGTGTAATGCACCTACTAAGTTTTAGTATTTCAGTATGCTACAGGGTGTTCAATTCATTTATTTTTAGAGCAACGAAGACCAGAGATTTACTTGAACTGTTTACTGGGCAGTATAAATATTTCCAGAATCCTGCTGCAAATTTAGAAATACGGCAATGCTTTCTTTTTTTTTGTGTGTTGCCCACGGAGCTTCAACCACTTGGTTCTTCTACAGTTCTAATTTTTCATTTGTTGTTTTCCGCTCTGAGACTGGGTGTGCCAAACTGACTCACCAGCCTGGCATTCAGGAAACCAAGCCATTTGCAATGATAACATGATGTCTTAATGAAAACGGATTCAGAAAACTCAGGGGGGGAAAAAACCCAAGAAGCTGGCAAGACCACTGTACAGCATATTGCTTGGCTGTATTAGTTCAAATGCTTGATCTAATGCTCTGTACATAACCTTTGTATTGGACCAGAACCAGTCTGTAAAACACAATGACTGCTCTAGTCTAAACACTCACGATGATCTTCTAGAATAAGATATTCCTTCTTACTCATTTATAACTAAGCTAGCAAGCTCACCAGAAAAAGAACAAACTTACAAATTGTATAAAGCACAGGGATGGACCTGCGACACACCTGAGCTTGTTACTTATATACACTGTGGCTAATCAAGCTCGCAGTAAACGCTGGAATGGGTGAAACCGCTATGCAACAGGAGTACTATTTCCATCCCTAAAGCAGACCACTGTAGATTAAATACCTGGAATCTGATTTTAATTAAATCGAGGGGACTAATCATGGCCCTTGTGACCATTCCTGCCACAGATCCCGCTGCTGCGATCTCCGTGGTGGACAGAACAGGGCCCTCTGCTCTGGGGTCATAGCCAACCATTCCACAGCAGCACTGCGCGTTCCTGCAGGGGGACAGCAAACAACACAGGCTTACACTGAAGGTACAGCATGACCAAACGTGAGCAGATTTCGGCACAAGGAATTGCATAACAAGGCATGCACGATCGTGAATATATATATATATATATATATATATATATATATATATATATATATATATATATATATATATATATATATATATATATATTAATAATTGGCTTATGAAGCCACTATCTGCGCTGCGTGCAGCTAAAGACATCATTTGCTCGCGTATACATGCATTTCATGTGTATGCGATTATTTTAATAATATTGGGAGCCACTAAAAAGGTCTTGGTGTGTCTTCAGTCCACTTTTTGATTCCAGACCATGTGCAGCGTCCTTTAAGTTAATTATTGACGTGTATGTTCTCGCCCCAAGCACTTCAAATAAACCTTTTCTGTTTTAAATTTGAATGCATGTGTTGTTAGCTTGCCTACTAAAGCTACGACTTATGAAACCAATGTGATTGTACCATACTTAACATATGAACTAACAATAGTATACGTAGAAGCTATTGCAGTGTGGTACGTTGCTATATTATCGCCATTAAACAATATTAAGCAATGCCTCTACACAAGTACAGAGTGCCAGCCAGCAGTCATAGCTCGTACTACTATATCAAGTACTGTACTGACAATATTAAAACGTTTAGATATAGATTGTTAACTCACCAATACAAAATGATCTTGATTATATAACATAAAAGCGTTAAAAGAAAAAAAGGCTAATTAAAATCGTAGGTAAAAACATGATTTAAAGTCTCTCAGCGTTAATATAGCTGTTTCTTTCTTTCTTTATTTTTTTTAACAAAAAAAACACCTTGAAAACTCCGCCCACTTCCTCGAGTAGCTGTCACTCTCAAATCCCGCCTAACGTTTGATTGGCATCCCCGCTCCACTGTCCAATCACATGTCAAATCAGAAGGGTTCGCTCTGCCAAGGGCGGATCTTGTGTGCAAGGTCATTTTAATCAAGAAGCACGCATGCGGGACACCTAGACCCCTTCAATGAGGGATTCTGGTATATGTAGTTTTTACACTAATCTAACTGCATTTGGTACAAAGCTACCGTCTCAATGATTTCCAGTCCCAATAGATTTGGGGTTCATTAAATTATATTTTATCCAGATGGGACACGTTGAGGACTACTTTTAAGATTATTTTTTCTTTTTCATTGTGCAATTTAATCACCTCGACTTCCTGCCATACCACCATATGTTCACTTCCTGCGCAACAGGTTTTGGGGCCCCACGTAGTCCCAGAGTGTGCGGTTCCGGAGGGATCCTAATACCAGCTGCACAGGAAATGTATTTATAGTGTGGGGATCAGCTGACTCGAACCAAAGTGAAAATAACATCTGGGAGAAACCTACAACCAAAGGGATTTGCAGAAGTGTGTTACACTGCAAACGGGTTTGAAATCTATGGGTTTCTATCTCTTTAACATCACTGCAGGGGACAGAGGGACTGCATTGTGCAAATGTGTTCATATGAATCAGTACTAGCATCTGAGCCCAGTGCTAAATGACACCAGAGTGCCACTTGCTCCTTCACCCTTGATCAGCCTTCAGCCTAAGCTTAAGTGCACTAGTATGTGGATTTAAAGTCATAACAAACAGTGTGCAAAGGCTACCGTGCACAGAAGATTTATACTTGACGGACTTTGCACAGGGCAGAGCGCTTGACAATGCAATCAAACAGGCAGTGAAGAACACACAATGTTTTGTATTTAGTTTTTTTTTATTCAGTTATCCTCTGCTTACCAAAATGCTGAATCAGGAATTAAAGGTGTGAGTGCATCTTTCTTTTTATTATGTATTTATATAAATGCAATTTGACTTTGACTCTGTCTGATATTGGTCTGGGTGTCAAATGTCACTTCAGTTAATACATCTGGAGAGAGAGAGGAGACAGAATAGGATGCATGTCTCCTTTCACTTGACTCTCAAAATATTAGCAAGGCTGAGCCCAAAAGAAAATGAAGAGAAAAAATAAGAAACCCTCATGCAAATAACATGCAAAACTGTATACTGTATATATTTCTTATGGCAAGACCTTTAAATGTACCATAGCATCTCACTGCAAACCCAGCAGCTGCAGAGTAGAATAGCAAAAATGAAGAGATTGGTTCAACAGACATATCTAAATATTGGTTTGCATGTTTATTTCTTTCTCTAAATCCATTAGTTTCTGGACACAGTTCACGAGGCTACACTATGCAATGAGGGTATAAGAGCTAATAGAATGAAGGCTTCTTACAGGAGATATCAACCTGGGAATCCATGGCAGGCAGAAATGTGATTTATTACACTGGCCATTCTAACTCGTTCTTGCCTTGGGTGCACAGTCCCATCTATAAATGCAATATCCATGTTCTACCATTCTACAGGAGAGCTACCAGATCACCAGATTGTTTTGATGTGCACATTTCTTTGTGCATGCAGGTGAGACCCTCAAAATGTTTATTTTTTGTATGCAAATACCTTTACAGAATTATTTCCCTGATCAGGGGAAAAAAACAAACAAAAAAAAAAAGAACCCTGGAGCAGGATGAATGTTAAACATTTTGCAAGCTCAGTTTGAAACAAATATTTTGGCTAGAGTGTTTATCAACCTGACAGTGATTTTATTTTATTTATTTTCTTTTTAATTCGCAGCAATGAGCTCTGGTTATTCTGGGAAAACTCCTGTAAAATGAAACCCAATCAGGTGGATTCCCTGGTGCTGTAAAATAATCACAAAATAATCTCTGCAGGGTAGAGGTTTATCAGATTAAGTTTCAGTTTTTTTTCTTTTTTTTTTTTACGATTGTTTTAAGTAATGCATAAATCCTAAATCCACTTCAGATGCTTATTAATTATGCATGCAAAATTCAAGGAGGAAAACTGACGTTTTCTAAATCCAAAAACCTCTTCTCCAGAGATACTGTGCAAAACCAAGCAAGCCCTGAAAAGTTAGGTACTGTATATGGCTCAAAACAAGGACGTGTTTGTTTAACTTTTGGGTTTGGGTGAAGCTCTTAAATCAAATAGAACAGTATCCATGATATTTTTTATATTGTGCAATCATTTTTTTTTCCTTCTCTAGAAGCAAATGCTGTCTGGGAGCTTTAAAAAAAAAAACAAAACACAGCAAGCTGTGACTAGACTGGAATTTAGCATGAGGAAGTTGGGCACATACTAAGAAAATAATATAACGTCTACAACCATTTACAATGTGGGGAGCTTTTAGGGATACTATCAGAACAAACCAAACGACTTCCTAGAAAATCATGTAGACTGAAAACATACCCAGTTTTTACAAGTCTTTATTCCAATGCTTGGCCAACATAGGAGATTTCAATAAAATAAAATGTAAAATAAAATCCATCACTGCCAGCCATATTCTGAATCGGTGTGATGATGCCTGGTTAAAGCATTTGGCCACTCAAAAAATACATGTTTGTTTGGAATAAAAAAAAAAAAAAATAACTCACTCCCTGCAGCAATGTACAAAACAGTATTAAAAGGATGCCTGCATTGTAATTCACATTTAGAAAGCAGTATCAAAATCTCGTTCTATCATCTAGGTTACAATTACTTGAGCCCTCTTTGTACATTCAATTATTAAACATTTATACAAATCATTGCATAAAAAATGAAAGGGACAGGACCGTACTTCCGAGGGATACTGCATTATAAACGTTCCCAAAATTAGTATTGGGTATTCTAGCACACAGAAAAAAAAAAAAAAAAAAAAAAAAACTTGCTTGCTTTCTTATTTGATGTTTTATTAAGAGATTTAGGTACGAGAAAGCAAACATTCAAATAAAAAGGTTAAACGTTTTGGGAAAATGTTTTCTGGTAATAACATCCAACAAAATGGAAAAAGAAAAAAATAAATAAAACAAAAATAAAAAAAATCGGAGGCAGGGTTATTTACAAAGATCCTTTTTTTTGCACTACACAACCAAAATGAAGACAAAATTATGTCCTGGTACACGTTTCACACAGTTGCCTGGAGACTTTTTTTTTTTTTTTTTTTTTTTAAACCAAATGAAATATGGAAAAAAGGCACTATTAAGAAAACAAATACATCAGAAAAAAAGGTGTTCAACCGTACACCTTTTAAGACAATACACAAATTAATAAAGCCGACCTCAACTTAAAATACATAAAAAGGACAGGATCTCCTTTTAAACTGTTCCAGGTATCTGTGTTGAGACCTGTGTTTATGAAATCCTTCTCTCCTTTTGGTTTGTGTGCCCCTTCTGCTTTTTCAGAGGTTACGTCCTAACCCTCCTGCCATTTCTGAAGTCTAGTTGCAATGCTGATGGTGGGCATGGCTATAAGAACGAAGGACTGCAATAAAGACACAGTCCAGATGTTGGTGCTTTCTTCACATTCATTATATATACACAACTATGCCACCTGCTGCATCACAACGGCAAAACCGTAACTTTACAAAACAGGATAAATAATTCAAATGTTGTGCGAGAGCAGCCTTGTCTTTTTTTCTCCCCCATTTAAAAAAAACAAAAAAACAACTATATTTCAGAGCAAGGCAGACTGGGCACGATTTCTTTACAGAATACAAGCCTATAATGGAACAGTTTAATAGAGGATTTTTTTTATACCTTAAAACATGCATTCAAAAGCAGTCAAATAGTCAAAACAATTCATCTCATGATTTAGCTGATTCCAGAGCTGCTAGCTTTCCACAAGACATTCAAAAGAAGCTGAGCATTGTTTACACAAGAAGCAAAAATTGTGGAGAAAGGCAAGAGAGACAAAAACATACATACATACATACATACATACATATATATATATTTATTAATTTTAAATTTATACTTTTTAAAGAGTCCGCAGCAATATGGAAAGCTCAAATGACAGGCTTTTTTTTTTTCCTCTCTGGCATGTAAACGTGGTGCAGTCTACAGCAAGGATTTTTTTAAACAGCGTCAGGATCAGAAACTATTTAAAAAGGAGTTTAAAACATGCATAGACCCGGGGGGGGGGTGGGGGGGGTGGTGCAGACGGAGGACAGATGGCGGCAGGAGCAGCTGTGGGAATCAAGAGATAACATTATTCAGCTTTTATTTTAACTTAGATTTTGGTGCCCTACATTTTCTTTTTTTTTTTTTCTTTTCAATGACAGTTCCATTCTGACTGCAGTGTGTTCATCGCTGTTCCGGAGAACATTCTCAGTATGTGTTAATTTCCGCTGCCACTCTACAGTGGTATCTGGGTTCTGTTCCTTTTCTTTCGTTCACATGTTCCGGTTTACTGGGGTGACGTAGTTGCGGGGGAACATTCCTGTCTGGCTGTGGCATGCGCCTTTCCACCAGTTGGGGTCCGAGTTATCCAGGACCTGGATGAAATCCCCCCGGCGGAAGCCCAGCTCTCCATCCTCCTGCGGGTCAAAGTCAAACAGTGCCTGCACGTACGTAGGATGCTGCAGGAAGAGAAAGAAACGTCAAGAGAGCAGGGAAGACACAGTGGGGAAGACACAGTTATAACTGGTTATTATTTACAATTGAAGTGCTCCCTCTTTGCATAGTCTGGAGCCATAGTTACAAGACAGTGCTACTTGTGTTATGCCTTGTAAAAACAAGAACATAAAAAAAAAAAAAAAAACACCTGCGGCACCAAAGGTTTTTACGATTACACAAAATATCACGTAGTAAAGCAAACATATCTTAACCTGATTTATGAATTCAAATTCTTCATAAAAAAGACACATACATGCACGCATGCATAATACTGTTAGTGGAAAAAAGAAGCACCTGCCACATGCGCACACACGTGTGCGTATTGACGATTGCGTACATGACCGAATGATCTGTTACAGAATCCCTGACCTGTACTCTGTCATACATAAAAGGCGCATGTTCCAGTTGATCTGATAGTCAGATCTGATAGTCTTTCAAAGTAGGCATTCTACTGTGCACAATTCTGGACAGCAGCATACAGATTTCCACCTCAACGTCTCTGAAGGAATTAGAAGTGTTAATCACTGACACTAATGGCAGGCGTTTCTCATTTTCAAACTAACCCCCGCATGCATTTCATTCCGTTACCACCACCACCACCACCACCACCTCTGCCATGTCTTCTGCCAAAATATACTTTTGAACAGAGACACAGTGTCTATTTTAATGATCTTATCAACAGCGGTGGATCTAAATAAGGACGCCTTTTATCTCCATTAAACTTGCTGGTATTATCCACTCTGGGGTTATTCAGAGACTTCCTTTAACATCACTAAATACAAGAAAAAAAAATGATTAAAAGGTTTAAGGTGGTGCAGCTGATATTTGGTTAAAGGGTTAAGAAGGCGTAGCTGAATCACCACCACTGTTCACATCATTGAAACAGACCCCCACCACCGCACAGTGAAATTGTATATGAGATACGGATTCCCCACCTGGTTGCCTGCCGGTGGTACACATTCAGAAAGGGAGCTGGGGCAGGTGTCCCTTACCTGGGGGACCTGTTCAATGTCGCGGAGGAATATCTGCTGGTTTCGAGACACTGAGGTGGACCTGTGATAGTCGACCAGCTCGTTGAGGGAATTGAACTTCACCACCCACAGGAAATACTTTCCAGCCCCGTCACGCAGCACTTTGAAGTGCTGGACATCATTCCCGAACCTGGAGCAAAATGAAAAGGAATTGCATCAGGATTGGGGGGGGAAGCGACAAAATAAACAAAAAAGCAACACTGACTCAGTGCAGCACAAGGTCTTTAGAAAATGATCGGCCATGCCATTGTTAATTGCATGCTTGTGATTTCATTAGATATTGTGAAGCTTGATAAACACTATATTGCTGAATTATAATAAGGGGAGGGATTATTTTACAACATTTCATTTGGAAGCAGCTGGCTAAAATAGCAGGACCATTCCACACAATTACCAGCAGATGGCAGTAAGTGACAAACATGTATGAGGTGCCCTTTCATTTTGAAATTCACTTTTTAGAAGTCTGAAGACACTGTTCTTAAGCATTATTTTTAGTGCCAAAATGTTCAGGCCAATGCAGATCCAGACGTCAAGCACGAGTTGTTCAATGGTCAACGCACATTGCACTGACATTCAGGCTGCCTGGCTAGCACACGACTAGCTGACTTGAATGTATTTCATACTTTGGAATATGCAAATATTTGAAAGACCATGAAAAGTCCCTGCTGTTTCCTTCCTGGTACCCAATAGCTTCACGTGCTTGATTTCAAACTCAAAGTCTCTGTTGTAGATTTAACAGAAGCCCACTCACAGCTCACCGCTAAGTAATCGGAGACTACACTCCTTTCCAATAACTCCATGTGCTTCCTTGAGCAATCTGACAGCCATCTGCCTGCTATCTGCGCAACTTCCTGAATCCATCCCCCTTTTGCTACTCTCCAGACCTGGATTCAATGTGTTTTTCCATTTCCCTCTTGCCACTGGCTTGCCATGTTACTAGACAGCAGACAAACATCACATCCAGCAAAAAGTGTGCTTCCAATATCTTTTCTTCAATTGTAAACGTTTGAGTACTATGTTGAGTGGAGGGGTGGAGGCTCCAAAATTCAACAGTTTCATTTAAGAGTACGATAGAAAAAGTACATAACACATACATACATACATACATACATACATACATACATACATACAGTACTGCCTCAAGATAAGATGCCCTTTATACCGTATAGCTCTGGCTCCCATTTGCCCCAAAATGCTATTCCACTTGTCCTTGCATTCTGGTTAGAAGGCAAAACACAAACAGCACTACAACTACAATTGTGCTTTTCATGTGCAGGAGGCTGGGTGAGGGGACGGGGGTAAAAGGTTTCCCTCGGACACATACTTTACTGAGAGGGAGAAGTCCCCTGGTGCACTCTCGCTCTCTCTGATTAGGAATGCTCCATCGTGCCTCTGTTTGTTCAACATCTCCTCTGCCTTCGCTCTGGGGATTTTACCAAAGAACCACCTGGGGGGAGGAGGGAGAGGGAGAGAGATTACAGCTGGGCTCAACTGTTCAGCAGACCTTGAAAGAACTCTTGCTAGTGAAGACATTTTTAATAAGTATGCAAAACTGACAGCTATGCTACTTTGCATAGAAGTGAAACTGTAAAAGAGAATGATGGGCTTTTTTGCATTTGTGCTCCATCACTCTGCTGGGTATACTTCCTGGTTTGATAAAGCGCTGGTAAAGCTGTTGATAAAAATAGAAGGGAAAAAAAAAAAAGTTTATACTTCATACACAGACAGGCTTCCTCATTTTGTTCCGGCCATTACGAACACGCAACATCAAAACCGGAGTCCAGTTAGAGAATATATTTATACTGTTAAAAGGAAATATATTCAAATGATCCACTTTATTCAAATGTATCTGCAGAAATCAAACAAGAACTGCACTGATGAAAGCACTACAAGAATCTTCTAGTCTTTGATTGTTTTTGAAGGCATGGATGAAGGACTGAACTACACACATGTAAACCAAAGAGAGGCTAGAGGCAGAATGTCCCAAAAGCAGCCAGGGAGTCTGACACTCAGATCTGTCATGTGCTTACTTCTTTTATTTACAGATGCAATTCAGAGTCATTGTGCCTCGGTGGATACACACAAGACTTCTACTGTAAACAAAACGTGGACATAACTTCTAAAAGGAAAGTATAGGTCCTTATTTTACACAACTAGCAAGTATGGGTAAAGTAGTGGTCATGGTATCATTTTACCCTAAATGAAACTGCTGCCAAAATAAAAATTAATTGGCGATTCTCTATAAGCCACTGTGCACGTATCTCATCTCACTTCACTCGTATGACTGGGTCAGTCAGGAGTACATATAAGCTTAAACTCCACTTCCATTATCCTCCTGCAGGCTCAGCATAAATTAGAGTCAATTTAAATTCTCTTTGAAGATAAGCGCAACTCTCAATACAGCTAAAAATATTTCCCTTCCCTGAATGACAACGACCTTTAAAAAAGGTGCCTGAATCTTTATTGAGTTTTGTTATTCCAGACTCGGGGCCCTGATTAGTGGCGCTGGTTCATATCTGATCAGCTGGATATGCACGCACTCCCATCATTGCGTTCCACTGACAGTGACAAACGACGTCTGCATATCTGCTCAATTCTGAGGACAGGATCCTCAGATTAGTTCCAGCGCTGATGTAATGGGGTCAATATTTAATTCTTGCTAAAAGCTTCAGGTCACATTAATAACCAAGCCCTATACTGGCGCATTGCACTCGCTCCAATAGGCGTATCCTTAAGGGTTCCAAGGACACTTTTCTAAGTGATCTTAAATTTACACCCACACTTGCCAGAAAGGACAATTTTCTAAGTGATCTTAAATTTACACCCACACTGCCAGAAAGCTCTGCATGGGAAATAGTCTACTGGATATAACCAATCGACAACTGATACCAAAAATGACTTGCGGCAGAAACCAACACACAAACTGCTTTGGAGAATCCCCCAAAATAAACATTGCTCAACCACTCAATATGCTTTTTATTCAGCATTGTGGACAAAATAAATATCAATTGCAAATTTGCTAGTTACAGTTAAATAATAAAACAATCTACATATGCTGCTTTGTAGTTCCGGGCTGCTGTACACATTAAAATAATTACTGTTGCTGATTACTTTTGCAAGGGCACTTGTGTTAACAACGGTGGAGCCCCTCTCCTGTTAAATATTTATCACGCTGGGACACTTATCGTTGTCACAGCAGTAGCAGAGGGACTATTTTCAGTTCGCTTTGTTATGCATGATTTATGGGAGGTTGCAATCCCATGCAACAAAAAAAAAAAAAAAGAGAGTCATACAAAAAAAAAAAGACATACAAATCTGTGAAACAAAAATGCATTTGTGGGAAATGAGTTTAAAACAAAACAAAATAGCAAGCCAACACATACTTTGTTTCCTTTCCTCTTGAACCTAAATTTCAGTGGTAGCAACAGTATCAAAACACACCCCTGTAAGATGGTGGTTCTCAAAATGTTGGTCCCCAAAGAAATGCCTTTAAAGCTGATGGAACATGAAGCCACTTTTTCAGGAACAGTGGCTTAAAACCTGGTTCCAGGAGACTGGGAGACCTGGTTTGAGGCAAATTTGCTGTATCAAACCCCAAGTCTTTCCCTGGCCTGAAACCTTTTCTCCTGAAACCAAGTTCCAAGCCACAAAGTGGCTTTGTGTTCCCTCAGCTTAAGTGATGCTTCCTAACAGAGAATGTACATAAAACATCTACTTTCACGGCAGCAGCAGTTTCTTTCCTGTTTGAGATTTGACTTCAGCCTTTCTTCATTTCAGGGGCCCTTTTATATATATATATATATATATAAAAAAAAAACCTTCGCTGCAAGATATAAGAAATGAAAACTAGGTAATATAGTATTGAAGGGGATACACTTTCTGGGGTTATCTGAAATGTCTTTATTTGCTTTGTGCTTGTTCAGAAGTGGCACAACACTAATCTACAACCGAAGGACCCACAGCAAAGTCTTGCCAGACATGCCTGGTGAACTCACAGCAGTGTCATCACGTGCTGCGAGCAGGAGAGACAGCGTGCTTCTGCACAGCCTGGGGTGTGAAATGCAGGCATGGAACCAACGCCAAGGAGGGAGTCTGAGGAAGATCAGATCAGGCTACAGTGAATAAGGGGAATACCATCTGAAGAACAGCAATACAGCAGAGAGCTTGTAAAACCCCCAAACCACGTAAAAAACAAACAGAAAACAAAACACTGCTCTCTACAGTGGAATGTTTAATAATGGGACTACAGGGGCAATAGAGAAAGATTTACATCTGTAAAAATTAAACACAAAGTGCCATATTCACAAAGCATTTACCACAATGCTATGTTTACACCATTAAAAAAATAAATAAAAAAAATAAAAAAAAAATAAAAAAATCCTAAAAAGAAAACAAAGTTCATTAAAAAGCTCTAACTGTACACGCACCATCGCTGTTTCCAGCTCGTTCTGTAAAATCTGTAGTTTGCTTTTTACTCTCAGAATAACGTTGTGGTAAGCTCAGTATTGGGGTAAATGAGTTGTGAATATGAGTTGTGAGTTGTCCAAAGATTTTCCAAGGGACATTAAATTAAGTTTACGCTACTGGAGGCAATGACCGTCTGTGCTCGCTTCAAAAGACAGAAGTAACCCAAGGGAAGATAAGCATTACTCGCATCTCAACTAGTGGCGCTCTGCTTGGTATGTACCCAGTTACACAGGAAGGGAACTGCCCAGACCCCAAGGAGACAATGCGAAGCTTGCAAAAATAATGCCAGCTTGGCAAAGCCTGAAGCGTTCTCAAGTTAGGATGATCTCTGAGCAAGAGACAGACTTTAATACCACTCAGAAGCAGTACTAAAAAGAAAGCTTGTTATAAAAATTTACAAAAAAAGCATTTTGGTTTATAGAAAAAGGGAGAAATTAAGTTGAAACTCTCAATCAGAATTCTAAGATCAAAAACAAGTCAAGTAAACAAATATTCCAGCTACTGCTGTCTCCAGTAAGAAACAGCTGTTAGAGAGAGTTCAGTCACTTACGGGTGAGCTTTCATTTCGATGTAGTTCTTAGGAATGAAGCCGTCTTTCCCGTTGAGTTCTGCCTTGTACCAGTTCTGGTCGCACTCCTCATTTAAAACCTGGCAAGAGAAGACAAAGCAATGTGTTACCCAGCTGCAGTAACAGCACTGTGCACTGAACCTCACACCAAGACACCACCACTTGGACTCATTTGGGCATAATATGGTCTTCATAGGGAGCCGAGGACAAGAAGGGAGTTTAACAACACAACAATGGATGGACAGCCAATTGCATATGATTTTTCGTATGTATATATTTCAAAATACAATATCACCTCTTAAAATGTCCAGTGTTTTTCAAGCAGTGTTCTTTTAAAAATAGCAAAGATTCCCCCACACTTCCCCTCTGCACTCAAGTTAAGAAAAAGTTAACATTAAGTGAACTCTTTCAGCCCACAGTATCGTGTGTGTGTGTGTGTGTGGTCAGGAGTCTTAGGGTGTAGCAGGCTCCAGAGGCACATGTATGCAAATTATGCACAGATTTCACAAAATGTAGAAGTATGGGGAGTTTTCATAACTCAACAGCCGAAGTTCATAAGTGTATTAACAAAAATAGTGTATGCAGAAGATACTCTACAGCCCTTTGTGCTGCTCTGACTTCAAGTGGAGTTTTCTTTTGTAGGCCTATATTCAGGTTTGCAATGTTGGAACAGATTACCTCCCCTATATAAACCGTGTATATGTTGACATTCAACGCTTTAGTGTTAATGAGTAATGGTCCTCATGTGTGAACTGCCCAATTATTTTCATTTGAACCCCTGCTCACAAATCAATGAGATCACACCCTGCACCAAACCCTTTTTTCTTGTACATTTTTAAATACCCGTGTCACACAATGAAGCAAGGCAGAGATGTAAGCTTCGCTGAATACAGGCCTAATTACTAGGGGTGCACTGATAATCGGTAGCCTATCGGCATGGCACCGATATAACAGAAAAAAACACAATTGGCTATCTGCAGTTTTTGTTATTTTAGCCAGTAATGTACACCGATACTCATGCTTGAATTTCTTCCATCACAGAATTGAATGTTTGGTCAAGCGCATTTACTAATGACACAGGAACAACACTAATTTTCCCAGTACTGTGTAAGGTGCCACCAAAATACATCTCAAAATAGCAGTGTTTGGATTTTTTTTTTTTTAAATATCTGAAGACAACAATAGGATAGCGAGTTGTGTGCAGAACAGACTTGATGCTACATTAAATCCAACGATGAACTGCGAGTAGAATATTCTTCTGATGCTTAATTATATATATATATATATATATATATATATATATATATATATATATATATATATATATATATATAATAGGTTGAATCCTAAACAACACTGATAGTTTAAGTTTTTATTATTATGAGTAGTAGTAGTTTAGAGCACATGTAGTCTATACAGTTACCAGACTAACATTCAGCCCAAGTAATGCTTTGTAGTTGGTTTCAGGCTAACAAAAAACTGTAATAAATAGAGGTATTTAGTATTCGTAAGAAAATAGTATTAACCAGGCAAATTATTGTTCAAATGCAGCATCAATGCGCGGTTAGTTACAAAACTGCCCTCTGCGATGTTTCTGCTCCGTCTCTCTCTCTTTGGCAGCTTGACATCACCTCAGGCCCTCCTCCGTAGCTCACTTGATCAGATCCTTGAACGGAAACAGTTTCGCTGAAAAGCACTTTTTTAAAACCACGACAACAATCTCCCTAACTTCCAAGGCGTCGTGTGCGCTCTAAACGTTACCTTTTATAAATTGTGTTTATCTTGCTCTGTTTCTCTTACTCTGCATTGCCTGTGGGTGTATTTGGCGGCATTTAGAAGCTGGACTTGATTACTGTGACGTCTTGTTTAGTAACAAATTCAAGTTTGACTGAATTTTGTAACCGGATATTTTCATGACATCTGTTTGCTTTTGATTAAGTGAACAATTTAAGTTGGGCTGCATTTTTAAGCAGTGTATGCTTAAAATAAGAATTTAACGAATGCTGTTGTAGTTGACATTGCGTAGGCTAATTTTTTTCTAATGTACAGTACAGGTCGAAGTTATAATAAACAATGTTTGACAGCAAGTGGCTATAAAAAAAAGTGTTGCATTATATCTTTTTTTCTACAGAAGTGGTTTTACTAGTACAAATGCAAAGTTATTTGTGTGACTGTGGTAAAAAAAAAAAAAAGTATAAATTGCTGACAAGCACACAATATAATACTACGTTATTCTTTGTATTCATTTTCTGAAGTACATGCAACAAGTAAACGATACCTGTTTGTTTTTGTCATAAATACAACAAGTAAACAATCTGTTAATTGTTTAACATTTATAATTATAAATCAGTTTAAATACAGGCTTGTCTTGTTCTGGTAGTTTACCTGCACTGTTTATTATAGCCATCAGCAGATATGGGTAGATAACCATCGGCAATTGGTATCTGTCAAGAAATCTTATCGGTGCCCCCCATTAAATTACCCTCACTTTTACAATATTTAAACTAATGAAGACAGTTCACCTCGTGGTGCACGTTTTCAAGTCAAGCCAAATTAAAAAAAGCAGCACTGCAAAACATCACGCTCTGTACTATAGGTTACACAGATAGGCATTCAGCAAGGTAATAACGAGTGTCCATCTGAGACAATGCAACACAAGTGTCACAGAGTCACAGAGAAAACAGGTCCTGTTTTGTCCCATGTTTAACAGTAAAATCAAACCAAAAATTACTAAAAAAACAAACAAAAAAAAAAAAGTCGTACCACAGGTAAAACGCTTCTACAGCTAATGCCGTCACTCAAGTAACCACAAGATAAGGCTCCTCAACATTATAAATCTAGAGGGGGTCCGATCTGCTCTATCAGAGCCTCTGGTCAGACAGCATCAGAGTTACAGTAGCACTTCGACCCATGACTTGATAGAATGGGTCAGTAAAACAAACCAAGATGAATTTAGAGGTTAGCGGTCTGTGATTTGGTGAATGAGAGGACAGGCGACTGAGAATTACCTGTATTATAGGCAACGTATGTTTTAAAATACAGAAAGAAATATGTAGGAAAACGAGGTTACAGTACAAGATCTGCTTAGAAGTATGCTCTTCAGAAGATCTTTTTAGGTGTTTTCTGCTACAGTAGATGTCTGAAAGCATGCTCTGCTGTGTCAAAAACAGAAAGGGTGAGGTTTGTCATTAGAGTATTGAGTCTTATTTTTTCTCTGTTAAGCTTTAATGATTCTCTAATGGTTTGTGCGTTACAGCATGTGCGTTGGAAATTAACTGCTGTTTGCACTCAAGTGATGGTAAAGGGTGGAAAGCATAGCCTGCCATTGAAGATAATTGTATTGATTAATGAGGCACTGAGCTGTGATCATTTGTATGAACACAGCATGTTGTGCAGTGCACGGCTAAACGTTTAGCAGCAGCAAACTAAACTGAAGCATGTGAACTCTTTTAAACTCAAGTCGACTGGGTAAAGACCATTCGTATACCCCCTTGGTCGAGACTTAACACGATTTCAGTGTGATTTCTTCTTCCAATGCTGGAGATTTGCTTGAGAGTCTACAAAAGCTGTGCAGCAGACCGACTAAAATCCAGTCCTTTTGTCTATTGGCTATAGGCCACAGGCCGCGAGCCAGCTGCTGTAGCAGTGTTTACTGTAAGTCGCTGCAATACCAGTAGGAAACCGATGTCCAGGACTAAACCAAGACTGTCCCCTTTAGGACGAAGGCTCTAAGCTCATGAAGCTTGCCTGCTTTCTCTAGAACTGAGCAGGCTCACAGCTGTGCGCTGGAACATCACTTTCCATTCTCGAAACGTCTGCTCAGCCAAGTGTGCCGCAGGCCAGCTGTCACTCTCGACAGCGGAGTCTGCTCAGGCATAAGCGCTGGAATAAATATCAAATAAAAAATCAGTGCCTGCACTGTCGAAACCACTTGCCCTGGTTGTCAGGTGAAAAAGAAAGTCAACACAGTAGTTTGAGTATTGGTGAATCAGCAAGAGGCAGTATACTCACCGCCCCAGCTCAAGACACTGGCATGTTACCTGCTTAGGGGGAAAAAAAAATAATAATAATAATAACAACAACTATCTACCATGGTCGTAGAAATGAGGTAGTGTAGCCTCATGGTTATTACCCCAACCTTCGCTAAAGCATGATACAGCAGTTCATAAACAGGTGTTCCGGTCTCTGAAAAAGGGCATAGTTTAAATCACCAATTTCCTGTTAGTCTAATTAACTACCCGTGTTCTTCCTTGCTCTGTGCTTGAAAAAATATGCCATTTCCTGGAAAATAACGCAATACATATCATCATAATATCATATTTCGGACATCTGGCCTCATGAGCTAAATAAATACTAAAGGAGAAGCATGTCCAGGTTGTGTCGCTTTACTATTCTAGGAAATAACTACAGCACTAGACAGATCCTCAAATGTCAATATTTCATACAGCAAGCCACTGTGCAAGGAAAAACAAAGAAAGAAATTGAAAAAGCAGGAACCCTTCACTTTAATGTCAATGCAATTACTGGATTTGCTGATCAATCCTCACGTGGTCATTCACACCGTTTATGAGACTGTAGTCTTGTTTTGTGAGTTGATACACCCTCGTGGGTGTTTGTTCTATCTGAATGAAGTACAATAGTCAGTCAATGTCATTGCTATTTACAAGGGTAAGGTCCATGGCAAAACAGCTGCCACCAGCCTTCTGCACAACAGAAGACACATGAAACTGTCCTGAGCTAAATCCTCGTCACCGAGGCATTCCAAGGCTGAAGTAAAAATAAAAGAAAAAACAGTGTTTGCATGTAAAAGTGTAAGATGGTGTACAAGTTATACTGTGCTGTGCTAGTTACAGTACAAACAAACAAACAAATAAATAAATAAAAGTAATGTTATACTAGTGCTAGGATGAATATGGTACCCCATCATATTACCTATTAAGGGAAGGATAGAAACTCTTCTCTGTTATTTATCTCGTACAACATTCATGCATGGTTTACATTGCATCATACTGCATCACAATCAAAAGACATGTATTCTGAACAGATTACATTTCAGGCAGTGATAATATTTTTCCCCAGCTCTATTTTGTACACTTACAGAATCACGAATTACTAATACAAAGTGTTGCATACCGCACATTTAATCCAATATCATGCATTGCAGTAAATAGCCTGGTCGTTCTGATCTCACATTATTTTGCATCTGTCAATCTAATTAGTCACAAAATATCCAGTGCCAAGCACAGCAGCCAGCTGTATCCTTTTATTTTATGTTGGTATTTAAACACAAAACTACAGTACCATATAGTGAAGCTGTTTAGCGCCAGATAATGGTACACTGAATGTCAAGTACATCAACATTAGGTCATATTTCTGATAAGAAACCTATAGATAATCAATGTTTAAAAACAGCGATGGCTGCCTGATAGTATTCCTTTTAAAAAGATAGCAATTGTGACAGGGGGTTTTCAAGAAACTAAGGAAGCTTTTGCAACTCGTGAGTCCTTCACAGTGTACTATTTGATAAGAATAAGGAAGCTCCTTTAATTGAACATGCTGAAATCCTACAATTCTAGGAATGACAGGTTAATATTTCACCATGTGAGAATTAAAAACATTTAGTTCAATCTCAACATTGGTTTCGATAGATGGGAATATAAAATGTAGATGTACTTCAGGACTGGAAGCAGAGGAGCATTTTAGGCCATCTTAATAAAAGTATTATTATTAAGTTTTACATTCCCATGATATAATTAATCTTGGACTATCTAATGTTAGCTTAGGCATTTCTGTAACAGCTAGTTTTAAAACCAGACAACAAAATTTCAAAAACAGGAAGTTACTGTTAATACATAAAAAAAAAAAAAAAAACACAGCTTCTTTAACTAAAAACTCAAGCTCACTCTGAATCTCTAAAAATGGGTAATGAAAGTAAATGGGGGGGGGGGGTGGGGTGTTGCTGCAGTTGTATTTCGACATTTGCATTTCATAAAAAAGGCAAGGAACTTTGCAGCAAAACTGCAAACAGCCAAATCCAACTGTGCCTATGTGCTGACAAGCAATCACATACAAATGGTGAGACTCCATCTGGAGACATGCAGCTGTCACAAATGATGCTCATGAAGATGAACCAGAAAGAATGGATTCCTCTGCTGCTGTACATCACTGTGTGCTTGAGAGTCTCAGCTGGCAGTACTCCCTGTGCCAAATAACAAATCCATGGCATACAATTAGGCTGCCGATTGATCAATACCAAGCCACCCAGTCGGAAAAGTAGTCAATAAGGGCTTGGAAGAGTAATATTTCCTTATTGTGAAAAATCCCCCAAAAACTACTGGATTAGATACAAGAACTTCGTTTCAGGGTATGTAGCAAATAATCGTAATGCTCACGTTGACCTGCACTGAGAATGATTTCTTTCATTTTCATACAGCTCTTTATATACAGTATACTGTAGATATTATGCTACAGTATGTCACCACTAACTGCTAAAAAGACAAAAACACAAAGTTAAACGTGACCCCCATGTGGTTTATCAAAGCTACCTGATTCAGGCTATCGCAGGACAGGAGAGTTGGGGAGCAGGCTTGATAAGTCACTAGAGTGAATGTGACAGGTCAGCCACAAGCTGCAATACTGAGTGACAGCATCTGCAGCACAAAGACCAACACGCACACACACACACAAACACACACAAACGGCAGATAAAGGCCACAGACCGAGTCCTAAAGGAGAGAACTGTAATTACTGTAAATGCATGTAAATTATTCAATAACAGCCCCAAATTGAATAGATTACAGGAAAAGACTAGCCTACAGCTTACATAACCTCCAAGTTTGTTTGATACATGTTACGAGGGTGCTGTAGCTTGACACCGATTTACGATTTTTGAAAATGATTACTGCAGTAAGATGTAAAGGACAGTTATGAAGTCCCTACAGTGTCCCTGCTATCATGTTATCGCTGTTTACAGTATTCCTGCTGATGTGCTAGGGGTCCCATTTAGTATTCAGTAGGTTCTGAAACGGCTGCAATTAAAATGATCATGCCTTCACCCACAGCTTTGACATAAAGACATTTTAATAGCACCTCTTCTGCTGTAACAGCACATGAACATATAAAATACTATCGTGAAACAAATATACTGCACTTAGAGGTGGAAGCCAAGAAATCAATAACCACTAATCTGACAAATTTCCAGTGTAAACAAAGGTAAATTAAGAAAAAAAAAAAAACTACATTAACACTACGGCCTATTCACATGGAAATAATTCTCTTTTTTTTTTTTTTTTTTTTTTTTAATTGCTGTTGGGATTACAATTTATGAATTACATAGCCCAGCTTCTAGTGAATGCAGCAGTCCTTGCCAGTGCCGCAGTGAATTTCACTTTTTGCCGTCATATTTTAAATCAAAACTGTACATGACTTTGCATAGCCACTTAGACAGATTTGCATTATCTTCAGTGAATACAACTATATCGTCATTTTTCCAAACAGTACCATAGCCTACCCTTTCCTGCAATGAACTTTCCACAGCGACACATTCTCCAGTTGATCATTTTATTTTGCATCTCCATACATAAATATGTAAAACATCGGAATATGTAAAATATTGCATCGCAATATTTCACCCACAAGGATTCGCTTACATACATTACCAAGCCCTACCTCTTCACGGCAGTGAAAAACGTTACACGGAACGGGAAATTCATTTTTCACAGAGAAAACTGTCTATTTTGTGTGCTTTTACCCTGCACTTAAATCCAATGAAGTTGTGTACCGGTCCAGGTTCCTGATGTGATTATAAGCTTGTTTCAATTTCAAAAAGAAAACTGGACAGGATTTATTGATTGACATGTAACAGCAGCCAATAACCACTTTGGGCTCTCCTCACTGATTGGTAGATATGGGCATCCGAGGCGGGTTTAGTAACAGCAGCACGCGACAACGTAGTAATGTTAAATATGATTAGTTTCGCTCAAGGCAGACGGCTACAGTTGGGTCCGATTTAAAATATGTATAAAACACATTAACAAAGCAGGTTACTCTTGATCTCTTCATCATCATCCTGTATTTGTTCAGTGACTTTTAGAAGCAACAACACAGATTTCGTTCTTCACAGTAAGTATATATACATAAGACAAGTTTTTCATTTCATGGAATACTTGATTTCATTAAAATATTATCGATTTATTATCGTGGGGTCCCAATCGATAGATAATTCGATTATTATTGTTATCAGTACAAGCCTAATAACCACAGAGCAAGAGAAGAAAAAAAGAAATCAATCTGCTTAAGCTTTCGTCAGCCCTGACTTAATGAGATCAGGGTAAAAATCAGCAGGATGTTCTATTTCTGCGAATACTGAAAGTCTTCTGTGATGCTGCAGACTAATTCCTTTTGGGTTTCTTGAATTCAAAAGAACTCACCCATTCCCTTAAGAACAACATTAATAATTCAAGATCTAATAATGCATTACACTCAAGGAACTCAAGTCAAATGCAGAGCAGAGAATATTACCAGGTATAACATCAATGCATTTATATTAGATTTATATTCTGAAGTACAGTACATGGCTTATTTAAACGGTTTCATTATTTTTAACTGGACCCCCCAGCCCCATTCTGTACTGATGATTTTTGCACCAATCATTCGAACCAATGCCCCAATTAAGTCAGATGAGAGCGACAGAAAAGCAAGTGACTGTTTCCTGCATGCTCCTGCCCTCCAGCTACAGTAATGCCTGAAACAGCCTTTTAAAACTGTGTTTGGTGAATGTTTTTCTGGTCTTGCCAGGGATTTTATGATGTTGAACATTTGCTTGAATTGCATACCCATCTGTTAGCACACACAAAAGGTATTATATTATATGCAGGAGAAAAAAAAAACAAAACAAAAAACCACCACACGTCTATTTGGTGGTGGTTTAAATGTGGATTAATATGCAAGCGGTGCTAGGATTTGACCAGCAAACTCGTTTCACTTGTGATCCGATTCGATTCCAGGCCTCCAGATGGGAAAGGCATTGCACCAGGAAGCAAAGAAAGTGAAGACTGGAAAAGACCACTAGCGCAAGCCTTATTCCTGGCTTTAGTGGACCTCTTTAATGAGCCCACAACTGGCCTGCCTGGCATTACTGTGCACCATTAGTGTGCGTTTCTCCTCCCCCAGCGGATTCTGGAATTTAAATCCAGCGCCAGTCTAGACTGCATGCCAGGATGTAATGGAGTTCATGATGAGATCAGAGCAGACCGGATTGAGCTCACCATTAAATTGAGTTATAGCAGCCTGCAGTGCAGCGCAGCCAGCAGACACAGTACAGTCACTGCGGATAACTGCATTCGAAACAGCAGTCGCATTAATCAAAATACCGTACAGCATTAAGCATGTGCCGCCGCTATTGCGGTACAGCACCAAAATATAAACCATGCAGTCACAGTGCCATTTAGTATTTCAATGGGAAATTCAACAATACAGCACTCCCCTCATAAAGACAGTGAAAAAAACTTTACATTCACCCAGTTTGAGATTGTTCTTTAAAGTAAATTATCCCACAGGTATACTTTTTCCAATTCAAGTGGTCCAAAGACTCCCAGTACCAATTCCCTGTAGCTTGATCTGGCTGATGGACAGTAAAGAAAAAGATTTCACTGTACCAGCACCAACAGGGCTCTGCATTACTGCTGACTGCTATCATGCTGACAGCACAATGTGGTATTTCAAAGAGGAAGGAGGAATTGGAGTTTAAAAAAAAAAAAAAAAAGTACTGCAACCATGTTAGAACCAAATATATATATATATAAAAACAAGCTAGAATCATGTATTCTTACAGTTTTGTCTCTGTGGCTTTTTAGGCTGCAAGCACAACAATGCGACACCTACACTAAAAACAGCTCCACAACCGAGGTCTCTAATTAGACAGTGTCATGTTCTCATAGTGAACTGTATTGAGAGTGAATTATACAGGCCTGATTTAGGTATTACAAACCACTGTTGCTCTTTGCTGTACGAGTGAAACATTATTAAAAATGGCATGTTAAACCCTGTACGTTCATTTAATTTCTATTTTCGCTTTCAATGCTGTTACTGCGTTTCACAGACACTGAAATTACTGCTAATTGCTACATAGACCGACAAGGTGAATAAAGTATAGGGGAAAGAAAAGAGCTAAAGAAATGACTAGAAATTCAATTATGTTCCACCTTTGTTATGTTCCTGCACAACCCATAATTGTAGAACTCTGTAGGCAAAAACTGTCTCAACCCAATAACTGAATGCTAACCAATTGCATTCACTTCACTTGAGCACTAACACAATTTGTGCTACATTTAACAGAACAGCAATCGCAGTTGATTGCATTTTACCCTCTCTCTGTGTACTTTTTATATCACATTGCTTGTCCCTCAGTGGGTAGAGCTGTCGTCACTCATTGATTCTTTTTATGTGTGCGTGTGTACGTGACACATATTGAACCACCGCATATCCTCTATTAATTTCTTCTTAAAATCACACACACAAAGTGTATTGAGGCGACAGGAAATCTTTAGTACGGATGATACACCTAACAGGATGTGTGCATGAATCTCCTTGTTGGTGCACTGCAGAGCCATGCACGAGGTGGTAGACAGATCGCCTATACATGGAAGCTCAGGAGCACAATTGAAAGATCTGCTCAAAAACACAACAGAAAAGGCTTGACTATCTGAAAGCTTGTGTCACTAACACTAGCCATGCATCCAGTGCTGGGTTTCAAAACTACCCTCAAATCAGTATATTATTGAAATGATCAGGAGCCAGGAGTTTGTTTTAAATATATTTTCCCCTCCTTTATAGCTGTATGAACAACTCCTAAGTGTGACTTATTCATGCTGTGGGGGCACCTGAAGCGCATGACTGGGTGCAGAGTTAGTGCCAGTTGCAAGCCCTGCCATAGAGCATGTGCCTATTGTGTAGTAACTGCTTGTGCAAATCAACTCACTGCAATGCATTGGGTGCAAGAAGTGCATTGTGCAGAAATTTCTAAATCAGTGTAATTGTGTCTTTGGCTTTAAGGCTTTTATGAAAATTAAGAGAGAGAGACAGACAGGGAGGCAACCAAATACATGACCCAAAACAAAAGGCTGTCAATCAGGAATTACAATCTGACATACATTCCAATTCAGAACAGCCCCTCTATTTTTTGACTTTAGCAAAGCACTCCCTGCAGCATGAACAGAAGCAACATGATGCACTGTGATGTGTGATCAGAGTAGGTGTATTTAAACACCCTTATCCCAAGAATGTGCATCATAGACACATTAATAACCATCTGATAAAATAACAATTAAATGAATGTTGGGCACACAAAGTACAGCATCATGATTTCAAAGCTGCTGGAACAGTTTGTACACGTGTACAAAAAAATAAAAAAAATAAACACACAACCAGGAGTTATTAACTAACCTGTTATTTTATCGTGGCTAGGATCTGCATTTGAATTTCTTACTGCTCAAAAATATTTTATGGGGGGGGGGGGGGGGGGGGTTGTGAATAAGCCTATATATATATAAAAAAAAAAAAAACATCTAAAATAAATAAGTAATAACTCTTTCTATGATTCAGAAATTTAGACTGGTCTTTAAAATGATTTATTTCCAATTAAGTGGCCTCCTCTTCACCCCACATACATGACTATTTCCACTGGCGCTCCCCTGATTTTTAAATTACTCCAATTACAGTTCTCTTGCTCCACGGTGACTAAAAAACGACTGCACTTTCTGACTCTGCACAAGTGAGCCAGACAGGTGATCACAAGCTTCCCGAGAGGCTTGACGAGTGTTATTAAATCCTACATTAAGCCATGTTTCATGTATTTAAGTAGAAGGTGGTGTTGGTATTTAAATGTTTGCAGTTAATCAAAGCCACAGTGGGTAGCCACGTCTTCTACTTCAAATTCAAAATCCTAAATTATGGAATCTTTTAAATATTATACATACTAAAAAGTCAATACATATACATTTATATATATAAAAAATAATAAGAAAAAAGTGGGATTGCAGCATTAGCATACACTATGGACTTCATGAGCTTTTAGTACTGTAGATGACAGCTCAGATAAATATTTATTAAACAGAAGGGCTGAAGTCCAAAACAATTGTTTTCTGTTACTATGTGAGGCTACTCCAGAATGAATCAATTAATTAACGGGGACCCAAGGAAAAGCAGGTATGGAGGTGCTCTAGACACAGAAACGGTGTTTCTTACTTGTAGATAGGACACTTGCAGCAAGTTGGGGTAGAATTATCCAAGTAAATATTCCTCTAACAGAGAACAGTGGTAGCAGAATTACAAAAAGGAGATGGGGGGGTGGGGGGGGGGGGGTGATTCTGTTTAATTTTTGTTATACTTGCATGAGATATTTCTTCTGGGTTATTAGCATTTGTATGATTCATCTGCCAGGTATGCGAGGAGCCATGATGAGAAGGTCTTGTGATTCTTGAACTGTGGCGGGTTTTGGCGAGCCGCCTGAGGCAGCCATCTAAAGGTCTAAAGCAGGTCTTGGCCCATTGTTTCAGGTTGTGTTTACAACTGCTGTCACATTCCCAATTTGTACAGTTTCTCTTCCTGTTTTATCTTGTTGCTATTCTGGTTATGTTACTTTTTGTAAATGTCACAAGTCAAAATACTGTACCTGAGACAGCCCCTCTCGTCATACCCAATTTTTTCAAAGGATGGCACGACTCATTTCCAGAGAAGCCTGCTGACACCCTATCTACACTTTCACATACGATCTTGCTCATTTTTTATTTATTTTTATGAAGATGCAAAAATGCAATGTGCAGCAATATTGAACAAACAACTAGGTCTGCAACCAAAGATGTCAAAATGTCCCTTTTGCTTCCCCGAGTGTTCTGCACCAATTCTGATTGTGTTGCAAAGATCTAAGTGCAGAGCAAACAGGAAGGTAAGAGGTAAAGCTCAGTAAGGCATGCAACAGCCCTGTCAAAAACAAGTCAAAATGAATAGCGATCAATGAAATGTTTTAGGGAGGGGGTCAACATTACCACTGAACTAAACTTTGCTGCTTGATGGAAGAAATCATTATACAGCCCTGGGTGCAATACAGCAAGAGTCCCTTCTACAATAGTGTGTTGTAACAAAAGCAGTACGATGTAAAAGCTCAACTGAGAGGAAACACACTTGGGTAAAAACCACAGAGACGATTCTAAAGCAAAGATGTTTACACACAGTTGAAAAGATGCTTTAAAAATCAGTAAGAGATGTTGTTGGAGAAACCCGTGATTCAGTTTGACTCCACTGGAATGCTAGCTAATGTGGTGCAAAACTAGTTGCCAATAGGAGTCAGAGAAACCAGACGTTAATCACGAATTTAATTCAAAAGGTGCAGCTAGAAGATGTCCTTCGACTACTTCAATGTGGTGGTCTAGGGATAAAATCCCTTCTCTCAATTTAAAATCTCAAAACCTGGGACAAAGGGAAAGTTTAATAACCTTTACCCATCAATGTCAATGCCTTTTAGTGCCCCCCCTTCCTTTTCCTGGTCATGTTGGGTGGACTTCTCTGATCACACACTGTACAGCGACCAAATTACTCAGAAGTGTGACATCTCCCTTGAGCTTGTGGTCAAGCTCACCGAACACATGATTGTGGTTTCTCACTAGTAAGAGACGCTCCTTGGACTTGTCTTGCTTTAGCTTCTCACAGTATCAGACAGCATGCAATCAGCCCCTGCATTGTTTGAAAAAACTGTAGCCTATATAGATAGTAGTTTTCAAATATTAATATCTTCCCAGTCCGATATTTCTAACATGTTACTGTACATCTTAACGTGGTCGTTTATTTTCGCAATTGAAAGGTAAAAGGGTTCTTTGATGGCTACATGAAACACAAATTGTTGGGTTGGTCTTTGAATAGCACCTACACAACGATAACTTACCGTAAATACAAAATGTTTTGTGAACGGAATCCTTAGGGTACCACAGTAAAACAGAAATGAGTACGTTAACACGCAGGCATGACGAAGCAGATGGAACACACAGCACATTTAGATTTTGTTTAAAAAGGTGTGTTTGCGACTGCTTATTTAGGGCAGGACAATACGCGATGCGTGACTGTCTAGCTATTTCTTGGTGTGTCTCTTGCTAAACATGTTACCTCAACTACAGCTGGTATTCTGAAGTTCCATGAGTTTGAGGTTTAGGCAGACATTGAGGCAACAGTAATGGCAAGGGCTTTGGCATGTTTAAGATACAAATTAAAAAAAATGGAAAGTGGACATTTTTTAAAAAGCATTTGTGTATTTCTGTATTAAATTTTCACTTTAGCATTGATTAATCGAACTTTTAATATAAATTGCTGTTCTGAGCATCACTACTGTAGCCAGGTTGCCCTATCATGATCATTTATGGTTTTCCAGTGACACAAGATAGTAGGGATGTGCTTTTGGTAATTTTTTATGAATGTTTAAACGTTTAACCAATATCTACATACACACACACACACACTCTTTATATTACATTCTGATAGTGACAGCCCTGGTTAGTATTTAAGCAAATAAACCGTAAATAAGCAAATAGCGTTTTAACATCGCAAAAAAAAAAAAAACACCTACACAAAATATATATTAAAATGTTTATATTTATGGTTGTAATTAAACTGGCTTTTGGAGATAACTATATACACACATATTATTGAACACATTCTTGGATAGTATAATCCAAACAAACATCACCCACTGTACAGCACTGCAAAATAGCTACAGGAAAGCGAAAGAGAGTACATAGCACAACATTTTGGAATTTTAAAAGAGCACTGCAACAGATATTAAAAAGTCTGCCTCAGAGATTTACAAGTTTGCGGTCTTTGATAGTAGCGGTGTGATTTTTGAGATTTATTGTTACTCGAGACAAGTACTTGAGAATTGCAATTTCCGAGTACTCGAATCAAACGCCACTCTCCTCTACATACTGTACTCGTGTACATAAACTTCCCAAACATTGCCACAAGCCGCCTATTTTAAAATGCCAAACTAACACACAATCAAGTAATATATTAAGTAATTAATATAATGTTTGCCTTCTTGTGCAGTTAATTGTATATGGTCAAGTATTACTAAATAACGCAAAGTATTCAAATTCACATATCCACACAACTTGACAGTTTATACGTTTAAAATTCCCATCCTACAAGATAGTACTTGGGAATTAAAACAGTGATCTGCCACTGCAATTGGCTCTTGCAGGGCTGTAAAGTAATACTGCTATATGGACTGTAAACCATTACAATTCAGGATTGAACACTCATATTGTTTTTAACTGTGTGAACTGTAGTTATACATATTTTAAAATGTGTAGACTTCAAAATATAAATGCATTTATAATGGCTCTCTCAGTCCACAATCAAATGGCCAAATTTGAGCAGAGGGAGAGATTCTCCCATTTCTGATAACCACTGTGGCACAAAATGAAAGTCTTCAAATGAGGCTAGCAAGACCCAAGCCTGTTCTACAGTATCATGGCTTGAGCTTCTCCACTGCTGCATGGTACCCAAAGGGTGTAGCTACTGGGCTATGACATCACAGCACATTGTATCCTGGTCATGTTTCAGTTCTACTCACTCGAATGCCTATTCAAACACTCCAGTTACTGTGGGTGCATGGGCGTGTTTGACATGATGCTGTGGCTGCTTTTACAAAATGAACACGTTTTCCTTGAGTATGTCCGGACCCCTCCCTCATACTGCACCAGACCTGATCATTTTAAACGAAGGAAGGATCCTAGAAGCGAGCCAGCAAATTGAAAAAAAATAATTGTCAGACATAATTATTAAATCACATAAAGCTTCCATTGTTTTAGTGTCGGACAGGGGAATGTTCTTTTATTCTGGGATGTATCTTTATTTATTTATTTATTTGTTTGTTTTGACAAAGATGCCGCTCTGTTTAGTAATGGGGTCCTGCTTGAGTCCAGTTTAACAGCAGGGTGTGACTCAGGCTAAAAGCTAAAAGGCACATGCCCTTGAGGTCAGTAACTGGCTCTCCTCTCAATATTTATGGACACCCACCCACATCCAAAAGCCTTTTGTTAAAGATGTAGCTGGCTCCAGCAAGAATCTGTCATCCTCGTCCTTTGGGGTTTAACAATTGAGAGGGACTGAAATAATAAGATCAGAGAGCGGCATGGTTATGCAAAACTGAATGCCTTTGGGATTGAGTGGGTGACCTGAAAACACTATTTCAGAGCACATGTTTCTAACCAAATGAAGGGAGCCTGGAATCTGGAGGCTGTTTTAACCAGGTTCATAAGAGAGTCATGATTTCTGTGTGGCACCCATGCTTTCTGTCTCACAGGTGCATGTGACTAGGTGTTGCGCTTGCAGAGGGAAAAAATAAAAAAAAAACTAGTTCTGCAGTTGCCAATGCTATACCTGCTCCACCGATATATAAACACTATTTTGAGAAATACGTAAAGTCTCTGTCTACAGACCTTTCCAATTATGAGAAAGAAATCTATAAATATTTGAGTATAAAGAGCAAACACTATTAAAACTAAACAGCACCAACATTATGATTGCAGTCAATTTGTGGATTACACTACACTGGAAACCCCCTCTGCAAAAAACACCCATTGCACTGCTGCTGCACCAGAATACTATATTGCTGCACCTAGAATCTCAATGAGTTACACACCACAGGGGGAAAAAGCGTTACAACTAAAAACAAGCCGTGTGGTTTTTCATCTTAAGGTTTATCCTAGGGTGCTGCAATTAACCTTGTCTGTCAGGAGGATGTAAAGCTTGTGTAATAACATGATTGCAAGAGAACTCAGATCCTCATTTCAGAGTCTGTTTCTAAGAAACTGCAACCTGCGAGGATGGGTGGGAGGGAGACAGAATCCCACAACTGCTGTATGAAAGGAAAACATGAGTTCCGCAACGAAATTAAAATCAAAAAGAGAACACTGAGAATACAATAAGCAGGTCTGTCATGAGTAAATTACTGACTCCACTTTCCTTTTGCTGGCAGATAGTACTGTAGAACAAGACCAGCTTTATACAGGCTTGCTTGAATAGCACAGGCTAGATGCTATGCATCTGTAACCAGCTGCTATATGGGGATGGGGTTGGCTATATTTTTATATATAAATTTTTTTTTTCATAAAAAAGACAAGCTTAAAAGGCTCAAAATCAAACCAAATTCACCAGCATTATACAGGACCAAGAGCCAAAAAACATGCAATACTTACTTAGTCAATAAAGATGGAGCACAGAATATGGCAATACTGAAATCTAGAAAAACATCATGGATGTACAACTACTGCCCTTAGCCA
This sequence comes from Acipenser ruthenus, assembly GCF_902713425.1. Classification (NCBI taxonomy): domain Eukaryota; kingdom Metazoa; phylum Chordata; class Actinopteri; order Acipenseriformes; family Acipenseridae; genus Acipenser; species Acipenser ruthenus. The sequence continues at coordinate 2,159,653 of NC_081207.1, forward strand.
TGCAGTGCACGTTCAGTTATAGGCAGCCTTCAGTATCCAACAGCTGCTAACATCTAACCTTACTCCACTGCACCTATGCAGGACTTACTTCAAGCAAACAAAAACACTTCTCTTTTCATCGTTCTAGTTCAGCTTGCGCCCATACAACCGGCTGCATGCATCACCTTTAACAATATCAGGGGTAAAAACAATGCCCACAACTATCTCACCTCCAATCATCGCAAGCAAAACAGCCTCCCAGACAACACTGTGGAATAATACGTCTTTAGATATTTCGAATATCAGCACACAAGGCACTGACTGTAGCAGCTCTACACAGAACGCTCCCAACAGCTTTAACAGCTCTGAAGTCATGCTAGGCTCAAGAGCCGACATCTGTGTGCCCAGATTCTGCATTTGATAAGTCAGGTTATGAATCAATTGGTATGTAATATGCAGAAAGCAGGGATAGAAATAAGACTCCCATTGCATCAGTTTGATCCATTCCTGGTTTTAGTATGAGGTTAATCAGCCACACCTGAGCTTGTTTCCTATACACTGGGGCTAATCAAGCTCCTAATAGCCCCTAATGGAATGGGTAAAATTGCTATGCAATAGGAGTCTTATTTCCATCCCTGAGAAAGTCATTATACCTCTTGGTACACACAACAGGGCCAAGAATATTGATTTTTTTTTTTTTTTTTTTAAATCAATGATAAAATGATCAAGTCTGTGAAAAACAATATTTCCATTTGTATTGGTGACACATACTATAAAACACAGACCCTCTCAATAAAACAGTGTCAGTAACCATCCAATCAGTTTCAGATTATAAAAGAGCCCAAGATAATGTGGAAAACCTAGTCTTGTATTGTATTCTAAAACAGCTGTTAAAACCCATCACATACTGTTTGTAGCTCTTTTCTACTGTGGCTCATGGACACTTTGATACAGGTCAAGAGTTTGTGCTGGTCCGACGTCCCTTGCTCCAGGTGACTGCATTTATTTCACCACCTTTTATAAGTAAGAGGTTGGCCCAATACATGATTCTTTTACTGACTGAAAACACTTCACAACATGGCACTGGCATATCTTTCCCAGCTTGTACAAAGATACATACAACACAATTGCACACTGTGTCCTGCTGAAGTAACCCCCTTTTCTTTGTGTCCGTCTCGCACCCCTTAAAATGACTTTGCCCCAGTGCAATGTAACTCGTGCAAAAGGAATAGCAGGAGTATGTTATGATTGTACCAGTTTATTTAAAATCAAGATAAAATACATTTTATATTGCTCTTTTAACTGAAGTGCCCAGACACATGACGAACATGCCTTACCAAAAGATCGCAACTTGGTCTAAAGTTCAATCACCAGGGGCTGGTTGCACAAAAAAAGTCTTAAGTCTAAGACTTACCGTATTCTTTCGAATTTAAGAGAAGCTTTTTTAACCATTTTTTGCTTCTCAGAAATAGCCTGCGTCTTAAATTTCGAGTACAGTATAAGTGATGCGTGTATTAAAATCGGCAAAAAAAGACATGACTACCCGAGTACACAAACAGCAACGTGACTGACTGCCGAGAAAAGACAACAAAGACGTCCCTGCCCGAATACACAAGCAGCAACGTGACACTGCTGAGAAAAAACAAACCAAGCTTCCTGAGGAATTCCAAGAGAAACGTTTACAATTTCAGCATTTCTAACAAACAGTACCAGCTGGACAGATCGGAAATGCTGATCAGACCCCTGTATGTTTTCGACATGCCAAGCAATGTTCAGTGCTGTTGTGGTTGCTGGGTTACATGTTGCCTGATGCCGTGGAGTCGTGCTTGCTATTGCCAGGATGTGTGATGCTTAAGTGAGTGGTGGTGTGTGTATGACAGAGACACCACTTTAAGTATTATACAGTGTGCAGCATGATAAAACGAGCTCCGTGGTTAATCTACAACAACACTGTTTCGTGTCAGTTTTGTACGATACAACAGTGTAATTGAGGTTGTATCTTTGTTGATGCATATTTATTTGATGTTTTATTTTTTCCTCAAATTGAGGGTGGTAAATTTGGGCTGCATCTTAAATCTGAAGGAATACGGTAGTTTAAGTCCAGCGGAATTGGTCTAACGTAAGACCCTGAGATAAGTTTGTTGTGCAAAGCAAAACCTTGTAGCTCTTAAGTAAGACTGATCTTAAGATACTGTTGCAAAGCAATGAAGATTGGTCTTATTTTTTGGAGTGTTTAAATAAATTTTAGCAAAGACGACAAAAAATGGCAATTGTACTAGAAGTGATTATTAAAAAAAAAATATAATACTGGGGAGGTCACGGGTGACATTAAAACAATGCCGACAAAAATAAAGCCTGGCAAGAAATTACTGAACAGATAAATGCCATTAACCCAGCCGTAAGTCGTACTGTAAATGACATTTCAAAGAATTGAAAAATCTGCTGGCTGAGGCCAAAAAAAAAAAACATTAAAAAAAGCAAAAACTGGAGACGTCCCTTCTGAAAAACTTCACCAGATATTCAATAATTGATATTTATTGGGAAACACGTCCCATTTTCAGTGGAAGTGAACGGGTGCAGACGGGAATAGAGGACGGCACACTGATAGTAGCAGCAGGGAAATTAAATAAGTTAGTGTCTATATACAGTTTAATTTAACCATGTATTCAAAATCGGTAGCATTCTTATATTCAAAATCCCACTGTTGTAGTGGAGGTCTTGTGAAAAAAATAAATCTGGTAATCACTCAGTTTCAAGACAGTATTAATCTTGTTTAGGTAAATACATAAATATCAACTTCAGCTTTTTTTTTTTTATAGAACCGTGCAGTGAAATCGTATATACATTGTTGTGGCATCCTTAAAACTGTTAGGTGAAGCTGTGCAATTACCAAGTTTGTGTAAAGCCAATCAAACACCTCTGTTATTGGTCTAACTGTTAGATAACTTTCACAGAACAGTTTGTTTACAATTTGTAAAAAGCTGCCAGCGCTTTTCTTTTTTTTTTAATGCATGTGTTGTTGACCTCAGCTGGGCAACGAAACTGGCAAAACAACAGATTAGTTTAACGGTTAAAACTAAGTTGCTATACATGTATCAAAGTTGGACTTGTTTACAATAGTGTATGTCTCTTGGACAAGGGTGGCTGTTGGTGCAGAAAACATTCATGAAGAGGGTTAAATGAATCTGATACTACCAGTGCGGCTTTTTAACAATGCTGGCTGACGATTTGTGAATCCCTGTGAAGTCTCCAACAACATTTTAAACACTTCCAGTGGCATAGAAACGAATTGCCACACAAACTTGAATGACTGAGGGGATGCTGTGGCTTCTGTTAGTTGCCAAGTCATCTGGTAACATTTCCACTGAAGTGAATACGTCCTCGTTCTGCAAACGCAGTCTTTCAAACACACCAATGTTATTTAAATTCTCTAAGGGTTTGTGTCTGTCATTTCAGCAAAAGCCATCAGTGGTGCTGCCATGTTGGCTTCTATAGCAACAGACTTTTTTTCCCCCCATTTAAGCCTGGTGAGTGAAAGGCTTAAAAAAAATAACTTAAATTTAAAAACAGACTCAAATTAAGACTTTTTGTGCAACTGGCCTTATTTATTTGGGGCTTAAATTTTAAGTCTAAGTCCAATAAGTGGTCTTAAAAGCGTTTAAGAAATTCTGTGCAATCTGCCCCTGTTCCCCTCTTTTAGAAGTAACGATTAGTCTGGGGTAACAGCAGGCAAGGTTGCCTAGGGAGGATTCACGCTGGTATACTGACAGGCATTTAGGAGATGAAAGCTTTACATACTGATTATAGTAATAAAATCTATGACACAGGTTTTCCATGTGTATTTGAAAAGCTCTCAGGACAGCTGGAACTCCCAAAACATTAGGCAACCCAGCTTTCTTTATCAATCAACATCCATAAAGTCATAGTTAAGAATAATACCAACCAGTGGAATTTGAACCATTGCATTATGATCTCGCCCAACCAGCAAATGTCTTTAATTCTACTGAATCATTACAGTCTAAATCTGGATGAAACTCAAGTTTGTTCAGAAGCAGAATTTTACACATAGCTTCTAGGTTGGAATGCTGAGCATTTTTTATTATTTATTTAACACATGACTAAAAATCTGAACTGAAACGGCCATGTATGTGTGTATATGTATTATATATATATATATATATATATATATATATATATATATATATATAATTTTTTTTTTCTTTACGTGTTCCACCATATAGTGCTGAATTTAGAAAATACTAAAAAACTTTATTTCAAAAACACAAACGTTTCGCCATTGAAATTCTTTTGCTACAATTTTAAATTGTAGCAATAATCCGACTGCCAGTCAAATATAAAAAAACCAGTTAATACACAAGCAACTGGGGAATTAAAAATGGTCTGGAGAATGGTACAAAGAGTTGCTGGTTTGTTTGAAATCAAATACTGTCTGTATTTGTCAATGTACTGGCAAACCGCTCATTAAGAACAGTATACCTGTTAAATATTGATGGTGTTTCTGTGTGACATTAAATAGCTCTATGAGCTTGAAGGAACTGGACACTATTACTGTACAAACACATCAAAACTGGAGGTCTTACAATGTCTTAACATTCAATCCTTACATCTGAAGTGGAATTTGGAATAACGCTGTTTAAATTTAAAGCTTACAATTACCCCATCAAATCGTATAAAAACGATATGGGCAGATGAATATAAAATCGTAAAGCTGTTATGACTCAAATAAATACCCACCCTAGCGGGACTCCCTCTCCCCAGATCTGTGTAATTCAAGGCAACACAAACATACTTTATACACACAAACAATAATAATAACAATAACAATAACAATAATAATAACAATAACAATAACAATAATAATAATAATAATAATAATAATAATGCACCTCCTTACTCAATATCGTATACCCTTGACACAATTCAACAGAAAGAAAGATCTTCACACAAAGATACGGGGTGTTAATTTAATCAAATATGAAAACAGAAAAACACCAAATACCTTCAGCACGTCCCCCCGTTTAAAACTCAGCTCGTCGTCCGCAGTGGCTTTAAAATCGTATTTGGCAACGGCTTCCATGCTGGTTATATTATATACTTGCTGTCCTTCCAGTATCTGACCGATACTGTGTGTCGACGGCGTGGTATCAAATCGAGGTTCTCTTTATCGTTTGAAATAAAAAGCAGTCAGTCTGTGTCTGTCTGTTATTATCCTGGAAACTAGAATCACTCCGAGTCTCTCCTCCCGGCTGAGACCCGCTGCTGCACGTTTACGTCTCTCACATACACAGCACGGTGCGACGTCCCTGTAAACGGAAAAGATATCTCAATAAGCCCAGCTTGTTAATATTTTTGAATTATCAATGTTTTTTTTTTTTAAACGCTGGTATTAGTTTTTGGTGGAGCCGCGCCCCGAGCAACACTAAAAAATGCAGTCGCTTCCCAAAAAGAGGAAGGAAACGATCAGCTTGACAGGTCACTGAACCAATCACGGATCGCAACAGTCACGTGCAGCCGTTCGGGGGCAGATTCTTGAAAGACAACGAATGAGTAACACGGGGAAGTCTCATCCAGCCAATTAGGGCACGGCACAGTCAAAGCCACCCAATAAGACAAAAGACCAGACTAGCGAATATTTAGGAAACCAATCATTATCGAGTACCTCGTCTGTCCAGTCCACAGCTAAGATAGGTGCATTTTTACCAGTAGTGGTTATTTTCATTAATTACTGTACCGTGTCCAAACCAAAGAATTGAATATCTCCGTCCATACCACAAGGTGCACTTGCAGCTACCGTTTACTGAGACGGGCAAAGCAGCTCAATAAAACACACGTTGACTTGCAGCTGCTACAAGATCATTTCTCTTTTAAAGCTATTGGAAAGGTCACTCGCAAACGTCTCTCGAGGCTCACAAGGGGCTGGACTACATAGCAAGGAATAACTTCTGGGTGGTTCTTTCAAGAAGGCAGTGTCATTGTGGTTTGGTTTACAGAGGCACTGCAATTTAGATTGAATCCAGGCTTCAGCTTACTTACACAGGAGCACAGCATATGTCATGGGTCGTGTGCTTTTGTTTTCGTCACTGCATTTCAGAATGTTTCTTTAAAGCTTTCTTTGGTATCTTTCTAACTTCTATGGACAGTCTATTCTCTACTGCATGCATTGCCACTACTACAGTATCAAGTTATCTACGGTGGGCTATTGGAAAACTACACCACGGAAGCAACGAATTGTATTGTAAACCAGAGAGATATCAGGGTCTGCTGCTTCTGTAACTTCAGCTTTCAAAATGCAATCCACACAGAAACATGAAAAACAAAATACACATTTATTACATTCGCACACCCTACCCTTTAAAAGTTCCCCTAGGATATAATGTTCTACTGGTTCTACCTCAGCACGCATTACTTAATACTTATGTTTGATGCCGGGTCCAGTACTGACAGTGGCAGTTTATTGTCCTAACTGTGTAGCTATGATCAACACAGGTCGCTTGTGTAGGGGAAGGTATACCTTCCATAAATGTGTGCGTCAACGGCCAATGTGTCAACCAAAATATGATTATATATGTTCAACACCAACTACGTAAACTGGACTGTATTTGAACTCTGGTTCCTGGCACGTCATTTACATCACTACTAATATGACGAGGCGAGCTAGTAAGATATTTTAAGCTCGCACGGATCTCTTACTTCTCCCAAATGTGTTGCCAGTTTACACACATATATAATGCTAGACTGCTCTCTGTACCTCAACCAGGCCCATGATGGTAAAAATAGTGAAAGCACTTTTTATTTTTTTTAATTTTTTTTTTTAACAAAACTCACCCTCGGCCTTTCTGGGTCGACAGAAGTCAATGACTAGTCAAATGTCCTTACTGCTCCAGGAAAAAAAAACAGAAATGTATTTGATATATAATTTTTTTTTTTAAGTACAATTCTTTATTTATTTCCGCTTGCTTCCAGAAGCTGTCTGATATGTCTCTCTTCCCTGGAGCGAGATCTCGCGAAACTTCACCGCAGATCTTCGGGAACAAACAGCCCCGCCCCATTATTACATAACCACACCCATTTCGGTGTTGACCCGCCCCTTATTCACACTTTTTGGCCCACAGGACACGCCTCTGTTAACGTTACGGTATCACATTACAGTATTATAAACACGCCCCCTCCCAAAAAAGCCACACCCATATATATTACATGAACGTGTATTTGACTCTTCAGGTGCCGTTGTCCTCATTTGAGGACAGGCTGCGTTGACATTTTCTGGAGCATTTTTAACATCTACCAGTTATTTTAACCTGTTATGTTGTTATGAAATTTTACTCTAGTTTTGTTAACCGCAAATGTTAAGTCTAAATGTAATGTATCAAATGACATAAATACAGCTTTTGTTCGGTACCTAATGGGTTAAGCCAAGGATCATTTGACTGCCGAAGTTGTCGCGTTTTCTAATTAAACCATGTTTTTGTCTTGCTTTGTATTTTTTTTAAACAAGCTGCATGTCGTTGATGTAGCTACCCTGTATTTATCTACACGCAGACAGTATGTTAACAATCGTCAGATCCGTTATACCAAGTGGAATTTCAGGACTCGTCGATCAACAAGCCAATTCAATAATATCATTTTTTTTTACTCCAGTTCAATGCACTTTTTTTTTTTTTTTTTTCTAAAACGAAAATCAATGTTAATGTGATACGGACATATTGTCATTCAGGCATATGTCATTCAGGCTGTCTTAAAGCTCGTTTTAAAGGATGTTGGTTGCTGACGTTGTCAGTTGAGTTGTTCGGAGTCGTCATTATCGCCCTTGCAGACGAAGGCTTCATTTGGGACAGCAGGGAGGGGTGATCCCGTGTAAACGTTTTATTATCGTACGTTAGCACATCACTTACTATCACACGTATCTGCTCTGTACTTGTCTAATTTACCACGCTTTCCCTTGATTCTGCAGGGGCTTAACTGTGGGGCTTAACCCTTTGCAATGCTTTCGACGTACTTTTTATAAGACCCAGGACGAGGCTGGCGTTAGTGATCGTTTCACAGGTATTTACAAGTTTTGTAAGAACAGTAAATAAAAGCAGTACTGTGCCGAGGCTCCCATGGTAGAGACTAAATAAACGGCACGTGGTGTGCATTGACAAGTACTGTAATCCTCCTCGCCAACTCTTCAGAGTGCGCTGGTATATACTGCCATCTAGTGGACACAGGTGCACAATTTCAACACCAAAGGACTAGAGCTCACGTTGCAACGCTCGGTTAGGTTTGCTCTTTCTCTGTCGGTGCGCGTTCATGTTTTTCCACCCTGGCAGATGATGCATTGCACAGGCTTTATCTGCAGGATGCAACAGTAACAAGTACAAACAGTCATTGCATTGCATTTGTTCACATCGCTCTGTGTTAGGGGCTTCCAGTGCCTGGTATTGACGTCAAGCCTGGTATTATTGGAAAAGATCCAGTCTAATGAACACCAGTGCTAATTTGTAAAGAAAGAGGTGCCGGGGCGCAAGCACTGACAATAATACCGTTCTAAGAAGCGCACATTCAAAATCATAACAAGTCTATATGAAAGAGTATTGTACGTACTAGCGACTATGTATTTTGCCCGGCCACTTTGCTCTGTGTGTAGGCACTATTAATCGATGTTTTATTATGGTTTCGCATTTAAACTGTTTAAAATGAAATACAAATTGGAAAGGCATTCAGATGAGTCCGCGCTGTAGTCATATCTAGCTATATCTAACATTATCAACGCTGTGAATGCAACAGAACCCGCAGTTTGTGGAGATTGCAAAAAAAAAAAAAAAAAAAATTAATAAATTAAAAAATAAATAAATAAAATAGATAGTTTTTAGCTTGTTTTTTTTAATTCTCTATTAATTAAATTATTTCCATTGAAAAAAGGCATGCGAGAACCAGACCGTTATTATTGTTGTTATATATATATATATATATTTTTAATAGGGGAAGTTAGCAGGTAATGTTCCTGCGTTGGGGTAGGGGTACAGGCAGGCTTGAACGCGTTCAAGTTCAACACTATCCCTGAATAAAATGTTGTTCCTGTTATTAAGCAGTAGTATAATCTGAAGCAGTGGTATTTAAAAATAACAGAAGCCAGTTTTCACTTTAGTGAAATGAATGTTCAGCTTTCATATTGAAGCTTGTTGTGTACTACTCATTCGATCAAACCAAGTAGTGTAAGAATTTGTTTGTATCGTTCATGACGTCTTTCAAATCAAGTAAGATTAATTCTCTATAAATAAAGAGCGTCGCAGTCCTTCTTTCGCAGCTAGTGTCATCTCTATGGCACGTAGCTGAAATGGTAAAACAAGAACTTGCAGAATGGATAAAACTGTGCTGACAATTGTAAGAAAAAAACATTTAAGAGCAAAACATTGTATGACATTTTTAACTTTCATAGCTGAAGAGGTTCTGGGGCTGTGCCTCGTCAAACCCAGAGGTGCCGGGGCTGAGCCGAGACAAGGCCCGGCACAAATTAACCACTGACTGAACACCAAAAATAGAAAGTGACACAAAACAAACTCAGACTGACTTCTTTGGGTCAGAAAAGAAAATCCAACAACAAAAGTATCAAACAGTAATGTAATAAGCAAAATACGGAAAATAAAAACGGAGGAAATGGAGCAGAAAAAATGAGATGGAGAGCGAGAGAAAGTCATGACTTGCAAATATGCCACTCAATATTGACGGTATCCTTTCAAGCAAGCATCATGCATAAGGTAATACAGCATGTTTATTTTAGGCATTCCGCATCAACTGCCGAAAATTGTGCTGCTTCAGTGAGTCATCCTCCTTACTAACACAACCCAGCTAGCCCCTGCTCTGCTTCAGCGATTCATCGTTACTAACACAACCCAGCTAGCCCCTGCTCTGCTTCAGCGATTCATCGTTACTAACACAACCCAGCTAGCCCCTGCTCTGCTTCAGAGAGTCATCCTTACTAACACAACCCAGCTAGCCTCTGCTCTGCTTCAGCGAGTCATCCTCCTTACTAACACAACCCAGCTAGCCTCTGCTCTGCTTCAGCGAGTCATCCTCCTTACTAACACAACCCAGCTAGCCTCTGCTCTGCTTCAGAGAGTCATCCTTACTAACACAACCCAGCTAGCCTCTGCTCTGCTTCAGAGAGTCATCCTTACTAACACAACCCAGCTAGCCCCTGCTCTGCTTCAGCGAGTCATCCTCCTTACTAACACAACCCAGCTAGCCTCTGCTCTGCTTCAGAGATTCATCGTTACTAACACAACCCAGCTAGCCCCTGCTCTGCTTCAGCGATTCATCGTTACTAACACAACCCAGCTAGCCCCTGCTCTGCTTCAGCGAGTCATCCTCCTTACTAACACAACCCAGCTAGCCTCTGCTCTGCTTCAGCGAGTCATCCTTACTAACACAACCCAGCTAGCCTCTGCTCTGCTTCAGCGAGTCATCCTTACTAACACAACCCAGCTAGCCCCTGCTCTGCTTCAGCGATTCATCGTTACTAACACAACCCAGCTAGCCCCTGCTCTGCTTCAGCGAGTCATCCTCCTTACTAACACAACCCAGCTAGCCTCTGCTCTGCTTCAGAGAGTCATCCTTACTAACACAACCCAGCTAGCCTCTGCTCTGCTTCAGAGAGTCATCCTTACTAACACAACCCAGCTAGCCCCTGCTCTGCTTCAGCGAGTCATCCTCCTTACTAACACAACCCAGCTAGCCCCTGCTCTGCTTCAGAGATTCATCGTTACTAACACAACCCAGCTAGCCCCTGCTCTGCTTCAGCGATTCATCGTTACTAACACAACCCAGCTAGCCCCTGCTCTGCTTCAGCGAGTCATCCTCCTTACTAACACAACCCAGCTAGCCTCTGCTCTGCTTCAGCGAGTCATCCTTACTAACACAACCCAGCTAGCCTCTGCTCTGCTTCAGCGAGTCATCCTTACTAACACAACCCAGCTAGCCTCTGCTCTGCTTCAGCGATTCATCGTTACTAACACAACCCAGCTAGCCCCTGCTCTGCTTCAGCGAGTCATCCTTACTAACACAACCCAGCTAGCCTCTGCTCTGCTTCAGCGAGTCATCCTTACTAACACAACCCAGCTAGCCTCTGCTCTGCTTCAGCGAGTCATCCTTACTAACACAACCCAGCTAGCCTCTGCTCTGCTTCAGCGAGTCATCCTTACTAACACAACCCAGCTAGCCCCTGCTCTGCTTCAGGGAGCCATCCTTACTAACACAACCCAGCTAGCCTCTGCTCTGCTTCAGCGAGTCATCCTTACTAACACAACCCAGCTAGCCCCTGCTCTGCTTCAGGGAGTCATCCTTACTAACACAACCCAGCTAGCCCCTGCTCTGCTTCAGCGAGTCATCCTCCTTACTAACACAACCCAGCTAGCCTCTGCTCTGCTTCAGCGAGTCATCCTTACTAACACAACCCAGCTAGCCTCTGCTCTGCTTCAGCGAGTCATCCTTACTAACACAACCCAGCTAGCCTCTGCTCTGCTTCAGCGATTCATCGTTACTAACACAACCCAGCTAGCCCCTGCTCTGCTTCAGCGATTCATCCTTACTAACACAACCCAGCTAGCCTCTGCTCTGCTTCAGCGAGTCATCCTTACTAACACAACCCAGCTAGCCTCTGCTCTGCTTCAGCGAGTCATCCTTACTAACACAACCCAGCTAGCCTCTGCTCTGCTTCAGCGATTCATCGTTACTAACACAACCCAGCTAGCCCCTGCTCTGCTTCAGCGATTCATCCTTACTAACACAACCCAGCTAGCCTCTGCTCTGCTTCAGCGAGTCATCCTTACTAACACAACCCAGCTAGCCTCTGCTCTGCTTCAGCGATTCATCGTTACTAACACAACCCAGCTAGCCCCTGCTCTGCTTCAGCGAGTCATCCTTACTAACACAACCCAGCTAGCCTCTGCTCTGCTTCAGCGAGTCATCCTTACTAACACAACCCAGCTAGCCTCTGCTCTGCTTCAGCGAGTCATCCTTACTAACACAACCCAGCTAGCCTCTGCTCTGCTTCAGCGAGTCATCCTTACTAACACAACCCAGCTAGCCTCTGCTCTGCTTCAGGGAGTCATCCTTACTAACACAACCCAGCTAGCCTCTGCTCTGCTTCAGCGAGTCATCCTTACTAACACAACCCAGCTAGCCTCTGCTCTGCTTCAGGGAGTCATCCTCCTTACTAACACAACCCAGCTAGCCCCTGCTCTGCTTCAGGGAGTCATCCTTACTAACACAACCCAGCTAGCCTCTGCTCTGCTTCAGCGATAGTGATACTGGGTCAGAGCTCACTCCCAGCCTTGGAATTTGATAATCTTATGCTGCTGATTAAGCTTTGTGTTGTTTGTCCTTTTGTATTGGACCCCCTTGTAAACTAGGCATCCGCCTCAATCTCCTGGTTTAATAAGATACATAGCGAAATAAAGACTAACACAGCGAGCTCCGCACATTAAGAGGTATGTTCTGTTATCTGTTAGCTTTTCACTTTGTCACGAGTTAACATGCTTGCTATAAGCAGGTATTTAGAATACACCAACAATACAAAAGATGGATCATTTACCGCAGGGAGAGTGTAAGTTATTCCAAGGCGAGTTTACATGAAATATCACCGGTCGCGTATGATAAGCTAATTACAGCGGTACGTGTTTATCTCGTGATAAGCGAATTAGGGGTTCCGAATTCGACTACTCACATATGCAATCTATAAACGAGTGTTCTACAATACAAATTAAACATACATTGATGCGACACATTTTAAACACACTTATGTTTATTTTGGCAACCCTATTTGTCGTATAATGTACATGAAGTCAATTATGAAACAATTAATATAAACACTATTATGTTTAATTATTAAACCTGTTATTCAACAGCAGCTTGGAAATACTCCCTGCCATAATACACGTGAGAATGTGGCTTGAGCCGTCGATTGAATGATTAATGGTTATATATATATAGGGCAGCAGTGTGGAGTAGTGGTTAGGGCTCTGGACTCTTGACTGGAGGGTTGTGGGTTCAATCCCTGGTAGGGGACACTGCTGCTGTACCCTTGAGCAAGGTACTTTACCTAGATTGCTCCAGTAAAAACCCGACTGTATAAATGGGTAATTGTATGTAAAAAATAATGTGATATCTTGTAACAATTGTAAGTCGCCCTGGATAAGGGCGTCTCCTAAGAAATAAATAATAATAATAATAATAACTAGAAATGCCAAGCAGTTAAAATGGTGATTTTCTCGTGAATAATAAATCATTTGAGAGTCAGTCCCACAACTATTTCTGCAAATATGGCACGAATGACGTCAATTCTTTGCCCACTTTTGTATTTTTTAAACCCCCTCCCACCCTCGTCCCAAAACCATCAACGACTACAAATGAACTGTTGGAGAATGTACACCTTTCACCAAGGGAGCTTGAAAACAAATAGCCAAGACTTTTAGTACCATGACATCAGCCTGTGTGTCACAGAGGGAGGGTTACAACGCACACTCCAGTAGGCTATATCAGAAAAAGTGGAATTCGATTCGCCGGAGTATTAGGGAAGAGGAATGAAATGCAATAATTTGAATGAGCACACCCGCTTCTCCATACCTTCAGCTGTCTGTGCGGTACACTTGTGAGGCTCACTCAATAGGTAAGTCTATTACAATGGGGAAAAACTAAATGGTAATATTATTAATAATATGGGTTTAAATCGTGTATGCTGACAAGCACGAAGATTTGTTGTTACAGATCATATATACTGAGCATCATAAGAAGCGTATCACTTATATTTAAGCAACAAAATAAACTTATCACTTATATTCGGATAAAATTCACTAAATGTGATCGAAAAATTACAAACTCTGTTTTAGAGCAGGCGCAGTGACTTTTTATTGTACTGATTTGACATCACGAAGATGCTGCAAAATGATCTGTCGATCTTGGGCAGGTGTTGTGACTCTTGGTCTCTCAGTTCGTGGCTTGTCACTGACAGACCTTGTTTGGTTATACCGTCTCAGCAGGTTTGAAATTGCTGGCTGTGAGCCCCCAAAACGGCGAGCCACAGTACGCTGCCCTAGTCCAGCCTCCAACATGCCGATTGCACGAAGGCGCTGCTATCTTGACAGACGTGGCATATTGTTTTTTTTCTGTGATTTTATTTATTGCTTTTATTCAAGCTTGCAATTTAACAGCTGAAATCACTCCATACCCAGAGTCCAATCAACTGTCTCACTAATTAGGTGATTAAGTGCATATATGCTTCAGTCATAGTCACGCAAGCGTGCCATGGTCAAGGATGAATGATCGAGTGATTAAAAAGAAACGAAAAACATCTGGTCAATGTCCATCATTTATATACCTTTTTTTCAAAATAAATGTGTTATAATAGTGATAAGTTTATTTTGATGCTCGGTATACTTTTGGGGGTTGTACTTTTAAACTATATGCATGTAACATACATGCACTTTAACACGTTTGTACGTACAGACGCATTATAAAAGTTATGGAAGCGATTAGACAGAAATGCCATTTGAACCGTCCCGATTCATAAGCCTTCTGCTGCATCTGTGCAACAGAGAGGGTTTCAAAGTGCTCTTGTTGTATCGCATGCATGCAAGTGCTGAACCCTAGACTGGGCTGCAATACTTTACGCTTGGCAAGTTGCATGACAGAATACGGCTTAACATGTATGGGACTGATACCAAGGGCGTAGGTTTGGTTTGAACATTGGTGGGGACACAATTTTTTAGGGGGGCGGAGTCACAGTCGCTAGGGGGGTTCGACGCATGCCCCCCCGGGAAGAAATTTTTTAGGAGACAGCTGTTAAATGGTAACTTCTGGTGGCTTGAAATGAATGCTGGACATGAATCGAGGACAATCTGATTAACATGAAGTTGGCTAGTATACACTTAAAACACTATGATAAAGTGTCCCTCCTGGAAGCTGGTTTGACATCCCTGCTATAGAATTACTAATAACCTGAATTATAACCTATCCCAGCCTTACTGTAAGCTACGAATACCCCTGGCGCTACAAGCATGAGCACATGCACGCTTACGTGGTCTGCCTGCCACTCCTGTGTCTGTGCTGCTGCTCGAACCTGGGTGCATTGCTTCATTCACCTGATAAAATAATAAATTGATGCATGCCATATAGAGAGAAAATATATGGCTATGCTAACTTTATTTGCTGAGTATTACTGTACAGCATTAGCCTACTATCATATCACAATGTGCCTCAAACAATAATATATCTCAAAACTGAGTCCAACACTTTCACTGTTATAATCACTAAGTCATTACAGACCTCACCTGCGACCCTGTTGCTTCACCTGCCTCTGTACTGCTTTTACCAGGTTGCACTGCTTCATTCACCTGATAAAATGATAAATTGATGCATGCTGTTTAGAGAGAAAGTATGACAGCTAACTTCATTAGTTAATTATTTTTACATTTGCTATGAGAATCATTATCAGTTGTGTTTATTACTTTAATAACATCTTCCTAATTACACTTGGACTTTTTGTAAATAAAACTTCCTTATGTCCATCTTTATTTTTTTGGTTGCTATTATGCTTTAGTCACCTAAAGCCAAATTGAAGTGATTAGCTAACGTTAGTTGGATGACGATATCAAAACATACTCTCTCTCTCTCTCTCTCTCTCTCTCTCTCTCTCTCTCTCTCTCTCTCTCTCTCTCTCTCTCTCTCTCTCTCTCTCACACACACACATAATGATTTAGCTGTGAAACAAGCTAGCTAGCCACCAAGGACGTGGGGTTAGCAGCTAGCAATGGGTCGCTAACGTAATAGGTAGGTAGGTAGGTCGGTAGGTTTATTCACTCAAACTATGTTGCTGACGAGCTGACAATACCTTCAGCCCCAGCACCTGGCTTTCATTCAGTCAGTGGCTCACACTCCTATCAGACTGACCGGCAAGCGGCAACATCAGATGAGCGTCTTTCCAGAGTCCAGCCTAAGCCAGCGGGTCTCAACCTTTTTTTACTCACGCCCCACTGAAATCTATTTGTATATCTGTCGTCGTCCCCCGCCCCCGTTTATTTTTATTACTGCCTATATAATATAGTGCATTTATTTAGCCGCCTGGATAGTCACACTGTCCATTCAATCAAATACATATGTTTGTGTTCGCTTTTTACACACATGATACAAAAATATCAAGCAAGGAGTAAGTTAGTTACAAAGGGAGGAAGGAGGAGGATTGTAATAATGTGACAACGCATTAACCAACAAACACAAAATAAATATCGAATTAAACTGATTATATTTATTCTTATTTTTTTAAATAAATGTGAAAATTGTGGCACAATATACACCGTTTAAGAATGACTAGATTTTTTTTTATTTTAAACCCGGAGATTTACCTTTCACTCCCGAGTCCTTGTGCACTTTCGCACTTCAATGAAAGCAACACACTCTGCTGGTCCCTGACCTCAGCCACGCACTGAGTCCGTGTTACAGTGATGCATTATGGAAGGGCCTAAGCCAATCAAATTAGCGTTTTTTTTTTGTTTGTTTTTTTGAAGGAGGGAGGAGTAACGAGGGGGGCGGGGGGCTAGAGAGAGTTAACCCTTTGTGGAGCAGATAAAATGACTTGACAAAAGACGTTTCAGATTTATCAAAATTATTGGTAGGGACAATTCAACGGTCCCTTGACATTGGTAGGGACATGTCCCTACCGTCCCTAGCTAAATCTACGCCGGTGACTGATACAATGACCAGTACACTCAATTTAACATCAAATTACATTATGTATTGCGCTAGAAGTGTTTTATTAGAAGCGCAGATTAGCCCTTTTAAAACTAAACGCAACAAGCGTAATGTGAGTTTAATTTTGCAAGACCTCAATGTGTGTGTGTGTGTTTTTATTCCCCCTAGACTCTGCTGGTGCGATTGACGAGATACACTGGAAATATTGATCTCCCAAGACGTGATGGCATCCGACAACTTACCGCTTGTTGCTGCTTCGGGAAACGATTCTTCTGCAAACTACACAGGTAAGTGACGGCCGGGCGAGGCTGTATGAGTGCAATAGCAGTTCTGCACGTTTGCCCCCAAGCACCTGTCGAAAGAATGCAAATGTTTTCAGCGCTCCGGTGGACTAAGAACCCGGATTTGAGTTCAGCACCACGGCACTCGGAACAGCTCCTGTAGCAGTTTGTTTGGTGTCTAAAGAAAGCTTGATTTAAGACAGACTTACTGCTCTCCGCCTTCCTATATATAGCCGT
Source organism: Acipenser ruthenus (assembly GCF_902713425.1). NCBI lineage: Eukaryota > Metazoa > Chordata > Actinopteri > Acipenseriformes > Acipenseridae > Acipenser > Acipenser ruthenus. The sequence continues at coordinate 2,176,893 of NC_081207.1, forward strand.
GAAGTGATGTTGAGAGGAACAGACTAACCAGAAATGCAATCACTCGTACACCCGAAAGAGTTTTGAATCACAATATTCAATATGAGTAAGGTGACCAGATTTTGAAGTCCTTAAACTGAGACAGTATGGAAATATTGTGAATAACTTCCAACTTCCAAGCTACGCGAAAGCTCCAGCGTTTTTATTTTCACTTTGGCAATGTTTGATCTACTATCACATTGAAAGTGAATGTAGAGACTCATGGTGAATAAATTATCTTATTGTCTTTGTAATTTCGTTTCTACACAGCAAGTATTGTTATTACATACATAGTTTTCTTGGTACAACCAATGATCATGAGCAAGGATAAGATTTTGGCATGGTGATTTTTACTACATTTCACGGGCGAGTTGTTGAAAAAAAAAAGAATTCACTCAAAGGACACCAAATAATGTTGGTTTAGCTACATCAACATACACAAGAGCTTTTAAAAAGTACACCAAAATCAATAATATAAAGACTATTTATTTTGACTGCTGGCAAGTTTAAATGTTACTTTAGAGTACAAAACTTAGTTAAATGTCCTTTTAGACCAACTTAACATTTTTTTTTTTAATACTGTACGATTCAGCTTTCACACCGGCTGCGTAGCGAAACAGACATAAACGGTATTCCTATTTCTCTGTGCGCGTCCGGCGTTTGTTTTCAATCACTCAACAACACCCACAGTACGGAAATGTTCATTAATTATCAACAAAATGTGAATACGTTAAAAAAAAATGATGTAATGCTGGTACATTCGTATCTCGTATCTCAGAGGGCATCACAAATCAGAAAAAAGACAAACAAAACAGAAAAACCTCTCGTTTTATCTACACTTTGCAGGAAAATAAAATAATAAAAAAAACATGTTCAACCGCAGTCTGAAGTATTTTGTTTAGTTTTACAGAAAGTGAGTATTCGTATGAAAAAACAGTTAAGAAATAAAATGCAAGCATTAATTAATATTTTTTGAAGATGCAAGCCCACTTGTTTTGTTTCAAAAAATAAATTAACAAGCGCTGTATGTATGTGAAGATCACAACCTGGAGTTTACATTTAACCTTCACATTTGGGGACATTTGTCATCATACAATAAACAGGTTTTAAACAGGTTACTTTTCTGTAATTGTTTTAAACTATTCGTGACGATGTCTGCTTGTGCGTGATAGAAAAGGAAATAGAAAAGTACAAAGATAAAATAAAAACATTGTTAGATTTAAGACATCCCTAAAGTCAAGTTCACAAGCATTAAGAAATATACAACCAATTTCCCAGTGATTAATTCATTGATTCTCGATGTTCTTTCAAATGTAACCAGGCACAGCACACAAGTAATTACAAGAGAAAATGACAAACACGATGTTCTCAATGAGCTATAAAAATCTACCCAATAACAGATGATTCATCAGAATTATAAGCAGCTTCATAACCAGTTTGTGAGAGAGATCTTTAAATTTCATAGCATGTACTGTATTTGGCTGGCCATTCACAACTTGAGACTAAAGCTGAGGGAATATTAAGCCACTTTTTCAGGAACAGTGGCTTCAAATCTGGTTCCAGGAGACCGGGAGACCAAATTTGCTGTATCAAACCCCAAGCCTCCCCTGGTGTACCATGCAATGGCCTGAAATCTAGAAAAAAAAACAAGTTCCAAGCCACAAAGTGGTTTTGTGTTCCCTCAGCGTAAGTGCTGTGTTTGAGAAGTTTTCAGATTTAATACAATCAGAAAAAAAACAACTACCTAACAAAGCAACTAATAAAAATAATATCAAGCCAGGTTATATACCATTTTGTTGTTTTGTCAGAACTTCAATGGCAGTGAATTCTCATTATATGGCATACGAGCATGAAGGAAGAAAGAGTAATTCATTTTAAAAGCAGAGCCAGTGCTTTGATGTGGTACTCACTCACGGCCACATTCTTCTGTGTAATTATTTGTATTATTATTATGTTTCCAGCTGCTGCAGAGAGGCCTCTGCACTACACCAACGTGATCATGCCGAGCATCTTCGGGATCATCTGCTTCCTGGGTATCATTGGGAACTGCATCATCATCTACACCATTTTCAAGAAGACCAAGTGCCGAGCGAAGCAAACTGTGCCAGACATTTTCATCTTCAATCTCTCCATCGTGGACCTCCTGTTCCTCTTGGGCATGCCCTTCCTGATCCACCAGCTCCTGGGTAATGGCTCCTGGTGCTTCGGCTCCATCATGTGCACCATCATCACGGCGCTGGACACCAACAGCCAGGTCGTCAGCACCTACATCCTCACCGCCATGACCGTGGACCGCTACTTAGCCACGGTCCACCCCATCAAATCCACCTACATGCGAACGCCTTGTGTTGCAACCATGGTCATCTGCCTGGTGTGGCTCCTGTCCTTGCTGACCATCATCCCTGTCTGGATGTACGCGGGTTTGATGTCCCTCAAAGATGGGTCGGTTCAGTGCGCTCTCCTCCTGCCCAATCCTGCCACCGACATCTACTGGTACACCCTCTACCAGTTCCTGCTGGCCTTCGCCTTCCCACTCATCACCATCTGTGTGGTGTACTTCAAGATCCTCCAGCACATGTCCACCACGGTCGCCCCTCTCCCCCAAAGAAGCCTTCGGGTGCGCACCAAAAAGGTCACCCGCATGGCTGTGGCGATATGCCTGGCGTTCTTCATCTGCTGGGCGCCCTACTACATCCTGCAACTGGTCCATCTTGGTGTGCAAAGGCCCTCCGTGGCCTTCTTCTATGCCTACAACATCGCCATCAGCATGGGCTATGCCAACAGCTGCATCAACCCCTTCCTGTATGTCGTGCTAAGCCAGACCTTCAAGCGTCAGTTCATGGTGGCCATCCGACCGGCCCAGGAGCAGTTCCGGTTCAATAACAGCATGACCAATGGCAGCGTGAGTCTCAGACTGGCTCCAGAGTCTACCCAGCAGTCTCATTTTTCCAGGCAGTACTCGCAAAACGCACTCCCTGTGACTGTAGCAGCCCACTGAAGTGGACATGCAGCAATGCCTCAGGTTTGGTTTTTGACCCTGATGGTTTATTCTAGTGAGGCAGGAAAGCCTCGAAGCCCTTCCTTGATACTCATCTCAGCACCTTCACTTACAGACAGACTGTCAGTGGTGTAGACTTCTTCCATTCACTGCACACATAGTAGCCATTAATCATGACTAAACTCAAGCGTGCACTGCCACGACATTGGAGGTGATTGGATATCATTAGTTCAGCGATTACACAAGGCCACAGGCTAATCCAGCAGAACAGTCTATGTGAGGGGGTGGCTGGGTCTTACTGTCAAATGGAATGTCAAAACCTCTATAAGCTTAGACATGCTTTTATCACAATTCCAAGGGTGTCTTTATCATCCTTAAGTCATTACAAACCAAAAGCAAACTGTGTCCCAGATGACTAACTTTTGCTCCATTGGAAGCCCAAGGGAGATCCAGACTCTGTTTTGCCCAGACCTAAAGAAATTCTCCTTAGAAAGGGCAAGTGAGTTCTATTTCTTGGAAATCAGACAATCCAAGTGCTTTGAAAGATTGAGAGCCCCAGGGAAGGAATGAATCAGTGTGTCTCGCGGGAACAATTATCTGAAACTGCCTGTAAATGTGCTACTCTCTGTACGCCAACATGTTGTAGCATTATGGCTCTGTAGTAGCCATTTGGGATCAAATTAAGTGAGTTATGGTGTGGCGCACAATGTAAAGGGAATATGCAGCTTAGAATAGCCCACCTTGTTTTTCAAGTGCCAGTAAATCTTTATGGTGGTACATAACAAATACATCAAGGCAGCTGCTGTATACAGTTTAAATCAATATGTGCCTGGAAGCATTTCTTTTATTTTCTGTAGACCTTTAATTAAAGCTTTCTGTTATCAGATTGGGCAAACGGCAGTTTCAAATCCAAATAATATTTTTTTTTAGCTGACAAAAAAACAGAATCAGGTGGAGTGAGTGCAGTTCAAAGGTCACAGAGCGACATGATTTTTTGGAATCAGGAATGACAGACATGTGTCCAAACAAGCTCCTAAACTTGCTTTAATTGGACTAATAAGTATGAGCAGAAAGATTGATTATCATTTCAGTGAACAAAGCTACGCTAACATCAAACGTCAGGCTGTATGTTTCTTGAATCTTTAGGCACAGACCTGCGTATATGGATGTCAGTTCACTTTGAGAGACAATTGTGTTGAACAAATGCCTCTAGGTAGAAGAGGCATTCTCGCTAGGGTCAATTTAATTAGTATTTTCATCCAGGCAGCTCTGAGAATTTCAATGAGAAATAATTGAGCTCCTTCTAAACAGGCAGATGTCAGGTTTATCTCTTTTAAAGATCAGTAACCCTGAGGTATAAGAAAAGAGTTGCTGTTTAATCAGAATGTCTCGTACTTGATTAATTCATTATTGCTTTGCTTGGATAAACATACACCAGCAGTCAAATCCTTATGATATAGTGGGAGTCTTTTTCACTCAGAACAGATTCAAACAAAGAAGAGATTGCCCTGTCTGTGTGGGTTTTGCAGAGCAAGTGTCATGCTGTTTGTTTTTGCAAATTAATTTATAGCTTGTCAAAAGTGTTGATTTTATTGTGCAATGAATCTTCTCCCAACGGCTGATCAGGTAATAATACTGACATTGGCATAAGGCCTGTACTTACCTCTTGACTACAGAGCTTGCTCTTTAGTTGAATGGTAAGACGTTGGTCTTTGAACTGTATGGTTAGCAGTTCGCGTCCAGCCGTTGTCTTTCCATTCAATTCAATGGTCTGCTGGTTTATTACAATTGAAAGGAGAATAGAGGTTGAGCGGACTGAGCTGAAGACTTGCCTTGTGCTCTCTCAATGCATGGCAGGCATTGTATTTGCATGTTTTATCTTCAGTGTCTCTATGGCTGTGTCTAGTAAATGTACAGTGTATGTGAAGAATTGAGATGTGCTCTGAAACTGTGAGCTTTTTCCCCCCAAACAACCTTTCATTCAAAGATGGGATACATTTTACAGTAACACTTTAGTTCAGGGATTTGGCATTCACAATTAACAATGCATTCATAAGTGAATTACAAAAGGGGCCAGAAACAATATTATACCGTTAGTAATAAGGCTATAACACATGTAACTAAGGCATTAATAAGAAATATTTCAACTACTTCATAACATGACAAGGAGGTACACTAGTTAGGTGGTTATGTAATGTATATAAACATGTTCTTAACGATGTTATTACCAGCTCTAGATTATGATTAAACACTGTATAGTAACACAGAATTACAATGTTTTGTAATTCCATGTTAGTATACAGTAAAAACTAATTGTTTGCTATAACATGTTATAATATAGCTTATTACAATAACCATATATATAATACACACACACACACACACACACACACCCAGGGTAGGATTACTAAACACAGTGTGATTTAGCAGAATGATACCAAAAGTTTTAAAATACTTTTTCTTTTCTCAATGCTAATTTGTGCAAGAAATAGAACACCCATGATAATGTTACAAATATTATAACCATGGGAAAAGCATGGGAAAAGTGCAAAAATACTATGGTAAACTTAAAGGTGCATCGACTAGGACTGTGGACACAAACACAAATGAAGCCACGGACACACAGTCTAAAGTAAAGCATTCTGACATTCTGGAGAAATACTTGTAGAAATTAGATGAATGCATGACCTATTGTATGTGTTACTAGAAGTTCAGTATGCAAATGCAATGGGAATTTGTATAATAATTCTTGTGTTAAGAATATTTCAGTGGTGTTCTGGTACCTTCAGATTTAGGAGCACACCACTGGTGTTAATGCATCAAGTTACCGTTTCACAAATTGCCACTCACACTTACACAATGTGTGTTCCCTTGGTGAGGAAGGGAAGTGTCACAGCCGGTGCCCTTATCTAATGTAATGCTTTGCCATGAAACAGACCTTTCTACAGTTTCCAATAAAGACTTAATCGTGGCAGGACCACAGAGTCATTACAGAATCTGTCCTGTCTGAGTGGCCAGAAATCACTGTCAATGGAGATTATTCATTTGCTCCTCATTGTAACAAATAAATTACCTATCAAGGGAGACAGGCGTGATTTCAAATCCTATTTTGCCATTAATTGTGAACACCCACACCGCTTCTCTAGGAAATTATAAATGATACTGTATAATTCTGTTATTTTTAAAAGACTAAACTGTCTAGCTGAACAATGTTTACCATTTATTTGTTCCATATTCCCATCAGTTTTTGTTATGTTAATAATTAGCAACAGAATTGAGCCCTTTACTCCATTCAAGGTTAACATGCTCAATGATTTACCTTATTCCTGCACATGCTTTCTCTCGCCAATCATTTTAAGTTACTCTTCTTATGCCAGCAGTGTTTTAGTAAAGAGGTTTGACATTATGCATTTTACTCTCATGTGATATTTCCAATACATTTTCATCCTACGCCTTCTTCATGAGCATGCCAACTGTTTGCCCAAGCGCCCTTTCATCTCAGCTTTGATCTTCTCTCTTGATTTTTCTCCATACACCTCCATGCATCAATCAACCGAATGCCAAGATGATAGTTGCAGCTATTCTTAGGATCAACCACACCCCGATGTAACATTTCAAAGGAGCTTATTCAAATGCTGTTTTATGCCCCCTCCCTCTCCCTCACCTCCTTGTCTGCAAGCCACTTGAAACAACGTTTCAATTGCAACAGATGCAGATAAGGTTTTCTGCTTTCAAATACAGTAGCTGATTTAGGTAGGAGATCACAGACACACTCAGATATACACAGACCACAGACAGTGCACATGTGTCCTCATCACTGCTACCCTATCAGCCGACTCCCACACAGCTTCACAGCAGCCACTGCTGGAATTGGAAAGGTTTTTTGTTCTTCGTTGGCTAGATGAAAGACAGGTACATAGTGAGCAGGCAGGTCAATTGATTTTATAAAATCCAAAATAGAATCAAAAAACACCTGTGACCTCATAACGAACAGACACCAAGGGCCGTATTACTCCAGTCTTTAATTAACTCCTGTTTTTCTAAAGAGGGAAAAAACGAATTTATTTTTTACTAAGCAAGAACCAAACAACTAAGGTCTGTATGTCAAGTTCTCTTCATAACTCTTAAAATGCTTTGAAAATATGGCCCTAAGTCCAGTAGATGTCAGATCTGCTCAGGGACAATGGGTGTACCAGAAAGGTATGGACTGAACAGCCTCTTTTTGTGATACAAAAAAAAAACATTAAATACAAAACATGTTGGTAACCCAACACCAACAGTCCATAAATTGTGAGGATTATACAGAGCACACTTTAAATAAGTACTTGCAATCGTAGTTGTCAAGGCTCAGCCATTACCATAGACACGGTCTGAAGGGAGACGGAAGCTCTGACTAGCACGTGCGCAGATGTATAATTTGGAGCGAGTCATTTGGGAATTCAAATTGTGATAGAAGAGAAGAGATGTTTGTTTCTAAAATGCCTAAACAGCGCATAACAATTAAACAATACTGCAAAGAATTTGACCATGAGGGGATGTATGGAGCTGACGGTGACAAAATAATGATGTGCAGATTTTGCAACTGTCGGCTGGAATGGGAGTCGAAAGATACCATCGTTCAGCATCATTTGCTGTTTATTGCTTTTGGGGGGAAATATGGCTTGTTTGCTTGTACAGTATTTTGCATTAGTATTTGCTTTGCTTTGTGTTTAAATACTGAGAAACCCCAAGCTTGTTGTATACTGCTTCAGCGCAATGGGATTGAAATACAAATAATTTTTTAATGGGTAAATTGCTGTATGTGCAATTATTATTTATGACAGCCTCACAAGAGTAGGGCAGTATATATATATATATATATATATATATATATATATATATATATATATATATATATATATATATACTATATTTTTATAGTGGGCATAGGCAGTATTTACTGTAAATAGGCAGTTGATTAAAAAGAGTGGGGGACTGTACGTTACTGCTAATTATGTAATTATGGTAACTAAATTATTTTTCTGTGTGAGGTCTGATTGTCAAAATGTTAAAAAACTAATCGGATAATGTTTAATAATAAAAAAATATATATATATATATATGTATACTATTACTTTGAGTTATTTTATTAATGTGTATCTGTAATCAATCGATATTTGTGAAAAATAAAACTGAAAATTTATAAAAAATAAAAATAATTTCCCTGGGCTCTAGTTATATCGGTATGCATTTCGAAAGAACACGGCAAAGGTCAGCATATAGAAGCATTGGAATTGGAAATGTAATTTATTTTCTTCTGCAAAAGCTATAGCAATTACTGGATTAATATCTTGCTATAAATAAAGCTCCATTGCATTTTAGTGCGTAAATAACATTATGTAGTTATCTTATTGTGTGCCAGTAACATACCCCCTCCACCATGGCTGTCAATTCAGAATTAGAGCTATCGGTATGGCAAAAAAACTTTGATGATCATTATCAACAGTGTACAGAACAGTACAGAGCAGGATATGAAAACGGAATCAAAAGCAAAGCCATTAATGACACATCTATAGATGCTTTATAAACAGATCCGTAAACTGAAGTCTCTCAGACAAACCAAACAGAGGCAGAGCTTCTCAGAGTAAAACAGTGCGATACATTTGAAAGACAAAGTACCACAGCACTGGAATCAGTATGTATGTATTCCTTTAATACCGGCTTCCAAGCGCATCTCAAAATCCATAAATAAATTACCACAAATTGCCACATATACCCCGTATCCCATCATTTACTTATCATTGAGTTTTAGCACAGCCTCCACCTTTGGTCTGGTGCTCTGGGATTGCAAAATGAAATTGTCAATGTGGGTGACTCAGCTTCCTGGTCAATACGTCTCATAATACAGGAGTAGGGATCAGACATAGAATCTCAATATATATATATATATTAGATTCACCCCACGCTTGTGACAGAGAAACACAACAGCATTGATTGTGAATGAGTCTCAAGAAATACATGAGTGTATAGCTACAGAAAGCTGGGGTCTATATTTAGCACACCACTTTCTTATATGTGCATTATAAATTCAAATGCATGTATATCGCAATAATATTTCAATCGCATTTAAGTTGCTGCATTACAGAGTACATTTAGTGGATCAACATTCTAGAATGCGTTTTTTCTGGATTTGCACAAATCCATTGTTTTGGACACAAAGAGCTATTTAGAAATCTGGAATTATTATTTTTCTCTGGGTTGCTTAGCAACCTTTACTTGAAGAGTAGGGTTTAACAATAAAAAAGCAAAGCAGCTGTGTGTGATCTCTGAGCCCCAGGCTCCCTGTTCATATAGAGATTCAGAATTGAAAGGAAATTAATAGTTATGTGTACAGGACAGGGCATTTCACAGGTCAGAAGATCCCCCAAAGCACAGTAAAGGTCGTGTCACTTATAATAGAACCCTCTGGAACCAAACCAAAACCAGGAGCCAACAAAATCCACATGGGCTCAATTAAAAAAAAAAAAAAAAAACGTTTTGTGGAGCTTCACAGTGTGACGAATGCAGGTTCCACTTTACAAGAAGTGTCTCTACATATTAGTGTATTTACATATTAGTTACTTAGTAAATACATGTGTACTTACACAATTATAGGGTTATTATGCATAGTTACAATTTACTTAAAGGGTACATAAGGACTGTTTTATTTTATTGTGTTACATGTTCCCATGTGTTGCTACAACTGTTGACCACTTTTTTTAAACTTTTAAATTGCATTCCCTGCCTCAAGATGGCTTCACATGTACCCGCATGAACCTCAGAACACAGCACACAGCTCTCTATCCAAGGAAAATCAGGATCCAACAGGATACTCAATCACTGAAGGAGAAAAGTTGTTGATAAATTGAAAACTCACTATTTCAATAATTAGCTAATCTCTCAATTATAATTCTTCCTGTGTAGCTGGTATTAGGGCTTGCCAAGACCCTCAAATTTACAGCCTGGGATTCAGTTTTAATCTTAATAAATCTTCAGTCTTTTTTTTTTTTAACACTACAAATGATAGCTTTAATGGCTTGATATTACTTTGAGATGTCACGGTTTGAAATCCTATGTTTTATTCTTTTTAAATCCATATTCACATCCATATACATTAGACATAAAGGTCTCACTCCAATACCTACACAATGTGTAGAGGAGAATCTGACAGCAGACTTTGCCCTGCGTGGGACAGAATGGTGAACAAACCCTCTTTAATGCCAGGGCACTTAGCATTCAACAGCACAAAGTAAATTCAGCTGAAAAAGTACACATCGGATGATTAAACTCATTACTGGAGCAGCCGAATTCAGAACCCCCGATTGCAAACCCATACAATGATAAGCATTAGGAAAGATAATCAAGCAAGCAGCTGGTGCAACAGTTTCAATACAGGTCTTGATGAGTTTTCTTCAGCCGTCTTGCTTCCTGGTGGAAAAAAAAGGCCTGAAAAGGATTTCAATGAAAAGTTATAATTATATAAAAACAACGCAAAAGAGCCAATTATTATATCCAGTCTGAAAATCACAGAGTGTTCTGCATAACCTTTTCAAATCAGCTAATTTCATGAGACAAATAGGCTCTTCTGGTCTCTAACAATGTACCAACAGGGGTACCATTAAGAAAGCAAAGCTTGCAGCCTAAGTATTTTCAGAGTGAATTGTGTGTACGGTTCTGCTTTCATTAATATATATTTATTATTGAGTCACAAAATCATCTTTAAATTAGCATGGCAGAGATCAAAACTATATATGCTACGGTATACAACAGATCCCTCAGATCCTTCACAGTACATTGAGCAAATAGCCAGCTCCCTGTCCATTACTGGGTGATAATGGAGCGGTGAGTGCAACTGTATATTGTTTCAGGTGTATCCTGCCTAAGGAAATCTGCTTCTCCAATACAAAAGCCTCAAAACAATCCACTTTAAATGGGATTGCAACATCTTCTCAAAACAGCAGTTTTATTCTTTTGAAATCTATATTCCCATCCATATACATTAGACATTATTATTTATTTCTTAGCAGACGCCCTTATCCAGGGCAACTTACAACTGTTACAAGATATCACATTATTTTTACATACAATTACCCATTTATACAGTTGGGTTTTTACTGGAGCAATCTAGGTAAAGTACCTTGCTCAAGGGTACAGCAGCAGTGTCCTCCACCTGGGGTTGAACCCACAACCCTCCGGTCAAGAGTCCAGAGCCTTAACCACACTGCTACCCATTTCGGGCTAAACATAAAGGGCTCACTCCAATACAAACACAACGTGTAGAGGAGAACCTGACAGCGGACTGTGCCCTGCGTGGGACAGAATGGTGAACAAACCTTCTTTAATGCCAGGGCAAATAGCATTCAACAGCACAAAGTAAATTCAGCTGAAAAAGTACACATCGGATGATTACTCATTACTGGAGCAGCCAAATTCAGAACCCTCGATTGAAAACCCATACAATGATAAGCATTAGGAAAAATAATCAGATATAAGGATGTGACGCCACTGACTGAACTCAGCTAACACAGAACTATTATATCCCCACTGTATTGCCCTCGCCTGTAATTTCTTAATGTCATTAACGTATTTTGTATTGCAGCAGTTCCATAGGGGGTCATTTTAGTGCCAATGTATGGCATTAATGTATTTTTGGTTTTGCTTTGTGCTGGATTCGTTTGCAGGAGAATGGATAAGTAAATGGCAAAAACAAATATTCAAGGGGGAAAAATCCACAGCTACAGCCTGATGGTAGCTCAGCAGACTCTTGGAGCTCAAGTGGGCTCTTTCTTCATCTCAAGCCCTGAGGCTGGAGCCTTTGCAGCTCTGAGGAGATGTTTTTCCAGTTAAACCGATTCCTGCTTGGCAGGATTATTTCTGAACTAATCCCTCAAGTGACCTTTTACAGATATTAATTAGAAAACATGTTGGATGCATCGTCTAGGCTTTACATAATGTTATTTACAACCACTAAAAAAAAAGAAGCTATTTGTTCAGTTTTTCCTACTGGAAAACAAAAACACTACAGACCCCATAGTTATTTCAGTACAGTCTGGTAGAGTACATCACAATGACTAGTGATAATTGGGTAACACTTTACATTAAGTATCTCTAATTACTGTGCATTTACGTAGTAGTTAAACTTAAACATAATTACAATGTTATTATGCATAGTTACAATGTACTTAATATGTACTTTTTTTGCATGATATGAATCTTTTCTGATACAATTGTGTACTAACATATATTGTGCAAAAAAAAAGACATATTAAAGTACATTGTAACTATGCATAATAACATTGTCATTATGTGTACAGTGCATCAATAAGGCACAAGTAATCATTTATTTATTTTTTATATTTACACTATTCTTTTAGAAATGGTAATTTTCATGGCAAACTACATATTACACGGCAATGGGTACATTTCACGAAATTTCATAATAACCGGGAAAGAAATCCAGCCTTAATCATAGAATATGGTCCAATTTGCATTCAGGCCAAGTGAGGAACAGAACATTTACATATGCTTTACATTAATTAGGAAGATTTATTATAATTTAATAGGCACAGTTGACACCTTTTTATCAGAATGCAAGTTGCCTAGCAACTTGGTAACAGGTTTACGCAATTACAGAATGAATGTATCATGCTCATACAGACAAATTGAAATAAACTAGATCCAGGCACTTTTTAAAAGCTCTCTGTCCCAGAGCATGCTTAACAATCAGCTATCCATGGAGTAATATAATATTCAAATGAGATTAGAAAAGACTCACTGATTGCTGCCCAAGGCAATTCACAAGCAGCACACAATAACCTGAAAGTGTGGACCACGATGTTGATTCTGCTTCCATGTAATAGGATTATATACATTACCGAGTGTAGATTGCAGTGCAATCTGGATGTGAACTCACACATGAGCTCCTCACTGCTTGACTGTGGAATTTCAGCACCACTAATCAAAATCAAGTGGAGATGATTATTTTATTCCCTCTGCTGTAACAAATAAATAAACTACTGAGAACCAGCGTGTGGTTCACTGGTTTAAACCTAACCCCGTGTCATCTGAACATACAACACTCTCTCCATGGTCCTTGTTGAATTCATGCCCAATTTATGGCATGTCACTCTTTTCTGTACATCCGTCGTCCCTAGTATTTTTTTTTTATCAAAGCAATAAAATCCAGATTAGCTATTTTGCACAATTCATCTGGTCTGATTCCTTATGTCGGATCCTTTAACAGCTGTAGCCATGACTGTTCATTTATACAGGAACTCTGCAGCGCTCAAGGTATTATGGGCAAAGGCAAAATCCCAGCTAGTGTTTTTTATTAGGAAGGAGCTGGGCAACAGCACCATAGCAGGGACTATATACAGGTTTATTTATATAGATAATGGTTCAGGACTGACTTGAGGATTGTTATTAATCGAGAACTCTTTGATCTAGACTCACTCTAATTGCTTTGGCCAAGGCATGGTGTGCGTTTTTGTGCCCCTCGCTGTATGATTCTGTAACCAATTTGAATTTGCTCATCACATGCAGAGTGTTGCTGGGTGTCTCATATTGCTATAGTTTTGAATGCTCGAACCGCGACAGATGATTTACACCCTACACATGATGTGGTTGGCTGATTTCTCATACGTGATTTCAAATGACAGTAATATGTACAGTAGGTTATTCTAGCCCTAAAGGCATTCTTGTATTTTTCATAGCAATGGTCTCAAATCGTCTTCCATACAACAGTATAGAGTGACAGCCCTCTACATGGCAAGCGAGTTGAAAAACTGCTTTAAATGTAGCCACTGTGAACATTTAAAAGTATAATTCAGATTACCTGATGAGATGCAGCACTTTTTTTTTTTTTTTTTGGTTTAGAGAGCTCTATGCACAAAACAAATCTTTTGAAACTGAACTGCACAGACTAGCACCCATACAGTGCCGAACACATGGAAAGAAAGAATCTATACAGTGGGTGTCTTTAAGCACTACATAAATCTGTGGCCAGTCCTGTGGCTCCATTGCTTTCAACACCAGTACCATTCCCCTTGAATAGTCAGATTTTATTTTTTACAATGGTTGACATCAAGGATGAGTAACTTATTGATGGCAATTCTTCTTCTCAAGGACTGTTAGGAATGTTCTAACTGGTAGGATAATTAACTTTTATCAAGTACTGTGCTCTGAATAGGTATAACATACATAGAACGATATACACTGCAAAGGAATGCTTCAGCTCATGGCAATATAATATGAAAAGGCCTGTTGGAACAGCAAAATGATACATATACGTATGGTAACACTGCATGAAGTGTCTCTAATTACTGTGTAGTTAGCTGCATGGTAGTTACTAAGTAAATACATGTGTATTTACATATCATTACAAAGTTATTATGCACAGTTGAAATGTACTTAATGTGTACTTAACTCATTTTGTTCAGAAAGTTGAATGAAATTATGGCTGAATATTATGGCAACATATTGAATTTCATATCACTTTGTAGATTTCCATATACTGTACTTAATGAAAAACTGACAAATTGAAAAACAGGACATTTTGAAATCTAACATGAAATACTGTACTGCTATGATTATTATGGCTTCCGGTAGACTTTTGCCATATCATTTTGTAGTTTCTTTGATTACATGATGTTAAATAAAAGATCTAAATTATATTCATATAGTTGTCAGAGGTTATTCATGTTGAACCAGGTGATATTTAATAACTGAAGTCTTACAATAGGACAGCTGGTAATGAGCTTGTATGTATGCGGGTGGGTGTTTGGTTCTGCAAGGACCATTTATTAGCACTGCCTGTGAGTGTAGCGCTTATCACCGATAACCCAGCTGCTCTAACACACATTCTTCTATTTATATTGCAAGTTGCTTCATCTATATCAAGTAAACCCCGACAGTGAAGTAATTGATAAAATCTCAGAGTAACACTCTGCAAGACTGCACACTGTTTTTCATCTGAAAAGCAAAAGCTGGGATCTCAGGTGGCCTTTTCTCCAGAAGAACGGAAAGTTTACCTGGATTAAAGATGCCTCCGAGAGCCAGTCTATCTGGTGAAAGAGGGACCAGTTTAATGAAGTCGGCTCAACAGTCTGCTCTCATGATGTCTGTCAAAAAAGCAAGCAAAAAGTAAGAAACTTTCCTCTGCTCGTCAGGATGGACTTCCCTGCCCCACCCTCCAACCAGCTGCTGATATTGACCATCTCTAATTACATTTACACTGTAGTTACTTAGTAATACTTACACATAATGACACAGGTATCATGCCTTGTTACAATGTACTTAATGTGTAAATCTTTTTGCATGATATAACCCTAAACCTAATCCTACCACTAAGTCTAAACCTAACCCCCTAACCCTTTTCTGCTACAATTGTGATACATATATTGTGCAAACATTATTTCCACATTAAGTGCATTGTAACTATGCATACTAACATTGTAGTTATGTGTAACTACTATGTAAATACACAGTAATTAGAGACACATCATATAAAATGTTCCCCTTTTCTCTTTCTTTGTGGCTAGTTGGGAATTGGTTTCCGCTGCATATCAACACAGGTATCTTTGACAGCACTGGATTCCAGCTAATCTGTTTTTGTCCAAGGATGTTTTTTTTTGTAAGTGCACTTTTTTTGCAGATTTCTCATGCTTTTGACCATTCTTCCCTATTCTATATTACACTCTGCTGTGCTTTTAGTATGGCACAGGGTGTATGTGGGTGTAAAACATGGTGAGATACTTAAAGATCTAAGATATGATGTTCTACATGAATAGCAGCCCCAATATTAATGGAAAAGCATGCTTCTATTCAACTGAAAACAATTTCTCAAGCAGACGGATCAAAGATACCACAATGAGGCTGAATGAATACAGACATTGGGTCCCTACGTAAAGAGTGCAGCTCGATATAAAATGATACATTAGTAATTGGAAATCTTTTATAGTAGATAATTTTAGCTATGCTTTGAGTGAATAGCATCATCAAGGATGAGGAGCACAGGAAAAGAAGTGGCATCCGACCCACTTAGATTTCATGTGTTAGATGAATAGAAGTTTACTCATAATCCTGTCAAGTTTGATGAATGCATTTGCTTTTAACAATTGCATGCATATACGTTCTTGTATATTTGTATTGACAGCGCTGAATCCATACCTCCAGGGTATAAGATATGCATATGAATTTTAACTTTAACCTGCTGCAATGTAAAAAAAGGGTTCCAGAACACAGGCTCCCCTATCCAAACATACTACATAATGCGCGATCAACACACACTGAAGCCACGTCTTTGCCACTCACTTCATTCTCAATCCCGTTTTCAACATGTGATCATCACGCATTGTCTTGCAATTGTCTTGGAATTGAATAGATTTGTTTTGCAATCAGAGAGACTGTTCCTGAACGTAATTATAAACCTAATTAAAACATCACACATATCCATGCTAAATTCATTCATTCGAATGTATCCGATGAATGTTTTCAGATGGATGCTTAATATAATATGCAACTCTAATGACCATATCTTAGCAACACAAAAAACAATTACAAAGACTGTGAGCGACATGCAATATGTAACACTGCACACATTATTTAACACACACTGAGCTAGCAAGATATTGTGTGGGACTGGTGGGTTACAGTGCTCAACCCCACTGCATCAAATTAAATATGAAGTTAAGATAACGTTTCATATGTCAAAATAAATAAAATTGAAATAACTTATTACTATGTTTGCCCTCATGGATATTTGCCATATTTAATAACAGTCACACCCAGCACATTTAACTCTTTTAGACGGTCTCTGAGCAAGTCTGAGCACAGTGGAATTTCTGTAAAGAGGTCAGGATACAAATGACCACTAGGGGTGCACTAGGTTTGTGCCCCATCACTTTCATCCCACCTGAAACAGTGAGTTTGTTAAAAATAAGCGATGATGGAAAATGTCATTAAAAAAAACAATTTAGGATGTCTAACTGTTCCCAATGTCAGTCGGAATCCTCTGATCCCATCGTTGAGTCAATCACTTGTGCCCGCGTGAGCTCTAAAGCAGATGTCGACGAGCTACTGCCCCCTGGAGGACAAAGGACAGCCATGCAGGACCCACCAGACGCTGGGCAGTAACGAGCACTGCAGCACGCTCTGGAGAAACAGTGCCTGACATGTTGCCTCCCTAACCCCTTGTAGTGTCAATGCAATACTCCCTGTGGACACAAACCCGCGTTCCTCTGACTGTATGACTCACCCTCCACACGGCTGTGCCTTCTCCAGGGGAGACCCTCGGGGACCCAAATACATCATTCACAATTCTATCAAGGGCAGATGGCAAATGCATTAAAAACGGGCTTGACTAAACTGACAGTGCAGGGATAGTTCAGCTAAATAAAAAAAAATATATATTGCAATTCATAAGCAGTTTGGCCACTGCTGCAAGAAATGTTATAAAATAACTCTGACTGCAATCAGATAGCAGACACACAGCAGACCAATATATTGGCAAGATTCTCCTCCAAGCACTGTTTATTGGGTATATCCAGCTGGTCGACATGGCTTGATTGTGCTTCATGATTACATCTCCTTGGCTGCCATTTTTCTTATGGTTGGCCTCTAAATTCAGCGACCTCAGACAATTGCCTAATCCATATTGCAGCATTCTTTGAATCCATACCCAGACAGACACGGTGCCTCCATACACAGATTAATAATGTAAGTTTCACCACTTCTGTGGATATACACGACCTAGCAGACCAATATCTTTGTAATAACTATTTAAGTACAGTATTGATTATACGTTCATTAGAAGTCATGCATTTCTGAAAATTCAATACATCCCAAATGCATGTATATTCTATTAATCTCATAGTCATTCAATACGGAATATAGAATTTATATTACAACAAGGTAGCCAGTTTAAAATATAAAATCATTTGCGACCTACACCCGCAGCAATGCACTTCAGCAGTTCCATACTGCTCTCTCCCACCAAAAGAATATGGATTACAGGCCCACAAGGAATAATCACAGAGAATGTGTGATTACTGCCGCGCAGGCATGCCTGAGATGGCTCTGTTTGACTGAGCAGCTGTTGCAAATCAATACAATGAGATCCAATCACGGCATGGGACCTTTATGGTTACAATAGAAACACTGACATTCTCATGAGAAGCGAGACTCCACAGTGGGGATCCACTTACCATTTACAGTACAGCGCACAGTAGCGCCCTATCATTTGCATTTTTATGGAATACTTATTACAGGATGTCCATCACATACTGTGTCTCTAAGATAAGAAATATATATAATACATGGATGAAGGCTATATTTGCATCCTGAGCCATTCGAAAAAAGGCATAATACCACACTAGTGACGTCAAAAAGTGACAATTCATCTAGAGGAAAATATACCTGAACTTAGACCCATTCGACTCCTCGGACCCAAACACAAAATGTTTTCAATCACTCAACACCCGCAGTACAGTAATGTTCATTAATGATCAACAAAATGAGAATACATTTAAAAAAAAAAAATGATGTAAAGCTGGTACATTCGTATCTCGTATCTCAGAGAGGAATGCCAAATTAAAATAAGGTAAAGGCAATCATCCAAATAAAGCTGAAGCACTAACGGATAACACAGTCTGTACAGCACTGAAACATTACGTTTATAAAAAAAACATACTGCTGAACCTCGTCTTCTTTAATATTAGCATCACAAGGGTATCCATGTATTATAAAAAAATAATAAATTGGCCTCTTCAGTGAGCTACAGGAAAACAATTCCATCTCGGGTTTCTGTGACAGTTTATAAACCACTCTACCTTCGCCTCGTAATTTATGACGTCACAGAAACCCGCGATGGAATTATTTTCCTGGAACTCACAGATAGAGGTAGATATAGATAGATATATACAACACAAATAATTCACAATTTGGCAGCAATGACTCAGTATCTGAACACAGCATGTTAAAAAAGAGAACAAACTAAAGTAGTATCCTTTACATGTCCACGTTTAATCTTAAGAGAATGCTTATAAAACCTCTTCAAAATTCTTCAAAACATTTCCTAAAACAGCCCATTAAAATATCTGAATAAAGCCTCACAAATCAAGACAAACACTTCTCTTCAAAGAAGCAATGAAAAAAAATAGTAATTAGATTTCTCAGTAGTACTTGGAATGTAGAACTTGAACAATTAACTTGGCGGTCTTACTCCCTTACATAAGCATGTGCGCACAAAGAAAATAATTGCGTTCTGACAAACTAATTTGGAGTGAGAGTAGAAATGAATCTGTTAGTAAACCCGCTACCAAGCATCGGCTAGCAAGCTGCAGTAGTTTCAAACAACGTGCAACAGTGCCACCTACTTTATCGCAACTTGTTTTATTATTACGGATAATAATTACATATATAAAATCATGTAGAAT
Source organism: Acipenser ruthenus (assembly GCF_902713425.1). NCBI lineage: Eukaryota > Metazoa > Chordata > Actinopteri > Acipenseriformes > Acipenseridae > Acipenser > Acipenser ruthenus. The sequence continues at coordinate 2,196,360 of NC_081207.1, forward strand.
GATACTGGCCTCAAGCTCCATTATTCTCTGAAGACAGAAAAACAGTATCACAGATCATACAATGTGAAGATATCAGTATACTTCATATTGTTAGCTATTACAGCAGTATACATGTGCATTGCAGTATTATAAGGAGTGCAGAAATGACTTATGTGTACATACTGGTACCTCATCTCCTTTACCTGATCATTATTCTGTTCAAAAGGCACCCTGGACACCTGCTTCACTGTCAGTTGGTTTCGCTTCAAGCCACGGTCAATTCTTGCTAGACTGACAATATTAACATTGTGAAATATTTAATTATCTTGGATGATTGAGATCTGAATCTCCCTCAAACGGATGGTATTGTTGGCAACCACCATATCAGCCTCCTGTTGATTTGTCCTTTGCCACCATAAGGGAGTTTTCTTTCAAATCTATAAATGAATTGAATGTTGACAGATAAGAATGCAGGAATTGAATGACAGCAAAACTGCACTTACAAATGTACTGTAATACAATACAGAAATGCGATGTATGGTCACTTACCTATTCTCATTCCTGAAGATTGGAATGATTGATGCCACTGTGGATCTGCTAACTTGAAATAGGGAAGATTCTCCTCCAAGCACTATTTATTGGCGATATCCACCTGGCTGACACTGTCTGGTTGTGCTTTAGCATTGCATCTCCCTGTCTACCTGTGTTCTAACCCTAATGACATCGGACCTTAACCTATATTGGAGCATTTGTTTATTTTGCTGTATTTTGAATCCATACCCATCTAAGCCCCAGGATCGTTGGATGGACAGACAGACACAGTATATCCATATACCCCCAGATAATGACACACCTCTGCAAAAGACTGTCAAGCAAGTTTTACCTGTCCTCCGGGTATACACGATAATGAAGAAACCAATTATTTTCTTTTATTGAGCTGCTTAAAAAATCTGGAAGGTACGAGAAGGAGCTACCCTGAGAACACACCTGTGTTACCTACAAGTGTATTTTAATATAACAAAATGCGCATTACTCAACAAACTGTTAATCAGCAAGTGTTCTTGCAAGTCCTCCGGAAAGGCTGTGGGTCACATTCATTGGAAGGATGATGTGTGCACTGTACTCCAGCCCCATCTAGTGGACATCATTGTATACTGCAAATTGTTCAGGAAGCATTTTATTGCAAATATGAGTGTTAGGCGTGGATAAGTTACCTGCACCAATAGGGACCTCTCTGCGGCTAACATTACTACCAGTAGCATTCTTACTGGTACGAATCAATGATGATCCTTGCTGCCAGTAGCTGCACAAATCAAATTCTCAATATAACTACCCATTTTCCTTTCAGGCCAATAAAACAGAAACACTGCATTGATTTTATACTTACTGTCCCTGTGCAACCTTCAGTTGTTTTTATATTTTAAAAGGGCTACCATGGGCGATGGACAAAACACAAAGACATATGTTGTGATAAATAATGTGTTTATTTGCAGTATTAAAAATAAAACACTATATTATGTAAAACAGACACCGTAGCCAAGTACAAACCTTTGCTGTCAATATAATTTCATACCTGTGCTAGGACACTTCCATAGCAAACCGTTACAACTCACAAAAGAAGGACCTCGATAAAGTTCTAAGATCGAGTCTGGGCCGTACACATAAGCCGTCGGCACAGAACTCGATCAGGATTAATTCACCATTGTATTATTTCACATGTATCTTAAAATATTTACAGAGCAGGTAACATTTTTTTAAACATTACAAAAAAAAGACTGCATATAAAAACATCTTTATTTCACATATTCACAATGTAAATCCTTCATTCACTTTCCGGGTGCTCATTTTGGTAAACAATTGGTGATTGGTTCTCGTCACGTACAAATGGATGAGTCAAGCAGGCACAGGGAGAACACTTTTACTTCCAATTCTGGTCTGTGTTACAACTGTGTTCTAAATCGTTTAACTGAACCAACTCAACCTCACTCCAGACCCTAAAGTAGTTGATTCGTTCACCTGTTAAACCTGGAGTGGAATGGACCCCCAAGACTGTTATTGGACACCCCTGCTATAATTATTATATTCCTCTTATTTACAGAAATAAATGGGGGTATTTCATGGATGCTTTGCGAGTGTAAGACTTGTGGTTTTGGTCTTTTCATCTTACAATCATACTTATTTACAAAGGCCACTCCATCGCTAGAAAGTCTGTTTGCATTCTGCAGATCTACAGGTTTTAAATGAAGTTACAACTGCAACACAATTCCTCGGGCTGCACAGGAAATGATTTCAAGCTGAGGGGATGAATAATGTGGGAAGGGTGCTATCTGCAGTGTGATGGATATGCACTGCCATCATTAGTTTAACATTATGCACATGAAAAATGTATCCAGAGTCCTTTTTTATTACTGCCACTGTCTGTGCTGTCTGTGCTCGTGACAAGAGTAACAGGCACTGGGTTCTTCAGCGACTCCGTACGATCAGAATACATCTGATAATGTAAAAGACAACGACGTAAAGGAAGCCAACAACCAAGGCATGTTAATACATTAAACACACCGAATGCAGCCCTGTCGCTCTTACTACAATAATACAACGTTGTGCCCCGTAACACAACCGCATGCGAGAAAGACGTCAGCTCATTGTCACTATGTGTTTGTAAACGTTTTGTTTGCTGTTTTGTTGTTTTCAATGGCAGAATCTTTCAAGACAACATCCACCCAAGCAATAGCAAATATATACGACGGTAGAACAACATGTTTTTTTTTCTTTTGCATTTCTTAAAAAGCAATCGAGTTTTCATTTGACAGGAACCCCTTTAATGAGAATGTATGCAGAATAACAATATAACAATATATCAATATAACAATATAACAATATATATATATATATATATATATATATATATATATATATATATATATATATATATATATATATATATATAAACATGTATTGAATGATAAGCTCACAGATTCTGAGGTGTTTAATAATATTTTCCTGTCTCTCAATATATTTCAGTGAAAAGTGTTATTTCAATCACGTTTCAACCAAAACAGAATTGACAATAGGCAGGGTTGACATTTTCCATATTGCAACCTTTAACAATCTAATCTAATAGAGTCAGGAATATGATCTGAGGTAGTCAGCCAGCCTTCAGAATACCCACACTCTTTACTGGCTAGGGTTTCTTCAGGTTACATTGCTGGATGTCACTGTAGATCAACCTGCATGGATGGGACTGAAGAAACAGATTCAGAGCCATACAGAATATAAATAATGGGATCTATTCATAAGAATACTATTTTGAGGAATTTTGATTTATGAAAAGTTTACAGTTAATGAAACTTTCAGAAAGGTCATAAGAGTATGTTTATAAAATCATTCCGAACAGTTCCTATAGTTTTGTGGATAGGACCCAATGATGAAAAACTACCAAGCAGGTATATTGTACAAATATAACTCCCATTGCATTGCTCTTGAATCCATTCCAGGTTTTACTTTGAGCCTAAACCACAGTGTACACGTCAATTTAGCTAAGCTCTGAATAGAACCTGTAACGGATCAGCAGATCAAATGGGAGTCTCCTCTTCCCTTGTGCAGAGGTTAAAAGTCAAAAATCGACTCCGGTCCATGCAAGGTTTACAAGAGAGAAAAATCGCTTTTGCGTTCCGCATCCTCTAATTCCTTTGTTTGCTCGAAGCCACTTGGGAACCTGAAGGTAGGGAAAGTCAATTATGAAGATGGCATGAGTAATGCTTCAATAAAACTAATATATGTGATTGTGCCTGCTTGCAAAATGTTCATTCGTCAAACTGGTGTTATATACATGTTGTGCTGCTGAATCCACAGTCTCGCACTGGAAGGGCCTTGTGCTGTTTTCATGGTTAACACTGTGGGGGTCTATTTTAATGATCTAAATGGTGGCGGATCTTAATAGCACCATAACATTTTTAAACCTGATTGTATTTAGTGATGTTAATAAGAAGGTCAATAAATTAACACATAGTTAAAGAGCGGTGATGTTTAGATCAGCCACTGTTTAGATCATTAAAAAAGCTCCTTGATTTGCCCTACCTCAGGTGTGCCATATTACACAAAGAGTCTCCCAACTTGCACTCAACCCAGCTGAAGAGTCTGTCTAGGGGTTTCAGAGATGTTACAATGATAAGGATTGCAGTGTGGGGTTACAGTATGACACATGCATTTTGGAAAACGTGACATGTTTGCCGACAAGAAATCTTGTTTTTATTTCAAATATTTTCAACAAACGGTGCATATTAAAGTGTGTGTGTGGGGTTTTTTCCCCACATTCCAGAGAATGTCTGTGTGCTTTTCACAAATATAAAACAAGACATTTCAACAGTCGAACTGCGAATGTAAACGTGTTACTGCACTGTTGAAATCAGCCTATACTGTGAAGTCTCCAGTACTATAACAGTTTATCACTACCAGTAATCAAAGTCATATAATTAGAAGCCTTAACTGTAGTCCTCTTATACTCAGCTGCCAAAACTTCATGTCCTACTTTATTTATAAGGCGTTCAAAGTTATTTGTTTTTATTTTACAAAAAGTTCAACCATTCGTTTTTTCTTTCTGTATGGACAATCCCTACATTTGAAAGTAATAATATTATTTGCTTATATACACCCTCCTGCTATTTTATTTCCATATCTGCATAGAATTCTCCTTTGCTATTACACATATTTTCTCTGCCACTTTTTCCTAATCTTCAATGTCTGTGCAAGAAAGCATGTACTTGCATGCTGTTCCACTGTGAAGCTCTGCTCCTAACCCCAACTCACAGAAGGATACCAAATTTTCCATTACTGGAAATAAGAAACTAATTTGTGGAAATGATAAGTTCTCATACTACGCAGCATTAATCCAAATAACTACCACTGCTCCAGATTCATGTAGTTTATTTAAAGAATTTATAATTTCCCCCAGGAAAAATGATGAATGAACCTTCTAAATCCCTTCTCGATCATTCACGCCCCCTGGATCTTACTTCCCTTACTCCACAACAGCAGCATGTTTTCCCTGGATACATATCTGTGATATTTAAAGAGTAATAATACCCACAAAACACAGTGAAACAAGTGTCAATTCAATCACCATTATCTTTTCAATTACGACTGTGCAGATGTGTTCTAGAGCACTGAACTCTTTTAGGAGTCATGGTAAAGCACCCACATGCTTTTCTTTGAGAGAGGGTGAGAAGGTTACTAATGTACAGTAAGTGCAGTCCCCTTGATACCTCTGGAAAGAAACAGTGCATCCCTCTCTAATAAAAAAGCTTGAAGGTGCACGTGCGCAGGTTCTACTGCTTCACACTGACATGCTTGCATGTCTTGCGGTTCAGAAGCTTGATTCAGGCACCGACTTCTTTCTGCCCAGAGACGTGGTGCAGTACCTTGTTCTCTGCAAGGTGGCGTAGTCATGCTTTTCAGCGTGCACGCTCCTGGGCTGCTGGGGGGCCAGTCCGTTCTTGTGCAGAGAGGCAGTTCTCCTCAAGGCCAGGTCCCCCTTGCTCTGTATGTTGGATGAGCTCTGTGAGCGCTTGATGTCCACAGCTGACTGGCTGACCCTGCCGTTGGGCAGCTCCTCCTTGTACCTGCTGCCCGGAGCCCCGTTGACCTTGCCCTGCGTTGCCCTGTTCAGCGTCCCGTTGGACAAAGACGTCCTTGTTGACTCGTTGACTATTTCAGCGCTCCGGTACGTCTCGGGTTCCCTGGGCTTTTTGGAGTCCTTCTTTCGGAAGCTGCTTTTAAAGATGGAGAACTTCCCCTCGCTCGACTTCGTGTCTTCGCTCTTCCTTCCCCTCCCTTCCTCCAGTGACTGCGGCTCCTGATCCCCGCTTTTCCCCAGCGGACCTTTGCTTTTCCTCAGGGTGTTCTCCCGGCTGTGGGACTGGAACCCCCCGCTGGAGCTCTTCCTGGCTCCGTTAGGCTGGAGGTCTTCAGGTTTTCCTTGACACAAGCTGGCGACAGACTCTGCTTTGCTGGCTGTCTTTTTTGACCCTCTCATCGTCAAGGTGCTGTCTTCCTTTAGCTTGCCGCTCCTCTGCAAGGTGCTGGTCTTCTCGTTGGCGGGCGGCTGTCTTTGTTGCCCCTCCGGCACTTTGGTTGAGGGGTCCAGAGTCTCCTCGTTGGTCCTCCCCATGCAGCCCATGCTCATCCTGGAAGGGCTGACAGACGCCTGTTGCGGTTCCCCTGCCGGCACACCATTCTCTTCAGTGCTGACCGTCATCAGGGGAACGATGGAATCTTTTGTGCATCTGGGTCTGCGCCCTGACTCCAAGTACTCCACCAGCTCCCCTGGGACTGGCTTGGGTCGCTCCTTGGCTCCGAAGGACCAGCGCAGGGGCAGCACTTTGGTGAGGCTCTCCTTGGTTTTGGTCGGCGTCCGCATGCTGATGCTCCTTCCCTGGATGCCGCGAACAATGGGTCTGGTGTCAAAACCTCCTGAAACGAACGACAGACAGAGCTCAGGCATTTCCTCAAACAACTCCCGGTATTGATGCTACCAACATGACTGATTTCCAATGCATGGCTGCAGATCTTTTCATATAGATATTATACTGTGCTAGTGTTAATACTATTCATGGTATAAACCTGGCACCTAAAGAGTTAACCTCAGAGCTGCTGGCTAAACAAATCCATGCCCGTTTTGAATTCCCTCTCATGTGTAACCTGCGGTCCATCTTCGACTTTAATGAGATGCCGTTAATACACTGCTGCACACAGCTGTTAGCCAGTGAAAGTCATGCTGGTGAATGGAACTTGAAGAACTGAGCAATGTCTTTCAAAATCCCAGGCTGTGATCATGTGTGCTACAGGGCTGCAGTGCAATACATTGTGTATTGAGGGATTCCCAAAAGCAGATAGAACTGTACCTCTTTCATTTTAGAACATTTTGCAATAAAATATGTTTTTGCATTTGATGCAATGGTGCATTATTTTCTATTATAATTGTTAAATGAACATGACATGGGCACATGGGTAACATTTTTGGTAATTTCAACCTCATAAATGGCATTAAAAAGACTTTACCATACCCCTCCATATCAGTTATAATGGATAGGATGCAACTTAATTAAACTTAAACGCAAAACTACTGTGTAATCTTTGTGTAACCCTTGTGACAGCCACAGATGTGAATTCCGCTGGCTGTCTCTCTACCTCTCTCCTCCTTGAGCGGCTCGTCCTGGAAGACGGGTGATTCGGGGGAGCATGGCGGGGAGACGCAGTTCATGGACGCTCTGGAGACCATGCTCCCCCTCATACTGTCTTCAGTCAGGCGAATCAGCCAGTGATCCGACATCGAGGAGCTTGTGGAGCCTGGGATCAAGACAAAGAGGGGCTGACAATGAAAACCGATGGACTGCCACTTCGATCAGGCTTACACTGCATTTCAGTTAGGGAGTAATTCTTATGGTTAAAACGATTTCATTTCTGTTGTTTCTTGGCAGCTTTCCCATGCTTTTCCCACTATGCCTTTCTTTGATTATGCTTTACCATACCTCTCTGGGCGTTACAATGCACATCTACGCTTTACCATGCTTTCACTGTGATGTATTATTTGCTATGCTTTTACAATGTGGAACCTTTATAAGAGCTGGCTCGCTTGCAGTATATGCAGTCGCCAGATCACGCCCAGCCTCTTAGACCCACTTTCCTTTTTTGAGACAGATCAGTTTTGTTTCACCCAGTTCTGCATGCTTAATCAGTTGAACAAACTGAAAAAATGAAGCTGTGTCAGTGAAGAGATTACAAAAGAGAGAAAAAGAAGACGTTATGCAGTATAGGCGTATTACAGGAAGAGAGCGTGATACAGATAATGCTGTCAGTTACAGACGAGATCATCGAGCAAGCAGATCATCCCTGTACTAAACTAGCGTGGTTGTACTTAAAGCCATGCTCACCTCTGACAGAGCTGCTGGCTGACCAGGGTGGAATGATGTTCCTTTTCTGGTAGAAGAGGATGTAGGCTCCTCTGGTGCTCACCTCCTCCTCTGGAATGAGATCCACACTGCTGTCATCATAGCTGTACCACTGGCCATCCATGGAGTTCCTGCAGTAAGCTGCAATGACAATGCAGGGATTCTGTACTGTGGGATGGTGCTACTTATGGTAGCAGCCACCACAAAGGGAACGCTGTACCGCGGTGCTTTCATTTTCATACAAAGTACCGCTATCAACTATCCACTGCCCTTTTTCCATGCATTTCTATGGCTTGACATGGTATTTCCACACTTTACCACCCCTCTCTGTCATTGACCCTGCTTGCCTATGCTACACCACGCTGTGTTTTGCTATTACCTCTTTTATTAAACTACAATTCTACATATGTGTAACAGGTGTGAGCGCAGCGTGTCTCACCTGTGTAGTGGCCGCCGTGCATGCCCCCGTGATGATTACACACGGCGTACAGGTCGTACAGGAAGTCATGGTGCTGCTGGGGCGGTGTCCACAACGGCCAGGGGCTCAGCAGGTTCCGGGAGCTGTGGCTCCTCTTCACCATGTGAGGCGTCATGTCAAGGCCTGTGAGGGGGAAGCGCACCAGCGAGGACAGCTTGTTGCGTCGCTCCCCGACCTGCCGGAAGCGCTTCAGGTGCAGGATGAGGATGTCAGGCAGGGTCCACAGGCTCATCTTCACCATGCCTTGCTGCAGCTGCTTACAGTGGGGGCACTTCCAGGCATCGTCCGGGGCAAGCTGGGGGGCCAAGCAGGGACAGGGAAAACACTTTACTGATCCGTACTACAGTGGTTCACGCCTGTCTGTCTGTGTGTCTGTGTCTGTCTTTCTTTCTTTCACTCTCTTTCCTTCCTTCCTTCCTTCCTCCCTCCCTTCTACTCATGGAACACACTGTTAAAGCTACAAATAATAAAACACATTGGCTATTTTGTAATTGAAAAATATTTTTTGTTTATCCTTTGAAAAGTTTGAATAAAACGTTTGTGTGAACATGTTGCAAACACCATTAAAAAATCCTGTGTGCTGTTTGCCTTATTGTTGCCATAGACAGAAAGGAAATGAGATGCACGTACCGCAGCTGACCAACCTGTATAAAAACAAACTGTGTCCCTCTACAGAGCCAGGGGTACACACCTATACTTCACTAACAGCCCTGCTCACAGGCAGCCAGCTAGGAGGATTGATGCAGGGTTTTCACCAAGCAGGATCCCCAGAGCAGGCAGCAAGACTGACAAAACTAGGCTACAGGAGCCCCTATTACCACATGAGTCCAGCCCAGGAACGATCTGGTCAGCAAGTACTGTACGTGTTTCTGAAGACAGATTTCAGTGTGCTTGTGAAACAACGATAGAGAGAAAAAGAAAGCGAGGGAGAGAGAGAGAGAGAGAGAGAGAGAGAGAGAGAGAGAGACAGACAGACAGACAGACAGACAGACAGACGCGCACACCCACATGCACACCCACACACACACACACCCCCACACACACACACACACACACATACTTACCACCAGCCCTTTATCACAAAATGTATTGAACCAAAAGAAAAGAAAAAGAAGAGCCACAATAGTAGCATGTGCCTATAAAATGCTTGGGCCTCGGGTTACGATTTAATGAACAACTGTAAGCTCAGCTGTTTAAATGTGGTGTTTTTTTAATAGATCCCTGTGGCTATAAGAAAAGACACATACGCAGAGAGAACTTTTAATAAGGCTTGCCAGCAAACACTAGGAAGAACAGCGGGGTCTCTGTAGAGAGAGGCAGCATGGGGGGTGGTATATATATATATATATATATATATATATATATATATATATATATATATATATATATATATATATATATATATATATATATATCGTTCAGATAAGATAAAGTGACAGACAGATAGTAAAAGAGATTTAAAGACCAAACAGACAAACATGAATTCAGACTGACAGACTGGCAAGCAGTGACTGTACCGAGATACACGGGGAGACTAGTCTGGGCAGGGCAGACAGACAGACAGACCTGCTCCTCTTTGGTGTAGAGCTGGAAGCACTCATCCAGGGTGCAGCTGTGCTGCTGCTGGTGCTGCTGCTGCTGGGCCCGCACGCTCTCCGCGTCCTGCACCACCTCCTCCTGGATGTTCCCAAACAAACTGACGAGACAAAGAGAAAATCAGAGGAGCGGTCAGAGACACTGTAGCCAGCCGGAGAGGACTTCTCTCTATATGTCTATATCCATCTGTGATAGAGAGAGAAAGGGTCAATGCTGTAAATCTCCCTTCCGACTAGAAAGGGCGCTGTGTAAGGGGGGAGGTATGATGCGTCCTAGATCTGCCACCTCGGTGGTAGGGTGAAACCGGAAGGTAACCATATTAGGAGGGGCGCGTAGCTGCAAGTACTCCGGACGATTCCATTGCAGTCAGCTGCGGGGCAGCCCTCTATTGGAGAAACCATGGCGACGCGTTGATTGCAGGGAGGAGTTTTCTGGGTACAAAGGGGAAGCAGCTATGTCAGTACCTCCCCTTGCACTGAGAAACCAAAGCAACTGGCCAGAGCTTGTTTTGTTATGTGTTTGTTTGTGTTTTTGCAGAGGAGCAGGAGGACGGGAGGCGTTAGCCACTAAGCCAGCACTAACCCCAGAGCACGCCCCTCATCGCACAGCACAACACAGCACAGCGCACGCACCACGATCCACCGAGGAGAAGAGCACATTTTCATGCATGGAGGATTGTGGTTGTGGAGTGACTTATTTACTTTTTGGAGACTAAGTTTGTTTCTGTTTTTACCCCGATATCATCGTTGATAGCGGGGTGGATTATTGTTTTTCATTTGGATTATTTTTGGTATTTTTGTTTGTAAAAATAAAAGAGTATTTCTTTGGGAGAAACAGTCTGGACATTATATATCTACCGCACCGCACCACTCATCCTGTCACACCATCTCTCTCTCTCTCTCTCTCTCTCTCTCTCTCTCTCTCTCTCTCTCTCTCTCTCTCTCTGTATATATAGAAATTGCAAATTCCACAACTTAAGACTGCCTAAGAAAAACCTTGAGTTATATTAGTTGTTTAGTTCTACTTTAGAAAAATGAACGGGTGTTAATTAAAAACTAGAGTGGCTGCTTGTGTGGAAAGGGACTGGCTGTCCTTCACTGGACAAGGCTGTATTCTTCAATGCTCACCACCCTCCCTGACCAGCACTCTGCAATGCTCACCCCTCTTTGGCCTTGTGATCCCACTCAATCACCAGCTTCACGTGCGGGGGTCCACCCGGCCCACAGAACCTCAGCGCCCTGCGAAGACACAACCAAAAAAATGGGGTTTGAAAAGATTACACAGCGCTGTAGTGCTGAGAGCTGGGCTCTGTGAACAGCACTTCACTGTTCAGTCCCTGGACTGCCAACCTACACCAAACCTCATCTAGCTACGGGTATTTTAAACAAGATGATAAGAACAGGACAGAGGCAGGCAGTGGCCACAAGGTGTCAGGTTTTCACCAGGATGCAGGGCTACAGTTAGAGAAAAAGTCAGCTTGGGTTGCTGTGTGGAGGGTGAAGTGAACTGAAACCCACTCAACGCACATCACCACCTCACCAGCAAGGATTTGACATTGGATTCAGCAGCCCATCTAAAACAAGAATAGTTATGAAGCACTATATCTATCTATCTATCTATCTATCTATCTATCTATCCATCTATCTATCTATCTATCTATCTATCTATCTATCTATCTATCTATCTATCTATCTATCTATCTATTTTAATTAGTGGCTTAGGGAGACTGACGATCAATGGCAGATCTCCGTTCCCACTGCTTAATCAGTTGCTTCTATTCCCAGCAAACCTAGGCAGTGAATTTTGTGTTTTTTGTTTCAATCTGGCCCTGCTAACATGTATTGTAGTCTGGTGACATTTACAGTACAATTATAATTGGAGTCTCAGAGGCAGTGCAGGTTTCAAACCTATATTTAGCTGCAGCTTTGTACAAAAAACCCAGACTGTCAGTGTGCCTTGGTGAGCGGTGTTGTTCAGTGTGCGGGTTGGAGTGTGAATCAAGCAGCATTCTTCACCTGTCCTCTCAGAAGCATTGCTGCTCCTGAGGGCTTGAAACGCTTCCAGTTAGAGCCTCAGACTGCCAGAACTCAAGACCTCTGAGGTAGAGAGAGAGAGACTCGGGAGCCAGGAATACACAGGGTCGACAAAATCAATAACATTATCACTAGACAATTCTGTAATAACCTGGCCAGGTCCCGGAATTTGTTTTAGCTATTACTACAATTGCACAAAGCTGCCCGGAGTTAGTTGCTACGTGGACATAGATACTACACTGCTGAGTAGTAAGACAGGGAATATAAAACTATAATTAAAAATGAGTCTCAGGTTATTTATTGATTAAAACTTTATATTTGACTTCATTTTTTCAAGAGACCTGAATCATTTATATTAATAATGTGTTACTGGAGCCTCTCAGACACCCATGGTCTGAATAATAGCAATGCTTTCAGGCAAGTATTCAAAGTAATGGCAATTTCACACGCTGCTGTACTGACAACTTTGTGGGTGTTTAAGCAGAACCTATTGCAGTCCAGACTCAAGTAAAAAGGTTTTGCAGTGCAATGTCCCTTATAAAAGTTTCCCCTAGTAAAAGCATACCAAAGTGTAATATCTAGACAGCATTCAGAACTGGGCAGACACATGGCAAATTACATTTAATAGAGAAAAGTGTAAAGTACTGCATGCAGGCAATAAAAATGTGCGTTATAAATATCATATGGGAGATACTGAAATTGAAGAAAGAATCTATGAAAAAGACCTAGGAGTTGACTCAGAAATGTCTTCATCTAGACAATGTAGGGAAGCTATAAAAAAGGCCAACAAGTTGCTCGGATATATTGTGAGAAGTGTTGAATTTAAATCAAGGGAAGTAATGTTAAAACTTAACAATGCATTAGTAAGACCTCACCGAGAATATTGTGTTCAGTTCTGGTCACCTCGTTACAAAAAGGATATTGCTGCTCTAGAAAGAGTGCAAAGAAGAGTGACCAGAATTATCCTGGGTTTAAAAGGCATTGTTTTTATAAAAAAAAGCTTGGAATAAACTTTGGAAATGAAACAGGGGAATAGATACCCTTTGTTGTTTATGGGCCAGTGATTACTTTTAAAACTTCACAAGGAAGCCGGAATAAAGTCATTTATTTTAAATTCAGACATATTTATAATTCTCCCGGTGCAGTGGGCTTGTCCTTTAAAGAACCAGGTTGATCTTTGATCAGATGAACCCATGCTCACTTCCTCTAGATCCTCCTACCCTGAATAACAAGTTGTTATTGAGTCACTTCTGATAGGCATTACTGAGAGATGTGTGAGGTATGGGGAGAGGCACAGAATTCATGGAAACACTCCTGACACCATGGGGGGGGGGGGTCTTCCTATGAGTGCAAGGAAAAAGGAAGAGCAAACAAGCCTGTCTTGGGCGTTGAGGAATTGAAGCTTTTTAATTAGTAATTAGACTTCAGTGGAATGAGTGGCTTGACAAAAGGTGCCCCACTTCTTAACTGACACCAAACGCTTGAGCCATTCCGCAAGGGCATTCCGATGAGACTTGCTGGGTCACCATCCTTCTCTTCAAACACCATCTTAACTCAACATGCAGATGAAATCGAAAGCTGTATCCTGTCACATGTTTAAAATAACACCCATTCAACCTATTTGTCAGATGTGCATACGTTATACAGCATCGTGTCTTGTCTCAGTCGATCAGGTTACAAGCCTGAATCTTGGGATTCTCACTGTCATGGCAGATTAGCTGTGTTGCTGCGTTGGGTATTATTGTTTTAGAATAGTGTTTATTATGATGATGATTGTTTTACTGTTTTATCAAATGTGTACTTACCTGCCCATTTGCCAGCCCCAATGGCATTTGAATTGACTGCATGTCCACTGGGTTTGGCTTGAAATTGCATGACGTTTTCCTGGGGTATTTGTGTGGGTTAGTTTAGGGAGCGTGTGTGCCCTACCTGTCCACTGCGGGGTGGTAGAGAGGCCGGCTGTCCTGGGGGGAGAGGTAGCTGCAAGTGATGGATCCTCCCACCACACGGATTCGGAACAGAACTCCAACATTCTAGAACAGGAACAAAGAAAAAGTGTGTGAACCAAGAATGGGCCAAACCACAGAGTCATAACTCATTTCAAACTAAACCCCTCGTAAGACTGACAAAATCATATACATTGATGGTACTTTAATGCCATCTGAATACCACAGGAATCTTATAACATCCTCTGAGTTCTGAAGTCATTCATTTTGAATTCAGCCCTGTTACTTCATGTGGATTTACCCGTATTCATTCCATGCTTCTTTGTAACACATGATGTGGATCACATGTGTAAGGCATACATGGGATCAACAGTTCTCACAACCCCACTGTAATGCATGCCTTATACATGTGATCCACATCATGTGTTAGAAAGGAACATGGGTGTACAATCCCATTAGGAGATTATTTTCTGATGAATAATATGAAATAGCTCCCTAAAGGTTTAGCTTGTATTCATGTTTTGCATTTTCTTAAGTATAGATCTGCTTTCCTCTTGCATTTTGCAACTAAAATGAATGTTCTGTTATGCTTTTTTTGTTGTTTATGTTTTTTGTTATGTAAAAATGCACAAAATGTTATTCGCCTTTTCCGTTCTGGAACTACAAACAGAAATGTATCTTATGTGTCTGAGCAAAACAGACTAGAAATGCAAATCAGATTTAAACTCTGAACATTATTACACTGAGCAAACTAACCCGTGTGTAAGTTAAAGCCACATTTAACCATGCAGGTTTTAAAGTACTGGCTTCTGGACACTGAATTAGTATGATTAAATGGAAAGAGAACGGCTGTTCAGTGCAGGTAGTTTGGATCTCCAGTGAAACTCAAAACAAGCTCCAAGCCAGGTAAAGATTTAGAGAAAACTGACAACTCAGTACTGGAGCAACAGAACTTTAAAAGTTACTTAATTCCACCAATCTGCTATTTAAAATCCCTCTTAGTTAATCATCTGAATAGCAGGATAATCACCCATACGGATCCAGGACAGAGCAGAGATGCTACCTACTCATTAGAGACTGTATCAAAAGCTGTGCATGTGATGGGCTTTGCAGTCTAAAACGATAACCTTTTAAAAGTGCAAGGCTGCCTCATCAGTGTCTGCACTCAGCTTTGCTCCATAACTACATAATTAAATAATACACATCACCACCACAGACATGATGCTTCCTAATAGCTGTGTTTGAGGTGGCTGTACTCCCTCTGATCCATTAGATAATAGTCTTCAGCATCTGTGTAATAGTTTGCTTAACATTTAATTCCAGGAAAGCGGGCAGATGCAGCTCAGAGACGTTGACACGAGCTGTATTGGCAGTCTCAAGCCTGCCTGATGTAAAGCATCAGGATTGCTTTATCTCAAACCGAGTGGCTCATCCAGACAACAGCATCCCGGTTTTCAAGGTGCAGGCAAACCAAATCACGCTATGTGAAGCAGCATCATTAAACGGAACAGCAGAAACCATGCAATTGTAACACTCGGTGTGAAAAAACGTCTCGTCCTTCTATCCTTCTCAACCTTAAAAATGTGTTTTGGGAACGTTCAACCAAGGAACGGAATTGCCAAACCTGAAAAATAACAAATCGAACGAACAATCTGTGCTTGTACTTAAAAAGTGCGACTTTTTCAAACTACAGAAAACGTGTTTGAACTTTCCGAGCTGTGATCATTCTCGCTCTCACTGCTGCAGGTAGCATAATGCTGCAACTCGCCTGGGTTTGACACCTTGCACATGAAACTAAAGTACTGTGCTTACTATTTAAACCGCAAACCTACAAGGCTTTGGTGACAGAACCAATCAACTGGGTCCCTTGTCTACCCAAAGTGCTCAGGAGCAGGCAGTCCACAGATCCAACTGTGTATTAACCTACTTCGATAACTGCTTGCAAAAGAAATTTACACACTGGCTGGCATCCACAATAAAAACACAGCCTTGATGACCTCTCGTCTGAGGCGATCTGTAATTAATGATACTGGGGGAAATTAGGCTTCTGGTTTTTACTCAAGACCGGCAGGCTGAAAACTAGAGGGACTTGGTAGCAGGTCACTGGCACAGGATCACCTGAGCATGGCAAGCGAGGAGCTGCCATACTGTGGTGCCAGCTGTCCTTCTTCACAGAAAAAATCTGAAACAATTCCAGGGAGCAGCACTGCAGCTCAGGCTTAGAAACCAGCGTGCCGCTTGAGCTTCAATGACAGGTTTACTTTAGTCAGCTGGTGCTGAGTTCAAGAACGGAGGGCCCTAGCTGTCACTCACTTTTACAAGCCCTGGCCTCCCCATCTGGCTGGGAAATTCTTTAAACCGTGTTACTAAATCACTGGGATTATTTTCTTTACTCTCTCGTACATAAACCAATGAAACCAACAGCAGAAGGGTAATTAATCTAGTTTCAGTGAATGTGCAGAAACTCCACAGAGGAGAGAGGCAGAGAGTAAGTGAGAGAGAATCACAGTACGAGAAAAACAACAACTTAGCTTTAGCTTTAGTGTCTCATTACAGTAGGCTCCGTGACTGCCATTGCTGGTGTAAACCGGGACATTTGACAACCACTAAAATGTTGGCCACCCCTTTGCTGCCTGACCCGTTCTGGGGGAATGCGTTCGCAGTCCCTCTTGATTACCATGGTCCCCCCATGCTGTAGAATCCAAGCAGAAGTCAAAGCCCAGCACTGCTATTAGACGTTTGCATGTGCGTGAGCCCTCATGGGCATTCAAGACTCTTTGTTGTTAATTGCAGATGTTGAAACCCGGCATTATTCATGCATACAGCGATTTATTGGATAATCTCTATCTCTGCGTGCTGTCAGCAATACATACAGAAAACAGCAATCCAACGGCATGCTTTCTGACTCAGTCACCATAAGGTAATTACCCAGCGCGAGACCACTCACTCTTATTAGTGGACTGGTAGCTACATTACCTACCGCGTCAACTTGGGTTCTCCTGGCTGTGGTGGCAGCTTCCTATGAATACGCCGCTGTCAATTAGGGCAGAGGACTGGCCCCTGAAGATAATTGAATGTCTACAAATCTGAATTAAACACAATTTAGATAGGCTTTTCAACAGGCACTCCAGAAATTAATTTAACACTTGAGGCGCCTGCAACAAAACACAGGGCATGGCATGGCATGTCACACCTTGGTTTAAGATGCCTATCTGTGTGTGGGTGTGAATTGAACCTGATCCATGCGCAACAACTTGTTCAAACATAGTAGAGTCATACTGTATAATAAATGATGGGAAGCAATGTAGAAACCATAAGAAAGCATGGTGAATACAGCTGGGGAAATCAACACTGATAGACTTTCCTCTGAAACTGATAATCAGTCAATCGTGCATGTTTGCAGTTTCTCCGTGTGAATGTAACAGGTTAAATGGGTTCAGTGTTGTCATTTAGTTGTGTTCAGACAGTTCCCTTAACAAGCATGCATGCATCCATTATAAACTGTTCATATCAACCAAGTCCCTGCTGCCACAGCTCATAAACATTCACTAGCAATCATGGTGACTCATTTCAGATATGTAAAAAGTATGACATTTGCAAATAATCAATGTCTGGTTTATCAGCATCGATAATTACTTGAAGGTACGACTTATAAATAGATCATTCCGATCACCTGTGCATCTGGGTTTAATGCCCGGTAAACTGCAGATTAGGAGAAGGGAGACTGCCGTCGCGGTGGGGTGTCTAAATATAAACCTTTCATTTCAAAACTGCCAGGCTGCTTGGTTTCAAATAGGAGCTGACAGATGAAGAACGAGAACAGGAGCTCTAATGTGTGCTCACAGTGAAATCCTGTTACTGCAGTCTCTGCTCTGCACAGACTGCCTGTTCTTTTAGTCCTCTGAAGATGGCCGTGGCAGTGCATGCAAGGTAGACCTGCCTGGTGCGTGGAACAGTGCCGACACAGAGCGCTATCTCTTTAAATCGTGTCAGTAGAAAACATGGAAAGGTTTCGTTCGATCCTATAACCTGCTTTGTTACTGTTTAATAGGCTAGTATTCTCCATTATACTCAAGTTCACACATGCACCAGAGCACAGTGGCGGAGATACACCTATAGCGATGGAGCCCTGTGGTGTGTAACATACCCTCCATGTTTATACATTCCAGACGTCTGTTCTTAACCCCTGTGTGCTCCTGTTGCCCTGAAACACTGCATGTCCCTGTCCGGTGAGTTCCCACTGCATAATCCCTTAACAGAAGTCATCAGGCGCTTCTCAGCCAATCAAAGGGCCCGATTCCTGAACATTCCAGCAACGTTACTCTAGTTGAATAACCTCCCACTTTACTTTGACCTAAAGAACATTTATAATAAGTTAATACTGTAAGTCCAGGCGACTCTTACGGTATAGGAGTGTTCTCTATTGTGCACTTTTAGAAAACTATTAAACAAATCTTTGTTGCATTAATTAGCTTAAAAAAAGAAGCAATAACTTCTTCAGGCACACAGTACATGATGCATGCTTTGTTTTTCAAAAGCTGCTTAAGAACAATATAAAACCCTTCACATAATCACACACCCTCACAGACGCAAAAGCATCCCGCACATTGCCTTTTGTTCATCATGACAGTTCTGTGCATCTCCAGTACACTGCAAGGTTTACCGTTTGCTTGGTATTTTAATCAAGTCCTTAGACTAATAGAGTAGAACGAAAGTGGATTGTTTTCTGAACACAGCGCCACAGATCCTTCGACAGGCACCCGCAAAAGTCTAGAAAAGGATCCTGTGCTGTAATCAGTTTCAATTTTCAGCAGTAATTTAATTTTTGTCCCTGATGGATCACGATTATGATTTAATGAGCTGAAATTGAATTAAAATGCCAACTTTGCATTTCGAGGGGGAACTGAAATTCCACGCAAAGAGTAACGTTACGTTTCAGCTGCTTTTTTTATTTTCTTCTTCTGACAAGTATATAAAAAAGTTTATAAACAAACCCAAATTTGTCTTTTTTTTGTAATTGTTAATTTTTTTTTCATCATTTTAACGTGATCTTGAAATTTTCTGCAAAAACAAATTAGTAAAGTAAGTTCAAATCTAAACTGAAATTACAGTCAAGCATTGACGACAGTAATACAGTGGAATCTGATTTTAGCTGGTCTTTAAACATGCTGACAAGGTTACAGTACAACTAACAGGCAAACATGTTGCTCTCCAGAGTATAACAATACAATCATTAAAATAAAAACACAAGATATTGTTGTGTGCAACACATCTCTATAAATAATAGATAATAATTCATACCGATAACTTATTTAAAAGCTTGTGTGTCACATGTGCAATAGAAGCTTCATTCTGAAGTTTCACCGGGACAATAACCTTTGACAGCTCAGTGAACAGCAAAGTGAATTTGTAGCTTATTTCCCCTGCAGCGGTTTCAGCTCAGCACTGAATAGGACGCACTGATATTCAATTGCTTTTGACATGCTAGTACAGTAGTGTTTATATGGTGGCGCCCAACTGCTGTTCCTGTTGAAAAGTGCTGATTAAACAATTCACAAATATCAGCTGATATTTAACTTCCAGCCAGGGTCAGAAGTGCAATCGATTATTGTGACTTGTTTAGGCTTGATTTTGTTTTGTACAGATTCAGTTCCAGGTAGTTAAACGGGGCATCGGATAATGAGTTTAAATAAGCCACCCTTCTATTGTGAGAGAGAGCAGTCTGGCTTTAATTTAAAAAGCAAACAAGAGGAGAAAAAAGGAAGAGAGAGAGAGAGAGAGAGAGAGAGAGAGAGAGAGAGAGAGAGAGAGAGAGAGAGAGAGAGAGCAGGAACAAGTTGGGAGACAGTCACAGCTAATGGGAGTTAAAGCATGGCTTAATCGTGATTGTTAGCCAATGGTTGGAAATTGAATTATTGTCCAAACTTACTGCCTGCACCACATTACTCACTAGAGATGCTGAAGCTCATCAATTAATCGATTATTGATCTTCATGGCTTTTATTTGCGAGTCTTCATTCAACAACGATATAATGAGGAATCACACCATATTATTAAAAAATGAAACTTGAAAACATGGATGTATCTTGTCAATAGTAAGACCTGTAGAAAAACCTAAGGAGCCAGTAAAATTTGACAGTCACATTTTCTTTCATATCTGTGCACTTCCCGCGAAGCTCCCTGTAAAACATACCTGCGTCTGCACCTTGCTTATCATCAGATAATACATTTTGCTGAGTATGCATTGCTGTAGCTGGTCCCAGGAGATTGCTCTGTCTTCTCTCATGAGGAAAGGGGGGCCGAACCTGGAACAGAAAAAACAAACACTTATTACACTTATTCTTAGATGTGCCTTCATAAATCACTGTTATAACAGGGTTTATAATTTAATGGAGAAATAGATTTTTACAAGCATGCCTCAGTTAGCACATGACAAAATCTTAGTTCTCATTTCGTGTGGTCTGATAGTCTTTGCTGGTCCCATTTTCAAGTATGTTTACAGGTAGGTACAGGTATTATAAAATATAATACGTTGCATACATGTGCTAGTGGTTTAAAACCCTATTGGAAACCAGTATGACATTGCCTAAGCTAAAAGCTTGACTTTCCACAGGGAAGAATATGAAAAAAATGAAGCTCATTATCCAGATTCTGTATCTCCATCTACATACAGTAATATCTCAGTAAGGCTCCCTGTATTTATCACTTTGACAAGCTACATGTCAGTGCACTTTTCCTATTAAAATATATTAAATAGTCAAAGACAGCACTCAAAAAAAAAAATGTTAATGATGATCGACAGCATACTTTGACAGCAAAGACGGGCTATGATGGGCTATGCCGTCACTAAATATTTCAAATGCATTCCAATCACACAGGAATGGTGTGCTAATAAGGGACGAACCATGATGGGCCGCACGGCCTTTTCTTGTTCCCAAACTTCTAAGTTTCGGTTTATTCCTTCCATCTTATCAGTGAAGGCATGAGCTTGAATTACGGACCTGTACACAAAAGCCGCCAGTCTGTTCTGTATTTACTTCTCTTTTATGAAACCATAATCAACTAAAAACAAACAACTCAGTATTTAAATTTCTCTGAAGCACCCTAAAGTTGTTTCTTTCTTGCTTCTAAGTTTAGTATTAAAGGTTAAACAGCAATAATAAAGCACAATAACCCAGTTTAGTTCCACTACAAAAACCCCTCCCAGTTCCCTGGGACCAGCGTGCTTGCAAGCTTGCAATTGTAAGCTCTGTGGCCTCAGATTCAGTTTGGCCTCATTAGCCAGTGTATGAATATTGAAGATTGTTCAAACGAGCAGTCTGAAAAAGGAAATTGGGCTGTATCAGAAATACAATGAAATTCATCCCGTTGTATTTCATACAGAGACCAGGCTGTCAGACTGGAGGAAGCGAGCTCCTGAACTATGTGGTCCCCTCCACTAGCTCCCTGTGTCAGGGCAGGGAGTTTGCCAAATGAATAAAACATCACAGATATATTGCTTATCCAGAATTTCATTTTTCTTTTCAATTTATTCCAAAGGAACGCATTTAAACAACATTTTCTTTTCATCAATTCTTCTCTTATTAAGCAGATCTGAGCATTTTATTTTCTCTGCTGTTTTCTCATTAGGGGTCCGGGGGGAAACCACTTTAATGTGATGTTTTTATGAATACATGATACATAAGAATCCTTGTTTTCAATTAGCCAGGCTGTATTTATATTAACAAGGAGTAATAACAGCACCAGGGAACTGAGGGGGGCAAAATGATTGTCTTTCTGGTTTTAATCCTGTGGGAAATATCAACCATATACCACTACGACTACTAGGACTATGACTACTAATACTAAAACATAAGCGTTGTGTCTTCATCATCTGAAAATCAAACAGTGGCATAACCATGCTAATGCCAGCCACCTTAGGTCACAGGCAGTAGTGTAGTCGAGGCTAAACGCTGGTCAGCTGAGTTTACCCACTTCTCATTTGGGGAATATGGAGTTTACCCACTTCTCATTTGGGGAATACAGAGTTGACTTCCTCCTACTCTATTGTGATAAGCAAATCCTGGCTTTATTATGGGCTAAAGCTGAGGCATAATCCAATTTATTATATCAAGTGACTCGAGAGCATTTAACGATGGGCAGAATCCCTTCCGATTAAACTTTAACCCACAATGCTGCATGACCACCACACCTGACATGCCCATAATCTACTAAGGGTGTCTCTGCCCACCGTTGGTGCCTACCACGCCTACTCTGCCCAGCCTGGAACTCATTGTCAAAGGTCAAAGTATAGGGATGTGTAAACACGTAGTGTTTTTTCTACCAGTAGACATGCTGTTTCGCACGTCACAGCGCTATCTATTAAATAAAAGACAATAAGGAAAACTTCTGGCACTGTCAGCTTCTCAGCTCAACAGCTCTAGACAGTGAAATATTCAGCCTGACAGGAGCGGTGCAGCTGTGTGATTCAAGGGCAGCTGTCAGTCTCCTGGTCTCGAGCTAGGCAAGGCAGCCTGCATCTTATTCAGATGTCGATGTCTCATATTGCACACACACATTCAGGTACTACATAGGTTTGACATTGGAATTTAATCTGTTTTTTGTCTAAAAATGCACTATATGAACTTATATCAGTGTGTTCATTTGTGTGTGTGTGTGTGTGTGTGTGTGTGTGTATGTGAATAATGGGGCAATATGTTCGCTTCTTAATCCCCCCTTAAATCTTAAAGTGTTTCTGCACACTGTAATGTGTTTCATTACTGTCCCTTTCCCCAGAGCTATATGCATCCCTGAAATTTTTTTTTTCACCATAACCTGTAATTACTTGGAAACTGTTATTCCCATGTTCTGTCTTGGCTCATTCATTAATTACCTGGGGAATGCAGCCAAACACATTCCAAACCTAGGACTCCCACGGCAACTGAGTAACTGGGAGAGATTTGAAGATGAACATCCACCTGCAGCTACAGACATGCTCAGCATTGTTGGAAGGGGGAGGTTTAAATTGGGGTCCCCACTTTGATCACTAAAGGGTGGAAGAAGGGCTGGAAGTTTTCATGTTAGTCTTCGATTTAGTTTATGCGCCCTTTC
This sequence comes from Acipenser ruthenus, assembly GCF_902713425.1. NCBI lineage: Eukaryota > Metazoa > Chordata > Actinopteri > Acipenseriformes > Acipenseridae > Acipenser > Acipenser ruthenus. The sequence continues at coordinate 2,219,427 of NC_081207.1, forward strand.
AATCGTTTTAGCTCCAGAGGCTGAGCACACATGGGGGGGGGGCTATCCGGTTCTCAATTACACAGCATTCTGTTTCCAAAGCTCAACAAGAACACAACCCTTATGGAACTCTGTTTAATAAATTAGCTACACCACTGCTGTAGTGACATTCTGTAACTCATCTCCACTGACAGAAGCATAGCTATTATTTTGATTTAGTACAGGGATAAGAATTCTGTTTCTCTGATATGAAACGTACAGTGACACAGCTGAAGACTATATCATTTTTATTTTCTTGTGGGGATTTCTTGAAGTACCTCAAATATTCTCTGAAATACAAGGAAACAAATTAATATGAGTGTCTGATTTACTAGAGGAAATAAAAAGATAAAGTTCAGTGCTTCCAAACTTTCATGGAAACGTTTTTTCAAAATAACTAATCTATATTACTTAATAGTAAGCGTTTAAGAGTTACAATTGAAATAGCGTCATGAAATATGCATCCGGGAGTTCTGCTTAACAGAAGGCATGGTGTTTCCGCTTTTACCATCTCACCCACATTTCAGTACTGCTGTGCAACCCTACAGTAATTCTCTCATTAGTGGAAGTCTTGAGGCTGTCCCCCTTCAACTTTGCTGTTTCCACCTTCTCTGCAGTGCAGCACAGCATATTAAACACCCTGCTATCGAATAGCCCCGGGCTTTATTCAGAGTGTCATAAACAAGGATATTTAATTACGATGCAATTAACCATGTGCTGAAGTTTAATTACATGTTGATAAAGTCAACAGATATGCCATGTATGTTATGTGTGTATCTATATTATCTGTACTATGATGAATATGTTTTTTGAGACTACTAATACCCTATTCAGGCGATCATCACCATTTCATACATCTTAAATATACATAGTTTCAGTATTTTAATAAAAAATAAATGCAATTCTGTTGTTAATTCTTACTTAACTTTAGCATAAACTTAGCTGTGTAGCATGAACTTAATGATCAGCAAGCGCTGATGGAAGTTAAAATGTTTGATAATTATTACGTTTTTACTAGATCTACAATAATGTTGTTATGCAACACATAATAATTTTTTTTTAAATATATGATATTACACAACACAGTTGTCATAGCATCAGAAACCACATGATCAATATTTAATTTTTCAAACACTCGCTCCTGTAATAAACATATCTAAAAGTTGGGAAGCTAGCAATGAGCTACCGAAAATACTTTACCATAATGACCTTCTACTCTATGTGTATGGATTCAGAAATTCCATCACTTTCATGTACTACCCCTCTTTTCTGACTGTTAAGCCCTGACCACTCTTGGTTGCCCTGTCGCGCTTCTTTCTCTGATATGCGTCTCCAGGTTGGATTTATCATAAAGTCATTTTTGTTTTACGACACTCATAATTAGTTTTTCAATTTTGTTTAAGGAACTGCAAGATCCACGTGTCTTCCCAGTCGGTTTTTTAATGTAATTTTTAACGCACGTCAAATCGGATCAAATCCAACTTGTTTCGATTCCAAAATTGACGCGTCGCCGTCGTACGAGAATTACGGACTCAGTGTGCAATAGGGAATGCACAAGATCGTTTTTTCATCTTAGACGCACGTTATTATCGGATCCAGTGTGCAATGGCCTTTAGCCTTTCATCAATATCCGGTGACACCTGCTGCCATTAACAGAGCAGTTTTACGTTTATTTTCAAATAATGTTGACTACAAAATGAATAGTTTAAAATGATAACTGTGAAAAAAATAAAAAAATTAAAACTTTTATTACAAAGAGTAAATATGTTTGTCCCACGTCTAGGTCACATCAGAGGCAACCAAAATTCATAGCCATCAAATTCAAGCATTCTCTCTGCCCTCGAGGCTCTGGTTGTAAGCATAGGTTGCAGATTTGGCAGCAGCCAGTATTTTGCTAGAAGGACAATATTTGTGAGCCGGTTCAAGGTAGTTAATTTTGCATGACAGTAGAGCGCATACAGTAGAGTTATCCAGGTTCATCCTGTTCTCAGTCACAATCTTCCTAACCATGCTGAAATTTCTCTCACTGCTTTCATTGCTGTGCGGGATTCAAAGAAGTGCCTTCATTAATGATGACAAGTGCCTAAATCTTGCTTACTTTCCCACAACTCCCCAGAATCTGTCTACATTCCCTTCTTTGGGGATATCTGTGCTGTCTGTTATCTGGAACTCAATCCTTTCATCTCTCAATCTGTCTGCATCAAATTTCAGCTGTGGAAATTTCTCTGCTAACCTCACCATTGCAAATAAAAATACAGAAATCTTAAAATGAAAAACACTGAAGCTGAAATAATTTTCAGTGTGACAGAATGAACTACTTCATTTGAACAACTTGAAATCCTTAGAAGATGGATTAAAAAAAATAGTGTTATTATACTTTGTGAAAGATAACTTCGAATCAGATATGACTGTAACAATTAAAAACAGTAGTTACACTAAAGATTAAGTATTGTATTCCAGCAGCATTGGAATTGACAAGAATACTTCATTTTTTTTACTTGATGAGTAGAACTTGCATCACGGGAAGCCATTGTAAGCAGTGAGCCGAGTTTAAAATACGGGAGAAAGTTTGTCCCCGGAGCCGTCCGGGAGAAGGGTAAAGAATACGGGACCCTCCTGGCAAATATGGGAGAGTTGGCAAGTATGCCATTCGAAAATGTGATGGTGAATGGCAGTGTGGTTTAAAAGCACATCATTTAGGCAGTGTGGCTAGCTTATAGAATAATATCAGTAACGCTGCATACCAGTCTTTGCATGTCTTTTTTTACAGGAGCAAGTCTCAAAAAACATACTCAACATACATCTGAAATAGGAGCTCAGATCTTGTATAGCCTGTGCTCTGCACTGTGATTACCTGACCACTTGCTCTCCCGACCCTGCCGCGTTGCAGATGAGAAGCAGAACCTTCCCAGAGCTGCTGTGGTTCAGGAACTCCGAGGATAAAGTGCCCGTGGGAGGTAATCTTTGCCCTTCAGGACCGGAGGAATAAGGGGATGAGGGCAGGCTGTGATGGTAACCTGGAAAGGAAGAAAGAACAGTAAGCTAGGGATTAGTGTGCTGAACAGGGGGGCAGACCAAAACGAATCCTGGTACAGGTGCTCCCTGCAAGAGGTGATGGAATGCATTTTTCAGTAATATGGTAATTCTTATTAACAAGGCAGTGTAGCCCTTGCTTTTTTTTTTTTTGTAAAATTTAGTAATTGGTTTTTACCTTATTTTTCTCCCAATTTCAGCTCACCGTTACCACCCCCGCGCTGACTCGGGGCGGTGAAGACAAACACACGCTGTCCTCCGAAACGTGTGCTGTCATCCGACTGCTTTTTTTCACTCTGCAGCCACCTGAGAGCTACAGCGTCGGAGGACAACGCAGCTCTGGGCAGCTTACAGGCAAGCCTGCAGGCGCCTGGCCAGTCTACAGGGGTCGCTGGTGCGTGGTGAGCCGAGGACACCCTGGCCAACTACTCTCCCCACCCGGGCGACACTCGGTCAATTGTGTGCTGCCCCTTGGGAAATCTCGTCCACGGTCAGCATTGGAATAGCCTGGATTCGAACCACCGACCTCCAGGCTACAGGGTGCATCCTGCACTCCACATGAAGTGCCTTTGCCGGAGCCCAGCCCTCGCTTTTTTAACTAAAGACTTTATCGTCTGTGGTATCTTGTGTCATCTGATTACGTAAAAAAAAAAAATCTGCAATTAATCAAAAAAAGTAACCATAGAGAATGAAAGAAGAAAATGAGTACAGATATGCATCTCTACACAAGCACATTTCTAACACATTTCTAATTATCTGAGGGTTTAATTAGAAGTTCTTGTCTTGCCTCACAAGGTAATTAATCACTGCCATCGCACTGTGTCGTGCTTATATCTTCAGATCGCAAGGGTTCCATTTCATATTGGCTTTGCAATTAGCCATGTATTCTGTTGGATCAGGGCTTTCTCCGATCAGACACAAGCCACACCACTCCAATGAGAATCACTGCTCCTCCACAAAGCTGCACACACCACTCCAATGAGAATCACTGCTCCTCCACAAAGCTGCACACACCACTCCAATGAGAATCACTGCTCCTCCACAGAATGGAATCGAACCTTACACCTAGGTTAGTAACTTCTGAGGTTGGACTAATCTCACGCCCATTAATAACCAGCCCTAAATTGCCAGCTTTCCTGACCTGATGTGAAGAACCCAATAAAATGACCTCTGTCTTGCTACAGTTTAACTGCAAGATAATTTTGCTGCATTCATGTTTTTATTTCAGTCAAACGGTTATTGAGTACAGAAACAACCAAAGAAACATCCAGTTTAGTCTGAAAATAGATTTGTGTATCATCAGCACAGCAGTGAAATTGAATGCCATACTGCCTAATTATTTGACCTAGTGGGAGCATGTAAATATTAAATAGAAGAGATCCCAGAACAGAACCCTGAGGAACACCATATGTAACAAAGGTAATGTCAGATTTTAACCAACCTAAGGTGACATACTGCTTTCTGTTCGACAGATAGGAGTTAAACCACTGAAGGACAGTACCAGAAAGACCAATGAGGTCCTTCAGACGATGCAAAAGAATGTCATGATCCACAGTATCAAAGGCCACACTTAGATCCAACAAAACAAGAATGGATGGGGAACCTGAGTCTGCAGCCATCAACAAATCATTTACTACTAGGGCAGTTTCTATGCTGTGTGCTGATCTAAAACCGAATTGGAAAGGTTCATGAAGCTGATTTGACACTAAATGGGACTGAAGCTGAGACGCTACCACCCGTTCTAAAATTTTGGCCAGAAAAGGTAGATTTGAGATTGGCCTGTAATTACATAAAGCTTCAGGGTCAAGATTTGTTTTCTTCAGTAATGGAGTAACAGCGGCCAGTTTGAGAGGTGAGGGGAGAACACCAAATCTCAATGATTCATTTATTAAACTAGTTACAGAGGGGCATAAGGATGGAAAACAAAACTTGAGTAAAGAGGTGGGAATGGGATCTAAAGAACTACAAGTGGAATTCATTCTGGCAACTAGCTCAGATAGACCTGTAGAGGTAATCTATAGAAAGTCAGTTAAAACAGTCCCAGTGTAGGCAGGAGAATCAACAGATAAGCTAGCATTGGTTTCAGAAGACAGAATTTGAAGTATTATCAATCTTATTTTGAAAGAATTCCAAGAAGGAACTGCACTGGTCAACTGAGGCTGGTAGTGCGGATATGCATGTTGGCTTTAGCATACGACTGATAGTAGAGAATTGCAGCCTAGAATTACCACTACCTCCTGCAATAAGCTCAGAGTAGTATAATGACCTAGCTGAGTCCAAGACAGCACCATAGGCCAATTGATGTTGCTTGTAAGATTGCAGATAGTCAATTACACCAGTCTTTCTCCACAAGCGCTCAAGTTTACGCCCTGCTGCTTTCATTGTACGTAACTCCTCAGTGAGCCACGGGGATGAACAGGAGAAAGACACAAGACAGGTTTTTTCCAGTGCAAAATAGTCCAAAGTGTCCCTTAAAGAACTTTGTACAACTCTACCATATCATCCAAGGAACACAGGGCAGCAACCACATCCAAAAACACAACTGTGTTGATTGATTTTAAGCTATGGAATTTCATGAGACGCTTGTTAGACATGGGTAGAGGTGTAATCAGATCCAGAAGAACAGCCATATGATCAGAAATACCAAGTTCATGAACATGGAAGTCAGAATCAGACAAACCACCAGTAATAATGAGATCTAATATGTGACCACGGTTTTGTGTAGGAACATTAACATGCTGAACAAGGCCAAAGCAGTCAAGTAGCTTTAAAAAGTCAGCTGCAAATGAACAGCTCATGGAGTCCTCATGAACGTTAAAATCACCTAATCACTGAGAAGCACAGTAAAGGACAGAGGTGCGTTGTGAAGGCATTTTATTTGATGTGAAATGAACAAAATGCTTTCAGCGTGTTACGAAATCCTACCACATGCTGTACAGCAGCTGCAAAAAAATAAATCATAAATGAAACAAGATGTTCAATTTGAGATCAGCCTGTCCTGTTTATTTAAGGTCACTAATATGTATTTGGCTCTCAAGATAAGACTGCTGCTACCAGGCAGCAATGGTGCTTCCTTGAAACAACAGACAAGACCTGTACTTGATGCACAGAAGTGGCACTGAGCCATCTGAGGAGAAGATCAGTATGCGTCTAATCCAAACGCTTCAAGGGCAATAAAATACAACCTGCTATTTTTCAAAACGATGGTGTCAGAACCTTACTCGATACACAGAGAGCTTCTCTCTAAATTACAGCCTCCAATTAGAGGACATATCTTGTAACTAGCAATACTAGGAAAATAAACACACTGGCTGAAATGGAAACTGGGATCTGCGCTGTGTTGAAAATCACTCCGGTGCTATTTTTGGGACTAGAGTCACAACACTGTTTCAAGTGTGTGTGTGTGTGTGTGTGTGTGTGTGTGTGTGTGTGTGTGTGTGTGTGTGTGTGCGTGCGTGTGTGTGCGTGTGTGTGTGTGAGTGTGTGCGTGCGTGCGTGTGTGTGTGCGTGTGTGAGTGTGTGTGTGTGTGCGCATGCGTGTGAGTGTGTGTGTGAGTGTGAATGTGTGTGTGTGTGAGTGTGTGTGTAGTGTTCTTTAGGAGGGTCTCTTATACAGTAACAACACACATTAAAGTGCATGCTGAGTGTAGCTATGAGCACAAATACTGTACTAGCATTTGATCATACCAGCAATTACAATGATAGGTACATGTTTTTTTTTCTTTCCAATAGTACTGTCTTATACTTTATTCGGAGACAAGTTTGGTATTTTATTGCATTTGTGTTTATTAGAAATGATTTCAAATAATGTATAAACCTTATACAAATCTGAGACAAAAAGCAGAGTTGATTTTCTTCTTCTTCTTCTTCTTCTTCTTCTTCTTCTTCTTCTTCTTCTTCTTCTTGTTTTATTGTTTGCTTGGGTCATGGTTGTGGCTGACAAGGAATTCATTAGGAAGCATTACCCTGACGAGGTCATAATGAAAATGCGGAGCTGCCAGACACAGCCATACACAGAGAGCTGCTTTTCTCTGTTGCAAATCCCAACAAGCATCAAGGCTGAATTTCTTTTAATAAAATATTGATGTCTTATTTTGCCTTATCCCACATGTCATATGAATATGTTAGTGCTTACTCTCCAGCTCAACCACTGCCCTTAGAATACTACCGAGGGCAAAACCCAGCGTCTCTCTATCAAGAATGGCATATAACCTCAGGGCTTCATTTGAATTATGAAAGGAAAAAAAAAATACAGTAATAATAGACAACTAGCAGGAAATAACTTGTTTACAGGGCAGTTTAAGTTTTGTAACATTCTTTTATTTTTATTCCTCTTACAGGAAAAAAAAATAGCCATACTTTTCACTCATTGTAAGTCGCCCTGGATAAGGGCGTCTGCTAAGAAATAAATAATAATAATAATAATAATAATTTTAAAATCCTGTCCCGCCTCAGCAAATAATAAAAAAGGTGTAGAACACAATTTAAGTGAACTAGCAATCCTTGAAAAGCTATTAAAATACACGGTCAGTAAAGTTTCCTTCAAGTTCTGATAGCTTTCGTCCTTCCCTGCTTCAGCCTGACTGATTTGCTTCTCTCAGACTTTCCCCAGACTGACACGGCCTGTCTGTGTAATCTCCAGCCCACATCAGCAATCTATTCCAGACAGCTCATGCATCATCTAATCTGGCCTGCTGAGCACCAAGTCAGAGGGCAGAAAGAAGTGACAATGATTAACAAAAAAAATAGCAAAGTTTCTGAAAAAGTTACTGAAGAATTTCCATTCGTTTTGAAACAGTGATGGCCAATATGTGAGGCTAATCGATGATTAAGAAACTCATTCCACGTTCAAAATGAAAATGTCAACAACCCTGCAGCAAATGTTGTGTATAAATCTACTTTTTGGATAACGTCAGCAGCACGCTAGAAAAAAGCTGTCTGCCGCATTTTTCATTTACGCCCAAATGAATCTTCCCGAGGATGAATTAAAACAACCAGCTTTAAATTTCCCAGAGGACAAGAGTAATCGCTTCAGCTGAAACAGGACGTACAGGATCTCTGTCAGCACAACACTGCCAATAAACCGAGCAGGAAGCAAACCCTTATCTAGATCTGAGCCCCCACTCCTTGAGGGAGCGCAGAGGAGGAATTTCTAATCAAAATGAACGAAACCTGGAAAGGAGCTCAAATGATCTATCAGCTCAATGCTATCTGTCACGATCGGCTGGTGGTGCCGTACAGCTCTCCTACGCGAGTGGTCAGCCACCGTTCTCAAAGTGAGTCAAGTCTCCTACAATAGATCTGAAACAAGGGTTGTTAATGGGAAAGCAAATGAGCTGGATGGAAAATGTATGACTTTGATGTACAAACGTATTATATCTTTGATGTCGAAAATAAAAACCTTCTACAAATACAGTATAGCTTTTATTTTCTCCTGTGTCCCGTCTTATTCGCTAAATAGTCCAAGAAGGTGTGTGTTGGACATGATTCTTGGACACCTTGGACCTCGTTACTACAGTAAAGACTCTAGCATACTCTAGGAAATAATTTGGTACTGCTTTGAAAGTTTATTCATGCTAGTAAGATCCAGTAACATTCAGCTTTTGTACAGAAGCATCCCTTGAAATGTGCTGTTCCGATACAAGTGAGGGTTGAAGTTTTTCTGAAGTCAAAACAGGTTTTGAGATAAAATCCAGCCCCCCTTGGTCAGATTGCCTTTCCTCCTTTCCCTTCAGGACCCAGGCCTGGATCCCAGGCACGCTGGCAGCACGGCAGGTAATGTTTCGCTTCGCTAATCTCAATTCCTGACGGACGCTGGCGTTGGAAGCATTGTTTGCGAAATCGTACCTTATCGAGCCCTTCTTAATAAACTTCAAAATGAAAGATTTGTCAAACCCCAGCTGAAATGACTCATGGCTTCTCTGCACTAACTTCCTGATAACAAAACTGCTGCAGTCGGCAAGTGTCCGTTTGCTTCAATCTCCCTGTATCTCCGCTGGGGTACCAGAAGCATTGATCTGAGTGTCAGCTTTACACCAATGATTATACAGAGAGGCTTGCCAGTAGAGCGGTCCATAATGCGCAGGAGCACACCTGTCTAAACGGCCATGCACTGAGACAGAAGAAATGCCGTCACTTGGAAATGGGGCTGTTTGCCATGTTTACCCCAATCAGACCACTTTTTTTTTTTTTTTTTTACTAAATCTCTATACTTGAACAGTCAGCTGTCTCCTCTTCAGATATATGCATGTGATTTAGATGGGCCAGCCATGGCGCAAGGGCACCCCAAATGTATTTATTTACTACCAATGCAGCAATTTTACCCTTCTGCATATTCTGACTGCCAAGAATGTTTTTTTTTTGTATAAACAGTCGGATCTGCTGATAACAGCAATTTTATCTACTCCCAATTGGATATTATTAATAGCACTGCCATATGGGTCTGCTTTTCAACAGAAGAAGAAAAAATATTTATTCTTTATGTATTTATTTTTTCAGAAGTGGTATAAGCTGCACTTTAGACTAAAACATTACAGTTTACTACTCTGCAGCATCACAGAGATTACAACTCTCTGGAGACTTGAAGAGTGCGGCTGCTTTTCTAAGTGATGAAAAGGCAAGCTGTATATTAGACGGTATCACATTCTCAGCCTAGTTTTATAGTCAGCTGAACCTGGGTTCAACAAGTACTGAACCAGTGCCAGTGTGATGGAAGCACGCCAACAAGTGTACACATGAATAAAGTGACCTAAAGTATGTGGCATTTCCAGTTTAAGTTCTAATACTTTCAAATAGTTCACCAGTCAAAACGATAAACACATCCACAGCAGCAAGCAGGTAGCTCTCTTCTTTTGCTGCTTGGTTAAACCATCCAGAAGATCGACACCCACACTCAACACTCCTTCCAGTCCCAAGCGGTACCATTCCAGCCCCATTCCCAAGTGTTGCTTTTCATTAAAGGCGACTCTGAGTGAACCGACCTCAGAGCTTACAGACTCCTGATGGGAAGGTCACCTTTTGCCATGTAAAGAGTAATTGAAAAGTAATCCGGTGAGGTCCATCGGACACCTTGAGACCATCCCAGAATTCCATTACAAGCTGGGCACCGAGAGTCATTAAAGTGTCAGGGAAGGCATCCGGGAATAAGTATGGGAGTGAATCTGGGGTCACAGCTATCCCAGGGATTCGTTTTGAGTTATGATGCTACTGTCCTCATGGCGTCTTTGAAGACGTGCCAAATAATAAAAAAAAGGTAAACTGTGATGAAGGTCGTTGATCATTTTACCATTTAGTGGGATGAGCATAAATGCCCTATATTTATCTTTTAATAGCTGGCACCTTTTTCTTTCAAACTGCTATAAAAAGAAGCAGAGCCACACTGAGCACAACATTCACGCATACAAAAGGCAGACAAGTAACAATAAAATGAGCAGCCCAATAAAGGTGGGATATGAAAATGGCCAAGTCTGGTCCCATTTGGGCCCTCCATTATTCATATGTGTAATGTCACGTTTTTCACCTATACATTCTTACTGTATTTACTTTAGGGTATAAATTCTTACTGCTGTAAGAATACCCATTTGTTCTGTATTAACACACCTTAGTGAACAGTATTACATTATCATAGTGCCTTATTTATACTTAGCGAGTGTACCACATAGTACGGAGAACTATTATTTTTGCGATATTAATTATTCAACAATAAAAAATATTTTCATTGAAGAAGAAAAGAGTTTCCCCCCTGCTGCACACACCACTCTTACAAAGCTAAACGGACCTCTGTATTGTAAATGTGCTCATGATCATTTAAATGGTACAGTACTCCTAGAATCCACCAGTGCATTGACTCTCAAAACACTTAATGGAGCGACAGCCAGCTGACCTGGATTTCCCCAGTCCCCCCTCTCCAAACAGCGATGTAGCTGAACTGCAATGGGGATTTAATAGTTCTTACTACAGGGAAATGGTGGGAAAAGGGCATCTACAATGAAAGCCATTGGTATAGTGGTAGAAAATATATTTTGACCATGCAACGGTATGACAATGGAACCAAAGCACACTGGAAGTGCATTGTATCCATGATACCGTATCAGATCCAGTATACCAGTGCATTGTATCAAGCCCACTGAGCCTTTGACATTAGCTCACCTTCTGCAAACGGTACTTTTATTGCAAAGATCATCTTCCATTTCACAAGTTGGCTCTGCTGTTCAAGGCACTCTATTGAGAGCTCTAAAAGATGAATGTGGGGATGTTTCTATTTCTTGAAAACAAATCAAAGATTGTGTCAGTCACTGATTATCCACATTTATTATTCCCTGTCTCTCTATCAGACTCACGTGTGTGGTTAAGAAAGAAACAAGCAGGTATTAAAAATTCGCCTCGCTGGCTGCAAACCATGTCAGTCATTACGGGAAGCAGCTGGTTGGTTAACGATACAAAATAAGGTGAAATGATGAAGGAAGTGCAAGACTACCTGAAAGAAAGGCTTGAAAACTGATCTCTTTCAGAACTGCACATTTGAGGACAATGCAATGAAAATGCAATGGAAGTACGTGTCAGATAAGATTCATTAAATTATTTTGGTGTCCGCTACAACTTTAGGAGGGAAAGAAATATATGGCTGTGATTAACATCAGTTTTAGACCCTAGAAGTGTATATAAGACATATCGTATTATTACAGTATAGTGTAATAAAGTGGTGATTATGTGGACACTTTTGTAAGTCGCCAAGCATTTGACATTTTATCACTGCTAGATGAAAAACAGAAGTTTAATTTTACAACATTTCCTACGAGAGCAGCCACATAGCACTCCGCTTCGTAATTGGCATTCATTAGTTATGTTGAAAACGGAAAGGGTTAATATTTTTCTCTAAAGAGGTTGTTTAATTTCAAAGTGCTAGAAGCAAACAAGTGGTATCGTGTTGTTGTTTTTGTACCGTTTTAAAAGTGTCTCCTTTTAGCACAATCCACCATTTTTGCTTTATGGTGTCATTTATAACCTCTCATTGCTGCAGATATGTTTGTGATAAAGTGGATGAACAGACGATTGAAAGAATGCAGTATACTGAGGGGAGGGTCGTTATTTTTCAGTGAAAAACATTTGAACAGCAATTACCTTGGCACTTGTTTTTGAAGAGGCCCAGTACGGGGGCCCAAATGGAAACAAAGGTCACCTAGAGATTATTCAACTTTTTTTTTTTTTTTCAACAGTCGTTGAAGTTACTTTGGGGGACACACATCCATAATTACAATGACTTCATCTTTCGTTTGTGTGATTTCCCAATTGCGTTTAAAAGACACAAATATCTTGGATGCAGGTGCTCGTCACTATGTTAGATTGTGAAGGTTTAACTGTATGCTAAGGCTTGGAAAGTGAATAGGGCTTCATTCAAGTAACTGATTAGCCTTACAGTACATCCTTTCATGTTTCACTCAGTGTTGAAGGTCTCAAGATAGGTGGTCTCCTCTCATAACAGTCTCTAGCCTGTCCGTTGTTTAAGTTTTAGTTCCATAGTAAATGGTAACACCCACCACAGCCCCTGTTCTATATCAAATATTTCATTTTATTTTATTTAGTTATTTTTTGTGCCTATTTCACCACTGATTTGCTCCCCAATTTAGAATGTCCACTTCTGTTTCCATCACAGCAGCAACTACCCACACAGCTCTGGAGAACTGAAGGTTCAGAGCTGCTGGATCTGTCGGTTTTGCCTCCCTAAACCGCAGGAGCGCCAGAGCCAAAGTGACACTCCTTCCAAAATACCCAGCAAATACGACACAGCCAGGACGCAAACCTGCGCTCCCCTGACACACCACGCAGCCTTGCTTTTACCAGATGAGCCACTCAGGGATCCCCTATATGAAATGTTAAGGGATTCAGAAAGTATTTTCTTTTTTCACGCTGGCAGTACCTGAGACCCGGGCGGACCCTCCCCTGCTGATAACAGGGGGTGCCTGGAACGCGTAGATGTTGTCACTCTCAGCGATGCTGGTAAGCTCCTCCTCATTGAAGAACGAGCGCTGGAACCCCGTGGAGTAGACCTCTGTCAGAATCACCTGGGAGACACAACACCAATTTAAAAACAGGGACCCTGCCACAGACATGCAATCATAGACCAGACATAGCAATCTGAGTCACAATCACAAAGCAAAAAACTAAATACAAAACTGCTACCTTTGTAAACGCAGTTGGGTTAGGTAAGGAACTGGGTGGGACAATGCATTGTGTTTTCACCTTCCGTAGCTTCACATCAGGGTCAATGATTAAACATGCCGCTGGAGGACAGTAGGCTGCAATACAGACTGTAAGAGGCCTACATCAGTCCACACACTTCATCACCCCACCCAAGGTGAAACTGGAATATGTCTTTGTTTTTTTTAGCAGTCTGAGCGATATTTGAATCGTGTGGTGATCTTGTGATCAGAGTTGGGGTCAATTCCTGTTTTTCATTTCCAATTCCATTTCCAATTATTTTTTTTTAATCAATTCCCAATTCCAATTGGAATTGATATTTTAGAAACATAATTTCAACTCGAAGCCAATTTAATTGACTAACAATGACTTAAATTTAAGTAATTTGCTGCCACACGCTCATTGTAAAAGAATACTGCTAATTGCAATTTTGGTTAATGATGTGTTGGAAGCAATTAAAAGAGAATTGGAAATGGAATTGAACGTGGGGATTGATTTTAAAAAGGAATTGTGATGTGGACTGGAATTGTGATGCTTGTGATGTGGACTGAGCCCCTCAAGACTCATTTCAATTGGGCCACTGACCAGGATTTGAACCCAGGCCTCCGGAAGCGAAAGTCATCAAAGTCGACTACACCCCTTCATGACCTCATGGTTCAAAGTTCAGCATGCTATCTAATCAGCCAGAAAGGAACTTGGAATGCTGATCGAGTGACCTGCAACCCATGAACTAGCATTCCGAACTGGGCACTGGCACCTGCCAACTAACCAGCTTCTCTGTCATGCAAGGAAGGAAAACCCAGTTGAAGCCAGATTGAAATCAAACCCGAGAACAAGCATCATTTCCACAAAATGTTATTTAATGTGGTTTAGGGATGAAGAAGTCACATGCTCTGAATGTATTTAAAATAGCGCTCCGAGATGCACAGGCTCTGGCACTGATCGATGGCTGGCTTGCTGCACTATTTAACAGGGCAGGGCTGTTAGCCGCATAGCCATCTCCGTCTGATCTGCCCAGAACAAAGAAGGAAGACAGTTCTGAAAGGATTATGGAGATATATTCAGAGTAACAGCATTGTACTTTCGAACTGCAAGAAAGCGCATAATGATGTATTTCAAATCCTGCTCTGGAGAATGCTAAATGACTGTGGCAGTGAGTTTCAAGCCATAATGCCGGAAAGTTGTTAGGAGCATTTGTCATTTGGTTTTAATTTGAGGTATTATCTTTTGGGAGAAAAATAAATGAAATGTGGGGGTGAGATACCTTCTCTTTCCACTAGAGGGTGATCTCTTCAAGTCTGTGCTGAGACACCCAGAGAAACCCACCCTGGCCAAAGCTACACCAGAACACCTGAGTGGCAGCGTTAAACTTTATCAGACCAGTATTGGGCTTTGTAAAATCTTCTGGAACAAAACCTTACATTTGTTTACAAAACAAAATAAAGATGTTTTATAGAAATGATGTATAGTTAATCATTTTTAAAATTCTTGATTTATTTTTTTTTAACCTGCTTGACATAGAAAATATTCCAGACAGGAGAAAGTAATTTCCTATGTCCAGAAAACCATCACTTTATCATTGACCAGTCATCGCCTAGCAACAGGAGACCAAAGAAAAAGCAGAATTATTTCCCACTGTTCCTGTTTATTCACCAAGTTAAGCACTTACACATTTGTAAGATGTCATTATAATAAACGCCACTCTTCAACCCAGTACTTCGTGGGAGAAAAAAATGAAGTCGTAGACATGCATAGCAATAATTACAATGGGCCTTGTTAGGGTGGCATGCTTGTTAGAAGATGAGGGAACATAATGACATGCATATAGGCCACTTAGAAGTGGCGCTGAGCAAACTAGCAATAATCCGCTGGGAGAGATCCAGGAAGTGACAGCAAATAAAGAAGCAACCAGAGAGAGACCAGGAATTAGGATAATAATCAGAATGAACATATTTGTCTTTCTGGTCTTCTGTTCTGCAGTTGTCTACACAGTTTTACTCAGAATGTACCCCAGAGAGCCATCCAAACTTAGTCAGAAATGTACTTATCCAATAACGGAAATCATACAAAATTAGGTTTGGAAGACAGCTCCAAATAGACCTTATATCCATGGGAGGGTCTTTTTTCAGGTTAAACAATCTAAGTCAGTCTTAATTCAATTCAATGCTGTCATTACTTGAATACATTATTATATAAATACAAGACAATACAATCTGTTTCTCTGAATTTCCACTTACACTGGAAGAAGAGACATTTAGGAACTGCTACTTTAGATAACAGGTAATCTAAAATAGCAACAGCTCTTCAAATCAATACAAATACAATTTAAATAGAAGATCTATCCGGGAAACAACGACCACGTTTCGACCAACTGAAGCCAACCAGCTGAAGCTATAACTTTATAAGCAGTAAGCAATGAGACCAGAGCACCGGGACAATCACTTCACAACTTCAAGGGCTGTGCTGAAATAGGAAGCAGACACACCTGCACAAGGTGAGAACCAGAGCGGACAGCGAACCAACAGCGGACTAACAGAGACGACTGTCAGCGAGAATTAGACCAAATGGAACTGTGGAGGAAAAGGCAGGACAGGAAACCTGAGCTATCCAAAAACAACACCTAAAAGGACAGGAGCTATGCTTTTACAAAGTGTGAGGGTTGAGGAAGATGTATAATTCATGGTGATCACTCAGCGTCCCCGCCAATGTGTTCCCATGTTGTTTTAATGATGTATCTCGACACCGTCATGCCGTACCTGCTCAGGAGTGATCTTTCCCTCCATGGACACCATCTCTCGGAGAGAAGCCACCGTGCCAAAGAGAGGGACAGCCAGGCCGATACGCAGGTAGCGCTGGCCTTTGGTGTGGAAGACCAAGGTGATGTACAGGGGCCTGAAAGAAAATAAAGGAGATGGGAAACTAACGTTAATAAAATATACTGGGCATCAGGGGTGTCCAATCCCGGTCCTGAAGGGCTATTCCACTCCAGGTTTAACAGGTAACATGAGATAATGAACGACTTCAGGGTCTGGACTGAGGTTTCATTGGTTCAGCTTAGAAAAGGGTTGAAACAAAGACCAGGAGTGGAAGGTTTAACTTTGGACACCTGTGCTGTATATTAATGGTGTCATCCTTGTCATAAAACCCCTCAGTTCCAGGAAATTTCTGACATATTTATCACATTAACAGCAATGCTGATTCCTGGTAAACCACCCCCGCTTTTTTCTTTATGAGAGTGATTTATGAGCCAGGATGTATAAATACAAATATCAAAACAACAGGGATTGCATTGAATTTTTTTTTTTTTTTTTTTTTACGGTGAAACGCACAAAGCGGCATACCGCAAAGGAACCGCATTTCTTTTAAACTCTGCAGGGGGGATTCTGTAGCCCATTAAGACACGCAAGGAAGGTTCACTGTAATGTGCCTCTCTCTGAAGCCCGCTCACTGCCTGTGCTCTCAAGGACGGCTGGCTCTGTGATGAAGGTATCCTGCTCTAATCTGAGATGTTTCCATTCCAAAAATCTAAATCCCAGCAGGAATCTGCCTGACATCCACTTTGACTTTGACTCTTTCACCTCCGCTGCGTGGTGCTGCAGCTTGGGAGTATTCATTACTGTCATTGCAGATTGAAATCGTTCCCAATTCAAAAAAGAAAAAAAGCTGCAGCAAAAGTCACCCGTCCACTGCGCACACACTTTATACAGGTGCGCAGCAGAAAAGCCATTCTTAAAATCGTCTTGTGAACCTTTCCTCAGTTAACTCAATTAGCACAATATTCTCAGGTGTAATCCCAAGAACTCGTTTTTGTCGAAGTAGCACTATCTACGACACATAATTCAATGTTCATTGCACAGGACGGCACACAGGGACATCATTTGAGTGAAAGATATCCAAGAGGCAACAAACACTGCTAGCAGAACTGAACATATAGCAGTTTTAAAAAGGAATGCACGTGAGAAATGATTTAGGTGCTGCACAGACACCATCTTCAGTGTACGTCCAGTGAAGGGAGGGGACGTTCAGAAAACACACATTTTAACAGCTGACCTTCTTGGGGGAAATGCTGCTGCAGTGCATCATTTTTAAAGAAATGCATCAATAGTGATTAGATCAGGAACTGGCCCCTTCATTCATTCATTCATTCTGCGGCTCTCAGGCTCCTGAGACAGCATGGGGCAGGTGCAGTGTGATATCAGGAAAATGGAACTGATACTAGGATATTCCAGTAATTACAGTAGAAGGAGTTATCTAGTATAGCAACTCTTACCACGAGAGAATCTAAACTTTTCAATCGTGCTGCATTGCATGCTATATTTCTAGGTATGTGCACACGGTCCGGTTTTGGAAATTCGTTTTGTATTCATTAGATAAAATATTCAGAATCTGTGTCACGTTGTGATAATGTAAAATTAAATAAAGCAGGGATATTGTATAGTGTGTTTCAGCTCACCCAAACCCCAAGAAAGAGACAACATGTTGAGGGTTTGAATCAAATCATGAACACCCCACAAATTCGGTATGGTGCTACATGCAAGGTTCGACTTTGTGCACACACAAACTGGCAACACGTTTGCACTTAAAGTTATCTAAACTACAATAGGGATTAGCATAGGTCCTGCATGCTATAGCTTTCCTTTTTGTACAAAGACTGGCACTTGCAGGCAATGCAAACTCATTGCAACTTCAGACAAGGTCAGGCAGTAACACCTCTGTGCCCCACAAAGACAGTGACTGACACTTTCCAGTACTTCTTAGTAGTATAGCCAAAACCAAGCCATTTTAAAGTTACGGTTGCTTGGCTGTCTCTAGCTGTTGTGAGTTTGGATTCTGTATTCTCTAGATCATGCATTCCGATCAGAAAACCTTTCGTAGTGCACGACCAGAACTGCCTGGCTTTGAAAGCATAAAACAAGCCTTACACTGAAATGCAAGGTGAAGGGGTTAAAACAACAGAGAAAACCTGATTCTGTTGATTTTTTTTCCTTAGCTTTTATCATGGCTATTGGAACTACACTAAACAGGGTTTAAACTGCCTTATTTCTTTTGAAATCATTTTCAAACAGGGAATGCTGATACTAAATAAGGAATACAGTCCATTTTTAAACTTGTTTAATTTAGAACACAGTTACCCTTTAAGAAAGTGTTGAAAATACCTGCTCTATTGCTGTTTCCTGTAATTTTATCAGGATAACAGAATCACCAATTGAAAGATTTGGGGATCCCCTTTATAAAATGTCTGTTTTGCTTCCTTATCTGTATCAGCGTGTCATGTACTGAATGCGCCCGGACTGCTGGCAGCAGTGGTAGATACAGCAAATGCCTGCTGGACTTGTTTCATTCAGGGAGCCAGCTTGTGTCCTCATACAATAGCAAAAACAGCCTTTAAATTCAGAAGAGCTGTGACACAGCACGGTTATGTTTCTGGAGGAAGCAGTGTGTGTAGAGCAGGCCAGACTATAAACAGAACGCAGTAAACACACACATCAAGGGATGTCATTTTGGTGCAGAACTGTACGTGCATTTGGGACGTGGCAGATTTAAAAATAACTCCTTGGCTTATCAGTCTGGGACGGATTTCAAGCTCAAAGACGAAGCAGCCCGATTCTCCCGAACGTTGTTCAAAAGCAGGCTAATGAGTATCAGGAATAATCTGTCATGCAAATACAAAGCTAACAGGCAGCAGTTTGTAAAATCCCCATTCCATTATTAAAAGCCATCTTAACTACACTGCTTAGTTTCACCACTGGCGAGTGATAAACAGCTCGCACAATGGGCTTGTTATGCAATGACATTCATGGCATTTGTGTCTGCGAGCGCTTGGAGACTGTGGTCCCATCCCAGATGCTAAACAAGGACCCTTTTTAGCCTTCATATCTTTCTGGCTCACAGTGAGCTTTTCCTGGAGATCCTAACTGGCAGGATTTTATGTATTTATTTATTTATTTATGCGATGTGACGATTACAGCTTTCAATTGTGAAGGCACCACATACTCATTTTGTATCACATGGTTTGAATAGAATGAGGAAGTCTCATCACGATTCTCCAAGAAAGCTCAAAGCCAGGTAGAGACCGATCTACAAAAGCATGCCATTAACATTAGTAGAGCAGCAGAACCGAGAACCGCTCATAATGACGGTGAACAGAAAAACTGATTAAACTAACATTTGAAGTTACCCTTTAATTATGTATGCACTCCCTTATAAAACAACACCAAGCATATATACAGTGTACACTGCTGTGCTACCGACTAACAATGCTTCCAACACATTGTTAACATTGTTTTTTTATGTTCTGAATATGCATGCCTATCGCTATGCATTTCCTAAGATGTTCTGCCTCCAGTCTAAATGAATGGAGGCAGAACACTATCCCACTGAACCACTCAGTCCTCACTACAGTAAACAGTGCAAGTGCAGTCTGGAAAGATCAGCCTCACTCTGAGAGTGGTGTAATGCAGCTTGTGTTCATCTTTAGGTGCGGTTCACATGGGTGCATTGACATATGTTTCAAGCTTTATTACAATGAGGGAGGATAGGAATGGAAGCCAAGGGATCCTAATACATTATCAGCTCCCCTGCCGCCACTCTCCTTTAACCTTAGAGTTTGGAAGAGAGTTCAGTCTGGTTCATACTTCAATTTTGCAACCATTTCAGAGGTGATTTCTAGTCTCTCGAGTCGTACGACTGTCTGGCGATCAAGGTAGACTGATCACCAGAGAAGAACTCTAGCTTGTCGTCCACACACACACACACAGGTGTCCCTGCTGGGAGGGGAGCTGGAAGAGCAGGGGCTGCAGGGCTGGGTCTAGGCTCCTCATGGCACTGGTTCTGGGGCACAGTGGGTGGAGCAGCTGCATTCTGTTGGCTCCCTGTCTGAATGTTCCAATTAAACTTCTCAACCTTCCATAACTGTCTGTGAATGTGGCATGGTCCCAACCCACAGCACTAACTTAAATTAGCACCATCACTCAAAGTAACACAGAGCTC
This sequence comes from Acipenser ruthenus, assembly GCF_902713425.1. Taxonomy (NCBI): domain Eukaryota; kingdom Metazoa; phylum Chordata; class Actinopteri; order Acipenseriformes; family Acipenseridae; genus Acipenser; species Acipenser ruthenus. The sequence goes on from NC_081207.1 coordinate 2,239,665, forward strand.
CACTCTCCCTCTCGCTCCGTAATGCAGTGGGTGCGTTGGATGTGGCCTGACAGAGGTTTGCAGAAATGGAGTAGGTGTGTGTGTGTGTGTGTGTGTGTGTGTGTGTGTGTGTGTGTTACTGGAATACGGTTTGCGTAGGATCAAAGCCTTGTCCAATACCATTGAACCAACGTATCAGCTTTGTGAAAGCCCACAAATCTAAAGCATGACTATCATAGAGGGAACAGCCAAGTAAAACTGAAGTACACTGAACTTTGAGACACTAAAAAGGATGCAGAGAACAAAAGGAACAGCTAGGATGCAGCACATGATAAACATTTCTAAGAAGCTAACCCTGCCAGATTCTTAAAAGTAGTCCACACACGACAGCAGTAGATTGAGGGTGAGATGTGGCAGCATACTCTTGATGTTGGTGAATACAGAAAATCATTATTTTACTCAAACTGCCTGTTAACTGATATTTTCAAAGTAAGCTACACAGTGATACATAGCTTCTGTATTCTGGGTGTGGCACCTTGTGTGATGCCATTTAATAGAAACAAGGTTAATATTGTCTTCGGGTACTGATACTAAAGAAGTTAATCCTTAAATACTCGAAAGGAGAGAAATGTCAAACTTTCACAGAATGGAAACATCTAATGCTATGTGTATTACAGCTGGAGAAGCTCTGCCAGACAGATAAAGGAAAATGAAATTACTTACATGATATATATTACTGTCGGCTTACTTTTGAATACCTACTATTTTATGTAATAATTCTCACTGAAGGTATGGGTGTGGTTTGGGGGTTTAGATTTATACATGTATGAATGTTAAAGTTATATACGTTTGAGAATAGCTTTGTATTAGATTGCATGTATGTTATTTAAAAATGTAATCATAAAAAAAAAAAAACTACCCAGTTGTGACATACCGAATTTCCAGCTGGGATGCGACAGTCTCTATCAGCTTACGAATAGTCAGGGTAACTTGACCAGTGCACACAATTACACTGTTAGGAGTACAGAATTAATAAAACGAAGCATTGCTATATAAACAAGAAGAACTGCAATGACCTAGACACTGACAGCAGGCTGCAAAGCATGCTGTATTGGCCAGAGAAACACTAAGGATGCTAAGCTGGATAGATTTCCCCTTAAGGATGCACTTTATTTGTCTTTAACTATCCTGACAGTGTTTGAGAATGTAAGCGTGATTAATGTTAAATCCCATTACTGATCCAATTCATCCATTACCCGCCTTCCTGTTAGTTTTACTCTGTACTGTATTGCTAAAGCCAGCACCCAGGCTTTGACAGTTTTGGCCTTGGGAATTTTTCTGCTTAATATTCTTAACTCCCACCAATCCCCCTTCCCGGAAATTGATGTCCTTCGCTCCAGACTTTAGGGAGCTCTAGCGCAGTGGTGTAGTCCAGCAGGAACGTCATTCCGGTACTCTATAGGCAGCAGTGCCGGAGCTCACATAATAGGCAAGATAAGTCACATGACTCACATCTCCCGCACAACTGTCTGAATCAGTTAGTACTCCTTTTGATGCATTAGGAACTTCTTCTATTACTTCTTTAAGAAGGCTAAAATGAAATGCTGACGAAGGTGACAGAAACAGTGCATCGACTACGACTGTGGACACAAACACAAATAAAGCTGGAGAAAGACTTTGTGGAAATACTTGTAGAAGTTAGAGAAATGCATTACCTATTATATGTGTTGCAAGAAGTTCAGTATGCAAATAAAACATGAATTTGTATAATACATTCTGTTTATAGTTCAGTGGCGTTCCGGTACCTCCAGAGTTAGGGAGCGTGGATGCAGTGAATAAGCATACTGTACCTGGTCTGCCTCAGGGGGATGGGCAGGGAGATACACAGGAAAGGATCAAAGGTGTTGCTCTGTTTAAGGCAGTGAGGGCAGGTCAGTGACGACCTGGAGAAAAAGAAACAAACAAGGGGTCAGTTCAGCAAAATCAGGGACTCAGTCAAGACAGAAATAAAGGATTGCTTCGACAGTCACAAATCCATCTCTTTAGAACATCTCAGTTTGTAGACATTACAGACATTTTTTATATGCTTTTTTGTACTTTTAATAATAGTTGTATGTAAATATCACACTTCTGTAACTGAATTAATTGGAATCAGGGTTTCAGAATATCAATTCTAGAAGACTACCCTAGGATTACATTTGAATTACGGCGCTGCTATCCCGATAGATGTTTTTTTTTTGGTTGCTTTTTTCATGCATTGCTATCTTTAGAGAATTGCACATAGTTTTTATTGTTTGGCACATCTTACAAGCTGCTACAAGGAGGATAGCTATAATTACAATGCAATCTCGAGTATGTATGATAAATGAGCAGAACCTGGCTGACAACCCGACTGTTGGGATGGCAGAGGCGTTCCTCAAATTTCACATAATCTATTTTTTTTTTTAAACTATGTGTAATTTCAAAAGAGCTCCTGGTATAACTCATGCTGTCTGGCAGACACACCAGTAAATTGAACAGTTCAATTCTGTAAGGAGCTGGTCTCATAAATGTATTTGCAATTACTTCTCTGTTGTGGTGCAGTGCATTGCTGCCCAACCCTTTACTGGCTCTGGCAAAGTGAATTTACAAAGAACAATGGGAATTTGAACTTGCACATTAATCCGTAGCCTAGTTACATTAATGACTGGTTTCACTGGTTTCGTCCGCTTGGCACATGTTATTTTAGGTGAGGTAGTCCAAGATTAGTGCTAATCGGGGTCTACGAAACCAACATATAAGGTTCTGATTAGATATACCAATAATGAAAAGCTGATCACAGAATTCGAAACTGAACGTGCAAATTAACACACACATGTACTGCTTCTCAGAATGATGAAAATCTATTACAAGTCAAGTCTGTTTATCATGCAGAGTATAACAACGTGTTGTAATGTAGATTCTGCAGAAAACTTAGAGAGCTATAATATGTTCATAATTGAATGTAGTTCGATGGCTCGAGAAACAAATCAAACACAATTAGAGACGTCTAGATAGATAGATTGAAAGCAGTACTCATAAGAGTAATAACTTATTTATATTGAGTACTGGAATGGGAAAATTGCAGATAATTGCACCTCTTAGTATTTTATTATTATTGCACTAAATCGATTTTTTGGATGAGCCGATTTCACTTTAAAGATGAAGAGCTATGCTATTCTACTATAAATAAAATGATATTTGATAATCACAGACTAAGCTAACTACCCTTTTGGCTCACCTTTGCCTTGGAAACTATAGGTTCAGAATTCCTCACTTGGGGGACAGGATTTCTATACTACTGCAGGATTACCCAGCCCCAGGTTTATGGTACCCCTATTTTAGGATTAGGACTTCCTCTAGCAACTGCTTTGAAGGGGTTACCCTCTGCTCTTATTGGGTACCCAGACACAGCTTTGGTGGGAATGGGGCCACGTTTGGGTATGGAATGTGTACGCTATGTACAGAGAGCATTGAACGTTTTCTTCCTCCACCAAACTGCTTTACCCAAGGCATAACAGCTAACCGTGAAAAGTTTCATTCGATAGCAAAGTGAACTTCACACACGTCTTTCAAAAACATCCATAAAATTACAACAAATTTGCATGATACCATTGTAGCGTAATGCAGAATCAGCTCTGATGAACCAGGGTCAGGTATCAGTCTGCAATTACCCCGTGATTATCATATGTGTTTGTAATTGCATAGTTAATTGCCATTGTAATTAGTATGGATTGCGTGTTCAAAGTGGCACAGTGAAAGACCTTGATTAAACTTTTAGATTTGATTTGAAACTCTGCACATTACCACACTCTTTCTCTCTCTCTCTTTGGACTGTAACAAGATCTTGGCTGTTGAAGGGATTCTTATCATATGGTCTGCAGTAGCTATGGCAATGCTTCAGTTGTGTACTAAAGGGCAACCTGCCCATTTGTCATTACACTGTGTGACATAGTATAAGCAATGCCAATGCAAAATGGAAAGCAGCGGCAGTACTGTGGTGCAATATCAGTACCACTGTACTACCATAGAGACCTCTGCGCTATGTTGCACCAAATCCAGTGAATTGTCATTGCTGGTGTGGTCTGCTAATGGTTCTGCAAGAGTTTTTGCATGTATTTTTCTTCTGAGTAAACATAAGCTGCCAGGTATTAGGAGAGAGAAACATAAACTAAGGAACTGAGGAAGGGTGAGTCAATGTATACAAGAAAAAAAAGAAAATCCCAGTGAGTCAGACACATTAATAAATGGACAGACCTACTTGATTCCCAGGCACAAGGTCCGACCACAGAAAAAAAATATTTTTCAGAAAGAATTATCTCAGCCTTTTTTTGCAAACCAGTCTTCAGGGTTGCTAAAGAAAGGGTGCACTGAACTGCTTGGAAAAAAGCAGGCTTTAGATTTCCAAGCTACTATATGTACTGCATGTTTATGACTTTATACTACTCTGTACAGAAGTTACTGCACTCAACAAACACTCAAAGTACCATCAATCTAGAACTACAGGTATGTATCTGATTAACAGATTAAGAAAAAAGAAACAAGTTCTTATTCGTTTAAAAATAAAAGACATTGACAATGATATTCCACCTTAGTACTGCTGTACATCGTATACATTTTAAAGGTTTTGTATAACTACAGTACCATTTTTACATATAAGAGTTTTTTCAGGAAAGTGTTTCAATTTGATCTGTTTTTTGCAAATCTGCCAAAAATCAGTTTCTAATTAAAATTGTCCAAAAAGAATATGGTCCTGATTGAAGATGATACAGACTGTGGCTGCACCTCTCTCACTGCAATACCCTACCCCTGCAGTAGAGGGACCCCAATCAAGGGGGGTATAGGCTACTACAGTTACTGTACTTTCCAAATTGGATCAAAGTCAGAAACTTTTGTGGCGCACATGTTGCATTTATACTCAATGCTTAAAATTTGATGTTTACTTATTTGCACTCAACTGAGCAATTGTTACTGACAATACAGAGAGAGATCATGTGTCATTATGCTAGTCTGCCCTAGCATTTATTAAATTTTTTGACATGCAAACACAACCCAACAATGTAGAAGTGTGCACCCATGTAGAATAAACCCAGGGAAACCTGTTGAAGCAGGTCCAACCATAAACACTCTGCTGCGTTCAATTCAGGAGCATGCTAGTCTTGCGTCCATAGGACAGGAATGTGTACCGTAAGTTCCCTTAATGAACCTGGGAAAAATGAAACAACTCAAATGATAACAATTCACCATGCTCATGCCATTAGTTGCTGCCGTGAAACAAAGTGAGCTCTTAAGTCGCCTAATTATCTCAAGAGTTATGTTATCTACGTTTTTTTTTTTCTTAGAGGCTGACATCACAGCGTAAAAGACTTTGTATTAATACCTAGATCTTCTTCAGCATTTCTTTTCCTTTGTTATAAAGCAAAGCCTCTACATTAAAAGGAGTTGCAGACACGTTAACGATCCGTGCAGGTACCTTCGTCAGTGTTTTCAGGCACTAGGTGAAACTGTGTTTAATGCCCTGGGGAGCATTCAGAAGATATCTGATACATACATTTAATGACTTCCTTTGTGTACTGGGAAGTTAAGTCAAGCTGGAGACAACACCACTACAGAGCTATATTAGCAGCTTTACAGGCATCCCGAACTTCCTTCCATCCATCCCCTTGCCCGCGCGCTAATCTGACAGGCTGAACTGCAGCAGCTCTACCCACAAGGCCTCTCAGATATACAGAAGATTAATAATAAGGTGAAGGCAGAGGAGAGGAATAATAATACTAATATATGTAAAAGAGTCTACTGCTTCCCCTGTGCGCTGAGACGCACCGCATTGTGCTTTCATCTGCTTATTCAGCGCACCACAGTGCTGTTAATAAAATGTGCGGGCTTGCAAATTTGTTTCTGTTATTAAGAATATGCTTCCCTACAAGCGCAGTCAAATGATTGCTTTCAACAAGCAAACAAGACACAACTGGCAGTTGTAGTTCCAATAGCATTCTCACATTACAAATGTGTTGCTCTGGGGCAATCCTCGACTCAGTATGAAGGCAGGGTATAAGTAATAAGCAATCACACTTCCTTATAAAACTACAACAGGATTCTTATTTGAGGGCAAAAAAACATCAGCCTCATACAGCATAATGCTCATTCCCTCATATAAGTTTACTACGGTATTTTTGCATGGCATTTCCCATGGTTATACTATGCATTTACCATAGCTTATCCTGGTTTCCCATGTTTATTAATATGCTTTACCATACCTCACTATTCTTTATAATGCTTGCCTATGCTTTACCATGCTTTCATTATGTTTTATTACACTTTGCTATGCCTTTACTATGGCAAACTTTTATAAGGGTTAACCCAGCACTTTATATCATTAGCACCATGTCTTTCTTATCAGAGAAAAGCACCCACTGAAGTTACAAAAATAAGCAACTAAGGATTTTAATTCAGGAGCTCTTAGGTATCCACACAGTAAGTAGTTACTAGTTTGGTAACATTAACAGCTGGTAAAAAAAAAAAAAAGTTGTCATGCAAAACACTTTGGAGTAAAAGGCTTTGCGAATCAGCTTTAACTAATTTGACCAGTACAACTCAAAAGCATTGCCAGAGTAATACAGGCACAGATCGGCACTGTGCATCTCTATATTACAAGCAGCGTTAGTGCACAGATGTGTATAGCGCCGGCTCTTCTCTGAACAATTGCAATAAGGAGCACTCAGAATGATTGCAAAACTCAGAACATGTCATTTAAAAGCAGCTTGCCCTTCAAGTACTGGTGAAGAAGAAGAAGGTTTGATGAACAAGCCATGGTGCTCCATATCTTTACATCCTGGAGCTGTTTGTTTTGTGACCGCACGCAGTTTATGCCGAATCTGTTTTTGCAGCTGAACCCAAAACAAACCGTGTGTACTGGATACATATAGCACTCTGAGGTCATACAGTCAGAGGCTGATGACAGCATTGCAGTCACCATATATACAACATGCAACATTCACACAGTCAATATCAATCTGATAAGCTGTTAGTCATTCCTGCCCGGGCTAGTTTCATTCTGTCAAGCCCAAAACCACAGTGAGGTCAGCAACGGGCTCCAGCTTCTGCACCTGTGACCTGCTAGAACCTGTCCCGCCACTCCTAAGCCAAATTAAAACACAGAGAAATTTGGCTGCTGCATGGGTAGAAATTAGGGAGGTTTTTTTCTGCCAGTGCAGACAGCTCAGCTGTATGAGAAAGACGCACATTAAATTATGAGATGAGTTAAGTTTTATGGAGTCTTGTAATTAGTGTGGGTGCAAGAATACAAAGGTTTTGTGTTTTAGAAATGCAGGGAGAGACGTGCACTTCTGAAAGCATGGGCTACAGCACTGGCAAATCCAAAAAATAAAAAACCCAAGACAGTTACTTCAAAAGATTAAAACAGTCGGGTCAAGTGTGGAAGTATAACAGCTTTAATCAAAGCAATTAGTGTTTGATTTAAAGTCCTTTCTTCATTTAAAGTCCAGCTCTCAGAGGAACACCTGTTCTGCACATCCTGTCTAAATAAACCACTTAATAATGCTGTTGCCTAGCTTGATGCTCCCTACAGACAGCAGTAGATTGTGACCATATAATATGTCGATGAAAGTGCAATAACAATGCAACAGCTACTGCTACGGCTACTACTACTACTAATAGTAATAACAGTAGTAATGCAACTACTAACTTGATCATTATATAGTTGACTCTCTGCTTCGCTGGTTAGGTGGATTACACAATCAAATTCCCATCAAGCAAGTCATTATTAGAGTTCCTGCCTAGTAATTACTGGAGTGAGGAATAATCAGGCTGCTGGCTGCTCTGCAATGCTTAACCTGCAGACAGGACACAAGGGTGTCTATTATACTCTGGCTGGGCATTGCTTTCCCACCTAATCAATAGTTAGAGGAAGCCTGGAACATGATGCCATCGCTTAGGGTTGAAATGAAATCCTGGACTGCTGGAGTCCTTGAGGAGCTGGGTTCTCATCAAGGCCTATTTTAATGATCTAAAGAGTGGCAGATCTTAATAACACCAAGCTTAAATGAATAAACCTGTTCTTTAAGTTTTTTTTCCCGTATCCAGTTAAGTTAATAAGTGGGTCAATAAACGTCAGCTGGATTGATTAGGGATGGAAATAAGACTCCTATTGCATAGCACTTTTACCCTTTCCAGGTTTTACTACGAGCTTCATAAGCCACAGTGCATACATAACAAGCTCAGGTGTGTCTTTGTAAACCAGGAATGGATCAAACTGCTATGCATTAATAATATAGAGTTATAGGGTGGCGGTATTAAGATCTGCCACAGTTTAGGTTAAAATCACAGAATTTCTGAGAAAAATTACTTATTCTGAATACATTTTTGCTCTAAGATGGATATTAAATTATCAGTTACATTTAATACGCAGTTTACTAAGACTGCAGAGAGGGTGTTGCCATAACAGAGTACTGTTATTAAAAAAAATAACCATGCCTGCATCGGCTGAAGAAAGCTCATTGAAATGACTTGTAAAGTTTCCTGGCAACTTTATGTACTGTATAACCTTATCTGAATACACTGCTTTATCATTGTCATCATTATACCTGCTCTACTGCAAAGAGGACAATATATATATATATTGCTACTGCCCAGCTGCAGTAAGTCAAGCTACTGTAACACTGAACAATCCATTCTTCATGCTCCAGCACAGACTTAAATTAACCCTAAAAAAAACACAGACTTAAAATGACCCAAACAGAAAAACAAATCTCAATGTCATTCACCATTCATCATTGTATGTTTGTTGTTTGAACTGAGGGCAGCAATGCAGTGTGCATTTAGGAGACAGGACACCACTGGCCTCTGTGAAGCTGAAGATTAAGCCCTCTATAATCAGGGCATAGCGACCTTCAGCACTCACTACCAAGGCTGCTCTGCCAGCAAGCTTTCTGATACCAGTTCCTCCCCACAGCACACAACCTGAAATCAATGAAGAAACTTGAGGGAGCAGACAGCAGCTACTGATAACTCTATTATCACTGTTAAGCTTGCCAGCCAAATTGATCTGAAAACATCAAGCCAGGGCTGAGGTTTTCTGATTCTAGAATGGTCCTGCATTTCTAATTCTAGAATGGCTCTGTATTTCTGATTCTAGAATGGTCCTGTATTTCTAATTCTCGAATGGTCCTGTATTTCTCTTTTGATTCAGTTTCACTGCTGTGTGCCAGCTCCAGACCAAACTCAGACACCAGGTTTGAAATGTCTTACTAATATCTGATTATGTGTGTTTTGTAAAATTGTCTGTTTCAGTTTCTGCTTAGATCATTATTTACCAGGCTTCTGAAAAGACTCCTGAACAGTGGTTTTATAAATTACCAGTACCACCGTGTCACTGCAATTTCTGTCCCCTCTGCAACTGTGCGTAAGCAGTAAATCTCTATACAATGGTTACAGAAGGGACAAAAATTACAGCTGCGCAACCTCAAGCGGTCATTTTTCAATCTCCCTCACTTCAGTAATTCAGATTTAGGAGTATTTTCAGAAGCAGGCTACTTTGCTAAAAAAAATGAGTATAAGTTCACTAAAACAGGCCGACAAATACATCTTAAAACTTAACAGAAACAAATAATAATAAAATAATTATAGTAGCCAAGGACAAAAGAACAAAACCAAACCACAATATAAGACGACTGATAGGGCAGAGGGCAGTGTGGAAAAGCTACAACTTTTCAGAAATCCTACTCCTTGAACAACATTATTATTTTTGGTATCTCCGGCTGCCATTCTTTTGTGGCGAGACAGTCCTCGGGGAGTCCACGCTTTAGGAAGATTAGTCCAGCTGCAGTAATGACTGTCTGAATGAATGATTGTCAGGCCAGTAATGGTTTATAATGAGGCTTGAGATGACATGCTCTATCACAGGGACAGTAGCTAGGTCCTACCGTTACATTTCAAAACAAGGACGGCAGAGGCGTGTGGAATCTGCTGTGCGTTTCACAATCCTGTGACAACAAAGTAAGCCATTTCCTCCGAATCTGTAAAGGATTATCTTCTCACTTGGTGGTCAGATGCAACAGGGTTCATTATAGGGTACCAAACAGGTAGGAAAGTATTCCTACCTGGCAGATGGTATAAAGCATCCCTATAACTTTACTTTTAGTGTTCCTGAATATTTAAAAGCTGCAGCCCCCTTTTGCGGGTCACGTGCAGTCACAATGGGTAAGACAGTGGATTTGGCAGGCTTAAATAGATGGACTGACAGGTGCACCTGTTTCAAAGTCTGCCCACATTACTGCTGTTTCTTGAAGAATAGTTACATTATAATTACTGCCTGTGCTTAGCAGAACACTCAGAGTTCCCATAGAATGCTTGGCTGCAGACACAGTCGTGGTGATAGAATAAATTAATTCTTCTAAAACTTCTGATCTTGAAAAAAACTCTTTAAAGAATCCTTTCTGAAGCATCTAAAAAATAATGAAACAGAATACTGAGGCTGAAATCTTCAATAGTAAACCTGTTTGTGTCAATCAAATTACTTCCTCATCTTCAGTGTTTCTAAATTGGGAATTAATTGGCTTGCATATAGACGGGATTGATTAAAAACAGAACTCCCACTGTGTCTTGTCAAATTAAATTTCCTTAGAAAACACAGAGAAGATTTAATTGAGTTGCAATTGATTGATTGATTAAGAATGCAGTCCTGGCCTTCATTAAAATAACAAGAGGGATCAACGTTTTTATTCACAAAAGGTCGCTAGGCATATGATTAATACCAGTAGCTACTGCTCCATCATACTGAACTCTTAAAGATGCAGTATCTTTTTAAATCCTTTTTAAACCAGTATAATTTTCAACACCCTGCTTATTACTGTTTGGCTGAACCTTTCATTTCTAAAGACTTCTTAACTTTGATACATCTAATATTATTTGTTCAGAACAGAGCTTCCCTTCAGCCTCGCGTCCTTCATGGCACAGCGTGTGTTCTCTGTCAAGAAAAAGGAAGCATTGGGGACCAACGTGGCTTTACATCTTCAGGCAAACCTCAAGTTGAAAAAGGGAGAGAGGTATTCAAGTTAAAATCTAACTATTAAGGCACTAAATAAATTGGACTGGTGAAAAATCTTCTGTTGACTTGAACACTGCATATATTGGGCTGAACAAATGGGTGTTTTCCTCAAACAAACATTTCTATCTCTTTTATGGGAGTTTACTATAGTAAAAGCATAGCAAAGTGTAATAAAGCATAGTGAAAGCACGGTAAAACATAGATACGCATTGTAAAGAATAATAAGGCATAGTAAAGCATATTAATAAGCATGGCAAAACAGGGTAAACTATGATACATGCATAGTATAACCATGGGAAAAGCATGGGGGAAAACTGCAAAAATACTGTGTAGAAATAATGTGGCAAACTTTCAGAAAGGCTATTCAATTGATTCGAATTGAGATGGATTGAAATACTACCATTGTTTAATTTTTAAAATAGGACTTGGCATTTACTATAAAAGAAGTCCTCTTCTTTGAATGAATGGGACAGCAGCGTTATTTAGCCTGGCCACTGTTTAAATCAATAGAATAGTCTTTTCTCCTCCGCAGTGCTCAGGCTGTCAGTGTAGAACGGGCGTGCTTACCTGTACTGAGCCTGGAAGTGCTCCCGCACGAAGCTCTGACTCCCTGGGGTCTCCGTGGCGGGCTGCCCCCCTCCAGGAGTCTCCTCTCCAGACTGGGTCTGCAAACCAACACAGAAAACACTGTCAGCTCCAGCCTCTCACTGCCTGCAGAACCTGCCTGCCTGAGCGCTGTGATACAACACATTTGCTTTCTGCCGGTGGCCGTTGTATTCATTTTGCATTATTTCCGGTCTATTTACTGGTAATTGTTCCTGAATTATAAAAACTGCTGTACGGATCTATGCTGCTGCTGCTGAATCTCAATGGGTTGTCTACTTCTGGTTGCAATATTCTGCCACCAGGTGGAGCTATGCACTATGTGAAAGTCCTGTTGAGAATGTTTTATAAAATCAGCAGATTATCGGATTATACCCTTATGCAATTCAAATGTCTAGAAGTTGGTTAGGAGTTTGTGATAAAAGTTTGGATATGATTTGACATTGTGTTCACCATGTCTAGTTTGACAGAGGTCAGTGCATTAGGCTAATGTATCCTATAAAGCACCACTACGCTACTTTTGTTGTGTGATACACTGCCGTTACGGATTCTGTCCCCTGTCGGGGAGATGAGATGACAGGAGGTGAGGTTAGGAGCTCTAAAACCACGAATGCAGCCCAGCCCGGCTCTTTTGCATTGTGGTTGAGATGCTTGCTTGCGGTGCATGGGGCCGAGCCTCTGCACTGTTACACATGGAAGGTTAGAAACAGGGTTTTCCAATTCATCCTAGCGTTAGCTAAGCACAGTCTGCTGGGTCATTCTAGCTTTAACCAATTGGAAAAGCAGTGTCAGAATGAATCTCATCTAAGATATGTTTTCTCTCCTAACAGGCTTTGCACTGCAGGTAATAGAAAGGTCAGTTATGATAAATGACTTGTCGAGACCCAGGAGGGGCGGCACATTATTCATTTCCAATATAAAACATTGCCAGTTCATTTGTTTATGAAGAACACAGTGGCGCTGGCTGTGTTTGATATTGATTTCAAATCCAGTCCTAGCATCCCTCTGTTCAGCCTCTTGTTGCTCCAAATATTATGCATCTGTTATCAATAAAGGCAACATTGCCATTGTTATTAGTCTGTTTCAATCATTTTCTGGGGGAAAAAAACAAACTACAGTGTCCAAATAGGAAATATATTGAGATGTTTTTAAAGTGTGTATTGAATTTCAAACTGTTGCCTGAACTGGATTCACCTACAATGTTTTGGGGGGGCGGGGGGGTCAGAGAGCACATACCTTTGTCTTGTACATTTGGTTACATTTTTACAAATCTTTTAATACGGTATGCTTGGTACTATTTAAAAAATCAACTATGCATTCTTTCTTTTCTAAGCTCCAATCATCAGATACATATCCGATGACCTCATAATGGAGAGAATACAGGGATCAATGATCATCTGTGTTAACTGGGTGCACCTCCCCAATCGCTGTGAGCAATCGCGGATAAGCTTTGGGAAACGCTGTTCACAGTGACTAACAGGCTTACACAGGCTATGCGGCGAAAAAGTTCTATATCAGAAATGATAGAAATCAATGGTGCACGGCCTGGGGGAACGCACAGGAGAGCGGAGAGTGTCACTGCCGCTCAGTAATAATTGCAAATCAATATAAAATGCAACCATTAGCGCAGCTCCAAGGCTAATTGCACTAAATTGCTGTGCCTTAGTGTGTGGTCTACCTGCACTCAGTGACACAATGTCAGCTCACAGCGTGGAAAAGTGCAAGCTAAGGGGGGTTTGTCTTTCCAAGTAGTCTGGAGAGAGGCAGCTGACCCTGTGAGAGCAGAGAGCTGGAATTAGAGACGTCTTGAAGAGGTGACGCCAGCATGCAGAAGCATGAATTGAAGAGGTTGAATAAAAGGCTAGCCACTGTCTCACATCTCTTTAAGCAGGTTCATGCTATAACATAATTGGCTGCTGATGAGGAATTTCAATTAGTGTGGACACTGTGCAAAATACTGAAAAAAAAAACAAGCACAGCCATTATTTACAGACCAAAGCCCTGTTGCAACACAATGGAACAAACATTACATCACGACCCTGAAATAGTAGCACACTATCTGTTACTGATAAGGTAGCTTATTAGGCAACCATTAACGGTTTTGGTTCGTACTATAGTGATAAGCCAAAATTTGAAAATGTTAATATTCTACCAATGGCAGTCTCATCGTTGGAGCTGCCCCATAGCTGTTAACGCACCATTACTACAGAACCATTGGATTGTTTCGGAAACAGGAGAGAAAGGGTTAATTGTTGCATTGTTGTTCTACTCAAAGCCGGCAAACTCAGCCAAGTCTGGATTCATTCTTTCAAAGTCATGCCTGTTCAAAGTGAAGGCAGACAGAGGCTGTTATGAGTGCAGTTTCAGGAGAGTTTCTGAAATCGAAAACTTCACACTTTGTCACCCGGGAAGCGGCTAAATGTTTCCAAAAATGTAAACAAAAATATTAATAATTGAATTATCCTTAATTTGGTCCTAGGATCTCTTCCAAATGAGAAACTTCCAGTAGGTATCCACCATTGCATACACTCATGTCTTATAATGCTGCTTTTTATTTCTTTACCTTGTTAAATTCTCCTTGCTCTTAAGCTTGCAGTCTCAGAAAAGACTTTACTATCTGTTCATATAGGGTGTCATTTACTCATATTTTTCATGAATGATGGATAGCCCTATTAAATAAGATGGTGTGACATATCAATCAGTTATCTATAGAGCAGCTGCATGTAGAGAGATGTATTGGACAGTAAAACACAAGGAAATCAGTGGAACAACCTGTGCTAACGACTGATTTATACCACATTTTAAACTTTTGACAAAACTAAAACCTAGCACTTGGTAAAGTATCTCTGTGTTGTTTTAAATCTGATATATAGTTTGGCAATAAAAGTTTTCAGCATGTCCTTGACAGCCATGTTATCCGCTTCCCCCATTTGCCATTCAGAGCCTGACAACAAAACATTTCTCCACCACAACACCCCAGTGGAGCTGCACAAAGCCGTACCGTTTCCCAGCTCCTCTGAAGCTTGTCCTCCCAGGGTTCAAAGAGATCTCTGGCTCGTGGGGGGAGAAAGATTAGAGGAAAGTTATAAAGCCTTCCAACAGGCCTCCTCTAAGTTTTAGAAAAGACAGAAGCTGGCGTACTGCCAACCCCCCTCCCCCTCCACTCCCACCCTGCTCCAGAAAGAAGGAACAGAAAAATTAAAAGCTATGACATGTTTAAAGACATAGCTTCACTTCCACTTTTAATGTGACATTTTCCAGAATTTCCTAAAATGCCAATCTTTATTTTACATTTTTTTAAAGATAATTTGTAAAAACAAAAATAAAATATTGAGGCTGGGTGGGTCTTTAAGATGTATGTTTGTTGCTAACTCTAACCTAGCCCTAGCCCTAACTCTAACCTAACCCTAATCCCTAATCCCTGGACAGACAAATTTAGGGAAAAAGCAGAAAGGAGGATTAAATGAAAGAAATCTTCCTAGAACCTGAACAACATTTTTGTAAATAAATGGAGCAGTAACATCTTTCTTTTTTATTAATAACCACATTTTCACAACCACAAAACAACAACCAAAACCTGCTTCAATAAATACAAGAGGAAATACACAATCCAATGTGGGCTAGCTACTCCCACCCTTTAAGGAGAACATTCCTTTCAGAAAAACTCCTCATCAAAACTAACCCTAACCTTATCCTGAACCCGTGGCAAGTGCAACAGTGAAACAACTATTAATGAGACTGAGGTTCTTATTTAGAATCTGTTCACGGTTACTACTGTATACAAACTGGCATTGGCATTTCAGGTAGTATAAAAAACATCGGACACTTGAGGCTGTAACTTATTATTCGAAAATACTTTCATCTCAACCCTTTATTCCAGTTTATAATGGTAACAACATACTGTTCATATTTGCATCCCCCGTGATAATATAACAAAAAGCATTTTTTCTACACCTTGACACTGCATATCACACATTCTCTAATCAATATTTTTCCACTGTTGCTAATAGCAATACAAACATCGAGCACAGGCTTCTGCTTGCACAGAGAGAAACCCTGGATAAAGACCGCCGGCGATTGCTAACTGCTACTGAAAAACATCAGACACACCACTAGGACACTAACCATTGCACCGTGTCGTTTTACAGAACAAACAAGTGCATTGAAAGTTGCCTCTTCAGGGTAAGGTATTCACATTGTACATTTTTATAAAGCACCTCCTTGCTTAGAGCAGACCTGCCAAACCAGTTGCGGGATACCTTTCAATGTGGCGCTTGATGTTCCTGCTTGCAATGATTTCTTATTTTAGTACACCTGGCAATTAAAAGTATTGTGTTATGCATAAAACATATTTTTTATACCGTGCTACCGTCACACCCTCCTAATCTGTTGACTGTTTGCATTGTATTGTGAGCGCCTTCTTGTAAACAAGATTTAAAAGAATGTGAAATAATCACCACCCTCAAATAAATGCATTTCAGTAATTGCATGTTGCCAGTAAACGTGGGTTCCTGGCCAGAGATGAGGCACTTTTGTTTGGGAGCTTGGGAAGATGCAGTGAGTCATGAACAAGCACGAACACAGTTGCTGTTTTCAATTTGAATTTACCTCACTACCAGATTAGATGGGAAGCACCAGCTACATATTAGCAGCAATGTTTGCACCAGGTACTTGCACAGACAGCGTGCACCTTGAAGTGTCAGTTAATTTGTAATGAAATTGCAGTGCAGTAACCCATGCAACGACATGAACTGAATTCCATGATCACTGCATGTGCAAAACAGCAGCGGGAGACATTGAAACAGTGGCTGTTCATTGAATACAGAGCGAGCATGTTTTCTTTTAAAGCAATTTCTTGATGATAATGAATTATATTAAAATGCCGTTCTGCCTTGCACCCAATTCCCCATAGTAATTTTATACAGCACTAATAAATGAAAAAGTTTAAATTAAGACAGCATAGCTCTGTCCTCAAAGAATGTTGTAAGTTACTCATTTAATGGCCCAGTGGTTGATGCACTCGCTTTTCATTTATGGTTGTCTGTACACGGAACTGTTTAATATGAAATCGTATCTGTCCGTTTAACTGGTGCCTAAGCAGTGCTGGTGGTGTTTATATATGGTGCTCAGGTTTCAGAGGCATATTTTCCAGATGTCACAGGACCTGCTAGGTACCGGCAGAGCTGGGGTGGCTATCTGGGAACACCTGAGCCGACATGTTGAGTACCATTGGGTCCCTTTTCTTTTCATTTATTTTAACCTTCTCTTGTATATTTAAAGATTTTAATTAAAATTAATTTTTGATGTACATTAAAACTGTTACAGACTATGTGGCAGAGGCCAGCAGCAGTCTAGTCATTCTCTTGAACAGTGCATCACCTCTACACCTGCGCACTGCAAACCACTTTGTCACAAGCACCAATAGAGCTCTCAAACATGTCTTTTGTCTGCAGCTGGTACATCAGAGTCAAACCATTAACCAGTCCCCCAGCAATGCCCCTAGTGGATGTAACAAACACATAGATTTTATAAATCATAGATAATGCCAAAACCTGCTCAATGGTATAAATGAATGAGAATCCTACTTTGCAATTTATTTTCATGCAATTTCCTCTCATCCCGAGTATGTGAGCTGTTGAAACTGCTGGGGAGCCTGGTGGATACCAATTACAGGAAGGGCTAAATATTCATTGCGTTACTTTGGGACTTTAAAACTTCAGTGTAGAAAAATAATGTGGGAATCAAAATGGTCTGTAACGTTTTTGGCAGCCAAACAAAATCTCTAAATTTACAGCCATGTGAATTTTTTATAGGCTTAAAACACATGTATGAACAGCCTACCAGTATGTATGCGTTTCATATGCGTTACTGCCAGAAACAAGTTACCCTACAGTGTCCGAGTGTGCCTGTTAACCACTGTTCAAAAGGATCGCATCTGTTTGCACAAGTAGTTAATAGCACTTAGAGGGCCCTATTCATAAAAGTACTTGCCGACTGCCGTAATAAAATGAATTTTGTTTAAAACTAATGAAAGTCGTCCATATTGCTATTCATAAAATGATCTGAGCAAATGGGTGACTGTCGCAAAGCACTTTATGAATGGGTATACAGTTGTTCAAGAACTTTTTGATGACATCATCAGCATTATCAATGTTCCCCGGGTGGCGTCGGTAACTGTTGCAAAAAGAAAAACAGAATCCACCGACAGTAGCCTTCTACCGAAACCCGAGTCTGCAGCTGCCTCGCACTGAGGCTTGATCTGTGCTTTTTGCAAAACCAAGCCCAAATTTCCCACCGACAGTATCAGCAGCACTGGTATACTGCTTCAAAATGATTACACCAAGTGTGAGTTCAACTGTGAGTATATATTTATATTAAATATTTTCCTTCATATAAAGCTACATATTTTTTTTTTTTTTTTGTAAATAGGCAGTGTTAATCACGGGTCTGTCAAACTGTATAACAGAGCAAGTGTAGTAATAAAATAGGTCTTTAAAAAAATAGTGTGCCGAGGCTGTTGTTAGTTTAGACTTGACTGCAGAAAGCGTTCAATAACTCCTAGTTAGCGACAGCATTTTGCTGTCATTCACTCTTATGAATAGCAGGTTGACGCTCAGGACCGATGAAAACGTTATGCTAATGAGGTAATCGTTAACCTTTCTCTCAATTCGTTAAAAACACGCCTTCATAGACGAAAATCGTTGGGGCTTAATGACGCATCTGAATGATCTCTTATGAATAGCAACTGCTGTTAAATAGTCAGCTATGGATGAAATCTGATCATGTAGTCCTGTTTTCTCATTTCGACAGGAGTTAACCCTTTATGAATAGACCCCATAAACCCATAGCCTCTCCTACCCTACTGTACTGGGGTTATCAAGCATTATCCATAACAGAAGTGTATCACAACCTGTTACATATGCATAGTGCATGCACATCTTACTTGCACAGGCAGACAGACAAAGGGTGCAAAAATGGGTTAAAACTTGTAACGGTTATAAAAATATGTGGAAACTGCAACTACGTTTAATAGTCAGGATTTGTTTGTGTTATTTTTTGTCTTTGCTTTTCTGTGTGCCCAGGCAATGTTTAACAGTTCTACTGTAAAATAGAAACTTGCATATACGTGTGACAGGGCTAGGAGCCCTGCGCATAAAAAGGGGGCAGAGCAAAGCCCTGCCATAAACCCCTCTGCTCCTATGTATAGTTTGCATTGCTTTGTTATTGTTTTTCATTTAAACGTATTCTGGCAGAGGTGAGTTCATTAGCTAATTAAAAAACTTGTGCAGATTGTGG
Source organism: Acipenser ruthenus (assembly GCF_902713425.1). Classification (NCBI taxonomy): domain Eukaryota; kingdom Metazoa; phylum Chordata; class Actinopteri; order Acipenseriformes; family Acipenseridae; genus Acipenser; species Acipenser ruthenus. The sequence continues at coordinate 2,258,626 of NC_081207.1, forward strand.
CCGTGGGGTAATGAGATAATTGATAGTTAACCTCTCTGCCACAGTAAATAAAAGCTTGCAGCTCTCCCTGTTCGAGGCGGGTGTGAACGAGAAGGAGCGAGGAGAAAACGAAAAGAAAAAGTAAACATAGGATCAGTGAAAGCGATCTTCCCAGCCTGACCTGTGTGTTTTGTGTTTGAGATTTGTTTTATTTAAAACCTTTATTTTGCTCTGTGAGCACGCATTTTTGTTTGAATATTTTATTTATTTTTGTTATTTAAAAATAAACGGCACAAGACACATTGGACCAAATCCCTGGAGTGCTTGTTTCTTCCTGCATCTGGCCTGATGTCACCACAAAACCATCCCTGTCACAATGCATATTTGCCAACAGCTAAAACAAGGTTTCTCAATGATGGACACATCATAAATAATTGAAGATAAAAGACTATGAAGCTAGTGCAGAAAGAATGCCCCTGTTCTTGACTCTTGCCTCACAGCATTACATATCTTGAACTTTTTAAATCCTTTAGAAATTGTTTCAGATTTGAATCTGTCTTCAAAGGAATTGTGCTCTATTTTTCCTGCGCAGTATATAGCTTGTGTTACATAAAACCTCTCCAATCTGTAGCTAAAAAAGTACCATGATTCATTTTAAAATGTATACATACTAGGAACACCTCATTGGGTTAGCACAGCCGGCTTGTTTTCAAGAGAATAATGATTTGCAAATTGTAGGAGAAGTTCTGAGAGCTACATACAGGCTGCATGTGGTTTTGATAGGGTGCAATACAAAACATGAGCTTTATACAAGGGATGTACCTCAAGATTGCTCAGTCATGCATGTTATATATAAGGTGCGTGCCATATTCTAAACATTATGGTAAGCCTGACGTATGTATGTATGATGGGCCCCAAGAATATACATTCCCCACTAGAAGCATTAATACTGTATTTGTTTATTCCAGATCATTAACATCTCAATAAGACACTGTGTTTGTGGACTCTTCCTGTGTCACTGCACACCCAGACATCACACAGGATAATAGTACAGTGCATTATTCTGTATAGACAGGGGAGATGCGAGCCTGGTGAGTCACCAACTCGCATGACAGGCTGATTTTAATTTCCAATGACTCCCGTGATATCGACCCCTGGCATGAACACTCCCTTGCCTTAGTCTGCTCAGATGTGTTGTGTATTCTTATCAATATGAATTATGAAAGAGTGGGCTTCCTCCCATTTTATGCTGACAAAGCATGAGAATGTGAAAGAGGGCCGGGACCAATATTGCGCTCAGCTCCGACGCTGCAGGTGTGCCCTGCTGTTGCACTCTGATCCTCCTGGCTTCTGCATGGTCTTAACAATTCCTAAGAAAGCAATGCTGTTTGAATTATGCTTGGGCATCTTAGGAGCCCACCTCCCTCGATCAAACCTCAACCCACAGCATCGGTTTAGGGACTCAAGAATAAGATTTTGCATAATCTACCATATACAAACACCTTTCCTAGTGAGTGTCAATGCTATTATTCCAATCATACAAGATTATGCATTCGCTCTTTCTATTAGCCAAGCAAATCGCTTAGAAATTGTGTACCACTGAACAGCCAACAAGAAAAAACGATTTGAATGAGAAATGTGCTATAGAAAATAGTGTTATATCTGTGATGCACACATTATTTTACAGATTCAAACACGTTTCAAATCCCTCATGTTTTATGTTTCTATTAAACTAATACAGTATGACAGCAGCATTGATAGATGTGACCTATTGGGCTTCAAGGGCATTGCTTTCAGGTGACAAAACTGAAAGGGGTGCAGAGTTCTTCTCAATAGCTTACACGTTTTGTAGAGAATTTTTGTGCAAATGTTCCTTCAGACCTTTAATTAGATCTCTGTGTTGAGGGGGAAACCAAATTGTAATCTATTCAACACATTTAAAGTGTGATGGTTTGAATACAGATCAGAGACTTATTTTTCTTTCTTTTTTGCAAAAATTGCTTACTTAAACGCTGATGCACACCAGTCTCAGGTACAGAATAACAAAACTGAAAGCTGGGAAAGTAATTGCTCTGAATTAGCTGTTATTATGTGCCAGCAATTTGTCTGACTCTTGTTAAATTCAGACCATTTCTGTAAGTGCATGTCAGGCAGGGAACTGTACTTAGTGCAGATGAAGAGATTCAGAGATTTACTGAGGAAGGGAGAGTCTGGCTGATTAGCAGCAAGCCTTCATCTCCCATCCCAAACCTGGCTGTGTATCAGGACAAAGCTATGGCAGCCACAGTCTCTGAGGGTCCCATGGCTGCACCAGCCACGTGTCCCTCCGGCTTTGAAACAAAGCTCAGCTCTGCAAGATACGGGAGGAATCAGAAATGGACGTACAGAAGAGCTTACCTCCATCGCTGTGTCTAAAACTCCTGCTGGATACTGCTTTACGTGATCTGCTGCAGACACATTTTTAGCCTTTTTAGAAACATCAATTTTCTTGTTTACAAGTGTGTAGTTATTTTAATTTCCTGCCTAGATTGCATATAGTCACATGACATAATCACTGCACAGCACTATGTGCATGGTAAATAGTACAAGCAGGCACACAGCAGAGCTGTACAGTTTCGTTAATGTGATTTTTTGTTGTATGAAATACAAATAATAATTACGAAATTATTTATTTTTATTTCTTACGAATATTGTAAAAATAGGTATTGGGCTAATTTCACGATTTCCGCGATTTACACAAGGCCTTAGTCATAACATTTTAAAAAAATATTAAATTTAACGGTTTCAGTTATTTAAAACTTACATTTCACGGTGGTGTAACAAAGTATATTATAAATCTAAACATTTAAAGCCCTGAAGTTAACAAAAGTATGTGACTAACAAAGTAGAAATGCTAAAAGAAAATAAAACTGAAATCCAGAGGATCACTCTTACTGAGTTTCTGTTTTGTTATTATTAAAAAAAAACTGTTCTGGTTTTAAACGTCATTGTATGCAACAGTAACTCAAAAACTATTCTGAAATGCTGTTTGTCTTCATTCCCTGTCTCTGCGGTGTAAATACCTGTCCGTATTAGACACAGCTCTCTGTGCATACACGGGTTTTGTTGGAATTGACAGACAGTGGCGAGCTAGGGACGGGACTGTAGCTGGACAATATATCCAGAGGCTAAAAAATATAACCGTGAAGTCTCTGAAATTACTGACATATTTATTTGATTTATTTGTTTGTATTTTTCTGCTCATACTACTACTCGGTATATATTTGGCTTCCAAATTATTTCACATGATCCACTGCAGAAATGATTGTAGCACCTTTTGATTTATTTTGGACACTCATTTTAAATTTTAGATCTAACTTGACTCATACTAAACCCGCCCCTGATGCCTGTGTCTACCAATCAGTGACTAGAGCCCAGTTATTGGCTGTTGTCAAGTCTCAATCAATTAATATAAATATAATTGCAATTAGATAAGTGTGCATTGCAGTTTTTTCTAGTTATCTTTAAGCAGAACGGGATGCTGATTCCACAGGGAGTGACAGCACAATGAAATGACAATGTTCCATTAGAATGTGGCATTTCCATTGTAGACGTGATCCGGAAATTCTTTTTGAAAGCCTGCCCTGCATTCTTCACTGATACTCCCCGCGTCTGTCCTCTTTGCCAGTTCCTTCAGCAGTTTTTAAATCAACAGACTAGATAACAGAATAAAGAAAATGAAAAGGTCAGCATCGAAGCGAGGAGCAGTGAAATGCTACCAGTGCACTAAACAGGCTGACTCATTTCTTTCCTTTCAACGGACAGATCCCTCGCGCTAATTCATGCTATTCAACGTAGGATTATGGAAATGTTTCAGCCTGGACAGTAATGCAAGAATCTAATAAGTGTGCTCTTCTAATTCTTCTAAAAAGCTGTGTGTTCCGCTTTCCCAGTGACTGAGCCTTGCACATTTATAACACATTGTTCTTGTTTTGTTCAGTGATTGCCGTACAGGCTGGAGGGAGATCTGGCTGTTTGTTTCTGAACGCTGTGGTCTTCTTCCTCACAAGGGTCGATATCTGGCATGGATCCCAAGATATACAAGCCTGGCAATCAGGCTGGCACTAGACAGAAGCAAGTGTAATCTAAAAAACACACTCAATTTGGCAGCGTCTACCATAACGAGAGAACCAGGGCTCATTAAGCACGCTCAGTTATTTTTGCTGCCAAAATAACTTTAAAAAACACAATTAAGGGAATTCAGAAATGCATATTGAGCATGTGAATACAGGCACTTGTCAGCACACTCATTCCCAGCATTCATACTCAACGGCAGGCCTGTATTAGTGTCTGTTGTGATCACACGCCATACTGACTTATGGACGGTGGACAATTGGCATATTTCACAGCATAGGCTCTAATGAGGGATACTTAGCTGATACCTGACATGATACTCCATTAAAATAACTCTAGAGGGCCATTATTCTACTAGAGGATATTACAGAAAGCTTATCCATTCTGTAGTATTTTTTTTTTTTACAAATAATTGTAGATTTAATCAAAAGCACAGCTTTTGCAAAATTTCTGGGTTTTCAATTGAAATGTTACCATGGTTACTGGGCTGAATTAGTCACGACAGCCTTTGTGAAAATACGTCTTTGAACTGTGACATCACTGACTATATGGACCAGTGTACTGCAGTGCAATAATGAAGATGCTGTCGAAGACAAAACGTACCTTCCACACACCCAGATTGAGTGGATCGGTGATCTGATCATCCCACCCGTTTCAATTGCACAATGCATTTCTATAGCAGTTATTCTTTTTTCTAGGCATTTTCCATGCAGAATAAACTGCAACAAAAATACCACACAGTCTACTACAGTAAATGGAGCACTGTGTGCGGCGCCTATAGGATTAACCTGCAGAGGATAGAAAACGATACCTATGAGACCAGCTATTTGGAGGGTTTCTTTTAATTTTACACTTCCCTTAATCTGTATTTACACCAGCGATTTGTTTTGTGCCTGCATCTGTGAACTTGTAGTAAGGAAAAAAAAAAACATTTGCAGTTCCATTAGCAAGTCTCTAAAAATGGATTTGCTACACCGATGAACATCAGCCCATCCTTGCCCTTGCTGACTGGTTTTTAAAAGCGAAACAGCATGCATGTTCACTGGGTCATCAGGAAACTGCACGCTCCTCCTCTTAACCATCAGCAGTGTATTGTGAAGGCTATTCAGCTTTCACAGATTATCTTTATTAATGGATTGGCCTTGTTGACCATGCACTGTACTGTACTGTGTAACTGTGGAATGTTCACACTGATGAAGGCACTAGGTGAAACAGTTTGGCTGCTTAGCCATTTATGCCAAGTCTCACTCATTTGAAGTGAGGTTCCCTCATTTTCTAAACTTATTGGTCTCAATTTTAGCGGTCGCACCCCTAAAAGCAAGGAAATACGATGGAATACCACAAATCTCACTCCTATTTTAACATATATATTTTTTATATCTGACTTGGATGACCTGATCTTAGGGTTACAAAGAATGGCATCAGCAATACCTCTGAGAATGTTTTTAAAATAATGGAAATTACATCTACATGCTACATCTTATTAACTGTTAATCCAGTACCTGCGTCTCAGGTAAAAACATTGATGAATAATAGATACATTTAAAAAATTGGTGTGATGCTTTACTTTCTAGATACATTTTCTCCAAACTGACATGATGATTATTGTATGACACCTGAAATTTATAAAGAATATCCTTGCAAGAAAGTTTTGATTTTTGTAACGTGCAGTAGTTTAGTATATGAGAAGGTGTGTGTCGGATAACCTTTAAAGTGTTATCTGAAGCTTGACACCAAGCCCCTAATCTCTCATGTTCACAATTTCAATTCGATGTAATTAACACCCTGGTAGATGCAATCTCTCCAACGGAGCACATTCTCGTTGCTTACACTCTACCTTCAGTTTCCATGGCAATACTAGCTGGCCCAATGCAATGCAGGAAAAGAGAGCGCACTTCAACCCAAGTGTGCTTGGCAGCTCCACAGAGCTAGATACTGTACTTAGCAGAAATTTAGGGAGCAACACACTTCTTTTTTTAATCTAAAAGCGACATACTGTATAAATACAAAAATACAATAAAATAAATCAGCCACCCACCGAGCCCTTTACACTGAGTTGTGACTTTAACCAACAGCAGTCTGCAATAGTAGTTGCAGTAGAACTTCATTCTAACTGTCTATTTTTAACTATTTGCTTTTAAACAGCAGTACATCTAAATTCAGACACCCTTTTACATTAATCCTGATGGTCCCCCGAGGGTGACTCATCGACCTTTAAATCGCTATATACAATAGGAATGCATGTGTATGTATTATTTTTTATTATTTGTTTATTTAGCAGATGCCTTTATCCAAGACGACTAGGGTGTGTGAACTATGCATCAACTGCAGAGTCACTTGCAACAACATCTCACCCAAAAGACAGAGCGCAAGGAGGTTACGTGACTTGCTCAGGGTCACACAGTGATTGAGCCAGGATTTGAATGGGGGGCCTTCTGGTTAGGAGCCCTTTTCTTTAACCACTGGACCACACAGCCTCCTACGAGGTATTACTAGTCACAGCTGTTGTTAAAACCTGTTTATTTTCCAATTACTGATGCGACTATCCTAACACTAAACTATCATAGCGACAGGGTGAAAACCCCTCACATGTAAATAGTGTTTATTTTGGTGCTTATTTATAATAATAATAATAATAATAATAATAATAATAATAATAATAATAATAATAATAATATCTTTATATAACTCCTTTCATAGTGGACCACCATCACAGCGCTTTATAGAGGTAGGCTGTGAACTGTGCATTATATGCAGAGTCACTTACAATAGGACATTGATTTAAAATCTCATCCGCAGGATGGAGCACAAGGAGGTTAAGTGACTTGCTCAGGGTCACACAGTGAGTCAGAGAGTGCCAGAGGTGGGATTTGAACTGGTGACCAGCCCTGGACTTTAACCACTGGACCACACTGTGTTTATTTTGTACTGGTACTTATTTTTTTATTCATTTCCATATTCTACAGTTGTGCATATCTATTACATGAACTTCATCCTCAAATAGCAGGATCTATTTCAGTTGAAATGGAATTTCCTTTAGCCCCTGTGTTTTCTTTTTGTTGCAGTAAGGGGTCACATGACCAGTTTAAAACCAGGACAATGGCTTGAAAGCATTGTCTTTGTTCTGATTTAATTATTATTTTAATATTTATTTTTTACTTCTATGTCAATAGAAAGTGTATCCACAAAAATAAAACACTTTAAACATGCTTTATTTAAAACAAATAAAATAAATGAAAGAAAACTTTTCTGGTTGGGCTCTCTTAGTCATGTGACTAGGATGGGCATGTATAAAAGCCTGCAGTTCCTGTTACCCATTGAGAGAGGAGGTTCTTGCCACAAAGCAGTGGAGGTGAACAGATGGCTTGTGAATTAAAAAAAAAAAAAAAATAATGTAATATGAATGGTTCATTGTTGGTCTGAGTGCTGTTTTGGTTTACTCTTATTTAAAAGTGTGCTCTTTTATGTTCACCTGTACTCAGAGGTCAAGCAGTGGGAGCAGTTCCCACTATACACCCAATTAAGCCGATTGTTCCTAGAGAACTCTGCTTGCTCTGGTTCCAATCTACCACACTCATCAACACAGAGACATCTCGATGGTTCTGTAACAGGGGAAATGAGGGACCTGGAGAGAAAGCAGTGAGCTGGCTGCACAGTGCCAGAAAAATCCCACACTGTTTTCTGATGGCCTCTACAGCCATGGTGGGAGGTCCTCAATTTGTAGCATTCACAATTGATTTTCATGCCTGCGTTTTGGCTGGGTTTGTAGAATTGTTTATTTAGGGACTGCACAGGAATCCTTCATTAGCCAGTAGAAACTTCAGGGTAAGAGGATAGTTTAGTCTCTATGCCCAGACAATAGCTGACCCCACAGTTAGTGCCAATAATGCATTTTTTATGGCTCTTGAGGCAGGCCAACCTTGAGTAAAGATATTCAATTGCGTTATAAATGACACTGCCATAAGACATAAGTGACTTGTAGCTACACAGAGAAGAGAAAGTGTAAACAGATACTTTACATGATTCATGTGTTCTTGTCTGTTTAATATCATTGTAAGTGTGTGTCATTCTCTCCTGCTGTTTCTTCTCCTATCATTATTTTGCCATGCTTACAAACTATTCCAGCAAAGACTGCTTCTGAAATGTCTCCCTTTAAGGTCGAAGGGAGGTAGTGAAGCATATTGGTGTTGGACAATATACTGCAGAGGCATTGGGAAATGTTTTGGTGCAGTTAAGCATGACTAAATTGCCATGATAAATTCATTTTTAATACTGCTTAACTATTTTAGTTTAAGCCTCTGACTCACTGTTTGCAACAATATTGTGGAATGCTCACTAGATGAACATGCTGTTCTGACAGCGACCCACAGATTTAGATGATAACAGGTCAGGCTTGTTCCGACTACACTTCAAAGGGAGCAGCACCCCAGAGGGTTCAATTAGTAAATGATAATAATGTTTGTCTCTCTGGATTTCTGTTTTGAAATCACTCCACATTGTGTCAGAAACAAGCAATTATCAAAACAACGAGATTGGTACAGCTTGTTCAATCAGTCACCCATTAATTGCCATAATGCATCAAACATATATTAGCCCAAAGTAATTATGCATTCTCCCTGATTAATTTACCTGTGGATTTTTGTCCCCTCTAATGTTGTGTCAGGGCTTATTCAAGTGAGAGCAAAGCAGAGCTCTCCAGGTGAAGGACAGCATAAACACCACACTTCTGCATAGTAAATCTGACCCTTGATTATTTACAAAGGCCTATTCAGGTAAACACAGCCAGTAAACACGATGCTGTTATGGTTGCATTAATCACGTCGGAGAACGCCTAATGCGGTGACAATAGAAGTGTGCAAAACATTTGAGCATGTTAAAGGGAGAGGCTTCCTGTCAGCAAACAACAATATAACAATAGCATACTGCCATCCAAAAAAACAAATACGTACTGTACGATTGGCTAACTACAGAGCATTTCATTATCTGAAGGTGCTTTATGCCGAGAGGAAAGTATTCATAAAGAACCGTCAATGCGGTTTTCTGAGAAATCCTTTCACAAGTTTGGGGTCAGGTCCAGCATCTTTGATTAGTGTTAAACTGGGGAAACCCAGACCTGTTAGACAAAGAGGCATTCAAATACCTTCAAAACTGTGGAAGCCTGTTTAGATCATTCATATTTCTCAACCCGCAGTGGCTAAAAGTAGATTCGATCTTTCCAGGTAATAACCTAATTTGGATTTGAACTTCTGACAGTGTCTGAACGTTTGACAGTCAAGTGTGATGATTTCAGCTATGATATGTATTTTTACGTGTACAATTACTACTCAGTTCTTAAAATGCCCAATTCGAATGTCTGCTCAGTGCTGCAACCCGCTTCAGTGGAGCTGAAGATCAGCAGGTCTCCACTGTCAAGGTCTCCTTTGACCCTGTCAAACAAGCAGCAGATATTACCAAGCTAGCGAGGTGGGGCCAGGACAAATACAGTACAGTAAGTCTCCACCAGGACTCTCTGGGCGTATGACCCCCCTGCACCCCAGACAGCAGTTCTTTTTTCTAGGGGAGCCCCTGGGGATATTTTTAGTTGGTCTCCTCCTGGCTATTCATCCTTATTCCAAAGCATCTGTTGGGCAGAACAAAGTGCATCCCCTGGCACTCTTACCTAAACAGCCATAGGCTTGCTCCAGTTTGTTGTCTGGTATTTGAGACGCAGAACGGTCAGATTACCACATTACTGTGGTATAACCAGATCTTTTCACAGCATGTTTTTCAAACAATACTCCTTCCTACAACACATAAGTGCATTGCTACAGGATTCGAGCTCACTGGGTGCCCATGTAACGTGCTCAGAGAGGGTAAATAAATCTGCATTGTTTTCTCTCCTGGGTCAAGTACTGCTGTATAACTATTTAAAGCGCTGTGTATCACTAAACAGGAACCTTGTAAGTGGCTGTTCAACACAAGACTCCTTTTAGTGAAGGAGATAATAAACACACACAATCAAACTCTGCTGTCAGGGCACTGAACTGTGAGCTGGCAGTCAAGACAATGAAGCCTCCTTTTATTTAAAAGTGGCTTTTCTGGTTACATGGCTTATGAAGGTATGCAGTTTTCCAACTTGGTTGCCCGGAAGTTTAAGTTCATTAAGTGTGTGTGTGTGTGTGTGTGTAACCAATACAAGCAGAGTTCACTTTTCAGAAGAACCCTTCACAACTTTTGGGGTGCCCATATTAAGTCTTTGAAGATCATAAAACTTAGATGAGGAAACCTCTACCCTTCTTAGGGTTCAGTTTTGCTCTGAGAGAATGCTTTGAAGGCAACATAATGCTTACTGTGCTGGTAAGAAGCTCTGCTGGGCTATTTAGTACAACCTTCTGAGCAAGTATCTCCCAGTTATGGAGAACAGGGGCTGAAGAATAAGGTGGAAGAGCTGTGGAGGTGTCCGACTCTGTGACATATATACTGTAAGGAATTGCAGAACTTCATTAATCTACCTTAACAAAGTTTGTTCTTACTGCTGGTATTCAAACTTCACTAATTAGAGGTAGAGAGGTCTTCCATGTAGAACTACCATATGCTGTTTGTTTGTCAACTACAAAAGTCTAACAGATGCATTTTGGGGACAGATGGCAGGACTTTTACTAGCTTTGTTTATTTTTCTTTTAAAAAAAAGTTTAACCAGAATCCCTCGGTTGACGTCCTGAATTTGATTAGAAACATCTTCAAACCATTCGCGAGTGTCTTGAGCACATTTTGATGTATAGACTTAGTAAGCGCCACTAATCCTATTAGACGTATCTTGGAACGCTATCTGAAGCACACAGAGAATTATGTAAGATCTCGAGGGTTATTTCACCTTTCTGAAATAAACGCGGCCTGTTACTATAAAATGTACAAATGCTTTTTCTGTATTTTTTTTTTTTTTTTTTTAATCACCTCCTTGTTTTCAGAAAACTTGGACAGGAGTTAAGATGTCTCTAAATATTTAACGGTCTCTTGAACTATTTAAAAGGTACCCTGAAATATTTACAGCTTTAATAAAATGTTTTTTTAGATATCGTTAAATATTTCAGGGTATACTGAGACCTCTCTAAATGACAACCGAGGAGTAAAGTGTTTTTTTTTTTTTTTTTTCTCAGCAGGTTCTTTGCGATTCCTGACTGTAGATTTGAATTGCTGATGACCAAGACCATTGGCTTAGCCTTGCATTGTGGTCGACAGCAGAAGTCTTTCATATTATACAATTTAAAGATCGAGCGTTCAAAATCAAATCTACTGTACATTTTTGGTGCCGCTGTGTCCTGTGTTTAAACATCCACTTTTCACAATCAACTCTTGCTTGATACTGGGACCATAAGGCAGCAGTCCGTGGGCCTGGCAAATGTTTTAGTGTTGTAAGCAATACGAAATTCTGCCATGGTTTATAACAGTTCAGTTCAAAGACGAAGAAAGCCTAAGGTCCAGGTCTTACTCTGCACTTTATAAACAGATGCTTTCATACAGTAGCATTTTTAACTGGGATTAATGTCACCTGCATACCCAAATGCTTTTTCCTTTGTTTCTAATCTGAGACAGTAAGTAGTTTAATCCCTTGCCAGTACGTTTACTGTACCAGTGAAAGGTGCATCAGTCAGACAGATTATAGAACAAAACACATCCTATATATAGCTGGGTTTGACAACAATCTGAAAGCACTTAAATATATACAGTAGTATCTGCCATAAGTCATTAAGCTCTCCTGGTTACAAGACGTAGCATTTTGAGCAATGCTGTAATATGTATAGTACATGTGCATTCCCATTGTAGCAGTTGGCTAGTGTTGCACATATGTAAATGTATATACGAAAAACGATGATCTTCAATGAAACAAAAAACGCTCCAAGAGATGTAATCAGAGCTGGACTGTGTAACTATTTTGGATTTCTTTTGTTCTACAAAGTTGGCTGCAAAGATGCTATGGTTTGGTAGAGTGATAAAACAATAGGAAATAGTGGCGATTGATCCACACTGATCATTGCTTATTCAGTTTACTGTGCCTGTCTCTGGCAGAGCTGTCACCCAGTGTCACCCCAGACAGGCTTAATTTCACCACACACCGCAGTCCTGCACCTCTGGGATTGTTTCTGAAGTGAGCGGTAGGGATCTGCCTAAATCCTGCCAAAGCTTTTGCTGCCAGCTCACTTTTTGATTTTCTTTCATCAGAATGTAACTCGTTTTATCTCCAATTTGTCACCCCACGATGCGGAAAACTGCCTGCCAGGTTGAGTGACGGCTCTGTGTTTCTCTGGGGATGCACCTGCTGGTTCCCTGGTTTCAGAGTCTCGACAGGCCGGGCAGGGCCTCCTATCTCCTGCTCAGTGGGAGCTGCAGGACTGGGCAGCTACCTTGAATACCCGTTGAATTTTTAACTAACCAAGATTCCCCTTCCCTGCAGACAAGAACTGCTCAAAAGAATGCAGTCTCATATCATAAAAGACAGGTTCCACTGAATATTGTATTATAGTCATATGGTTATTTAAGTTTTTTATGAATTAAATTCATCTTGGCATTTCTGAAACTATTAAGTCTGTTGTTTGCTTTGCTTACAGCAGTCTAGAGTTCCGTGATTTTTAAATAAATGTAAACTTTTTATGTCAATTAATTTCTTGCTTCGAGAAGCTTTTTTTCAAGAAATCTTGAAAAAAGATTTCGGAGAGTACTGAAGACCACGGCTAACCTCCATTTACACGCAAGCAAATATTTTCAAACTGTCAAATTACATTTAAGTAAATAGTGGTATACGTACATTAAACGTTAGCTGGCATTATGAAACATTTTGCAGTAAATACCATTATGTCAATACTTTGTATTACTTGTAATTGTCTTTCAATACAATTTCATATCACTAGCAAACAGGTGTGATTAAACAATTACTTGACTGCAGATCGGATGATTAATTGATCAAAAGAAAATGTCAAGATTAAAACCCTCATATATTTTATCAGGGCTGCACTTTGCAGAGAAAACCAAGTGGCTAGAGCACACGGAAATGAGCCCAGTGGTTTTCAGGAGCTCCATGGACTAAAATGCAACACAGGGGCAAGGTCAAGGCCAGGAGACGTTGCTATGGCAGAATGTCCACTAAAAAATAAAAGGGTCTGAGATCAAAACGAGCATTCGCTGGGCCTCAATAACTTTACAAATCCAGCTGTATTTAGGATTTTAAAAGATATTTAAATGGATCATTGTGAATAATGCATGAAGCATGCTTCCAGAGAGGGAAGCATGTTGAGAAATATTTTATAAGGCTGAGATCTGAAAGTTTCTTTGCTGTGTAAATCCTATTTGAAGGTGCGAGTGCCTTCTGTGACCCCAGCGACTGCGTTATCCGCGTGCATGTTTTCACACTGATAAATAAACTTGGCTGACAGACTTTCATGTTTCTCCCGATGACTGGATGGGGAAACATTCAAGATATCTGTCAGGTTTTCATACCAGTGTTGCAGCAAAACTACATTCTTTTCTTTTTTTCTTTTCTTTTCTTGCTTATCACCTTAAAAAGGTTGATTTTAAAGTTGCTTATGCAATATCAATTCCTTATCGTCGTAGATTAACAAAAACTATGGCAATAACTCTAGTCTGGCTCATTTAGACCAATGCTACGTGCTTGTAAAGTGCCAATTAAACTGGAATACTTTCCCATTAAAACATTTCATTGGTATTACAGTGACTGGATGAGAAAGAAAATGATGCTAAGACTCACAAATGAAAACCCTACCTGGATTACTACCTGGCTTTGGCCATTACAAGAAATGTATTATTGCAAGTATAAGGATTACATTTGAAACCAGCATAGCAATCCCTAAACCAGCACCAAAGTCTCTTTAACAACCAGTTCTAATCATCCACACTTCTAAGCAGGAGCCTGCAACTGGAACCACGCATGGAATAGACTCATCAAAACAGCAAATCTGTGTAGCGTTCAGAGAAATCAGATTACCAAGTCAAGCAATGAACATCAAGGTGAGTTTCAAGACTGAACGCTTGAGCCGGAACAATACATGCATAATAGAAGAAGAAGTCTGTGTCTCCTTTTCTCTTGGAGCAGGGAAGGGGCAGGGTTTACTGGAATAGCTCTACAAACCACAGCATACAATTGCAACCCCTGCCACCTTGTACTGTACCCTTGCACAGGCTTGCGCTGTATCATTTCCTTCCTAAATTCCTCCACTCTCAGTCTGAGGTTTTTCCATAGCTCATCCCTCAGTGAGCTGCTATACAATGTTAAGTGACACAAACCAGACCCCCCCCCCCCCCCCCGCCCCGAACCCACCCCTGGGACTGCATTCCTCCTGTGAAGGTCAGATCAGTTCAGATTATGAATGAGGGAGTTACACACAACCGCCCTACAGAGCTGTTTCAAAACTACTTTTTTCTGTTCAGAGGTTACTTGCAGGTTAGATGGCAGCGAAGGAGAGCGAGTACGTGTAACGGGCAGTGTTGTGTGATGCACTGCTGTTACGGATTCAATCTTGTCCCCTTTAGTGAGATGAGATAAGGTTAAAAACTCTAAAACCAGCTCCCGAGTAGCACATCCGGTAAAGGTGCTCTGCGTGGAGTGCAGAATGCGCCCTATAGCCTGGACGTTGCCAGTTCGAGCCCAGGCTATTCCACTGCCGACCGTGGATGGGAGCTCACAGGGGGCAGCGAACAACTGGCCAAGCGCCGCCCAGGGTGGGGAGGGCTTAGGTTGGCCAAGGTGTCCTCGGCTCACCGCACACCAGCGACCCCTGTAGTCTGGCCGGGCGTCTGCGGGCTTGCCTGTAGACTGCCCAGAGCTGCACTGTCCTCCAACGCTGTAGCTCTGAGGTGGCTACTTGGTGGGTCTGCAGTGTGAAAAGAAGCGGTCGGCTGACGGCACACACTTCGGAGGACAGTGTGTGTTTGTCTTTGCCCCTCCCGAGTCAGCGCGGGGGTGGTAGTGGTGAGCTGAGCATAAAAATAATTGGCTAATCTAAATTGGGAGAAAATGATAAAAAAAAACAAATTGGCAACTACTAAATAAAAAAAAAGAAAAAAGAAAAACCCTAAAACCACAAATGCAGCAGACGAGCCTGGCTCTGTTGCATTGTGATTAAGACGCTTGCTTGCAGAACGCGGGGTTGTGGGTTCACGCACAGCCTCTGCCCGGTTACATTTGCAATAGTATCTAACTGCGCTGGAGCTTAGGAAATCATTTTGGGGTTTACACTTACTATTTTATATATGTTTTAGGGCAGCGGATTTGAGCCAGGGGAAGAATTTCCTCAGCTTGTTACAAGTTAACATGCCCATTGAAATGCCTCCCTCACATGCCCTCCATCCCTTCCACACGTTAGAATGGGATAGCGTCAAGGCCAAGCTGTTACTGGCACGGAGAGAGACTCCGAGACAAGAAAACTGCAGTGAAGCGCTAGTGCGCACATTTATTTACAAAGACTAAACAGTACAGACAAAACACATTAACAAAACAAATGGCACAAGGGCCAAAACAAAAGGTCAGCACCACAGTAACACGTACCTCCACCTCTATCACCAACATTACCTCTCGAAACACCTGTGATCTCCCTTTTCATACACCTGTGACTAATTAATCATCTCTTATTCAATTTACAGCTCCAGCCACATTCCCACGTATGTTTCGGCAGGGAGGAATTTAACCCCTTCCCTGCCAACCCAATATCCCCCCCCCCACACCCCCACACCCACACACACACCCGTGCACCGGCAGGGCTTTCAATCTGCCACACTGCCACAGTTGCACAGACAGTGGTGAGGGTATGGAATGGGTTACCAAGCCATGCTGTTGCGGACGAATCTCCTGGGCACCGAATGAGCACTGATGTGCTGAATGACCTCCTCTCGATTTGAGTAACTTTTCTTGTGTTCTATTGAACACAAAGTCTAGTACACTTATACCGCACATGCACACGCCTGCACTGTGCCTGCACGGTAATGCATTATGAATACAGCACATTGTCTCTCCAGTCAGAGAGCTACACCAGTTTTAAGCCTCGCAGACATTAATAGGATTAGATATAAACCGCTTGAAGCTCTGTTGAAATAGGACCCAGCTTTAAAAGAAACTGCAACAACATTAGCAACAATATCGCCTTTTGATTATGACCAGTCAAGCTTGCAGGTGATGGGTGGGAACATGTGTTCAACTAATATCAACAGCACAAGTGCAACTGGTAGTTAAAGCTAATGAGGGGGAGAGGAATGTGTTTAAGGTTTTGTGAATCCATGTTACTTAATGCTAATAAGAGTGAAGAAAACAGATTCTGAAGCCCTGGATGTGACTTCTTTTGATTTTGGTGGTTCCCCACAGGCAGGTTTGCATTGCTGATGTATCCTCCACAGTTTATTGTATGGTGTTTGTCTGTCTTGCTCAGGGCTAACATCTGGATTCATACATGATCTGCAGCTGCCAGTCAAGGGTTCCCTCCTGCAGGCAGCGCAGCTTCAAAACGGGAGGCTTGATGTTGCATGTTTCTCCCGAATGCTGCAATCTGTGATGCTCCATTCATCTTGTGAGAAACACACAGAGTGACAGACAAGCAGCACTTCAGATTAGTTTGATCAAGAAGCACATTTACTTGCTGGTTGAGAGTCACTGTTGGATGAACAATCTGCTGCGTTTGAGTGCCTTGTCTCAGAAAAAATACCTGCCAATTGCTAGCCTTTGAAGCTCAGAGTAGCGTTTCATGCTTTCCCTTTCTCACTGTCCCCCCCCCACCCCTCTCAATTTGCCAGCTGCCACCAGCCAGGAGCATGACAACTTCAGCAAGTTTCCAATCCCAGTTTGCTTATTAGTTTCAGAAACTTCTGTTACTGTCGGAGTGTAGCGATCGGGAGGCTATCAAGCGTGCTGAACAAATACATGAGCACCAGGGCTGCACTGCCCCGGGTATATGAAGTCAGGGCCACAAGGATGAGGAAAGCGTCAGAAGAGGAAGACGAGGGTAGTGCAGACTCCATTTAAGATGTTATTGTTTTCCAAATGATTCCATTCAGAATTGTGCACAGCAAATATAATTTGATCGCACTTCTCTTTTTCTCTTAAAGGGAAAGTCGAAATTCCAATTTTATGAACGGCTTCAACATACGCTATCTCCTGCTGGAGAGAAGGACAGCGAGAAAGACAATGTGCAAGAGCAGTGAACCAATCAGCAAACCAGCAAGCCCACAAACCCCTTCTCAAAGCTGCCCACGCCTGCATCTCTCCATGCACGGCCGCTTACAGTCACCAGCCAGCATATCAAACCAGTAAAAGCATCCCCCACCCCTGGGGTGTGAGCTTACAGTAAACATTCTGGCTTTCTGCTACTCCTCGCCTACTCTCAAGCTGCACACTCAGCCAGCTGCGCAGCTGTAAACAAAGGCAGCAAGCTTTCACAGGAAAACATGGAGCTTTAATTAAGACCGATCAGGCACAAACTGTTTGTTGGTGTAGCACTCTCCCTACAGCTTCCATTTCTCCTGCCATCCACCCAGATCTCATGCCCATAGACCGGTAACCCTCATGGAATTTGACAGCGAGTGTGGTTGAATTCAAGTTGCATAAAGACCTGCTTAGTCACAGTATTACAGCGGGGTTGCATTGTTTATGCTTTAGCAGCTGTGGGGTGAGTCATTTTAAAAGGGGCAGAATGCTGATTCGCTAAGCTACTGCGGAGGAATTGTTTCTATCAGTTTTAAAGCAATTAAAGAGTCCACTCAGTCAAGCCCTCCGCAGACAGAAACAATAAGATTAGGCAGCTTTTCTTGTCAGCCAATTATGACCATACCAACGAACACACACACAGTACTGGCTTGATTTAGAAACATTTCTTTATCTGAGGCCAGAACTAGAAGCACAATCCTACCAAGTTTCAGCTGGAAAAGTTATGCATGCATTTCACCTACAAGGTTGTAGGTTTCCTAGGAAATGTGCTCCTAATGACGCCCGTAGGCAAAGGCTAATGGATTGCCTACCTTCCCAATGGATTTGGTATTGTTGGTGTTACTGGGGGAGGAGTTGACGTCTTCATGGACCTGATCCAGTAACCAGAGCAGGAACTCCAGGGCGTCGTGCTGGGAGTTCCCTCTGAACTGGGAGCCGTACTTCGAGACAGTATTCTGGGGCGGGACACAACAGGGCAGGGAAAGATGTTAAGAGTAAGTATCATTTCCAAAGGTGTTTATTTCTGTTAAGACTAATAAGAGAGAGAGAAAAAAACCACAAGGTCCAGGGTTCAAATCCCAGTTAGATTTACCTTCTTGGCTTTATAAATGAGCTTGCACTATCACCGGAAATTAGCAGTTTTAAAAGCTTTAATGCATTTCAAGGACTATATAGTGCTGGAAGCTGCGTGTTTCTTACAACCCAGAAGCTTGAATAAAATCTGCAGCAGCTACGATACACCTCAAAGCACCTGCTGGAAACGTCTTAGCCCCGGGAAGACTCCTCCTTAGAAACGTTCAGCCCCTTCTCTCCTCCTGCAGCCGATGGGGTGTATGAGCAGAGATCTCTCAAAACCTTCAAACAGATCTGTTTACGGAAAGTAAGCCTGCAGGAATTGGTGAGAACCAATATGTTGAGCTAAACTACCACCATTGAAAACTCATACCATAACATTTCAAGAGTGTAAACATCGAGGGTGTAGTATTACACTCTTGGCATTTACCATTTTGTGACATTTATAAAACTTTTCAAGCCCATTGTGAAAGACGTCTTGAATGTCCGATGTCAGATGAATAACGAACCTGTTTATTCATGCATCCTCATTCAGTGAACAACTACAGTACACCATTAATATCCTCTGTGAATTATATTCGTAATACCTCTTGAAAATAAACATCCTTTAATAAGCTTGTGCTTTGTGCACAGTGCTCCACAAACGGAACAGCAAGTGGCGATCTCTTGAGAAAAGAAAATAAAATCTCACTGGGATCTTTATCAGATCAGTACAGAAATAAAAAAAAGGAATATGTAATCTCAAGTCATGGAATACTATCTGGGTCAAGATAGTGTTTTTATATTACATTCTATTTTTAAACCACGCAGTATGTGCAAGATGAAGTCTTGCACTGTTCTCTGGGCTGTCGCTGAAAAATCTCATTTAAAAACAGCATTGCCCCAAACTCTGCAAAACGTATAGCACTGGAATAAGACTCCAATTGCAGAGCAGCGGGAGCCTTTCCAGGTTTTACCATGAGCATAATTAGTACACTCATAGAAGCTCATAGTAAAATCTGGATTGGATCAAATTGCTATGCATATAGTACTATATGTATAAGTTAGGTTTGTGTTTGAAGTTATAGACGACACAGTAAGGAACTGATATAATTAGACTGTAGACAATATTCAAGAACATCCCATAAGTTGTTGCTGTAATCATAGGAGCAGCTCCTTGACTGAAACACTGGAATTAAGAGCTAGTTTATGCACATCAAAACAGCCTCACTGTAATCACAGGTGATCGCCTTAATTTAAATCACCTCAGCTGTGGAATCGCTGGCTTAAAATGTAGTTTTCTCCAGTTCCATCAGTGCAATAAATGCTCTCTATTCTGGCTGGAGATCATTACACCACTAGCATACCCCTTCAGATATAAACCGTTTTTTTTTATACTGTCCCAGTAGTTCAGGGCCACTTACTGGATACAGAGGTCCACGGAGCATATGGCAGACAAAGTGAAAAGCGCACTATTGTAGCCAGATAGAACAATGAGATGAAAGCACTTCATCTTTTTGATCTTTGGGGATATCTGAATCACCCTGACAAGTCTGGCTGATACAGATGTTTTTTTTTTCCTTTCCTTTTTCTATTATTATTTTCCTTGTCTTAT
Organism: Acipenser ruthenus; assembly: GCF_902713425.1. Lineage (NCBI taxonomy): Eukaryota > Metazoa > Chordata > Actinopteri > Acipenseriformes > Acipenseridae > Acipenser > Acipenser ruthenus. The sequence continues at coordinate 2,278,566 of NC_081207.1, forward strand.
TTAGTTTAGCTCGCTGATGTGTGTAGTGAAGCAGCACCCTTTTGCTTTGTTTGTTTTCTGACTCTTTCCTCTCTGCTAGCGTGAATGGGATTTACTTGGTATTCTTACTCGCTCTGAGGTTACCGGTCGGTTAGAAGGCCTTGTATCAATGTCCCCGTGGAAAGCTGTTGAGTACAGAGATGGTGGGTACAGAGTACAGAGAGGTTGCCATAAATCCCTAACTGGGGGTTTATGACTGGAATCTTTTTTTCTTCGTCGTACTCGGGAGGTGACAGGGACCTCAAGACTGCTATCAACATACAAACAGGCCATCGTTAGACCGGTTTTGCTGTAACCTGACTCAGATTTCTAACATTGGGAAGGTCGGTACAACAGGAGACGTTTTTATTTTTAAATTATTTTAAACAAGTTTTATAGTTTGAAGATATCGTTTTCTACATGGGGTTTATATACTGAAAACCCGAAACAGAAATCCTATAAGACACTTGATCAAGAAGCCTGAAGAAGGCACAAGCTGAAACTTATTGTCCTGGAGTATTAAAAATTCTACTGGGAGAAATGGTCTGTGCAGATATTTCTTTGATGTTATACAAATATGACAATGTCTATGTATATGTACACTAGATAGATTCAATATGTGACCTGCAGTAAGTGAGGCTAAGCTTAATGCAACAGCATTGTTTGACTCCAGTCAGTGCTGTCTGTAAAGCACAGAATTAGTATTAATATTAAGAGGACATGATAGTCATGCATGATGATGGTGGTCTTGGAGCAATCGCAGGTGACTGTGCTGCTGCTGTGCCTGAGGGGCAATACATGTATCCTCTTTCAAGACAGTGATTCACACTTTCATGCTTAATTTATTTTTCTTTTTTTTTTCCTCCTCAAGATCTCAGCTGCTGCCCATGCAACCCTGAGGGGTCTGTATGAAGCAAGGCAAGACAGCAGAGCCTTTTACAACCAGCACAGGGAAGGGACGAAATAAGGGGGTCGATGGAAAGAGTTAACCTCGTCCCCGGAGGCTAGCTCTAAGATTGTTTTGTAGTGAAATGCAGGTTAATGATGTTTATCTTGCGGTTGTGTTTTAATCATGGCTTGGTTTTCTGTTTCCTCACTTGCATTTCTTGTTTGTTTTGGCAGTAGGTCTGCCCTGGAGTGCCTGGTGGTCATCCACTCTGATTGAAGCCCGGAACACAGTATGTGAGGTCACACAGTTCTAGAACCCTGGGCAGAGTTCAACTGGAATACGCCCCAGTCGTTATCCTGCAGTTACAATGTCCAACTTTCACAGAATGGAAACATCTAATGCTCTATGTATACAGCTGGAGAGGCTCTACCAGACAGATACAGGGAAATGTAATTACTGCCCTAAAATGTGGGGCCCATTTATAAATGAATTACAGAAATAGATACATGATTATATACAGTTGTAGTCAAAGTTTACATACCCCAATGGAAAATTACAATTTCTAGAAAGTTCTCGAAAACAAATAATTTTATGAAAAATCTTTTATAGCAAAAGTTTTGCTTTTGTGGATGAGCAAAAAAAATACAAGAAATAGATGGCTACAATTATTTATTTCAGCAATTTTTTTTGCAAAACTATTTCAAAAGTATGATGCTATGGTAGTATTGCCTACAAGGTGCTAGAAATTTCAGTATGATAATGCAGAACAAAATTCTAGAAACGTCTAGAAAATGCTGGATTGTAGGTGAACATTCTTAGAGAGTATAGGGTTAGGCATAGGATGATTGCTGTCATTACCAATAAGTCAATATGGGAAAAAGTAAAGAGCTATCTGAAGACCTCAGGCAGAAAATTATTTATCATCATAAAACTGGAAAAGGATACAAGAAGATTTCCAAGCATCTGAGTATCCCAATTTCAACTATTGTTTCTATTATCAAGATGTACAAGACTCATGGTACTGTCACAACGCTCCCTCGGTCTGGAAGAAAGAAGGTAATCATGCCAAAAGCTCATTGACAAATATCCTAATCGTTTAAAAGAGGTTATTATTGCTAAAGGTGCCTCAACTAGCTATTCATTTCATATATATATATATATATATATATATATATATATATATACACACACACACACACACCTTAACTCGAAAGCTACTTGTATTTACTTACTCTCCTGACCTTTTCACTAGTCACAGTACAGTTGCGCTGCACTGATGAGCCTGTCTGGAGGAGTGACCGTGTCTCTTCTGTTTGGTGTTATTATAAAGTGTTGTATTATTTCGGGACTGAAACCCTTGTTTTGCACGGAGCGATACACTTTCACTGTCTTGTGTCTGTTATTCCTGGGCACTGCAGCAACTACACCTGCGCACGGAAAGCCACATTGCCACAATGACACAGCAAGGAACTGATATAAATACATACCCCTTTAAGAGCTTTGTGCTTAAAGGACTCTCGCACTGCTCCATTGTACATGTCTTCAAATGAATAAGCGTTTTGTGCTGTTGTATGCGGTCAGGTTAGTGCCACAGGAGGTCGGCACACACTTATGCGAATGGAAAGCGTTTTTTTCTCACGATCCCCGGGTTCTGCAGAAAAATGATCGTCATTTAACTTTACAGTCCTCTCGAATTGAAACAGCAGGTGGCTTCGCTGGCTGAAATAAGCAATACAAAAATCCATCTACACTGCGCTGGAGGAGCTGATCCGAGCTCTCAAAGAAAAGGCAATTCTACACTACTTAGCACCTTAGCACATGTAATACAAGACAATTTACCATATGCCAGTGCCAGACTGCACGTTCTGGAAGATTATGTGATTTTAATGGGTTTTTTATTTATTTCAGTTTAGTTTTTCATTAATGTTCCGGTATTACATTACCTACTTTTCAAAATGGTTTCATTCCGTTCCCATAGGTAATATGTAATAACAGTCAGCAACTCAATTCATGCATTTTTATGTGAAAACATCAACTGAAGAGATACTGTACAGACGCACCTCAGATCCTCCAAATACTGAAGCTGCAGCTCAAGGCATTTTGATAACGTCACCTGTGTAATGGGGCGAGTTCTCTTGACGGTGCTGCTGGACTGAGTGTGCTGAATGCTGACAGTCAGTTTACATTGGCACAGTGTATCGTACCTCACTGCTTCAACCCAACCCTGGTATGAGCCATCCCAGATTTAACCCGTTCATGTCTGCTGGCACAAGGAGATTTCAAACCAGACTCTGGGAGGCATATATATTATATATGCTTTGCAATACAAGCGGATAGTCGCGTCTATATATTTTTTGTGATATGAACAGTTCAACAGTATAGCTAATCTGACTTCATTTCCATCAGATAGAAACTATATGATATATGGAACGTCGTTTGATACAGACGATCTGATATTTTCATTTGGGGTTTAAAACCTTGATTGAATTATGAAATCGACTCCAGTTAGCTCAGTGTACCTGGAATAAAGGCTCTGTATTGGAATATACTGGCAGAGCCCCCTGCTCGTGGGAATAGGGCATCTTATTTCTCATCCTTGGCCTCTTCATGACAAGGTGTCAATTGCTGTTGGTATTGTGAGTTTGACACCTGTCCCTTAGGAGCTGCATCATGACAGCATGGAGATTATTTCTCATTGAGCCCTCTGAACTAAACTGTCTCCACCTGTATTATCAGCAACCTGGCTTGGACTGGGGTCTGGGATCAAGTGTACAGGAGTTCATGCATTGCAGCTATTGAGCGAATTGGTATCTAACGGCATGATGTACTGAAAAGAAACGCACATCTGATCATCACGCTTGGAAACCCGAATGGCAATCATGTGGATTCAAAGAGTGTTGGGTATTAGTAAAGCCTATGGCAAACAAGGTCAATTATATACACAGAATGATGGCTACAGTGGGTAAGCATTTGTGCCAGATCGCACTGGATCCCAGATCCGGTAGCCTTTTGTCTGACAGGCAAGAATTTGAATTGAATGGAAAGAGTTTCTGTAGCGATATATTTTAGGATACGACATCCGAGTAAGGAAATTACTAGGTTTTTTTTTTTTTACACCTCAAACGGCAAAATGCCCCAAAACTAGTACTCTTAACAAGAGCAGTGTCTTCTCTCCTGTTCATCAGATTAGTCGGGCCGCCACTGGTACTGAAGATTATGTTCAAACACGGCTAGGCAAAGATTGGCAACTACCAAGACCAACAATAAGACACGAAACCCACGAGCAGAGGAGAACCTGAAGCATATATGGGAGCCGCTGTAAATCAAGGTCAGTACATTAGGTCTGGAAACAAAAATGTTATCCCTCTTCCTTAATGATAAGATCCGGTACCTTTTAGTTTACAAATTAACCCCTGTTAAAAACTGAAATGCTTTGTGTATGAAGACATTTTTTAAACGTGTCCATAGGTTCTATTTAAAGTGAGTTTCAAGATTAAAAAGTCTTGTTCGATTTTAGAGGGTATCTGCCTGTTGAAATAATGATTTGTTTTTCTCAGAACCGTGAAGTTTATAATACTAAATATACCTCGGTTGGGCATTTCATAGTTCTGAATAAATCTATGGCAAACAGATAATTTAATATAAGTTCATTTTGCTGCATTTTCATGCAAGGATCACAATTTAAATAACAATTACCAGTCTTAACTGAGAACAGCTGGTAGAAATAGAGCACAAGGCCATCAGATTCTTCAAATAATCTCCGTTATTATTATGGGAGTATCTCTGAGACTGAGACAAAAGACTGTAATTAAACCCAAGGCTTATTTGAGTCTATTAAAATGCCATTAGACAACCATAATCGAGAGAATTCGGTTTTTATTCCCTTGAAGAAGATCCTCATTGTAATGGAAGTACTATTCCTGAGCATTGAACTTATTCCCAGAACAGCCAGCCACAGCTGTGTTCCTCACTAGCAACTAGTTGTGGAGTACCAAATTAGTCAATACAAAACCGCTCGGGGGGTATAGTGTTATATTCCCTTTATTCCCCAAACATTTGAAATCGCAGTTTCCTGTTAGTAAAGTCACTTTACACTCAACTCAAACCACCTTCATCAGTCATGTAGGTCTTAAAACCTTACAGATGTGTAGGATGGTTAAAGTGACTTGGAAACTATACTGAACACAGTTTACCTCCCACAGTGCCATGAGAGCTGGCACTGACATACACCCATGGAAACTCCTGTCTCAGCTGTGGCCTGGGTTAGAACTGCAATGGTGGAAACCCAGGGCAGGGAATGTGAAAAGACTTCTAGAATTGTCTAATAGACCAACAGCAATGCTACAAGGTGGCTTGAACCATTCCGAACTGCTACTGTGGGGAAATACAAAATGATTTGAAGGATGCCACGAAGACAAGATGTGCTGCGTCCTGCTGTTTTTAATTTACCCTTCCTTGAAATCTATTAAAACCACTAGCCCTCGGTCCCTGGGTTCATAGGGGAACTGTCTGTAAACCAGCTACAAGAATGACTCTCCTAGTCAAACTAGTAGAGGTATCTTAGAGTTCAAAATGCACTGCATCTTAGCTCAAAACATGATTTAATAATATATGAATAACTAGGGCTGTGCTGATACTTGCAACTGCCTTTAAGAAGTATTTTTAGACAGGTGTTCAATAAATCCATTCATTAATGTGATTTCAAAACAAGAAAAGCGGTCCTTCCCTCACCTTTACAACTGAGCAACCAATCAATGGCAATTAACTTCCACACTGAGTTTTACTAGCGGATTGGACGCACATTTTTCTGTCATTCAGGGCACTGACATTTTTGATGCCCTACCAAGGATCAGTTGTTAATTAATGTATTTATGTCATACTTCTTAAAGGCAATTATGAGTATGAGCACTATTAATAACTGAAATACACTACACTATTATTTTTCTTTGGGAAAAAATTATAATTCTGGCAATAATACATTTATAAAGGTGCCTTTTCATTTTCTATTAAGGGAGAACGTGACTAGTAAGGCCCTTAATTTAAATTGAATTGAATCCTGTCTTTAAAGTTGGAATTATTGAAAAGCATCCTTAGGGCGGGCGCACACAGGGGAACGCTCTGTAAGTAAGGAATTAATCGGGACAAAAATGATTTTCCTAAGAACAAAAACGTTTGTTTTTTTTTTATAACAGCTTTGAGTTATGTTCTAACACGCAGCTCAGAACTACGATGTACTGGTAGAACCTGCAGGGTCCATTGAGACTCTGGAGTGTGCTTCAGAGAGCGTGTGCTTTCCAAAACACACCCAAGACCTGTTTAAAATACATTTTCAGTTAAGTGAAAATCCTCACAGGCCAAAGTCAGGGGAGTCTGCACAGAAAACTGCTCTTTGAATGTACCACACTAAATAATTCTGACTTTAAAGGTGTTCTTTCCTTCTAGCTCCCTAGAATGGCCCGAGGGCTCAATTAAAACAACCCACAAGGCAGGCAGAGTGCTGGAGACTGCATAGTGCAAGGCAGGCAGAGTGCTGGAGACTGCATAGTGCAAGGCAGGCAGAGTGCTGGAGACTGCAGAGTGCAAGGCAGGCAGAGTGCTGGAGACTGCAGAGTGCAAGGCAGGCAGAGTGCTGGAGACTGCAGAGTGCTGGAGACTGCAGTGTGCAAGGCAGGCAGAGTGCTGGAGACTGCAGTGTGGAGACTGCATCTCTTCTCAGTTTGTAATCACACTGTACATTTTTTGTTTCAAGCAAACTGATATATAAAAAAAATGAAAACACATGTAATTGCTGAACAAAAGAAACATGCATCAACCCATTAAGTCCCAAAATACATTTTCTTTAAAAAAAAATCAGAACACAAGCTATATTTATGTAATCTGATACATTACATTTCGAATTAACTTTTACGGTTAACAAAACTAGAGTAAGTTATCAGAACAACATAGTTATAAAAATAAAATAACAGATAGATGCCAGTTAAAAAAGGTCCTAAAAATGACTAAAGTAGCCTGTCCTCAAATGAGGACAATGGCACTGAATGGGTTAATGGAGATTAAAACTGGTAATCTCGTCATGGTAGGACAATGATACAGGAGGCACAGGGTGCAAGTTTAAAGTGTTCGAGGTGACAACATAATTCCATACACCTCACATTAGCTACCAAGGTGTTGAATGTGCAGTTTTGAAAGAAACACATGTAGCAACATGCATTTTCTTTCTTTTTTTTTTTTTTAGCATGATATTAACTACTACACTAGGATATAAAACAGGAGGCACATTTTTACACAGAGAATTGTGAAGGTCTGGAACCAACTCCCCCGTAATTTTGTTGAAGCTGACATCCTGGGATCCTTCAAGAAGCTGCTTGATGAGATTCTCGATCAATAAGCTACTAACAACCAAACGAGCAAGATGGGCTGAATGGCCTCCTCTCGTTTGTAAACTTTCTTATTCTTATAAAAATAATAGTTCTTATGAAAATATAACCCATAAATCACTTAATTACAGACAGGAGCTCTTTCACCAGGGATATACACATATTCATTAAAATGTGTATTATTATTATTATTATTATTATTATTATTATTATTATTATTATTATTATTATTATTATTATAGTACTGTTTTTTAATCATAATCATTATGATAACACAATTCCGATTCCACTCTCAAATTATCCCCCCCACCAAAAAAAAAAAAAAAAACAAGAAAAAAACATACGCTTTCTAAAAATGTTTGTTGAGTTAACGACAGCTTTCCAAGATGCCATGATTAAATAATACTGCATTTATGTAAAGGTCACATTGTTACTGCAAATTTACAAGCCGACAATGTTTATAGGCTACAGCGTTACAAATGGCAAAATACATAACCTGATACATCATTAGATTAAACAAACTCTGTCTAGCTCGAGCATACAAGGGTGCAGACAGGGTGTCTGGCGGACTCACACATTTAACATCTCGCCTGTCAACATGCATGGACTTCGCTCTCTGGAATGCGCGCTGCCACTCTCATTGAATATTGACAAGCGACCGCTCGTGCTTTCCTAGTTACGCTACAGTTTACCCGTGTTCGCTCACGGAAATGCACGAAGGCATTTCAAAAAAAGCGCAGCCACTAAAGGTTAATAACGCAAATCCTGTGTTTGGTGACGTATCCAAGACACCGAAGCCCGCTGCAGCACAAACCATTATAATGACTCGTATTAATTATTTGCATGTGTCAACTAACTGTATTTTGTAACGCTAAAGTCCATAAATGTTGAATGCGTGTCCGCATTAATCACAGCCCTGAAAGCTGCAAATGTAAACTTGTGCACCTGTTTCTGTAAATATTTATAAAACGGGGCAAAACATAACCAACACGATATATACACACGCACTATGAGTCAGACTAGGTACAGTTTCCCTGCAGTTACATTGCTACAGTTGCTGGCAGTGTTAACTCCACACTGCTGTGCCTACCTTGAATTCCACGGAAAGTTGCGGGGTGTAGTCCAGCGTCCAAAGCGCCCTCATTAAGGATGCTAACTGTTTCGTAACCTCGCCCTTGACTTGTGGTACATCATCGTTTTTCAACATGCCATTAACTTCCCTTTGGCTTAAGTCGACTTTGTAGTGCTCCAAGCCGAGATATTCGGCAAAAAGGTCAGTATTGCTCAGGCACTGGACGATTGCGTTCATAAAACAGGTGTTGCCATGGTTTTTCAACCCCAGCACGCCAGGGATCCTATCCCCAAAGCACCAAGACAGTCTCTCTTTGATAGAGTCCTGGGCTGACAGCGTCAAACTCTTTTTAACTGGGTTTTCCGCAGTTGAAACAGCCCGGCGTTCTTCCTTCAGGTGTCCCGAGTTGGCAGGTAAGGTGCAAGGTGCTGTGCTGGCCCGAAACCCCCCGTCATCGTCCTCTGCCTCTGCCGGGTTCAGGTCTCCAAAGTGAGCCAAAGTGCTTAAAGTTTTCAAGATCCTGTTCATGAAGTTCCCCACCGATTTCAGTGATTTCCTTCTTGACAGCTTCCTGGATTTGTGTTGCTTTTCTTTGCGTTTCGGCACTTTGTTTTTAATTGACATTGACATTCGTTCCTCTCTCTGGTTATCCATTTTTATTTGTAATTGTGTTGTATTATTATTATTTGTGCTGTTGTTGTTTAAATCGAAACAAGCCCCATTACCCGTTCTTTACTCCTTCTTAATAAACGAATCAACTTCTTCCTCGTGAATTCAACCAACACGAACGTACACTGGCACCGTGTTGGTGCCAAGGCACTGCAGAACCAGATATGAATGGGTGCTCTCCCCCGGACCACGGCATTCCGATAATTCTTACCCCGACCTGGAAAAACTGGAAAGATGAGTTGTACGCTGTAAGCAGCTCGCAGTGCCTCTCTCTCTCTCTCTCTCTCTCTCTCTCTCTCTCTCTCTCTCTCTCTCTCTCTCTCTCTCTCTCTCTCTCTCTCTCTCTCTCTCTCTCTCTCTCTCTCTCACTGTACTCCAGCGCGAGTGAATGTTTCTGTTTGGTGGATCTTGCACCTCCTACTCTGAATCCTATTAGCCTGGTTTAGTTTGAAAAGGTGCTGTGCCGTGCCTGTATGTGCGTCTGCGTTCTTATGCGCTGTGGACGCTGCATCAAGTTAGACAGTGAAACACTGCTGCTGGCGGTCAGAACTGAGAACCGGCACGGGTCAAGGCATTCCAGCCGGTCCATTTTGCAGTCAGATCAACGAGAAAGGTAATGGTGCAAGCTTGAGCAGCCTTCAACAGCTGTCATGGGGAAAAAAAAGTACCCGTACACCCCGCCCCGTCTAACCCATGGGTGTTGAAAGTTGCCTCTACGAAGTCAGGTGAGGTCCAGATCTGGGTTGTGCTCCAGGTTGTAAATAAAAAGATCTGTATCTGAATATGAAGCGTTTTGTTCTCTAAAGATTTTGTTAATGTGGTTTTCTTATAGGATTTATAAAATAGAACACATGCCACCTGGTGGACAAAGATTGTAATTGTGTTTCCATGAACATTTCCATTTGTCCAATATTGCACATCAAGCAATTTCTAAATAACTATCTTGCAATGTAAAGTGGTTTCTTATTGTCCACACAGACTGTCTGGATGAATAATCTACTCACGTCTAGACACAAATACATGGCCAATTAAAGATGTTGTCTGAGTTATAAATTACTGGTTTGAAGCTGACGCATGCCCAAGGCGTCAGCAACCCTGTGTGTCCCTAAATATCGTCACTTCTACTGTCATTGAGATGGAATTCAGTAGTGGAATACTTCAATTCCACAGAGAGACTGCCAGTCTGGACTGCAGCAGCCTAATTTACAGCATACATTGCTTTCTCTTTAAAGCAGGTACATGTGCAGGGAGGGGTCTATGCTGTGTCCAGTAACACAGTAATCCTGGAATTTAAATAGAACATTTTCTTATAAGTAGTTTAAAGAGATGCTTATCAGCATGGGATATATAACCAGAAAAGGTCACTTGACAAAAGAGTTAAGAATAACATCAACATCATGATGAACAGACTGAGTATCATTCAGTGGCGATGCGGTGACAATACAGTGACAAGGCAATGCTTCTATGCTAGGGGCCAATAGAAGCTGATCACACTGTTGACCGCAAATGGTGAAGCCAAGCTTTCTTCATCACTTGCATCATGGTGACTTTTCTGTATGTATGTTGGTTGCAAGTGGCATTACATGTTTTACTGCTGTTGATCTATGCCACCCACTAATTGTCTGTAGACAGCACTGGGGACTTGAAATAAAAATCCGGTCTGCTCAGTACTTAGAGCAGACTGGGGGCATTCGTTTTATCCTATTTTGTAACCCTGGCATTTGGCTGCCTTAATGTAGCTTCACAGTGGCAGAGGTTGTAGGCAGATGCAATTAATTATTGAATTAGTTTCTGAGCTACTGAAATGAGAATGAATTTAGACAAGAGGCAAGCTGTGATTGTTCCCTCGTCTCTTCTCGAGTCCCAGGGGATGCCCTGTAAGAGGAACTTGCACAAAACTTTCAGTATAAAAAATAAGACTTTTTAAACAATTCTACCATTGCGAGCAGGACAATAAACAAACTGGCTACAGGAATGAAGACAAGCTTCCCCTCCTTTAGACAAGATTGTAAACTGAACTCACCGATAAAGACACAAAGTATTATTTCATTATCTACAGGATGTTTATTATTGAAAAGCTAAAACAATCAATATATTCAATAAGTTACACAAAATAAAATGCAGCTGTCGCATGCAGAACAGCTTTTATGGAGATGCTATTAAATAGCAGTGAGGTTTTCCAGCAGTGAGAGTGGGGGTGGTAGTACTCCGTGCTGCTGCAGCTCCCTGTTCAGCTGAGGAGGGGGTATTTCCATCGGAGAATTGCCCCGTCCGCACTGATGCTGATGATGGATCTGGCATTGGGACACACCTTTATGCGGGTGACGCTGCCACTGTGGCCAATGCCAACATGTGTCACCTCTCCTTCGTTGTACCCCCACACCTTGACCAGCTTGTCATCACCACCTGGGGAATCAAGAAGAACCGTACTGTGCTTAACACTGCAGTGTTGCACAAACATATTCCGTTTAAAAAAAAAAAAAAAAGAAAATCTGCGACCTGTCCTAAAGCCTTCTGTGTACTGATAACATTTTACAAGCCACGCTAATATTTCCTACGTGGGCTTGTGAGGTGTTATAAAATTAATTTAAATACATTTTTAAAGCGATAAGGAAAATTCTTTCTGGGTTTCTGGGTCTTGGTTGCTTTGAGATAGGGGCAAGCACATCATCTGAGTATAACTGACACCCGTAGAGCACTGTGCAGAGGGGTAACGATTTATTCATAAAAAACGATGCCACAAGAATAGCCCATCCCTCTACATTTCCGATGTTCACAGCTTTATAACATGAAAGAAACACACTCGCAGTCTACCAAAAAAGACTCAATCTATCAGCAAAACAAGCATGTCTACTGATGCCAGAAATTTCTAAATGCCTTTTCAATGTTAAAACATCAAGGTCAACTCATTTTACAGGCTAGGTCATGTTTTCCTGTTGCTTGTGAAGTCTCTGTTCTGGTCTGATCAAGCACATAGAACAGGTGAGGGAGGAGAGGTGGGACAGAACGAAAAACTAGATGTGAAGCTCGATTAAGATTATGAGCGATGACATGATCTGTACTCTAATATCAATGACCTCAATGTTAAAGACTCTGCCACTTACCAGTAACAAAGTGTGTGCCGTCAGGTGAGATGTCCATGCCGTTAATGGATCCAGACAGGGAGCCCTCAAGTTCTCTAATTGGTGAGCCATCAAACACTTCCCAGTATCCAATCTATGCATGAAAAACAATGAGATTCTTAACAGTGACTGATGGTGCTGCGAGGACCCAGGAAAGAACATCATCATTATTAAAATCATTATCTATGTTGCTTCATCCTGAGATTAGAGGGTATACCCTCAATATGTTGCCAGGAATTTCAGATCAGCCCTTGTTTATGACCATTAAACACATTTAAAAGGATTCATACTTTTTACCAGTGTACTTTATGTCCTCAACTGGACTGTATGGGTTTTGCTACAGTAAATGAATCAGATTTTCGGTTTACATGTCAAGAAAAGTGAATATATGTTTTTATATGCTGCATATAAAAAAGGTGCTCAGGGGTAAGAGACTGTGTCAAGGAACCGCTGCCACATTTCTGAATATATCTGAAAACTTGTGAAATCTATGAGCAGTTATTATTCACAAACATGTACGCTGCTAAAAATAGTAACACTGGAGAGCCTTACAAAAATGAAACATCAGCTGTTCGCTTGATGGCATACAATGACTCAGAATCACTTTCCTCTGCTGATTAAGAATCACTAACAGGATGCCTTGAGTTTGCACTGAAGAAGAAGCTGAAGAGGGACTCACAGCACACCTTCATTTCAATGACTGCTATGTTGCTATCGACCCAAAACACATTAGCAAAATACTAGTAGATACTTTATACTACTAGTAAATACTAGTATTTTTTTTTCATCAGAATCCTGAAGTCAGTCTGCAATTTAATGACACCCACTTTTGTTCTATGAGAAAAAAAAAAAAAATCTTTTTTTGTTTTGTTTTTACTTTAGTAGCCAATTAACTGAACCTGAAACTAAAATGCACAAACAACAACACAGCACTATCTCTAATTCATTTTTGGATGTAAACCCCCCCAAAAAAACAGGGAACAGGGAACAGATGGACAAGCCTAATCACAGAATTAGGACCAGGAGATTGAGAAACAGCAAAACACTAACAAGATGGAGAGATAGGATTTGCAGGGATACAACAGAGATTTTAAACACAATAGGGTGGAAGCTGCAGGGTTTTCAGTGCTTTTAAAAAAGCAATATAATACAGCATGCTGCATTTAGGTAAAATATAAATCTGCAATATGTTTAGCATAATGCATTAGTTTCCACTTTGTAGAAGCACTGTATACAATATTGTTCAGTTTATGATGGATGTATGGCTCAGAACTAGTCCATTTTATGATAATGATTAAAAAGTAAGAGTAGCTTGTTAGGGGAGGCTGTGTGGTCCGGTGGTTAAAGAAAAGGACCAGAAGGTCCCCAGTTCAAATCCTGGCTCACTTAACCTCCTTGTGCTCTGTCTTTCGGATGAGACGTTGTTGTAAGTGACTCTGCAGCTGATGCATAGTTCACACACCCTAGTCTCTAAGTCGCCTTGGATAAAGGCGTCTGCTAAATAAATTATTGTATTGCGTTTTATAAAGGGGGCAGACAGTATTTCATGATGCAGTGCATTAGGGAATGGTACAGAAAGCATTATCCAGACCCTCACCTTTCTGTCTGAGCCACTGGTGATTATCTGAAACTCCTCTGTGTGGTAACATACACATCTGAATAACGTATTCGACAGGACCATGTGATTCCTCACAAATCGCCTATTTAAAAAAAAAAAAAAAACAAGGAAAACCGAGTAAAAGGTACAATTCAATCTGGGAAAGTTAGTTTTCTTCTTAAACACTTGAATGAGTTCACAAAAGAAGCGTTTTACATACACCAGATCCCAGATAATACAAGTCCCATCTGAGCTAGCAGTGACGCACTCTGTGTTGTTTCTCTTCACTTTTATACAGGACACAGAAGATTTGTGTTCCTTCATTGCTTCTATTAGCCTCTGGAAGCCTTTGCCAATTTCCCAAACTCTCACCTACAAAATAAAAGGATGGATGACAAAAAAACAAAGGCAAAATAAAGCCACCACTTAATTAAATACAATCAAATACAACAATAGCATGCAAAAATAAACATGTTTTTTTTCCGATTTTCTTTTACTTACTAAATTATAATCGAAATACTGCAAAAACAGCTTTTAGACATTTGTAAACACATGCAATCCATTCACTTTTTTTCCTTTATTTGCATTTTTACTTGTGTATCATAGAGCTATCAATCAAAGGAAATAAAAATGTCACACAGAATCCTAGACAGATAGGCACATTAAATGATGGGCAGATACATACTCATGGAAGGCACAGCCAATGTGCATTGAATACAGCAGTTTGATATCAAGATGCCGCTTACAGGCAATCTGGCTTCTCATTTCTCTGTCTACAGTATACACAGCCATTCTTTGGCTTTTACTACGTTATCTACCTCCTGTAGTCGCCTCTGCCTCTGTGCTCTCATGTTTGATTTTTTAAACACAATTGCATTTGTTTGGATATTTTCAGCCCAAGGCAGCTCGCACATTTCCTGCACTACACTGCTTTCCGGGGCAACACCTACATTTTGCAGTCTGAATGTCATAATGCAATGCACATTAAAATCCCTCTCAATCCCCGCTATTATTGAAACAGGGAAAACAGCACAGCGGGTGAGACTTTCATTTTGTCACACTATTTTGTTTAAAAAGAAACGTGCAGCAATACCTACACAAGCACAAAGGAAGCAGCAGCAACGGTAAGTAGTGAATGAATTGTATACACTTTATAAAAGGTCATGATGTAACATGGTCATAATATAACTTCTAAGAAATCAATAAATGTCTCCATCTGAGAAACATTTGATCTTTACAGTTTCATGTACCATTATAAACCAATCTTTGTAGCCTGCGCCTGTGTAATCACTACTGAAAAGTCGTGCATAATTAACTAAATAACACACACACACATAATGTAGGGGTATGCAGCTTGCTGCCAGGCTGAAGCAGCCCACTCTCTTTGCTCTACATGTGCTTTACCTGTCCCTCTCCCCCTCCACTGATAATCTTCTTACAGTCACTGGTGGCAGCAATGGCAGTCACTCCCATGCTGTGGGCGTTATTGATGGCGTATATTAGTTTGCCGCTCTCTGGGGTAAAAACGCGGATCTTCCCATCATTCCAAGCTATGGGAAAATCCAGACATGTACTCATTATCTCACAGAGAAGAAGATAATTACATTTTTATTGTCCAGTTTGTAACATCGTCTTGGAACAAAATAGGAACAATACTAAAAAAATAATAATAATCCAGTTCAACTAATAAAGCATTTCTTAATACATGTCATGCAGCTGGGATAATGGGGACCACAGGGAGTGGAATGCATGTCATAGGTTCTGCAAGGAAACACTGACACCAATACAAGTACATGAAGTCTACTGTGTGCACTATAAATCATATAAAATCCACAATCTAAATGGAATACCATGCTGGCTTGTTTCAGCAAAAGCAATAGAAAAAGAATAAATAAAAGTGTTTTAATGAAACATTGTATAATAATAAAATGTGAGACGTGGCTGCTCACCGCTGATAATGCTCTTTCCATCCTGCATGAACTCCACAGCGTGGCAGGTCATGTTGGGCACTGTGATACGCAGCAGCTCCTTGCAGGTGTCAGTATGCCACACTCGAATATCATTCTTGGAACATGTCGCAAAGAGCTCTGAAGTGCCACTGCGAAAGATATTAGAAGTCACATCCTCACTGGAACCACTTAGCAGCAACTACACTTCACTCAGAAATTCAATGACAAAAAATTCTAAATGTTTAAACCAAACAATCTACATAAACAAATTAAATGCAGTAATAACAGCTTTTTGTCTGTTTTTTTTACTTAGATTTAATGACATAATTTGTTTTTGAGTGGTCAATGGCTATCTCTAATCAAGTTGCAAGTGTACTTTGTCTTGCAATCATCGCTCGAGTGCCTGGCAAAGCAAAGAATGTGCAATAAATCCAGTCTCAGCTTGATTAGAGGTAGAGCCACCAAACACTTAGAAACATACACCTGAAAGCGCTCTGGTTACAAAACAATGCTCATATTGCATTCTTTACCTGAAGCACTGCAAGCGTTTTATGAAAATTTCATTTCAAATCTGAAGTGCTTGAAAGAACGTACCAAGGTCCGTTATACACAGGGATTCTGTTTCTCGGTGTTTATTAATTTCATTGTTCTTGTTTTTTTTTTTGTTTTTGTTTATTACCTCATAATACTGCAAATTTCTACATAGTTCATGATATAATTTAAACTTCTTAGAAACTAACAAAAGTCTCCATCTTTGTAACAGCTGATCATTACAAATCATCTTTGCAGCCTGTTTTAAATTATTAAAAAAAAAAAATGAAAGCAACTTTGTATTTTATTTTTGTATTCCATGACTCCACCTTGTGGTCCAAAAATTAATTACACATCTTTACACAGTAACGTGTACAGATCTATTATTATTATTATTATTATTATTATTATTATTATTATTATTATTATTATTATTAATAATGATACTTACAAAGGGAAGGAGATATCATGAACAGCTTCGTTGTGGCACGTGCCGACTAGTTCTTCTTTAAAGTCTGTGTAGTTAAACCGATATATCTGTGCAGCATCCGAACCAGTAAAGAACTGATGCCCTTGGCCTCTAAGCGAGATTGAAGTCACACCACCTACCAGCTGAACTTTTCTAGGTTATACAAAAAAAAGGTAAATGAAGACTTAATCAAACATGCTTTCATTAAAAAAAAAAAAAAAAAAAAAAAAAATGTATTTTTCAATATATTCACACAGCGTGGAAACGAAAGAAAAAAATAACATATTAGTTTAATTTCAAAACAACACATTTTATGCAAAAATATATACATTTACAAAAGGGAAATGTAAGTTTGGTCTTCTAATCTGATACGAGAAAATCGTTTTCATGGAGCTTGGAATATATATCCACTATGTTTTGGTGAATAACAAAAGCTGGAGCTGACTCGTACAGTGGCTCATTGAAGACATAGGGAAAGTAAAAAACAAAAAAAGCTACACAACCATACAGTAACTCTTGTCAGATATCCACATACTTAGGGCTCCAACACTAGACACATACAACAGTACTTGGCTTCTGAGAATTTAGAACTTAATTTACAATGCCATAAATACTATTAGCCTTTTGACATGCATTCAAGCTTACTTTATTGCATTAAAAGGTGTTCCTTTGCAAAGAGAAACTACTCCATCTCCAGATCCAACAAGCATGTCTCCTGTTTTCAGTGTCTTCAGCGCAGTAACCCCCTGCGGAAAAGAACGGATGTTTTTGTAGGCAAATAAAAAGCAGATGTTTTTTCCACCTCTTGATCTGCAAGCAATTAATAATATTCCCAAAGAAAATGCTGTACATGCAGATACTATTTCTAATATTGTATATGAATTTAATAATGTAATTCTCTTTCTCATTTGTGTTCTGTAAGAGGCATGAGAATTCTCCTATTTTGAGATTCATTGAAAATATATACAAATAGCTGCACATTTGGCAGAATCAAACCCATGTGATATCCTGCAAAAGTGACCTGCTTTATGATCGTCACACGCTCTTCCCCATATCGAACAGTTGACTCACCAGACTGAATTTCTTCTTCTGTGGTGCACAGCTATTAAGAAGCTTTGTTTTCAGGTTTACTGTAAGAATATCTCCACTGGATGTTCCACAGAAGAAGAAACTGTCATCATCTGATACCTACAAAAAAATCACAACATTAAAAGTACAAAAAAAATAACATTTTGCAAACCAGTTTCTTGACTTCTTTATTCTGGGGCATAAAAATCCCCCTAGTTACAAGCATCCGATATTTTAAATAGATAAATATAGCAGAACTCTATTGCGTTATAGGATTTTTTTAAATTAGTTTTTTGCTTAGCAATCTCTTTTGAATGAACATTTTACTGTTTTTCATGAACACACAGAACTTGCTTTCAGCAACAAATACCACTTCAGATGAATCATATATTAAAAAAAAAAAAGTTTATTTCACGGTATTGAGCAATAACAGCTTGGTGTCATCTTAAATAGGAGAACTGCACTAGTTTAGAAGTTACTAATATTACCTCAAGGCATGTGACAATCCTTTTCAGCTGTCCGGTTTGGCATTCTGTGGGGTGGATTTTTCTGTTTGGAAGATCCAAGTCCCAGACACGGAGTGTGCTACTGTGTGAAGGAAATTACGAAAACTTACAGGAATCCATGTACAGGTAGGAAATTATTCATTGTTACTTTGTGGACAAAAAACAAAAACAGTGTGAGTCTGTGCACGTAATACTTACTTTCCGGCTGTTATAAAGATGGCATCATTGTTGTTGGAAAATTTTACAGTCAGGCAGTTTCCAGCACTGGGAGCTGAAGCAGGGCTGCCACAGACTGCCTCCCCCTTAGCTACATTCCACACAACAACGCTAAAAGACACAACAATAAAGCAACACAGTCTTACAAAACAAAGGCTAAATAACATAATGATGTCACAAAATATAATGAAAGAAGGACTGATTGAAACGTGTAAGGTACAGTAAGAGCATTGTTAATCTTGTCAATATAGAAGATCACCTGCCATCATCCTGACCTCCGAGAGACACCAGGTAGAGGTCGTTTGGGGAGAATGCCAGCGATTCCACTTTAGCTTTGTGGAGGGTCAGCCTGGCATGGATCTCTCGCTTGGAATAGTCCCAGATGATAATATCAGCCTGCGGTGATAATAATATAAAATACAAGCAAAGATTTCAAATATCTTCGGCAGAAGAAGGGTGACAACATTGATGGTACTAATAAGAGGTAGGAAAATGCACTATAAAAAAACAGCCTTCCATTAACTGTGTGGAGAAGTCACATCTACTGGTAGTCCATTGAATGTGCTAATGGAAAAAATGATCTCTCCTGAAAAACTGCAGTTTAGGATATAGTGTAGTATTTTATTCTAATCAGTGACTCAGTATTTTGCAGTAAGAATGGTGTAACATCACAAGTTCCATCACAATTGTATGAACATTCTACATCAGAATGCAACATTTGCATAATATGCACTCCCTAAAGGTGTATGCCCCCTGTTGCCATTTGGCTACCATTACTATTAACGTGGAACAGTAACCCTAAAGATATTTAAAGCCTGGTAAATACAGGGTTGTACTCTATACACAGCAACACAGCAAGTTTATCCAAGCTGCTGTTTTACAGTCATGCCTGTTTTCACCTTGAAGCCCATGAAAGTGACTTGTCCAGAGGCAATGTATTGGCCACTTCTGGACACAGTGACATAGGAGACATTGTTGGTGTGTCCGTGCAGAAATTCCTGCTTGCGGTTTCTCAGTGCCTGGATGATGATGGTACATCCCAGCGGGTAAACGAGGTGCTCTCCGTCTGGGTGCACGTTCAACCCAGTGGGGACCCGTCCTGGGAACACGGGGGGAATTAATTTAGTTTTGTTTTCCATTCTTCATAGTGGTCTAAGATACAGGCTGCATGGCTTTCAAAATTGCAGTGTTTACTTCCAGTATCTGCTGGCAGCTGTCTTTTTGGGGTTTGCTTTTCTACATTCACCTGAAGATGAGACCTCTGAGGTCAGTTTGTTTTCAGTTAGTCCAATAAAAGATCCTTCTCTTTGTCTATCATCTCTGGACTGAAACTCGACCATTTCACCTATCAAAGAAGCCCCCAAAATACTGCTGCCAGTAGTTTAACATCAGGGCTGAAGACAGAGAGAAACACTTCTATTTTATTAACTTTACGTTTAGAGAAAGTGAAATGGGTGGTTATAAGAATTTGTTTTGTGCAGCTGAATCAGTAAAAATCCTGCTGGTAGGAACATGTGCTTTTCTAACATTTCAGGTTTAATTGAAAGAAAAAATAATTATAAAGCCATATAATTATTTTTTCTCTTTAAATTTCTTTTATATAAGCTGGAACATATAATCATTTGCAGAATATAAAAATAATTATAGTTTTACAGAAGTAAAACTGGTTTCGTCTTATTATTATTATTATTATTATTATTATTATTATTATTATTATTATTATTATTATTATTATTACTCCCAAACTACAAAACGCTGTTCCTTATCAGTAAGATACATTCAAAACAAAGTAAAAAAATAAATAAATAAAAAGCAATTCACATTAACTTTTACTCATAGCTGACTAAGCCTGGTTTTTGGAGAAAATATAGCAGTAAGAGGAAAACGCCCTTACCGTTAAATCCAATGACGGATTCCAGTTCTAGCTGTGGTATCGTTTCATGACTTTCTCCAGACATGTTTTAATTCCAGTAAAAAAAAAAAGTTTCTGTGTGCTTTTATATTTCAGCTCATTCGCGACCTCTGCTACATGTAGCCTAGCAACAGAGCGTTTTGTTTGCAACTGTTGCTAGGAGACCACTATCCAACATGCAGCAGTGTTGCAACTGACATGCGCGTTTGGATCCCATGTGCCATTGAATCTGCCACTAAGTGCACGCCCGGTTTGTTTAATTAAAAGTAAAAAGTTACCCAACTGTCCACAGCTTTTACAAAACTGTAACCGTTTTGTGTAATGTCCAATCACATAGCCCTATTTGTGTAGGTCATGGAAAGAACAGACAGGGACATTTGTAATCAACTTTTTTAATGGATAAAACAACTAAAAAAACAAAATCAGTTTGCAGTTCTAATTATACGATTTCACAAAACTGATTTTTGAATTGCAGTGATACATGCTAAAAAAAAAGAAAAAAAGAAAAGTGCATTCAAAATTTTTTATTTGATGAACATATTACAAAAATAGATATTGGGCAATTATTATTATTATTATTATTATTATTATTATTATTATTATTATTATTATTATTATTATTTCTTAGCAGACACACTTATCCAGGTCGACTTACAGTTGTTACATAGCCTCTTTCAACTTCCACAATCTGCTGACACAAAAATAATTGACACCATAAGAAAAGCATGAAACTGCCAAATGACTTTTATAAGAGATACACAGGGAATGACACACCTGAGCCCCATATGGTCCCACTACCTAATGCAGGGTCATCGGTAATGTTAAACAAAATGATGTGGAACAGCTTGTCTAATCAAAACAGCACTCGAGAAACAAGCTCTAGTATCAACTGCCTTTCATTTGAGAGGTTTAGACACTTACACGAGCATGCCTCTACAGAAAGGAAATAACACATCACTGCACATCAACAGGCTGATCAGCAGGAGTGTGTATCAGTTCCCAGAGTGGCATTTATGCCATGGCTGTTTCCTCCTCCTAACAGGAGATGAATGTGTAATCAATGGCACGCCTAACACTTCACACATAATGTCTCTTGACTAGGGGTGTTAAGAAGATTCACTTGGGACAGGATGCATTTAAGATTGTGTCAGAAATAGAGGCACTATGCTAGCGTATTACAAATCTCCTGCCGTCCCACCTGGGTACCATTATGCAATATATGCTAAAATAAAAACAAAACACCTTCTGTTTTGAGGTTATTTCTAAATGGAAGCAAATACATTCATGGTAAGCAAAATGGTCTGTTTATTTTCTTTTTTTGAAGCATGTGGTTTGTTTTTAAAACATTTAGGTGTCTTCTGATATCGTCAGACAGACCCAATTTTACTGCAATCAGACCAGTGAACCTCTATGCCCTCACAGCACAGATTTCATTACACAGTGTTGTGGATGCCCCAGACTTCAAGCAGCTGAATCTGGAAGCTCTCCTTGCAGAGAGGTGGGTTACTAAAGGTGTCACAGTGCTGCGTACTCCCACGATGCAGATCCCCATCAATATACAGAGCCTGCCCTCCACCGCCCCCTGTGGGAGATAAAGGGAACTGCTGTGAGTGACACATTGGGCTTCTCATAAGGGTACCCAAAGCAGAAAGAGGCAAATAAAATTAAGCACTGTATTCTTTAAAAACAAACACAAAACAAGAAAGAAAAGCTCTAAATAAACACGTTTCTTAGATCATTTTTCAGGTGAATAACGTTAATATCCAGAATTTTAAAAACATTGTTAAAAGTGTAAGTCAGGGCTGTCCAATCACAGTTCCTGGAAGGCCATTCCACTCCAGGCTTAACAGATACAATTAAAATTAAAATGAACTACTTCAGGGTCTGGATGAAGGCTTAATTAGTTCACTTAAACAATTCAGAACAGGGTTGGAACAAAGACCAGAAGTGGAATGGCCAAGTTTGGCAGCACCTGATGCAAGTAGTAGAAGTTACTAGACCCTATTGCAAAAAAGTAAACTAACAATGAAATTGCAGTAAATAAAATAATTAATTTCATTTCAAAACGACAGCTTTTTGCTGTTGCTCTTTTTGCCTAAAGACAGGGCTTATTAAACCCAGGTTTGTGTACCTATGATGATCCCCTCTCTGCTTCCGGCCATGAACATTGAGGCTGTTTTGGTGGGCAGGTGTGGCACGGAGCGGAAGTGAGCTGGCCGGGGCTCTGCATGGGGCACGGTTAAGAAGCTGCTGTCCTGGCTGGTCCCTGCGGTGGAGAGAGAGGAGGCGAAGGTATCAGGCCGCGAGACTGAGGGTGTGAAGGAGCGAGAGCGCAGACGTGCCTTGGGAAACTCTTCCTCTGATACAGACTCAACGGGGTGCGCTGTCATCCACTTATACCTCTCTATCTCAGGACGCAGCTGAAGAAGAAAAGAACCAGGAAAAAAATATTAACTGCATGGCGATGTGTTGTTTGTTTATTGGGTGCACATCATTAAAACACTGATCCTATAACGTTTCTTGAGATTTTAGTTTGAAGTAACAGAGGATTTATCTGAGACGTGCTTACAGTAAAAACAAAGCATTCTCCGGTCCCAAAAAAGCTGTCTTTCCCCCTGTTTTTATTTCTCTCACTCCAGTCTGACGAGAGAAAGGCTCCAGACACCTGCAGGTCAAAACAGGACGAGACTGTCAAAACACTGGGCAGAGGAGGGTACATTTGTGATGTATAGCGACGCTGTTATACTATTGATATATCAAGATTTGTTGAAACAGCTTAATTACAGAAGGTGCTGCTCTTCGTTTTTCTAATAACCAAAGCACAAATCAAGCTTTAAAACGTTCATCATTCATCCTTAACTCACCTCTTCATCCAGGGTCTTGAACAGAAGAACCGTGGGCTCGTAACCTTCAACACGCGAGTACAACCTATGGGGGGGAAATCAATTCAAACAGCTGTTGTTCTTTCAAAATCCTCAACATGATGCACACTTATTAAACATCTTCTAAATACAGGTGCATCGTAATTACATCCAAAGTGAAGCAGAGCAAAAATTCAAGATAATAAGACATGGAACTGTTCTAATTAGGAAAGGGTTTTTCAGAGTCTTGCAGAGTGCTGTGAAAGTCAGGACTGTTATCAACAAAATTTTAGATTTCCTTTCCAGCCAACTTTTCATGCCACTCAAGGTTTAATACAAATACTTGTCACGAATCACTGTTTACTTACAGGAATGTATGTGTTACTTCATATATAATTACTTCTGAATAAGGGTCAGGTCAGGGTTAGACCTCCCCTGCTTTTAACAGCTCACTCACAGCTGGTCTTGCAGCTGGAAGCAATAATGATTCACAAAAACCTCAGGAATATAATTTTTTTTTTAATAATAGAGTGGCCTATTAATTCCTTGCTGAATGAGTAATGGTGTAACAGAAGCTATTAAGTGACCCTTTTGACGTTTTTAAAATACTGTCAGCAGCAGTGAGACACAAGAGCCATTTACCAGCTTACTATGTGCCATTTTTGAAAAGACAATGTGCATTCCTTGAAGCTCGAATGTAAAGATCAGCGAGCAGTCCCCCATCTCTTCAGTCCCTCTGCGGCACAGTTTCCATGTGCTCCGTTTCTCTGACCTCATGCCCCCGGTGACCCCCTCCCGAGGACCCCAAGCTGTGGGAGGCCATTAACTTCTCAACCTTTGTCAATGTCCACTTTGTGTGCCACAATAGGTGTTTTGTCCACCAGAGCTAGACGCTATTATGAAGAGATCCACTATACAGTGGTTGTAAAGAATGCATTACCTTTCAATTTTCTACCCATTCGTAACATTTGTGTTCCAATGAAATCTTTCCATGTTTCTATATTATTGCAGGGCTGTACAATATGTGGCAATTATGATTCACCCTATACAGAGTATGCTGGTGGTCCTGTATTATATAATACAGCCTCCTGTTGATTCTCATGGCATGTCTATATTGATAATGAAACTCTGTACAAGAGATCAAGGACATACACTATACAATCTCTAATATAAATGCAGGTTTTTACTTTGACACAAACAATAAACTTGTGCTCTTGCATATTGTGTAAATTGTAAAGCACGTCAAACAGCACCATTACTCAAAGATCACCGCTTTGAGGCTGTTATTGCACAAAACAGGTTTCATGTGACATTCTGGTTTGTTTTCTGCCATTATAGGCATGCTGACTGAAGTAAACATGTTTTGAACAGCAACAAACGGTTACGTTACTTCTGACCTATACTTTCTAATACTTGTCCTGCCTGGAGGTGTTTTAACAAAGGGACACAGGTAGGGGCTCCTATCCAATGGTGGTGAGGATACCTTTTCACTGTGGTTGTACTGTGCATTTCACTAGTGGGTATTAGAAGAGTACACGGCTTGGGAAAGGGTTCGGACTCTGTATGGGTTTGCCATCTGCTTACGTCTGCAGGCTGTAGCCGTGCTCGCTGGTGGTGAAGAGCAGGGTGGGATGGAAGAGGGCGAATCTCTCCGGGATCCAGGACCAGATGATACGCATCTCCTGCGCAGTCACAATGCCGGAGCTGAAGCTCTGCAGGTCTATCGCCATGTGCATAGACTGCCTGTGTGAAGAGGGTCATTAATAAACTACTACAGGGACGCCAATTCTTAGCCCCTGCTTTTCAGTTTCAAAACCATCAGTTCTAAAAAGAATTGATTTCTTTGTACATGGAAACATAGTAATAGTTTCCCAGATTAATAGTGACTAGCAGGTGTCAAGAGGCTCCCCCACACTGTAAACACACTGAAAGAAGTGCTTTCTAAGTTAACTATGAGAAAATGCACTTAGACAACTTTGCTGGTGCTTTAAGGTGCTAACTCCTACCTCCTTTGGGTGAGGGTGATGCCCTTCTGTGCCAGTGCCTTCCTGTTGGCTATATGCAGGAGGCTGATTTCTTTGCCTGAGAACAGCCGGATGCTAAAGGCCTTTTCAAGAAACTTGTCCACTGTCAGGTGGTGCGCGATGCTGGCCACGAAGCTCTGGATGTCCTGCCGGAGATCAGTGATCTCCGACTCCCTGGATGTCACCGAGACTCTGTAATGCTTGAGCAGTACAAGAGCGACCCGGTAGAGCACTTTGACGCCTTCCAGCAGGTAGACATCAAACACCCGAGTGGCGTACTCAAAAGGGAGGCCACCAAAGAGCCACATCATCCAATCCGAGTAGACCGAGAAGAGATTGTGGTCCGTGGTTCCTATAAGCTTGTGGGCGCCGTGGCAGTACTTCTTGGCCAAGTCCCCAAAAGTCATGCAAGAGGACTGGTAAGCCAGGAAGGTTTGGTCTATGTAGTGCATGTCTGGGTCATTGCAAGCTATGAGCCTGCAAGCGTTCTGAAAGCACTCTGCTTCGTCTTCACTGTAATGGAGGAGCAGAGATACGATGGCAGGGAGTATTGGGCAGTACGTGATGTCGGGGAACTGGTTCTCAACGCAGACGAGGACCTTCTTGACCGCGTTGAGCCCACCCTTGTTGAGACAGTACATAGGGATCTGGCTTCCTTCCATGAATTGTGGGAAAGGATGAGTGCTCACCTTCTTCTGCCCGAACAGCTTCCCTGATATGTCCCGGTAGACAGCGCCGTCGGGGGTCACTGCCCGGCAGCGTATGCTTCTGATGATGTGGTTGTAGGCCTTGGCCCGTAGAGTATGGTTCTTTGACCAGCAACCTGCCCTGGCCATGCTCTTCAGTATCTTCGGATCACTGGGTAGGGGCTCCGTGCAGCTCTCGGAAGACGCGGCTGGCATTTTATCCCAATCAACAAACTTCCCGTATTTCAGCCCAGAGGATGTGCCTAGATCATAGTGGTCAGAATCTGATATGACAAGCATTGGAATGCTAATGGAATGCCTTCTGAACCCTAGAAAAAAAAAAATACGGGTGAAAAATGTACTATAGCCCTTTACAAAAATAATTGTGGATGTCCGACGCTTCTCCACTTCTATATTATGGAGGTCACCTGTGACAAACCAAGAGTTTGATCTTTTATATGCATCCAAGTTATTAAAAGTTTTTTTCTGATACGTAAAGATTGTTAATCTTCAATTGTGTCACAGGAAATGACATCATTCAATTGTGAAGTCACACCTCAACATTTTTTTTAAACAGATCCCTTTCTTCTCAAAATGCAACATTAAAATGCCCCTTGTTACATTCCATGCGTCAAAACTTTTAGCAAGTGCACCCTATTTGACACAGATGTAAACTAAACTTTCTACTTGAGTGTACTGCTTTACAATACAGTATACAGAAGACAGTACTATTTGAGTTAATGGAATTGACATTGATTAATATTGGTATAGACTTAAGAAAGTTTTCCCATTCTTTGTCTAAGATATTAAAAAAAATATTTAATATAGAAATAGGGAATGGGGAATAATTATTAATTTGTTCCTTTTAAATGTTAGTATTCTTTTTTCCAATGATGTATCACCTTTACTTACTGCAGCCTATTGTATGCAAACAACCAACTTATTGTAATATTGCTTTGAATATATATATATATATATATATATATATATATATATATATATATATACACACACACACACTTGACATATAACAATGCTTTAAAAACCCAAAACTTATATAAGAAAAACAGACTATTATTTACATTCAAATACTATTAATATACAATGACAACGTGCATTCTAAAATAATATATCGTATTGCCCTGATGTATACCCGACAGATATACAGATATATAATTATTCCGAGTGCCTTACCAGGTAGAATGCCCTGGTTTGGAGTCCCGTCTGTGCTGCAGCTAGAGTTAGACCTCTGTCTGGCGGTGAAGGTCGCGGACCTAGCCCGCATCCCTCCCGCAATGTTAGGAACATCTGGAATATTTATTTCAGGAATATTCATTGTCTGTCTACTGGGAGTCCCATGCAATGTGGTCGAGAAGTGCTTTTCTTAAGAGATGTGCAAAAACTTTGTGTTTACAGATTTTGGTCATGGGCAATGCCCGCTGACTTGAGGTCATGTGATGTCGCAATGGAAAAAGTAAATAGCCCAGTTGTCTGTACACACACCCAGGCACACACACAACTGTTTATAATAGAAACATCCCCTTCCCTTCGTCGCCACACCATTTAGGTGGATAGAGAAAGCTGGATAACATATCTGTTCTGTGTACCAACAACAAATAATGGGAAAAAAACAGTTTAACTTTTTTTTTTTTTTTTTAAATAGGGACAATATTTGTCTCCCTCTATCAATACTTACTTAGTCTATATAGAATTATAAAATAGTCTAAAACAACGTTTCTGAAAGTGGGGACATAACTGACACCGCCACTTAAGTTAATGTCAGCTTTTTCGTTGTATTTTGAGAATGTAAAAATGTTACATAGTGGTATATGCACATATTTACCCACATCTAAGCTGCCTAAGCTGATTTGTAATGGTCTGTAGTTGATTACAGTGGTCCGTATTGCCTGTACTGTAATACGGTTTACAGTCAAAAATAATGGTTCTCACTTGTGGCTTTAAAATAAAATAAAAAATATCCAGACCAGGACCTTGTTACACAACGTCCTTAATGATTGTCTAGACTAGTGTCTAGCTTGTCTGTAATTGTTAAATTGAACAGTACTGCTGTGCATTTACTAAACTGTTCCTCTCCTGAGCAGATGTAAATCACCTGTCACAGACTTTTGACCAAAATAATATTATTATTATTATTATTATTATTATTATTATTATTATTATTATTATTATTATTATTATCCCCCGTGTTCAGAGGGGCAGTTTGGTACGTTTTACCTGTCACCCCAATGCATTCTGGTATGTTTTACCTGTCTCAGGTACCATTCTTACCTTTAAGAGAAGCAGGGCTACGCTTACCACAATGCAATGGGTTGTGAGTTGAAAACTGTCCCAAACTGTTCCGCTGAACACGGAGCCATAAGGTCACCTTCATTATTATTATTATTATTATTATTATTATTATTATTATTATTATTATTATTATTATTACGATGCCGTTAAAGTTTCAGATGGTTATTAAAGTTGTCACTGAATGCGCGTCTCCCTTCTAATGTTTGTCCCTCACCGGCTGCCAGTAATAGCTCATGTGACACACAGCAAACGGGAAGTCGAAATAGACCAAGGCTTTGCCATCAGAAAACAATAAAGACAATGTCTCAGGACCCGTGGTAAGAATAATAATAATAATAATAATAATAATAATAATAATAATAATAATAATAATAATAATAATGCAAGTAAAATAATTTTAAACGAAAAGCTATAGCGTGTATGTGGAATGTAACCAATATTACTTCAACAACATTGTGTTTGCTTGATACAGTAACGAAACTGAAAATGACTATAGTAAAGAATAACAGGACACCAATTCCTTTAACCTGACTGTACACAAGATAGAAAAAGAGTGCTGGTGAATGCGTCTTGTTTTTTATATGTAATGTTTTTTTCTTTTCTTTTGTTTTACCATTAACCGATGACCGCTGACATTTACGTTTCAGTAGTAGTGATCTTTCTTTCTTTCTTTCTTTCTTTCTTTCTTTCTTTCTTTCTTTCTTTCTTTCTTTCTCAGTACAATTAAAACATGGAACAAACCCGGAGATGGGGTACAAAAAGCAAACTACGTTATATGTAATAGAACATTCTCTATCCTCGTTCCATGATCGTCAGGTTTAATAATGACCAACTTTAAATCTGCTGCAGAGAATCTCTTAGAAATGCACATAATGTACGTTTCGGAAGGGTCTTCATTACAGCATCACATGGCAAACCAGTGGTTACATAACTTGTGATTCTAGTTTGGTAACTTGGGACCTTTTCCTTCCTGTCTCCGAGTTGGAAAGCAAAATGTTTAAAGCATAGCACGTTGCTGTGTCACCTATACATTGTGGATAATTAAGCACACAGTAAAATCTGAAGCCTGATGCTTTTGGTGCCTCCAACTGCAATGTTGTATTGCTGCGTGGTGCTTGTTTCTTTGTTGTAAAAATCTTTCAACGTGTGCTTTACACAGGTTACAAAACTATGATGCCACTTGCCGTCTTGCCCAGGAAATCGCTGAGAATATTCATGAGCGGAACAGACAGCAAAGGACAGATGGGAATCCTGCCAAGGTAAATTACTACAGCTGTAGTCAGGGGGTCATTCATCCAAGCCATCACATAGAAGCAAGGTGGATAGTTTCTCTAAACTCTTTTATCTTAGATTGACACCAGAGGGCCCTCTGGTTCTGTCAAACATCAGTTCACTTTTTTCATCCACAAATTGCACACCAATCGCATGGAACTCTGGACTACAGTAATGTAATAATGCCCAGGGCATTAGTAAGCGTTTATGTCCACACACACACACACACACACATACATACATATACATATATATATATATATATATATATATATATATATATATATATATATATATATATAATATATATTATGTATTTTCGTGTGTTTCCAGATCAACATGACGCTGCGAGCATCTCTTCAGAGACTGAAGCAGCAGATCACCCAGCTGAGGGAGTCCTTGCTCAGAGCTACATCAACTCGACACATGTATCCTTTCAAATAGTTTTGTAACAGTCATTTTTATTGAAGAAGTACAGCTCAGGCTAATTCTTGATTCATGATTAATCAAGTAAAGCATGCTGTCTATTGCAGCCCATGTCAGTATTTCTCAAGAAATTAGATTAACATCAAACTGTGTCAAATCAGAAGAAGAGGAAACAATATACATGTTTATGTTTAATTGAACAATCCGATGAATGATTTAGGATTCTGCTTTTTTTTCCCCCCTGATATTAATAATTATTATTATTATTATTTTTTAATCTAACACTACACTTGCTTCCCATCTAGTACTCTTCCTAAATATACAAAAAACAACAACAATGTACTATATCAGGCCTTAATGAAAAACTCACCAGAATGCAATCGGAAGCAGACAGAAGGCAGAATTTAGTGGATGATCTTCTTACACGAGAAAAACAACTGCAAGCGACTTTTAAGAATGATGGCACAGAACCAGAGTTCTCAAGGTAATTTGCAATGTACTGTACACAACCACTGCAACAATCAGCATTGAGGTATGCTAGCAAAATCAATGGCATATGGATGACCAATAATCAGTATTTAACCAGTCTGTTCTTGGCTCAGCCTTTTTTTTCCTTGTGGGTCGGTGAATGGGGGAAGAACACAAACTCTAATTAACTGTTTAAAATGATGACTGGGGAAGGACAAAATTGCCGTGATCCCTGATCCCCTGTCTTGTGAATGTGTGTACATACATCAGATGAGTTTCTTCATTTATTCAAGGGTCTAACAAAGGGTCTTGCTTTTGCCCAATTTCGTGCAGCTCCTTGTTAAACAACACATTTATTTAAACTTTTTTTTGTGTGTAATATTTCAGACACGGTTTTATTTGAAGCCAGTGTAACCTTTTTCTTAAATACAGTGTTTCTTAAATCCTTTAACTCAGACAACTTGGGTACAACAGAACATTTCTGGAAGGGAATCAGAAATTGCAACCCTTTTTTATATAGCAGGCTGTCAGAAGTGATCACCGTGATCGGACATGTTTCAGCATCAGAAAACTAGTCTATAAAGTGGGCAGATTAAAGGGCAGGCTGCAGAAACTGGCAGCTGTTCTGTTCTGTTTGACCCGACCCGACCCGTTCGGTTGTTGGAAGTTCATTTAGCTTTTCAAACTAGATGTCTTTTGAATTATTTCATTCATTAAACGTCCTGCTCTGCTGATCAAATGCTTGGCACACCCTGGAAATGAGCAGTTGGCAGTTGGGCTGTTGAGAAAAAAATGAATCTTTAGTTTATACTTAACACTCTTCACTGAGCTCACATCCTTTTGTAAGCCACTAAAAATAAAGAACCTGACTCTACCAACTGTATCCACCTGTGTACAGATTACTGTTAATCCAAGTGACATCTTAGTACAGTAGCTACTAAACAGAGTCATTAGTTTTTGACTGTGCCTGACCCTGCCAACCCAGCTTACCCAGATCCAGAAGGCATAGGAAGTATTTTTCAGTAACAGTCACTTGGTATTGGCACAAAGGAAAGCCAAACACATACATTTCACCAAAAAATAAAGGTAATAACAAAAGTAAATAAACCTTGCCATGGAGGATTTTTTCTATCGCAAGGCAAAGCTGGGAGGCCATTTAGCTTGATATGGTCCCCAGATCAGTGAGTTCCTCTGTTTCCTCTGTATTTTGTTGAACCTCGTGTTAGCCTTGTACCGTATTTTATATTATCCCCTTGATTGCTGCCGAGTTTTCGTTGTTAATGTGTTTTTGAAGCAAGTCGTACCCACTTTCTTTAAAGTTTGCAGTTTCAGAATTAGAGCCTGGATGATTTCCTGTACAGTGAGTACAGTAAACTCCCCCTGTTCCTTATCCAGTATAGTAAGCAGAAGTGCCTTCCTGTGCTTTGTGCTGAAAGATTCCCTATACAGTGGTGAAGTCTCTCCGCTCTGTTCTGAATGAAGGCAGTTTAGTGTTATAACTCTCTATCTGCTGGAAGAGTATTTGACTTTGTAATTGCCAGTGGTACCACAGCCAACTAAAACTTAGGATGTTGAATCACTACTTGGCTTATTAGACACTAACAGGTGCATGGCATCTCTTGTACAGTATTATAGTCAAAAACTGACACTTTTTTAAGGCTACCTCTTTACTTTCTGACTGTAAAATGCTACCAAAAACAATAAAACCTGACAGCACATTAAATCTGGAGAGTAAAACATTTCCACAACAGAAAAGCACAGCGGAGCAGTTCATTTGGACAAAGCGAGGACTGAGCAAGGAAAATGGTTTTCAAATCCATATTTATTACTGACGTTCATTTTATTTTTTAAATCGTTTTTTTTAAAGGGGATAAGCTTGGGGATGCAAATCCACTGTGAAGGAGTTTTAATGGTAAGCAGAGCCGGGGTGAATCGCACATGCATTTGTCTCTGACTTCGCTTAAAGCTGCTGAATCATTAAGTACGCTTGCAGTTTTAATGCAGTCTTGCAGAACATCATTTTGAATGGAAAAAACACCTGACTGTGTGTTTTTTAGTCTGGGGAATTAGCCCTGCTTGGGTAATCTCAGTTATTTGGGGCTTTTTTTTTATTATACTGTAGGCCTATATGTGTTAGAAAAGGTTTCCCAGTGAAATAATATGCGCTTGTAAGATTATCGTCTAGTTGAACAAAAGGACGTGGCGCCCTGATTTCAACCCCCACCCCCATTCACTTTTATATTTGAGCAAACAGCCAAACCTTAATTAGTTAAATCTGCCCCTTAAAATCAGAAGCTATCTGCGCTCTTCAGTGTTCTGTGACGGTTTTCAGAGATCTGCTTGATTAACTTGGCAGAGTCAGTGGGTGGTTAATTGGATAAACTTTAATCTTCACACTGCTAATGTCGCACGATCAGAGGCAAGAGGAAGGAAGGAAGGACCTGTCCCGCGTAAGATAGTTACCAAACATGTCAGAAGGATTACCGGGCTTGAAGCAGATTAATAGACGACTGTTGAAGAAGAGAGACGGTAGCACAAATTGCCTCACATTTCCTGGGTCTCACAAAAGGAATTAGTTTATATATATATATATATATATATATATATATATATATATATATATATATATATATATATTTACTATACATGTGTTTAGTTTGTGCAACACTGGTGTGTTCTCATTTCTATTTTATTTTGTAAATTACTTTTGTATTGTAGTTTTTGTCCCATGCTAAATCTGTCGTGTTTTGCACAAGACCGCAAGTAAACCTCTTTTTAAAGTGCATTGCGTTGCGATCAAACGTGGCTGTAGCCACAAGACAGGGGTGAACAGTTTAAATGTTTTTTGGTTGCACATTTGTATGGTATTGCAAACCTCTCAGAACCTCTCACAGGCTTAATGTGAACCTTCCTTCCATTGCACCTAACATCATTCCTTTGGGTCTGCGAAGAAACCAATTATGAAATTGCCACACTTTTAAATAAAGGTGTATATATTCTGCACATTTTAATTGATCGCATTTGAGATAATCTTGATTTCCTGTTACTATCAAATATAAAATGTGGCTGATTTGCAAGCGTTCATGGTTGGAACAGGAGAGAAGCTAAAGATTTCATATTAAAATTGCCCTTCACATGCACTTGTGATCCACCTATTATATCAGCAGAGCAAAACAAACTGGAGAGATGGGCATATTTCCCCCTCATCAGGGGCTCTTAATCTCAAGACAAAACTACAAACAATTCAATTCTGCTTTATGGATGATGTCAGGGTGTGTTTGATTGAAAGGGCAGTTTGCAGTTATGCTTGTCAGGTGCAGCAGTTTATGATGCATTCTTGCCTTCTGTGCTATAAATGACATATTTTTTCTGTTGGTGCTTTTTACACTTATTTTCCCAAGCCTTAGTCTGCCTTTTTTCAGTTCGGAGAGAAAAACAGATGTTGTTTAGTAAAGTCACAGTCTGTTTCTAAACACAGTGCTCCTAACTAAGCCTGTAGGTTCCTTACTGCATAGTCAGAGAAAATGCAAAGAACTGCACATGTGTAATAAGAGCAATCGGTTTTCTCTTCCTGCAATGAATCGTCGTTTGGCAAATGTTGATTTTCCCACTGTTGGCCAGCAGGTGTCGCACTGTTCCCATTAAACTGCTTGGTTCAGAGGACGTGCTTTCAAAGCAGACCTTGCTCCTTGCGGCAAGAAAGCGTTAGGGTTTACACACAGCTTGTCTGGATTAGAATAAGAATAGCATAAAACCACATAACATTCATAATGTACAATAACAGGACCCCCTTTCATCTGTAGTTCTGTTAGTGTCAAGTTCTTCAGAAACCGCTGGGCCGGATATCAATTTAGATGCAATATTTTTCAAAAATATTTTGGATTTCTGAAAGGTTTTCTTTAAGGAAAATAGAGAAGTTCAAGATAGTTTCCTTGGCAAAATACGGCAGTTCTCCCTTTTTTTCTTTTTAGTTGATATACAATAGTTAGACAACAATAATAGGAACACCATTATATTATAATCGTTTTTTTTTAAATGTATTTATATTATTACCCTTTATTTTACTAAGATAAAAGGATAGGACAGCAGTAGAGACCAGTGTAGAAAATGACCAGACTTCTCTGCAGATTTCCACCTGTAACTGTAATTAAGGAAACTCCTTGCAGACCATTCTGTTGACATTATGCCATGTGTGTGTTTCAGAGAAGGTTGAACTGCAGTGTACAAAAATTAAGGTTGATAAGAAAAATATTTTAAAAATAAAAATAATGTACACAAAAAGTTTAAATATATGTATTTTTACAGTTGATTTGCAGTAAATATAGAGAGTGGTTGGCTGTGATTCCTGATCGCCTTGTGTCTTCTGCAGGTCCAGCCTCATGACTGGAGGTGGAGGGCAGCGGGGCTCAAGCAATCCCTGGCTAATGGACGAGCCTGAGGAAACCAGGGGGCTGGGGTTCACAGAGATCAAACAGCAGCAGCAGAGAATCATAGAAGGTAGGAAACTGGCAGGACATGCAATAAGTCACACCTCCTTTAGCACCTATGCTCATTGACTGTGCTGATAAGAACTTTGTAGACCGCAGTGTCTCTCACAGATTCTAAGTGTTTGACACATTGAACATTTTATAGAACAGATCTGACCTCCAGGCCTCTCTCCATGATAAGACCCAGCTACCATTATTCATGTAGTGTGATTAGCTGGATTGATTTGGGAAGCACTAGGGTTAAACAGTTTATCAGCTTATGAAATACAAAATGCAGGCAGAGTTTGGATAACACGTGTCGAATCTGGTTTGGATAACAAGTGAATGTAGTTTGGCTGTCTTAACTGTTATTTCAGGGTAATGGTCATTCATCCTCAACAACTCATTAAAAATGTCTTTTAAACATTTAATACATATTTGGGGAATTTGTTTGTTTAGGGTTAATTAAGGAAACTTGAAAAACACCCAATGCCATTTCAGAGCACGCCAACAAATTCATGACCAAGAGACTAACCATGAGTCCACAGCTAGAGATGTCCTACTGGCATTGAATCCAAGGTGCTGTTTTTAAACCACAATGATCCTATGGTCATGTTACAGCGCTTGAAGTTGGTGAGATTGTTCCACTGCTGCAGAATCTGTTTCTTTTCTGCTTTTTTGTGAAAACGTGATTGGATTGCAGGCTGATTCCGCTAGGCATGATCAAGCCCGAGTGTGTGGTGGTAGTTGAGACCCCAAATGAGTATTTTCATACAAGCACTGCTTGGCATTCCTGCTCCTCTTGGCGTTCATGCACGCTTGTCTCAGAATTTATTTTCTTATCCCCCAAAAAAGTCAATTAGCTTTTTTCATTGTAGTTAGTCTTGGTATTCAGACAAGCACAGTGAAGTTGAGGGGCTGTAACACAGACTGACCTATTTACTGACCTAACCTCACAGCAAATGGGTACTTAACAGTTACCTCATTGCTGCAGCTAAATCATTTCATAGAAGTGTCGACATGACAATATCCACAAGGAATTCACAGAATTTATCATTGTATCATTATTTTTTTTTTCAAAACTGCATCAACTTTGATTTTGGTGATTTGCAACTTCTGTTTTAAATTTAAAATTTGGATTGCTTGAAATGGGAAGGTGACTCAGAAATAGGCAATTTAATTTGCATGAGCTGTAAGTGTGCATGACTGGGCTGTCTGACCTATTTTCTTATGTGTTTTTTTTTTTACTTCTGTCATCCAAAATCTGTCACCACTCTGGCATCAGGTCATGTCCTCTGAAAGAGAGGAATTTCTTATTAAAACAGAATAGCATGTATCCTGCCTTTCCAAGTTTCAATTGGAATAGCACATAGCACGCGGCCCTATTTATTTTATTAAAAATATATTTCTTTATCGAGATCTGTTTGCTGAGCATTGGAACAAAGGGATGCGCTCAGCAATAGGTAACTTGCATCAAATTAAACTAGGTTTGAAGGCTTCAGAGAATTATGCCTAAAAGCCTAAAGATGTTTTTAGCTGAATAGATTGGATAAATATTGACAGCCTTGATTCCCACTCAAGCTGCTTAGATTTTACTGTCTGGCCGCTGGTGTACAACTGAATAATTTGATGAATAATTTACTACTTGACTGTTAGACAACCTAGTAAAAGCACAGTTATTATTGCACAATTAAGTACTATATTGCTAAATGTGCTACTGCTTTGCCATTGACAGTGACTGCTGTGCAGTCCAGCAGTAGTAACTTAGCAGCACCTTCCTGTAATGTGAATTAACATGAGTGTTTTCTCTTCATACAGCCCAAGATGCTGGCCTTGACGCTCTGGCATCTGTCCTCAGCAGACAGAAACAGATGGGGCAAGAAATTGGGAACGAACTGGATGAGCATAACGGTGAGAAGAGGCGTTTTCGGATAGGAAGAGACATTTGGGCTCTCCGTCCAAATCAGTTGGCTTAAGGGATCTATAAAACTATACCTGTAGACAGGGCTATTGCCGGTAATATAGCTGCTGGGACCACAAATCTTCATAGTCTAGGTTTAAAATGCAATAAGAAAACAAAACAAAAAGAGATTTAAAGGTATCATCTGGCCTGCTTTTTGGCTTGCAGGCAGACGATACAAGTCTGTGATAACTAATTCCATCCATACATCTAACTGTCTGGCTGTTTGCCCAATTATATATATATATATATATATATATATATATATATATATATATATATATATATATATATATATATATATATTAGCTCAAAGAGCCAGCTGCAATATATATAATTGGGCAAACAGCCAGACAGTTAGATGTATGGATGGAATTAGTTATCACACACTCTATATATATATATATATATATATATATATATATATATTTTTTTTTTAAAGATATTTTAAAGTCTAATCATTCTGCAGTGCAGTGATGCCATCCTTATATTCTGTTTTTGGGTAACTTGGCTCTGTATGGTCTTGGCTCTGTATGGTCTTGACTCTGTATGGTCTTGACTCTGTATGGTCTTGGGCTTCCTTTTGTGAGGATGCCTGTAAACAGTAAAGAACACCCCAGATATTTTAACTCTTCAGTTTCCTGCAGTTTTGATGCACATCTTGGGCTCTTTAACTATATTTTGACAAATGTCATGGACATGTCATGCCCAGTTCATATTTAAGCTCATAAACATATCATACCAATTGTAAAAAAAGGTGTATTAACCATTATAAAAGTTTACCATAATGAAAGCATAGCAAAGTATAAAAAGCGTGGTAAAGAATAGCGAGGTACAGTAAAGCAAATTGATGAACATGACAAACCAGGGTAAACTGTAGTAAATGCAGGGCAAAGCAGGGTAAAACTGCAAAAATACTGTGCAAAAATACCATGGTAAACTTTTATAAGGGAAGATACTACTGTACTTAAATATCTTTGTACTCTAAAAGTAGAACTCTCCTGTGATTCAGGAACAGAATTGAAGGTGAGTTATTATTGTAGAAGGTGTTATTAAGAAAACTTATTTGATGTTATTCAATGAAAAGCTGTCTGAACTTCCAGCTGTAACAAAAGAAACTGAGTCACATGGTCCTCATATTTCTGCAATATGTTGTGAGTAACACGGCAGTTTTATGAATGGCTTTCCTGGTTGAACGCAAAAAGCAACAAAAATACCAAGGTTTCTGGTATTGCATTATGAATGGCAGTCTCAGACGATTGCTAATGTAAACTCCAGTAGGGATCCATTTACAAGAAATCTGGATGCTGGTTTCAGTTCATTCAGTAATTCATCACAGCACACTGGTAAACATCTTTTTCTTTTTCAGTGAATACTGTTTTAAGCCAGTGACGCTGTTTCAGGTAACTGCCATGATGTAGATAAACAAGAGCAGCAATAAAAATATATCACATTTCCTCCGGCTTAATGAAAGGGCATCGAGTGCGTACAGGGCTGCATGTTTGATCGATCCCGAGCCTGTTGGAGCTCTTCTGTTACTATGTCACGTGTCTCTTTGTTTTACATTGGGTGAGTAGTGGAGTTGTCCTGGCGGCTCAGACTGTATAAATATCTATAAATATATAACAAGTAGCTTTTGGGTTAAGAGGAATGAAAGCTTTCATTCCCCTTAACTCGAAAGCTACTTGCTTATACTTACTGTCCTGAGCTTTTCAGAAGTCAAAGTACAGTTGCGCTGCACTGATGAGCCCCAAACAGGGTGAAACATGTCTGCAGATACTGTGCTTTGACTTTTAAAACACTGTGAATGTAGAAGCCTTTAGGTGACTTTCACGCGATTTGATTGGCTCTTGTAATGCTGAAATTTGCATATTTCCCGATTTTACTATATATATATATACACATATACATATACATACATACAGTCAGCACTCACATACCCGAACCTATAAAATTTTGACTTCAGTGACGGTTAAACGCGTGTGACGCATATCTGATTATTTCATTTTGGCCTGTACCAACCCTTGTCCGTTTTTCAGAGAACAGAAAAAAGATACAATATCAAAAATACATATCTGAAAGGACTGTGTTTTAAAATAAGTAGGCTTCCATTTAGATGTACTGTATTGGTTTTGTTGGTACAGTACTATATTTTCAGCAATTTTAATTCAGAATGATATAATAATGAAAATATCCCTTGCCAAAAGAGACGACACGTGGATTGTAATACAGCACATATTTTTAAATCTGATGCGTATTGTAGCCGTATGTAAAATTCCCCGTTAACGACCCAACAGCAAAATTAAATCAAAATGTTACCCATGTATCTATTAATTAATAGCAACTGCTTCAGACTGATTTGGCATGCAGAGAGAAAAAAAAAACCGTGGGCTGCGACGGATATTCAGATAAATTGTAACATTGAAGAGGTGGGCTTTGTATCAGAAAACTGGTGACGGAAATCACGTGCGATGGGTAAGTGCATTAATGTGTTACAAATACACTACCGGTCAAAAGTTTTAGAACACCCCCATTTTCCAGTTTTTATTGAAATTTAAGCAGTTCAAGTCCAGTGAATAACCTGAAATGGTACAAAGGTAAGCGGTAAACTGCCAGAGGTTAAAAAAAAAAGTTTAGGTTACCAAAAACTGAAAAATAATGTACATTTCAGAGTTATACAAAAAGGCCTTTTTCAGGGAACAAGTAATGGGTTAACAACTTACAGCTGTTCTGCAGCAATGGAAGTAAATTAAGCCTTGAAAGTTGATGCTAACAATTCCTACAGGTGTCCCAACTTTTGTTGATTACTTACAAACCCTCTGTCTGTATAAAAGCAGTGTTGGAACAGACTGTGTTACTACACCCTCTTAAGCATTATTTGGACAGTATTGTACTGCAGGAAGTAGTATATTGCTCTCATAATGGCGAGAAAAAGGCAATTAACAAAGGAAGACAGACAGACCATTATAACCCTTAAAAGTGTAGGTCTTTCCTTTAGAGAA
Source organism: Acipenser ruthenus (assembly GCF_902713425.1). Classification (NCBI taxonomy): domain Eukaryota; kingdom Metazoa; phylum Chordata; class Actinopteri; order Acipenseriformes; family Acipenseridae; genus Acipenser; species Acipenser ruthenus. Next base: position 2,318,436 of record NC_081207.1, read on the forward strand.
ATTGCAAAGAAAGCCAAGGTGTCAGTGAGTACAGTTTCTTACACCATCAAAAGGCACTTGGAAACTGGAGGAAACTCTGACAGGAAGAGGTCTGGCAGACCCAAAGCCACAACAGAATCAGAAGACAAGTTTCTGAGAGTCAACAGCTTGCGTGATAGGCGGCTCACAGGACAACAGCTTCAAGCACAGCTTAACACTGGTCGAAGTAAGCAAGTCTCAGTTTCAACAGTGAAGAGAAGACTTATTGCTGCAGGTTTGACAGGTCGAGTGGCAGTAAGAAAGCCATTGCTAAGATGGCAAAATAAGAAAAAGAGGCTTGCCTGGGCCATGAAGCACCGCCAGTGGACTACTGAAGACTGGAAGAAGGTCTTATGGACCGATGAATCAAAATTTGAAATCTTCTGCTCATCACGCAGGGTTTTTGTACGCCGTCGAGTCGGCGAAAGGATGGTTCCTCGGTGTGTGACACCAACTGTCAAACATGGAGGAGGAAGCGTGATGGTCTGGGGCTCTTTTGCTGGATCCAGAGTCGGCGACTTGCACAGAGTGAGTGGCACCCTGAACCAAAAGTGCTACCACAGCATTTTGCAGCGCCATGCAATACCCTTTGGTATACGCCTAATTGGTCAGGGGTTCATCCTACAGCAAGATAATGACCCAAAACATACCTCCAGGCTATGTCAGAACTACCTTAGAAGAAAAGAACAAGACGGTAGGCTTCAAATCATGGAATGGCCAGCACAGTCTCCAGACTTAAACCCCATCGAGCTGGTTTGGGATGAACTGGCCAGAAGGGTGAAAGCAAAGCAACCTACAAGTGCAACACATTTGTGGGAACTTCTGCAACAGTGTTGGGAAGAACTTTCCGAACAATATTTGATTTCCATTGTAGAAAGAATGCCACGAGTGTGTTCGGCTGTTATATCTGCAAAAGGTGGCTACTTTGATGAGTCAAAAATTTAGATTAAATTTTGTTAAACAAAACGATTCCATGATTTCTTTTTTATCTCCAATTGTTTATTTGTTCTATGCTTTAATTTCAGAGTACATTGAGACATTAAACTGCGTAAATTTCAATAAAAACTGGAAAAATTGAGGTGTTCTAAAACTTTTGACCGGTAGTGTATATAATGGGGATTGATTTTATTCTTAATACAAGGGCGGTAAAATGCGACTGATGTGTATCTGGCTAACGGATATCCGAGTGCTGACTCTGTGTGTCTGTGTGTGTGTGTGTGTGTGTGTGTGTGTGTGTGTCTATATATATATATATATATATATATATATATATATAATATATATATATATATATATATATATACTTTAGCTCAAAGAGCCAGCTGCCCAACGTTTCGATATGTTGTACATATCTTTCTCAAGGGAGTCTGTGTTTGAATCAAAACATGGAGGTATTTATAGGTTTTTGACGGCATGACAACTACTTGTTATTGTTTATATTCAAATCCTTGATTTATTCTTACATGATATATATATATATATATATATATATATATATATATATATATATATATATATATATATATATATATATATATATATATATATATATATAATGCAAATCCATGTTCTTGAGTTCCTCCATGCTTTTCTTGGCAGGATCGAGGTGCACCACAATACCGCGGTTTTGGAGCTGAAATAATTCAGAACCGTTATTCCACTAAATAGTGCTTTTGCTTCCCCTGCATGCGTGAAGGTGTTGACATGATTAGTGTTCCTTCTGCAGAGGCAGAGATCTCAATTGGGGTCAATGTCTGCGTCTGTCCAAGGATACTGTGTAGTTTATTAGACAAGGTTCTGTTCAATGCCGTAACTACCTCTATGAGTCATTGTCTTGTGTACTGAATGTTTATTTGCATGTTTATACTTTTATCAAACTTGGTGTATCCCAATCAGATTAAATGAGTAAATAATTAAATGAAATACATTTTCTGTTAGGTTCCAGTTTATGTAACTGAAAAAACGACCTTCTCCTAATACAACTATGACCTAATGGAATTGATTCATATTTGGATGGCGCTTGCTTTTAAATGTCTCCAACAGTCAGTGCGTCGGTATGCTAATTTGTATTTGCCGTCTCAATTTACTGTACCTTGGAAGAGCTAGATTGTTATATGAAACTGATTTTCTGTAAATGACGTTAGTGTTTCCAGTAACGAGTCTTTGAAACGGACGCAGAAGGAAGTTAGTGAAATCAAGCTGGATTTTGATTAGATGAATGACTTTCGTGGCAGTGGAGTTTTAATATCTTTGTTTTCCCAGATTTTGTCAGCTTTTCCATTGCGGATTTACATTTCACATGAGGCATCATACAGTTATCCAAATCATGGACTGCACTTCATTGAAATGCTGGCAGATTCCTGCATTTGGTGCCTATAACTTGGAGTTAAACCACTGCTCCCCCATTGATTGTCTCAGTGCTGTGTCAAGAGAGCACATTAATACCTTAATTTACTGTTTTTGGTTTTCAAAAGCATGCCGGCTTGTGATAGTAAATTATAAATACATTTTTTACAGCACCAGCACTGGCTCGGTGTGCATTTTCCTGGTGGGTCATGGAAAAGACGTGATGTCTTCTTTTGAGATTTGGGACAGGTGGGGAAAAAAGGGATAAATCATATGAAGTAAAGAAAAGGAAATTCATGATTCTTGGCTACAGGAGTTACCCAGGCTGATTTATGAGGCTGAGTCAGACAGTGTCTTATAAGCTCTGCAGAAGGGTAGCCCTTGAGTTTGCTGGAAAGACTGATGCTGCTAGAAGAGTGTTTTTTTTTTTTTTTTTAAAGAGAAACAGTCGTTCTTTACAGTAAAAGTTAACGACATTTACAGTACAGTGACAAATTTACCAAACCCATACTTCATTAAAATGTTTCCACTGATCTCCAAAATATAGTACATTTCAGCATTGACTGCATAAAATAATAATTGGACTTGCATATATAATATATAAGCGTATTGGTGTGTGGTCGCTGGTCATTTGGTGGCTTGTAATTTGTTGTTTTAATTAACTAACCAACAAATTAGTCAAACAAATTTAAACTTCTTTAGGAACACCCTTCCAAGCCCAAAGCGCAACATTTGATTCTGGGGCGTGTGTTGTTGAAATTATTCAGGATATTTTTCTCTCCCAAAACATACTGGCTGCTTCAACGTAACACAGCCCCTTACAGTGCATGTATTCTTTAACTATTCTTATGTGATGTCTGACAAAGTGTCATGCATGCATTCTGTGGCACTTCAGTGCCATCCAAGCATGTCTCCCTAAAAAAAGAATCAAATCCTCGGATTTTCCATTGCTAGCCTTTAAGCGAAGGATTCAGTTAGCTCCTTTTTGGGGAAAGCTGCTTTGCTCAGAAGTGCAGAACGAGCCAAGCAAGACAGGGAGACACCTTTGTCTGCCAGGGAGGTCTGCATTTAGAATTTGTTTCCTTTTGGCCTAATTATGGATGCACCAACGGCATAATTTTAGGAATTAATTAACCTCCTTAGGAGTTGATTGCTTAAATTTTTTTTTTTTTTTTAAATCATCTTTTTAGAGGGTGAAGGGTTTCATTCAGGACAGCAATGCCAGTCCACCGTGCATCTTGCTTGCATGGGTTTGAAACACTTTTCCATTAAGATCAGCTGGCATCGTGAGTAAGTGAAGGCCTTGCCTTTCCTGTCTGCACAATCACACCCCTCTTCCCAAGCTTGCCTATCTGCATATATTACTGCCAGCCTCATTAAGAGAACTGCATGGTACAGTTGGACTGATCAAATGGATGAGTGAGTTCATCCATTTTCCACATGCTGTATGCCCTGTTTGATGTTATTTAATCAACTTAAATTTCCATCCAAGTGGGATTCTCAATGCACTGTGCACATAAACCTTTCAAACGTATTAGTCACCGGGGTTTGGTGATTTTTTATTTTTTGTATTTTATAAATAGATTTGCTCCTATGACAACTATAGAAGCATGGGCAGAAATATTGCATATAAGTGATGCATTTTTAATAGACCGGGTAAGATTTCCTTGGTACTTGGTGCTCATTACGCTATTGCTAGGCAACTGGATGTTTGTATGTTGTTTTTGTTTTTTTATTGGGAGGTATTTTTTTTTTTTTACCAATATTTGCAGATAATGAGGTCATTCAGGGTAGAAAATGAATGAAATGTGCTTTGAGCTAAGTTGAGGTTCCCAGGCCTCATTAGCTGTAATGGATAAGAAAAATAAAATAGATTAGCTTACACTGACCCCATTAAGATGTGCAGTTTATCGAGTGTGCTGACATTTAAACCTGTGAACTTGTTGTTTCAAGTCAGGGAAATTGAAAGATTATCCTGATGTGCTGCTGTATGGTTTTCATGACGCGTCTGTTTGACGCAGGCAAATGTAACATGTAGCTGCATCTTTTAAAAAAGAAATAGAAAACAGAGCATAACATATTGAGCCTCTCAGCTGGTTCTGCTCAGTAGTTTATACTTTTTATTCAACTTTGGTACAGTACTGTGATTCATCACAAAAACAATTGTCAAATTTAAAAATGTTAAAAACTCACCTTAGTGTTTAACTGAAAAGGGAATATTGCACCTTCCACGGGCTGGATATTAGATCAGCACTTTTACTCAGTGCTTTAATTAGCTACAAATAAACAGTAGCCTGGTGGAGTTTATTATATTAAACAAGAAGTAACAGGAATATTCATGAGAACAAATAAGCTATACTAATGATTCGGAATCATTACAAGACTATTCTGCGCATCTGGTTCTAATTCATACAGTGTTCACAAGAGGCCTGAACAAGATCCAAAAGCAATTTTCAGTGTAATTTATTGTTGCTGTGCAGTGTCCCTGTCATTTTATTCTTCGACAGCTTCTTGCGTGACCAGTGTAATTGCCGTACTTGAAATGCTAGGTCAAGGCATCCCCGTGCATTGTTCTCGCTCTTGGGAACAGATAATGCAAAGGAGGCGTTGCTCGAATTTATTATTTGGGTAAAAGTACCACGGTTGTTACGACAAGGAGCGTGTGATGTGATGAACCTTTTTGGGTGCTGTAATGAGAAGCCACATCCATCAGTCTATTTCTAATCTTCTACACCAAACAAATGCTTGTGGTGATGACATCTTCATGTCGATGTATAATTCTTTACTGTTTTTTTTTTTTTTTGTTTGCTTTTTTTACAGCATTGTTGAGTGGAAAAGTGGTTTTATTCCCCCAAATTATACCCCCCCACCCCACCTAAATATATCAGTTAGTCCGGGTTAGGTGCCAGTGCAGCTTTCCTGTGGGACCCCAAGAAAAAAGATCATAAAGTTTAAGTGAGACTCGAACCGTCCTGCTTTCCCTTTTTACTAGGGGGGCCATTGAGGACCCAGCCTGGTCTGCTCATGACGATTTGGTCCATGTCTTTGCAGCAGCCACATGGTCACAGTATTAGATACTTCTTGAGACAGAGCTGCTCTATGTGTTTGCATATGCAGACTAGTTTAATACTGGGGCGGCAGGTGGCACTGTCTCTAACTGTTTTTTTCCCTGGTTCTTCTGTCCAGTGTTGGTAACCTGACATCTCTCTCAGATGTTTGTGTCAGAACTTACAAGATTGCATAAGAAAGGAGCGATCCAAATTATGAAACCTTTTTTTTATGTGAAAAGGAAATCAACAGGTTAATAGTAACAAAATCAAACTTATGTTTGGTCATCTCTGTTAAAGGGTCTGGTATAGGCTGAGTCAGCTATGAGTATACTGTTGTTTGTCATACCAGATGAGGCTAACACTATCAGGCTGCTAGTGAGCTGCGATGAATGCACTGGATCACCTACTAGTACTGATGGGTGGACAAAATGATTTGATAGCCCAAGATAGCAAGAATTTGGGGGTGGAGGGTTTATTCCGCTTGATTTTGGGCCATTTCTTATAGTAGGGATACAATCCACTGGTACGTATCTGGTAAGCAAGCTACTACTGTATATTATTTAGTTATCCAAGTCATTTTTAAAAATGATTTATTCATTTGCTTGTTTAAACAGAAACTGGATCTCGTTTAATCGGAAACTAAAATGTGTTTTGTGGATTGTTCTGGTAGACTTTAAAATATATATGCATAAGCATTTATGTTTAGCAGACCATGTTTCGATTTGTATAGCCTTTTTCAAGTCTAAAGTAGTGATCATTTTTACAATAACAAGAATTGCTGGTGTGCACTTTACATTGTATAATGAAGTGGTAAAAGACCTGCATGCTCCTCACTGGGAAATGCTGACAGGCAGAGCATGGCTCAGTATATTTTCCTGTAACATTAAGGGCAGGACCCTCATGTTTTCATTTTTAATATGACCGTTATAATTGTATTTGGGGTTCCTCCAGAGCAGTACAGTGCATGGTTCGGTAAAACAGTATTTTCTGATCTAGCGGCGACCCACTTTCATTTTAAAGGATTCTCTGGTCAAGGTCACAATTCTGCTTTGAAAATGCTGGATTAACGTGTGTATGTGACAGAGAGCTGTATCAGGACAACTCATTTTACCAACACCGGAACAGGTCCCATAGAGCAAGCAGTGATCTTTATTGGTATACAGAAAAAAAGAGTAGAAGTGTATGAATCAAGCTTAATACTGTGCATCATCTACCCCTTCCTGAAAAGCTCTTTAATAACCACACACAGTATAACACCATCACTTCCAGTCTTCCAGTTTCTGACAGATTATGATGGCTTCATGTTGTGCTGAGCTGTGGGTTTATTGTGTGTGTGTCTGGGTGTCTGATTTACTGGATCTTGCACATTTGATTCCAAGTTGATTCCAAATTGTAATTGATGAATGATGATGATGAAGCTAGCTAATGTACATATTGTATGTTTACTCTTTTGAAAAAACACAGGTAATGGTTTGATATGCAAATTATAACGTCTAGCCTAAATTGCTTTGTTTTCTGATATCTTGCACACACACACACACGCACACAAGAAGAAATCGATGAAGCATTTCTTGCACTTTCTGTTAGTTCAGGGATTTGAAGTGCTTTGCCTAGACTACATCAAGTGACCTTCAGATCAAATGATACTGAGTCTGCAAATAGGGGGTCCATGGGGGCTTTCTTGCGGCTATTTGTACTGCAAAAAGCTGAATTAAAAAATGACGTCTTAGAACAAAAAAAAAAAGACTAAACATTCATACAGGTAAAGAGACACTCTGCAAAGTGTAAAAATGTGTGCTGCATGTCATTTATTTCAGTATGTAATCCTAAAAAAGCTATTTATTTATTTATTTATTTATTTATTTATTTATTTATTTATGGTAGGAATTCAGAAACGTACAGTTTAAATGATGCAGATCCACGATGATGACAGATTGCAAATAATGTTTGTCTCGTCTCACCAGCCTGGGGTTAAAATAGTGCACCTGCTTGCAAGGGAAATGATTTCCACTCAATTGCCGATTTATAATGGTAGAGCTGATTATATTGACAATTCCTGATTGCAGCGAATAGACGAATTAGGCGTTTAGTTGGACTCTAAACATTTTTGTGCAGTGTATTTTATTTTTTCAACTGGTCGTAATTATTTGATCTCCGGTTTTATACAGATTAAAACATACAAATATGGTGAACAGTGATGAAGGTTTTCATTAGTTGAAATAGCAGATGTGTTACCTGACCTTTGGTGCACAGGCTATGATCGACATTATTAATACTGGCAGCGAAATAGAAAACTGACCTTCAGAAGTTTGCAGTGAGATGTGTATGTCATGACATTTGGTTAATTGCTGCTTCATGCCATTATCAAGCGTTGTGTTAATTTCATGTTAGAACTCTGGGTTTTGAAGGTATGAATGATTTAAACATAACATCAATACTTTGTACAAGATGGTTCAAAATGTCAAGACATGCCATCTTTGCTTGCTTTGGGCAGGTCCGTATGGTCCATTTTATCTCTAGTCTCTCTTAGTTCATTTTCCTGTGAGATTCTTTTGTTTGGCTGCAGTGGTTCCAGGTGCCACAGTGGTGGATACGCAGCTGAGAGTCAGAGTCAAGGTTGGGGTCAATTCCTGTTTTTCAGTTCCTTTGAAGGAATTGGAATTGATATTTTAGAGACATAATTCTTTTGGTTGTTCAACTGCTTTCATTTGAAGCCAATTTAATTGACTAACAGTGACTTCAATTTAAGTAATCTGTTGGAACTGTGAGAAGCTCATTTTAACAGAATACTGCTAATTGCTATTTCATCAATGGTGTGTTGGAATTGATTAAAAGGGAATGTGAATTGGGAATCGATTTAAAAAAAAAAAAAAAAAAAATTGAAAAAAAGGAATTGACCCCAAGCCTGGTCAGGGTTTAAAGTCTCTCAGTCGACCATGCGCATCCACAACAGGAGAAACTGGGTTTAAAAACACCAGCAGCTGGCCTAGAGAATAGGAGTGCCATGCTGCAATAGCTCATTCTTGCCTTGCACATTTTTTCACTTGTGCCATCACTTTAGATCGCAAACAGATGTCCTTAGTTAGAAGGATGGGAACGGCGCATAAGTAATCAATGACAAACAGATGGGCTGTCAATGACATTTCTAAAACAATCAATTGTATATCGTCCTTAATAAATTACATTTATCATGATTTCCCCAGCGTCTTCTAGGATTTCCAGAAGGAATTTATATTTAACCCTTTAACGATATAAGCATTGGCTAAACCCATTAAATCTCACTATTGAGCTGGTACCATATGGTCAACGCAGTGATAAAGGGTTAAAACAACATAAGTAGTTAGAAGTTTCTTGTAACAATTGCATTGAAAATGTGGCTACATCTCCTTGTTTGTAGTGCGTTCGGGAAAACCATAGGTACAGTAACACCAGGTGTTGGTGGGGCAATTCACACTGCACTGGCCTGTAGCCTACAAGGTCCGTATGAAGGTAACTGCAGTCAACACAGCAGATAAACTGTCCACAAGTATGCCAATATATGTATATTGTTTTTACTTAATAGGACTTGATTTAGACTGTACAGGAATCGCTCTTGGACATGAAAGATAGAACATGTGGAAACTCCTATTTTATTTACTTGTCTCATAGTTTTTAAAAATGGAAATTCAAATGAGTAAAGAAATAAGGCTTTTTCTGTGCTGTGCATGCAGACTAAATGTATATAATGATGTGGCCCCTCTGCATGGTTAAAGATGTGGAATCCAGACAGTTGAATTGTGACGTCAGTTTTGAAGTTATTTGTTCCCTGTCAGAATTCGTATCACAGCAGCGTGTCCTAAACCTCCCTTCCGTTATGTGCGTTCTGCGCTGTGGTTTTAAATTGTCATTTTCCACTCAATTTCAACTAAAAAAAGGGGGAGAATATTCCTTTAACGCTGGGAGGATCGAGGGGACAAGTCTCACAGCAGGAACTAATTAGCTGCTATTCATCGTAGCTGACCCTGGAGGTAATCCTTCTTCCTAATGTTTCAATAGAGTTATGCACCTTTTTTTTTGGTAAATGGGGATTCCCCAGTGAAAGAATCCTAAACACCAAACAGGTTTCTTTGTTTTTCAATTGCATCCCTTGTCTTTTTTTATGTAAAGCTCAGAAAACAGCTGTTGCTCATTCTATCCATTTGCAGGCTGTACATTCCCCGGTTTTACTAACACTTAGAACTCTCCGCTTCAAATGGGACCCTTTTTCATGTAAAGTCTTTCTTCCTTTTATGTGTATAATAAAGTGCCTGGTAGCGTACCACAAGCACAATGCTGCTTTGATCAATGTGCTGAGAAAAACAGAACGGCTTTCTTTTTATGAATAGGATACCTTTGCATTTCTTTTTTTGTTTAAAAAGTACTGCTGAAGAATGCTGGCGTATTTGTGTGGTGGTTCAAAGTTGTGTACTCAATGACTGGTTTGTGGAGATTACCCTTTAGTTGCCCTACAGTTGTTATTTATGCACGGACCAGATGGTGCAGTGTTTAGTGTGCATGCATCCTGTTGGTTTGTGAAGTTGTGGCTTTACTCCATGGCCTGGATGACTCACCCTGGACATAAATCCTGTGGCTGTCTTTCAGGAGAGCTTACACTGCAAACATCCAACTCACACCACTGGGAATTGCTAGATTCATGTTAGATACATGCATACATACATACTGTACATGTCAGCTTTATTAAATGGAAACTTCTTGCAACAAGGTACAGCATATACAATCGAATATAAAATGTATTTGGCATAAAGCGGCCAAAAAAAAAAAAAAAAAGCCTGACCCTGAGGTAATGTAGATCTAACTGGACTCCGCCCTTGTCACTGATAGTAATTGCAAATTGCAACTACAGTGTGTCTCTTTGAGTTATAATTAAAAATCTGTAAGCGGTAAGGGAAAATTATTCTGCAAGAGTGCCTATGGGGAGCAGTAGCTTCTGTCCTGCTGCAGTGCACTCTGTCAAGAGTGGATGTTGAGTCTACAAACAATGGGGGGGCGGGTTATAAATCTTGTCAAAGGAAAGTAAAATCTCTCATAAAAGATACTCTATTGGAATCCTTTCCCCCGCTGATGTAAAGTCGCTTCAGGCAAACCCTAATCAAATATTTTTATTGGCTATAAAGGGCTCAGTACAAATTGCCTTCCCCCAAGCTGCAGATTGATGAGCCCTGGCTTTATGTATCCACTGCTGTGCTAAACCGGGCACTGCCTGCCTGACTTGTGTACTTGTGTTTTACATCTCATTATCAGGCTTGTCTGCAACCTAATAGAACTGTACACTGAGGACACATGCTAGGACTCCTGTAATAGGTGTGGTGTCATGTGACGTGCTGGGAAAATAGAGAATGCATGAAAAAAGGGCTTAGAACGGTTATTTAGAACGCAGGTTCATTGTTTAAACTCAGATTGTCTCTGCTAAGTGCACTGTAACTTTTTGGGGGGGGATTTTTGAGCTTTTTACTCTCATTAGACCTTAAACAGAGATGAATTCTTGGATTTATCAATTTTTCCTGAACCCCAGGTTGAGTCTCCACTGTTTGCTTCACTTGGCGTGGAATGGTTTATTGCAAATATTTTATATGCACAGAATTTTAAATATAAACTCTAGAACTGTATAGCCCCCTAAGCAGGAATCCCACTGTGTTGCTGTAATTAGTCATTTTAGCAGGCACCAAAGCTATACCTCATTCGTATATATTTATTAGTGGTACTAATCCCCCGGCATATGTAGCTGTTTGCAGAGTAATTCTATTCGGTGAAACATGACTTTTTAAAAATATATACTAGTTCAGGTGTTTGCTTTATACTTTCCATTCAGTTTGTCTTAACATGGCAAGATTTAATTTAAGAGGGAAGGGGAATAAAACTCCTATTGCATAAGTTTCACCCATTCCAAGTTTTACAACAAGCTTGATTAGCCATAGTGTATAGGTAACGTGCTCAGGTGTATCTTATTAAACTCATAATAAAACCAGGAATGGATCAAACGGCTTATGTACTGGGAATCTTCTTTTCATCCCTGGAGGTGGGTGGTAGGTTGGGACAGCAGGAAGTCAATCAGTCTTCAGTTAAATTAATTAATAGGGTTAAACAGTGCAAGGAGAAAAGTGTGGCTATTGAACAGCAGGGGGCAGCAGTAGTAATAAGAGCAATGTCACATGGCCCAGCCCTACACCAGGTACAACACTGCTGATGCAGTGAACCATGAAAAGATACTGCATGTCATTAGATGAGGCCTTTATTTCTGTATAGTCTGTAACTGGCATTGGTGATTCATGTGTGCAAGTTTGACTCAACCTTCAGGATACCATCCAGAGTGTTTTGAGCCCTGGCTGTTATTTACTGATGGGCTGGCACCAGGCATTTTCCTTGTTAGTAATTGCTATTAGAGTAAAAGTTCATTATGTTTTCCTTATGTGTTTCTGAGTCAGAGCTGTTTAGCAAAAAAAAAAAAAAAATACTGCTGTTTCAGAACTAGTTGAGTTTTACGAATGTGTTTTTAAAGCCTCACGCACTGTACTGTTCCGTTTGCACTAATTCTTTGCTTCTGGGAGTTAAACAAATATTCTGTAGATCCCACCTGCTAGTCACAAGTTGACAGTTCAGTTGTCCAAGATGGGGTTAAGTATCTTTTTTTTCCCCTGTTCCTGTTTTAGTTGGTCTGAAAAGCATGATCTGTTCTGCACTGCGTTTTACAGGGACAAGTCTCAGGAATAAGAATCTTTCTGACCTGTCGGAGGCCCTTGCTTTTATGTGGTGCTTTAAACGTGGAGAAATCTACTGCCTGCATGAAGTCCTCAGCAATAAATTAGGCACAAGCTATTAATTCTTAAATAACTGCAGAATATTGACTTCCCAATTATGCCCCTGGGAGCACAAAGGCATTAGCCTTGTAAATGCCATCATAACCATCCCAGCCGTGGAACTAATGCACTCTTGTGATCAGAGGCGCTTCTGAGGATCAGACGTCTTTGCGAGGTGCATTAGAGCTTCTAGTGAAGGTCACAGGTGGAAGAGCCTTTAGCGTATGGCAGATGGCCTTTTCCCCCCCATCACTTATCCTCCAGGACAGTGGGAGCCTTGCTGGGGGTTAAACGGAAGAGTTCATGTCTATGCCTTGTCAGCCCAATGCATTTCAGTCCTGGATCCCCCTTTCATCGGCACCGCTGGCAGGGCAAAATGAGGTTTACAAAGAGCCCGTGGCTTAGATTTATCAGTCTGCATTGATCCGGCTGTCCCTCTGAAAGTCACGTCTCTATTGGCTTCTGACTGCTCTGGGTTTATAATGTTCTTGTTCTTCATGGTTTACAGCCCTCTTGAGCCTTTTATAAATCGAACATGTTATTAACGTGGTTAATTATTAGCACCCGTCGCTCTCTCTGAAAACAGATAACATCTGAGAAGCAGGTCTGGTGTGCAGGGGCCTTTTCTTCACTGTCACTGAGGAGCTGGATTGAAGTATTCCGATTTTAATGATGGAGTCCAGTGGACCTTGCCATGCTATAAATAAATCAAGCCTTAGCCTCAAACACTTAATCAGAAAAAAGTAAAAGAAAAGTATTACTTTTAAAGTGGTTTTAAATCAAAATGTGGAGTTTTGCTTTTTGTATAACAATTCTGATTTGTAGTTGCATGGGAGCACTGCTGCACACTTGAGGCAGGTGGGGTTAACCTTGAGTATTACATAAAGTGCCTGTTGTTTAAAAAAAGTTATGGTTTATCTGTACCTTTCCTGAGCCATAAACTTCATGTCCTTCTGATCTGAATAAAAAGGATGAGTATTATCACACCAGGATTATCTGCTTTTTATCTGCTTCTCTTATCAGATCATGTGAGCACATTCAGACTAGTGGGAAAGGTCGGAAAACACAGGATCCAGGGTCTGAGAGAGCAGGTTGTCGAATGCTAATTGCCAGGAGTTTATGGGTGAAGGCACAGAGAAAGTGGAGGGCAGTTTGCGTTTCTTGCCAATTTGTGCCTTCACCAGTATTTGCAAATTACAGGGTCTGTTCAATTGATATAAACAGTGGAATATTTGAAGTACCATCACAGTTTTAGATAATTAAAATAGTGCTCTTTGTGTACCAAGGCAATAAACCTCGTCTAACATTGCACACGAGTCCCATCTCAGTTTATGCCTCAAACATTTCCGAAAAGGTTGTGATTAAATACTCTATGGCAGTGTTTATATTCTCTGCAGTTTTGTTCAATTGAATGAGATTGTATAAAATGGAACACTTCTCATTTAAATTAAATATGTACACTTCCCTTTTTTTTTTTTTAATGAAATGGCGCCACATACATTTTATATTCAAATAAATCACCTACAACTCTTCTTGACGTGCGACTGTCCACCCCCTGCCATCTAGTAGGACTTGAAAGCCATTCAGCTTCCAGGAAAACTTTTATTTAAAAATATTGTAATACTAAATGTGGAAACCATATTATTGCAAAATCAGTAAACCTTGAGATAACAAGCTTGTTTTAAAGAGAGAAGTAAAATGGAAAAATGCAGAAGTAAAACAGAGCTTCTTACAGATATATAGTAATTGCCTGCATTATATCATCAAGTGTTCTCAACACATCTGGAGCAGAGCAAGTTCCAGTAACATTAAAGCTCTGTGTTTTTATTGGCAGGGTGACATCCTGGAGGATGCCAATTAGCAACAACCCTCGATGCTAGCCCGTATCAGAGTCTCCCTGGAGCTTCCCCCCTGAGAAATCATTCAAATAAGTGCAACTAAAATTAACGCTGGTGGGTTTGTGATTGAATTCAAACAAAAATAAGCATCGCTAAAGGGGCGGCCATGGGAAAGTGTTCAAAAATAACAAATAATTAATACTGTGTATCCTGGAGTTGATTGTCTTTTTATTTTTTTTATACAATTGTATTCAGTCAGACTAGAGTGGGCATTGCTGTTTACCTTATAGTACCTGGCCTTGCTTTTTCCCAGTGTCATTCGCAGTGCTTTATGTCAAATGTCCTTTTCTAGTACAGACAGTGGCTGATTGTGTGGATGTCGTTACAAGATACAGGGGAACTTGTTTCCTCTTGAGAGTCCCTGCGTGCAGTGAGAAGCGAAGCCCCTCAGGTCTGGAAACATTCCCGTCCCTCTCTTCAGAGCCCACCCTGACAGCCAGCTCTGGGATTCGCACCCCTGACCTGCCGAGTCAACAGGACACTAATGTATCGCGCCACCCTTCCTATATACAAGGCTCGTATTAATAACTTCCTACATTATGGTGTGGCAGTTTGGTTCTGTTCATTCATTGTGTGCTGTGTTATATCTGTGTAAGGCACTGCATAGGACAGTTGAAGCTGTTTTAGTGCCAACAAAAAAAACAGTCTCTGCTGATTTAATCTGGAGTTTTAAAAAGCTGTCTGGGTAATATCTTAAGTAATATTATTACGTTTTCCATAAAGGTTAATCTTACGGCACCTTGTAACAAGTGCCATGTGGACACAGTCATAGATTTTTTTTATATCGCAAGAAAAGCTCTGGTCAGATTTCGCAATACGTTTTTTTGGGGAAGGCTTTGTATTTATATTTGGGCTTCTAGGAAAAAGACACACATTCCTGAGCAGAACCTATGGATAGACTTGCACTCATAATGACCACTGTGAACTCTAAAGGGCTGTCCGCTTGCATAAGTAGAGAGTTAGATAAATAAAGCCATCAATATGAAATACACCTCTGAGAAATCTTACATTCTTTCAGCTGCGTTTCTGTGAAAGGTTGTGAGTGCAGGACAGGGGGAGGGTGGGTATTTCAGTAAGGAATAGTTTGTGTGTTATTGTCCTTTTTCTTGTGGAAATCATCCCTGGAATAGTATTTTAAGCATGAGGACTTCATTCCAGATCAGTTTATACAGCAGTTGACTCCTCAAGCAACTCCAAAAAATAGTTTGGGTTACTTTGAAGTTCTCTGTACAGTAAAATGTGTGTTGCTTATTTCAGTCGTCATGTATGCATTGCTTTCATTTGCATGATCTATTTTTGATGGTGTCATTTTAAATTCTCTTGTATGAACAAACAGGAGCGTGGTCATTTTTGCCACCGAATACATTTCAAGCAGTGTTTGTTTGAGTATTTGAATATTTGTCCCAGTGCTATAAATATTGAACACTAAAAACATGTTAAGATCTCACATTAGTTTGCTAGTTCTGTGTCTGTTCCAGCTGATGCTGCAAGCTAATCAATGCATCTTTTGTTTTTGTTTCCTGCTAAGCATGTTCAAAAATCAAGAACTTGAAAGAAGCATCAAGACATTGTTGCAATACATGTCCTGTATTAATACATTAAAAATTGAATATGCATTCTGACTTTCTACACTTTCACAAGACCTTCCCATAAAACCAGTTCATTAGTATTTTACGAGTGCAAGTAGTGCTAACTGAATTACACTTTTTTGTTGTTTGTTGGTGGCTGCCTTTATGATGAAGCAACCCCTCTCTATACTAATTCCCCATTGTGACTCTGCTGTGGTCTCCACTCCAGGGTTTTGTAACACCTCATTTTGCAGAGGGGTATTCTCCAACATGTTTTTCTAGAAGGTCTGGTCACTGTTGGCAAACGAAAAGAAGCCATTTCCCAAGTTGTGCTTATCGTGCTTTGTCCTTAACAACGATGGGAAAGCAAGCCGGGATGGGAACTTGCAGCACACTTTTTTTTTTTTTTTTTCTTTTCAGATGCAAACATCAGATGGCTAACACTTGCTGCGGACAGGGCATTGTACAGGCTTCCTGTCTGCCCAAGCGCACAAGAGTGACCTTGCCTCACAGGCTGTCAGCACCCAACCCCCCCGTGACTGTGCTGCAGCTGAAAGCTTGAGAGAGAACTGAAATGGTGCAGTGCGTGCACATTCTGCGCTTGAAGATTGTCCAACATATTAATATGAAAAATAAACATTTCTTACAGTAATGAAGCCTTGCTTTCTTTTGCAGTCGGGGTGATTGGCATGCAGGAGCATTGCCGTGACAGTTTTGAGTGCTGCGTTAGTCTGTTTGTAATAATGCAGTAAAAAAATCAACAAAATATCTGTTTTATATATGTGAGATATGTGTGTGTGTGTGTGTGTGTGTGTTTAAAAAAAAAAAAAAAAAATTAACACTAGAAGCCCCGCGGTTTTTGGTTTTAAAATGTAATTTTCTCCAGTTGTGTAACACATATGGGGCTGCACGTTCTTGTACCTTTCTGTCCGTATGTATTAAATATTCTCACAAAGCATGAAACGCGGGAGTGCAGAAATAAAGGAGATATATTACATTATACCTAAAAGCCCTGGGAGCAGTCACATTGACGGCCACACAGAAAACAATTGTATTGTGATTATACAGAACGGTATTCTACTTTATTATTTTTATTTACTACTCCACAATGTGTTTAGCTGTAATTAGATTAGTCTCTACTCTCTGCCTGAGTGAATGACTGACAGTCTATTGTTTTTCAATCAGCCATTTCAAAGGCTGGCGCCTGCTTGCCAGCTGTGCTGTTTTGGTCAGTCAATTAGCATCGGGACTAGTGAAAATAAATACCAGAGACCGTGGAGTTTTGCAACGCAAGAAAATATGGAGTTGATGTTTTGGATCAGATGGCACAGAAGTATTCCGTGAAAGCTGGCTCCCGACGGTGGCCTGTTCAGGTGTTTTACAATGTAGTGGACCTAGCAGCCATCAACTCCTGGGTACTATACAAATAATGCACGGAGAAGAATTTACCAAGGCGAGAATAAATCCAGTTAGCACAGGAACTTCGCAAGAAGCATTTGGAACAGAGGGAGACTGCCATACGTGTACCCACAGCTGAAGCTGGCAACCCTGCTGAGAGCCGCAAGAGACGCCAATGCTAGGTTGGCAAGTGCAATAAAAATAAAACTTCGAGCAGCTGTGCCCTGTGCAGAAAGGTGGCGTGGAGAAGCGCATTATCTGTATTGATTGTGCTGTGTGCTTCTGTAAAATGTTTTCTTCTAAGTTTATTTATCTACGTTGTTCAGTTTCTTTTGCACATCTGATAATAAACCGATTGCTGTTAAAAATGTATTGCTATCGTTTCAGTTTTATAAATATGTACGGTGTAAACCGATGTCTGTTCAGATGTTTATTTATTTACATTTTCTTGTTTTGATTTGTAAAATAAATGTTTATATATATATATATATATATATATATATATATATATATATATATATATATATATATATATATATATATGTATATATATATGTATATATGCTTCGGTTTTTCAGATGTTTATGTAACATACTCAATAAAATAAAACAAATTACATCCGACTGTTTCTCCTTTCATTATACTATTTACAATGTTTTGAATACAGCCGTCAGAAAGACTGCTGCAGGGCTTATAGGTATGAGTATATCTCCAGTCCTTCTAGTGTTAAATAGGTGCTTTCTGGTGAGATATGGAGACTGGGAGCCAGGAGAGCTTCATCCCTCTTCAGCCACTAACGGCCTTCTGTGCTTCACTTACTGTATAACTGGATGTAAACGTCCTCCACTAGATATTTCATGTAACTTCCTAGTTGCAGTTAGTAAAATGTCTCAAATGGGGGTTCTTGCCGAAAAAGCACTCAAATGCATTAATCTCACAAGCAGATAGGAGAAACATTGCCAAAACAATAACCAAACTATTTACCTTCGTGAAGTCTTTAATTGTGAAATAGTCCAGATTTTTTAGCAAGCCCACGTTGCATGCTTACATTAAACTAGGGGCCCTTCGTCAGGCAGCACAAAGAGAGAGCAAGGTGATAAAAATACATGCTGAACAGACAAATGTCTGTGGTGAGGGCAGAAAGTCAAAAAAAACAGGCTAGCTAATTTTGTATCTTTTCAGCGGGTGTTTTGAATCTCTCCTTTCGGCTCATGGAGGTGAATTTACTTTGACTTTCTTATCTTTATCTTTAAAAATAAACTTCCTTTCGGCGTCAAAGTAAGAGGTCATTTCTCTGAAATGGTGGCGCAGTCAAAAAAGCCCTTTTACAGATGTCAGGAAGCAGGGCCTGTCATGGTGATTTACTGTGGTTGAGCAGGTTTAAAGCAAAATGGTTTGACCTTTAGTTCATGTCGTTTTCTCTGGTTTTCAAAGTGACGAGATTGACATCTCTTTATGTTCAGAGGGAACAGGTGCAATCATCTTTTGTTGTAAATACAATCACTACAACCATTTGTGTCCTAAATACAATCAGTGAGTTGGTTCTTATTCTCTGAGGCGCTTGCTTGGGCAGGACTGAATGTGATGCTTGCATTTCAGCAGCCTATCAATGGTGCAGCCAACACATGTGTGTTGGGTTTAGATGCCATAATTACGTCTCCATTTCACAAGCTTTCAATTGGCATTCCTTCAAGTGTTAACATTTTCCTGAGAAACACAGAACCCACATTGTACTAGTAAGACTAGACATGTAAAGACATTGAATGAAACCAAAATCGATTTGGGACGCTGATCCTCCTGGCAGTAATCCCTGTCTTTTTCTTTTTCCACATTACCAACTCATAATGTCTCTTGCTGAACATGCACTGCAGTAGACTTCTGCCTGAGTCCTGCATAGCAAAAAATGTATTTAAACTGAAATGTGGAGTCATACTCTATGTCCGATTTTATAGACTTGACATCCTAATGTAAACGTAATTATGCCACATGACTCTTTTCTTGCTTACAAACCTGTGCAACATAAGGAGTCTGCAGTACAAGCAATCTGCTCGCTGCACCATTCATTGTCATTGTGCTGAAAAGAACAGATTGCAGCTCGAGTTTAGCTGGGTCGTGTTCTGTTGTTTTGTGGTATATTGTGTTTAAAGTTTTAGTAGCTTTGCTTTAAAGCCACAGGGATCAGAGTTTGTATCTTTAATCCCTCTGTCAGCTACCGCTTGCACAGGATGTGCTGTACTGCTCCAGTGTTTAGGAGAAATCCTAGCCTTGCAGAATGTGGTAATTCCTCCCTTAGACACACTAATGCAGGTGGATTGCGTTTCAGATTCTTGGAGGTCTAATCAGATTTATTTATAAACGAGGCTGGGAGACCTCGGCTTAAAACAAACCAGACCATCTACCACATCCGACTGTGCCCAGTGGGGCTGGATTGGAAAACTGAGCATCCACCACTCACTTGAGTTTATGTTGGTAACATATCTATATATTTTTTAAATGCGTTTGGTAATGTATGTATGTATATATTTTTTATTTCAGAGATCATCGATGATCTGGCGCACTTGGTGGACAAAACCGACAACAGGATTCGTAATGAAACACGAAGAGTAAAACTTGTGGAGAAAAAGTCGGCTTCCTGCGGTATGGTTTCCTTCAACCGTATTTGTAGCCTCTGCCTTAAGTGTGTGTGTGTGTGTGTGTGTGTGGATATAGATATACACATACACAAATGCTGCTTGGAAATAAAGGGAATGTGAGTTCCCCTTCAAACTAGGAACTTTGGAACCTCTATTGACTTGGCTGTGCTTGCTGTACCATGCTTTACCATCATATTCATATTGCAGTCACATGAAAGAGGGTGGGAATCAGTCCCTGTTTCTACGGTGAAGCCAATACCACCCCCTGTAAACCTCTCTGGCCCACAAGATGGCATTGCAATCTAAAGTCTCCTTACTGGTCTCTGTTAAACCCATGCTTACACTGAACACATCCATTTATATTTCAACACTCAGCTTTTCAGGAATGTTCCCCCTGGGACAGATTAGTTATACAGGCACAGCTCCAATAAGTCATTGGAAAGTCAAGTCGTGAAAAGTCATCTATGAGCAGTTGGACAGGGGTCAGGAGTAATTTGAGTGCATATGATTTTGTGACAGTTTGGACATTCGTTCCACCTGTAAAACTGAACCGGCTGCCAAGTGAAAACTATTATCGAACAGTGCAAGTATCATTAGTCAGCACTATTAAATAGTAACCACAGGCATTTGCTGTTTTAAAGTACTAATAAACAAGTATGATTTATTCAAACTCAAACATGCAAGAGTCTAGCCAAAGTGAACACATATCAAACAGCAGCAGGTTTGAGTTCTTGGAATGCATTTGTAGGCTTGAACCAAATTAGTGCAAGTTTTCCCCTCGTGGTTCTATCCTTAATTTCTGGCTCATTCCATGGTGTACTTTTGTACCACTTTTTTGCAAAATATTGCGCGTGTGGTCTTCATTCAGCTACATAACGAAGCAGTCCAAAAAGAAATAAGCAATCATTATTGCTATTTCATGCTGCGAACAGTAAAACTCATTTTACTCACAAACTATAAGCTACTAGAGTTATATATGCGCTTCAAACCATGGTAATTAGAAGAAAGTGCCTTCTGCATTGTAATTGTTTTCAGGTTGAGTGCGATTTACATGGGAAGCCTTTTTCCCCACTTACAGCCAAGACAAAGAGACGTTACACCTGTAACCCTAGTGGGGTCAGACTCAAAGAAACACAACGGAAAATGGAAGTTCAAGTTTTCCAGGGGAAAATGAAAAAGAAAAAAGTGCGTCCCAGTCTTTTCAAGAGCCCGTATGTAGCCAGAGCCACAGTAATTCAATTTGCATACACAGCTGTTCAAATAGATCCATGGTGCTCTCTTTCACCTAGTGGCTCTGGGGACATGGGCAGCAGGTTAAGTGCTAAAGCCTCGGGCACACATGGAAGTTCCTGGGGCCAAAGAAACACGGCAGAGTCATCTATCATCTACCCACGCAAGGTAATTAGATATATCTATATGCGTATATTTGTGGAATATTGTTTGGCTGGTTTCAGTAACCCAGAAACACCCGGTCTTGACTTGCAAACACATTATAGCAAAAAAAAAAAAAAAAGGACGTTGTTTAAAGCTGGCCAAAGTGTCTGTGCTGTAGAGTTTGTTCGTTAAGTTTTCGACCCCAGGGGAAGAATGGTTTGATTGAACTACAGTGGGTTTTCAGATCATTTTTGGAAATTGAATTTATCCTTTGCTGGTAAGCACATGTCTGTTGACCAAGAGCATCCTGTGGGTCTAGTTGGTTAAGATCATGCTAGTCATAAGACCTGCGTCTGGAACCTGTCCAGTCTGGCCAGGGGACTAAGTGAATTAAGATCAGGCGTTCTCTGACAGTCGCTAACTCTTTTTGTATTTCAGTTTCTCTCGATTTTGTAAAATGCTTAGCAAAACGGTAGTGATCAAAAGGTCGACTGTGGTTTTCACTTAATCAATACAGAGGAGTGGTGGTTGTTATTTTATTACTTATTGCCAGAAGGAATTCTGCGCTGAGAAATTGGTGCCAGGTAATTTGAGAACTCGGCACTACGATTTTAGTGCCAGCAAAGTCAATGCGTAAACCGCAGTGCAGTGCTGTGATTTTAGTGGCAGTCAGTTTGGTGCTGAAAGGGTACAAGTGTATTCCTGTGACATAGACAGGCTAATATCAGTCGCACATTTTGAATTACATTTTTTGAAATTTTAAAACAGTTTGTGCAAACTCTGTGGAGTTCAAGAAATTGGCCTGCCATAACTTTGAAAAAAAAAAATCATATATGCATTATAAAATAGATGCATATATAGGAAATTTACCATGGTACAATTATGCACACAGTGACTGAAGAGGATATATAATTAGTAATAAAAAAATTACTTGCAGCAAAGTTCTTTCACTAGACTAGGTATCTCCCTATGCAGCAGAAGCTTCTACACTTACACGCTTAAACATGATGCTTTAGTGCTTCATACCATAGCCATTACAATCTGGGAATGTATAGAGGCATAATACTAACTGGGTAAATATGTTAGCTATTCTGCTGCGCATTGGTTGCCTCTTAACAGCAGTTCAGTCCTTATTAGTAGGTGTATTAAATGTCCAGCAGGTGGCAATAGTGAGTATACAAATTGCTAGTTTTGGGTGTTCCCAAGAAGAGAGGTGGTTTGGTCAAGTGGTTAGGGTAACACATTAAGAGCTTGGCGATTCCGATTCCAATTCCGGCTTGATATGCGCTAGTGTATTCATTGGTACATCATATTCAGTGTCATTTATTTTTTTGGTTTTTACCCCAGTTTTCTCCCCAAATTTGGAATGCCCAATTATTGTTTTTATCCCGGTTCACCGCTGCAACCCCCCGGCGACTCAGGAAACGGAGGCTGAAACACGCGTCCTCCGAAAAGTGTTCCTGCCAATCCGTCATTTTTCGCACTGCATATCCACAGCGAAGCCACCAGACCTATAGTGCCGGAGGACAGCACAGATATGAATGGCTCCACTGCAGACCCGCAGGCACCCTATCAGCCACAGGGATCGCTGGTGCACGGCGAACCGTGGATTCCCTCCATACCTGGGCAGCGCTCGGCCAATTGTGCGCCGCCCCCTAGGAACCCCTGGTCACGTTCGGCAGTGACCTGCGATCTCCACGCTATAGGGCGCATCCTGCACTCCACGCAGTTCAGTGTAATTTTTAAATGAAGAGCGGGGAATCTACCATAGGACCCAACTCAAATTCCACCTGCATCTCCACAGTTATGAAAATAAGTTAAATATACAGTACTACAGATCATAAGTGGCTAAGCTGGTGTTAAAATCTGTATCGCCATGGAGCCACACTGCTTACTTTAAGACAATCCCTATTTGTGTTGCATTTGAATTTACAATAGACCCCACACTACCCATAATTTCACGCTATTCACAGTCTTTGCAGATCCCCAAGACTGATCTCATAAACCTGCTTCGTTTCCACAGGAAACATATATTTTTTTTAAAACAAGTCAATTAATCTCTCTATATATCTGCCCTCAACACAGAGCAACTCTTGTGGAGGCAAAGGTTTGGCCAACGCAAGCCTTCTTTACAGCTCTCAGGCCCTCGTAATCTCTCAACTTTTCATTTTAAAGCTGTGCTTTTGACTCCACGCTTATTTTATGGGAAACGGCAGAAGAGAAATGATCCGGCCGTGGTAGTGAATGCGGGAGAGAGTGCTCCCAGCCCTGGTTTTATTTGCCCAGTAAACCTGCCACTCTATCGCATGGGAAATGCTGGCTTTGTTCAGCCAGGGGACCCTGGTAACTGGCAAACGGGGAATCCAGCAGTCAACAAGATGAAGGTCAACTAATATCGCTGCTAATTCCGTTTCCTGGTGCCCATGACAGCAGTGGACCGTTTGTTTGAAGATCCCAGACCCGAGTCACTGCTCACATTGTTCGACCCATGAGTATTTTTTGGCTGTGCCAACACTTCAGGATATTAATGCAAGAGTTGGGGAGGGGGATGAGTGGAAAATTCCTCTTTTTAATGCTTCTCCCTACCCCCTTCTTTTATTTATTTTTTCCCCTTTTCTCTCATTGTTTGACACACGTCTTTGTCTGCCCCGGCGTTGCTGAGCATTGCTAATGAGAAAAGAAGCGAGCAATTGCCTTTAAAAACAGATCTCAGCACAAATCAGCACTCTGGGAGTTTGATGGCTCCTTGAGATGAAGCAAATGTTTCTTATTTATCTTCTTTTAAAACTAGTCTCTCTTAACCATTTCAGCATAGAGAAAAGACTGCAAGAGAGGGAACTGCTTACAAGGGGCAAACTGACCACCTGAGGAAAACCAGGGATTCAATTAGGAATGTAAATTAAACATAACATTATTTTGTGACAAACCTGGCAATATGGGGTTAACCAACCCAGTAGCTGTGATGGCTACGTCAAGAGCCTTACATTTCCATCTGATTTCCATAAGGCTGTCAAAGGTGGTGACAGCCAGACAATATTATTTTATTGCTCCCCCTTCTGCTATTAACCCTTTAAGGACCACTGCGGGGAACAGCCTCTGCTGGTAGTATTTTTGGTAACTCGTGAAGTAGTGAGGGTCTGTGTGTTCACAGTTTTTTAGTTTGTTCAGATTGAACCCGGAGTAGAAACATGACCTCTCTGGGAAGAATATATTTTGCATCCCTGTGGATATTTTTTATGATGTCGTTTTCTCTAGAGGCCCAATCTGGAGCGATTCACACCGCCAATGACTTATCACCAGGAAGTCATTTTCTTCTACTTAGCGTGAGGGTTATCATGAGTTGAGCTAAAAACACACAAACACTTTAACTCTGCGGGAGGAAGAGGCTGAGGATCACTGCTATTGAGATACTCTTTGCAGGATCTTTGTAGAGAGCTGTTTGAATGGAAATAAAGGGGAGATTTATGAGATGGTGCTCCAATGATAATTAAACATGTTGGGAGAAAAATAATGTAAACATTTCTTGTATGTGTTTATTAATATTTGTTGTATTTTGTTTTAATCCCTTGGCTCAATGCTGGGGGGATTTGCGCTTATATTTAGATTTTTTAAAATTATTTTTATAAGTTCTGTGATCTCGTATGAAAATGTTAATGAGCCTTTGGAGAGAGCTGAGGAATGAAAAAACTGAGACCCACAAAGAAGACGCTTTGCTTTCGTGTTTAATAAGCCAGGAATACAGTCTTTAAAACACAAGAGCACTGCCAGAGAGAGGGAAGAGAGAAAGAAAGAAAAAGGCTGAAGAGCCTGTGTCGAACTCTTGGGGGGAGCGGAGTCTTAGCCATTACTAGGGCTGATTTGATGGGCCACTTGCAATGGAGGTGCTTGGGCAGGTGCTGTAAGCAGAACACTTGTAAAGGCAGCCCCCCCCCCCCCCCCCCTTCTTAATTAGGAAACTCCAGCCTTTGTTTCTAGGAGTTCCATTCCGTGCAGAGACCCAGCCCACTCTGAATGGGGGAGACATGGCTAGGAAAGAGTGGATGCGATCCATCTTTTGTGTTCTGTTGCCAAACTGGAAACAAGTGCAGGCTGGGATTTGCCAGGGGTCATCTTTTCTGAGTGGAAATGGCCCATATATCAAGGGGACAGATAAAACAAGTTTGCAAACATTATTTATGAAGAGAGCTGCAGTGAGACTGGCTAGGGAGAAAGGGCTATAAAACCTCCTTTAAACAAAGTGTAAGTGTGTTTGTTTTGTAGCATGACCATCAGATATGATTGTTTTTTTGTAGTTTTATGTGGTGTTATCCATCATATACACTACCCCCCTGGGTTTGTACACTCAAACTCCTGTTGCCTTTATATGGTAAAAAAAAAATAATAATAATAATAATATTGCATTCCTTCAAATGTGGTGCATAATCCATACTATGTTGTCTCATTTCCCACCAGTTTTGCACTTTCATCCATTATGCTCTTTGGGTTTGTCCTTCCCCTGTAGCACAATAGCTGTAAATAACTTCTTGCCCAATTGATGGGAACACCAATATCCCCTTCTTCTTTTCTTACATTTTTGCAAGCTTGCCAGCACTGTACTGTTGCTCACACACTTCAGAGAGACCAAGCGGCTCAAACGCACTGAAGAGCTATTCTTTACTGTCTTGACCTTTTGAACTCTGCTGCCCTGAGGTCATGCCCCAGCAGAGGAAGACCTCCGCTCTTCGCGAGAATGAGAATGCGGGGATTTGCTCAGCGCTCCCGTTCTAGTGGTGCTTGCTTACTGCCAGAAAACTTAAAGCAGTACATTCCCGGAACCATGCTCAGTTTTACACTAAACTGTAATTCAGTGGAGGATACCAGTACTTTCTTCCATAGTTCATCCTTTAGTGCACTCTACAAGAAACCAAGCCTTGTTTGCATGCTCCTGTTTGCATTTATTGTTCAAAGGTAGTTCAGCAGTAAGATTATCATTTTCAGCAGCAAGGGGATTTATTCTGCTTGAAATCATTTATTAGGTTCATTGACTAACTGCTGGTTTCACATAACCCCATTAGCACTAATCTTAGACTACTGTATTTTACTGTGCCTTAGAATAAGTAGTCCAGGATGCAACTCTGGGTATGTGAAACCAGCTGGTAATGTCTGTGAGCTCATGTTCTTTCTGTGTCAGCATAATGGCTTGAAAACCAATGCTAATTTATTCAGACATGGGAGGGGGGAGCCTGTTTTTGGAGTGTGTTGAAAAAAAAAAAAAGAAAGATAGGATTTGTTGCATATAGTTTACAGCCTAAAGAAACGCTTTGAACTCACAGACAAAACCAGGCTTAGATTTACCTTTTTAATAGCCTTTAAGCTTGCCCCGGCCAAAATTAAAAGTTGAGGCACTCTTTAAAAAGTTAAATGAAGTCTCTTTCACAGAGTAATTTCCCCTGGCTTCAGGGGGATTTGTGATTCCAGATTAGCCCCTGTAGCTTGAAATCAATGACCACCAAAGGACCCTGGATTTGTGGCATGGCTTTCCCAGGGTTGAATCCTCTCATAAGGCTGCTCAATGCAGTTCCTTTTCCCCAATGATCTACTTCTCCAGCAATGTGGCACTCCTGCGGCGTGGAATCTCACAGGTTGTTTGCGTCTCAAGTATCCCTGAATTGTTTGGGCTTCTGAAGGGTGGTGCTTGTGAGTTAATTGGAGATGGCCTGGAGTAATGATTCCCGCGTTTGTGTGGCAAGTTAAATGAGGGGAACGGGATCCTCAGAAACCCCCCCATGCTTTATTGTTGGTCGTTTTCATGGGCGTCTTTTCTTGTTTGTAAAGGCTACAGTAGAACATTCGCCTCGAGTACACAGCCATAAGAAAAGCAGTTTGGGTTGCTGTTGGTTTGCAGGTTAGATATAATCCAGTTTGGTTCAGACAACAACAAAAAAATGCATCATGCTAGAAATGTATTATTTAGTCATGTCCGAGTTTGACCTGTTTTATAATGTATTATGTGTATTGTAGCAGTAGAGACGGTAGAATAAGCTACTGGATTTTCCCAACATTAAAGACATTATTTCTCAGTGCCTTGGTGGATTGATCTGAAAATGTGCAATGTGTATATCGCTTTGTAACGGTGGGGGTAATGAAACACACAGTTACAGATTGTCATAGCAAAGTGTTCCCGTAAACCCTGACAACTATGGCTAGATTTGTGAGCATAGTAATTTGCGAGTGCACATTGGTTTGATTAGGCAAACACCCTTCTTGTATTAGGTTTCTTTTTTGGGACACCATAAAGCAAAACATTGAACATTTGTCAAATAATTTTACTATGCTGTTATTTCTCCTTCGCGTTTCTTCATATCTTAGTGTTTTATAGTTACGTATGAATAAACTAAGCATTCACCTACACTTTCCAGCCAGTAAACTCCAGAGGCTCCTTGAATGAAGAATCCAGCCTGCATTATGCAGCCACAGACGTCCCATTGGTGAACAGTTAATGCAGGTTTCACTGTGTATTCGAGAGAGTTTTGATAGACACAGCAGAATCACAATTAGTAAAATGATGGCTAATCATGTTAACATAAAACTTGACCCTGGCCTGAAGACCACGAGAGTCTTTTGTGCAGCCAGGGGGCAATGAAAAAGGGATTTGCACTTGCAGTCCTTTTTTTTATTCTTTCTTTCTTTTCTCCATCACATTATATTTGAAGAACTGAAAAGGGAGGGAAGGGCAGAGAGAATAGAGAGAACCCAGGCTGGTGTTGAAATCCCTGGGTGGTCAATTTGACTTTGAGATGTTATTCAAAGGCACCACTGCTCCCATTTCAATGCCAGACCCTTAATCTATTTGGCTTGCAAAAGTGACTTGTGTAGCAACCCCAGAAGCCAGGACAGAAGCAGCTTATTTAGTTATTTAGTAAGAGGGTGACAGTTCCCAAACTCCAAGGAAAGAGCTTTTAATTCCACCTGCGTGGCAGTGCAGCCGCGGTTCTCAAAGCCCCCTGATTGCCTGTTTGCTTTTAAAGGACATCCCAGGGAGATCTTGAGTTTTATTATTTCATTTGGGATAGGTTGCATGCTTATTTGTTTTCCTAAAACGGTCGGTAGTGTATACTAATAAAAACACTCACTTTGTCTCTTTGCTACGGAGTGGAATCAGTATGGTATCGAGAACAGTTTGTTTAGATTCTTTTAAACACCATTCCTTGATGTTAAATACTTGTCAAAAAAGGATTAAGTATACTGTTTCACTTTTATTTTTATGTTGTAGTGTCATCATGCTTTCGCTTACCATTGTAAAAGCAAGGTGTAATAAAGCATGATGAAGCATAGGTAAGCACTGCAAAGCCCAGTGAGGTATGGTAAAGCATATTAAAAACTATAGCAAACCAGGGTAATCCATGGTGAATGCATAGTATAACCATGGGAAAAGCATAGGGAAACTGCAAAATGATCACACAGTAGCATAGGCAACTTTGATTGCTTAATGTGTATTAATATAAATCAGTAACAAATGATGTGAGCAAAAGCCCTTTGCACTACAGAAACGATTTTGAATTCAGTTTTTCGGGGACACAAATTTGATAAAAAGACTCTTTTCTGCAGTAACTTCTCATCAGGAGAGGAAAATAATGCAGCCGTGCAGGTTGATTTTCAAGAAGGGAAAATAATGTGGTTCTGTTTTATTCTTTAAGCTTCAAACATCTTCACTATTTGTCTGTTTAATTCATTTGATTCATCTAATTGCAACTGTGTGGCAGTGCCGTGCTAAAGGGATGAGTAAACACAGCAGAAAATGCATTGTCCTTAAAACCAAAACAACAGCGGTGTTTTAATGACCAGCATTCCGTGCATGTGTGTGGGCCTCAGAGCTTCCATTCCCCTTGTTTTCTCAAAGAATGCATTTCTCTCCACGTCTTAAATGGCTTTGAGAGACCAGTGGGGAGACAGTAGGAAATGTAGTCCGTATAAACAATGGTGTGGGGAGGATGCAAGGGCAAGACAACTACGGTACTCGCCTTCCTCTGCGTTCTGTGTGATCCCAGTTAATTCCAGTATTTACTGAAACTTTGAAAAAAGTCAATGGTTTTCAAGGGTCTTTACCCACCATCAGGTATATGCCAGGTGGCAGGCTAGCAACTTGAATCTGCAGGCTGAAGGAGGACTCCCATCTATTGGATAAGATTTAAAATAACTTGGAAAAGCGAACGTTGGTCAGGGTTGCACAAACCTCTGTGCCACAACCCCTGGGGAAAGTAAGCAAAATACCCTGGGAAAGTCAAATATCCCAGAACGGTTTTGTCCTGGGAAGGTCACATTTCAGGTATGTTTTTTAGCACATTGAACAAAAGAAGCTGAACCTAATTTCAAACAGCAAACAGGAATCGTGCAAAGCGTTCACTCGAATTCCGTCCTCGGATATGTTCGAATGTAAAGCTTAATCATTTCTAACTAATATTGTGCATCAGAGCAGAGTACACCCGTATGAGATCAGAGGACCCTAATGTAACCCCTGTAATGCACATACTGTGTACAACGTGCAGGAGCCTTTGGTTTCCTTTTTGTATGAGGTGCACTTTTTGCATACTGTCCTCCAATAAAAGGATAATTCGAAACCAATACATAACGGCGACAGTTTCACACCTCTTTTTTTTTAATGACCCTGTAGTTACTAATAAAGTGATTATTATTATTATTATTATTATTATTATTATTATTATTATTATTATTATTGTATACTATACGTTTGTGACATGGTCGTCCAAAGCTTTATAATGGCCATACCAAGGTATCTGCACGCAACACATACACATAAACAAACACACACAAACAGCTCTGAATTTCATAGAAAGTTTAATAGAACACTTGTGTGTAAAAGTGTTTTCTGGTAAAAGTGTAAGAAGTGAGTCTCGGGGAGGTCTGCACCTGTTGAATATAATCACAGTGACTGATTGCTTCCTACCAATATGAGTAGGAAGTCGTCATGGGGAAACCCTGCTCAGTAACTCCATATGCCTCCCAGTCCCTGAGACTTTTCTTTACCACTTCTGAGAGCAGTTTGCCCCAGTTCCAGGAGAACGCTGTAATTAGCACTGTGTGGTCAGGTTTATCCTGGCTTTCCCAGTAGGCTGACTGAATATAGGCTAGGTTGTCTTGGAAAGGGCAGTGGAGGGAATAAGGAGGGGTGGCAATATGAGAGCAATGTAAACCAGAAGCAGTTTTAAATTGGAAAACAATGGGCAAGTTGAGTACGCAGAACGCACTTTGTGTAATTTAAACTGACTGACATCTTTCTAATTTGCAGCGAGACATGGTTTTAAAAATCTTCAACAGATTTACTTCCAGACAATGAAATACTTCGTGAAGTACAGTATTTGCGTTTGGCATACTCTTCTATTTTTTTTTACATTTTTATTTATTTTTTTGTCCTCTCCTGCTTGCTTAAAAACAAAATCCAGAAATGCTAGGAGTCTATGATAAAAGGTTTGTGAAGACAAAATTCGAAGCACTTACTGTGTTCTGCCATATAAGGTGTGACGGACAGACACACCTTACAGGACTTGAACAGTGCATTTTAACTGAGGAACTTAGAAGCTTGCATTGTGTGAACTGGAGAAGTTGAGTGGGAGAAATAATTTGGCATTCATCACTTGATCTGGGACTTTATCGACTTTTTATGGGGTGTTTTATCAAAAAAAGGGGAAACAGTTGCAGGTGAATTATCCAATCCATCCCCATAAGCCATGGAATTGGTTATATTAACCTTTTCTGAACAATACAGTAACAAAAGTAGACCAAGACTAATAAATAGCAGAATGTGGAAGCATGTGGAGCCGTTCAGCAGATGCCTTGCCTGTTCCAGTGCAGAGTTGTCACGGTGTTGCAGTTGCTTGATTTGTAGCTGGCCAGAAGTCACCTTTGCAGAATACAGCCTGGAGAAGACATCTATAAGAGGTGAAAGGGTTAAAGGGGAAACTGCTAATGCTGCTGCACTAATTAGCTCTCTGTAGCAGGAATGCAGTTTAAACAGCATCCCCTTATGCAAACCTTTGTGGTTGTGGGGCTGTTTGCTTTGGTAAGACCCGTCAGAGACGATTTAGATTGCTAGGACTGAAATGAATAAACAGGAATTTACTCTGCCTGGTGCACTGATTAAAAAGGCTTTGTTTGCATTCACCTGGGGACCTGAATGGAGACTTCAGGCACAGATGGATGGAGTCAGCCTAAGATCTCAGCCCTCGCTAGGTCTGTGGCATTTCCGAAAGCTAAAAAAATAACTGCTTTGTCAGGCTGTGTGGCCCTGCCTTTTAGGAGTTGCAATATTAGTATGTGATTGGTAAACCTGAAGGTAGTCATAATATGTGTCAATTTTGATGTGGGACTGAAATATTTGCCAGACTCCAAAGGAATAACGCTGTTTTCATGTACGGTAGGTCACCCTCAAGGTTCACTGCAACCACCTATGAGAGAAGGAATGCCAGTGAAAAGCGAAAAATAAGTATCAGATGCCCTTCAAAGTGCGTAACGGCATCAATAAAAGCATCAAAGCTCTGGACGTGCTAGATAGGCATGAAGTCATTGTGGTCGAAATGAAAGGGGAGGGGGCAGGGTGGGATAGGACTTTGTGTCACAAGTCGATGGGAAAGGCATTGCCTTATAATTCCGTCTTCACAGTCAATGGGATCAGTGTGACCTTATAAAAACATTTCCATTATTTGATCCTTTTGAACGTACATCAGTGGGAGACAGCAACTGGAGGTGACGTTACTGATGCTGCCTGTTCCTGGCAACACTCTTAGAAGCTGGAAGGGAGAAGACACGGATTACACCCATATCAGATGTTTGGGAAGGAAGCATTGTTTTTGCATTGTCCTAGCCAGCTAACCGCGAGACAGCGAGAAGACTGTGATGGTGTCATAGCTGAAGGAAGCTGGCCATGTGAGTCACAAATGTAAACAACTGCAGAGAAATCAAATGGAACCATCTCATTGTAAATCCCCTTTGCAAGAGTCTCCTCTATACTGAGCTGGGTCGGAGTCTGCATGCTAACATTTCAGTATTAAGCAATATGCAATATTCTGCAAAACAGGAACGCTGACTTTTAGCACAGTCCTTACTCCCAAAGGACCCGGCTATGTTTTACACAATGGCTATTGCTTTGCAGTACTAATTTAAACAAGGCTGCTGCCTTTATAAGCCTCTGCTTTACCATGTTCACTTCATGCTTTTCTAAGGGGAGGGGTATGCCTAATCGTACACATTGTTGCTATTATTGATAATTCCCAGAGGGTATAGATCTTTTTTAATTACATTTCCTTTGTGGCTGATATGATCTTGACTTAGAATTGATACCGGGTGAGGGAATTCACAGTGAACTATGTAGCTGGTAGGAACGGCTTCATACCAGCCTAAAACAAGTATTCAAGAATTGAATAAACTGCTTAAAACAGCAGAGTTAGTTTATTTATTTTTATTTGCCTCTTGTTGAAGAGTGACAGTGTCTGCTTCGCTGTTCCATTGTCTTCGCCCTTCACCCACTTTTCTGTCTTTTAATCAGCTCAGTTGTATATGTTATGACTATGTTTTAATAATCACTGATAACACCACCTCTGATATAATTGCAAACATGGCAATGCTCTCATGTTTACAGTTACTGCTTGTGTAATACCATGTTAGGTTAAGTTTGAGCCAACGCTGAGAATTCAATGACGAGTCGATAGTCCGCTGAGACCAGCAATCTTTTGACGCTTTTTCAACAGGGAGTTGTCGAAACAAGACATGTTTATTACAGAGTTCCTGACTGCCTTTTATAATTCCACTTGAATTGTTGCTAGATTTAAAAAAAAAAAACTTAATTTCCCATGAACTCCATGCCTCAGAATAATTGGCTTTTTTTTTTTTTTTTTTTTTAAACAGTAAATATTGGCAATCCATAAAACATGCATTTAACACTGGAGCTTGACAGCTAACAGTGACTGCTTTGTGTGATCGATATAAAAAATGTTTTTTTTATAGCTTGTTCTCTGTGCTGCTGCACAAGAGGGATTGTGTTGCATTGTTTGCTATCCAGGCTTAGCGTTGCAGTTAGGTGTCAGTTTCATCTTTCGCTACAATCCTAAGTTGTTACACCTTCAGTTTAAGAGGGCATATTGCAGACGACACAAGCCCTGGTGTGACAGAGGAGTAAAGCCTGAAAGAGCTTGGATTGTTTTCAATAGAAGTATTTCTTGTAACACTGCAATGATTCCCGCTACCCCAAGTTCAATACATGGTTGTTCCTTATGCCTCCAATACATAATCCCTCACAGAGAAAGGTTAGTGGAGAGCATTCTTTGGAGAAAGAGTAAGGCAGGATATTGAGCATGCTATTACTTTCCATTTTTGTGTTTGTCAACAAGAAGAGATTCATTGTACACAGAAAGGATTTTATGTCCACACTCGACACATGACTTCACTGATGACTAATTTCTTGCATTTGGTAATATTTCTCTATGCCATTCTAGAAGAAGGAACATAACATTAATCATGGCATTGCTTTTGTGTGTGTGTAATATTTGTTTCCAGTTTGACACAGCAGCATCGCAGTATCATAGAGGCTCTATTTATCTTGTGAAGCACAGCGTTTTTAAGGAGCGCCGTGGGAGGTAAATCCAAACATCAGGTTCTTCTATGGGAACCCCAGCCCCAAATGAAGACATACTGTATTCTGGTGTTCACTGTATAATTCCAGTTGCACCTCATAACTTTTAAATTACCATGGTTTGTTTTTAACATGCAACTCCATTCTTTAACCCCTATTGTTGTTTTCTGTTTTAGGAATGCTGGTGGTGATTGTTCTGCTGTTAATTGCCATTGTGGTAGTTGCGGTCTGGCCAACAAGCTAATGAAGCTAATGAAAGTGAAATGGATGCTGTTACTCTGTACACCGTTCTACGTGATTGCCTGGTATGGCATGAAGACTGGGAGGAACTGGAACTTCCTCTCTACATACTTTAGTTTTCCTTTATAATCCATGCGCAAAAGTGAAGGAAACGACAGCTGTGCAAACAAGCAATAAAGATTATTCCGCGTGCCCTTCAATATCAAAACGGCTTACCCGTCTCCGAATCATGGAAACCAACATTGCATCTCCCAGAGCCGTGCGCTTCATAGTTAATTCAGAAGAGGTCTGCTTTGTAGTTCTAATAGCAGTCTGATTTCATAGGCTGTTAATAACGTTTTCTTGTTTTCTAACGTTGAAATTCACTGTTTACATACGAATAGAGTTTTTCAAATCAGGATTTTTCTTAATATCCCAGAACATATGATGATGCAATATAAATAGCGAACACATTCACTAATAGAAGGAAATTATTGTAAATCTTAGGAACTAAATTACATTCATATGTAACAAAAGGATTCATATGCGTGATTTGTTTCAATGTACCAGTTTACTGTACCTAAATAAATTACTGTATTAAAATGTATTTATCATCCTGTTTTTTTTTTGTTCTTTTTTTGCCTGGCATTTAATATTCCCTGTTCATATTCATATCTCCTAAACCATTTGAGATTCATAATTCATATTTGATATTGTCAGTGTTGTGGAAACTCAGGGCAAAATCTCTTTGAAATGTGGTCTTGTACAGCTGCTGTCAAAGGTTCATGTGACTTTTTGGATTCTGAATGATGAAGATGTAGCACTTTGTACGCAATTGTATTCTATGATTCTGTAGGTGAATCTCACATAAGGGTATTGTCCAATAAAAGTGAATCCTTTTATGGCAGTAATTTTTTTAAGCTACACAGCCGCACTGTCAAAACCTCGTATATGAGAACTTTGAGGTACCAACTTCATATTTGCAGGGATAATATGAACATTGCATGATAACTGTGACAATGGCCTTGAGAATAATCTTTATTGACATAATAAAACGTATGATTTCCTCCTGATAGAGTTGGCACACTGAGATATTGGACTTACAAGATGTTGGCTTATTTAGGCTTTAGTATTCCCACCTTAGTAGAAAGCACTGCAACTTGTAGATTATAACCTTCCTTTCAAAATACATTGAGCTGGTTATGGTTCCACATGTTACTAGCTGTCCTCCACAGCCTGTAGGTCTCGATTCAGTGGTTCGTTGTTACAAGCTGCCCAGTACTGTACAGCAATCTGAGAGAGGGTAGGACTCTGTAGGTGAACAAAAAGCAAGAAGTTGGAACTGTCTGCATGCAAGTGAAGATCTTGAGAGGATGGACATACTTTAGTAAACCTGGAACTGTGTACACGAGGGTAGTGCAAAGGAGAGTTCGGAGAGAGGTTTTTAAACTAAGTACAGTTATATGTAAAGGTGTGGTTGATACAGCAATCTCAATAGAAGGATACAGAATTGACATGTGTTGGGGTTCTAGTTCCATACCATGACAGTAGTAAAGTATTTTAAGTGTGAAATGTTCCAGTGGTGACTTGGTGTAACAAGTAACAAACTGCATTTTTATTTGTTTTTATTATAAAAAAATGAACTCGTAAAGCTTAAGCAAGATCTGTAATAATTGTTATACAAGTCGGGCCAGAAAGACTGATGGTAATTCCAAGAATAAATTGCTTAAAAACCTGCTTTTTTTTAACGGTGTTTGATTGATTTGTCCTATCTCATGCAAATAAGAAAGCCTTTGCAGCATTAAGATTGTAGCGCCATCGTCTGCAGTAGAATTCTCAAACTCCCAAAAGAGCTAGCTAGGAGATGACAGCCTGTACACCTGCTTCAGGGATAATATGAAATTCCATTTTTATAGCGAGATGTGAAATGGTCTGGGCTATATAACTTAAAACATCTAATCGTAGGGTATATACAGTAGAAGTCATAAAAAAAAAGACTAACGTTTCAACAAAAACTTCTTACTGACTTCTATAACGCTAATAGGAACTGTTCCTTTTTAAAATCTGCCCTTAAATCGGTTAGATGCAACTCATTGGTGTGTTTATTGTTTCTGTTGACTTAAACTGGTAAGGTATAATATTATTTGGTGTGTGTCAATCAATCGATGCCATTATCTATCTATCTATCTATCTATCTATCTATCTATCTAGTGACTTAGCAGAAAATGAGTTATGAGTGGTAACATTACAGAGAAAACTGCTCCCGTTCCCCTGCTGTAAAAAGTAAACAGGTACAAAAACATGTGTGAGGGTAAAGTTTACAGGAGTTTTATTTAACTGAATTCTGGGTTTAGTACATCCAGGTAGGTGTTCAGTTGTTACAGAATCCTTCTGGTTTAGTTAATCACAGCCATCTAACAACCAAATAAAAACAAAAAAAGACAAAATAAAATCCACAATGTTTCATATGTCATTAAATATATTCATATATAATAACCATAATATATTAGTATGCATCGTAGAGAAACATTGCAGAAGTATGCATTTGCCACCACTAAACATTTACAATTCAACGTGGGAGCAGAGAAAAGGGGTCCGGCAGGTCTTTGTGTGTGTCATAAAGATCAGTTTAGAAAATTCTTTCTTTTGAAAACTGACCTTGAACACAAACAGCATCTTTCTTTATGGCCTTTTATAAGGTAATTGTCTCCCTTAACAGTACCTTGTACACATTGTATGTCACCCAAGAGGGACAGTTGGTTAGTGTATTGAAGTCGTGTAGTGTACATGGGAAAAGAAAAAAAAGAGAAATAGCCGTGTGTGTGTGGAGAGTGTTGGTTTTGATTTAGATCCGTTTTGCAAAGCTCTTACCCTGTAAGATCAATAGCTGTCAATTGTAATACATTTGCCAGCTCTCCAAATAGAAGTTAATGTAATACACAAACGATGTTAGAAAGCCATGCAACCGGACGGTGTCTGTGACAAATAGGTAATTGAATTTGTATGTCAGTATGACAACTTCCAAATTGAGCGTTTCACTGATACCTGTGCAACTAGCCCTACAATAAACACTATGCACTTTAGGTGACTACAGCTTGTAACCTGGTAAAATGTGATATGAAGCTATGCAGTGTGAAACATGTTTTTATTTTACATTTCTTTTACTATTTCATAGAAAGTTATCAACACTGTGTTATATATTAGAATGCTCATACAATATAAGCACATATGCAGGCAGTATCGTACAGTAGATGATTCAGATACATTCACACACACACAAACACATACAGTGCACCCCAGCTTGAGTCTTTGTTCTTGACAGTGGTTTGGATTATCGGTTTAGACTTAAGACCAGTCCAGCTCAATAAAACTGGGTACAGGCACTATCCCATCTGTAGGTGAGATGTACCAGTCTTGCTCGGGAATGCTTTTGGGAAAATATCTTGGAATATCTTGAATTCACAGCTTAAAGGGTTGAACTGTTGAGTAAAGCTGGGCCCACATCTGCGTCATTTAGAACTCGTTTTTTTTGTAACCTTCTTTTTGCATTACAAAGGGCAAACCGTCATCAACTGTTTATCTCTTTCTCCTATTCGAAAATACATTGCGATTTCTTCATGTGGCTCCTGTTCGGCTTGAACTTCAGCGGTTACACTGACAATGTCCTGCTCTGATACAGTTTGGGAATCAGGTGAAACTCTGGATGGCTTGTCATTGATTTATGGAAAATAATTTAAAACTGCACACACACACACACAGCTAGGGGAGTTTTGTTGCAGTTGCATTATTGATGCACATGTAGGGACCTTGTGCATTTTATCAGGTGCAGAAAAGGCAGAATGGGTGCAACAGGCCTGTCAGCTCACATGACAAAATAAAACAGGTATAGTTTCTAGATTGTATTTGTCTTTAAAAAAAAAAAAAAAAAATTA
Organism: Acipenser ruthenus; assembly: GCF_902713425.1. Lineage (NCBI taxonomy): Eukaryota > Metazoa > Chordata > Actinopteri > Acipenseriformes > Acipenseridae > Acipenser > Acipenser ruthenus. Next base: position 2,356,327 of record NC_081207.1, read on the forward strand.
AAATATTTAATTTTTGGTTATTAATAATAATAATAATAATAATAATAATAATAATAATAATAATAATAATAATAATAATAATTCACTTTTATAATCTAGTTAAGGTTTTACATAAAAATACTAACTATACAAATAACATTTTTTAAATGACTTGTAACGCCTTTATTTGAGTACCAAATAAACTTTGATGCTTTTTAAAATGCACACATCTATCACATATTGATTTTATTTACTGCGTTTCATTTTTATTTTTTTTTACAAATACAAATAAAAATAATTCATACTGGTTAATATGACTAAGTAAAAAATGAAGATTATGTTTAGAACACAACACATTTTTCTTTTTGCTTTGTCTATCAGTAAAAACTAAATTGGGATTTATAGTGTTTTTTTTTAATGGTTGAATCAGTGCCAGTTGATTTTACATTTTATCCACCCGCAGAGTTCAGGTGCTAAAAAATATTTTCAGGAAAGGATAAGGTTTTCCTTCCCACAGTCAGTCATTTTCAAATGGTTTCCCCGAATTTTAGCTTTTGGAACGGAAGTGAATGACATTCATTTGAAATCTTTTTGCTCAGTTGCACCACACTTTATAACACTGAAAACAGTTTATAACAATGCAAAGGCTAGCTAGAAATAAACAGGTGGTGTATTTTAAGAGTTGGCTGTATTTACGGCACCACTTGTGTCTTTAAAGAACCGCTATAAGTATACACGCTGTAATTAAGATTGAATCAGTTGTTTATTACTAGCTGTTTCCTTTCAGGAAAGTGTTACAACATTTGCAACAGAGCCAAATGCTGGATGCAAGGTAATGTTTCTGATCACCCTCCTTCAACACAGTTCTTTAAGGAATTCAATGGATATTTTTTTTTACAGCATCCATTGTTGAACCCAAGGGGTTACAAATAACTGTAAAGGCTGTATTTACGACCACAGCTATGGTTAGACTGGTTGCTAATTCTACTACAAAAAGACTAGAAAAAGGCCTGCAAAAATGGAGGTAATGATTTATAATGCATTGTCTTTTGTTAATAGAGCCTTTTCTTCTTATCTGTACAGTGGCATAACATGAACAATGAGCTTACTTACAAGACAACAGCATACTACAAACATATACCACTGTATATTGATAGCCTATTGCTGCTGTACTGTACAGGAGACCCTAGCAGTATACTCAACATACTACATTTCTGGAAGGGCTGTGGGCTGCTTTGCAGAATCATCAGGAGTTGTGATTCCAGGCTGTCAAAGCTCGTCAATGTGGGTTGCTACTTGGGGCAATGTCAAAAGTCCACAAGTTCCTTTTCCTCTGGTGGTCCTGTCCCTGCTGTCTGCTAGCTCCGGTTTGACGGCTGTAAGTGCTTGCACAGGAGCTGCTCTGCAGAAACCCAGATCTCCTGAAGGGCTGATGCAACAACTCTGTGTGTTATACATGGGGATTGAGAGAGACCCAGTAGCTCAGGTCTTGAGAAAGAAATGAAGGAGTTTGCTCGTGAAGGATTGTGCCGGGTGGAAGTAACTATCGGGGACAACCTTGATTGTCCACTAACTGCTCTGTGGGTCTACAGGAAATACATCTCTCTTTATTAATTTAGGGGAGGTGGGGTTGAAACACTTGCATGTACAGAATGTATAGATAAGGAAGCGTTAGAAACAGCACTCTGTTTAGATTATACTGTATAATATTAATGCTGCATGTGTATTGGGAAACATGGATCAGCCACCAGAAAACCCTTTTGTCTGCATAAGGTAAAAAAAAATGGGTCTAAACTCTAATGAAGGCTGGCAAATCTAAATTATATTACCGTGGAAGTCAATTAGAAACAAACTATAAATAATCTGCGATTATGAGTTTCCTTTGATTCTGAATTTAGATCTCAGGTTCTATTTGGCGATGTGGCCCAAATGCTTAAGCTTTTGAGGCTGTAAGTCAATTCCATCAAGGGAAAGAAATATTTTAAAAAGCAACGGTCAATGAGGATGCGTTGGGGCCTCTTTCTCCTGGATTACAGAACCCCACGCAGACTGATTTGGCCAAAAAGAGTACATTGCCTGTCTCTCTATATGAGAAAACACATTATTTTTAACTTCTCCCATAAAAGGGCTCAAACATGCACTCTTCAAGATTCAGAAACTGAATCTTGCAGTACCCAGCCTGTACCTTGCTGTACCTTGCTGTACCCATTTGCTGTACCCAGCCTCCATTGCGATTGAAACCCAGGTCAAGAGCTTGTCAACTTCAACACATCTCAATAAGAAGACTTTCCCCAAAATGTACAATTTTGGCACTTTAATATCCTAACATAGAGTGAACTATAATATAATGAGGTACTGTTCCACGATATAGCCTTTTGTTTAGCTATGGGATATGTCAACATTTACTCTTACAAGATACTGAATGCAGGAACCACAATAAAAGCTTAGTTTAACTATACATCTAAAAAGTTAATACTGTCCTTTTTTAAGATTACACAGTTCCTGTGATCAGGCGTTAGACCTAGCAGTCATCCTGCACATACCTTTTCTCCTTTCGTTGCTTGTCCTAAAAATAACAAGAAGAAAAGAAATCGAGCTGCTTTTGGAATTGAAAAGCAATACAGTAGTTGGGTTTTGGTAGCTGGACTAAAAAGTTCTGTTCAAAACATATGGAATTTGTTACACACCAAAAAAGCAACAAACAAAAAAAAAACAAATAAGAAGAAAACAAAGTTATATATTTGTAATATTAGGTGCAAACTCGGCAAATCCAAAAGTAAAATAATCTCAAAAAAAAAAAAAAAGTTGTGTGAGCTCTTCCACAAAAGTCATCCTAATTTTCTCTTCATGCTCCTACTCAAAGCAGCACCGCTCAGTCTCTCCCCCCCCCCCGCCCCCCCCTCTCTCGCATCCTTCTCCCTCTCTCGCACCCTTCCTCTCTCTTCTTTAGGCCTTCTTGCACTTTCCTTTCTTATCTCTCTGCTGGAACTTCCTGAGTCTCCGGGCCCACGTGTCCCTCCACTGTATCACCAGGCTGCCCTTGTCTGCCACCACACCGCTCTGGTCCGGAGAGTCCTCGTCGTTGCCCAGCAGCAGATACTTCTTGCCCTGTTTGATTTTAGGGCACTTACAGGCCACGTCCTTGGAGCGCACCCAGAGGAGCTGATCTCCTCTCCGGATGCGGTTCTCTCCCTGCTTGTACACGGAGATGATGTTCACCGTGAACTTCCACCACTCCCCAGCCTTGTCTGCTTTCAGGATGTGCACCTGCACGGCTGCAGGGAACAAGAACACAGGGAAAAGAAAAGGGAAGGCTCATTGACTGTTTTATTAAAATGTAGTGCCCTTCGATCCCACAATCAAGTCAAGTGGCTGCATATCCTTATTAACATTCCATAATAACGAAGCAAACCTGCTTATGATTGCACGTAAAATCACTGTGCGAGTTTCCTCAGTTTGTACTCTGCTGTAAGTATGTCCTCCGTTTCTGTACTATTAACATCGAAAAGGAAAACAATACCACAGCTTGCGTAATTAAAAAAAAAAACATTCGCTTTGCAACAGTAAAAAGCTAAACACAGTAAAGATGGTAAAACCCTCTTATGAGGGTCCTATTGCTATTAGAAAATGGATACATTAAAAAAAAAACATTTACAATTTTTTTCGTGATTTTATGCATCACTAGTTTTTGTTGCTCATGAATACAAACATTTTCCTCAATATTCCATGAGTAATGCGGTTTGCTCCTCAGAATTCCATGTGTGCTGTGGTCCAACTTTTTTTTCAAAATGATTGGGACAAAAAAAAAAAGCCTGGAAGCCACAATGTAATAGAAAAGGATAAAATAAGACAGATTATTTACCTTTTCATTCATTTTCAGGCTGCATCAGTGCAGTGTAAATCAGCACTATGGGCAGTTCTTATGATCCTCCCTCCATATTAGCACATTTGATTCGTTGACCTGTTTAATTCTTTACATTTGCGTTCCTTCCGCAAGCCCTGAACTTTAACCCTTCCTGGTTCCAAAAGCCAGCATATTCCCTGTCACAGCAACAGTTGCCATAGCTTTTCCAGCCAAGGGAATCAGCACCCACTCTAAATGTCTGAAAAAAGACCCCCTCCACACACACACACACACATTCACACCAGTCAACAAGTAAAACTCATTAATGTTTGACAGCAGTAAAGAAGGTTACTCTAGAAACTGCTTTTCCTTCCTCAACCAAGAAAGTAAAGAGAAAATATAAAAGGTCCTGGGGACCACCTGGCAAACATTCTTCTTTTTATTTTTTAAACAAAAATGAAAAGAAATGGAGAAAAAACAACACAAGAAAAAAAAAAGTACTTTGTGAACCTGGTGAAATAAACATCGGGTGTGTTACCAGGGTTAAGAGCTATAAAGCTCAAAAACTAGTCATAAAAACCGCACAAAACTAGCAGTGTTTACTCCTAGTGAAATTTACAGGACGCTCCGAGTTTTCAAACAGCAGGACACAAGCTGGCTTCTTATTTCAACCTAGTTTGCAATGGCTGTAAAGGAGAGACTCCAGTGGATGTGTGCCATTCTGTTTTACGCTAACCAGATAGTCAGACACAGGAAAGTGTGATTCGCCTGGTATCGGAGGTGTATAATGCAAAGGACTGGCAGATAAAACACACCCAGCTCTATTTTGCAAAGAACTTGATGTTTACAAATAAAGAGACAAGGGCATCGGTTGGTTTTCGGTAACAATTTAGTTTAAGGATAAATAAATCTATAAACGTGTTATAAGTAAAATATGTCGACAGTTATTAAAAATAAGGAATTTACAACAAACCTTATAACTACTTTCTGACAAAGTTTTAGACTGTAATAAACTGCTAATTATCTTCAAAGCCTTTCATACATTTATATGCACTTTTATGGGTCCTCAAACTAAGTTCTGTGAAGTCTGTGGATTTGTATTGATCTCAGCATTAACTTGTGTGTTACTGCCATTAGTTTCTACAGAACAGACTATTGAGTGCACTGTGCAAAAGAATAGGGCAGTCATTTGATTGCAGTCTTCTTGCATCTAAAGCTAAAGGAACACAAAACCACTTTTCAGGAACAGTGGCTTGAAAACTGGTTCCATGAGACCGGGAGACCTGGTTTGAGGCAACTTTGCTGTATCAAACCCCAAGTCTCCCCTGTTGTGCCACGCAGTGGCCTGAAACCTAGTGTCCTGAAACTAAGTTCGAAGCCAACACGTGGCTTTGTGTTCCCTAAGCTTAAAATGCAAGGTTCCAAAGGGAGAGAGAGTTGATAGGCTGGAGAAGGAAGGGGCAGGCAGGTGTATAATTATTAACCGTGGCAGCTTGTGCCAAGCTGCCCCCCCCCAGCTGAAGTCCAACACTGTGCTACATCAGCTTCAACTTAATCAACTCTAAACACTGCCAGAGCTGTCGCCTACAAAAAAACTGTTTTCTATAAAACTAATATTGGCAAAAGCTGAAAAACAAATGACTTTGCAATCAAGAACAGCTGTAAATGATAAAATGACACTAAAACTGGCTTAAAAAAACTCCAAGGAAAACATAAACAGAAAAATGGGAATCTGTTGTGACATGCCATAAAAGGAAAAAAAAATAAATCACAGCAAATCCTACCATTGCATGAATCATGCTTATTATTGCACACACTTCTTTTACTCTGTTTAGTCTAGAGAACAGACAGCAAGAAAAAAATGCTACTATTTTATAAAAGGACTTAATATGAATTCCAAATAAAACAAATATTATAAACTAAAAGGAACCAATTTAACTCTGTTTCAGTTCATTTAGTTTGCTGTTAAAATAATAATAGTCCAAAAGAAGACTATTGCTATTAATTCTCTATAGAGGAACAGAGAATAATCGCTTCTGCCCTGGTTTAAGCAAACGGTCAGAGTTAATAAGTATATTATTCTATTCTACAAGAAATATTTCATAAAAATGCCATTAGGAAGTTATTTTCCAATGAACGCCTTCTGGTGCTTTAGAACTGTATCTCTTGTCTAAATAACTGCTAAAAATGTTCAGAATGAATATGCGGGCCTGGTGCGAGCTAATTGCCAGCAATTACTAAAGAAAAAGGATCTGCTGGAATCGCTGGAGAACTCTCCCAAACACCAGCCATTTACAACACAGTGTGTCTCTGGGCTGGAGGCAGCTCACTCCGTAGTGTGAACTTCCAGGCCACTGAAAACAGTTTTGTGCTAGCGTTCAATCAGCAGGTGTGTCCTGCGGGGTCCACAGATCTCTTAACAGGCAATCCACTGTAACAGGACCTGGGCACTTCTCATTTCCTTATTGGACACTAGGGGCTACGTTTTCTCCAGCGCAAAGGTGCAACCCAAACCCAAACCCAAACCCAAACCCAAACCCAAACCCTGCACCCTGCACTTAAACGAAAATGAAAGTACCATTTTTTGGGTTGTTTGTTTGTTCCTTTTCCTTATACAGTAAGCATTGCTATTTGAAGCAAAATCTTTTAGCCATGTTATTCTTTTTTATTTCATGTATTTGTTTTGCTGCTGCTGCTCTACCCTTTATTGTAAAAAGGGCGAGCTGTATTGTCCTCCATAGGGTCCTTTTATAATATTTATCCAGCAACTGGCACTGGGAATGAATCTTCTTGGATCCAGAAAGGGAATCCAGAGCAGAACGGTTGCTGCAGGTTCTCATGTATTATCCAAGCTGACATTATAACATCATGTCATTTGTCCTTTAAATATTTTAAGAGAAATGTAATTGTGGCTGAAATCATGATTTTTCTAATATACTTCATCCCACTTCCAATGTGTTGTATTTCACCCAATTTTTTCTTTTTTTCTCCAGAAGTCTGAGTTTTCCAAATGTTGACATTTTCATTGGTGGTCATCAGGGACTGTCAGTCTGAAGCAATAGATTAAACTTAACAAGAAAATTATAGCTTTAAATGTGTTGCTGTACAAAACCAAGCAGCAAAGCTAATTGCATTTGATAGCATTCTATTTGATGTGACCAGGTGCAGAAAAACAAAGTACGTATTGGTAAAATGATTTATAAAAAGCCATACATTTGCTTTTCTTGTTATTCATAATTCCCCAGGATTGCGTAGCTAAGATGGAACAAGTCCTGTACAGTGGGGGGTCCTTCTTCCAAACAGCTTCATAGCTGGGTGGGACTGTGACAGAAAGCAGTTAAGAATCCTGACTCAGTGACATATCTGAGATTCAGAACAAGGACCTGCTGGCACACAGAGTAACTGGGAGATGCTTTCATGATTTATTTGTCTAACAGAGCCATGGCGATGACCAGGGGGGCCTTCAAGAGACAGAAAATCACAAACACGAAGAGAATAATATGTTAACATTTCAGAACATTTAAATATACTGTACCGCTGGATGCATAAGTGTTGCAGCACCCTAGAATTAACTCATTTCGCTTCATAAAGTCGAATGAAACCTGCTAAATAATGTTACGTTAACATATTGAAATGACATACCGCTTTGTAGTTTTACTTAACAAAAAACTGACAAAAATTGAAAAATGTGACATTTCAAAATCTAATTTGAAATACTGTATTACTATTATGGTTTCCAGTAAATTTTTGCGATATCATTTTGTAGTTTCTTTGATTACATGATATTAAGTAAATAAAATTATGTTCATATAGTTTTATTTATTTATTTATTTATTATAATGTCTAAATCCTAAAATACTAGGTGATGCAAAATTGGCCATAGCTGTAGGTTTGTTTACTAAGACTAAGCAGAAGTAAAGAAATTGAAAGAGAGGGGTTTTCCAGGTTAAACTAAGACACTGTTTAAGAATTAAGTATTTTTTCACTGTATTTTGACTGTACCTTCTAGCTCTCAATTTGAACCCATTACCAGCCCTAAATAAGAGTTGTCCTTTTTATTGGCCCTGAATTAAACTCTGGTTGATCTGAATACTAACAGTCCTTCAACTCCATATATAGTTGAAAATATGCATGTATAATGGAAAGATCTCTGCATATTAGAGGGCTTTGAGATGAAGGATGTCAGTAGTTAGATCCGCCACTGAAGAACTTTTAAATGTTCCAAAAAAAAATCCTGCACCCGAGGATTCAAAATCCTGGTTTGTTACAATGTATTTACTTAAACACTTTTTTAAATATGGGATTGCATATAGTTTTCTCCTTGGTTACAACACATCTGCTGCTGCCGCCAAAATGCCTGGGTGAATGAGGTGCAATTGCACCTGCCAGTGTAAATAAAACTGTAATTAAATGACTATTGAAGGAAGTGGACAAGCCAGCCCTCAGTACTGCCCCAAGACGCAGGGCAGTCAAAGACAATGACAGACACTGGGTGTACTGCCAGCTGACCGAGCCCCGTTTCACCTAACAGAGGTCACCATTCTGCAAGCTGCGTCCAGGGAGGATATCCAACTGGGAGACATTGGCCACGCACCTTATATTCATAACTAAAGAAAAAGGGTTCTCGCTTTCTAAAAAGGAGACAAAGTGGTTTATGAATGCCTGCAGGCTTGTAATGATGATGAGGCACAGAGGGAGTAAGAAAACAAACACCCCGCAGTTCAAATCGATGCCAAGGATCCTGCTGATTCCCTTCACACAGTGCAGGGCTGTCTTTGACCCACACATTGCAAAGCACGGCATAATCAAATTAGTATACATTTAATTACTGATGGCGCCTCACCACCACTGTCTAACTATGAAATGAATGCGGCTGATCTCTGGCTGGTCTGCCTGGCCCTTTGTTAATTCATGTGGTACTGGTTGGGCTCTGTGCATGCCCCAGTGGACACCGCTCTGTAACCGCATTGTGAGCGGTTATTTAATTATGGTGTGAGGCATCTGCAAACAGAACAGGCTCTGGTTCATTGTTCGTCGGCCCCTATGTGTTAGGCTAGAATATTCCTTTTTATAAACTGCGTCCCCTTAGTTACACTGTAACAAGCTCTAAAATATATGCCCGTAGTATAATCGGTCACCAGCTGTCAAATCGCCTCCCACTCTTGCTCTGTGGATCTTTCACAACAGCAGAACCAACACATTTGAAACAGCAGTGCCCTGTGTATAGTGTGTGGGGCAGTGCTGGAAGGAGGGAAGCGTCTGCTTCAACTTCTGTTCAGTTGTCTGCTGAAGAAATGCACTTGCTGTTCACCGCTGGGTATCACACACGCTCATTTTACATCATTCGGACGTCACTTATATCTGAAAAGTGTCTCCTTCTTTTACTCCATGGACAAGGGATTGGTGATCCATGTGCTATTATTATAGAATCACAATAGGAATGAGGAGGGATATGCCCTCCCATATTGATCAACAGGCTGAGTTTTTTTCTTTTTTTGCAAAAGTGCAAAGTTTCCACTTTAGTTCTGAAACTTTAAATTGACTAAACTTTAAATGTCATTAAAACTTACAGGAAGCAACTCAGCTACATGCACAACTGTATTAAATAACTAACGGTATTTTTTTTACTGCTGGTTTGTATGTGTAATTAATAATGTGTCATGTTTCACGTTTATAAAAAGTGTAGTACAAGCTTGTAGTAAATAAACCAGGTTTTTTGTTTGTTTTTGACAATGCTTGATTATTCCATGTGTTTTAGTCTAGAATTACAACAAGGGCTGTGTAAACTTTTTATTTAAGCAGCGTTCTCATTTATTTCACAGATTTTGGTAAATGTGTGGATTTTTTGGTGTTGTAATATAAAGCTGCTGGACGCTGGACAATCGCATATATAAAACAAATAAGTGGACAAAAGCAAAAGGAGCATCTAGAGGAGTAGAACTCAAAAGATTTGAGAAGCCAGGACTGTCACGGCAAAATGTTTACACAATAAATCCATTTCACATAGAGTTCCCATTGACTAGGCCTGGCTATCTCCCTGCATAACAAGTTCCAACACAGAAAACAACACAAGAAAACACATTGCAAGATGGACCGGCTTAATCAGTTTCTATACAACTTCATCCGATAAGGTTAAGGATCTTTGTTCTTTATCCGTTGGAAGCACTTTGAACACGCCTTAGCCTTTTAGCCAGTGAGGACAAAGGAGTCAAGGTGGGCTTAATCCTTGAGCCAGGGGTCACTCAGTCACACTGCACTAGGATCAGCATTCTGAGACAGGTTGTAGTCCCACATAGAGTCCCATCACCTCAGGGACCAGAGAGTTAGAGAATCAGCATTGTGACTGGTCAGAATAATTAGGGAAATGGAATTGGGTAGGATTTATAGAGAGTTGCGTGCAACTATTCAGCAACAATGATGAGAAAGCATGAGAAAGCAGAAGGATTTCTGTATCTTCACATAGGGCATGATCGTGGGTGATGGTGCTCAACCAACAAGTTTCCCTACAAAGGTAGAAAACTACCACCAAGAAAGCACAACTTAGTATACAGGGTTACCTTCAACACTGGAAAAAGCATACCTGTTTCCACTCAAAGAACGCGCCGAAAGTTTGGTGATCCTACCCAATTCCATTTCCCTAATTATTCTGACCAGTCACAATGCTGACAGCAAAGGAAAGAAGGTACAATTGAAGTGTGCAAGTACTGGTGAGTTACTATACATATCGTGACAGAGAAAACCACCCAAGAGTTTTGGAAAGTAACCGAAAACAATACATTCATACAGTATATAAAAAGCAAAAGCCCTGAAAAAAAACCTGATTTACATAAAAATAAGCACCGGAAAAATAAATTAATAAAAACCAAAAAACAGAAGCCTAATTATAACACACTCAAAACTATTAAAACAAACAACTTCTTTGTCTAAAATACAGTGCGTTAACAAAAAGCAAGTATGCCTTAAGTCAAGTTCTCAAAAGGTCAAGGATCCAAGGTGTCCAATGGGCATTAACGACTTCTTCCAAGGTTGTGGGGTCACAGTAACAAAACGAGTGACTGCGCGGCAAGCTTGACTGACACAAAAAGAATGGGCATGGCCATGGATAAGGAAAGGGCTTAGAAATTAGGAGGAGGTCAGAAAGATAACAGGGATAAGTCATTGTATTGTCTTGTAGGTCAGCAACAGGTCTCTGTAGATAATCAGTGTTTTCCTGCCAGTACAGACGATCAAGTAGGGACCTATGCTCTTACCACTACCAGCTGGAGCCACTAGACCGTTGAGTGAATTCAGTGCAATAGTCAATGCAGGAGGGCATCAGCAGTTCTAGCCTACAAGACCCAAGCATGCAGAGTGGTGAGTGTCCAAACTGCATTCACTGCACAAGGTGCAGGCAGAGGCTGGTATGGGAACTGCTGAAGGAACAAGAGAACAGTCCTGCTAGGGAGTGACCCGCCCTCCTTCTCGCTGGGGAGGATGTGTGGAACAGCCATTTGGCAAGGGCTTGGAGGAAAGTAACATGAGATATACAACCAGCCAGAAGTCTTCCATGACAGTGCTGGAAATATAAACTTGTCCGAGACATGCCGTTTCCATTATTTATGGTACTTAAGGTGATTTGTAATGTGACTGGGAGACACGATCTCAGCTGCGGGATTAATATGATTGGTGGCTTGCCTGCCCACAGATGCTAAGCCATTTCTATGGTTGTGTGTTTATGAAGGTTTCTACCAAGTGGTTTAGACCGAAAAATGAAATTCGTTTTCCTGTCATGGTTCTTCATGGAGAAACACAGTGAGAAAGAATATACTGTGAAACGGTCAGTTCTCTTTTCTTTCTCTGTAATGTTTACTAAGGGGTTTTACGTGGTAGGTTATTTGAAAATTAGTTGACCCCCCCTCTTCTTTTTTTTATTGAGTAAGGTCTTCCCCAGCACTACCCCACTACTTATTTAACTGGAACTTATTTCTTCATCCAATACAATAACAAACAACAGCCCTATAGGCTGTGTCCATGACATCAGATAATGTCTGTTCACATCCCCTGCAAAACACCCAATGTGAAATTCAGAAAAACCACAAGAACAGATTTTCACCGATGAAACGGAAGGGTACACAAAGGATGCCTCTCCATTGCCTGGACCAAACCAGGAAGTTGTAATTTAAACTTGACAGAAGTTTAGACACCAACAAGTGTCACTCTTGTGAATAATGAATTAACCAGCATTGTGTGCAGATGACCAATTCAGAGCTCATTGGAACTCAGCAAGAGGGCTTGCTGGATCAACCCAAGTCTGGTCACGTCTGCTTCATACATGATCTTTTATGTTCTGCTGTTACCATTTATTCCCGCTAGGAGGCACTCTGTGAGCTTTTATTGCATCACAATCCATGGGGGACAGGCAAAGAACGCAAGAGCTTCAAAATTCCACTCAACAATGGCCAATGTCAGAAGCATGAAATCAGCTGTCCAATTTCACCTCCCACCCTGTCTCTTCATCAACTCACCTAAAGCACAGACATAGCCCACTGTAGTGGATTACTGATGATTACCAAATGCAAATCTCTGTTATATAAGAATGTGACCTGCAATGCATCAGCCACTGTGTCAGTATTTAAAAAATACAAACCCAAGAAAAACATGGTCTTTGTGCAAGAATCCGTCAAACTGCCAAACTACGGAATGCCTTCCATATTATAATTGCACATTAATATCTTTTTCTTATTAAATGGACCCTTAAGTTGTCAAAATCTGCCTCCTGAAATCCTATATGCCTCCTGCCGTGGTACAAGCCTCTTCCTGTATGCATTTGAAAAGTGTGTGCAAAGCATTCCTTTTCCAATTGTGTCACAAAATGACATTTGCAGCTTTTTAAATATTTATGAATTCCGGATTCTGTTTCAAATCTACGTGCTAATAATTTGGATGAAAAAAAAACAACAAAAAACACGGGTTCCCAAATGATTTAAGCTTTTGTAAAGTTAACCAAAGTAGATTTTAGGTAGCACAGAAACGCCAAGCAAAGAAGAAAATTATTTCTGTATGAAGCAGACAAATGGGCACACACTTGGCTGACGGAGGTGCCTGGCAAGCAGGCTGGCATGGGGAGTCAAAATGAAGAAGCAGAAGCATTTCAGGTCTTTTCATGACAGCTGGAAATATGCACACATATTTCATGTGTGCACATAAGAGATCAGGCATCGCATTAAAAGTACTGGCTCCCTTTTTCTGTTATCTCTGGGCTCCACCTGTTCTCAGTGCACCAGATTGGGTTCCCAAGCTGCCTTTTTGATGCTACTTAAGATATAACCCAGCAATAAGCTCCTCCACTTAACAGGAGGAACGTAAATCAAAGTTGTGTGACTTTCATTCATCCCACGCAAGGAGAATTCAACAAGTGAGCAGCTAGGCTGTCCGCTAACCTCTCCCAGCAGGAACGACAAGCGCTTTATGCTTGCAAGAGCTCTCCCCCTTCATTCAAGCAAAGCTTTCACTGTAAGCAACAAAGCCCCGACGATCGCAGCCTGAATAAAAAGTGGATTAGTAGATTCCTGGCAGGGAGAGGGTTCTGCCGGCCCTGGTTCTGGGGGAAGAGAGGAAATTGCCTGCAATTTGTAATTGAGGAGAACTGTTAGAGCGAGCAGCAGAGCTCTTGTGTAGCCATCTGATGCTTCCAAATTCCAGCAATGTACCCCCTGAGGGTCGAACAAACTCAAATGAGTCACAGCTTTCACTGAGGTCTTGCTTAATTGTGCTGGTAGTACTAGTAACCAGCAGGTTCCTGGCTCACGCCCAGCCCTATAGTAATACCTTTATTTTTCTTGCCTTTTTACGACTGTGGAATAGCAGGAATTAACTCAAGATGTTATGACACTTTGAACATCTTTGTCCGAGCGGCCAGCAATAACACAGTCCCTCAGCAGGGCTTGGCTCACAACTCAGTAGAGACAGTTTTTGTCCTTTCATGTTACAGATCCAGCCTATGGGATTTTTTGACGCTGAATCTTTTTTTTCTTAATCGTCTTGGATTTTGACCCACGGGAGATGGAGCTTTCACAGTCTTGACTCATAAGATCACGCGGTTTGAGAATATAGTGAAGGAGTTTTTAATGAGCTTCACCTGTGTGCCTGCTACACTGAGATACATGTGCATGAAGATAGTTGTTTCAATAAGCAGTTTCTAATGGCCAACTAAACTCAGGCTCCCAGCTACACAAACACCGCACTCAGTAGAAATCTCTAAGGATTGTGGCAGTTATTCTAGATTTTTCGCGCTGCAGAATAGAAAATGTGCTCCCCACACCCCCTTCAATTGAAATAGTTTACCTGTACTAATCCTGACTGCTCTACAGATGCACATCTGCACATGCCACAGTTGCATTACTTTGACTTAAAGTCTAAACACAAACACAGCAAGTGCTACACTGGACTTTTATAGTCTGGCTCTTTCTCTAGTAAGTCCATATGGAAGCAGTGCAGGTTTCATTCACAGGACCCTTCTTACAAGTAATAGAGAACACTGATTTAATGAAGAACCCCTGTAACACTAATGCTTTTTAATTATTAATCATTGCAGCCAGATTCATACAGTGCTGGCACGTCAGAAAACACAAATTCACTCTTAATTAGGGGTTTAAGATCATTAAATGGCAACCGTCCATCACACCAAGTTGGGCTGATCCGCTTACTAATTAGCTACCTGCTGTCATTCCGAAAGTGTCCTTAAGCATCTTATTGTCCCCAACCCTTTTCTTAACACAGGAATGTACTAAATATATGACCTTCTAGTGGAAATCTTTTCACAGTTCTTTATGGGCCACTTCCAATTCTGTGTCCTAAATAATGGTATTAGATAGCAACAGCATTCTTTCGGTAAGGAATGCGTTTTTCCTCCCTGGAGTAGTCAAAGTTAATTGGACTACACTTAATTGGACTCAACAGGGCATTAGCAGAGTAATCGTAAATAATAAAGATGCAAAACGGAAAGAATAATATGTATAACATTGAGCTCTGCTCTTTTTCAGATCTGCTTAAAAGGAAGGAGGGTAACTTTTACTGTAACGAGCCTGCTGTAATTGCCTTTGATGCACAGGTGGCTCACTGAGGACATGGGGAAAAAGAAAAAACAAACAAACAATTTGTTATGTTGAGTTGAGTGGCTTATGACATAAGGAAAGCAGCATTCCAGTTTGGTGCTATCACGATCCCTGTTTCAAATCAGTATTACAGGACGGCAGGGCTAAGGCACAAAGTCAATTCCCTGTCCTTGGCGTTGGCCGAGTTTCTCGGCCTCTAACTCTCCTGGACACCTCCATGAACTCGGACAGTCTGACAGTAAAAGGACCTCCTTATTAATAATGTCTGTTAGCGGCTTGACAGAGTCATAAGCAGAGCTTCAGTTTGATCTCTGCATATTAAGCTACTTTTCTCTTGAAGCAAGTCATGACCGACCAGCCGGGTTGTGCCAGCTGGTACCGCCCTTCTTGGTGTGAGAAAGGGGTGGAGCTGAGCTTTTACTCCAGTTGAAGCGATGTCACTTTCAGGAATTTTAAAAAACCACAGGAACATGACCTCATGTCTGGAGATTCCATTGTTTTTCAGTTTTATGTTGTCCCTGTATGCAGAACACTCTCCAATATGTCTCTCCACAGAACAAAACAACAACAACAACAACAACAACAACAACAACAACAACGCTGCAGTATAGTGCATTTACAATTCAAAACATTTCCTGGAAACGATTGAAGGAAAGAGAATTCCGACTCGCAGGACAGGCTGTAAGGAGCAGCTGTTAGGATTCCATTGCACTCTTGAGTTCCATCATGATATCAGTGAAAACCCCATGCTGGGTGAGAAAGCTCCACGGGGTGTTTCAATTGAGTAATCTACAGTAAATCCTTCTGTCGCGTATGAATGGCAGTACTTTTCACAGCACAGCAAGCCTCACACGCCACCTCTGGATTCTGGTGAGGTTCGACATGTCCTGGAAAGGATTATGGTATCCTACTGTATCGCAGCACAACCAATCTCTTTTAGAAGCTATCAGAACAACCGACCATGTACCAGTGGTTTCTGAATGGCTTTTGGGACAAACACGTCACCTATGACAATGATTAACGATTGGGAAGCAACTTAATCGAATAGGTGTTGATGAATCTGTTATTTTCGTAAGGGCCTGGAGTCTGTGAGGTTTTAGATCAGTGACACTGTTTGTATTTTTGTTATAAATATCCCCAAACCCACCTCCCAATAAACTGCTGTAGTTACCCATCAGGCTTTTATTTTATTACATTTTACAGGTGAAATCAAACATAACCAGTTGTTCCCTGTACTTATATATTTACCACTATTAAATATTACGCTAACAAGAAATTGCCATTAGCGTTAAACTGTTTCCTTACGCAGTAATAAAATGACCAAGAATTGGTAACTGTCAGAAGCCTGGCACTCACCGTAATCTTTCTTGCAGTACTTCTTCATGTTGATCTTCAGCTTTCCTTTAGAGGCCTTGCAGTAGGAGTCACAGTCTGGTGTAAGATCAGGGAAGGGGAAACAAAAAACACATGCGTTAGGATCCGTATAATAATAATAATAATAATAATAATAATAATAATAATAATAATAATAATAATAATAATAATAATACATAGCTTGAAATACCTTAGATTCTTACGAAACCTGCCAAATTCAATTGTGTAGGGCTTACAGGGCATTTAAAGGGCTCTTGACTGGTAAACACTTTAGCTGTCTGCTGGCCGCCTCTCCCTCTAATGTGAGACCCCTGGGTCTTGGTTATTGTGCCATCCAGGTCTTTTGAGAGGCACACACATTCCTACCCCCCCAGCCCACCTCTGACAAAGTGGCACTGTGGGCCTGATTAAGGCCTATACAACCTTCATTGTTACCCTTCCAACCCCCACCAGACCCTGGCCTGTGTCAAACTTTGGTATTCACTGCATGTCATTGCACGGGGATTTAGGGGGGAAAAGGGTCACCGGGGAACAAAAGGAGGTCAGGGAGGAAATTGGTAGCCTGTGAAGCATTAGCAAAGACTTCTGGTGTCCACTCCAGTGACGTGAACAAATGAATACCTCACTCTGGCCAAGGGAAATCGCTGTGCTGTCCCGCAGCAATACCACAGAGGACAGTTCCAGATCACCACTATCCTACTTTTTTTCCCCCGCAGCACAACAGCGCAAGAGATTTGTGAGAAATTACTTGGCATATAAATATAAGCCTACAAACACACCACTGCAGGCTCTGTGTAACCCTCCAGTAAAGAGGTTTATTGATTGCCTCCACCATGTTGTACCAACGCCAAGGACCTTTGTAATAGAAATCTGTGACACCAGGTCAAACAGAAAATGAAAATGATTGGTTTCTTTCCCTCCTAGTTAGACTGACACAATTCAGATTGCCAGATTCTCTCACACTCTTTCTCTTTTCTTTCCCCCTCCCTGTACATTGTAATAACCCCTCTTGGGTGTGTGTGTCAGGGGAGGAGAGAGGGGGACCTTTCAGGCAGACCTGAATATGAACAAACTTCATTGTTTTGTCCGCCCCTAGGTCCATGCCAGCCCCTTTATTTTCTTTTATGTTCTGTGTGAAAGAGGTTGCCGGGGTAACAGGAGAAAAAGAAAATAAGACCAAAAAAAAAAAAAAATTATAAAACATTACTAGTAAATGCTAAATCAGCCCTGGAGACAGTGGTGAAAAATTCCAAAGTAAATGAAATTAAAAGAGTCCATATCTGCTCCGTCCCATTACCATATAAATAAGAAAGGGGGTGTGGAGGAGGGGAACACTTTGGGTTCCTCTGTCCTTTTGATATTGTCATAAGATAAGAAACAGGACAGCGAGGCCGGAAATACCCATGAAGAACCAGTCTGGGTTATTAGTACTTACTGTACAGAATATCTCACAAGCCCACACAGTAGCTACCTCCCATTCTGGAGGTGTGGATGGAGTCCAGAATCTCACCAAGAACAAACAGGAAGAGTTTTAAAAAGATTTCATGCCTTATAAATATCTCAGAACTACATGTTTTCGTGACATTAAGTTATCCTAGTGCTGCTCGCTAAAGGGAAATGCATGTGGATACTGCAGTACAGTAGACCGGTCCACTTCAGTCCTCTATATACCCTCCGAACCAGCGTTTGCAGACTAGCTCACCATAACCTTTACATTTAATTAGGGGGTTCATCCGAGATGAATTGTCTTTTTCGCTGGTATGCTGTGTGCTTCAACTTTTAGTAGAGACTTCCAAGTGTCATCTCTTTAAAATACACCCCTCTCATTCCTTTACGATACAGTCATCTTTTGCTGACAGAACTCATGTTTGGCTCATTTTGTTTCCGAGGCCCTGATGGAACTCTAGGCACAAACCTGAGTTCTGGAACAATGGGGTGCAAATGAGAGCACAGAGGCAGGGTTCTCTCCCAGCTGAACAAGACTGACTGAAAAACAAATTGCTGCAAATAAAGCATGTAATTAGATTAAAGCCCTCGTCTGGAGCTGCTGCTGGAACTCATCTCAAAACAGCCCAGGTCTGTCCAAGGAGTGGCGATCCAATTTGTATTTCTCTCTGCAGCCGGGCAAAAACAAAAACTAAATAATACAGTTTTCAATCTGCCATAACAAGAGGGAATCGTATCCTTATTTTATTTCTCATGTCTTGCTAATGTCTTAATTCAATAAATTCACTTGGATGATACTGGTGTGAATAAAGTACAATAATACACAGCTGTACAATAATGCATGTATGGGACCCCAGCCCAGATACCCCAGCCCCCACCCCTTCAGTAACCAATAACAACTTCTCACAGACTACAAGTACATTTTTTAAACATTACATTTCTTCCAAACTGTATGTATTTCATTTATAGAATCAGGATGGATGCAATGTAACATATAACTATACAGTATTGTGATGCTTGCAATTTTGAATGCATTCAATAGTTTGAACAGCGAATGCCATTTGCTTCTAAGAGAAAAACTCAACATACCGCAATCGTGAGAAGAATAACATCCTTATCGCAGGTCCTGAAGCATAAGAAGCATGCTTGCTCGCTTGCACTGGACCTTTCATTCAGGAAATGTTTTTTTAAATGGTAGTGCAATGGAGAGAATGGAGTGTCACCT
Organism: Acipenser ruthenus; assembly: GCF_902713425.1. Classification (NCBI taxonomy): domain Eukaryota; kingdom Metazoa; phylum Chordata; class Actinopteri; order Acipenseriformes; family Acipenseridae; genus Acipenser; species Acipenser ruthenus. The sequence goes on from NC_081207.1 coordinate 2,375,288, forward strand.
CACAATGCCAGTTTTGTCTGGGACAAATGACTTGCAGTTTTATATTCTGGTGAAGTATTTGCAAAGCATTCCACTCCCCATGTGGTAGTCAACAGAGACCTGAGGATGAATGAATATCCTTTCTGCCCTGCACAGGACACCTGCTACTAAACAGCTGTCCTGCATTACATTCTTAGCACATGCCTGGCTGAAGTGGTGCCAGCAGGTTGTTTGAGTGGGTTTTCGTCTTGTTTTTTATCCACTAGATATTATATATATATATATATATTGTAAAAGACTTGCACCCACTCGGGTTCGTTGCCCCTTTAAGAATACGACCCAGACACAAGAAATGGAGTTTTTAAAGCGCTGACGCGCTATTTTTTTTTAATAAACACAGACGTAAAACAAAATACACAAAACAAACACCTAGCTCTTCTGAGCATTAACTACACACGCAGGAACCTAACTATCACAGGACGGCTAAGCCGTTTCCCTGTTCCAACAAAACTCAACCACACAGGTTTGCACTGTACCTTTTCTCGGGACTGCCAGGAAGCAGAGCACTCCTTTCTGCCTCCTTCCATTCAGCAGCCTCGAGCATACTGCCTGTTCTCCTTTTAAACTCCGCACCTGGGCTTAATTTCCAATAACGCCCAGGTGCGGATGATAATTAACAATAAAACAATTAAACAATTAACAATAAAGCAACACAAATCAAAACAGAACACAAATCAAAACAGTGCATTTCTCTAGCAGGGAGGTTTTAACCCCCTCCCTGCTGTTTCTCATAACCCGCTACTTTACAATATATATATATATATATATATATATATATATATATATATATATATAATAAATGTCCCATTTTACATACCTAAACAGCAATGCTGTAAACAATTCATGTTTTCTAAAATGAACTCTGGCCATTAAAAAGCTCATCTCTGAACAGGAAAACGAGCAGACTATAGGAAAAAAACACAACAGGTTTAAAAAACCATCACTCAGAATTAAGCTGCGGCACATCCCAGTGAACGAGCTTGATTTGCTTCTGTCTGTTTTTGTGAATCTAGTGCAATCAGAGGATAGGTTATGTGACTGATACTTAAAATAATGCCCAAGAGAGAGCCGAGATCATATCGACAGATATAGGAATCTGCCCTTACTAACAGTACATTGAAAACTCCATTCTACTTCATTTTTCGTGAACATATACTTAATAAAATAGTAGGTGGCCAAAAACATGAACACCTACTGATTAAACACATTTCTTTTATACTGTATATTATAGTGCAGATCACATACCAATGCTCAAAGGGTTCAAATAAAACTAAATAAATCAAACTCAATTTTAAATAAATAAGCTGTAGCAACTAAGGTTCTTCTATGGGGTAAACATGAACAAAGGTTCAATACAGTGTACAATATGGACCATCTCGCTCCTACCAAATGACTGACACTGCTGTTGTTTTTTAAGTAGGGGAATTTACGGCATGCATAGTTCATGCTAATACCGCTACGTGTTTGTACAGCCATGGTGGTCCTCTGACCCCACCAGTATCGTGGCCTTTGCCCTGGGTGTATTGAACCAGAAGTTACATTGACTTTATTGTTATTTTTCTCAAACAATGAGTTCCAAATGCTAAAGAGCTGTCAAATGTGGAGAGAGAGAGAGAAAGAGAGAGAGAGAGAGAGAGAGAGAGAGAGAGAGAGAGAGAGAGAGAGAGAGAGAGAGAGAGAGAGGGGGGGGGGGGGGGGGGGAGGCTGGCAAAACTGTAACCCAAAGAAAATCCTCTGAACGTTATACATTCAAATAAGGGTCTTCAATTCAAGCTTGTGCTGATTACGTCCAGAAGAAAATCAATGCTCTGGGGAACAGGGCAAATGAAACAGTTTAGTGCACCCACAGTCCCTAAAGCAGAACTGTAAGCCAGTAGTTTCTGTAGGTATGTCTGTGTGTGTGATTTCTCACTGGAACAAAATAGCTTTGAACACTAACCTGTTAACATGTGTTTAAACTAAATGCACAGGCACAGGCTGGCTTGCTTAGAAAGCAGTACAGTAAGTAAATAACCTTGCAGGCTACAGAATAGCTGCTTCTGTTGATCATACTGGAAAGTCCTAGGACTCAGTCCAGTCTTTAATTGACCTTGTTAGCTGTAACTAATTACGTTCTGGCAGGCTTATTTATAAAGAGAGGATTTTGATTTTCTGCTACGGATTTCAATGTGAACACAGACAGAGTCATTCAGAGTAATGCACCAACGTGCTTCATTTTAGGGCCGTACACCCTCATGGATTTTTAATGGCTTTTTAAAATATTATTTACATTTCTGTCATCTAGAAATGATTATCTTCATAGTCTAAAACTTACTGTCATGCATCGCTTTATAACCAATATCAGACTGTGAACAAAGCTATTTTTATACATGTCTTTTCTATTTGACTGTTTTAAATGTGCGAAAAAAACACAACAAATATAAACAAAGCAAAGAGAATGGTCTGTCTGTACAGCTTCCAGTCTTTATTCCGCGGGTTATTCGAGGACAAAACACCCACAGGTATTATCACATAAACTGTAGTAGACCTAGTAATTCACTGCATTGCTACTGATATGCAAAGTAACACAGTTGAACTACTTTTGTACCAAAGTCTTTAAAAACAAATCTGAGTACATTTGAATCATTTATAAATAGGGTTTAATTTGTAAAAAACGAAGTTATCTTTCAAGTACAAATTCTAGCAAATAAATTCTAAGACAAAACTATAGCCAGATCAGTGCAATGGGGTATGTAACGTCATAACAGTGCCAGGACTAATAGTGTATCTGACAGGATGTTTTGAACTTTCTCGAGCTAAATTCTCAACGCTGTTTGCTCCAAATTGTATTTTTTTTAGAAAGGGAGAAACACACCCAATAACAAACCAGATACAAACAACTAAGATGTCTTACTTCGGAACTTGGAACTTGTAAGAAGTCTTTAAGTTGTGTCTTGCTCGTTTTAGAATTGTAATGTTGTTCTGTTCTTTCAGATTAAAACTGCGCTCCCAACAATTTTGAGTAAATAAATAGCTTTGAGAACAGCCCTAATATCTTTTTGTTTACTCGTAAAGATTCTTGGAGCGGTCCGACTTCATACTTCCAACCACCAATATAGGGTTTAAGTAAACAACTGAATGAACTTTCAACAGCGATGAACATATTCTATATCTAACTATACTGTCTCATTCTCCAGCACTGAAGGGAAACTTGGATTTCCATCAAAAAAGAGACGTTATATTGTAATAAAACCAAAGGGCTTAACACCAGTTTCCTATAACATGTGTTCATAGATAAGATAAAGGCATTGTTTTGATGAGCATGCAATAAAAGCCACAATAACACTTTGATCTTTGCCGGTTTCATCACGCTCAGATTTTTCCACTTGCCCTACCTACAAGAAGCCCATGCACAATCAAGGTATTTATACTACAATTAGAAGTGGGCATTGTGAAGAGGGACCCCAGACCTTGAGTCAGACTGAGAAGTGACCGTGGGAAACCCCCCCTTGTTCCAGAACCGACGAGTGATTCAGTTGCTAATTCTCTCATCAATGCAGCAGTGTTCCTTTTACAATTTAAGGCAGAGCTATTATGTGCACAGCGAAACGGGATAACCCCATTCGGACTGAGAAGCCCTCACATACACATAGGACTAGTTACTCATTTCTCTGACTGGTAAACCACGCAAGGGTGTGCGTCTACACCAAAGGGAAAACAAACACACACTGCTCTCTAAATGTTGTTACTCCATTGACAATCAAACTTCACGCTCCAAAACTGGCCTTTTAAATAGGTGCAGAAAACACCCAGCTATGTTCCTGGAACAATGTCATTGTATAAACAGGGAGTATTTAAAGACAGCACACTAGGCATACAGGAAGCATACAGGAAGCATCTTCACAATTAAGCGCTGTGTTGAGTTCAAGGGTTGAGGCCACTGTCCAGACCCCACACCCCACCCTCATATTAGTAGAAGTGAAATCCCAAACAGCTGCACTTGTTTTGGATATTTTTCCATTCATTAGTAGGGTAGTATGCATGGAATTCTCTCTTCTGTGTTGAATTCACATGTAAAGAGACCATGAAACCTCTTGTGCATGGCTTTGGTTATTAAGCAACTTAATACGAATAGGTCGCTAAAAAAATTATCCAATGATCTCACTATGTAGGTGTCTAAGGAAAACATATTACCTGGCTAAAGTTAAACCTTACCGCTAAGCATCCCATTACTAGAACAAGAACACCTGATTAATTAACAACAGAAAATTGAAAACACTACTTTTATGTTATTGGTTGATTAAATGCCATGCAACTCAAAGCTTTCAAACTCTAACAGAATACTATTATTGCATCACCACCCTTGTCTGCAAAAAATCAGGACTTTACCGGAATTGAACAGCAGTTTCACTTATTTTAACACAGGTATCCATAACATCACTTGAAGCGCATCAGACTAAACAGTAGGTGTCTCTTCTCTTTACCATGTGTGTCTGGGGTTTAGAGGCAGCTCATTGCCTGATAGGCTGACCCAGCTTGATTGTTTTGGACTGTGTCTCAGCAGGTGTTGATGTCTAATTTGTTAAGCTGTCAGCAGAACACCGATATGTGAAGAAACCAGAAAGAGACTCTCTACTCCTTCAGTTCAACAGTAGGAGACTAGACCTGTTTGGCTAATGACCTGGACTCACTTTTTGCACAATAGGTTTTTCCTATTTCAACCTTTCCAAAAGACCAGGTTTTGCTTCTTAAAAGCATTAAACATCAATCTTTCAGGGCAAGCAGTGAGAGAAATCTGTAGTGATTTTCAATGTGCTTTCCAGTGCTTTTGGAAGTGAGGTGATACGATACTTAACAAACGGTTTCAGAAATATTGCATCTGAAATGTGCCGTTAAATATTTAAAATGGATTATGAACCCAAGTCATCTTGCATTGGGAAATGTAACTAGGGCATTTTAAATAAGACCCTAAAGTTGTTTATGTATTCTGCCTGATAGACAGGAACCAAAAACATATATTTCATATTTAATAAAAATAAATAATAATACATTAATTAAAACCAATGTGGGGTACCAGTGCTGTTGCCGACTCCCCACTGCGACTCTGTTAGACGGATTAATTGGGTGAAAGAAAGAGATTAAAAGAAGCCTCTTTCAGAGGTCAGAAATAATTGATTTTTAATTTATTCTCAGAGGCAGTTGGGGAATTACTTTAAGTGTTGTCTCTTGACTCTACTGAACAGCATCTTAAAGAAAAATGTTTTTTGGTGTATATTTTGCATATGGTGTGTATGATTCACATATTAATGATATGGCTACACAGTACATATGGGGAACCTGTATTTTACACGTACTGTATATAAATATGTTAAACAGGTATGTTAGGGGAACTAGTTGTAACACTGATTTTTTGACCCGATTTTCCGCAATGGGCAAATTTACTGTGAAAGGGGCAACTAGCCAGCAATGTACCCATAGGGGAAAAAATATATGCCATTGTCTTGACCTGGGAACACATACCGTGGACTATTTTATTGACAGCGCTAGATCTTAATGGTTTAATCCAGCTCTGTTCTGGATTCCCATTGTGTGTTGAATGATGGAGCCTTGTGGAGAATGGTAACCTGCAGTGTTTGTGCTGTGGCTACTCATACAGCAGAAAGATTCGAGAACTCTAGTGTCTTACCTGCAGGTTCCTCTGTGCTGCTGGCAGGGGTGGTGGGCAGAGCAACTGGAATCTCTAATTTGAGGGAAAGAAAATGTGAGCACACAGAAAGAGAAAAGAGAGATGTTAAAAAAAATGTTTTTAAAACTTCATGCTGTGCATGTGCCATATTCATAAAACATTAGCTCACCAGCTAATACATGTAGTAAAATGTACAAAGCATTTACCAGTGTGCCGATGTTTTATTGATAGTCTTATATGTTTTGCTATATGTACATTTATGCTTATATGGTACGTTGCCTATTATCCCATATTCTTACATTTAATAAATGTACAAAGAATTCTCCTTTGCTTCTCCGAGCTGGAGTGCGTTTTAAAGTGAGTGTCAAGGCTGGTTGACTGCGATTCCATTTATTATAATGGGAATTATATTCTATTGTTCCCTATTAAAACAAGTCTTTTTATTTCTGTTTCTTCTGGCATGTATTCGGTTTCTTCTCCAGGGATATCTTAGATGTTAATCTTCCCCATTTTCTCAGGTGTCTTGTTAGTTATGTCTACACAACGCAAACAAATTGGCCTGCAGTTTCAGCCAAAAGACTTGATTCTTTCAGCCCTTCCCCTTTATTGTATTGTCAGTGTCAGGAAGTTGACATGCATGGAGGAGCCCTTTCATCTCAACAGGAACAGGACTGCAACACATTATCACGCTGCTTTGTCAGACAGGACTGCGATGCAAGGTTAGGAGCACGGCAGGTAAGCAGACAGTAACAGGGAGGGAAGTAGCTACACCGGACAAAAAAAGAAATAACAGACACTGAGAGATCACAGGCCAGCATAGGTAGCTCATGCAAAGGTGAGGGTGTTTTAAAAAGAAAAGAATCAAGTCTTGTACTGAAGCTCAGGTGTTTGAGGTACCCCCGGACAGGAAGCCAGGTTGCAAATGCAAGCCCTAGACTGCACAATGCTTAAAGGCTGCATGCGAAGGAGCACAGGGAGAGGTGCATGCTTATTCCAAAGCCATCAAAAGGACAGCTTCCCAGAGGAAACATGCTTTGGGTGTATTTGTAACTCTGTTAAATTAACTAAGAATGTTTTTTTTTAGTTCATTAATTCAATTCAGCCCTATGTATTCTTCTAAAGAAAGTGAGCTGCCTGATATGATGGCATGGGTTATCTATAGGTTGAGTAGAGAGCGCTGCCAAGTCTGTGGTCGCCACTGCTTAATAAAATTGGAGAGCATTATTTCCCTAATATAAAAGGTCAGCTGACATATGTGATTATAATATCTTGTGTTTTATTGGATCTAGCGCTCATTGGCACACAGTTCTATTGGATCAAAGCTCTCAAGTTGTGTGCCAGGTGACATCATATCTCAAAGAGAAGGAACAATAAACAAACATCTTCTCATCTCGAATCTGCTTATATACATTTATTAAGTTTGGTAACATGAGTATGTCAAGCCAGATTTATCAAGTATGGTTTGAGTCTATACTGGTTGAAATCTAACTTGACCTGGAAAAGGTACTTCAAAAGTAAAATGTAACAATGTATCCAATAAAAATGTTAAATAGAAAACTAAATATCTTGAAGTTTGTACACCTACTCTCTCAACAAAGTCAAGTAAATAGGACTCCCCTACGAACAGTATATTATTTTTCCTTTTGTTTCTCACCATGTATCTATTTTGAAATGATCTGTAGTGTGTGTTAATAACACACGACCTCCATGACTGAACTGGCTTAGTTTTTCATCTTAGAGATACTCGTGTAACCCAACAAAAGCAGATCAATGCAGGCTGACTTCAAAGCACAAAACGAGATGCAAACGTGTATATGGTTTGCTGCTTGCTCTTAAAAGAAATGCTGTTCCACGTACTTATGCAGGGGGCAATGGGGGAACGGCTTTGCTGGTAGCCTTTAGCACATCGGTTGCATGTGATCCCGGTCACACCATCTTTACAGGGACATTGACCTGTGGTTTGGTTGCAGGTTTTGCCAGCTGCACCCACGGGATGACAATCGCATGCTGCGTGGAACAGACAAGAAAAGAGGTGTAAGAGAAATAGAAGCATCAACAAATACAATAGTGAAACAAGAGTCCAGAAAGGAGAGGGGGAGCTGGCCACAGTGTGACAGGACTTACTCACAACAGGAGGAGGCTTGACTAGAACAGGGAAAAAAAATCATCGTCAGCTGCAAAGATATCCAGCAGGGTTAGAACACTTACAGTGCGGAAGGCTCTATTGCAAGCATTTAGGCATCGCACATCACACTGTTATCAAAGATTATATATATATATATATATATATATATATATATATATATATATATATATATATATGGACAATACTATATGAAGAACATATAATATTTGCTTTTTGGACTTTTTTTTTAAATACTGTACAACAGGCAGTAACAAGTTATTTTCTGAACTGACACAAGCCATAACCATTCAGTATACTAATACTTCACAATATTGTTTAAAAAGCAGTGTCTATGTTTTGGCTATAAAGCTAACATTTCGTGAAATGTTGCTGTCCCATCCAAATAAGCATTACATATAGGATAACATATAATAGTTGGAAGATTGCATTTTTGGACAGACATGAATAGCTACATCCATAAATTAATGTGAAATCCTAAGTGATTTTTTTTTTCATTTTAGTATAAATGCAAGCATATGTTAAATAGCTGATGTGATCTCTGCAGTGTAAATGCAGCATCAAACTTAAAAACAAAGTGGAAACTGTAAAGATTTGTATGATATTGTTTTAATGATAAGACTATATACTGTATATATATACACACTGTATCTATATATATATTATATATATTATATACTATATATATATATATATATATATATATATATATATATATATATATATATATATATATATATATATAATTATTTTGCTTCAGAAGCAGTTTTAGTTTTGATGAAAAGGTCTATCTGTTTGACAGATACTGTGTGTCCCAATAATTGCGCAAAGCTGCCATAGAAAAGAATGTGTGTGCAATTGAGTTCCCGTATTTATCTTGCTGTATCAGCTTGCACTCAGTCCAGACAGACTTCATTACAATTAAACAGGGTGGAGGGGGTAGGGGCAGACACACCACACAGAAAGCACACAATTGAAAACAGCAACACTGAAAATAAAAATAAAATAAAAAATAAAAATACTACTTCATTTTGTCTTTGGGTTAATTTTGCCATTCATCTTCTGACCATGTTCTAAAAAAAGAATCCAGGAACTCTCCGGTCTAACTAATGTGTTGCCAGACTTTAAAGAAGTCCGTGCTACTACAGGGTGGTCACCCACAAATTTGAGTTTTGTTTTGTTTTGCTTTTCTAAATTGATGCAGCTGTCATTAGACTTCCACAGCCACTGTAAATGCAACGTCACAGCTGCCAAGGACAAATTCATTCAGGCCAATGGCTCAGATCTGTGTCTTGTCAGTTGTCACTTTTAAATCCTATAAGGGATCATTAAAGTTGTATGCAATGTCAAGGACTAACTGCCCATCTTGCTTCAGTTCCACAGGGCTTGCAAGCCCCAGCCACACAGAGCTGCAACCTATTTTGTGAAGAATGTCCTTTGAAGTTTTGAAAACATAAAAGAGCTATATAATTGTCAGCTTTAAGGTTTTGAATCCAAAAGGGGCTCCTAGTTTAAGAAGAACATGAATAAAAAGGATACCGAAAATATTAATCATGGTTGGGATTACATTTTAGTTATGGCATTCCTTTTTTTTTTTTGGAGCAACAAATAAATGTAAAGGGAATTATTCACTGTTTATTATTACTACTGCTTTAAAGCTTCGAAAAAAGATATCAGCATCAGCATTAAAGTTGAATCCTAGTCTGTGATATATTTATGTATTTTCAAAAGAACGATATTGAAATATATATTGTACTGTCTATGTTTGTGATACCAATAGGTGTACAATATGAAGTGCTCATTTGAAATTTAAACATGGCAAGCAGTCTACTTTTGTATTGTACTTTATTGCCTGTATTGTAACATACACTATTTCAAAGCCTAATTAATGCCCATGTACAGAATTGAAACTGTTTAAACAAGCCTTTAAACTAATGTGTCATTTCAAAAGGCCTGTCAGGTAAGTTACAATACACTTAAGAAAGTAAGCAGCGATAAACACCTTTGAGTAATAGCTGGGCAGGCTGCTTTAAACTTGCCAATAAATCAAGGTGTCGTGGAGCATGGGGAGTGAGGGGGAGGGTTGTGTTTATGAGCTCTGCTGCTAATTGGCTGATTGCAGCCGCTGCTGAGGCACTAGCCCAAAAGCCCGAAGGATTTAAAGTGGCTGTCCACTTAGCCCTTAAGTGGCCATACTTCAAAACCCAATTAGATCACAGCAGATATGAGAGCAGCAAATCTTATTCAGCCCCCTGCGCGTCTCGTTAATGAGAAATATTTACATGCTCACCACTTTGACTTGTGTTTATTGTTTAGTGCCTGCTGTTGGACGCCTTGAAGTTTTATGGTTTGTTTAAATTTGCATTAAATTGATTTGTTTCTCGTATGTACAGCTGATATTTACCGTACTTTGGTACCTAGAACAATCAAGTATTTCATAAATAACACGTTTAAATAATTGGGTAGATTAATGTCTTTCCAGTCGTTTATTTAATCCATTGTACCCTGGTTGGTCATGAAATAAAACAAATGCATTGCAGAGTAGTGAAGTCACTCATGTTGCCTTAGCCGCTAGGCTCCCTGCATCTTTACTGGCTTAGTTTAAAATAACTTGCTGAGCACATTCTTTCATCGTGGTGAAAAAAAGCAGTTGCTTTCATTTGTGTAATACTGAGGTTTATCTGTTCCTTGCACAGCTCTAGAAATGTGCTGAAAACACTCACTTCTTCATTTACTTTGTTTTCCCATTAGTTCAGATTAAGTTTGCATTTTTTTTTCTTTTATACATTTTCCCCAGTGAAGAGTCCCCAGTGAAGACTGGCTGCATCACACAACCAGGATTCAAACTTGTGATCTCTGGTTGTATGACACACCCTGCATACCGCTCAGCAGTGCTTTTACGAGGTGAGCCATTTGGGGATCCCCTTTAAGTTTGCATTTTTGAGGGCTGTAGTTTAAAAGGTTGCTAGATGAAGGAAGGGAAAAAAAGTACAGATTTTTTTTCCTTTACAAGGCTTCCCAAGGGAACTGATTCCAAAGGACTTTGGTTAGCTGCTCGTCTGTAGTGAATTGAGTGCCCAGTGAATGTGATATAAAAGGAAGGGAATTTGCACCAAAAAAGTTTGCCAAAAAGTTTGTAAAAAATTTGCATTTTTCTCCACGTAAAGCCCTTAGAGTTTGTTTTAAATCTTTAAAATCTTCGAACCTGTCTAATTGGGTAGCTGCTAGTCCTTTTTAATTCATAAAGTAAATGTAAACATGAACAACCCCCTTGAAAGATCAAACAAGCTGTGCCCCCCCCCCCCCACCCAGTGGTTCAGTCCCTAATGTATGTTTTATTATTTTCATATTCATACTTCCAATACCTGCTAAGTATGTATGTTAAAAATAAAGGCCTGTGCTTTGTTTTCAGTGATATATATATAGCAAGTCCCCATTTCAATTTGTTAAGCGCTACAAGTTCCAAGCTGGTCTTTTCATGAGCAAAGAGAGATTTTTCTTGCCATACGTATAACAGGCATTTGAGCAAATCAAAAAATATGTGTCATGGTAAATTGAAGACAGCAATAAAAAAAGGCTTATGTTCTGAAAATCAAAAACCAAAACACTGAAGTCATTAAGAAAACGATTTACAGTTCTGACCAGAATATGCTATTTACGGTTCATAAAATCCCACTGTGACAATGGGAGACATGGGGACCTGAAGAAGGGTAGAGCCTCAATCTATTAAAATATCCTCGTTTTCCGGCGAGCCCTTCTACTGTTTGCTAGGATTTTAGTAATACATTATATTTTATAGCAACAGGATGGCTTTAAATAAAAACTGAAATGGGCTTACTGTACTGAAGACAGCCAGCATGCCATTTTAGTAAAATTCCTGAACTTTTCATCTCAAGCCAATTCCTTATGAGATTACATTTTTTAAAACAAAACAAACAAAGTGATCCAACATTTGAGCTTAGGGCGCAATTCGATTGCTTACATTTGCTGGTAAAAAAAGATTTTTTGGGAAATTATAAGTTCATGCAATCGTGCAGATGTGGAGAAAGTATTGGTATAATCGAAACAAATGTGGTTTACCTTATAATTGAACTAAAATAGCTACTTGAATTGGACCCCCGTGGATAACGGTGCCTGGCGTAGTTCCTTTGAAGCGTCCCAGAGTTGTCTTGGGCTAGAGTTACCAGATTTACAAAACTCACAACCCGAGGCACAGATTAAAAACAGTTTTAAAACTATACAATGCTTTTGTTAAGAATACTTTTATAGTGCTTTTATCACTATTACTGTTTTCACATTAAAATAACTAAAAACCAACAACCTCCAATTACTGCACAGCCATTGTTCCTTCCCTGTCCAATTCATGGCCACTTTCACTTTCATGAACTGTATCTACATGTATTAATAATCTTTTGTTTATAGCATAATTTGTATTTAGAGTAGTAACCTATATGAAAAATATTATTCTGGAATAATATGATTGAAGATTGTTTACTCAACTAACTTAAGGACTGCTATCTCGTGCTATCTTGCAAGTTGGGACTTTAAGTTTTTGTGGGAAAATGTCAGCACACCAGGGCAGTTGGTGGGAAAAGGGGACGATCCCGGTCAAACCAGGATTTCTGGACACCCTACCTTGGGTTAATCTTACATTGCACATGTGAGTGACAGACTGTCGTTGAGAGGCGAGGTTCCACAGGTTGACTGTGTATGGTTGTTTGATAATTGGTGACTGAATGACAAGTTAAGAGGAGCTTTTCTATCTAAGCAAACGGTTTGCATTACAGGGACAGACCACCAAAAAGTCTAAGCAAGTATTGTTATAAAAATAAAAAGGTTATAATTTTACATAGTTGTTTTATAATAATAATAATAATAATAATAATAATAATAATAATAATAATAATAATAATAATAATAATAATAATTTATTCTGTTTCTAAAGTGCTAAAGTGCACTTTTTTCATCCATAGTCCCAACAGTTTTACTGCATAGCTTGGATAAGTATGCCATTAGATGTGGATAAATGAGTTTAAATACGTTTGCAGTTGTTTGTTCCTAGTCTCCAGTGCAGTTTTCATACAGAACGTTGTTTCATATAAAGCTTTATATGCGGTATAAATGTTTTAAACAAATTACGAGATCAAGAGCTCCTTGTCCCTTCTAATTCGTTGCCCAGACTGAATTCCAAATATAGTGCTGAAAAATGTTTTAATTGGCAAGAAAGTTGTAAGCGCATTCATGCTTCGTATCATTTGTCACCTTTTGGTAATAGCACTGGGTTCTGTATTGTAGCTCTGTTTTGTTGTAATCGAATACCACAGAAAAACTTGGACAATGTTTGCGTATAATTACAGTAGGGCTTTAACTCTGGCAAATTTCAGGATTAAATTTTACAAAACTGCTTAGGTAAGCTGCTGGATGTATAAATTATGATGAAATCTGTTTATACTTTCATTTAGTGTGAAGTAACACTGGATTCAGAGGAGTCATATTGAATTAAGAAAGGAAGTCCCAATCGCATAGAAAATTCAATTTTATTTTCCAGTTTCTACACTAATGCTTCTGTGCCATGCAAGGGGCACCCCTGGCTCCAGCATTGAGACTGTAGCCTAGACTGTGTGTGTGGAGGGTTATAAAAACACTGTAACCTTTTTATCATTTTACATTTTTATTCCTGTAAAAGCATCCAAGAACGGTTACAGTGGATGTTGCTATTGCCCAATGTAATGTAATATATGTGTGTGTGTGTGTGTGTGTGTGTGTGTGTGTGTGTGTGTGTGTGGGCATGTGTGCGTGTGCGTGTGTGTGTGGGCGTGTGTGCATGTGCGTGTGTGTGTGTGTGTGTGTGTGTGTGTGAAAGCAGTACAGTTCAGTTTACTTTGCAGTGTGGGGTTAGACAGTATTCCAAAATCTTTAATAACAGGGAATTACACTGAATTCCCAATTCACCAGGAAGCTCAGAAGTTCATTATTGAATGCCAAAAGAAAGAAAGAAACAAACAAAAAAAATACTTTCTAGTCACAAGGGTTCCTGTTTATTCTGGGAAATTTCAAAAGACCTTTTCTTCCCCCATTGTATATTTTCTAACAAGTTGTATAAAATAGAAGTTCTTCAAGCTGCAGGAAAAACAGCATCTGAACATGAGCTACTAGTTGCCTGTCACACATGAATTCGGCGGATGAATGGGTAAGTATGATGGCTGAGAGAATCAAGTCTTTTCATCATTTAACATGTGAAATGGAATGTGAAATGAATTTCTGGAGGATGAATGGCATATGACGATTGATGTCAACTTATTACACCACCTTGTTCAAGAGCAAATGGGTCAAGCAAGCGCGTCTGGAAAATGAAAACATTACCTCACGGGGTTCTCTTTTATTGTTTTCAAGATGTAGATTTAGTAAAAACAAACAGTAATCTTCCCATGGGAAAACAATGGCCAGCATCTTTGAACTTGCTCCCCCCCCATTCCCAGTCCCATCTGAAAAGATACCAATCTTGAAATAAAATATTATCCACTCCGATTATCAGGTCTAAAATTACCTATGGTCCCAGCACAGCATATATCTAAGAGTCTGCAGACTTCTGATGGGAATATGTATCAGAAACAGGCCTTAGTTTTAGGGGTCATCCCAGGTTTAGGGTAGATTTCTCCTTTATTTTGTTTGTTGAATTTTAATGAATTTAGCGCTCATTCAAAGAGCCAGATGGACAGCCAAGGGGCCATGTGCCTCAATCCATCCCCAGTGGTGTAAATTTGAATGTACTGGAATGCCACTAAAATATATATTTAGAATTATTATAAGAATTCACATTTTATTTGTATACTGAACTTCTAGTAAAACATATAATAGGTAATGCATTTGTCTGATTTCTACAAGTATTTTTATAAAGTGTCTTGTCAGAATGCTTTACTTTGTGTCAGTGGCTTTGTTTTTGGTTTGTCTTCGTCAGCACTTTAATTCTTCTTAAAGAAGTTCCTAATGTTCTTTTCATAGCATCAAGATGACTACTGACTGAATCAGACAGTTGTGCGGGAGATGTGAGTCATGTGACTTAGCAAGACTATCATGCAAGTTCTGGCTCGACTACACCACTGCTCATTCCTGAATGAAGCAAGCTGGGGGAGCTGTCCAGTCTCATAGCCTCATCCAATGCAACCCAACAGGCGCTAATGAAAACCAACTTGCGATCCTTCTTTGAAACTCTGAGATAAGTGACAAGAGTAATAAAAGCGACAGTTAACTCAAGTGATCTTCCAAAAAAAAGGAAGAAAAAAAGCCTGCAAACAAAGTTATGCAATAAAGATTAAAAGTGAAATTGAAATAAAGAAAATAAACAGTTCCACATCATGATGTAAAGAAGGTGGACGAGCTGTCCACATACCTTTGCATGCCTTCCTGTGGGAGATGGGTTTGGACATGTCCCGGTAGTAGCCCTCTTTGCAGTAGTGACAGTGCCGCCCAGCTGTGTTGTGACGGCAGTTCAGACAGACCCCGCCGCTCTTTCTCCCAGACAGTTTGTAAAGCTCCATGTTGAATCGGCACCTGCGGGCATGCAGGTTACAGTTGCATGCTGCCAATGAAAAACAACAACAACAACAACAAAAAAACACCTGATTAGGAATAGGAAAACCTAGAAATAAAACTATTCAGTCAGTACTACCACACTTGGACTGCTTGAAGATAAAGGACTGTTTCTTTACAATTAAATGATGCACACCATTTAAAAATAAAGTTAATACCTTAAATGAAGTCTCTTAAGACAATGTTATTACACTGTAATTGCATGTGTTGCTACATAATTATTGCATTGTAAAGACACAACGTCATGCGCAAGTGCAGTGTAGTTACAGAAGTTGCCAGCTACTGAATTAAATGTGTTGTTTCATTGTAACTACACAACCATGTGTGTAATTACTTTGTAATTACTTAATGTAACATGTTACAACATATTTAATTCTGCTAACCATCTTAAGGGAGTGCAAACCACATGTTATAAAATCAATTTTGTTCAGGAGGAAGGTGCAATGGGTAAAGGGGCTTGCAATGAAGCTGCTGTACTAGTTATAAGGATGTTCAGTGTCCAGAGAGGTCAATCCAGTCGTTCTTAAAAGCAGTGATAACATCTTCTAGAATAGCAAGGGTTGAATTGAACAACCAAATCTCTATATCTCCACAAACTAGGTCAACAGTGTGTGTGTGTGTGTGTGTGTGTGTGTGTGTGTGTGTGTGTGTGTGTGTGTTTGTGTGTGTGTGTTGACTTAATGGAAAAGTACACCAAACAGACATACATTAAGAATTCCAAACAAATCCCTCACATGCTCCAAAGACATATCACTGGTGTTTAATTACTGGATACAGTTGCTGCCTCTGAGTTTAATTAATGAGTTATGTTTATTCATGATCCATTGGCGTGGAGGCATGTTTGCCGTCATTAAAATACTCCTTGAAACAAATCAATAGGATGTTTGTGCATTATTCACTGCAGGCTCAGGGGTAAACTTATAGACCATGATTAAAAGGGCTGCTAGAAAAGGAGAAATGTAAACGCGTCTGTTAACAACGGCCGAATGTTTCTGTTTTAACAGATTTAAGAATACTGCTGTCAAGCTTGACAACTTTATTCAGTGTGGTCAGCGGTACCAGTAACATCGATCTTCCGCTCCTAACAGGCATTGTGTGCTTAAGGCACAACAGACTAGGCAAAACATCAATGGATAGTCTTGGAGACTGGTAATAATCTCAACCCAAACTTAAGGTGTTAACTTCATAACGGATTATGGTTTATATTAAAGGGTGCTAATTAAATATGCCTGTCTTTTTTCACTGTTATATATTTTGCTGGCAAAGAAAAACATATATCCCAAACATATTTTGGAATAATTTCATGTCTATGAATAATGCAAAACAATTACATCACCACCACACACGGTGTTCCATGTTCCAAGATTTCATAACTAAACAATAGGGGAATATAAGACACTAAATAATAATAATAAAAAAAGCCCCGGTCGTTATTTTGCAATTTGATTCACTTGGTCTCAAACCAAGCATTTAGGGGGCTGCTCATCTTTAAAGCCTCACTCTCAAATTCATTTGGTATCTTGTTATTGGAGAAGGTAACATCTGGCAACCCTTATTCTCCTCATGTAGCCTCACCACAATGCAAACTGCACCTGTCAGTACGACTGATCTGTTATACAGCAGAAGCATCCCAAGATACTCACATTGAGTAGATCACTTTTACTGAATAAGAGGCAGCAATCGAGCTCCACTCTGAGCTTGTGTGTGCTTAGGGAAGAAACTTGTCAGGCACCCAATGAGTCCAGATGTACACTTTAAGACTATACATGTACACCAAAAAAAGACTTCCATCTTTGAGATAACATGGGTGCTTCCAGTATATTGTAGTAGCCCATTGGTTAGTGCGTCTACCTGCAATGTGTCCAAAGTGCTACCCTGTACCTACTTTAAATGGCAACTGATGCAAAGGCATTTATATATCTATTTAAATATGATGCCCACTGCTATTCCTGCAGCTTCTCTGACATGCATTTTCATTTATCTAGCTTCATTGTATACCTCACATCCTTCTTTTTCATTAGGTGTGGTGAAACATCTCCTCATCCAAATTTTTTACTGTCAGTAAATGCAGACGGATAGGGGTGCTGGTAAGAGAAGCCCATATTTTTCCAAAATCCTGCCCCCTCCGCCCTTGAGACTGTTGTGATAAGCCCCTACAGATAAGGTCAGCCTGTTTGAAGCTGGGAGACAATGGCTTGTTCCATTGGCAGAGCCTGGGACCCGGAGCACTCCAACAACACAGTAACATGTTCTTAACACCTGTTGGGTGTTTCGTAACAGAGTGGCAGACGTACAGGATTCAGGGTGGATGCTTTTCAATGAGGATCCAGACAAAGGTGCAGAAGGTATTGAACTTGAACATGAAGCACGGGGTTACAAAAATATTCAAAAGATAACAGAGAACACTTCCTCCCTTTTCACTTGAATTTCACCTTTTCTTTAATATTATAACATATATTTAGTAAAATAGTACTTGGCCTTTCCATTGAAATACACTGACATTGGGGGATGCGATATGATACCAGGATTACAATTTTAATTATGGCACCATTATCCTTATAGTGGCTCTTTATAAAAAATAAATGATAATAATTAAAAAAGTACCATATTACAAAATAATAATTTTATGCAGTTACGGTTAAATAATTGCAATCAGATATTATACTGTAGTTCGTTTTAAAAGCCGCTATAATGCAATATGCAATGAAACGCTTGGTAAATGCTCCGTCCAGGGTGTCTGAGTATATAATATACCCCAAAAGTCCCTAATGTGCCCAGCGATCACTATCAAGGATCTGACCTCTGTGGGGCTCTGCATGTTATGTGGCACAAGCCTGTGTATGTGTGTGTGTGTGGAAGGTAGGTGTTAAACTGTGATCTGAGATAACAAACTCCAATACTGTGAAACTCAGTCTCTCTGCTGAAACACTTCATTTGCTCAGCAAATGGGCTAATGTGATGATTACATCCTGGGGCTGGCTCTGACCCCAAAGGCAGGACCCAACAGGGAGACCTAATCTGTCAAGCTGTGGTTTGTGTTTCAGAATAGCTGAGAGCGACAGTGCAACTATCCATATGGGGAAAGACATACAATGGGATTTAAAAGCTTAATACTGTTAACATGACAGAAACAGGGGACGTTCTAACACGTTGGGTTCAATTCGATTGAACTAAACAGGGACAGACTTAACGCTGCATTCTAGCAAAAATCAAACAAATAGAAGGGCACGGGAGTCTCTTCACTGTATTTCTGTCTGAAAACAATATGTTAAACGCCACAAGAGAGGGTCCTGCTTGAATGAATTGATATCGTAGCAGTATTTAAATCCACCATCACACTTACATCCACAGATGAACTGAATAGAGTTCTCCGCGTTTATATTTAAACCAAACATTAACATGCATATTATTATCATTTAAAAAAGGGGTTTTGGATGTTTGGATGTTTAAGAGATGACAATGGTATATTCTTATATAAAAGGTTTACATACTATAATATAGGATATGTTTTTGTATGGAAAAGGACTAAGGAGTATCAGGTTCCTTTATATTTTGGGAATGAGGGGCTGCTCCTATTACTTCTATTATTTTCTTACTATTCCCTGTGATGAACGTACATTATCTCCAAAAAAACATTCCCATCCCAGAATTCTGCATTCAGTCTTTCTGAATGACCCCCTATCTTATCTCAAGCAGACAGCGCTTGGTAGCTATCCTAATTAACAAGCTAACTTTCCTGGAGTGGAGATGGTCAATGTACTGATAAGGTTGATTGAAACCTCCTCTTAGCACACTCCGCACAGCACAAAGCCTCCATTTCCAACAGTTGCTAAGATTTAACAAGACACATAAAAACCTCAGCTTTCACAGCAGTTGTGGTGACGTTAAGCGACTTGTATTGGTTATTAATCTTCCTTAATCCTGGTAAACGCTCAGCTGAAGTCAATTATCACTGTCTGCAGGCACAAGTATTTTAGTGCTGGCCAACAATTCACTCCTGACAGGCTAACAAGTTGCAGAGTTAGAGGCATGGGTCTTATCTCATAGCACCAAGCACAGTGTAAGCACATATGGGAGGAAATAACCCTTCCTCGTAGAATGAATTGCACTACCCCTTCTTTCAGTATGCTTCGGTAGGCTTGGATTTTGCAGCTAGTCTTGTTGCACATTGTATTAGCTTATAAAATGTCGTACTGTCATGCCGAGGTATAGGATGACAAAGTTTAGGAAAGCAAATGTAGAGAATAAAAATAGTAAAGCAAAGACAAGCTTGGTAAATAACTGAAAAACATACCATAGAAAACCACATGCTTAAATGCGTAGTATCTGCAAGGAAACAGCATGATAAACTGTACAATTACTGTGACAATTTACCATGTTAAACATTTATAAGAGAACGGTACAGGTCAATACAATTCTGGCTTGGCTAAATCTCCCTAACCGTGACCAGGCTTCAATTCCCTGGTCTCTGCAAATTAGATGTTTCATCAGCAGATCTAACCTACCTAAATATCTTCAAATAAATAAAATAAACAGAAATGCAATACGCTGACATCCAGTCTGAGAGGTCCCTGGAAGTAATGAGATTAGCTAAAATGCCCCTTGGACAGCGTAAGAAACATTCCCTGTCCCCGCATTATTTTCATTCCAGACTGTAAAACAAGGGGGTGTCAAGTGTCACATTTCAAACAGTTAACACAGCAACTGGGGCTCCCTTTTCATCAGCTTTGGGTAGTGAGTCAACACCTTTAGGTATTCCAAACCTGCTCTCCTGACAGACTACGCAGCGTATGCAAAGCATGCAGCAAAGAAAAGGACACCTCAAGCCCTGAGAGAAAGGACTAAAGTCAGCAGAACATCGCTACGCCTCCTTGAAGTGAACCGTAGCACACCTGTCAAAGTCTGTTGTCTCTTTTGGTACCTTCGGACACTCCAGGAATGGGGGTGGAGATACACAAGCTCCCGAATGCCACAGGGCAGGGTAAATACTTTAGGGGTTTATTTAGTCCCACAGTTCAGTGGCCCAGTTCCAGCTGGGTCTGACCCTGTTTGGTATAAAGAGGATGGCAGTTGTCCTGTGGCATAATTCGTAACAATTTCATTTTTAAGTGCGGTAGCCGAGGGGTCACAGCCCGATGTGCGTTTCACTTGCTAAGTTACAGTAGGTTCATCTTGTGATTACTCCCCAGAATTTATACAACTTCTTCTTCTTTTTGGAAGTGAGTAGTAATGAGACAATGACAAAGTGCAGAATTAAACTGAGACTTTGCGCATGTTTGTATCAGGCACCCATAAGCTTGAGACGTATGTACAATACGAACAAGTGAATACGGAGACACACCAGTTGCATCTCTTATTTACAGAGTTTATTGTAAATAGAGACAATATTTACTTTCAAGTTTGGAGTCTTGCTATCAGTAAGAAAATGTTACAAAGTGTTGGAAGCAGAGAAGAAACAGAGATTTTCCCTATAGTAGTTTCAATATCCGTGCACTCCACATGCATTGAAAAAAAGGTCTGTCTGCCTAAAAATCCAGAAAATGACTCTGCATATGGGTAATAATAATTTACAGCTGTATCTGCAGCCCGACAAGCACAATACTGTTGTCTTGTGTTTTGTATTTGACTGCATTTTGTCCAATTTAATGTAACTTATGTCTTGCTTTACATGTAATGTAATTTAAGGAATTTCTGAGAATAGGTGGACAGAGTGCATGGACTGGGCAGATCTTTTTATAATCAGTACTATCAGATAGTCAGTAAGTCAGACCCTTCAGTGAAGGCTTAAATCATCATGTATTTTTATTCATTGTTGTTTCCAGTTAACTGGCCGGAGTATGGACCTAATAATGAATTTCCCAACAAACCCAAGTAACGCACTTCATAACTAGTAAAAACCGAACTGGGAACAAACCAATATTCAACAACAGGTAAAACCTTCACCTTAAAAGAATAACTGTACTTTCTACAAAACATATTTTTTTCAATTGAATCCACTATTTCTGACCTCCTTGAATAATGCTGGCTGTTACTGTCAGCCCATGCATAAGCCAAAGCAAACATCATTATCTCATCCCCCAAGAAATGGAGATCTAGGAAAAGAAAATATTTTGTCACATTCAAGGAAACATATTGGGGGGAAAAAAAAATCTACTGCAATATTTTTATGGCAACACTGAATTTAAGTGGCAGTGCCAAACAAAGTTTTTAGCTGAACAATAAAGGCCATTGCTGGGTGATTTTCCCGTGAACAATTTACTGCAAACATGAATCAAAGACTAAATCTATTCTCAGCTCTGTCTCATTATCCTGTACCTGCTGGTGGCCGTGCTGTGTTCTCCTAATTGCTGAGCTAGAGTATCGTGGTACTGTAGTATCTCAAACCAAATGAATTTCTCACAATTACCAGGAAAGGAAGGATCCCACAGTTCACTGATTCCTTTACTCAGTCAGCTTCCTGTTTGTAAAGCTGTAAAAGATACATTCTTAACAATGGAATTGGAAGCACTCACTAGGAGATCTGACTCCAAACACGTTAAAACTAGTAGTTTAGCTACAGAAGTGCTCCTCAAACCATCTGTTACTCACATAACAAAGCCTATGCCAGCAAATGCCACAATTAACCAGAGCATATCCACCCTCCCTAACTCAAATTAAACCAATTGTGATGCAACATTGGCTCAGATACTAGAGATGCTTGGGAACACCATAAATGATGCATTGATTATTAGGCTCTGTGGTTGGTTTAACCTCCCCCTGCTCCGCTCTGCCCATCAGTAACTAACTAGCCATATCTCCCATCAGAAACCCTGCCAACACTGGGAGAGGCAGCAAATTGAACAGAAAATTGGGTTTTGGATCAAAGCCATTCAAATGCTGAATCACTTTCAGGAGGTTCTGGTTTGCTGTTGATGCTTTGCAGGAGATACATGCCTGGGAATTGGTGAAACAAAAGCTTTTCACCCATTGAAAAAGGCTTTGTTTGTAGGCGTTGCATAAATAAAAAGATGAAAATGTATACCAACCATAGGCAGCCTTTGATCACTTAAACTCAAGAGGACGGAGCCCCAAGAAGAGGAAGGCAGGTCTACCGTTAGGTGAATATTGTTTCTTATAAGAAACTAATATATTGACTACATAAGGGAAGTAGCAACTTTAAACATGATGCTCAGGCTACAATAACAATAGCAAATTAACACAGATACAACGCCTCATTATAGTTGCTCCCTTGTTTTGCCTTGCACTTCGAATTAATGCACGGATATCACGAAACTGGAGTATGAGTTCACCGTTGGTCGTGAAACATCAGCAAGTTATTATTATTATTATTTATTTCTTAGCAGACGCCCTTATCCAGGGTGACTTTACAATTCTTACAAGAGATCACATTATACATTATTTCACATTATACAAATATCACATTATTTTACATACAATTACCCATTTATACAGTTGGGTTTTTACTGAAGCAATCTAGGTAAAGTACCTTGCTCAAGGGTACAACAGCAGTGTCCCCCACTGGGGAGTGAACCCACAACCCTCCGGTCAAGAGTCCAGAGCCCTAACCACTACTCCACACTGCTGCCCTGAGCTGTCTTGGTCACTGAAGCTCCTGCCAAATGCGCCCCAACACCCCTCTTTCAAAGTCACTGAGGTCTCCTCTTGCAGCCATGCTAGCCATAATTATAGACAACAAGGCCTGTCCAGCATTTTTATACATGACCCTAAGCATGCTGGGATGTTATTTGCTTAATTAACACACGAGCCACACCTGCGTGGAAGCCCTAGCTTTCAATATACTTGGTCAAAGCATTGGTGGATAAATATTGATTTTATAAGGCTGTAGCTCGTCGCTGCCAAAGATTATAAACTGACAGAAGTGAAAAGGTTCTGGGAAATGTTTTATATTTAATCTCTCCGCAGTGATCCAAAGTGTTTTGTAACTGAGTTTAATCCAGAGGTAGGTATTCGTACACATGAGCCGGAAGAAGAATATATGGAGTCGGGACATAAATAAGCTTGGATGACACTTGAGTCTCTTTTTGTCAGATGTGTTGCTATAAATCTTATCAATCCTATGAAATCGCCCTCAAAAGTCATTTTCCTTTCAACAAATCATGGGTGTTTGAGCTGAAGAGCCATCTTCCTGTAGTCGTGTCCTCATGAAGCCTAATGAGGGGAAGTTTGGCCGGAGACGCCTAACTTGATGCACACAACGTGTTCTTCTCGACTCCATTAAAAATACGGATCCTGCTCCATGTCGCATGGGGTGTGAAGTTCACTTCTTTGGGATCACTTAGTTTGCCGTTGGTTTGTGCACAAGCTGTCCATCCTTTTTGTTTTTTTTTACATTTTTATTTTTTAATTTTGCTCTTTGTGAATTCAAATGATTAACCAAGTGGTTAAATGCAAATACCCAGACTTGAAATTAAATGTATAAAACTGGTCTCCTATGCAATTAAAACTGGAAGAAGAGTTACACTGACAAGAATCCTAACAATACTACTGCTACTCTGTCTGCTATCTCAAGGTTTATCTGCAATTCAAATGCAATCACTTCTGAACTAACACGTTTCATACCAAATGTGTAATACAAATAGCAATACTACTACTTAATAATAATAATAATAATAAAAGGTTACATATTTTGTTTATTAATTTGATTTAATTATCCATCTGCTGCAATAACAACCAAAACCAGCTTGTTCTTTTAGCAGAATGGCTGAAACTGTCCTCCGCAGCCGATCTCCCTCCCCATTTGAATCCTAATCAAAGTAATCAGATTTAGCCCTAAAAGCTGAAACCCCACCTCTTATCAGCCCAAGATACGTTTGGCTGGAAAGCATGTTAGATCTCTACTTAAACCCCTCTGAAGCGGGCGGCTGTGTTAAGTGGAATAGATAAGGAAGCCCATGCTGGGTTAGAACTAATCTGCACTTTCCCTTGTTAACAGTCCTATTGTCATGCTTAGCAGCAACAATGGGATCCTGATGGCTTCCCATTTCCCTCACTAATACCGGCCTAACAGCAGTGCTGCCCTCCCATTACAACCCACCATGGCTCGACAGCTCAGCATGACTATCTGCTTTCCTAAAGGACAGCTTAGAAACCTGTATTATTAGCTATTGTTTACACTGCTGGAGCACCGTTGCCATGTGGCCAATTAAAAATATTCACTGCTGGAACCCTTTATAGGATATCTCCTACTTCATTTGTGTGTGGTTTCTGCCAATGTACTTCAAGCGTGTGAAATAGAAAAGGGCACCAGTGCGGGTGATCTCAGGGCTGAAACCAGAGTCGAAATGCAGCAGCTTTAGTCCCTTCTCTGTTGATGTTGCCATTTATTTCCTAGTAACACACACCCTGGCCCTGTCAGTGTGCGCTTGTATGAAATTTGGCAGTTACTCTACTGTAGGGAAGGTTTCAGGGGCAAATAAATACTTACAAAATTGCAGTGTATGTTAGCACTTTGTGTAACTGTAATTTACGTTAATTCTGCTGGCTAGGCAAATAAGGCAGGAAAACATTGCCCCTATAAAATATCCAATTAAGATATTATCCTGTCACATTAGTCACAAAGCAAGCCTCCATAACAACGGGCTGCCTGGCAGTTTAAATAAATAACGCTTGAAGATTAAAATGCTGGTTTAACGCTTTGGGCTGGGGATGCTTCCTTCCTAGTCCTTCTTCCTCATGTCAGAAAGTCAAATCTCCACTAAGGGATTAAATGTATCGTTTACTGTACATATCAGCTTTTGAAATGAAGTGTCACTTGATCTCTTTTACACCTTTCTAGTTAATTGCAGCAACCATTCCAGCTGTTAACAGATGATTCATTGCCAAGAAGCTGCCTTATTTCTGGGGTAAATCCATGACGTGAAAATAAAAATGTTAGACTATAGAATAAAAGCTCAATAGCTGATTGTAACAGGATGATGTTACATACATGGGTTGTCACTAAATAATACTCATAATCAGACACAGCGCAGTGGGTGTTAACACGCCGCACAGGTACACAGATTTATTAACAACACAGGCCCGATGTTAGGGTAACAAAAATGGTAATCCTAGTGCCAGATTGGATAAAGAAAACAAAACAAAGCTAAAAATAAAAGTTTGCCACACAAATGGCGAGCGTTAGTCCCACTAAAAGGAACGTCCCGCTTCAGGAACCTACTACTCTACGCAAACCCTCTCTACCCTCTCAATATCCCCTAAACTGACCTATTTCTGGGCTCCCGGAGTCCCGCCCTTCCCACAGCAACTCCAGCCTATTTAAACACCCTTTTTCAAACAGCCTTGGCTGGGCAAAGTCTTCACGAGTACCACCTTGCAGTGGAAGGGTTTCGTGTAGTAGTTCTCTCCATGGAGCAGACGCTCTTCTCCTCGATATCAACACAGCAAGCTTTCGCTCAGCGTCTGTCTGTATGGCTGTGGCCATGCAGTAGCTTCGAGCTGTGGCGCAGGTACTTTTTGAGCTCTGTGCAGCCTCCCCGGGCACTCCCCCCAGCCAATCATGACCTCCTGATCAACTCGGCAGCAGACGAACCTACCTGCTCAATTAGTTGCTTAGCAACGTGTCTCCTGTTGCGCGTCCCTGCTGCTTCCATAAAGGCACACATGCACTCAAGAACGAGCAACAGGGTCTCCCTGTCACACTGATGTATTTTAAAAAATGTTTCTCTATTATTGAAACATGATTTATTTCTACACCTTTAAAATATACATCAATTTGCATTGGGAGGAGGAAGACTGTAGGGCATCTCATTATAATAGAAAGGATTTGCGCAGTGAGTTTTTTCGCTTCTGAGTGAGATGAAAGCTCTTAAGAGACACACATATATAAAACTGTATGTTGTCCCTTTTCTTGGACAGAGCTCGCTGAGTCGTAGTTTACGTGGCAGCCTTCTCACTTCAATGAAGAACATCGCAGACAAGAGCCAGGGCACTGTCTGTTATTCAAAGCATTCCCTTCTTTACAGTTTGCTTTAGTTTCCAGTGTTTAGATCAGAGTGCCACACTGGATTTGGATCCAACCGCATAAAATCTACAATAATCTGGATTCCATCCAAGGACACTGACTCCAAAGCATTAGCTTCTACTTCTTCATGCTAAATGTAATGTCATCTGATTTTCAGCTGCTTTTATTTTGTACAGAGACATGGGAAAACCAAGCAAAGTAAATAAGAAAACAGGCAAAAGTAAAATCTGATCTGCTTTATCTAAAACAGATCTTAAAATCAGAAGATTCAAACGTGACGTTGAAGCTGAAGATCGGATTTGGTTTGATTCTTGGTCATTTATTTTCTTTGCTCGCATGTGCAAGAATGAATATGATCTGCATTTATTTGAGAGATTAGTACCTGCATTGCTACTCAATGGTTTTATATCTGCAGCTCATTCTTACTTGTTTCGTAAAATAAGAAAATAAAAAATATGGCAAGGTTTTGACATTGTCTGAACTTGTAAACGCATTCCACATTGGAAGCCTGAATAATAAAAGCAACCTATTTTAGAACATGAAACATTTTCTTTTTTTGTAGTCAGCCAACCAGCTGGGTAAAATCATCTCTGGCCCGGTCTGGCTGCTGTATATTTTCAGAGAAAAAAAAATTGGTGCTCCAAAAAAAAGGTCAAGAAGACCTCCGAGCCCCCCAAGTGGGGGCGGCGGCTTTGGTTCGTTTCGCCTCGCTACGGCACTGGACACGAGAGCCGACTGACCAGGTGCAAAGCCTCTATCCACCCCACTCTGCTCTTCATTTACAGAGAGTAGCATGACGCTCATGGGACCGCTCCTTCCTCCTGGAAACGTCATTAGCATGTTCCACCTTTCGCTGTCCGTCAGGATTTATTATCCCTGTTTGGCTTCAACAAGACGTCACGCTGATTTATTGGAAAACAACTCCACCGCAACTGATTTCTCAATAAAATGTACAGAGCATGAAAAGGACTTCAGTTTGGGCAGGAAAGGGTGGGTGGTGGAGTGCTGGAGCCTGTTAAACAAAGCACCAAGGAACAGAGAGCATGAATCAATAAACCAAAACACATTGGAAATCCAGCGCAGGACCAGGGTACCAGCGTGTACTATTTGTTCTAGCTATACCATGCTGCCATTGTCTGCTAATAAACTAAAATATAATAAATCAAATATATCAAGTTGTTATGAGATTCATAAGAGAGTCCTCACAGCATAGTATTTATTTCGGGTTACACACAAAAGCAATGTCCTCTATGTAGAGTGTGACACATACAGTGCGGTTCACATTATTAATTTGTTTTAAAGTTTTCACCAGTATTTTTAAACTTATTCAGAATATGACAAGTAGCTTCTTTCTCAGACTCTATGCAGAGCTTCCAAGAATACTGGAAATAGATATAGATGTCAGGGTTGGTGGTTAAGGAGGCACCAACACCGTTTGAAGACTTTTAAAGAAAACTAAATCTGCCCTAAATATCTCAAGCATTCAGTACTCTTGGGCTCCTGTAGGCTTCCTTCCAAATATCTCTTGTTAAATAAAGAAGTTTTTTTGACTTGCTGCCATACATCTAACATGGTCTCTCCCGTTGAGCAGAGAGGCCAGACAGGAAGAGGGTAAACTGTAAATTAGAATCACTCTGTGCAGATCCATTTCCTTTTTGACGTGCTTACAGTGCCCCCCCCCCCCCCCCCCCCTTCAAATGGCCGGTTATAACCATGCAGCATTCTCCTGCTCGGTGGTAAAAGGTTTTCTCTTCAATTCAAAGCTCAGGTTGAGGGTTGTGTTACCGTAACCTGCTGGACTTTGTTCAGCTTGCTTTTTCCTCACACATCTGAGGATAGCAATCTCCTAGATCCGGCCCTCGAAGAATAGTAGCCTATCTCGCCCATGACTGCGGTTTGCTATCAAGCTTTTATAAAGCTAATGTTTCCTTGACAAGGCTGGTTTCCTTCACAAATGGTGTGGGGTGGGGGGGGGGGGGAACAATCTAATCATTAACAACGTGTTTTAAAACTGCAGGAAGGAGTGTGAAGCTCTTGTTTTCATTTATGTAAGAGGCCAAAAAGGTTGGCTTTAACAAGATTCGGTTCGTGCCACCATTCAAGGGGCTACATATACAGTAAAATATTTCAAGAGTATGTTTTAAGTGTATGTTTATAGATTGGATATAACCACTTATTATAGATCCCAAAACTAACCCTTGGTTTTTTTTTTGGTTTTTTTTTTTATAATGCTTTACCATAATTTGCCATCTTCTTTCCATCGCACAGGAATCAAGGAATTAATTTATAAGGAAATTAGAATAATGGTTAAACAAATCATCTATGCTTGACCCCTGCCAAAATAAAGAAAATAATAATAATAATAATAATAATAATAATAATAATAATAATAATAATAATAATAATAATAATAATAATCCAGCATGGACATCACTCTGGTACTGTGAACAGAACTTGCCCCTGTCTTCGACCACAGAATCAGAAAACAGACTTGTCTAACTAGATTGTTATTCTGTGATTATTAAAAATAATTTACGATGCACACCTGGTCTTGTGCTTATGGGAATGCAAGTCAGTTAATTAGTACTGAGTATCTTGAAGTTATATTTAACCATGATGAAGCTACCAGGAAGCAAGCAGTGTCAGAAACAGAAACAAAATAAATCTTGCTTATACAAGCTAAGCAAAAAGCAAAAACTTCAACAAATGTAACCCCATTCCAATGATGAGTCTTAAATTGGTTACTATATGTTAACTAACTATTAACAAAGATGGTACAGCTTTGTATTGGTTTTAAGGGAATGTTTACAGTTAATAAAATGCGTGACCATACAGTATTTCTCAAATGATACATGGATCTTTAATGCTCTCATCGAATATTTTCCCTGTCAAAAAGAAGTGAAGTTACAATGCAATTCGCTTTTGGCATTTCCAGAATTGTTCAATTACTGCAATAGTAATAAATGGTAGCCTTCATTTACTGAATAATATGTTCATCTTGATTTTCAACAAAGCAAACCTTTCCAAAATGCCAAAAATACATTAAAGAAATTGCAGCATACCGTACAGGGCACTGATAATGGAATAAAGGCTTTGACTTTTGTGCGAGTGATACAGTGGGTTTATGTGCTGCACACTGAGAAAGCAATGGGGATCACTCAGCAAGACTGAAGGATAAAAAACGTTTTCTTTTTCTCGTCTGCTCCTGTAAGGGGCCAACAAGCCGATGCTTGCTGTTGGTTCTGAAATGATCTGCATGGCTGACCAGGCAGTAAAACAACGTTAGGCAGCCTGACCTTTAAAATAACAAGGCTGTGTCACTGAAAGGAAAAGGCAGGGTCTTCCTGCATGGGTTGAAAAATGAGCAGCCCGAGAGCTGTAGGAAACAAAGTCAACTGAACGACTTTCCCCGGACAGACAGCAAGCTCTGTGATTGAACCTGTTCTGCTGGGAAGCAGCAGAGTTCATTGGTATTATTAATCACACCAAAAAGTCTTCTTGTCAAAACGTTTGTCTAAAGTTATGACTGTTCCTGGGGGCTTTATTAACTTAGGTTTCGAAATGAGAAACAAACCACTTGAGTGTGCTTAAATGACCTTGAATTGTATTACTTAGACATTGGATCATTTGTTTTGGTTCTAGTTCTGTAACACTTTTGTGTTTTAAAAAAATGGAGTTAATTAAAGACGCTTTGAAAATATGCAATGAAGTTTCTTTTCATGACGTTGCACTTCTGGAAATTGCAATGCTTCAATGTTCTAACCATAAGCATTCTTCTGACCATGGCTATGAACTCTGTCTCCACGAAGCATGAGCATACCAGTAAATGCAATACAGCTTTATGAATATAGCCCTGAATCAGGCTCTGGTGATAAAAAACTGTGCAATTGGGAGGTATACCCTCAAACTGATATGGGCTCCCAGCAGGAATAGGCAGGCTTGGGCAGATGCAACACAATGGAAAGGATTCCACAAAACCCACCTTCATCCACAGCCACGGACATGAGAAATAGGAATGTTCCACTCAGTATCCTTGGACAGCTCAGGGATTGTACTGCATGCCTTCATATGCTGTGCAGCTCAGAAATCAAATATGAACTGGATACCCTCCAAATGTACAACTGATTGGCACATGTACCTGTTATGAACACGGATGGGTCTTAAAATATTTAGCGCTTGTCTTTCATTTCTCCCAGATTTTTCCCCTCAATCACAGAAATCCTTAGAAATCATTGCCTGGTGCCCACAACACCTGTGGCAGCTGCAATCACTCCTTCAGCTGCTCTCTGTGAATACTAAGCTCCTTGGTCAGAATCAGACTGTCAGGTATTTCACATTTTCCTCCAAACATGTATCTTCCCCAGGGGCACAACAGTAACAGATGCATCAAATTAGCAAAGGTTTTTTTTTTTTTAAACTACAATTTGTTAGCTTTTTTTAAAAAAAAAGGAAAAACAAACTTTAAAAACTTACATTTTAAAGTTATTTCTTATTCGTTTTACAATCACAACCAGCGTTTCGATTAAATCTATTTTTATCTTGCTCCTAATTGTATTATTTCTCTACAATAAAATATGTGAAAGAAAATATTAAATATTTTAAACACCATCTGTGCTAACGGCACTAATTAATGTAACTTAAGGGTAATTTGCTGTGTACCATGTTCATAATTGATGTATTAATACAGTTTCTGGGAATAATTATTGAAAAAAAAGATCAATGTATTCAAATTTCTATTTATTATTTCAGGACTGACTGTAATTTCAGCAATGTCCTTAAAGGAAAAGAGAATTATCAAATCCTTGAACATCACTAACAATTAAGACAAACAGGTGATTACCCTTATAAAGGTTTACTGCGTTATACCACAGTAAAAACGTAGCAACGCATAGTAAAGAAACCTCACAGCATTGTAAAAACATGGTTAGTTGATTATGACAAACTGCTAAATTACAATAAATCAGATCAGTGCAAAACGACCCCTGCACCTCCCCACCCACCCCATCAGTCTGAAAACACAATATACCATCTCTGTTCAGCTGTTCAGTGGAAATACTTTCCCCAATCAAAATAAATAAAGTGCAGAGAGAATGGACAATCAGAGAGGGGTGTGAGTGAAAACGCATGTCTGCAGATGTCTATCGCCTCTACAGTCGGTTCAGAGGTTTGATGCCAAGACAAAGCTCAGACATCCAGAGTAAATATTAAGTTTATCACAGAATAAAAGAAAAAGGAAATATGAAATGAAGGAGTCGTAACCTGGTGTTTCTTTTGCTCAGACACTTTCCAAGGACTCGGTACTCCTTGCTCCTGTCTCTCCAGACATCCCTCCTTGCAGAAACTTTTTTTGGATTTTGGAAATGCATATTTTATCGATCATTTCAGCCTTTCTTTCATCTTTGCTTTCCCCTCCTAAGAGTCATTAAGGAGGCAGGCAGGATAAATATACACTTGGAGAAACTCAAAATGGGGATTTATGGAGCCCAAACCACAGAAGGGAGACTCCTTAACGGCTACAACAAAATATTTAAAGCTCAGGCGGGATTATTCATCTGGAATTCTTTTTAAATTTTTATGTTTCATGTCTTTTTATCTGTTTTCTTGTACTGAATCCAGTAAATGATTTGTCCTGTGTTAAAATTAACAGCATATAGGGGATAATTATTCATTGTGATATAAAGTTACAGACAGACTCGTAGCTGTTCATGACACCTTATCTCAATCCTGTGTCATGCCGTTAATATTGGTAGGGCAGTATGCAGGTAAAGGCACGTTTTCGCTCAAGGAATACAACAATTTGAATGCTATAAAAGTAGCTGGAAAGGGCAAATAAGAGTTAATTTGTTCTGTGCACTTTCATTCAAATTGTAATTATTTCAGAAATATTGCCTTTGCCTTTGAATTTTCCAAAAAAAAGCCAACATTGTGTTGCTAGACTTTTTAGCACCTACAAAGGACAAAAAAATGTAACAGGCCTCTCTGTGTTTTTCTTTCCTATAACCCTGTTCTCTTGTTGATTAAGAAACAGGAAACTGCTCCTGTGGAGATCCCCACTGCCCCAGTTCCTCCTCACACCAGCCTGTGCGGTGCAAGGACGGCTGGTTAATACTCCGACTGCAGCTACCAGAGAATTGCAAAGGGGTGATTGATGGCCTCCTACTTTCTCTTTCTCTTTTTATTGATCCCCCATTAACAGGATCGTCCCCTGGAGAGAGGTCAAAGTGTGCATGGTGAACGAGTTGTGAATTACCTCCAGGCCCCTCATAAGGAGGGTTTGCCATTAATAGCCTGTTGCTTTGCATATTGCGTTTGATAGACAGCCTTAAAACCCTTTAACTGCATCCTGTATCTCTCAGATCTGTGCTCTATTACAATTCTAGCGCTTGGTACATTTTCTAGTTACATAAGTACATTTGCTTTGCAACTAGTTAGCTCATCAGCTAATATGAATCAGTCCATCCACTTGACTAAGCGAATCCTGTTTTTAAGGTAAGCCTGCCTATACTGTTGAAGACCATTCTTTTTTTATGATGCATTCTTTAGATTCGTCAATGCATCAGACTGAATGCTATCTACCTGCATTTTGTTATTGGAACCAAGGGACTGAACCAGCGACTTTAACTCCAGTAAGGAGGAGCAGAATTTTGCAGCATCCCTCCAGTACAGCCCCTGTGCCTCTACAGCAAAATAAAAATTATAATAATAATAAAAACTCAACTCAAGTCAGATAATGAAGTGTCTTCCTCATCTAGTCCTCATTCCAGGAGACTTAATTTCCCTCTATTTGTTTGACATTCTGTAATTGTTTTGACTCGTTGATTTGCCTGGAGCTGCAGACCACATCAGAGAAGGAATGCTTGTTAAAGCCAGGCAGGGTAACTTTCTGTCATTCCCGTTACTGAGGAGAGAGGGGGGGGGGGGGGGGGGGGCATTCTGAATGCTGCCTTCATGACTGAATAT
This sequence comes from Acipenser ruthenus, assembly GCF_902713425.1. Classification (NCBI taxonomy): domain Eukaryota; kingdom Metazoa; phylum Chordata; class Actinopteri; order Acipenseriformes; family Acipenseridae; genus Acipenser; species Acipenser ruthenus. Next base: position 2,408,666 of record NC_081207.1, read on the forward strand.
TCGCCTTTGAACTTAATGCAAAATAGGACCTGGGCACACAAGTACACATATGTACTCAGGGTTAGTTAACTTATTATTATAAGTAGTAGGGCTTGCTACCAGGAGGTTCATGGTTCAAATCCTGTCCCAGCCACTGACTCACTGTGCAGTCACGTAAGCTCCTTGTGCTCTGTCCTTCAGATGAGATGTAAAACCGAGGTCTTATTGTAAGTGACTCTGCAGCAGTTGTTGCTGCATCGTTCACCCCCTAGTCTGTAAGTCTCTCTTTTTTTTTCTGTTTTCGGGTTTAAAAATCAATTTAAATGTTGAATTTGAATGGCGCTTTATTTCCAGACTTGCATTGACAATACTAACCAAGGCTCGCACTGTATATTTGTGTTGGCCTCCAATCCTGCGACACTTGCCTGCCTCATCATTTACGGACACTGAGGTCATCGTATTCAACGGCTTTGTCATCTCGTGCCAAAAGAATCACTCCGAGATTTAAAAAAAAAATAAAAAAAATGATACATTATCTTTCAGTGTTTAACGCTCTGTTTGTGACCTCTGCTAATGATACGATGACATGTTAATGAGCCTCAAAATCTCAGCCTGGCAATGAATCAAACTGCAAAGTGATCTGGATTCCCCGGAAAGGGACCTGGACGCCTCCAAACGACCTCCTTTATTTTTGGATCTCCAGCCACATAAAAATGCTTCATTAAAATGCTGTGGCTTTGGGGAGGCAGAATAAAGAAAACAAGCACGATTTTAAATATATCATACATTTGTATTAGATTAGGCTGTAAATCATTCGCTGAAACATAATTCAGTCCCGTAAAGGTGTCTGCTCCCACATCTCACAAGATGAGACTGAAGCTGCACATTTTAAATATAAGCTGATACAATTGTGTGTAGAGTGTGGGGTCTCTTACTGTGTTATTTTGTGCAGTTCTGTCTACACAGACTCCATATATGAGACACCCTACACACAACATATTAACTCATTATGACTCACAAAAACAGATCAACTGCTATTACTATAGCAGCCTTTTTTTTTGTTTTTTTTTCGTATTGTGCTGCATGTTCTATACATGGGATGACTCCTGCACACAGTAAGAGACTAGAATTTGGTCAAACTCTTAACCAGGGATGTCCAGTCACGATCACAATGTTCCACTCCAGGTTTAACAGGTAACATGGAATAGTTAACTAATTAAACAATTTAGAACAGGCTTGGAACACAGACCAGGAGTGGAAGGGACAACATTGGATACCCCTGTTCTTAATGGTGATTGGTTGGCTTTATCATGCATGCTTTATAACAGAGTACATGGAGACGTCTGGTATACAAACTTCACTATTTCCTGTATGCGCTGCTTTGAAGCCTGTCTGGAAGATGCTTGGTTCAGAGATAAAGGATCTGGGATCTCTCCTCTCCTGGTTTATTTACTAATTCAATTATCTCTCCTTTAATTATCTTAACTCTGGGGTCACTTCCTTACACTCATTTCCAGTAATGTCAAAAAAGGGTACAACTATTTCCTGTATATTTTTCTTAGAAAGAAAACTAGCTCATCCTTTAACTGAAGCCAAGTTTGTCAACAGAACTTTTTTTTTTTTAACCCCAATGAAAGGAAAATATTTAGGTTGCTTTTGATTATCTCTTCCCCTTCATTCAATTCAAACAAAAATACCAGTAAAAAATAAGCTTTAGACAAGGGGTATGCAGAAACTCACTACTCTGGCTCATCTTAAGAATATGTATCAGCTGATGTTCAATAAATCCATTCATTGGTGTGTTGATTTCAAAACAAGAAAAGCTGTCCTCCCTCAACGTTTACAACTGAGCACCAATCAATGGCAATTAACCTCTGCTGTACCGAGGCTGGAAACTGATAATGAAAAGTAAGTATGAATGTCAATGAATGGATTTATTGAATATCTGCTGATTAAATACTTGGTAAAGACAATAAGGAGTATGAGTAACAAGTTTCTGCACACCCCTACTTTACCCCTTGACTCAAATCTGTTTGATTTGCCCAAGAAGTGCAAGAAATATCAAGAACTTAAGATGCTTTTCTTACCCCCTCAGTTTCAGAAGTGTAGGACCTATTTGCATGACAGCACATTTCATGGGAGGTTCCAGAGCAGCACAGGTGAGCTCAGAACAGTGACCCAGACACGCTCTCACTTCACTGTAGACCTCTATAAATATTTTGATTGCAATACTCTGGCTTTCCACTGCAGCATAGCCCACAAGCTTGTTTATATGAGCTTCAGGATGTAAATTATTGTACCCAAGTCATTCGTGAAATTCCCCCACTCAAACCAAATCTTTACAGACAGCACACAGCAAGATTTTGTAAACATCCTTTGGCAGTGGGCTTAAGCAAGTACAAACATGGGCGAGTGTGCAGAGTTAGAGTTAGAGGAACCAGATTTAAAACCAGGAATGGATCAAACGGCTATGCAAGGGGAGTCTTATTTCCATCCCTGAACTATGGTAAACTTGACTCTCCAAGCCCTTATACTGGTACATTAAATCGGGGGTAGGAAGGGGGGTGGGATTGACAGTTTGATTATCCAGTCTAATCAAACTATATACTAGAGTTTGGTGAGTATCCTGTTGTGGAAATGTATATTGCGTTCACAGCTAGTTTGCTACATGTGCATGCCTATCTCTATGAATGTCCCTAGCTCAGGTGGTACAAAATTATTCATTTTATTAAGATATGTGTTTAAAAATGTACCACTACAGAAATATGAACAAATTCAGCATCACGTTTTTTTTTGTTTTTATCTTGAAGAAATCCTCTGTATCTTTATAAAACCCATTCCAAAGACGTGAAGTGAAGTATCTTGTCACAATGTTTATATCCCGCATCAAAGATTGTGTATTCTCTGTTAAAGAGTAAGTAGCGGGGTTACAAAAAATATAGCCTTATATGTCCCCATGTGTTGCTACAACAGTTTAAATAATGTACCTGTAATTTCTCTTTTCATTGTTAACATCCTGACAACTTTAAAGGCTGTTTCAAAGCTCTTTTGAAAATGGCCGCTCTAGTGCACTGGGGTTTGAGATCTGTCCTCTAAATCAATCACTGCAGGCAGAGCGATTAAAAAACAAACATAACAACAAGTGATCTGGCTTTTCTGTTCCGTACCACATCATGGATCGTTACCTGTTTGACAATGTAGGCAATAATCCTGACACTATCAGTGCACTAGAGCAGACATTTTGAAAAGAGCTTTGAAAGAGATTGTAAAGTTATAAGTGTAAAAAGTTGTCGGGATGTTAACAATGAAAAGAAATTACAGGTACATTATTTAAACAGTTGTAGCAACACATGGGGACGTATAAGGCTATATTTTTTGGAACCCCGCTACTTACTCTTTAAATAAACATTTTTACAAAAGTTACATTATAGAGTTTAAACAACGCAAGGGCTTGATATTTGATCAAGAACAGAATCGGAATGAAAAGCATATTTACAGCCACATGATTCCTATTAAGTCAATTGACTAAACATCCTTCCCTACAGCACACTGCCTTGTACAACATTGCAATCAGGAGATTTTATACAAGCCTGGAATACAGTAAAGCATTATCTTAAGGGGTTAGATCTTACAGGGAGTAGGAACTTGGAGGTTTACTAATAGGGAGCTTTTCAATAAGCTCAAAGGGAGGATATACTGGATACTTAATTGCGGCAACTTAGTTCTGTTAACATTGAAACCCATATAATGAGCCTGAGTGGGCATAAATAAGACTAAACATGATGGCAGATTTGGGGCACAACATGGGTGACCTGACCAGCCTTTCTGGTGCCATATCGGGGCAGCCTCTGCTCGCAGTGTTGATCTGCAGTGTAAGGAGGTGGGTGCAGTCAGTGTGGATCTGCAGTGTAAGGAGGTGGGTGCAGTCAGTGTGGATCTGCAGTGTAAGGAGGTGGGTACAGTTCATGTAGGGTGTCAGATGTTCAATAGGGCATTTAGGTTAAAGTGCTGGGCAGTAGTTTAAGGTAGTGGAAATGTGCCCTTGCTTGGACACAAACTCAACCTCCGACTACTGGGTAACTGGTCACGAATCAAACAGTTGTAATATAAAACAGGCAGCATCCATTCCTGGTGCATCATGGAGGCAGTCAAATTAATAAGCACAAACCTAAGAACAAATTTTTTTTAAAGCAAAAATAAAATAATAATAATAATAATAATAATAATAATAATAATAATAATAATAATAATAATAATAATAATAATAATTTTGGTTAAATCAGGAAACCTCGAAATCACTACGCATGATGGCTTCAGCACTTATGCAAAAACAGTGACTTCATAATTTAGCACATTCTCTGCATGGTACAAGATCACGACTAAACAAGATACAGATGGCGCCCGCAGTTTCAATCTGGCTGATCTTGGCAGCCTTCTTTTTCCATTTTCTGCAGAACCGCTTTTAATCAGTGTGGGCACCCCACTGGGAACCGGATACCCCTGTACCGAATCTTCCACGGCATCCTTCAGTGCAAATCGAAGATAGAGATCTGAGCCTTCTCAAAATCCGATGGTATGGGTGATTTCAGTTTGACTGTTATCAGTTTGGTTTCGGCTTAGCGGATTACTTCAGCTAAATCAAAGCCTTACTTGGGTTTATTTAGTTTTGAAAATGAATGTCCTAAGCCTGGCAGTTATAAAAACCAAAAAGGTCCCCACCCCACTTCCCACCACCATCCACCTATCACAGTGTTTTCAACATAATATTTTCCTTTCGTAAAAACTGAATTTTCATATAAACCTCACAACTATAATATATACTTTTTTTCAGGTTTTAGAATCCCACACAACAGCGACACAACAGGGTCAAGCTATCTGAGGAACACTGTTTTAATGGAAACATACATTTAACTTCAGTGATTGCTGGGATCAGAGACATCTTTTACAGGCGTTCCATATTTCCTTGAGAAATATTCCTACAAAGCCGTCTTTAACAAAAAAACAAAAAAACAAAATCCTTTTTGTTATTTTCAAAACATTCTCTGAATGCACATCCATATTTATTAAAAACTGTTTTGCAAAACGGAAATACAACCAAGCAATCCAAGTATTTCAACAACTCCAAATATGAATTCAGTTATTAGTTTTCTATCATTAAAATTTTTCCTTTCACAAAAACAGTGCAAAAATTGCTCTAACATACAGTTTCAATCTATCTGCAAAGGAGGGTGTAATATACATGCAGTGCACACAGCGATTTGTGACCACTGTGACAGAGATCAAATGATTCTTGGTGTTAGATCTCCCTCCCGACCTGTGAAGGTGCTGTGTAAAGGGGACAGAGTCCCCTGGACTGGATGGCCCGACAATTCATTCCCAGGGTTAGGTGGAAGATGGCCATCTAGAAAGGGGGCGGAGTTATGGTACACTAAATCATCGACCCGGAAGGGAAACGATGGGGCAGCCGCGGATTGGAGGAGCGGTTGCAATCGTTAACCAAGGGGTCATGGTTGACGGTATTTAAGGGGACGTAGTTAAGTGATCTGTTCCTTTATAAATGGTTAAAAGTGTTTGTTTGTTTGTCATTATTAATACACTGCCTTTGTTTTGTTAGACGGTTAAACATGATCCAGGAGCTGTCCCTTGGGGCCAGCTCGGACCTGGACAACACTTCACCTTGTTTCACTAAAGAACTGTATCTTCACTACGAGCACTAGAGCACGCACTGTGGACTATTATTAAACGGGACCAACCCGGGGATTAAAACAGTGCAATACAAGCCACTGTATTGCCTGTTAACATTGTTATTATTAACTGCTTTTACGCCATCAGGCAATTGGATTATACAAATAAAATAACATTGCACCTGGATTATTATTGTCTGTCTGATTATTGATCACCTGCACCTGCACACTGGTAACCACGTTGCCACACTACTTCTGGGTTTTATTGTAAGACCAGATTTAAGACACAGCCTGCTACATGCATTCTTGAACACGGTAGGCAAACTAATTGTCTTCTACAGGTAGTTGACACTTTTTAAAACAACTGACCTCAACTACCTCATTGTTAAAGGACTGTCAACAGGCAATGTTTACAAAATAAGTTAAAGGAACTGATAAGTAAGCGCGGTGTGCATTAGCTGCTGTGCCTGCTCAGCCCTTTCTGTTTGGATGCATGTTTGTGCCTGTGTTTGTACTGCTGATTCTGGGGGATTGCACAGTGCAAAGTGCAGCACTTTCTGTCGGTCAGCTCCCTGTAATGTTTCTCCTTTTTTTTCCGGCGAGATAGTTTATACCGCCTTTGAAGAGGAGTGTTTCCCTTAATTACTGCTTTTGTAATAATGTTACAACACTTAAACATTAACCAGACCGAACTCGTGTCATTTGGTAGTATAGCAAGGCCACCTTAATTTGCCAAAATGGAAAGGATATAAATATCAAAACAGCCACTGGCACTGGCGAGCATGCCCGCTAGAGCCATGCCAAAAGTGCTGTGTGCAACGCCAAGTCTCCTAGAATAAAAGACAGTAACGCAGTCCATGGCTTGGGCGAGAGCTGGAACTCGCACTGTTGTTTTTCTGCTATTATTTAAATGAACTGAGAAACAACCTTTTATTGTAAAAATTCCAAGTGGATGGTTTGCTTCAAACTTGAAATCTGCAAAAAAAACAATGGGGCCTAAATCCTTGACATTCGTCTAAAATATTAATTTTGTGTTGTTTCAATCCTAGCACACTTGTAAAGGGTTGGCAGGACTTTGTGACTATAGTACATCTTAAAAGCACACAGCCCTGCCTGGATTGACCATCTCTATGCAGCAGAGGTCCATTCAAATCTGTCCGTTTACAATTGCAGATTGGAATTTCCACATAATACAGATTTTGGACAAAACTCCATTCAATTATTTCACAGAGGCTCTTAAAAGGTTCCTAACCAGTCATACATGGTTAAAGTCCTTATATATAATTATCAGTACACTGAGGCAACCTCTTTTGTATTCAAGGGGGTGGGAGGGTTTACAGTACAAAACACATTTCTCTTCCAGTACCACCTTCTTGCATACCATACGAGGCACAGCCCTGAGCAAATGAATTAATGCTGTCAATGAATGTCAAGAGATTCTGCCCTAAACCATCCAAGAGTAATCCAGCTATGCATTTAACTTTTTAAAGCAAATCAGCAGATCTGTTTAAACCAGCCAGATAAATAGCACTGTGGTTAGCGGAGATACCTTCGGATTGGGGGGGTCCGTGGTGGAATCCGTAGTTAAACTATTCAATTAAAAAGGAAAACAGAAAGATTGGTTACATAATCAAAAGTGTAGAGCACAAATCGAAGGAGGTTATGATGAGGTTGTATGTTGCACTGGTGGGATTACACTTAGAATATGGCGTTCATTTCTGGTCCCAATAATACAAAAAGGACACTGAGTCCTTGGAGAGTTTTACACGGAGAGTGGGGAGAGTATTGGATTATATTGTTGATGGTGAATAAATGGGATCCTTTAAGACTTGAGTTAGGAATCGGTTAGCTTCATTAGCAAGGACCAGGCTTGTCAGCAGTTCAGGTAAAATCCTGCTCACAAGGACTTGGACCCCAAGCACAGTCTGCAAGCAACCCACTGCTAAAACACAACTCCACTACACAGACAAAACAGACAAAGACCACACCAAAGGAGATGGGAAGAATCGCAGCCAGAGATTAAGGGAAACTCTTTCCTCGCTGTCAAAAATCAGCCTAGAGCAAATTAAACAGGCTGACAGCGGTGAGTCTCAATAGCTGGCTTGCCATCAACACCCATTTGCGGTAAATATTTTGGCAGTTTAGGGTAAAGCATTGTTTTAGAACTCTTATGCATCTGCACCCTTTGGTATCAGTACAATTTAAACAGTATAGGTTCATAGCTCCATAGGCTGCTATCAGCCATAAAGTCAAAGGTTTGATGCAGTAAACCTACCTACTCTATCTACCAAGGCAAGGTAAACAGAAAAACAAAACAGTTATGGCATTAACAGCGCTTACATTTGAATTGAATCCAGGCTTGTAAAGAAATGCAAGAGTCCTTGTTTCAGTCGAAGTAATCCTTTAATTTTGGTTGCACTATATTAAATGTTATCATTTTGTAGCTAATCGACGTTGTACTTTTGACCACAAGAAAAGCTTAACTCAGGTGACCTTTAAAATAAGGAAATTGCACTGAGCCCTCTGTGAACTGCAGGCGTGTGGAGATGAAGCTGCAGAGTGAGGATTTCTACACATCTGTTTGATCTGGAACCCAGTGTCACAATGCACACACCTAGCCTTGCAGTTTCCCTTTGCTGTTAACCTTTATCATCCAATAAGCAGCCTTGCAAAGATCACAAGAGTAACCTGACTTTATAGGAATTTCATTTTACATATTTTTTTTTTGTTGAAAAGAAATTCACTGCAATCTTAGAATGGCAACTATTCTCCGTCTTAATGAATTTGGTGGCAACAGTCCTATTTCAAATCATTCCAAATGCTATAAAAGAAAAATGTATAATTGTATTTTACAATGAGGAAACAATGACCTCACTGCTCCTGCTTTGACACTTGAAACTCCTCATTGTTAAGCCCCCCTTGCTTCTCAGCACAGGATTTGAAAGCAGGCTCAACCAATCTTTCCTAATCGAATTGAATGGAGAACCAACATCATCTCTTAAGCGTGGCATTATTGCATTAGCAGGCTCAGGTCTGTCTGTCCAGATCAATATAATATACCTGCCTGGATGGATGTTTTATTTAGTAATGGGATATGTGGCTTCTTGGAAATTCAATGTCTAATCAACAAAGTGCACTTAAAGCCTTGAATTCAAAACATGGGTATTGTGTTTTGTTATGCCTTGCTGAAAGCTGAAAGTTTTTTGCACTGTTTATTCATTGTATGGTCTGTCTTTTACCAGATCATTTGACCTCAGGAGCAGTGCAATGTATGCAGTGTTTAAATAGGATTGTACTGCAGGAGGCTGTTTCCCCACTAATACTGTATTAGCCTCTGTACATTAACTGGTGGAACAGTATTTTCAGACCAAACACCTTTATTGCCACTGTCAAACACTTTGGCACACTTCCACAGATCATTTACAGTTCATTATTTTTTTTTTTTTTAAATACAATCTCTGTACAGGTTGCATAGGATTTACAGCTGAAACACATGAGGGATTATTAAAGAATTGCAGCTAGCAGAGTCAACCCCAATCTGATCAAACCCACAAACAGCCATCCCCATCTGGTATCCATGTTATCTTAATAATAAACATTCGGCTAGTGAAGCATGCAACTATCTGTCTGTGAGGCTAGATCAGAAACAACTTAAAACGCGTAAACTTTGGATGGAAGGAATTTGGAAGCTGTGACTGGGATTAGAGCTGGTTTAGGGTCACAGACAGTCGCCCCCATCCCCTATCCAAATCAAACTCCTCTAGCATGCCTGGGATCCGCAGCACAATACAACAAGCAATCCCTCCCTGTGTCTGCCTTCACTCTGAACGGTCGCAGGGAACTCTTTATTCCAGCGTTTGAAAAGCTTGCTTTTGCAGAGCAGAATGAGTCCCCTCGTTTTGGTACCTTGTCTGATGACACTGCACACAAAACAAGAGAAGGAATGTGTTGCAAAAGGCCACCGCGCTGACAGCAAGATGGATGCAACAAGTGACAGTCTTTTGTTAAAAAAAAACACACATGCATTCCAGGCAACTAGGATAATGAGCTATGGATACTCTTAAAAAAAACAGCTAAACCATTTCACATAACATGACTATTAAAATTGTCTCATGACATATTCAAGACAGGAAACACAATTGAAAAAGTAGCGGATCTTAATACTACAGAAGTTGTAGCACTGTGATGGTACTGAAGGGGATTAAATAAGATACCATCAGAGGTAACCACCAACAGGGTTAACATAGAGTGAAATGGCAGTTGTACTGAGTTCCACTGCTGTCCCTTATATTGTTCACTGTGGTAATTCTGTACTGTCATTCTTTTATGATTTAACCATGCTTATACTATGCATTTACTGTGATATACCTTGCCTTACCACATAGATATATAGAGAAAATATCATATAGGGTGCTATACAACATAACTGATATCCACTCCACTTGAGACCTAAACAGCTACCCACAAGTGGTTTTACCATGAGTGGGCTCTGATCTTGAGTGGGTGAAAAACAGCTTGTTTCTCACACAGCACCCTATAGTATAGTATTATAACATGTAGCTAAATCAGAAAAATAATAATTTAACTACAACTATAACTGACTCATTTTAACTTGACGTAATTTCCATCCAATACAAGTCATCTGAGATAAAAAAAAAAAAAAAAAAAAAATTCCAGGTGTCTATCACATCAATATCAGAACTATAATTTCCAAGAATGTATAAAGAATCATAGGGTTGCCAAAAAAATAAAAAAAAGAGCGCTGAATGATTGTTACATTTCTAGTGTCTAACAGCTGCCTGCCAATTTTCTGTGTATCTGGGAGGTATTTTAACACTTCCTTTAAGTATTAACCCAAGAAGATTATGACTGCCTCAGGGTTTTTCTCGGACATACATGAGCTGCTCAAGCTGAAATCTTTCAATCAGACTTTTTTTTGTTTTTGTTTTGTTTTTAAATAGTCAGCTAGGTGTCAAGATACAATAAATACACCGTGAAGGACTGTCAGATGATATGGGATATTTTTAGGTTGTATAAATAACCGTTTTAAAAATATATATATAATTTATTCTGTCACTCATTTTAAGCTTTAAAGAAGCTTCCCCCAATTTTTCATAGTAAAAAAAATAAAGAAAATATTGATACACATGATTTCAAGTTTTAATAATCCCATTGGTAATGTTTCTTGGTGGAACGTTTTAAAAGCGTAGAATTAATAACGTGCTCTCGCTCCAGTCTATCCTGTTACTGAGGGAGATCCTGTTTATTTAAGAGCTCCAACAAATGCCATGGTAAAGGTGAAGTTCCTTACGTATTCAAAAGGGTCGGGGCATTATTGGATTTCATTTAATTACCCTGACAATTATTCTTATAAAAGGACCTTGCTAATACAGGATAATCAAAACGTTTTAACGGTTTTATATTCTGAAATTATCAGATGACTGTCCTGGAAATCGTTAGATTTGTAGCTAGTTGCTTTTGACAACAAATCTCGCCAAGTCAGCCCTTAAGTCATTAGATTTGGGGAGAAATTCGCTAAATTGGCAACACTGCTTGAAGGAAGAAAAAAAAAGGATTTCCCCTCGGCTTATTATTGTCTTGACACAACAAGGAAAAGAGATTGCTTCATCAGTGCCCAGGCACTGAAATGAGAGCGGTTGTGTGCCATTTAAGCATTTTTATAACACATCGGTAAAGATTCTTTAATTAATAAAAGTTAATTCTTAAGTCAAGGATCTGCCTATAGAAAAAAGTACCGGAGGATTTGCTGTGCACGATTATATGATCACTAACCTACACGTTAGATACCAGTTTTATAGTAGTTACGGAACGCAATACGATACTGTACAAATAAGTTACAATGAAAATACGATGTGTTTGAAGTAACCTCCGTATCCTGTATCAATTGTTATTTATAACTCTAAGCTCATGCATGGTGGTAGAATCCAATGATCATAGATATTGTCATTGTAGAGCTGACAGTAGATGTCATTACCGATTGTAACCAGAGTGATGATTGTATATAGTTGTATATAGTTTTGTGATGACGTAAAAAAAAAAATAATAATAATCTGGTGTACAATAATTTGTTTATACGTTGATATATACTGAGCATCAAAAGAAACGTATCACTTATATTTGAGCATCAAAAGAAACGTATATATTTTGGATAGAATTCACTAGATGTCATCGAAAAATGACAAACTCTGTTTTAGAGCAGGTGCAGTGACTTTTTATTGTGCTGATTAACAACTGACATCACGAAGATGCTGCAGAATGATCTGTCGATCTTGGGCAGGTGTTGTGACTCTTGGTCTGCCAGTTCGTGGCCTGTCATTGACAGAGTGTGTCTGGTTATACCGTCTCGCCAGGTTTGAAATTGCTGGCTGTGAGCACCCAAGACGGCGAGCCACAGCTGCCTTAGTCCAGCCTCCAACATACCGATTGCACGAAGGCGCTGCTCTCTTGACAGACGTGGCATATTGGTGTTTTTCTGTGATTTTCTTTATTGTTTTTATTCAAGCTTGCAATTCAACAGCTGAAATCACTCCATATCCAGTGTCCAATCAACTGTCTCACTAATTAGGTGATTAAGTGCATATGCTTCATAGTCACTCAAGCATATCATGGTCAAGGTTGACTGATCGAGTGATTAAAAAGAAACCAAAAACATTTCGTCTATCCATCATTTGTATACGTTATTTTTTTCGAAAAATAAATGTGTTATAATAGTGATGTTTCTTTTGATGCCTGGTATAGATAGATAGATAGCTACAATTTTAAAAAAGAGTGAGAAGGGAGAGCGGCAAAAATCCTTGCGCTGGTCCTGGATAAACAACTGCAATTGCATTTAGTTTTATATAGAGTTTGGGTACATTCCAAAGTGATAACCTAAACATCCATTTGGACGCCTTCGGTAATTCTGGCTTAACTTTGCAGAACCACCACATCAAACAAAGGAGCTCAAACCACAGCGCACATCACCACCATGGCTAGAGGAGCGACGACCTTCAAAATTTTCCCGAAGACACTAAAGGCGTCTGGCGATAAAACATCATTATCAGCGGCTGTCTTTATTTGACGTTTGCAGATAAGTTCTGAGTGGCAAAATAATGTGTAAAAAGCCTCTGTTTGCTTTGCTCCAGTTTGCTGCTTGTGTGTTCGGTTTTTTCTTTTATCAGCTTGCCAAGGGTAAGGGAAAACCTCAGCTATCGCAACTGATTACAGAGAAAACACCTGCCGCAACAAATCCTAACAATATCCACAATATCTTATCTCGCAGCCGCTATTGCAACATCTCCTCTGTATTATTGTAGTAGTGTTTTATAATGTTTTTCACTTGTGTAAATACAGTGTTTTATGTGCCGCAAACACAAGGGCCTGCATTTGACTGTTTCAATAACATCCTTCGTTTTCATATCTCCCTTACTACTTGTAACCTTAAATACAAGAATGTGCGGGTCGTTGCTTTTATTTTCACGCACCTACACTTACTTCAAGAATGCAAAAAACCAGACACACACACACACACACACACACACACACACACACACATAAAAGAGATAACATCTCAGGTAAAACACAACATATTTCAAAGTGAATGCTGGTTTTCTACATGTAGTTGAGTAGAATAAATTAACCTATTATTATTATTATTATTATTATTATTATTATTATTATTATTAGCTTTTTTTGGTTGACTTCACTGCAGCTTACCTGTATGTTAAGGAGCGCGCCTCTATATCAGAATATATAGGCCTACTAAACAAACCAGCTACAATCAGAATCGCACGGTTGAAACCTGGCAAAGGGAATGAATGGTTTTGCTTGGCTGATACACCTGGTTATCAAGCCGCGTTGTAACTGTAGCGGTCCACCACCTTTTCAATGTCACGCTGTCATATACCTTCCAGCGTCACACAGCCTCGCCTGATAAAAGGACCTAGCCTACGTCGAACCACGTTCGTTTTTATTATCTATGTGTTTACTCCCTTTAGTTCATATCTCTGGGCTAAAACACGAATACACTGAGGCAAAATTGTTTATTGACTGATTGACTGACGGATTGATTGATCGATTTCTGCGAGCACGACCAAACAGGTTTTGTGCCCTAAAGATATATCGTGTTTAAAACGTCTTGTCCCTGTGGTCTTTTCTGTTTCTGAAAAGCTTAATTTCACGTAAATGACCCGTTTGGATCCCAGAGGACCCTATACACAGCCTAGTGTTGCCAAGCCTGGCCCTTATAGTCGTGCGTAAACACTACTTAAGCATTTGGTTATACGTCCCATTAAAATGGATAAAAGACACAAACCTCAAAGGTCATAAGAATAACTGTAACCGATACTTTTTTGCAGCTGTACACCTAAAAGTATATGATTATGACATATTGCTTAATATATAGCCTATGTTTATTTGCACTGAACATAACTGAATTCCCAACTGAGATAGCATGTTCAGGAGGGAGGGGAGGGGTATGCAATTCTTACCTGAAGCATGTAATACATCCATGACATCACCCCACATAGCGAGTACAGGCATAATCAGTACCAATATTTAATCTCAGCGCGTCCTCCCATTGGTCCGGTTTAGGTGAACTTCGCTAACTCTGACAAGTGCAGGAACCACAGTTATACGAATGATAGTTATATGGCAAAGATGAATAGTCGTTTGGCTGCTTGAGATTTAGCAGCCCTGTACTCTCTCTCAGTTTAGCACCAGTGGTCTCCTTCAGGTTCATCTGGTGTTTTTCCTTCTTTTTTTATTGAAATGCCGCTATATTATGCGATTGATTTATGATTTAATAATATGTTTGAGGGAAATACAATTGCTGTCCGACAGTGATACGTAAAAACCCAGTTTCGAAAAGGAAATCCATTGTATTCCTAAAATAAATCATTTCAAGTTTACTGTCTGCAAGGCTCCATAAAAGCGGTACAAAACTGTGAATGATTAGACAGCAGGCTGCGGTTTTGAAAATACACTCTGTCGATTTTCATTTTGATTAATAAAGCTAACATTGAGGGCAGCGCTCAAAGTCGTGTGAATTACAAATGGAAAGCAATTCAAAGTAATAATTAATAATTGAATAAAAGTGTCACTCTTTCCTGTAATAAAACAGTTGTCATTTTTAGAGCATTGAAAGCATCTGATTATGTATTTATTTATTTATTTATTTGTATTAAGTATGGCTTTTTAATTATTTAAAGCTGAAACTACATTCTTTATGTTTTAAAACTCCAATGCTTACAAAAACTTTGAAGATCTGACCTTATAATGATGCATGAGTTTTACTCACCGATCATACCAGCCAACTGAAAAAAAGAACAAAACATGTTCCTGAAAGATATTTATTCTGTTGATAAACTAATTGATATATATATATATATATATATATATATATATATATATATATATATATATATATATTTCTGCGACCCTCTTTCCCATACATTCAATTGCAATTTTACTTTCGTTCTCTCTCTCTCTCTCTCTCTCTCTCTCTCTCTCTCTCTCTCTCTCTCTCTCTCGTGAAGCATTACTAGCAATGTACTATTACCGTTGCTAAACTTTTAATGAATGTAGTGTTATACAATACAAATGAGCTATACTTTGCTTCTGGCAGGCACTGTGCATTGTTCATGCTAAGGTTCCCATATCTCTGCCCAGGAAGGTTTTCAGTAGTAGGTGTTAATGAGAATCACAGCAGCGACTCGTGTCCAGCTGTTTAAGAATTCGCCCAGATAAAACACAGGCTGCACTCTTTGTACACTTAAAGGACACTTTCAATGCGAATCTTCTGATAGACATATTATATATATATATATAGTTCCTTCGGGCTCCATGAAGTTCTATGAAGAACCCTTCTTTACTGATCAGAGGCGTCAGTACCACCCGATCGGACTGTAATCAATGCACTGAATCGGCGTTATCAAGACACATCAGACCCATTGGAAGCTTTCAACCACAGTGCCGCGAAGCACTGTGGTTGAAAGTGAACGTAACGTTTTTTCCACCAGAAAGGAGAAATGCAGAAACGTCAATCTGTTAACGTTTCTCTCATGAGGCTGGGCAGCCCTATCATCACCTTTCAATGCGTTGGTGATCACCTAACGGACCCCATGTGTTACTCATGGGGGACCACACACACCATTCCAATGGGTCTGATGTGTCTTGATAACGCCGATTCAATGCATTGATTACAGTCCGATCGGGTGTCAGTACAATGGGTTTAATATGACCATTGCGGTACATTCACCCACCCTGACCGCCATTGAGTTCTTGCGCTCAGCAGGAACACAATATTTTTGGTTTGAGATCCACATTAATTAAGGGTACCCATTATGTAACTTACTTTTGAATGATGAAAACCCCTTAAGGTTCTGAACCATTTGGTTTCATGTAAAACCCATTAAATAGACCACATGATACCAAAAACAAAGCAAAATACTGATACGCTATCTAATTAGTCGATTTTAAGAATAAAGGAAATGCATTTTGCAAGGGGCTGGCATGATAAAATACTTTTTTTCATCGTGATGATGGCTGTGTGTTTCCTCCACCCATGAGTTACAAAATATACACATTTTATTTAAGATGTAATTCAGACATGTATTACCATGAAATTCCAATCTGGTTCCTCTAACATACGTTTCTTTGTTTCTTGTATGTTTTGCAATAGGCTTACATGTTAGTTGTTTAACACTATTCCCCCAATGTCCTCTTGCTAGTCTTGATGCATTGTTTTCTGTACACCTTAGTAAAAGATTCGGTAACCCTTTATATTGCATGGCATAAATTAATATTAAATAGATGTGCAATTGCATATTAAATTAATGTTAAATTCATATTTAATACATATGCAATAGCTGGTTTCCTGCTAAATGTGGCACGGAAATGTAATTGCCTATCACGTCCATTTATATTACGTTTTGTTACCCTTGAAAATATGTAAGAATTTCCCATTGTTTGCATGTTTTTAATTGAAAATACAGTTCATCTGACTTAAATGTTAATGGAAAGTAACAAGGAATAATTGAACGTAAATTTAATATCAATTGCATATCTATTAAATATTAATTAAACATTAATTTAATATGCAATTGCATCTCTATTTAATAGTAATGTATGCCACGCAATATAAAGCGTTACCAAAGATTCCAATGCTCTTACATTTTACAATCCTTAGTGACTGAGCTCCATTAGTTCATGAAAATGGTTTGCAAAAAGCGATATTCAGTTGACCCAGGCTCCCAAATGATCCAGTATCCTCCTGACTTATTAAGAATATTTCAATACACATTCTTACTTAACAAAATAACCTGCTGGAACGTGCCACGCTATAGCTGATGGATGATGCATAAAGTATGCATTTTTTAAATGTAAAGTTTCATCAGAAGTGACACATTCGATAGTTTAATACCGTTTAAACGAAATTGTTTGCAAAAAATGAGTTCCTAATCAGAAAACACAAATCAGCATTAAAAGTTGTGCATAAAAAAAAAAACAAAAAAAAAACATCAATACATTTCTAGGTCTTTGAATTTCAGTCATTTGAAAAACAGGTATTTTCTCCCTTCTGTTTAGTTTATTGTAAATCCAGTAACATATATGTTCTGTCATGCTATTTTAGTATTTTGTTATTTTTTTCTGCTAAGTATTCTTTGTCACATAACTTCCTGATATCGGTGGTCTTTTAAGAATGTTTTAGTTTGTAATCAACATGAATGCATATTTTGTTTAAAAGGTTTGAAGTGGTTCATAAAAAAATTAAAACCATGAGTAAAGCACATTAAAACGACCTCGATAGATAATTAAAATCATTCACATCGGCTTGCGCAATCCATACTGTTAAGGCTACCGTTACTTAACTACTTTTCAGTGAATTTAAGATTTCAAAAGTTGCATGCCACCTCTGCATTCAGATATATACTTCCACAATTAGATTGCAAATGCAAAATCTTTACAGGACCCTTTACTGTGACATATTAAGGGTAAAAAACGAGGATCATTACAAGTAATTATCTGTGTTAAAAAGACAGTGACTAATTTGTTATGAGATTAGACATATGCACTGGCATCCTTTTAAAATGCAATTATTTGTATACAACCAGAAAACCCTGGGATCTAAAACCTAGTAGACAAAAGCTACCCGCCCCCTATAGGCTTGATCCCGCAATTAATGAATTATTTAATTAGGTGCAAAACCAACACATTTGATATGGCGGGGGATCTGGAGGGTTCGCCGGTTCCATGCTGTCCACATTAGTTGCATGTGTCAAAATGGCAAAACATTCTAGTCAGATTCAGAACTCTACACGTTCTGTGTGCATTCTCTGGTATCCTTATTGTGTTTGGGTTTTATAAAGAAACACAATTGAACAATAAGGGTTCAATAAGTAGATTCATCATATTAGGAATGCCTGATTGGAAGTTTTGGAACCCCCTAAATATGGTACTAATGGTTCTATAGAACGACCAGAGGAACTCTCTTTTCTGCCATACACCAAGATTACTACAACATAAGACATAAGATTGCACTGTAGATTCCTACATCGCTAATAAGCGATTATAGGTTAGTATTTTTGGTCTCATACTAGTACAAACCAAGACACGTCTGTAGCATATTTCAAATGTGTATCAAGATACCCTGTCCGTAAGAATAACTGAATTACAAATCATATCAGAAGGTGCCCATTATGATAAATAAAATAAATATGAAAAGTTCTGCAAATTGAACTTACCCACACATTCATTTGCCTCTCTGGCTGTTGCGCGTTGCCACGGTCTGTCATAGTGGAATGGTTTGCACCGGTCACACTCCGGCCCCGCAGTATTGTGCTTGCACTCGCAAACCAAATCGTCATCCCTGTCCTTGACGCACCTGGAAGCGTGGCCACTGCACTTGCAGCGCCCCCCGACCTGTAGGTCTGACACCGCGTAAAAATACGAGTCCCGAGCCAGCTCCGAATCGTCCTCGTTCTCGTCCCCAAAAGTGTGCAGGCGGCTGAATGCCACCTTGATGTCAGTGGCGGTCACCCAGTCCTGAAGAACGGGCGAATTGTCAAAGTCGTGAGCCGAGGGTCTACCATCCAGGGTGCTGAAGGCAATAAGTCCCCCGGAGAGCGGATGCATGTCGGTGTGGGAGTCGGTGCAGATCGCCTCCTGTTCGTTTTGCTTGGTGATTGCCGCTTTGCTGGGCTTGTTGTACATCTTCCTGCACTGCGTCGAGTAGAACTGGAACGGGACCCACGATTTGCCGTAGTCCATAGACTTGTAGATGGCCATGGATTCGGGTCTGGGCGAGCAAAACTGCAGACTCACGTAGGTGACCTCGAATTTTTTGCCCAGGGACAGAGTCAAGGTGACATTCTGCGGGTACTGGAGGTAATTTTCGGACTGCCAGCAGGTGAGGTTGTGCGGGTTGTTCAGATCTGTCAGGTAGGCTGGCGGGTGAGTCTTTTTGGGGTCTCCGGCGTCGCAGATGTGACAGTTCCTGGACTTCTCCTCTGCTTTCTGCGTCACCACGCAGTACCGCGCCGGCGGCTTACCACAGGTGCTGGAGACCCGCACCTCCTTGCCGAACGCGGAGTTGACAAAGTCAGGGATGCATCTTCTTGGGTTGCCGTTCTCATCGTAACACGGGTCCGGCGGGGACGTCTGAGCAGCAAACATGCTCATCCCATAACCACCAGTAACGTCTTCCACCAACAAGGACAGAGCCACAACAGTGACCAAAGCCCCCCAAAGCATTGTAATCCTTGGGCGTGTGCGTCTTTGCGCTGAAATTAACAGCCGTTACCTATAGGGCGGAGAGAAAAATAAAACATGCTTTATACTTTTAAAAGATACTTTATAACAGCAGATACGTGTTATTAATAGGATCGTAGAATAAAGCACATGCTTTGAAAATAAAAAGTTAAAAGTGACAATGGACTATAGAACGGTATAATAGAAATAAAAGCGGTGACACCGCCATACTTTGTGTAGTAAAGTATCGATCGTTTCCAGCACTGTTACCAAAGAGCATCACTGAAACAGAAATGAACCTTAGAACGGTCATGTAAACTTCTTAATGATAGCTTCCTCAAGCCTTTCCCACAGGACGCTCTTATCACATAACTTAAAAAAAACACTGGCACACACTTCAATTCAAATGCAAAATGAGTTAAACATTCTTACGAGGTATTGGAACTCCTCATAGGAAACTGTACCTCTGTACAACAGCCCAACACAGCAGAGGTGTCATTCAAACTAAGTTAAGAAATATATATATATATATATATATATATATATATATATATATATATATATATATATCTCCCTCTCTCTCTCTCTCTCTCTCTCTCTCTCTCTCTCTCTATATATATATATATATATATATATATATTTTTAAAGCCCGTGGTGGTATTTCTTTTTCTCGCTGGGATGGCACACGTTGAATTACATTTATATATATATATATATAATACTAAACACAAAAAATGTGTTTTGTTTCAATAAATCCAGATGTGCACAATCCCTAAATTGGTGTCTCCCAGCGCCTCGCTGCCTCTCTGGTGTGCCTGCTGCTCTCGGTGTCTCTCTATAGAAAGTGAAGGACGAGCCCAGCTTCCAGTGAGCTTGAGGTCATCTTGAGGAGTGACATTCTTAACACGCAGCAAGGAGCAAACAACGACATCCACTGGCTGTTCATCAATAGAGGAAGGGGGCAGGCATTCGATTCACACAAGCAACAGGTCTGTATATACTGGCACAGCTCAGCGAACAGCTTCTTCATCCAATGCAATGCATTTTACAGAAGGTGTAAGAAAGTTGTCTCAGTCCTCATTAACGAGAGTTGCTTATTTTACTTCATATTGCTTCATGCATTTTATATGCAGTTCATGGCGCAGATTTGTGTTCGCATGCTTAATAAGGAGGACAATATTTTTCGAAGAAAAAAAAAATCTTCCTTATAAATTTAATCCGTTTAAATTCGTTCGCCTCAAAAACGAGTCACTTTCACCAGCAAGAGAGCAGTTTAGTCAGATGCAGTGTTGATAAGATCAGATAGTTAAAAAGTTTTATTTATTTATTTATTTATTTATTTATTTATTTATTTAACAATAAGTATAATCTGTGACAGAATTTCCTGTATTGGAATTACAGTTTATACATTTTATTTGTTTATAAACTGCACGTAGTTTATATTGTGTAAAAAAAAAAAAAAAAAAAAAAAAAAAGCACTAAACTATCATACTAAAGTTGTTTTATTGTGAGAAATTGTAATGTTATCTTCAATGGTTGTAACTTTCTGTCCATTAACTGACTGACACGCTTCAGCTAGACCATCATATACCACGGGAAAAAAAATGTATTTAATTATTCTCATAGATAAATGGAGGAAATTATAATTGGAAATTGTGCTTTTTTTCTCAGTTATATTTGTATCCATAATCAGAGATCTTTGGTTCTGGTTCTATTACAATATATGTGTGAAAAGTCATTTTCTATTCAGAACGATGGCTTGACAACATACAGAGATTTTAGTTGGGTGCTGAATTAATATACTAGCGGATGCCATTGGATTTTTACCCTCGTCTGGTTAACATTCAAACTGCGCTGGCTGTACACAGATCACATACTGAATTCATTATTTCAATAGCACATGTTTGGTGTAATTCTGATTGGAACGTGGGAGATCTAAGCACATTTTTGCTAGTGAAGTGCTGATTGAATTTAATTTAGTTTGGGAACGCCTGTGTTAGACCTCGTTAATAAGTAGCAGTGTCGCCAGGCGTGTGGTTATTCAAGCAACGAGTTATAAATCAATCCCTGACACACCCGGGGCTCGCCGCTCTCAGTACCACTTTCACTAAACCACAAATCCATTCTTCAATTGACACAAATGTGCATTTTATCAAAAGGGCTTTTTTTCCCCCTCTCACACATTTCAGTAACAACGCAGGCAGTCGTGTCAAGTATTTGAACTACCCTGATTATTTAATTGTCACAGTACAACTGGAAACGATTTAATGATACAACCTACAGTCAATTAGCACACTTTTTTTTTAACCATGCGTGCGTTAAATAAATTATGACAAAAACAAATTGACAAATAAGTAGTGACTAAATACACTTTTCATTCAGCTTAAAAATCATCAGAGTTTGCTTGTAAATCTTAATTTCAAAGTGATTTGAATTGTGTATGCACGCCTGTAGATATTACACAATTGGTAGTGCATGTGATCTCCAGAATAGTAGTTTCAGCTTTTAGCCACAGTCAGGTGCAAGCTCTTTGTGGTCCGTAAATACAAGGTTTTAAAATTATCTGGATTTTAACAGGATACTTAATTTTCTCGGCAAATGGTTGCAGATACTTTGAAGTCATTTTTTAAATGCATTTTATAATCAAATGTCACACAGCAAACCCATGCTGGAAACGAAACTGCTGTTTAAAAAAACTGAGATAAGGGCGTGTTTAAAAGACGCATCTTATTATCATCAATGAGAGGGTCCTTTTATTTTGTTGAATATCTGAGTGTTTTGTTTTCTAACGAGACACACCTTGATACTCGGATGGTAAAGTTTGTCTGTCAACAATGCCAGGCATCTAATCCACCAGAGGACATGTGTCTGTTTTTGCAGTAAGCAAGACCGGTTGGTGTAAAGCAGGAAACCAATTTTCTGACCTGTGCAGAATATACCACCAGAGAGGGCCATACATTCAACACAAACATGCCTGACACCAGATTCGTTTATTTACTTTTTGTACATACAATGCCAAGTGTGCATTTCTGTTAGTGATCTTATAATAATTGCATGTATTTTATGTGTCTTATGTCATTGCAGAAAGGTCCTGAAAGAACCCACGTTCCTTTAATAGGGTCGGAGGATTATACAACATACAGCATTGACTGACAGCTGATTGATATAACCCAGTTGGGATGCACGCGCAATCTTGAAGGGTATGGAGTGCCCGTGCACATTCCGCGTTCGAAAAAGAGGAGGCATGCAGACACGACTTCCAGTTCAGTTGTGACAAACGTGATACACCCAGTAACAAAACAACCCACCACTTTCACTCATCCTGTCTCTCTCGCTCACACACACATACACTTCCAGCAATGTAGCCGTGTAGCGGTTAGCCTAGCCAGGAGATGCTGCTTTCTATGGGTTTCTCCGAGTTTAGCACGTGTTATGACAGCTCTGGCCGTGAAAGGGTTTTTTTTTTCTTATCTCAAAAGCACACACCCCTCCCTCACTTATAGCATCGCAAATTGAAGAAAGCAACTGTAAGGAGCGCCTTGTGAAGGTAATGAGTTCCTTCATTAGACGGGGCAGTTGTATTTTGCAACTAAGGTGCCCTCTGGCAACCTTGCTCATTGCAATTGTCACTCAATAAGCGTCGGGTTTTGGCACTTTGCACATGCCTGCTTTGAAAACAAAACAACGCCCAGTGCCACATACTCAGAATTGGGCGCTGTGCAAATGTATATCTGAATGCCTTTGGAGTAAGCAAAATAAATGGTCTGTTGTGAATCAAATTAGTGCGTGGTTAATCTGCTCAAGGCCCTGCTCACCCAGCGGGATGTTTCTGGCACTGCACCCGCTCTCCCCACAGGCTAGCCCGGCTTCTGCAGCCCCGATCACCCCCGCTCTCCCCCTCCTTGACAGCGTGTAGTGATGGGAAATTTGTTAACTCTTCAACGTGAAACAGCCCCCCAAATACTTCTCCAAATGCTTTTTACAACTCAGTCTTCTTCCTAATAGACAGAGGTCACGACTGAGAGATCCCAATTAGGAAGCAGATTTAGTCAGCTTGGAAAATCTGACAATTGCAGTCGTTCCTTTAGTCTGTATTTGGGCATCTTATGACTGCTCAACGAAATACAATTAATTTGTTAAACTTTTTGGTTTTTAGTTCAACTAATATGATCCATTTCAGGGTGGATATCAAAATGTGTGTGTGTGTATTATTATTATTATTATTATTATTATTATTATTATTATTATTTAGTCGTTATAGACGCTTTTTTGTTTTTACTTAAGTACAACAACTGTAACCAAACCTATACATTTTTGCAAGAATATACATTTCCCCCAAATCTCTTTCCCAGTTAATTGCATTGACCCCTTTCCAACACAATAAACTGCTTGTTATTACAATTATGGTCTATTATATGCATAGCTGATGCACGCGTTCACTGATGCACTACCTGCAATAATAACACAGTGTTATCTTACAATATCCACATGAATTTTGGTATCGGCAGACAATGGGGTGTGAATAGTGTGCGTGTGCGTGTGCGTGTGTGTGTGCGTGTGTTAGCATGCTTATTTATTTTTCTGCTATTGAAAGGGGTCCGATTTTCACATCATCTGGCTACTTTCAGATCTCTACAGAAATGGGATGAACCAGACTGACCTTTCTGGGGGTTTGTTTAGGGACAGAACAATGTTTGTCTTATCCAAACACCCTGAATAACTTCAATAGTCCATGCACAGGCTCACAATCACCTCATGCAAATAACTGCACAATTAGCGTTAGAGAGTAAAGGGGAAAAAAGAGAAATCTTCAAGGCAGATGGATATTAATTCACTTGGTTCATAATCGGGAGCGAAACCTAAAAGTAAGTGAGATACGTTTCAGTGCACGTGTTATAAATGTAGACTCTACATGTTCTTTTTGGAGGACATATTATTTGCTACGAATTTGATTGAGAGATTTACAATTATAGTGATTTCAACAAGCCTTTGTTTTTACACTGTATAAAACACAAACCGATCATTCCCAATCAAACGCATTACTGTGTTAATTTCAACACACACGTTTACAATAAATTATTATTATTATTATTATTATTATTATTATTATTATTATTATTATTATTATTATTATTATTTCGTCTGCAGGCTACAAATGGCATGTAGATTAATGACCTCGAAATCCATAGCCTACATTTAATTGTATCAACCACAATAAACCTTAGCCAATAGAATATGATTGTTAATATCTCAAAATAATTTGTAACAACGTACGCATCTTATCATGCATGTTACAAAATGCAATTCGTAATTTGCTTTACCATTCAAAGGATCATTAGTGTACACTCGCAATGTCCAGTTTTGAACAGCGTATAATACCTTATATTTATGTTATTGAGAGCCACGTTTTCCACATTATTGAACATACCTGTCGACTTTATTACACGGATTATATATATTTAAAAAAAACCGAAATGCTAAACAGTCACATTGCGCAAGATTTGAATTAGCCGATTAGAGGCAGTTGTCAAAACAGAATTGATTTGCCTAATGCTTTTTTCCATCGCGTGTGAGTCTGAGGTTCAAAGCCTAATTTAGTTAACTTTCTAAATTGATAACTGACGGAACCCATTCAGCAATTAGAATGGATTGGTGCGTACTCTGACCCCAATTAAGGGCATAATTGTGTGTATGTATGTGTGTGTATATATATATATATATATATATATATATATATATATATATATATATATATATATATATATATATATATATATATATATATATATATATATTATATATATATATATACACATAGTATTATAGTTTAGTGCTGCATCACGCACTGTCAATCGGCGAGGAAGGGTGTCCAACATGGTATAGACTTGTAAACCATTGTATTTGCTCATGAGTACGTTTTGTGTGTGTGTGTGTGTGTGTGTGTGTGTGTGTGTGTGTGTGTGTGTGTGTGTGTGTGTGTGTGTGTTGAATTTGTAGATTTTGTTTTAAAATGCACGTTTCATATATATGTTATTTGACAGTGATTTCTTAATTATTTTGTAGTCTGAATGAGTATTTTTTTTAATCTTTTCAGTTTCTTGCAAGAATGCAGATGCTCCACGTGTTCTGGGGGCGAACATCGCTTATAAATCCATTGTTATAGAAATGCTAACTGTTATGCAAAATACTAGACACGGGGGTTTAACAAAACTATAAACCCATACTTTATGCAAAGGCCGGCATCCAACCTGAAGTACTGGAATGCCTTGATATATGGGGTATGCCATAAATAAAACCAGATCAAAATGGAACTATAATCTATCAACATTAATATTAAGAACTGTATACGATTTCATTCAGTTTGCAGCATATAATAATAATAATAATAATAATAATAATAATAATAATAATAATAATAATAATAATAATAATGCATTTTATTTTATACGCAATAGGCTAAGAAATGGATAGATATATATTGTTAGATATTTGTTGTTGTAACTCATTTTTCGTCATTTATTTCTGTTTTTTTTATATTCATTTTTTTTGTTATTCATAACTTGCACTAGCATGTTCCTTCAGCCGAATCTTTGTTTTGGTTGTGTTAACTAAATGGGGCGAGTAATAATCAAAGAATTTACTGCAGTTCTATCATTGTAAATGTATTTTAAACCTTCTCTCTCTCTCGAGTGACAGGTGGATCGAATTGCGGATCTTTATTTTGAACTGAATATTGTTTGATTTGTTTTTACACCAGTTTATTAACATACAATAAGTAATACAAATGTACCACATCATTCATATACTTATAGCCTAGTCTTACAATGTTCCCGGATTTTCAGTTCCAGTGGTTTGATTTCACATGCACTACAATTCCAAACAAAAAGAAGCAATGTAACATTTGCACACTATAACTAAGTAAGATTACTTGATCACTTTATATACAATTTAGTGTCCTGTCTGGGAAAGGTTTACATCATTCTTCATATTAACCGCAGAATTTTTCAAAGCGGAAAATACTCACATATAGCGGTGGGAGATTTTGTGCCTGCATGTTTGATACAGATGCAAAATAATTTCACTTACGCGTTTCTATCGCTGAGCTGACCTCGCATGGAAATCGACCCCCACCCCCATCCAGTAAAGAAACGTTTTATTTCTGTATGTTTTATGGAAATCCCAGAACACCCAACTGAAATAATCAGGCGCGATTTATTCGGCAGGATTGACAGCTCTTTTGAATAGTAACCGAATGCCGAGTCCTTCGTAGGCTTTTCTTTCAGTTTCTGTTAAGATTAGATGGGGAGATGAATGCAGGCTTTATCAAGCCCAGTTGCTATTCTGAAATGCCAAATGAATTACCAAGGATTGATTCAAGGCTAAAAGAAAAAAGAAAAGACCAGAGAGTGAGAGAGAGAGAGAGAGAGAGAGAGAGAGAGAGAGAGAGAGAGAGAGAGAGTTAAGGTGTGAAAATATAAATCATAACACAACTTTTGCTTGCAAATTCAGATGCACAACAACGAAAAATATATAGCAGCATTGATTTTTTTTTAAACAAAACTGTTAACTAGGTAAGCATTGTGCACATTTAAAGCTGCAAAAGTATTCTATACTGTTTTGGCTATATTAGTTTATTCGTTCATTGTTATTTTATAGCAACATACTAATAGGCAATACAGCAGTCTACGTTTTTTTATACAAAGTAAAAATGTAAAGGGTAGTCCATGTGTCGTCTTCAAACAAAATATTGTTTAAAATTAATAATTTGGGGTTCAAACAAAATGTATATCGAATTCTTTAAATTAGGACAACACACTCCGTCAGTAGGGTAGACCGGGGACAGTTGTAACACCTTGAATTCCAATCAGAACAGTGCCATCACTCACTCTGCACATGCTCGGTTCAGCTCTCTGTCTGCCTGCGGAAGAGGAGCTGTCTGTGCCAAGCCCTGAGATTTTATCTACAAAAACCTAGTAGAGTACTAGTATAGTACTTTCCCCCCCCAATTTTCTCTTGTGATATATACCTGTGTTATCCAGTTTATGGATCCAGGCTTTTAGCATTCTCATCCCTGATCTCTGTATTTATAATTGGCACAAGTGATTACTCTTAGGTTTGTTTTTTTCTTGCGGGTTTAGTAATGGCTCCCTGGGTTGGGACCAGTTGCAACACGTGTTACAATTGACCCCATACACCATTAGATTAACTGTGTTTGAGCACATGTATCTTGCTCTGAAGGAAGCAAGATGTAAATATATCACAATTGTGATTCAGAGTGACATATTCTTGCTAGATAAGGCCTATAATTTTAGGGATGTTAAAAAGTTTTAAAAGTAGGACAACAAAAAAATGCCTTTTGTGAACATTTTTTTTCAATAAAGATACTCAGTTTTTGAGTTAAATAAAAAAACAAACATATTTGCTTCATGTGAAAATGAAATATTCAATTCTTGTTGTTATATTTATGTTATTGAGTTGAAATGTGTTGCTATATATTTAATTATGCTTCAAAGGATGTTACATCTACCCCCCACCCCCAGTTACAACTGACCCTGGCCTGGACCCCTTACATTTCAAGCGCTCTTGCTGTGTGTATATCAGCTCTTAAAACAGGATAACTATGGGGATTGGTAGAGGACAGATGTAAGTTGTTTGTATCAGTCTGGTCAGACTAGCTCAAAATCATCTGTGCGTAATGGAGAGAAAGGTAAAAAATGTTACAACTGTCCCCGGTCTCCCCTACAATTGTAAGCATCCTCCTGAATTTAACAAATTCTTTTTTTCACCAGCGTGTCTGGTTTATTTATTTAGGTATTCATTTATGTATTTATTTATCTCAAAGTAATTCATTTCAAAACACAGACACCGCAGAAACCAATACGTCTGTTAATAAAAAATACTACTACTACATATTAGTTAATCATTTTATATTTTTTTAAAAATACATTTTTAATGGTGTCATTAACCAAGTAGTCAGCTGTCTGAGAACACTGCAGTACTGGAAGTTCACATGGTGTGTTAATAATGTCTTACCTCTTAAGTGAGACCTGTAATTGAAGAGACAGCAAAGGGAATTCCATTACACCTCTAAGACACGTTCTAAATGCAGAAGGGTTTCGGGTCACGTCCCCGTTAAGACGCCCTTCTAAACTCCAACCCCTTTTTCCTCGCACCTTCAAAGGCTGAGTCCAAATTTTTTTTCAAGAAGTTCGAATTTTCTTAGTCGGTGGACAAAAAAACAATAACATGTGTGTATATATGCATATGTCTGCACCCCGCCCTTACACGGACACTGGCGTTGAATAGTGTGGATTTCATGGTTCTCTGAACGCCACAATGCTAAATCAGAGAAAATGCACACTTCCAAACAAACAAACAAAAACTGCTTCTGTCTATATAGTTTGTTTTCAATAAGGGATAATAGGATTTTCAGACAAGCTGCTTGCTGTGGTTTACTTATCCCCGAAAAAAACGGTTATCAAAACAAAACATTTATTAATAGTAAAAGGAGAGAATAGATCACAGCCCCTTTAACTGATGTGTGAGATACACATGATCACAAATACATTCCGAGTGGTTTGCATTTCTAACAGTGAATATTATCAGAAATCCTGATTATCGTTGATGGGTGTTCTATTTTATTTTCATTTCTTTACAGTACACTTCTTCCGTGTGCTAGCTTTGGGTAATGTACCATATATAGCTAGGGAAGGTTTTGTCTTAAGAACGATGAACGAATCTGTCTACAGACATGGCCAACCTGTTATAGTAGGTTATCAATAACAGTATTATTATTATTATTATTATTATTATTATTATTATTATTATTATTATTATTATTATTATTATAAAAACCTTTTACATTAACATTCATTGCTTTCTCACCTTAAACACGTGGTGTAAAGTTTATTGTCAATATCCTGAACTTTGCAACATCCATTTGCCAGGACATTGCTTAGATTTAAAACTATCTGGGTTCGCAATCTCTGATCAGCAACAATCTTGGACTATCTAATGTTAATTAAGGTAAGGAAGGTCAAGACTAGATCTAATCAGGGTCCGTGAAACCAATAGTAATTTGACGCACAAACTAACACATGTCTGACAACAGTCTGCCGACTGTAGCATGCATGTTAGCAAGCATTCTAATTATGTACAAATACCGACACCTTGTGGATTCTAGAAGGCTGTGCTGAATTACGCCATGTACTTTGTCAATTTATGCAGAAACACCTGATCTGATTAGAATCAGTAGATTGAATGGGACGTTATCAAGGAAAATCATCCCCTGGGAATGGGCCAGTAACAGGTAGAGAGTAGGTCCGGATCAAGCGCTTTAATGGACGTCGGATGTAGTAGCCGCTAGAGGGCGCTAAACAAACGGTGTTGAGATAATAGTACCAGTTTAATAGCAACACAGTTAGGTTTAGGGGTAGAAATTAGGTTTAGGGGTAGAAATTAGGTTTAGGGGTAGATATTAGTTTTAGGGGTAGAGGATAGATTTAGGTTTAGGAGGCTATTAGGTACCTACTGGCCCATTCCTACGGGATGATTTTGCTTGATAACGTCCCATTCAATCGACTGATTCTAATCAGACTGGCTGGTCAGAAAGGCTACCATCATAAGAAAAATCTCTCTCGGTTGGCCAAATTGAGGCACAGGCATCCACAACGATGTGGAAATAAGAATAAGAAATCAGGAATGTCCCTAGGAATAACAAGGGTAATTTAATCAGGTTGAAATCTTGTGGATTTCTTGTTGAAAAAATAAAGTTTCCTTTGAAATGTGCGAATATGTAGGGGGGGCAAGCAATTTAGATTGGAATTTGCTTGTCATTAACCACCACATTCGGCCACCTGATATCACTGCATGCAAATAAATGCAGTTAATTTTCATTGGCTTAAGGTTTGCCCTTTATAGAATATCGTCAGAGACCTGCAAATTATAAAAGAGCATTTAGACCCAATAAAGCCCCTGATGAATCTCAGTTTGAACAACAGCAGCTGCAGCAACATGATAGACATCACATTCACCTGCTCTGTGCTCTGAATCCTGGGTTCCATCTTTATGAGCTACAGCCAATATACATCCCTGTATGGACTGGGGGGTAAGCCCAGGCTGCTGTAATCCCTGACAAATGTTTAATTACAATGGATTAGGTTCAGTGGAGAAGTTCAAATGCAGCATCTGTGTGTAAACAAAGTATCAGTTAATCAGGGTTTGTGTTCTCTCTCACAAATGTACCACTTTGCACAGGGTTATAGAATTTGAATTGCAGATCAGAGAAGTGAATGCAAAGCTTATTTCTAATTTTAATTGCAGGGCTCCACACAGCATTATAAGTGCCATAGCCTCATCAGATCAACTTCATTTAATTTAATTGTTTGCAGATCTGGAGATGCACATAAAACAATATGGGTCCAATGCATTTGACTTTAATTTAAATATTATAAACAAGGAACAAGCCATGTTTTAAATAAACTTTATTTAAATGTTTGTTCTGTTACAGCTGGTTGTTATTAATGATCTAAAATTGTTCATACCAGCGCTTATAAGACGATTCTAGATGTGTTATTAATTATTTATAATGGATCCTTAACCGGTTAAAAAGCAAACTTTCAAATAATTTTTTTTTTTTTTTTGGTCATTTGTTTTGCTAAGCAGACCATTTGATTTCCACATTTTTAATTTTTTTATTTAGGATACATCTTTCGACATTGACAAGTTTGTGGTTGACTTCATTTTGTCCTCATTGGTTCTTTGATCACCGCTTCGTCCTGTAAAATGACGCATTCCATCCCTCACTGTTTTAAGCTTCACCGCTTGGTATTTTCCGTTCAGGTCTGTGGTGAAAAAGAGATCTTTATTAATGACACATCCTGTGACATTTAAGAGAGCGATTCCAGAGTCCGTGCATGGGGCTACTAGTCATCTCTCCGTCTCCAACACGTCTGAGCTGTGATATTCGAAAGTGAGTCTAGTAACATTAATCAGAAGTGAAGACTATAGTTATGACAGACAGCATCATCACTGCATCCCAGACAAATAGAAAATCAATGCAGTCACTGGCTCTTACCACCCAGAATTGATTCCCTTTTAACAATACAAGTGACTCAACTTACTGCACTGATGACGGCATTTGCCAAATCAT
This sequence comes from Acipenser ruthenus, assembly GCF_902713425.1. Classification (NCBI taxonomy): domain Eukaryota; kingdom Metazoa; phylum Chordata; class Actinopteri; order Acipenseriformes; family Acipenseridae; genus Acipenser; species Acipenser ruthenus. The sequence continues at coordinate 2,440,229 of NC_081207.1, forward strand.
TAGTTTGCCTATTTCTTATTGGTAACTATTTTTTAAATTCTATGAAATACATCATTAAAAAAAGCAGCTCAACCCATCCTCCTGGGGATAAAACATCAACTTAAGAGCAATATTTTAGACTATCTAAACCCTGTAGTCTCACTTGCTATTTAACAGCATCTTAGCTTCCCATCTGCACTTCTGCAAGCTGTAGCATCCAGTTACTGCCCTCTGCTGCAGATGTGCTAAACTCATGCAGCCTGTCCCTTTTTTGTTTGGTGCAGCATGTGCTTATACACATTCTGACACCAGATGGCAATGTTCTGCTGTTTGTGTGGTGCAGGGATTAAATGTTTAATAGATATAACTGTGCCCTAACTCACACATGGATTTCATGCTGTTGGCAAGTTGTTTCACATCAGAATAACTGATCTAAGATCATTTGGAATCCTTTAGCAGAACTGTGTTGACCAGAAATGTGGTGACTTAAAATGGGATGAGCATTTATAATTATTAGCCAGTGTATTATTGGAAACAGACTATTACTGGTAGTGTATAGCTGTTTCTGAAACATTAATCAGTCCCCATATAAAGTCTTCAGCTCACCACTGTTACGTGGCCACTGCAGAGCATGCCCACAGGTATTTGTTTTTATGAGTGCTGTATGTCCTGCCTCCGTTGTCTTGAACGCTGGTCTCCTGACCCATAACCTCAGGCACTCAGTCATACATTCAGAGGTACACATTTGCTTGTCTAGCTGAAAAACATGCGTTTGTCAGTGTTGAGTCCTAGCATTTATTCTCAAGACCTAATTCAATGAACTTTTAGCTGTGATAAAGCATTTACAGGCATTAAACACAGGGAATGCAAACATCAGTAATAAGGCAATACTAAACGTATTTAGTCAAATCTACATAACACATGCATCAGTGAAATCAGCTTCCTTGGTGACAGTAAAAGTGCCACTAGTACTGACATCTTCCATTTAAAAAAATCGGATTTCTAGCAAATATCTCTGATCTTAACAAAATCAGCATTGTCCGTGCATGCTTAGAGAGTCCACTTTCTGTATCTCTTTTGGTCATGCGTGAACCAGACTATATAAAGTTAACTTTAGTAGATAGTATACATATATTAGAGTTTTTAAAACTCTGGGGATATAACAAGACAATCTGGTCTAAAAATGTGTCTGATTTTTCTGTTAAGTAGGCTGCTGCTGTAAAACTTTGTACGCTTCCAACTCCCAACAAGCAGAGAAATCTTAAAACAGTAGTTTAGAAAAGCAGGGAATTGTACACACGGTCTGCTCTTGATGTGTAGGCGTTAGATTCTTATTGTTGAATTGTATTCTGTGACATTGCAACAGAAATAATAGAAACACGAAAACACTGTATGTGCTTCACAATATGCATGAATGAATGTGGAAATTAAACTATTTTTCACTATTGTAATTATATTATCAATGTAATACATTATCTTCCGAGGGCAAATCAAAATACAAAATGTGGTATATATATATATATATATATACTGTAGAAAAGAAAAATAAAGTTCACTTCACACATAGAGGCTATGCAAATGTTAGGCAAATGAATGATACCCACTTTTTTCAGGAAGCTGAATTTGTGTCCTAGCAACACTGCTAAAAGAGGAACAGAGCCAGATCTAACCGCTAGCGGAGGTTCTGCGTGAGACTGCAATAAACAAACAAGTAAGTGAAACTCAAGGTTCAAAACAACAACTGCATTTGCCTGCCATTTCCATTTGATATTTGTATATTCTGGAGTTTACATTTTGTTTTTGTATGAAGGGCACGCACTATTGACTTCACAATGGGGTTCCTTATACACTAGGGGGTCTAATGAAGAGTCAGAGATTCTATCACCAGGTCTGATGAATCAGCTGCTTTAGCTCATCCACAAAAAAAAAATAATGTCTACACTACAGCTGAAACTGAGTTTTGGCTTAAATGGAAACACCAGTTACTAAGTAGTTACCAAGTAATGCTGCATTGCAAATTAACTTTGTAAGGAGTGCACAATGTGCTATGTAAGGGTTAAGATGTGGATGTTAGATAGCTCATGATTTTTTTTTAACTCTTTCAATACTGCAGACCTGTCCTTATAAAAGTTTACAACAGTATTTCTTCTTAGTATTTTTCCCATGGATATACTAATACATTTATTATTATTATTATATATTTCTTAGCAGACACCCTTATCCAGGGCGACTTACAATTGTTACAAGATATCACATTATTTTTAAATATAATTACCTATTTATACAGTTTTTTTTTTTTTTACTGGAGCAATCTAGGTAAAGTACCTTGCTCAAGGGTACAGCAGCAGTGTCTCCCACCTGGGATTGAACCCATGACCCTCCAGTCAAGAGTCCAGAGCCCTAACCACTACTCCACACTGCTGCTCTTACTATAGCTTGCCATGGTTTGCCAGGTTTATAACTATGATTTAGCAAAGCTCTCTGCAATGCTAACATGGTTTATTGTACTTTCACTGTACTTTATTGTAAAATACTTATACTAGTATAATATTTAAGAAATAAACACAACTAGCACCAAGGCAATTGAAGGAAGCGAGAGATCTCAAGGCTTGCTACAGTAGTTCCTTTTAAGTGATGCAACTGCTGGTAAGCCCCACCCCTTTTCAACACAGACACTGCCTTCCTTTTTCTAGCCTGTCCTGTACCTTTCATTCAGTTCCTGTTTGCAGTTCAGAAGCCCAGCAGACGAGACACTTTGTGAAACTCAAACAGTTTGTTTTTCTTCGAGGTACACCGTTCATCAGTGAAGGATGTGGTTACTTCAGCAGAGCCTGATACCCCCTGCACAGGCGTAACAGAGATCTCTGGACTTGGCACACAGCGGAGTGAACTGGTGGAAAAGGAGATGGACTATGCAATAAAGCCTTTAGAGTCCCAGGTAAGACACATGCTACTGTGATGCAGAGCTTTCTCTTTAGACAGTGTCTGTATCTGAGGAGCAGCTGTATCAAGGCCATTAGGCTCTTGAGCTTTTAAAGACATCTTTTAACAAACCTCTCTGGTGATATATTCATTAGTTTACTGCAATGCTACAACTCCATGTTATAGATAATTATATATCTTATATCACATAGTCTATAACACAGTATTGTTATAGCTCCTCGTTATCATTATTAATAGTCATTGAATGTCATTATTCATAGTACATGTATGTACACCATGTGTATTTTTATAAGAGATTCTTAAACTAACATAAATACAACAGCGTGTCTGCCATACCTACAGTAGTAGCCAGTAGTGTCTTCTAATAAATGGATGTGAGTGCAGACCAGCCTTCTTGGTAGGGCTTCCCAACAGAATGACTCGCAGTAAATTTGCAGGGGGTGTAAATTTATAATGTATTTAAATAGAGTGACATTGAAGGCTTTAAAATAATGCTTCTTATCTCTTATTTGTACTAGCAACATCATTGCTTATCATTTTTTGTTTTTGCATTTTTATGCAGATTTTTTATTACAATTGAGATTTTAAACTGTTGCCTCCGGATATCCAATCGCTTCCTGTGCTGTAGGACAGTCTCACTCAAATTGGTATATCAGCATGTCAGAGCAATCTAGAGCAATGTATTCTCTGCATAGTCTGAATTAAAGTTAGAGCTTAGAGGATCCGTAGTGGTGGACCACTGTGCTGCAATGATATGGCATGATATTTTAGTTTGCTGTGTTAAAAAGTGTATCTTATATTCACATTAAATAATGACGGTGTCATATATGACATTCAAATGATATGCCCATGAAACTGAGGAAGTGGGGAATTCTGTCTAAAGCTGATACACATTAAATGCATTGATTTTAAACCCTTTGTTAGCAGTCCCTTGAATTTCTGTTAATAGTCGTGTGATTACACAGAGCTAACACAGTCTCTCTCTGAATTCTTTCAGTCATCACGTTGAATAAGAAGCACGCGATCATTTCAAATCCTGTTTATGGAAGTGACTCTGTGTCTGCTCAGGATAGCACCACCGCAGTTTAATATGAACAAATTTAATCCTGACAGCGCTGTGTGAATTGAATTGCAGTTACTGTGAAGTCACACTGCCACTAAAGGGATGTCAAACAAAGTGTTCAAGACCGCACCTCACAAGAGAGGGTCCTGAGTGAGAAGGCTGTGTTTACAGTTAGTCATTCACATGCTGCACTTTACAAGCACATCTGAGAAAACCCACATGCATTAGTGAAACAACAGTGCAGATTAGGCCAAGGGGTTACAGTATTTAGCCAACGCATTGCCGGCCTATGACTGTACATTACTTTGGTGACCTTCATTTATTATTATTAATCACAGTAAAGCCTCTTATAATCAGAGAGCCCCTTTATCTGATCCCGGGGTTTTTTTTACACCAATCTGGGTATTCTTCATATTAGCCATGCTGTTCGGGTCTGTTTTAATCACCTCCACGGCATCCAATCTCCTGGTACATCCTGATGGTGCTCATTCACTCTGTTTCACTCTGTTTTTGTTAAGTATAGTTTTTCTGACTTCATCTTGGTTGCAAGTGAACACCTGGAGATCATTCTGCAATCGATTTTGTTTGTTACTGACAGTGTCCTCATTTTGTACTCATGTCTACATATTTCGGACTTTTCCAAGGTAATATAAGAGTGGAATATTTCTTTTTTTAGAAAAAGAAATATTGTTTTGCTAGGTAAACATGGGATGTTTTTAAATAGAAAAATAAATCTGGGTACATTTTAAACATTTTAACCATTTTAATCAAATTTACTCTCCCAATACGTGATAAGTGTAGAAGTTCCCATCTCTTCAAGTCTTGTTTAAATCTGTCTATTAACATGTGATATAAGCTTTAAGGAATCTTGTGATGTCATTTTAAAGCCCAAATATGTTATCCCTTGAAGAACCCCATTGTAATCGTGTAGATCAGCTGTATGAGGTGGGGTTTTGTAATTTATTGGCAATATGTTCATACCGCATATGCACAGGTTTGATGTATGTACATTTATGAATCACGTACACAATTGCTTATGAAATCAAAGCTAATTAAGCTGCCACCCCTACACTGAAGCGATGTTATCCAGATACAAGGGTAGCATACGTTCATTTTTCTTCTTCATATTTCCTCATATTTTGCAAGTACATGTACTTCATGCACACGTCTTTTGACGTAAGCCGCTCTCTTGCGGTAAGGTTGGTGGTTATGGCAACAGAATACTTCTGGAGTCATGAATCATGACACACTAGGCGATCTCTGGGCCTATAGGAACTAGCAGGTGCTCAGGCGGGGCTATCCCTTCAACAGCAGTACTGCAATGATTCAGACTTTACTCTGTAATCTGGGACAGATCTTAATGTTGAGGCTTTATATGAAGTAGGGAACTGTTACAAAGAAACACAGAGTGAATAATGAGGCAGCTTACACTTACTGTTGCCTCTGTTTTATTGCTTTTAAAGAACCCTCTGTTCAAGGTCCTTCTACTTTTCACTGCCCCCCCCCCCCCAATTCGTCTTTGTTCTGGGCTAAATAGATTCAGGCTCCTGCCACAGTGAACCACACACTGAAGACACCTTGCTCAGCTTGCTCGTTGGTTGAATGGGAAGATGTTTGTCTTATGAACCGCGAGGTTACTGTTTCGTCTCTAGACCCTGCCTCTCCATCCAATTCAATGGGCTGAGATGCCAAGCCATTACAACAAAGCCACATTTTGTGGCATAAGACGACCCTTATAAAGCAGGAAAGACTAGACAGTTATGAGGGCTGACCTCGGTTCATGTTTCTGATAGTGACGCCATCAGATAGGGAACCAAGTAAAGTTGTCCATTGTTACAATATTCTCTGTGTCAGAGGTGAGTCATTGTGTGAAGGACACAAACTTTCTGTTATTGCAGTCAAACAGTTAGCGGAGGAAGTGTAAAAAAAAAAATAGTTGGTTTTCCCTGAGATTTTAGATTGGCACTCCACTTAGATGAGATTACCTTTACTGTGTTGTATGTGGATGGCTTTTTTGACAGCAGCGACTTGATTTCTGCATGCAGTGGGGTCTAAATAAAATGAAAAATGGAAAGGGGGAAGAACACGTTTTACGGTGACGGTATTTACTGTTGATCTGGCATGGTGTGCAGGGTGAGTCATACATGGTAGAGCAGGTTTGCGTCCTGGCTGTGCAAAGACGCTGGTCTTCACCGGGAATTCCGGAGGGAGTGTCTCATTGGCTCTGGCACTATTGATCCTCTACTGGCCAGGCGCCTTGTGAGCTAGGGTGGACACCTGCAGGGCTGGCCTTTGTCCAGAGGCCGGTAGCTTTCTCTCGGACATCCGCTCTCGGATTCCTGAGGCTCGGTCGTGGGATTGGAGGACACCCACTGAACCTTCAGTTCTCCTGAGCTGTGTGGGGAATTGCTGCGGTGACGGGAAAAAATAATTGGCCATTCTAAATTGGGGAGAAAATCGGGAGTAAAATATTTGGCCACTCTAAATTCTTAATCCATCCTTGTTGCCTAAAAGAGCCATTATCAGGGAGATCTTATAGAAAGAAAAAAAAACCTTTTTACGCCACTACTGTATATGTGTTCTCTTTAAACAGGGTTCATGTTTCAACGCAACACATTGTTTGTGTTTTGCTTTCTGATGGCTTCTACTTGAACCTATAGATTGTCTACCCATCTCCTCTAAATCAAAAGACATATTGCAGAGATCAATGCATGGCTCCAGGGATATCTGTTGGACAGCCCTAGTCTAAAAGGCTTTGCTTTACTGTTGCATGTTAAAGCAGCTTTTTTTCTTTATATTCTAACAAGATGATCTCATTGGTTTTAAAGGAAGCAATTTCCAAAATGGCTTCCTCCTTGGCCGGGTTATTTCTCCTTTTTAAAAAAGACTAGAAGAGTTTGACTGAAATGTTATTCATACAAAATGCAGAAGTAAGAATAAAAGTTAGATGTCAAAGTGCGGGTTCGAAGCAAAATACAATAACTTTGGCCAAGCTTGTTTTTGTGCAGCGATTTGCGGACTTGAAAGTTGCGTGCAAGATAAAGTCATGTTCAGAGGTTTCTAAACCAGAGATCCACAGAGATTTCTGTAGCTTCTTTCGTCTTCATTCTAGATCCACATTTCACACTTTTGACTTAAACTGAACTTGTCTTTTTGACTTTGTGCCTAAGGTTTGGTTTAAGAAAATGTGGAAGTGTGACCCTATTTGGGGAAAATGACTCTGAAAGGAAGCTTGTGTTCCACAGACTAGAGTCACGATATCGGTTGTTGACACAGATCTTTGTTTCTTTTAAACAGATCCTCATCCAGCAGGACTATTTGTACAATGAGTAATGTTTAATGTGTGTAGAGAGTGTTGGCCTCAATGTTGTACAGTCTAGTATTGGGAGTCCATCACAGAGCTGGATATTATACACAAGAAGAAGTTATATTATAGAGGTGTTTTGTCATAACACTGTACAAAACTAAACAGCATCGACATGGCTAAAAATATTGAGACAATTATAGTAAATCTGGAAATAGATATCAAAGTTGCTGAGTCTTGCTTTACTTGAATGAATAAAACCATATAAGCTGATAGAATTACAGAAACGTATAAGAGAGTTTTGTTCTCTAAGTTTATTGATAGAAAAACAATTCAGACACCCAACACAGACAATTCTGCAGGATGTCTGACTTAACGATGTGGTTATAATTGACAAAAACAGGGCATTGAAACTGGTGCTTTTAACCCTGTTCTTATCCTGCTCTGCAACCTAGCTGGTGCATGCTATCTAACTAATACTGAATATCAAAGTGTTGCAGATTTCAGAAAAGCTACACGCTCTGCAGGGCAGGGCGGACTTGCAGGATTTAAGCACAAACATAAAGAGATTGAGAGGCAGCATTAGGAAGCAAAGCTGTTTTTTTTAACATGTAGGAATCAAAAGTGTCAGACAACTCTTTAACACTTCACTCGGAAGACAACCCTTCAAGCTTTTACACTTCGATTACTTTTATGAAGGTAAATAGTTTCCAGACAGTGCAGGGGCCAGAGTCAAATTAAACAAAACAAAAAACGAAAAAGGACTGCGATAACGCCAATAATTAAATCTGGAACTAGTAATCCCTTATATTTAGTGTCTCCTAATGACCCTGGTTTACACCTTACTAGTCCTAAAATTGTACAGCTGGTTGTGTAGTAACAATGCGGCTACATGTTTCATTTTGTGGTCACCTTCTACCATCATTGTGACTACACTTTATTTACGCATGTGATTGTGTTGTTACACTGCACTTACTATGTGCTAGTACAGTATAATAACTCAGTGATTAGAGAGAGAGTTCATGTAAAGTGTTACGCTAGGATCACATGGTGAAATTGATTTGTGGATCAAACGGAGAGCAAGGTGCCCAGGGCAAGCTTAAGGCTTTCTTAAGGAGGCAGTGTGGTCCAGTGGTTAAAGAAAAGGGCTTGTAACCAGGAGGTCCCCAGTTCAAATCCCACCTCAGCCACTGACTCACTGTGTGACCCTGAGCAAGTCACTTAACCTCCTTGTGCTCCGTCTTTCAGGTGAGACGTAATTGTAAGTGACTCTGCATCTGATGCATAGTTCACACACCCTAGTCTCTGTAAGTCGCCTTGGATAAAGGCGTCTGCTAAATAAACAAATAAAATAAAAATAAAATTTAAACGGCTGTTTGTGGAACAAAGGGTTGCAAAAACAACTTAAACAATGCAACTAGAAATATGGGTGGTTTGATGATTATGAGTTTCCAGATGTTTCATGAAAACAATCAGGTCTTTAATCTTTAAGAAGTGAAGGTGTGGCACCTTGTGGTTTTATCAGTTTCAATATGATTCTTTTTTTTTTAGGTCAACTTGACAATTCCAATTCACGGAGACCGGATCTTTACATCACATGTAATACACTCCGTCCGTTTCTTAATGCACAAACTTTTACTGTGACTACAAATTAGCTTATTAGCTTCTTATTTTAGACCAATGACCTCACTTCCAAAGACGTGCAGGGTCCCTAAAGCAAAGTTAAAGCCCCCTTAAAAAATGATTAAATGTGGTTCTGGGGAAAGCGAAAAGAGGAAAAACCCCACTGTGAGAGGAAAACTCGGGAACTGTTTGTCCCTTTACGCAAAATGCCACAGCAGCCCAGACAAATGTCATATGTATCTGATGATGATGTGTAGCTCAAGTACAGCACTCCGTATGTTTATTCAGGTTGAGGGCAGGCGTTTCTTTTTGTAAATAAATATAATGATGATAAGGAAGCTGGTTTGTACAAATCGTTATCACCTAAGACACTCACTTTTCACTGTTGTTTGTTTTTGCTGCTTAGCAACACTATTCATCTTTCAGGATGTAGAAGCAATGTCTACATGAAAAGGAATCAAAGAATTTGGTTGCTCTTGTAGGAGGGTGAGATATATTTTTTAGCAATGCTGGCCAGACCTTTGTTCCCTATAAACAGCACCATGGGGAGGTTTTGATCTAGGTAATCATGGTCATCAAAGTGAAACTATGAGCAGTCATTAAGCAGCGAGCAGCCGGTATCACCTACCTAACCATGTACCGCTGCAAAACTTTCTAACTTTCCCAAACCATAGGTGAAAGGGCATCATTATTTTCCTTTGTTGTGCAACAGAATATGCAGGTATGTGATTTGACTGACTAAAAACATACATTTCCAGATAACTGAACTACCCTTATACAAATGTACTACAGTATAGTCTGTATTTAATATAAAATAGATATCCTACAGGAAAGTCCTATAAGATCTCACAGCTTGTGTATGAACATATCTTTAACATGTCGCTCATTCATTTAGTTATTTGACCTGTGGGGATTTCCACACTGGAGTGAGTCAACACTGAGAGGGTCCTCAAGAGATATAATACATGTGACTGTCGTAAACCTCTGTGAGATGCAATCAAATTTCATTTATTGTAATATACTGCGGTTCTAAGCAAGCCATACCTCCTGAATTACTGATTTCAAAATGTACAGAAATTGTGCAATACTGTAGTAAATATGGCAATACGCCTGCATTCTGCAGGTTTGCAGTATCTACTACAGTATACCACAGTTTACTGCCTTCAATTTTTATATGACAGGTTAGCGAAACAGGTCACCACAAATGTAGGCATTGCTGGAAGGTGTGCATTCTTTTAGCTTCTACATCAGTACTCATCGAGGGTTACATACTACAGCGTCTTTGAAATTTTAGCACCAGTCCCTTAAATTAAACAAGTTAAAATGCTACAGAGTGCCACATCAGGCAAAGATATCCCATTTTCTGGCATAACCCCTTCGGTCATGAGTTTTTTATTTCATTTTTTGAAATTTTAAAACAGTTTGTGTGAACTCTATGAAGTTTGAGTAGCTGCTTTGCATAACTTTGAAAGAAACATAAACGGATTATAAAATAGATACATGGATAGGAAACTTCACATGGTACAATTATGCATGCAGCGACTGAAGGGAGACAATAAGGGTTTAATTGATATGCAACTACCCTTTATTTGAAGTTCAATTACAGTAAACAGTCAGTCAACAGATTTTGGATCACTTTGTTTTTCACTCAGATTCACCCCTCTAGCCTCCATAAAGAATCACGTTTAAGCTTGCCGGCACCCCAAAGTGAAACCTGACCCCTGCCCCAAATAATACATTTGCTCTGTGTGGTATTTCTTAAATTTTAAGATAGATGGGTATCTATCTTTCATGTTCTACAAACAGGAAATTATATATATATATATATATATATATATATATATATAAACCCTCTTGAAATAAATCATCTTATTTAAAAATGGATGAGGAATCTAGCTATAAACAGACAAGACTGGTGTAACCGTTGCACCAGATTCAGATGAGCTGTTCTGAGTTAAAAGTGCTGCTGTTAAATTGGGTCTTAATCCAAGCAAAGTCAGACCCTCTGTAGCCCATTGATGTGCTTAGAAAGGTATAGGTAGGACAGCAATACAATCAATCAAGCATCTCGGAACATGCATTACTGATCATAATAATAACAGGCTATAGCTATAGAGTGTTAGAAGAATGTGGGACTAGGGCATTGACAAGAAGCCTTATAATATATAGGTTTATAACATTAAATGACAAGCTGCACACTGTTTACTCTAGGTGTGATTAATACGGTATTGTAATTAAAACCAATTAATTACACGTTTATAGATGTTTTATACATTGATCCTGAAACAAGAGCACATTTTGCTTGCTGTTATGCTGTGTTATGTGTTTCTGTTATTATTCTTTCATTGATCTCTGTCTTTGCTCAAGGACCAGGGGTTGGGAGATTGTTCTTATCTTTCTAACAGTTCAGTCATCGTTTGATGATAAAACAGCATGCACATTTTGTTAAAACTCAATAACAGAATAACCACCATGGTATAACTATGCCAGAGTATGCTGTCAATATCACAAGGGGTCTGTGCAGTGGAGCATGCGGTGGAAATCATTTGGTTGCTGAGGCTGACATGCTGGGCTTGGTTGTAAGCTTGTGTTTTGCTGAGGTAGATTTGCATTGAAAATGTATTGGGCTCTCATGCTTACCCTCCATGGCAACTGTTTTCTCACCTCGGGATGCAGCCTAATTCTGAAATGTTAGAGCAGATGAGATCAACGATAGGAAGAGGAAATGAAGCACAGGGTCTAAAAGCAGCCTTTCTTTCCTGATTTTGTCTGTTTGCTTCGCTGTTTGTGAATACAATAGTAAGCCACCTTATTTAACCCTTTACATGCCATTGTGAAGCTGCTTCACAAACCACTGGTGGAGTGCCTTCACGAGAGCTGGGTTCACTAGCCATGAATAGTAATGCAAGGTTATAATCTACAGTCCACGGAACAGTACACAATGGGCACAGGAGGAGTAAGAGGGGAATTGCTTAGAACCTCCTGCCAATGCTTCTCTTTCACAACACATTAACAAATGTTTGAACCACACACTTTTTCATTGTGTTGTTTGCACATTGTAATTATTTTTTATACATTGCAATTGTCTTTTTTTATTGTTTTCCAGGACCCCCTTGAAAACGAGGCCTTGGTCTCAATGGGTAAATCCCCTGGTTGAATAAATATAATATTAGGATATTAATGGTCCTGACCTGCTCTTCTAAATACCACCCAGTGACTTTGTCTTGCTCAGATTGCTTGCTGTAGCTCAGTGGATAGAAAACTTAATCCCTAAGCTACCAGGGTTGAATCCTGCTCTCTGTTTTACTCAATTTGAAATGATTACTCATACAAAGAAGGGGCTCCTTTCTTTGCAGAGTGCATTGGTGTGTAATTTGTGAATGATCTTTTAATACACACACATTATTATGTGGAACATCAAAGCTGGCAAACAATATTGACTTCACAAAATACACTTGGCAGTGATTTAGTGTTACCTAACCTGCTGTACTTGCCTGTTTTTGACCTAAAACAATAGCATATCACTGGAGCACCTGCTTCCTCAGTGGAACAGAGGACTTATCTTCCTGTTTGTGGTTTTGGGAATGTGACCAAGGTACTGTAGAGTCATTGATACTGAAATTATGTAAATGATATAGTACAACACCAGCCTTGTACATACTGCAACATTTTAACATCGTAACTGACATGTCTGCTGTGGAACACTGTGTGAGCAAAGACATGAGCGTGTTCAGAGTCACGTTTGCACGCCTGTATTAAAATTCACAGCAGTTTTACACCAGCAGAGGTAGAACGCAATAATGTTTTTACTATTTCTATATATCCTGCATATTGAGTATGTTATTATAGAAGAGTGCAGATCACCTATTCAAAGATTTTCACTTTATTATAATTTGTTTATTTAGCAGACACCTTTATCCAAGGCGACTTACAGTAAGTTTCATTATGACCAGGTTTGACTGTGTATAGAAAAGCTTCATTTAAAATAATAAACTTGCAGGTACGAACTGTTGTTTTCATTAGAGGGGAAAAATAACACTTTTTTTTTTTTTTACAAAGTCTGTGGAGGATATCATGGTTTTAAGAAATCTTAGAAAATAAGAAAATGTTACAAAGATTGATTGAGCAAGGCTTCTGTTGTAGTGCACTTTGAAAAGTTGAATATAAATTGTTCTCTTTAGAAGCACCTTTCTGTGTCACAGGTAATGGGACACCTGAGTCAAAGTGAAAATAAATTTGGGATTAAAAAAAAAAAACAGCAAAATAAAGCTCTTGTGAATCTTGCGAGAAGTAGGCGTACCTATTAATTATGTGTTTATTTTTGGCTTCTCAATAGACTATAGGCTTTATTTAGAAAGGAAGTGTGCATTGTGTTGTGTGCAGCTGCTGAAATTAATCAGACACGACTTGTACATGAATGACTTGTGGATGAAACTCTGAGGTCAGCTGGTTCATGATAATTGTTGTTTTCACCTGTGTCCATCACACACCTGTTTCTGCTGCCTCTGATTAAGGATTATTACTGATTCATCTTCCCTGCCGGTGTGAGCGGCAGCGTGTGCAGCAATCGTGTAAGAACATGGGAAAGGACCCTGGCTATTTTGGAGCTGTTCTGGGGTCTGTATTCTGTGTTGTGTTATTTTATTAGTTAGTTGTGTATTTTGAATGTTTAATATTCTTCATGTATATTCACCTGTTATTTACTGATTTTCATTTTCTTGGAGTGTTGATATAAAAATAGACCCCATTATTTTACTAGTGTTTATCTGTAGAACAAAGAAATGCAAATTGGCCCGTCATTTCATATTGCTTGGCATGCAAATCCCACACAGTATCTGATGCATTGGTATCAGCTGGACAGTCACAAGCACAAAAACAAGCTCCTGTATGCTGGTGCACCACATGCTCTGTGATCTCAGGACTGCTGTTTCACAGACAGCACTGCCATCTAAACAATGTGAGGAAGTACCAATCCGTCTGGTTCTGAGACATATTCAGCCATACCTTCTGAGCTCTGCAGCGGAATGAAACTGTTAATGTTGCAAGCTTTGGAATTAACGACACCAGAACAGGTTGGTTTGCTAGGTTTTCTTTTCCGAATTCTGTATCTGTTTTCTATGTGAGTTCACAGAGAAGTCCTCCAGCCACTGTACAGACCCGGCGCATCCTGCTTTTTCTTTAATATCCAGGAAGACATTCTTCCTCCACTGCCTGTGTCGAGGGGGCAGTTGTGTGTTGAACTGCATTCCCTCTCTGGTAAATCAACACACATTTACTAGCCAGGCTTCATGAAGTGTAACAGCAATAGTGTGGTTCATGTGGAGTAGAGCTACATAATGAAGCTGGTAATACAATGAGGAAGAAGCCTAGTTGGCCTGTAACCTGGACTCTGTGTATACTGGTCATTTCTTGTACTATACAGGTCTTTGCACAAAACAACAAAGTTGTATCTGAGTGAAGAGGCATACGGGACAATGTGTCAGTATGTAGCTGATATTGCTAATAGTATTAAGTGTCTCACTGCAATAACACATAGATTACAAAGCTGGTTGTGTAGTTACAATCTATCTAAGTGTTTAATTAGAGAATGTGATTTATTGTTGTGTTTGTGCTACATTTAGACGCAGGCTTGTGTATTTACGGTATAATTGCTATATTATAGGGCTATATTCTCAATGTTAATCACTGTTGCCTATTTGTTTTTAGTGTAAAAGATTTTTAAAAATGTGCATGTTTCCCAATACATCCCTACTCGTCTTCTGATGAAGTCTGGTACATAGAATATGAAAACAAGTTACCACACAACAAGAAAATGAGGGAAGTGCATGTTCCATTTTTGTTTGTTTACTCAGAGCCAGTCAACCCCACATGTTTGTGGCTAATCAGTTGACATGGGTCATGTGGAAGTTATTGTGCAGTCCAGTCAGTTTCACACTTTCTATGAGCGAACAGTTGCTGCTTGGTTGACTCATGGTTAGGATCGGCTATGGTTTAAAAGCCAAGGGACATATCAGCATCTGAAATGAAGTATTTCCTTAAATGGCTGTCCCTGTTAAAGCATGGGAACTTGTGATTGCATCTGTAATGTCGCCACTTATCAATGCCAACATCTAATGCATCAGCTGCAAAACTACTGAAATGAGTAATTTGGGTTTTCTTTCAAAGGATGCTATCTTAATTTTCCCTGATGGCATAACAGCAGACAGTACCATCTTGTTTCCTTTAAAACTACCTGCTGACAGCAGGTGTAGGCGTGTGGTTTATCCACCCAAGCACTTTCCTTCTGGGCTGAACATTGAGCTACACTGAGCAGAAAGCATGGGTATACTTTATATAGCAAACCCTACAGTAGTCCCTCATATTGTCCTCTCAGTAAAATCTGTTTGGAAAAGTTGGTCTTATATGGGAAAAATAAACAAAACAACTATATAACCCAAAGCTACAAATATGTGTCTGAGTGCTGAGAAGAGTGATGTTTACAAGGTTTTTTTTGGTTTATTCTGAGATGTTTTTTTACATGTTTGCTTGGTTAGGAAGTGTTGTGGTCTGGAGGTGCTTTGTGCAAACTACAGCATGCATGATTCCAGAAGCCCCCGAGTCTGAATGCTTGCACAGTATCTGTGACCTGTCATCCTGGGGCAATGGCTCAGATCCACACCCCTGCAGTAACCAGGACTGATACCGAGAGGGTGTCTCTCCTGTGTCATATTCTTGTGTAATAAGTTCTGCTTGGTTCCAGCATTAATGGGTACTGGCAGTCGGCTGTTGGTATAAACCCCCTTTCACATATATAGCTAAGGGGAGGATTTAATCAGCTGGATTTCACAGGATTTCACAGGAACCTTGTACAGCACTATGGGAACTCAACCTGGACTGTAGCAGCCAACCTATCCGTGGTTGATTCAATGCAGATGGATTCCCTGTTGCTGTAAAATGCTTTGATATTTTACACCTGTGCATATTGTTTGCAAGGTATTGTATGTCTATATAGTGCATTCTGCATTCAGATTAACATGTGTTTCCCATTTCCTTGCCAGGAGATGTTTTAAGATGCAGCACACCTCGTGCACCGAGGACCGGATCCAACATGCCCTGCAGCGGTGCCTTCACGGGCTGGGCAGAGACCCCTCCTCCATGGACACATGGACAGGTTGGTGGGACTCCGTGTGTCACGTGCCTCTCTTCTCGAGAAGGCTTCATCCGTGGCTTTTCATACCTAACTATAAAACAGTCAATCGTCGTACATTTAGAAGTACTAAAAGAAATTCAATGCCAAGAGTTTAAACTTCTTCAATGCTCTGAATGTTGCAATGAGTTTACTCACATTTTTTTTTATCCAGGGGTGGTATGGTCTTCACTCACAAGTGATAAAGTGCGAATGTCACGTAACGGTCCCATTAAGATGAACATGCATGTACTGATTTTGCTCTGATTAGACAACCTTGCATAGGTGTGATTCGGGATAAGTGTCACTAGGTACCGTTGGTCATGTCAGAGAGGGAAGACATATAGTCAAAACGTTTGTCATTAAATTCACAAAGTTTCTTTTAGTATCTCAGAATTTTTCCTTGGCTTGATTCCAACCACCAGGAGTACTTTTTAAGTTGTTAACAATTAAATTACTAACATATTAACAAAATCTGTTCATGACGTTAATTCATATAACTTGTTTACTACTCATCTCGTTACTCCAGTAACATCTTTACAAGTGTGATAATCATTTAATTAACTAAAAAAATGACTTTTATATTAAATGCAAGCCAATATTGATATCACATAACATTTACCAAGAGGGGGAAGTGTCAGAGAGCAGGGTGCCAAAGGAAAACCTTTAGAAATATATAACAGGTAGTGTTACGAATCAGTAACAAAAAATCAGTCCTTAAATTAAACTTCGGGGTTGCCTGTTAGTGGTTTGTATCATTCGCAGTTTTACATTTTTCTTTCACAAAAAGCTGTGCAAATTGGAGTATTTGGAGCTTTTTGGGTGACAGCGTGAAGAGTTTTAAAACTACATAAACAAGGAACATTAACAGATAGTGCCACCATCATCAAACCATCATATTGAGGAGAAAAAGAAACAGATAGCAGATGTGTTGTTTTAATAAAATACCAAGTAGATCTTTTTTTTTTTTTTTTTTTGGTAACACACTGGCAGAAAAGGAAGTAGCGGAGCAAACCACATGGAGCACTGAGGTTGGGTAGTGGAAGATGGGTGGGTTTGAGTGGGTGGTACCCTCGCACTTGCATAGCAAAGCTCTATTCAGAAAAGGGCAATATCCTATTCTTCATTCCACTCACACAAACGTGCACCTTAACCCCCTGAGTGCCAGGTGCACACACTTGTGTGCTGCTTCATTCTTTTATATCAATGAACCCCACAGTGTCACACAGATCACCTGCACTTCACACGGCTCCAACTAGATGGCAGTCTCGAGTCCCTCAGCTTCCTAGTCTAGTGTAGTCCTGAGTTTAGGGTATGTAGGTTCCTATGCCCTCTACCCCTTCTTCTTTAAATGTTTTATATTCACGATCAATTAGAAAAAGATACTGAATTTAAATGTGTCACTCTCTCTTTTAAATGTCGGTGAACATTTCACAGATAAGAATGATCCAAATCAAATACAAATCTTTTTGACACACTTTTTCTTCCCACACAAATGCGTTCATGACAGTTTGCCCTACTCTGCTTCAAAGATGAACTGTTTCCTTCATTCAGGACTGATGCACTTTGCTTAACCAAAATAGGGTTGGTTTATAATAAATGAAGCCAGTTATTTGTTCCCTTATAGCCATCAGTTTTATTTAGTGATTAACCATTCTATTATTTTCTGAAGAACGAGATTAGTCACATTTTCCAGCAGGATAAAAGTACTTTTTCTAGCGTAGGGTTGAATTCGTAGTTTGATTAAAACAGTATTTTACTTACAATTAATTACACTATTTTGCATCCTTCTACAGTTTTAATGGTATGCTTTATTTTAAGCAAAATCATTAAATGCATTCAGTAATACACTTGCCCACCAAACACAGGTTTGAGCCTTTGTGTGCACAGAAGCGTAAGGGAGGCTTGGTAAAGTATGTCAACCAGTTCCTGCAAAATAAACTTGTGTTTTGTGATGCGCAAGTCTAATGCTGTTGCTGTAACCTCTGTAAAGACTACAACACTTGTGAAATAACAGGAAGGCAGTTCAAGCAGTACTCTATGTTAGGTGTGATACAGATTAATGCAACTGTATATTGTTTTCAGGCTGGTTATCTTACCTGCGTCAGGCTTGTTTGCCAACAAGCTTGCATTAAAAAAAATACGCTGCATCATTAAATATTTCGCTTCAGTCACATTAAATCATCAGACTAAAGTTGGACAGATCCAGTTCTATTAAAAAATCTGTTTGTGCATGCTGTACCATCCTGCTTTACTGAAACTGTACACAGCTGATGAATGACACAGAGTTAAACACATGTTCCAACGCATACTGAAAAGTTGAACTAAAAAGAGGTGGAAAAAAGGTCCAGTAATTGTTGTTGTTGCCTTTTAAACATGCATTCAAAATTATTATGTGCTTTTTAAATACTAGGCATTTGTCATTGCAGTATGTATGCTGTTGACATGTTTTGTATGGTTTGTGGCATTTTTATCAGCAGTTTGGATTATAGGAGTTGTTTATGCTGATGTTATCTGTGTCACAAATGCATTTTCTAACCTTTTCAGAAACAGCTGAATATGTTTTCATCATGCAACAAACTACACCCCTTCTTGGAATAATGGCCCTATATGTTGCACTGTACTGTAATGATTATTAAGGGTCAACAAAAGAGTAATACTGTAATCACGCTTTCTGTAATTGCACATCTTTGGTACTTTCCTTTCACGCCTCAGTTACATTTGTTTTCACTGCATGTCCCCTAAACTTGGATATTTAGCTGAAGTGAAAGGGCATTTTCAACACATCTTAATATGGATGGAAGTGGAAATTCCAGGCCATGCATTCTTTTTTCACATTTTTCTACATCTATCTTTTTCACATTTATCTGTTGTTTTTTTTTTATTTTTTAAACTACTTCAGAATGACTGGGTGGGATACTTGTTCTTTATTTTCCCCCAAAAAAATAATAAACCCAAAATGGTAAACAGGGCCCGATGTTGTCTTGAGCTTTTTTTTTTTTATTTTTCTCACCTCCTCTTCCTGCCTTCCAGTGGGCCTGTGTATGAACCGCTGGAGCCTGGAGGAGCTGGTGAACAGAGACCCAGGAAACTTCCTCATTCTGCTGCAGCAGATACTGAAGAGAACCAGAGAGGTAAACACGATTCTGTCTCCCAGTTTGGGGAAATGAGATGAGTTTAAAAGCTCTAAAACCACAAATGCAGATGCAGATCTTTTGCATTGTGGTTAAGATGCTTGCTTGCGGGCCACATGGTCACCTGTTCCAGCCCAGCCTCCTCTCTGCTCCAATAGCACATGCTGTAGATTTTCTATGAATCGATATTTAAACTAAAGTGTGACCCTAGACTCATGTAGCTTAGGGATGAAGTTCACTGGACAGACTGTCACTCAGGAACCGTTTCCTGCACTCCTATGCGTGTGTACTGTGTATTTATAATGCTGTTGTGCTGTATAGTGTTGTCCTGCAGAACCACCATCAAGTCTGTCCCGGGTGTGGCTGATTTTTATGTGTGTGTGTGTTTTTTTTAAGGTGCAAGTCAATTCCGAGTATGTTCTCGTTGCCCCTTTGGCTTTGATGTTCTTCTCTACACTTCTGCGGGTAAGAGAAGAGAACCATTAAATACTATGATATCACAGGGGCTGATGCACTACAGTAGTCTGATTGAATATACTGCACAATTATTGGGCAGCAGTGTGGAGTAGTGGTTAGGGCTCTGGACTCTTGACTGGAGGGTCGTGGGTCCAATCCCAGGTGGGGGACACTGCTGCTGTACCCTTGAGCAAGGTACTTTACCTCAATTGCTCCAGTAAAAACCCAACTGTATAAATGGGTAATTGTATGTAAAAGTAATGTGATATCTTGTAACAATTGTAAGTCGCCCTGGATAAGGGCGTCTGCTAAGAAATAAAATAATAATAATAATAATAACAATGACAAAATGTTCAATACTGTTGCTATTTAGTAGACCTACTGTACATTATACATCTCATTGTGGGAACATTAGTTCAGTGGTTATATGGTGTGAAATATTACCAGTTATACAGCAGTACAGAAGCAGTACCACAGACAGCACAGGCTGTGTGGTCCAGTGGTTAAAGAAAAGGGCTTGTAACCAGGAGGTCCCCGGTTCAAATCCCACCTCAGCCACTGACTCACTGTGTTACCCTGAGCAAGTCACTTACCTCCTGCTCCGTCTTTCGGGTGAGACGTAATTGTAAGTGACTCTGCAGCTGATGTATAGTTCACACACCCTAGTCTCTGTAAGTCGCCTTGGATAAAGGCGTCTGCTAAATAAACAAATAATAATAATAATATTAAGGGGGAGATTTTGTTTTCCTTTCAGACTCCCTTCTTCCCACCGGACTCCACACTGCTGAAAGAAGCCTGTGAGATATATCACAGCTTCCTCACCTGGCCTGAGCCCTACTGCAGCGTCTGCAGAGACCTGCTCACATTCATCCACCAGGAGCTGAAGGCACCAGGTAACTTGGAAAGAAAAACAGGCTTGTGGCCACAATGCAGGGCTATCCAGCACCACCTACAGTTAAAATCTTGAAATGATTTTATTAGTATCCATTTACAAGTCGACCGTATTTCATAGGGTTTACTCAACTTTATAGCACTTAACTTTATAGGGAGACAAACATTGTTATACTGTATATATATATATATATATATATATATATATATATATATATATATATATATATATATAAAATAATCAAATGGCATGTTTTCATCATTTTAATGCAACTCAAGTGAAACACAGTTGCAGTCCTTTCAAGTTGATTGAATGCATTGGGACATTCAAATAGTGAAAACAGACCCTGTGGTGTAGTTTTGCTCACAAGTGGTGCACGTTAACAATGGAAGTGGTTTTATGAATTAACTCAGAAATGGGAAGTACAGAGGTGCTCCTCACATCTGTTGAAGTATCTGTTTCACCTTATGTGTTAAGCTGCGGTTTGTTTTTTAGTTTGTTTATGCTGTTTCCATAGTAACTTATTACTACTGTCATTTTAGGCATTTCCATTGTCATGGTGGTTTGCTTTACTCATTCATTCATTCATATATATATATATATATATATATATATATATATATATATATATATATATATATATATATATATATATATATATATTTATACTGATGCATAAAAGAAACGCAACACTCAGGTCTAATGGATTTAATCAAATATTTTAAACATGGATAGCAGAAACAAAATCACAGAAAATGTGAACAAAAATACAGATCAAAGAATCATGATATGTTTTCAGTATGAAACGTGACACACTGTCAAAATGAAAACTTTACAAAGTTGAAATCAGGTATGACCTCCCTGAGCATTAACACAATCCTGGCAGCGTTGACACATAGACCTGATCAGACTCTGGATAGACTGCTGTGGGATGTTCTGCTCCTCTTCCAATGCAGCTGCAGCCAGCTGGCGAAGGCTGGCTGGTCGCGGTTGTCTCCTGTTGATGGCACTGGCGATTTGGTCCCACAGATGCTTTATTGGACTCAGGTCAGGAGAAAAAGCTGGCCATGGCAAGACATCGACATTGTTTTCTTGAAGTCATGCAATTATAATCCTAGCACTGTGTGCTATTACATTGTCCTGTTGGAAAATCGACACTTCCGGATTGGCTTGCAGGAACGGAAAAACTGTAGCCTCAAGGACTTTGTCAATGTATCGCTGAGCAGTAAGGTTGCCTCATTCTGCACCAAAGGCATTCATGTGTTAAAGGAGATTCCTCCCCACATCATCACACTTCCACCGCCCCACTGGTTGGCTTGAACAACGCAACAGCATAACGCTCACCACAACGTCTCAACACACATTGTCTTCTGTCAGGTCTGTCAAGCGCAAAACGGCATTCATCTGTGAATAAAACACTCCACCACACTCTCTGCCGCCACCTCAGATGTTCTCTGGCACACAGAAGACAGCAATTTCATCTCTCAGCTGTCAACATGTTACCCCTGAACGGCCTCTGAGCATGCAAATCATTTTCATGCAGACGACGAGAGTCGTTCTGCTGATGCATGGGTTATTTCTTCCTGGAATTTCTCATGCTGTAGCCACTGCAGTCTGAAGATGATTACGCAGATGAATCAGTCGGATGTGAGGGTCCTGGGCTGGTGTGGTGACCCTCCGCCTTTCAGGACGTAGCCTGTCCCTCACATATATATATATTCATCTGATGAAGTTATGTTTATCTATTTATCTTACTGTTCTGGGAAAGTCCAATTTTCCTTAAAGTTTTATGAAATTACAGAACATAACTAGGCTAGTTTATTTTTTGTAATATATTTTAAAAGGTCTCTGGTGTATAATCTTGTTTTATTATTATTATTATTATTATTATTATTATTATTATTAATAATAATAATAATAATAATAATAATAATAATAATAATAATAATAATAATAATAATAATAATAATAATAATAATGAAGCATGTATGGTACCATAAATAAACAGATAATCAGAATGAAAACTAACAACTCAGGAATTTAAATCATGTTTGATGTGTGTCTCAGCAGCCTACGTACAGTGTTTACTGAAAGTGGGATAGTTAAATTGAACAAAGTCTGAGTGATTTTACCATGAAACTGAATGGTGGCATTTGCTGTCAATCACACAATAATTTCTTTTTATTTTTTTTGGATCAGCTGTTTATAAAAAATGAGGAGCTGCTGTTATACAGTGTATAAGTTATATGCGGCTGTGTGCACGACTCCTGCGTTTACTTGAAGTTACCTTTGCCCTTTTGTTATTCGTTAGTTTTAGCACGTGTCCTCGACCCTGCTATTAATCTAGAGTCAAAGCAGTTTCTAACTAGGTATTGTCCTCTAGCAGTCAGAAAGACAACGTACCGTAAAACCAACAGAATCGAGTTGTCAGGGGAAATCGTAATGACTGCACCTGTATACATCAGCTCCAGTGTCACTTACAATAACGTCTCACCCGAAAGACAGAACACAAGTAGAATAAGTGACTTAATTGCTCAGGGTCACACAGTGAGTGAGCCGGGATTTGAACTGGGGACCTCCTGGTTATAAGCCCTTTTCTTTAACCATCGGACCACACAGCCACCACAGGATTCCTGTTCAAAGCATGAAAGGAGAAAGACCCAGCTGTTAATGTACCAAAACACGCATAGTTTCTTCTGGCACCATCCGGTTTAACATTGAATTTTCACCTTTCAAAAAATAGGAGTTACTATAATTACAAATGATTTGGAAATATGCCACAAAGCTTCCATAAGAACCACAATGTGAAGGATGGGAAGTATAATTATTTAGTTGATGTAGAAGTTACTCACAGTTCTGTGATTAGAAAGATCATTTAAACCTCTGTTTAGTTCATATATACACCATTCCCTGTTTATATATATATTTTTTTCTTCAATAGGGATTTCCTACCAGAGGCTGGTGAGAGAAGAACAGGGATTAGCCACTGAGAATCACCCACGCAAAACAATGTGAGTTCCTTTTTCTGAGCTTTAGGGCTTGTGTACAGTAGCACTGACCACATACACTCTAACTGCATGCACCACATGCAGTGTCCCTTCATCTTCATGAATTCTGTAAGTCTAACTGCATGCACCACATGCAATGTCCCTTCATCTTCATGAATTCTGTCGTTTCGTTTAGCTAAAGAGTTGCTGTTGGCCTGCTTTCTTACTCATGCAGTCATCCTTACTTCCTTCCCAGACCTGCCTGTGTTGTACACTGGGGCAGTGCGCTGCCATGTGTATCACCTTTCAATCACACCTCTTACAGGATGTTCTGCTTCTGCTTTTCCTCTATTTAGAGCAGATTGAAGATTGTGATACAGCCTGCGCATTTAGTACCATATTCACTTAAAAACATATATTTATTTGCTTACTCTACAACTCTCACTTCTCTGGCATTTGCTTTTAATCCAGCGTCTACAGGACACAGTACAGTTTCAATAAATAAATGTCACAAAGGTTCCCATTGATTCACAGCGCAGTCTGATTGAAATCAGACCCAGAGTGGAAGCAGCACATTGCTTTTTAATTAAACAACCGTCACCCTTCCTAGTATGGAAACCTCAACTCAGAGTCTATCTGTTATTTCCTTGTACACTGGAGGCACCCTGTAGTTGTGGTTTAATTGTGAGCAGCTGGGTGCATGTTACTGTATTCCCTATCCTCTCCTCACAGTTTGTGCTCTCCCTTCAGAACGGTCCTATTGATGAACCCTGCTGACGTCCCCAAGGAGTACCTGTCTATAGCGGATCAGCTCAGCACAGTGGAGCACTCCCAGAGGGACTCCTACATCACTCTCATCAAACACGCGTATCAGTGCACCTTCGGCACCAAGTACTCCCTCAAAGACATACAGAAGACACTAGAGGTAATGTCTGCTCTTTTGAACTACATATTGCCAACCAAGTGTGTGGCTTTGAACTACATCACACAATATAGTTAAACACGCTTTCTCATTACTCTCAAGCCTGAGAGATGAGGAATGTTGTTTACTTCAAGATGGAGTTTTTGATTTATTAATTACCTTAATACATGTTTAAGCATAAATATATATTAAATATATGAATATATTGTGGGGGATTTCTGGGTATAAAACGGTATCCGCTATGTGTTATATTTTTTTTAATCTGTGGATCGGGGTTTTTAATGATTTCAACATCTGTCATCTGTAGTCTAAGAAATTAGAAGAACTTGTGGAGATCTTCTCAGCTAGCACAGAGATCCTGGAGACAGCCTCTGCTCTGGAAGACAGTGTCAAATCCAGGGAGTTCATACAGGGAAAACTGGGGGAGCTGAGGGAGAAGGCTGGAATTCCTGCAGAAAATGGAAACACACCAGCAGGTAAAACCGTTTTCTAGCGGGAAATTGCTTTACTGTATAAGCATGTACAGCTTAATTAATTATTAGTGAGTCCATAATATAAATAAAATGACCTTTAGATGATTGTGTTGAGTTTTCAGAAATAAAAAAGCTGATTTTGGAAGTATTTTTACAAGGATAATGTTTTATTTTAAAAATGTTGGTGTGTTTGTGTCTTCTAAAGGAGAGAAATCAAGCAGTACCATACAGACTTTGCCACTGCTCATTGCCAAGTGCCATACTTACCACTGGGACAAGGATAATTTCGGTAACATTTTTACCTACCTTAAAATATTAACAGGTTTTGTGAGCTGACATTTCTTGCATTTGGTTTTAAACAAGGTAACAAGACTTTGAACCCTCTTTTCCATCCAGATGTTTTGAATGAGATCCTCCGCAGTGAGTGTGACCTGCCCCCAACCACCCTGGCTGAGCCGGAGGAAGAAGAGCTGGATGATGAAGAGGAGGACATAGAGGACGAAGTTGAAATAAACGACCATCGAGCCTCCACCTTCTCCACCACTTCCAAAGACTCCATGTTCTCCACTTACTCCTTAGCCTCCAACTGCTCCATGCCCTCCATGCTGTCAGTGGCCTCTGGGGTGGACAGTGACTTCTGCGAGGACATGGACGAGGACAGCAGGCATGAGAAGCAGAGCAAAGTCAAACCGAAACTGAAGAAGAGGATTTCCATGCTGTTCAAGTCCAAGAGCAGCCAATCGCTGCGCCGAACGGAGAGCCTGGGAAACCCAGAGTCCAAGAACAACTTTCCGGTCAAGTCCCGGTCCAATTCTCTGCCGCAGCAGGCGTGCTTGATGAGAGCCGAGAGGCAGTCCCTGAAGACCACCTGCTTCCGACGGAGGCCCTTCCTGAGCTGCGACGACGACAGCAAAGCCACGACACTCAGGGTGGTCGTCTTCGGAGCTGATCAGATCTCTGGGAAAGTGGCGCGGGCGTACAGTAATCTCAGGTGAGAGGAGGCGCCCATGCATGGTCTGTGCTTTGATGGTCTGTTCATTCTGTCATTGTAACCTTGCAGATGTTCTCATACAGTCGCCCTCTAGAAATCTTAGTTCATAATATGAATTTTATTATGTACATACAGTATGAAAAACAGAATGCCTTCCAAATCCATTTTTTTAATTTGCATTGTTGGCTGAACTGTTACAAAACTTGCTCCATCTTCTGGATATGATATGACCTATGCATCACTATCTTTCAATGACAACCACAATCATTACTGTCTCCCTAACCCTAACCCACATAATGCCATGTATACACAGTCTATTAGTTTTATTATCAAACACTGTTTTAAAAAAAAATATGAAACTGTTTCACAAAGATACAGTGTATAAATCAGATACTCAGTACCATATACTGTATTGCCATTTCTTACAGACTGCAAGAAAGCAGGTGTCCCAGACTGACGAGGTACTTCAGGTTCCAGTTCTATTTCATTCCTGTAAAGAGGAACTCCAGCTGCCCTGCAGTGCCAGGTTCATTCCCTAACAGTGTGCCAGACAGCCCTATGCGACCAGCAGCACCCATGGTAAATAACCCAGGGATCGGGGGCTTTGTTATTGCAATGTTCACAACCCCAAGCCAAGATACAGATCGTACATGTATATGTATATACATAAACTCAATGTGCAAAAACGTTATGCTGTAATACACTAAGTCACTGTGCAGGCTCACCCATTTTTTTTGTGGTACTGTAGATGCTTACTTACTTAACCTTAATGTCTGTGCTGTGGATTTGCAGGAATTAAACCTATCTGGTTTGGAAGACAGCACCAACGATATTGCACATTACATTGGAATGCTAGATCCCTGGTACGATCGCAACATCCTCAGTTTACTGAGTCTGCCCATTGGTGTTCTATGCCAGGTGAGACTGCATATCTGCAACCAATAAAATCCTTTAGTGCTTTAATTCAGTCAGACAAAAAGTCTTATCTTACCATCTTTGCTCAACAAATAGCTTAACACTTACTGTGAACTTGCACCTTTATTATTATTATTTTTGCAACATCAGCAACAAGAATTAGAGTTTTGTACTGTCTGTACAGGTTACCAAAAAATGGGTAGAAATAAATGATGTCATTTTCTCACTTTTTGAGTTGGTGGTTCCTCAGTATAGGCATTTTATTCCCAGGTTGTACTCCGACTTTCATGCAGTTGCCCAAAAAGCTGAATCCAGTGGAGCTCTGGTGCTGTGGCTGGATGGATGACTCGTAGGGTATTGCATTGAAGACGTTTCCTTAATCTCCCTGTGTGTTTTGCAGCAAGCCTCCAAGATCGAGACTGACTCCTTCAACAATTCCAAGCAACGGCTTCCCATTTTAGCAGACATGGTGCTGTACTACTGCAGACATGCGGCTCACAATGCACTGGTCCAGCTCTACCAGGCTGAGGTAGGTAACAAGCCACGCCAGCCTCTTCTCATTCACAGCTATCTGTGAGGGGCAAGCTGGCTGAATGGGTTGACAATAGCAAATAGATATGCATTTCAAATCCCCTGCAAAAGAACCTAAAATGCGTAGCGCAATTACAATATCCACACAACAGGTGTCACTGTGTGCAATGCATTTCAATTAATGATACTAATGATCTAGGCAAGCATTTTAACCTGTGTACCCCTCCCTTGTTTCCTATTGCAGTTAACCCTAGCTGGGGGTGAGAGACGCACAGAGGTGTTTATCCATTCCCTGGAACTGGGGCACACCGCGGGAACACGTGCTATTAAAGCTTCAGGTGAGCAGAACCTGTTTCCAAGAATCCAATAATGGGCTGTGATTCAAATTAGAGGCTGATAAGGATAGAAACTGAATAGAATGACTATTTGCTCGATAGGGTGTGGTCCTAGTTTTGTCTACTCAATGTAATGCTGGTTATTTATTCCAGTGCTGTATGTATTCTCTGCAGGGCCTGGCAGTAAGAGATTTGGGATTGATGGGGAGCGAGAAGCAGTTCCTTTAACACTTGGAATTGTCTACAGCAAGGTAAGCTTAGCCAGGTGAGCACTGTTTCAGAACTGGACATGTGCATACAATCGAGAATACTTCTACTACTACTGCTAATACTATATCTTAATAATAAGAAGAATTATAACTGACCCCCTATACCAGCAATCGCTCTGTTAATCAGTCTTATCTCTTCATCTGATTGCCTTTATGTTTCCTTCTGTTGATCTGTATCAGCCTGTGAATCTTCTGTCTTGAAATCTTTCGATCATACTTGACTGCACCTTGAAGGGAGCGCACTGCAGTGAATGAGTTGTACAATGACTACACTGCATGTCGCCCCCAGGTGTCAGTAAGCAGCCGGAATCAGTGGAACAATATAGAGAAAGTTTGCACATCCGTAAACCTCACCAAAGCCTGCAGGAGGCCTGAGGAATTAGGTACGTACTGAATACTGACACCCATAAACTGCACGCATTACATTTCAGGCACACGTTACACAAGGCTGAAATGTAGTCCTTTCGTTACATTGTCATTTTTTTTTTTTTTTAATACAGATTCCAAAATGGAATGTCTTCAGCTGACAATGACCGAGGTACTCAAGAGGCAAAACTCTAAATCCAAGATGAGCTACAATCAGGTAAGGGCTCTGCACAGTTAAGGGGAGCCGGATTTCAGATTTCAGTTAATCTATGATACAGGCCAAGTGTATCATATATTAACTGTAAACCGCAGCCACCATGGTTCATCATGGCTTTCGTAAGTTAACGTGAGACAAATAGATTTATTAGTTTATTTTTGGTTTCAGTAAGGTCAGTGGAACTATAACACAGTAGATGGAGCATGGGTAGGTCAGAAACAACAGATTTATACATATAACCACAAATAACCCAAGTTAGTAGGTTAGGTTTCTACACAGTCTGTATAAACGTTCTGTACCTCTTCAGTTTAAACAGCAGATGGCACTGTTTCCACTTATGCTAGATAGCAGTACTGTTTGGGGGTCATGCAGTTTAAGGAAGCTGGTGTTAAGTAAAGCTTGCAGAAATATCTTGTTTTTGAGATATATACAGTATCTAGGATCCCCCAGCCTTGCAAGTCAGTCTTTTAATTTCCTTTTGTTTTCTTTAGCAAATGAACACCACTCAGGTGAAAGTGGACAAGGTGCAGGTTACAGGGAGCAACAGCACCACCTTCGCTGTGTGCTTCGACCAGGATGAAAAGAAAATCCTGCAGAGCGTTACCAGGTGGGTGTGTTACCAAGTCTCATTCGTTAATAAAAATCATACACACCTTTACCACAATGCATGCATCTTTTACAATGGAAAATGTGATGGCGATACATGCTGGGTAAGATTAGCTGGGACTGCTTTATCGCTCTATGTGATCTGTTGGTGAAATGAATTGCTAAGGGTGACCATTGACCCCTGTTTCCCCCTGTGCTGTGCAGGTGTGAGGTGTCGGTGTGCTACAAGCCCGAGAACAGCATCCTCTGGAGGTTTAGAAGGAAGCGCTCCTTCCAGGAGCAGCCTCCCCATCCTGAGTTCTGCTCCCTTCTCTGCCTCCCCATCTCCACCTTCAGTGGAGCTCTCCCCTGAACTGTTCTGCTCCCTTCTCTGCCTTCCCATCTCCACCTTCAGTGGAGCTCTCCCCTGAACTGTTCTGCTCCCTTCTCTTTATCCCCATCTCCAGTGGAACTCTCCCCTGAACTGAGTTCTGCTCCCTTCTCAAATATTTTGAAAAATTATGGAAATAGTCTATGTATTTAGGAGGGAGGGGATTTTTAAAAAATAACTTGTAAAAGACATTCTGTATGTAGGAGTTAAAAAAAAAAGCAAAACTTAGGAAATCAGTTCCTTTTGACTGTGGGCTTCCCTGGGCTATACAGACTATTTCAAAATGTGCAATAACTTTAAATGTTTTATGGAAAGGTTTGTATTGTTATGTTTATAGTTTTTGTTCTACAATTTAAAATGCTCAAAAGTAATTAAATGCACCATTACTAAAGCATACACTAAGGCTGCCTATTCAAATGCATTCTGTGTTTCTGAATACAGGCTGCGTGCATGTTACTAGTAGATTAAAACATGATTATACTTGTGTTGCAAAATAACTGTGTTTAATGCTGTTATTTTTTCTATAGCAGTATAACAATTTAATCTGAGATGTTACAGGCATCTGGTACACATATTCAGCACAAGATAATTATTTATGTAAAGGCATACATGGAAAAATAGGCACCCCTTGCTTATCAATGAATATTACATCTCTGTCATTCACTTGCATTGGCATTCCAAATGACATAATCCCGCAATGAAAGGACACGGTACAGTGGATTAGCAAACGTCACAAAGTTCATAGCAGTCTGCTGGCGAGCGGAAGTGGCACTTAACTGACTTTTTTATTTTATTGACAGGAGAGAGCAAAGAGTTTGTCTTTTAATAGTGCTTTAACTAGAGGACGCAGCTAGTGTACTTGGAGGCAATAGTCTCCCTCGCTTGATTTTTTTTTTCACTTGGAAGACGATTGTGTCCTCGTACATTTTATATAACCTGTAGTTATATGACAAGTGGGATCTCATCGTCACATTTTGTTAAAGCTGCATTGCGCAAATGCATAATTTACCACAGATGAAACAATACGATATATAGTCAAACTACTCAAGGCAAAAAGCCTTCACACATTTTTCAGCTTTGCATTGAGCTTATGATGAAAACCTCACTGTCATAAAATGCACGTATACATTTTTTTTTCATTTATTTATTAAAGTATCACTGGCAATTTGAGCCCTATTCACCAAACTTTAACATTTCATTTTAATCATAAAACAAACATATAAAACAGACTGAAAAGAAAAAAATATTTGAATATCAGGATTTAAAGCTTTGTGAATAGGACATGAATATTAAACATGGACAATAGCTGACCAAAAAGATTAGGCCTACACATTTCACAAGTCTAATCTATGTGTCTACAAACAAATGTTTACATGGCGTGGTGATTTATTGTCAATTTCTTTTATCTTTAATGCTTTTAATGTTTGTAAAATAATGTGTATATTTTGAAAGATTCTAATAGGCAAATGTTAAATCAATTTATTTTGCACTAATAATTAAAAAAAAAATACAAGAATCTAAAGGCACGTTTGTAATGTTGTTTCTTTTAGTATTACTATCATTTCAACACAATCCTGGCAAGGGGCCTTGTTGCATGGTACCCTGTGACAGAGAAAGAATGAATCTTGGTTATAAATCTCCCTCCCAACCTGTGAGGGCGCTGTGTAAAGGGAACAGAGTGCCCCGGACTGGTTGGCCTGACAAGTCATTCCCAGGGTTAGATGGAAGTTGGCCATATAGAAAGGGGGCGGAGCTACGGTACACCAAGACATCACCGCAGAAGGGAAGTGATGTGGCAGCCTTGGATTGGAGGAGAAACGGTTGCACTCATTAACCAAGGGGGCGTGACTGACGGTATATAAGGGGACGTAGCAAGGTGATCTGTTTATGGTTAAGCTGAACCGGAAGGAATACTGTGAATTACCATGACTGTTTTGTTTGTTTTGTCGTGTCTAAAAATCTACTTGTTTATTATTATTAGACGGCTAACATGATCCAGATCTTAAAGCCAGCACTAAACCCAGACAACACTGCACCATTGTACACGGATAAATTGTATTTCACCACGAGCACTATAGCACTCACTCTGAACTTGTGATCGTGTGTGTCTTTGTGTGCGTTCTGCTGTGTTTATTATTTACAAACTGTGTCTTATTATTTCGGGACTGCAACCCGTTGTTTTGGAACAGTGCAGTACACATTGCTGTGTATTGCCTGGGATTATTCTTTGTGGTCACCATACCAGGATTATAAAAATAAAACCTGTCTTCTGCTTCATTACCACTACGCCTGCACACTGCAAACCACTTTGCCACACGTGGTGTCAGAACACGGGATGGATCACGCTACACTAACCGCGCTGCTGGAGGCGCTGGACAGCAGATGGGAGGTCGAGGAGAGGTACATGGCTCTGATCGAGACGGTCGGTATTGCAATGCTGCCCAGTGCATCCCATAGGACCCGTGATGACAGCCCCAAAGGCGAGGGCACAGAAAATGACGATGGAGGATGACCCGGAAGCACACCTGGTTGCGTTTGAGCGGTTGGTTACCACTGTGTCATGGCCAAAGGAGTTCTAGGATAGCCAGCTGGCTCAATTTTATTGGGTAGGGCTTCATAATCAAGGGTCGAAATATGCAGCCACATGCCCAGACTGCCAGCGAGTAGCGCCGGGTCGAGTGCGCCCTGCCCTTTTGGTTCCACTGATCATTATTTCCACCCCCTTTGAACGCATTTCAATGGACATAGTGGGCCCTTTGCTCCCTACTGATTCCGGGTATACGCATATATTACTGGTGGTAGATTATACAACTCGATACTCGGAAGCAGTTCCATTGAGGTCCACTAGTGCAGCTGCAATAGCCAAGGAACTAGTGCAGATTATGTCGAGAGTAGGGATCCCCAAAGAGATACTGACTGATCATGGAACTAACTTCCTATCTGATACGTTACACAAGTATTTAAAATATAAAAAATACATCCCATCAGGACACCTGTTTATCATCCACAGACAGATGGTTTAGTGGAACGATTTAATCAGACCTTAAATCAGATGCTGAGACGATTTGTGAGCCAAGAGCAAAAACATTGGGCATTGCTTCTCCCCTACCTCCTTTTTGCAGTAAGAGTGCAGCATGTGCTCCTACTTAGAGATCGCCTGGATTTGGTAGGTCGCTTGGCCCAGGACAATCTCAAATCGGCTCGGAGAGGAAATGACAAACAACTCTCGTGACCTTCAGGAATCCCGTTACCAGCGGCTCATTCAGGGTGCAGCTGCTTACTCCCGTAGGTAACCAGCCCTCCTTAAATAGCACCACCAAGGGTTATGCTCTGCAAGCACAGGGATCAACAAGGTCCTAATGTCCTACATGTTACATACAGTTAAAGTAAATGTAATCTTATGTTGACTCTGGAGACAGAACATAAGAATAGGCATGTTATTGTCTGTGGCTTTTGACATGTTCTCTGAGAAATGCCTGTAGCTGTTCCAGTAAAAATAGTTGTCAGTTGTCTTTTTTTCTTTCTTTCAAGTTCCCATTGACCAAATATATAAATCCCTTATTTCATGTGTTTTATTTTATTGTATTTTATTTTTACAATACCTGATACATAACCTGATATGTCAATAGTCATTAATCCAAAGCTTTACAGTCAAAGGCTGAAATGATTAATTCTGCATCAGTCCACACCACAACTAAACATATCCATGACTTGTGATGAACTTCCTCGTAGTTGATTTAGGGTTTAGGGTTTTAAAATAATTATGAGTATGAGACTCATAATTACATGTACAGATCAACCGACTGTACAGCAGTTACCGTACCTCTTTTCAAAGTTAATCCACCAGTACAAACAACCATGGCAGCTTATGTGAATGTACTCCACTACCAAACACTCAATTACAGTGCATTTAAAATGTAAGTGCTGTGTTATAAAAATAATCAGAACTAGATGTTTTGGATGGCTGTATGCTACAGGTGTTATTTCCCCAGGCTTGACCTTGCCTTTGGTTTACTCCTACTAGGGTATTTTTTTTTTTTTTTTTTTTTTTTGCCGCCTTCTTTTGCTAAAGCCCCCAGGATTATATGTCTCTATTTTTTATGTTCCGTTTCCTGTTTCAAAATGAGGGGGCTAGCTTTCTGGTGTGTGGTGTGTTTTTTTTTTTAAATAGACTTCCTGTTTCAGAAAAGCAGCTAGCAGGGCCTGTGGACTATATGAATGAGTGACGATTTCGTTAAGAAATAGGAAGAAAGCACGAGCTGAAACGTTTGTCCACTGTGACCTTGAATAAATAAATAAATAAATAAATAAATACATTTATAAAAAGAATAACATTTAAAGGAGTTGTCGGAGTGGAGATAGTGTAGCAGCAAATTAAAAACATTAAATAAACTTCGCTTTGAACTACACCCTGGCACACGTTGTACTATAAGCTAGGCTCTTTCCAATTTTATCTTCGGGGTTGTACTTTGCCCAGACTTCACAGTTGTTGGAACAAGTCCTAGTAAATCTCCTTTGCCTGCATAGACAAGCTGTTTCAGTAAGTCAGTGTGTGCTTGTCAGTATTAGTTTCCTCGTAACACCCCCTCCAATTAACATTATTATTTGGTAAACAAGCCCCAATCGTAGCTTTACAGTACATTGTTTTCACATGTAACATGACAGTGTCTATAACTGAATGATCATCCCTTGTTATTAAAGTTCCTATTGTCTTAGATGTAGTCCGCCTGGTAAGCTATGCTATGCATTTATAACTCTGCATAAACAAAGTGCTTACTACCTTCTATTATTAGAAATTGGCAAGTTTAAGGTTGTGATGATGCTGTACGGCATTAAATATAGCTCCTGTTATTAATAGTAGGGTCTTATTTCGTTACAGCCATGTAACCACACAGTAGTTCAGTAGCTTTTATTCAATCAACATTATCAAAGCTATTTACTCCAAACCGTCATTAGTGCAATTATTTTCTAGAATAAATAAATAAATAAATAAATAAATAAATAAATAAATAAACACAGAAGCAAATAAAAATGAGAAAAGTGTATTTCCATACAACTGTGTGGAGGAATGAAGGCTAACAAGATACATGGCAACTGAGGCTCCTTACAAAGCAGTCAAATATGTGGATTTAAACATATGTGGATTTTGGGTTTGTCAAAACATGACACTATCTGGTTCAGGTAAGTCACAAGCAGACATTCCAAGAAACTGACGTAATCAGCAATCAACCCAAACTGGTAACAGCAGGTTGAAGCTTGCGGCTGCTATTATTAACATTTCCAGCAGCTTTTCAGAACTAGGCTTGGTCTTTATATTAACCTAGAGGCTTGCAGTCAGGCAGGACAGTAGACCTGACAGATGGAGGTGAGTGTGCGCTTCCTCGGTGGTCATGAGTTCATACCAGATGGATCTTAATAAGCTTCTCAAAATCGGGCTGCAGTGTCTACCCTCCCTGAATTCTTCTGATTCGATGGCCTGTTACGCACAGTCCTTAAAAGAGGTCAAAAGTATTGCGATTGTATCACAGCTTTTAATGTGTTCTCCATGCTACTGTCTTGATATAAATATATTAACAGTTCTATTGTTTCAGTACAGGAAAGCCGTGTAGCTATCATTTCACAGTAGTCCTGTACCTTTTCCTTATATTGTCTTACCGTAAGTGCAGGATACATGTTGATTAACATCCCCCAAGTTCTCCCCAATCAAAGTCATACTATGCTAAAATGTTTCATTTCAAAAAAGTTATTTCCATTGATCCAGTTTGTGTCATGAAAGAATGAGAGGATATTTTTTCTTGCTCAACCGTGCTAGGCTGAGCCAGGTACCAGTATTGCTGTACCTTGAAATTATACTGCATATGGAGAAGTACTATAATTGCTTCTCAGACCATATGATAGTCATAATTAAACCATGTTGCATCAAAAAGTCATAGTTAAGTGATCTAAAACATCGCTTATGGATGACTTTCGCAACAATGTTTTTTAGGGGGGAATCTCTGTACGTTTTTTAAATTGCTGACAGTGGTTTTTATGTTAAATTCCCAGCGCTGAAAATGTCCTGTTTTCAAAATCCCACACTAGAGACCAGAGAATCATTCATCGGACAACAAGAACGCAAAAACACACCAAAGAAAACCGCCTTTGATATTAACCTTGAAAGTTGTGGGATCCGTCTATTATAAAAAGAAACAACAGATGGGGCTGAAGTGAATTACTTTAGGTTATAATTGCATCTCAGTGTTCTCATAGTTTATGGTACCACCAGAACCCCTCGATGCAATTATAACCTTGTACAGTAATACACTAAAAGCTATCTATTATTCTATATGTAATATATCAATAATGCGAGCGGTTACTGGCTAATTGTGATCCCTCTTCCAACTCCCCTGACAGTTGACACACACACTATGGGTCCTCATACAAAATGTATATAAAACCTGCAGTTTTTACAGAGGTCAGAAAAAAAGGTATAGGAGGCTGTGTAAAAGTTTGGAGAAGATTGGTTTGTCACGTTTCGTGTGGCAGACAGATGGATGGAAGGACAGACAGCCGTGACCAGTGCATAAGTGTAAAGTTATGTGGAGTATGTTGCGTGAATGTTGAGTATTTAGTGTATCTTGGAAGTGACTAAAAAAAAATAAAAAAATAAAAAACCCTGTCTGGGTGTGACTTTTCCTGTTACTGAAATCAGCACCTGTCCCCCACCCCATCTCCAAACAGTAAACCGTCTTTAAATATTTACCTATGACCGATCTGTGTTTTCCCTTAGCAGTTTCAATCCTTTGTGTATATTCACTTAGATTATCATGGGGAATTCCCACTAGTCTCCCAATCAGACTGTCAGCCTTTCCTGTGCTGGCATGCTTTTGAAGGAAACAGAGCGATTTAGTCTTGTTGCTGTAACCAGTGACTACCAAGAATGCTGGTCTGCTAAGGAAGCTGAAGTGCAGGGAAGAATAACACTCTGTTTAATGCTTGGCACCCAGCAATCATTACAACGTAGATATACAAAAATACTTTTATTGAGCTTTTGTCAGCCAGTCAGAAACAAGCTTCGGTTACATCAAGTTCGTTATTATTGATTATGAAATGTAATAAGTAAAATTCACACTTGCACTTCAGATTAAATGGAATGAATAATAGCATAATTAAACTGTAATAACATTTCTTACGATAGCTGGCATTTGTTCTAGGAATCAAACTGCGACCTAAATCAACACTCTGAGAAATCACACCCTTGCTTAAAGATGGAGACATCTCTGTGAGAGATTAGTAAAAATGGCATGCTGACCCCAGAACTCACGGTGAGGCTGAGGTTATAGTCCAGGCATGTATTTTAGAGTAAAGGTTTGTGGTCAAGCATACTTGCTGTAAACCGGTGCTGTTATGCTTAAAGCAAAATGAAAGTGAAAAAGGCTGATCTCTTGTTATTTTTAACACCTGACCTGTGAAGTGTCAAACCAGCCTATGACAGCACAGGGTCTCTCTGCTAGGTTTAGATGGAAATGTGTTCTGGATCCCAGTCAAGTACAGCTAGAATCCAGAACACCAATGTGCATGGAAATGCTACCAGTGACTGGTGGGACAAAGCCTTATGCACTTGTTTTTTTAAATCATTACAAACTCTTAACACCCAGAATATAATTCTGATAGTAGTTTGAGGAGCACTGTATTAGGCTGATATATCTTAAGAATATTTGGTTCTCCTGACCTGAACACAGTCCTTCAGATTTCCATGCAGACTCAGGACAGTGCATGTCGTCTGTGCATCTTCTCTACAGGCCTCTTATAATGCAGATACACTGATGAGCTGTCCCTGTTTTTTGAAACCATGTTTCTGATGGGTTTCTGTGATTGTAATAGAGTTAACAGGCTGCTCTAACTAGTGCAGGTCCCATACATATTGCTGTATTGCATGGTGCTTTGATACATAAAGCTGCTACTCTACACATTTCCAGATACTACAACGCGTACTGTACTTACATGGATGGCTTCAATTAAAAAGAAAAATTCTGGGGTGACTAAAAATGCTATGCATCCAGGCCGGCTATCAATCAGAATTACTGAAATCTATATTGTTCATCTTTGAGGATTCTCAATTTGAGTATGACGTGACGGTATTTGAGGTTTATCTGTAGATGAAGGCGATGTTTTACTCAAACTGAGAATCTTCACTTGGCACAGGCTCACAGTACCTTTCAGAGCTTATATCTGATACCTGATTGGGAACAATGGTCCTTCTGTTGACTGGGGAAGACAGGAGTTCTGAATCTGGGCATCCCATTAAGAAACACTAATAGAAGTCTTTCTTCAGTGTCGAAACTTCAGTACTGTATTCCAGCCATATCCTTAAATAAAACTGAACGACTTGAACCCAATCCAGTCCCTAATGAATGAATTATACTGTACCTATTAAACAGAGTTGCTCACTAAATATCAGACATGCAGTAATCAACAATAATAATCCATGCATTGAGAACACTTTATTATTCAAAAGAAAGAAGAACAAAAAAAAAGGATAATTGAATGTCTAATTGAGGCTCGCAAAATAAATTTTTGTAATGAATAATTGATCAATTGATTAGTTGTTGCTTCTCGTCTGTTAACGGGAACAGTAACCCAGGATCGGAGCTGCCTGCATAAAATAATAGATTGATCTCTAAACGCTTTAAAGGAGATGTTGATGTTAATAGAGGGGTTTCGTTTTGCATTTTTCAAACGCCTCCCTACGCATTGTGACCAGAATGTATGCAGCTCCAATGCAGTGACTGACCAGAGCCCACCTACTGCAAAGCTGTTTCTTAGAAGTGAACTCATGACAGCATGTGTTACAGGAAGCCAGTCGCCTTAAAATAGAATCTAAACGTATAGATGCGTAATTAAACAAACAACCATAAAAGCGCAAGATCGGTTGCACTGATAAGATGCGTAAAGGTGGTTGACAGATCTGTCAGTCTGGGTCAGAAACATGTGACAGTTTATGAGAATGCTAAGCACCTCCACTGATTTAAAGGTTATGTAAGGAGGCTTTGGCACAAACAAGACTCAGTATGAAGAATTGCTCGATCGTGGTGTTCTCCACTTTGCTGTGCTTTTAGGGCATGATGCATGCTACCCAAGAGTTTAAGATGGCTTACATTGTTCAACAAATTACCCATTGCTTATCAGTGGCACCATTGGTTGCTTAAAAGGGAACTTGCACCTGTTATTGTGTAAGGATTTGTAGGCACAGGAATTGGCAGAAAAACTGAAAATCACATGCACAGTAAAGCACGCTACCTAGTGTATGTACACTATAGCCCTACAAGTTCATTAGACTGCTGCTCTTGGTTGATATCAGCCTGGACTGGTTTTCGGGCAGGTTTTGCTCACGTCCTGGGGGCTGATTGTAACATAAGGCCACCACATTAATCTCCTTTGTTCTCCTTACAGTCACCCCCTTTTAATGTAATAATGGCAGATAATGATATTCAGGTGTTGAAAATGAAAATATACAGTGTAGTTGATGTCAAGATAGTGACAGGCACTTGTGAAAGATGTCCCACAAAGCAATGTTCATTATATTGTTTTATCAGGTGCCATGGACTTTCTGTATGCCCTCCTGAAAGCATCTAGTGCCCCACCCCCAGTGGCCCGAGTTTGGGAACCACAATGTTGAGTAATATATGCATAATACACAGGTGTCTACATCACAATATATTCAGAATACTGGAAATATTTTGTTCGCAAAACAATAAACCCATTGAGGAGGACCATCTCCTCTACAGGGATAATCAGCTGGTAATTGAAACAGTTTCATATACCTACGGAAAAATCATATATATACATATATATACAGACGTGCTCAAATGTGTTGGTACCCCGCCACAAAAAACGAAGAATGCACAATTTTCTCTGAAATAACTTGAAACTGACAAAAGTAATTGGCATCCACCATTGTTTATTCCATATTTAATAGAAATCAGACTTTGCTTTTGATTTTTTATTCAACATAATATTGTAAATAATAAAACAAATGAAAATGGCATGGACAAAAATGATGGGACCGCTAACCTAATATTTTGTTGCACAACCTTTAGAGGCAGTCACTGCAATCAAACATTTTCTGTAGCTCTCAATGAGACTTCTGCACCTGTTAACAGGTAGTTTGGCCCACTCTTCCTGAGCAAACTGCTCCAGCTGTCTCAGGTTTGATGGATGCCTTCTCCAGACTGCAAGTTTCAGCTCTTTCCATAGATGTTCGATAGGATTCAGATCAGGACTCATAGAAGGCCACTTCAGAATAGTCCAATGTTTTGTTCTTATCCATTCTTGGGTTCTTTTAGCTGTGTGTTTTGGGTCATTATCCTGTTGGAGGGCCCATGACTTGCGACTGAGACAGAGCTTTCTGACACTGGGCAGTACGTTTCGCTCCAGAATGCCTTGATAGTCTTGAGATTTCATTGTGCCCTGCACAGATTCAAGGCACCCTGTGCCAGGCACAGCAAAACAGCCCCAAAACATAACCGAGCCTCCTCCATGTTTCACTGTAGGTATGGTGTTCTTTTCTTTGAAAGCTTCATTTTTTCGTCTGTGAACATAGAGCTGATGTGACTTGCCAAAAAGCTCCAGTTTTGACTCATCTGTCCAAAGGACATTCTCCCAGAAGGATTGTGGCTTGTCAATATGCATTTTAGCAAATTCCAGTCTGGCTTTTTTATGTTTTTCTTTCAAAAGTGGAGTCCTCCTGGGTCTTCTTCCATGGAGCCCACTTTCGCT
The DNA here is from genome assembly GCF_902713425.1 of Acipenser ruthenus. Classification (NCBI taxonomy): domain Eukaryota; kingdom Metazoa; phylum Chordata; class Actinopteri; order Acipenseriformes; family Acipenseridae; genus Acipenser; species Acipenser ruthenus. Next base: position 2,480,528 of record NC_081207.1, read on the forward strand.
CAAAAAGCGACGGATGGTGCGATCAGAAACTGACGTACCTTCACCTTGGAGTTCAGCTTGTATCTCTTTGGCAGTTATCCTTGGTTCTTTTTCTACCATTCGCACTATCCTTCTGTTCAATCTGGGGTCGATTTTTCTCTTGCGGCCACGCCCAGGGAGGTTGGCTACAGTTCCATGGACCTTAAACTTCTTAATAATATTTGCAACTGTTGTCACAGGAACATCAAGCTGCTTGGAGATGGTCTTGTAGCCTTTACCTTTACCATGCTTGTCTATTATTTTCTTTCTGATCTCCTCAGACAACTCTCTCCTTTGCTTTCTCTGGTCCATGTTCAGTGTGGTGCACACAATGATACCAAACAGCACAGTGACTACTATTCTCCATTTAAATAGGCTGAATGACTGATTACAAGATTGGAGACATGTGTGATACTAATTAAAGAAACGAATTAGTTTGAAATATCACTATAATCCAATTATTTATTATCTTTTCTAAGGGGTACCAACAAATGTGTCCAGGCCATTTTAGAATATCTTTGTAGAATAAGCAATAATTCATCTCTTTTCACAGCTTCTTTGCTTTATTCTATGACATACCAAAGGCATGCAAGTATACATGATAAAATAGCTTTTAATTTCATCACTTTTCAGGAGGAATGAAGCATTATTTCAATGAGCTGTAAGGGTACCAACAAATTTGAGCACGTCTGTATATATATATATAATCACATATATATATATATATATATATATATATATATATATATATATATATATATATATATGTGATTCTAACCTGTCAACGTCTGTCTTTACTGGCTGCCCCCAAACTGTCATGTTGACGAAATGAACACCTTGGTGTGCCTTTAATTCTTGTAAAAGTACCCGTTTCCTTGCTGAGAACAACATTTAGTTATCTTTCACATTCTTCTGTTTGTCAGGGGTTATGGTAAACGCAGTCATAAATCTTAGCCACGTGACGTTACAACTGTCAATTCTTTTGTTTTTATGTTTAATCCCATGTCCATTGAAACAGTATTGAATATCTTCATTTAAATATGTAATTTGCAATTGCAAAAAAAAAAAAAAAGCTTTATCTTGCAACTAGTTAAAAAGTTGCTCGGAAATGAAAGTTGTGTTTACACAAACCGATTGGTTAAGGTATACACTGTAGCTGGTGCGAGAAGTGGTTCTCGCTGTCTGAATTAATTCTCTCTGCCCATTGATTAGCTGACCTGTATTTGGTTTTGTGGTCGTGTCAGTAAAGCAGAACAAACGTTTGAGATGTTCTTTAGCCTAATCATTGTGGTCATGGTGAATGCCAGTATTTCATTTTGACGTAGTAGTACTGCAAAGTCATTTGAAAAGGTCTTTGTATTTTAGACATGGTTACCAAATTCTGTCAGAACAACGCAAAGCCCTTTTCACATTACAGTATATATAATTACATGATGACCTCCGTCCTTTCTGCTCCACATTCTAAGCATTTAAAAAAAAAAATTAAAAGCAGCCAACGCATTTCAGTGAACAGGAAATGTGATAATTATAACACTGAAAACTGCTGTGGTGTAAAAAAAAAGTAAATTTAAGTACAGTAAGCGGCACACTATAATTACTGTGTGTTTCAGTAAGTTACTGTACACTGGTGATGGCCATAGGGGAAAATCCCCCACTTAAATCCTTCATAATATTCTGTGCCGTGTTGGGAAAGTTAAAACGACCCAGATACACTGTGATGACAAAACCCCCCCAAGCCTTCCCTCAGCACCACCCCTTACACTGCTGTGAAGAGGAAGTGAGATTCTCAGTGTAAGGTACTTTCATGCTCCAAGCTGTGCTGTTTATCAAGATCCCGAGCTGCCTCCGACAAGAACAATCCTGCTCAAAGTTTAGCAGTGCCGTGCCTATATTTGGAGCTATGCATTTCTCTCTTCACGAATAAGGTAAGCTGTTTTTTCTAGGTGATTTAAAAGTGCAAGCACAAGAAGGATGCTGTATACGGTAGTGGGAGCTCTCTGCACCAGACTGCGCAATCCTGTGCTGTGTACTCTGTGTTGCTGAAAAGTGAAAGTTTAATTAGGGATAATCTGTTTCCTAGTTTGAATTGCGTGTGTTTAAGAAAAAAGTTCTAAGTCGCTTTTGTGTTGCAGAAATAAATATTACAGACATAGCTTTGTGTTGAGTTATTCCAAGTATTTATTTTGTTTAAAACTTTACAATATCTAAGGGAAATTGCTTATAGGCAAAACTGCTACAAAGTAATGGAACAGTTTGTCATGCGTGTAATTTAGCTGAAGTTACGGTATCGATTGTATGCTACTCCAATTTTTGTTCAACATCGAGGTGCAGCGCATTGTTATACAGTATACTATATTAAATGTGATATGGATTGGGTTCATAATGGATCATTGAAATGGACCAGCCCTCCCAGCCCTTCCCCCTAACCTTGACCCCTTGAGTATTAAAATAGGGGATCATATTTGAATACTCTGCAATGAATCCCAAACCGATGAGGCCAGATTTCTACCCGGAATAAGAACACCCCAAGCTGAAAGGTTCATATCTCAGAGATCAGTAATTGTTGTATGCATCTTAATACACGGGTATATACAGTAATTATATGATGCATAATTCATAATAGGACCATCTCCTGTACAAGCACAATTAGCTGGTAGCTGTAACAGTTTCATGTACATATTAAAAAATCTAAACTGTAAAATTTCACGAAGAGAGATTAAAACTGGGACAGTATTCTGTGTTCATATGCAGCATTATTGTGCTTTGAAAGCAAAACGGGGCTGATTTCCCATAAAAGGGACTAATGTCCAAAAAAGCTTTTATCCAAATAGGGGCTACATATCTATATTTTTACATAATGTACAGAGAACACTAAACAAACATAAATCAATTGAAAACATACAAATACATATATAGTACTTTAATTAATTAATGTATAGAGCTAAACTATATATATATATATATATATATATATATATATATATATATATATATATATATATATATATATATACACACACTTTAGCTCAAAGAGCCAGCTGCCCAACTTTTTGATATGTTGTACATTTCTTTCTCAGGGGGGCAAACCATGCTGATGTTGTAGGCTTCACATTGTTGTAGGACGAGTAGATAATAAAATATTATTTTAAATTGAAATTCAATTATTTCAGCATATTTTCTTTTATCTCTCTCTCATATTTTTATCCCTGCCGCCACCAGTAAGTCAGCTCCTTTACTTGTTGTCAACAGAATAAATACTGTGCGCAACTTCAGACCTGTTGCCATCCCACAATTTGTATGTTAATTAGAATTTTTCCGACCGGTATTTTTGCTTTGAATTAGTTAGTAAATAGAGCGTGACACTGGGAAATACCATGCGCAGTCATCTCAATTTTCCTCCCGCAATTAGCCACTTAGTAAATGAGGCCCCTAATGTTTAAAATCATGGAACCAATCTGAAGACAAACTGGAGGAAATTCCGGTCCTGGTCTTTGTTCCACCTTTATTCAATGTCTTAATTATGTAATGATACCTATAAAACCTGGAGGATTCTTGATTTTGAGGACTGGATTTTTAATTCCACACTGTGACACATTTTGCAAATAAAGTCATTATATTTGCATAATTTCTATACTCTTTACTGTGATCATGTACTGGGTTATTTCATAAAAGACTTTGGAGGGAGAGAATTCACAAAGCCTTTGAACACACTGTTTCAATTCGGGGTACCAGTTAGTAATTTGATCGTGCCTGCGCAATGCCTCAAAGGAGAAGTTTACAAGCGGAGAAGCGTGCACTTTTGGCACAAAGTATAGTGAGATTTCTGAATCGCAGTTGAAAAAGTGACTATATTTACATCATACTCCTACTGCTTCCTTTGCCGGGAGAGTACAATCTTTGTCGCTGTTTTTAATTTGGGTAGGAGGAGTGTGGTTCCTGGCTTGTAAGTTTATTGACATACCTGAGATCAGCTGCTGAAGAGGAGACAACGCAGATACACTTTTATTATGTAGGCATGCTTGCAGTACTTGGGTATTTCCACAAAAAGGTCAAAGTGTCTAGCCATTTATAGTGTCCTCTTTATTTTGGATTTCTGCACAATGATGTCGACACTTTGTGAATGGATCAATGCAACATTCACTGTTTGAAGGGATACTATAGATTGTCTGCATACCATTATTTGACATACTGTTCTGAAAATAAAACAGTACGCAGATTAATTATGCAACAGTATGGCACTTCATCCAGTGAATACGGGTGTGTAGGAGCTGGTTTGATAAAAGAGGTTACCATCATGTACATTTCCTAATATTTAATTTCTTAGCAATACTTGGTTCCCAGAAAATGTACCGAAACAGTATGGTAAATAATGATATGTTGGCAATCTAAAGTAAAGGGTTAGGCTCCTGATAATATTGTTAGTGCTAGTTGTTAATAAGAGATAATGGATTTTAAAAACCCTGTGTAGCATCAATAATGAGACTCAGAGGCTAGAAACCACAGTTAAAGTGCTGTTGGTGCATGTTCATTAACAAAATAAACAAAACAAACACAGGAACAAAGCAACTAGCCCAAGGGCCAAAATAAAAGGTTCACACAAAACAAAACAAAATAATACTTATGTCCGGCTGGGCATTTGCCTTCACAGGCCAAAACACAAAACACACGGCACACGGCACACGGCACACGGCACACGGCACACGGCACACGGCACACGGCACACGGCACACGGCACAACTCACCTCCTCTCCAAACACTGTCTCAAACAAATGATTTCTCCTTGCTTTTATACATGTGACCACTCCCCATTTACCATCAATTACCTAATTGTGGAGTGGTCACACTTGTGATTGATGGCAGGGTCAGATTTAACCCCATCTCTGCCAAACTTACTTTCCCACACCAACATTATTTACAGCAGCAGGGCTTCTTTCCTGCCACGCCCTCCTTAGCACACCTTTAATCAGACAGCCTACAGTGAATTATTAAATGCTACTGCCTAACCCGGTAAGTTCAAGATCCTTCCAGTAAAACCCTTTCTTTGTTTGCAGGTGTGGTTAACCTGAACCTACCTCAACATGTTTGTCAGCTTTAATCACTCAGGGAACTCGAAAACACTATAGCTTGCCGAGAACGACATGGAGTCAAAAGGTGTGTATGGAGCAGATCGAAACTTTATCTCTTAACACAGAGCTAACACATCTCAATGTTTGTAAGTTAAACTTGTATGCGGAACTTAATATACATTCTAAGGTAGGTTAAAAAAAAAGAAAAGTAAATAAATAAATATCGAATATCCTAGAAGGGGGATTTGATGTCCTCAGTCAGCTGTGGTTGTTAAGGAGATTACTGTTGAGTCATGAGCTCCAGTAAATGTTTTGTGTGTGTTGGTAAGTTGTTAAATGGGTTGTAAAATCAATGCAAGGGAAGTATTTAAGTGGCTAAAAAGCATACAGTGCTTCATGGTCTCTATGGCTGTGTTATACACCTTTAATATTTAGGAAGTTTTATTTCAGATACACTTACTATGAGCACAGTGTACCTTTCACATTCCCTTTTAATAGAAATGCAGTTACAGAACAGTTTCAACACTGGGGAACAAGTGGACTGGGATGGATTGAAGCATAAAAAAAACTTGAATGTTTTTCAAATAGTATTCAGTGGAAGTTAAACCACTTTTTTTTTTTTTTTTTGCACCATGGATATTTACAGAGCCTAATGCAAGTCATATATCATTGAAATACAATTCAGTTTGAACCCCTGTCCAGGCTGTTGCCCTGGGTCTTTTGAGCACAGTATTGAGAGAGCGTTGCTTTGTTTTTGTGCAGCTAACCCTGAGGTCACTGACGCTATGGAGTCGGATCTACTTCGCAGTGTCCACGCTATCCTGCTGGAGTTAGGCGGGCATCATACGGCTTCTCAATTCAACAGAGGTAGGATACAGCAAGCTCTAGTGAGACTCAAAGAGAGCTTTCCAGCCTGTCAAGTTAGCAAGAGTTTAGAATATGGTTGTGGACCAGTTTGCTTTCAGCTTCTAGTTGTAATGCCTCCTCAAAGAAACTCCAGTGAAGATGCATGTATCTCTGGTAAGAAATGTTGTTTCAGCTCCTGGCCTTATTGTTTCAAATGTCTTTGAGCCACGGAACAACTGGCTGTCATTTGCAGGTTTGCAGATTGAGCTGACCCAAGTTATGCCAATGTTACAGGACATTTCCACATTCTGGAGCAGTGTCATCATATGTGCTGTGATGTTAACAGCCTTATCTGCATGAAGTGATCACAGTGGTTCCCAGCAGAATATTGTCATATACTTAAAACCAACAGGGGGAGCTCCACTCTAAAGGAGATGTGGTATTTGTATTTTATCTGAGCAGATCTAAACCAAGAAAGTACTACAGGAGAAATTGATTGAACTTCCCTAAAAAAAAAGTGTGAATGTATGAAACTTTAACCCTTTTATGCATGGCAACCTCATATGGGGATGGATAAAAAAACTCTTCTAGTCTTTATATGGGAACATGAGGAAGATGCACATTCATGAAAGCCTCATATGAAAAACGGATGCCATTTTTCCCTATATAAAGCAGAGGAAAACTGAAAATATATCAATGAAAAATATATTTATTATGCGTCCAAAAACTACTTTCTTCAGCTATTTTTTAAAATATTGAATGCATGAAAGAGTTAAAAGAAGGAGATTGAAATAGAATAATTGTTTCATCAACGACACTGTGCAGTGTCCATTCCAACAATGGCACTTCATGCGGCTGCAGTATACATTCAGTATGGGGTACGAATGTGCATTTTATTTGAGATCCTGGGGTTGTTTGTTTAAGAATGCAGTATGCTATCTTGAAACACACAAATGCATGCGTTCCGGAATTGCTGATGAATTAAATAAATGCTGAATACTGTGCAAGCTAATACTGCCCATACTTGTGACCTGCAGAATCAGACCTACTGAGATCAGCTTTACTAGATTCCACATCCATCCCTTTATATAACATTGAGTTTATTTGCATGATCATTTTTCTTATTCCTGTCCTTGCACTACCCATTCACTGTGCTTGAAATGGTGCACCAGAACCATGCTTTTTATCATGCACAATTATGTGCATGCTCTTCCCTCTGCTTTATTGCAGCATGTGTTCTTATCCTGGTTTACTGTGTTATACTTTTATGAAAAGCCTTTGGGTATTTCCCCATCTTGGATCAGGAACAGTTTCTGGTTTGTTACAGATTTGAAAGATAGTTTACAATATTCTTGGATTAAAGGGAAGTAAAGAACTTGTCAATCAAGCAGTATGAACATTGGCACCAAAACTATATGTAAATCATGAATTATAGTTCAGTCAATAAGTTACATATTAATATAGCTGTGTGTAGTTTCAGTTGTTTATTTAGCAGCAGTTTTTTTTTAATATTTAACATGCCGATATACAGCAGAAGTTGAATCAAATTATTTAAATATTGAAGGATCTAAACCCAACCACGGTTCATGTTATTAAAACAGGATCTTCCTGTTTATCAAGGTTTCAAGCTATGCAGTGTTTTTTTTGTTTTTTTTGTTTTTTTTTTCACACGGTATGTGGCACAAAAGAAAGCTGTTTTAAAATGTATTTTTATTGCAAACATTTTCTTATTCTGCAATAGGAATGCTGAGATGGACCTTGCACAAGAAAATTGAAAGGAACCCCGCCAACAACAGCACCTTGGTTAAAATTGTTGTTAAAGAGCTAGAGAGGGTAAGTTGTCATAATGTATACCATTGATCTTGTACTGTAGGTGTGTGTGTGTGTGTGTGTTCTTAATGTAAAACATAAGAAACACAACATAACAGTGATGCAAAGAATTCCAATACAAACACATGGTTTTATCGCAGTCGTCATGTTTGCCTGCAGTAATCAATATCTTTGTGTTCACAGGCAGAGAGGTCTGATAATAAGCTTCACATTATTCCTCTCCTTCACACACTCATGTACGCTATAGTACAGGTAAGTGCCTCAGTCATGCCATTGATTTATAATGTCAAGGCCATGTCAGTTCTGATAAAAGGGAATACATCAGTAAGAAATACTACATAGAACAAATGTAGTTTCTGAAATCTGCTGGGGAGAGATTGTTGCTAGGAGACAGTTATAATTTAGATGAACTTAACCCTTTAAGTCTTTATCTTAGTGCTGTACTGTATGTTAACACATGCACGTTGCAACCTTACAGGACTCCTAGGTCCCAATCTGAGGTAGTGTATAAATATATTGTAAAAAAAAAAAAAAAGTTTTGTCCTGTTCTCATGTATACTTAATAAAGGAGTTTATTCTTCAGCTGGACAAAAATAATTCAGGACTGAAAGAGTTAAAAAAAACCTGTTGAGTCCACAAAGGAGCTTTAAATAAGAATAATAACTCATTGGTTAAGAGGGCTGTGATTCTGCAGACCAGAACCGAGACAAGGCAGGATCCAGAAAATAGTTTCATAAATTTATAACAGTACCCATTTTTTGGTTTTTTTTTTTATCGCAGGCCGTTTACATTCCAGATGACCTGTACAAGAGGGTTTATGAATTCTGTAAAAGATTGCTGACGCTACCCCAGCCCTACTGCACAGTTGGACTCAGCCATGCAGTCCGTGTAAAAAGTGAAAGACTGACCCCAGGTATTGAATAGTGCTTGTCCTCAATGCACATGGCTCATGCACACCACCCTCCGGCATGCATTGGGTATGAAGGGACAGCTTTATCAAGGTCTTCACTCCCGATATGCAGTTTGTACCACTTTTTTGCAAACTCATAACTCATAGCTTACATTGTAGACCTTTAAATAACCCTTGGAAAGGCTTTACAGGTGTGATTCATTCATACAGGTGTGGGGCAGCAGTGTGGAGTAGTGGTTAGGGCTCTGGACTCTTGACCGGAGAGTCGTGGGTTTAATCCCAGGTGGGGGACACTGCTGCTGTACCCTTGAGCCGAGGTACTTTACCTAGATTGCTCCAGTAAAAACCCAACTGTATAAATGGGTAATTGTATGTAAAAATAATGTGATATCTTGTAACAATTGTAAGTCGCCCTGGATAAGGGTGTCTGCTAAGAAAAAATAAAAATAAAATTCATAGAATAGAAACCGGTGTATAAGTTGCTCCCCCCTTTTTAGGACCCCCTAAAAATACCTAGAAAATAGACTTATACAAAGGTTTTTACAGTAATTGAATATAATAATAATAATAATAATAATAATAATAATAATAATAATAATAATAATAATAATAATAATAATAATAATCCAGTAGTTTTCTTTTAACTGCCCCTGATGAGACAAAGTCCTGACTGTTTGTAATAATTTGCAGGTGTTCTGTACCAGAGGATGGTCCTTTCTGAACAAAACATTAAAAACGAACAATACCAGTACCATGAAAAGTAAGATTTCTTTTAAATTTTCACACAAGCTTGTCTATCTCTTACTATTATGCCATGCACTTTATAGTCCCATGTGTACTGTACACTTGCATAGATGCTGTACAGATAGACAAAATGACTTTGCTTTTGTATGAATTGAAATGCATTGTCTAAGTACTGTATTTATCACAAGGATTGTATAGTGAACTTTCCAATGCTATCATAACAGAACAAGATAACAAGACTATGATAGTTTCTTAAAAACGCTGCTACTTTTACCAGGAAAACAAGCATTGCTTTATCAGAGTCATTAAAGTTTAAACAAAAAAGGGTGTTTAGACCATTAGGTAACAGTGAGAACGCTTGCATGGTTATCGTGTTGTGGTAAATAGTATATATAGATATAGATATTTGCACTGTGCACTATTTATATATATGGCTGAGGGGCTATACTGATGAGCAGGCTTTCCTTCCCACAGGGTGTTCGTGTTTGCAGACCCTGCCCTGTTATCAATGGAGATGAGCGCGGCTCTCAGCAGTGAGATTGAGTCAGCCAGCCCCTGCAGGAGCCACATGAGCTACATGTGTGATGTCATCGTGCACACCATGCAGGCTGCGCTGGGGGACAGCTGTGACGCCCCCACGCTGGAGCGCATGCTGAAGGTGGGTGTGCCTTAGTGATGGGTTTGTAAGCTTTGGAGCTTAGTCACTTCTTTATATGTGTTCCAGGCAGTGGTGGTAATATACAGTCTGTTTGGACTAGCCTGCTTTGTCATCATTTTTGCCTTGCCTTGTAAAAACACCATTAGTGTTATGCCGAAGCACCTGCCCAATAAGCCTTGTCTCACCCATCATGGCTCAAACTGAACTGCTTAAAAAATTAATCAGACATAAGCAGGACATTTGTACAAAATTATTCAACAGTTAATCCATCCCAGTGTACAGTAGGGCCTGTCTTGATTGATTACAGAGACTTCTGTTACTGACTTCCGCCGCATCTTTCTTTCTTTACGTTAGAGGCAGGCAGCGCACCTATTGCTATTAATAGTGCAGTGTTTTTGTGACAGGCGAAAGGCCAAGACACGATCGAGCTGTATTTCCGGGAAGTGGTGGCGACTGTGGAGGTGTGTGCAGAGGAAGCTGGAGGAAACCACATCTTGTACACAGGCAAGCTGCAACAGCTCTACACAACCATCGTCAGCTCTGCAAACCCAGGTGTGCTCTCACTGAATACTCTGCAGTACTGCACTCTGCACTAGCAGGGTCTGCAGGATGCACTGGCAACAGAGCAGTGTACTTACAGTGGTTATACTGCAGCTAGAATTCCACAGGTCTGCTGTGAATTTCCACTTCCTGAAGCACATGTTCTAGCGATTATGCTTTCTAATATCTGGTTTCAGATACTAGATTTTTTTATATGACTTTTTTGCCTTACTTTCAGTTAGATAGATAAATAGATAGATAGATAGATAGATAGATAGATAGATAGATAGATAGATAGATAGATAGATAGATAGATAGATTAAAATATATGTGTGTTTCTGTTTAAGATGGACAGTCCAGTAGCACACTTTTCGGCATTCCACTCCCCAACCCCGAAATCAGCTTTCACCTTTGGAGAGAGGACGATCTCTTGTGTAAGTCATCTATCTAACCTGAATATTTTCAAGTGCAACCAACCAAATATATATATATATATATATATATATATATATATATATATATATATATATATATATATATATATATATATATATACTGTATATATAAAAAGCATACATTTAAAATATATATATTTTGTAAACAGGGAAAGAACTTGCCAAATTCACCAGGTCAGTGTCCTCCAGCGAAGTTCTCTCCAGTGACTCTGCATCGTTTGAGATGCCAGACCCCGTATCGGACCTCACCTCCAGCGAGCTCCTGCGGCTCTCGATCCTGTCGACGGACAGCGGCATCGAGAGAGACCTGCCCCCCAGCGAGCTGCCGGCCGTCAGCGAGGAGCCCTCTGCTGGCCGCAGTGAGCAGGAGCAGGGGAGGCTGGTCAGGAGGGGTGGGATTAAGATGAAGCCCTCTGTGTCGGACGGTATGGCTCTGCTGCAAGATACCCTGGAGGAGACAGGTGCAAGCCCCCTGGGGAAGCTGCAGAGAAGAGCTGGGAGCCATGGGTTACCAGGCAGCAGACAGCAGAAACTCTACACAGCTCGCATTGTGGTGCTGGGTGACGACAGGATTGTAGGAAGACTTGCAAAGGCCTACTACTCACTAAGGTACAAGGCTGGCCTAGTGGTTTATTATTCACTAAGGTACAAGGCTGGCCTAGTGGTTTATTACTCAGTAAGGTACAAGGCTGGCCTAGTGGTTTGTTACTTACTATGGTACAAGGCTGGCCTAGTGGTATACTACTCACTATGGTAGAAGGCTGATTGAGGTATTGAAGTAAATATTATGCATTGTCAACTGTTTTGTGACTGCTGGTTAAAAATCCAACAACAGTCTAGTACGGTGTCATGAATATTTTTATTCATAAAAACAGACTTTTAAAAAAATGCTTTAAATAACTCAGAAGCTAAAGTTATATACTGTAGGGCCCAATATAGCATGCTAAATGTAACAGCAACAAACCCAAAACAATGCTCCATTGAAGTGCTGTTTACACTGCCTTACCGAAGAGGTCTTTCATGCTTTAAGTGAAATCAGTTCACTGCAAAGGAAAACATGCTGTTCCACTTTAAATCTTCTAGTTTGTTTTTTTTAATTCTCATGTAAATAAAATGTAGCTGCACTTTGCAATGTTTGTTGATTCCTGTTCTTCTGCTTTGAGCCCCGAAAGCACATTTCCTTGTTGTAGCCCCACAGCAACAGTTATTATATTGATGTTTTTCTATTGCAGGAAAAGAGAAGCAAGACGACCGTTTTTGACACAAAAACTGAGCCTGCAGTTTTACTACATACCTGTAACTCACGAAGAACAGAGTTCCTCTTCCACCAAGGTACAGAGACTTCTGTTTAAATAGAGACCCATGGGGTACATGATCAAAACCTTTTATTAGATGCTCAAGGAAGTCCAGTAACTGCATGACATTTTATACTGTCTTTGTTCATTTAACAGGAAAATACTCCAACTGCAGGAAGCGATCTGTGTCAGCTGGCTGCGTACCTGGGCAGGGTTGATCCGTGGTACGAAAACAACATCAGAAGTCTCTGTCATATGATACCCAAGCTGGCAAAAATGGTAACAGCAGACCCACGTCAAGTTTACCGTGACACATTTGCATACTAGGCATTTAACCCTTTCAGTCCTGAATTATTTTTGTCGAGCTGAAGAAGAAACTCATTTATTGAGTATACGTGAGAACAGGACAAAACTTTTTTTTTTTTTACATATATTTCTACACTTCCACTACCCGTGAGGGTTAACATGATTCCCGGTGTCATGTGTTAACATGCGGTGCTAAGATAAGGACTGAAAGGGTTTATCATAAAAACCTGTGCTTATTATGTAGAAGATATTGACAGAATACATCAAGGAAAGTCCATCGTAGACAGTGTCCCCCCTGATGCCAGTAAGGGAAGCAGAGGGTAGGAGGGGGAGGCAGGGGAGTCTGGGACAACCAGTAAGCAGACAACCCTTATCTCAGGACTCATCTCCTGAACGAAGCAGGAATGAAAGGTTATTTAACCAAACCTGAAGACTTATATAAAATCTTTATATATCGTCTAACAATCTCGCTTGTGTTGCCGCAGAAATCCTGCTCTGGTAAGTCCTCAGAGGCAAACCCTTTCCTCGTCGACGTGATCTCCTACTACGTGCGAATGGGGCTGCAGCCTGTCTACTTCTGCATATACTCAGTCAAGGTGAGGCCCGCTGCGCCCGCAGCTTCTTTGGGATTTCAGAACAACAGTCAAATTGCATTATTATTAGTAGTAGTAGTAGTAGCAGCAGCAGTAGTACAGGTTTGGTATTGGTTTTGTTTGTTAAATAAATTTCAGTCGGCTGTCATGTGTTTTACGTGTCCAGCAGGTGGCGTTAGTGTATGGCTATCTGGGTCCCGGAGCCTTGAAATGAATAGTTTTGTTCTGGTTTCAGATTGCATTTACCTGCCTGACCAAAGAACACGTAGAGGATGTGTTTGTCACCCAGCTCCAGATAGACATCCCGGAATGTATGAGCTTTTCTGGTACAATGAAAGGAAGTGAGTATACATTTAGAATCCTATTGTAACAGTTATACATTTAGATATATCACCTATTGTAACAGTTATACATTTAGATATGTCACCTGTACATTTACTATAATATTTTTATTAATCCTGTTTTGTATTTTTTTAGAAGGTACTCTTACTCGGAAGAAGAATTTCACAGAGAATTGTGGAGCAATGATGACGATCTCCTACAAAAAGGTAGAACCCAAAAATACATGCTGTACCAAAGTCTGTTTCAGTAAAAACTGGATGAACTGCTGAGTTTGTGTTCCAGTTAGAATTCTTGTTTTGGCTCACCAGGGGAATACATTTCTTAGAATGTACTCGACAGAGCTCTATACAGGACCATTTCTCTTATAAACATTGCAGTGTATCCAGATCATGCTCCCTCAGCAACATTGCTTGTTGTTCTCTGTTCCCACACACAAAGCACCAGCATTGTTGCAGGAGGGGAGCATGACCGGGATGCACTATGATTATAAAGAGAAATGAACTCTGAATGTTTGTTTTCTTGTTTGTTAGGCATCTCTAAGCAACAGGGAAGTTGAGAAGGGGCTGTCGTTACAAACATCTGGGTTGGTTATGAGAGCTATTCCCTCCTGCGAAACTGAAGGTATGAAACATTTTAATAAAATATAGGACAGGTGCGGGACTGTAGACGCACAACACTGTCATTATAACACTAAAGCGAAATGCTTACGATTTTACAAATTAATTTACAATCCAATTAAGAACATCACTTAATCTCAGAACATAATTTACATAACCAGAGACCAAGGGCCAGCTTTGTTGCCTACTTCAATTGCAAGCTAATTCCTTGTACTGTGTTCTTTCTTTTTTCTGCCAGACCTTGACTGTCTGATTGTGAGTTTCTCTGAGGGATCTAAGGTGAAGGCAGGTGTGGTAGGTATTTCTTATTTGTTCATATAACCAATTTGACTGCACAGTATTCTATTGGATCTTTGTGCTTTAAAGAAAACTCAGCATTAGGAGTTATTTTGGAGCATGTGGTTTGAAGTGCACTTACGTAACAAAAAAGTGAATCCTTCTTATTTAAAACTAAGAGGCTATGAACGTCCTCCACAAAATGCTATTTGTGATAAATACAGTAGGTAGAGGCACTAAATAAACAGGCAACGCACTGATGTAAAACAAAAGAGGTAATCTTGTATGTATTTGATTACAGGATGGCAAGATTAGAACCTGCAATATTAAAATCGGGACGCTTGAACAAAAACCTTTCACTGTTTGTCTTGACCAGGACTACCGGAGGATCTTTAAGAACGTTGCAAGGTGAGAACAATGCACCATTGGTTCAGTTAGCTGCTAAGTGCTGTTGTCATTGCACTGACCGTGTTCATGCCCTGAAGTCCGTGAACTGGTACAAGAGTATTCTATCAATATATTTATAATCAGGGGTGTACCGGATCTTATCATTTTTGTTTCCAGACCTAATGTCCTGCCCTTGATTTACAGCGGCTCCCATATATGCTTGTGGATCAGGGCTTCATGCCTTATTGTTGGTGTCAGTAGTCGCATGCCCACGTTTGCCTAGCCATGTTTTAACATAGTCTCCAGGTCTTGTTCTCATACTGGTCATCATTTGAGAACGGTTTAATTCTTGCCTGATCTGGGATCCGGTGTGAACCGGCACAAATTAATCCTTGTTTTATACTTTACTGTAACTCTGGCCATTGTAATAGACATACAGTAATGTACTTAATGTTATTTTTTGTTGTTCCTCCTGAAAAGATAATCCACTTACTCAAGATTCTATCTCTTTTTTTTCAGCATTGAAGTATCGCCATGCTTGGAGCCTGGGTACTGCATTCAGAAAATGCGGAATTCAAGATTCAGTGTGTGTGACCAAGAAGACGTTGGACTGACCAAATACATGTCCAAGGCACTTCCCCTGCCAATCAACACGTTTGCAGGCATCATACAATGACAATGACAATCGAGGGGGAAAAATACAACAGGTGTTAACTAGAGCACTTTACAGATGTGTACAGATGTGTGCCACTGCAGGCGTGAGCTCCGATAGGTTCACAAAAATGGTGTTCACCTGCAGCAGGCAACATTGTGGAAAGCAGTAGGTTACTTAACCTGATATAGAATATCATGGCATATAAAAAACACTGGTGAGATTGTGTTTAACGTGGGACCTCGTTTAGAGGCAGCTCTCCTCTTAGCGTATCCTTCATAGCAGTGTCATCGGCTTCATATAGTGAAGAAACTGAAAGTCTGACGCAGAACAACCACACGCAGCTGGGATCGATCTACACAGGAGTCAGCATTAAAGAAATCAACATGCTGGCCTTGGAAACAAAACCATTTTCAATATCAAAGCCCATTGGGAAAACATTATAAGTTAATGGAAGGCAAAGAACGAGATTCTCAGTTTTATGTACAGTCAAAAGTATCCCATAATCCAATCAAGAGGAGAACACCGCCCAGGTGGCACCATGCAGAGCCCAGCGGTACATTTTAAAACTTACAGGCTGAAAATTGCTTTTGTTCGTGTGCAAGATTAGCATCACATGGTAAAAAAAATTACCTTCCGTAAGTTCATGGAACATGGTTAGTTTTAATGACGTAATCTGACTTGTGTAACATTTTACCAGTTAGTTTTGCAACTCTGCAACAGCTTTAGCGCGTGCACAATATATGAAGAATGTATTGACAGCTTAGACATAAAAAAAAAAAAAACACCAGCTGTCAGTGCTGGTATTAAACAGAGGGCTGGTTCACTTTGGAATGTGAGTGTGTAGGTGTTCAAAGCAACAAGAATCACAGGGATGGGAATAAGACTCCCATTGCATAGCACTTTGATCCATTCCTGGTTTTACTATAAGTTTAATAAGACACACCTGAGCTTGTTACCTACACACTGCGTATAATCAAGCTCGTAGTGTAACCGCTACTCAATAGGAGTCTTATTTCCATCCCTGAATCAGGACATCAGCACTGTCTTGGCTGCCAAATGGAAAAGTGCAATGTAGGGAAAAGACAAAATAGTTTACACTCCTGTCTGCATCGTCTAATCTGCGTTGTATCACTTGCTGCTGATAAAAATAATCTGAAGGAAAAAAAAGACTTGTGCTACTGGGGATTATTTTTATATTTGCTGGAAAGACTGACTTTACTGTGCAGTATCCTTTAATATGTGAGCTAATTCTGCATGATTTATTTATGTTCTGGTGAACACTCTTGAAACCTGCTGGCCTATTAAGCAAACTCTGTTGAGAAGTATTTCATTTGTGGCTCAGCATTCAGGAATCTGAGAACACTGCATTGTGGTAATGTTAAATGAGGAGGTCCTATAGCAAATAAACATGTTGAAGACAGGAAAACAGCACCCAGATGCACAGACAGATGACATTGTGAGACAAGAAAACAGCACTGTGATGACACATGGGGTTGCAGTGGAGTTTGCTCGAGAGAAATGCAGAAGTTTACTATAGTATACCATTGTTAACCCCTTAAGGTATACAAGGCATTGAACAATTGTTCAAACATCTTTTTTCTTAAAATACATTTCAGAGTGACACCAGGACAAAACTGACAATTTGGATGATCCAACCTGTCAGAACATTTTAAACCCGTTTCGCACCTCATTGCAAAAATAAGAAAGTTATCGTCATTTTTTTTTTATTTGTGGGACACATATATCCCTTGTACCTTAAAGGGTTAAAACATTGCAGTGAGTAGAATCTGTGAAAGCGAGTACCTGTTAAAGCATAGTAAATGCACAGTATAATCATTGTAAAGGATGGGTGTCTATAATGCTTGGATGTTGCTTGTGTTAGTTCCCCCCAGTAGGGGAGAATGGTGTGCTAACAAGGGACTAGCCTTGATGGGCCCAATGGCCGTTTCTCGATCTCAAACTTTTCTTAAGCTCTTATGTTCTATTTTAAATATTCATGGGGAAGTGTCTCTGTATGTGGAATATTGTATCAAACCTCACAATTATGCCAAAAACAGACTTGTTTTCCCTTCCAAACACAGACACAGGTGGAAAACGTAAGTGTAGTGCCTCAAGCTTAGCTTACACTAGCTTTATAGTTCATATCGTGAGAATATTGAGACTTTTTCATAAATATTTCAGGGACTTTATTTCAGGGACAACTGCTTACTGACTCTCTTGAACAATCTATGACACAAACCTAATAACGGGCAATTGTTCAATTGTATTACTCATTTTAGTATAGCATATATATATATATATATATATATATATATATATATATATATATATATATATATATATATATATATATATAGTTTATATGCTTGTTCTGTATGTAAAAATGTTCTTAAAGTCAAACAAAATGTTATATATAAGATAATTTATTAATACATAAATGCAAAACAGTACTGTAGAACTTGTAAATATTGTAAAAAAATAATAATAATTAAAAAATTGAAATTTAAAATAACTGGATTGTGATGTTTTGTTGTATTCCCTGCTGTCCTGTTTGAGATCTCATCCCAAGAAAATGGAAAGAAAATCTCTTTAAAAAAAAAAAAAAAGGAGGCGAGAGGATTTCTTTTTAAGTTGAAATAGAATTGGCGTTCAATATCTTCATTTTCTATCATTGCAAAAACACCCTCCACGCCGGGGGCTTAACCAGACATTAGACATGCTTTAATATGTTCTTTGATGCATGCTTGAAAAGTTTACCTTGTACTGAAAGTTTAACTTGTTAGTGTTGTATGAAATAGTTTGTATGTACTGCACTCGTGTGAGCCCGAGATGGGCTGGAATATGTGCTACACTGGTGCCACCTAGTGTTTTAAAATCATATCACAGTCGAGGAATATGCAAGAGGGAACCACAGAAATGCCTTCTGCTCAACCAAACGTGGTTATTATTATTATTATTATTATTATTATTATTATTATTATTATTATTATTATTATTATTTGTAGTAGCAATAGCCTAATTAAAGCCTCCCATAGTAAAAGCATAGCAATGTGGTATAATGCATATTGAAAGCATGGATGGTAAAACATTGGTAAGCACTGTAAAGACCAGTGCTGTGTGGTAAAGCATATTAATAAACATGGCAAACCAGGGTAAACTATGGTAAATGCATAGTATAACCATGGAAAAAAAAGCATTAAGAGTATATAAGAGTATGTATAACGTGTATAGAATAAACGTATTCCTGTCAAGGTTCAGTAGAAGAAACGAATGTAATTTGGGATGCAAAAGGCAGCGATCATCATGTAACCAATTGGAGCAGTGATCAAGTGGAGCCAACATGGCGAGCACAGGGATTCAGTATCAGTGCAGAGTTGTGTAGTCTTCCTTACCAACAGAGGGCGCTGTAACTAACAACTGGCTAAACCCTCACTGTAGGAGAAGCGTCAACATTCCACAACAGTCAGAAGTGCGTTTCCAGGTGTAATTTGTACAGTTCAACCTGGATTCCAGGTACAGTCGTTTTACTCATAATACCACGATACCTTTTGGAAATTCACGACAACAACCGGGATTTAATCCAGACTGACAGTAGGTATTAACAAAAACAAAGGTAACATCTTTTAAAGCATATGTGACGTGTCACCAGACCCATAGCTTACAGGTGGGGGCAGGAACAGGTGCAACTGGTCTGTATAGATCAGGTAATGCGTGTGTTATTATTATAGGCAACTCAATATACGACATTTAATATAGAACATTTTCTTGTACTATATTTTAGGGGGTTGAAAATGCGTTTTTTGTATTATGTGTAAAGTTAAAATAGATAAATAAATAAATAAATAAATAAATAAACAGATGCAAAAACGTACGAAAAATGTCCCAACATTAAGAGAGATGTTGTCTGCGTCATTGTGTTGTAGTTACCGGCCATTTATTTAAATATTACATTGACTATATATACACACATGTAGTCATTCACACATATACTATTTCCATAATGTAAGAACATATATCAGACCAGATTTACCAAGCTACATGGTTCAAGGTTTGATCAATTTTCTTTTGTTTTAAAAGCGTTTAAAAAGGTTTTAAATATTTTTATTTTAGGGGAATCGTAAAATCAAAGAAAGTTTTTGTTACATTTTTTTTACAGCTAATCATTAATGAAACATGAGCAAACTTTGAATCTGGTTTAGTAACTCTATTAACTATATATTAACTATATTAACGAATCGTATCACGATACTAATGAAAAACTAATCTCTGCTTGACGGACTTGAAAATATTCCGATCTATACACAGTCAGTTGAAAATCAATTCTTTGTATTTACCACTAAGTAGTATAGCACTTGTTTGAGTTTAAAGACAAAGCAGTATGTCAGCTAGAGTTCTTGGGATATCAGATTTAACTTTAACTAAATCTCCTTACCACATTTCTGAAAAAGAAATACTACGCAGTGTGTTTGATAACTATGAAAGTACAAAGTTTGTTCATGTGTTTCTTCAGAAAAATCTAAATATCAAGTCTTTCAGCATTAAGTTGTGATGTAATTTTTTTTTTAAATGTACATCAATGTTTTTGATTGCGTCATACTTAACTTTAACTCAGTAGATTATTATTATTATTATTATTATTATTATTATTATTATTATTATTATTATTATACCATACATTTTATCACCAAGTATTTGTATTTTTTGTAAGTTAAGGCTGAGTATATAATTTTATTTTGCACACTATTCTATTCTGTGCTGTTTTTAACTGTGGTTAGAAATAATTTAAATTATTAAATTTAAATTAATGATAAAAATTAGTATTAAATACATAATTTTCATCAGAATTAACATTTCTTTAAAAAGTAACAACATATTCAACCAAATCAAAGTTTAAGGATCATTCAACCAAATAAAAACATTATTAGGGCACACTGAAAGGTGAACAAACATAAAATAAAACTTGTAAGAAATGTATATACACACACACACACACATACATTTGTAACCAAGCTAAATAATATGTACACAAACACAAAACATAAAATAATCTAGGAAATCTTCCATGTAATAAAATACTGTTTTCAATATGACAACATCCCTGCAGAGCACAGCTGAAACCTAACATGTGCATGAAGCTGCAAATTAGCAGCTTTAAGCATCAAACTGTACATTTGTGTTTTAGCTTTATAAAAGTAATATATATATTTTTTATGTTGTGTTGCAGAAATGCCTTTCTGCTGAGTTTGGGACTTCTGGAAAACAACGACAGCCATGAGGAGGAACAAGCAATGGGACGTGAACAAGGCCATGCTTCTGTCCAGGCTCTTTCAGTTCCTGCACTGTGCTGGGAAGGCATGTGCCATCCCCTTTCTCACTCTCTATCTCAGACATCTTGGACTGACTGCTTCCCTGACTGGCATCATAATGGGCACTAAGCATTTCATTAACCTGGCCTGGGCTCCGCTGAGCGGTTACTTTGCCAAGCACTACAACAAACGAAGGGTAGTAATACTGAGCTCGCTGCTGTGCTCCATAGGAGCAGGGCTTCTCCTGTTACTCATTCCACCGGCAGACAAGGCAACAATGACCAGGTACTGCAATATCAGTGCATTTGCTGGGTTTGGGTTGCCAGAAACCGCAGAGGACACAATAAACTTTAGCCAGTTAGGAAACACTACTATGACTGTACATGCCTTCACAACCCTTATATCCCCTACAGCACTCTCTAAAATTAATACAAAACACATTGCAACTGCAGGAGCGGGTCAGACGCTTAATGATGCAATATTAGCCACCGCTGCTGCAAGTAAACATGAAGTTAAACGAATTGCTCACCGACAATCCCATAGGGAAAATCACAAGAACGAAGAAGGGGCTGATATCCCAGATAATTCTGATTCAAAAAGATCAGTCAGGTCAAGATCTTTAAAAACTGGCTCCGCACATGGGCAAAAACCCACAGATGTCGTTTTGGAGGTCCAGCACCAGCTTTTCTTCCTAGTCCTCATGGCTGTAGCTCTGTGGGAGGTCCTATCCGCCCCTTTGGAATGGATTGTGGATGATGGCCTGTACGAGTACCTGGATTTTGTGGATGCGACTGACGGTTACAGCCGGCAATGGATCTGGGGGTACCTGGGGGCAGCATGCAGTGCCTGTGGCGTGGGTCTTTTGGTAAGCAACCTGGACTGCTTGCTAAATGTCCATATTCACCGGAGCGCAGTCCATTTCTATAGCTATGCTATTCTGATTACCTTAACGCTTCTCACAGGCACCTTCTTGCCAATTCATGTCAACAGGAAACAGGAGCAGACAAACAAAGTTCTTAAAGCCCTGCACCTCATCAGCAATGACGGCAGAGCCACGTTGTGTGCGCTTACCGCCTTTATAGTTGGAGCAGTCGGCTCTGCCATTGAAAATTACCTCTTCTGGCAAATGCAGGAGAAAGGCAGTAGCGAGTTCTACATGGGAGCCTCGATAGCAATCACGCTGTTCGCTGAGATTCTGCTCTCCTTCTTCAGCGACAAGATCCTGAAGACTGTTGGCCAGAGTGGGACCGTAGCACTGGGGATGTTATGCATGGCGGTCCAGTGTCTCTACTACTCCTTCCTCTGGTCTCCATGGTCTGTGTTGCCTATTCAGTCTTTGAATGCGTTTAGCAGTGGAGCCCTGTGGTGGGCTCTGAATGCCCAGTGTGAAGATGTTTCTACTCCAGGAATGGAGAGATCTGTTCAAAGGGTTTTTCAAGCGCTCTCGCTCGGCCTTGGCGCTGGAATTGGCAGCTTGGCGGGTGGCTTCATTGCCAGCAGGTTCAACTTGGAGGTGCTTTACAGGGCGGCAGCAGTTGTTTTGGTAATCTGGTCAGTTGCATTCCTGATAGTACAGTCCAGGATTCCCAGGCAGAAGAGGGTTAACTACTCCCGGCTTTTAGCGGCTGACAACAGTGACCTTAGTGATACAGAGACAGATCAGGAGAGAGACTGGCTTGTTAATGCCATGAAGGACGAAAAAGAGAATAACAGCTGGTGAAGGCTGAATCAGTAGTGTTTACCTGTGCACTGACAGAGAGTAAAGACTGGATCAGTAGAGTTTACCTGTACACTGACAGACAGGGAGCACAGGATTTGAAAAGTGCGCGATTTTGGATCAGGGGTTAAAAGCATTTTGGGAAGTAATGGAAAATCTAAAGCTTGCCTTGACAAATATGTACCAAAATAAATGTGTGCCTTGAAGATCTGAATGGGGTAATTAGTGGGTCTGTTATTGATAAGTAACACTGTAACAGTAACTAGTAATCTTGACAATTGCTTGTTCAACTAACTGGCTAAACTGCTGTGATAATTTGAATGTTACAGGTATGTTATTCAGCATGGTGCTGGGGCACATAGTTATCAATCTGTTTGCCTACAGGGAAGTATTATGTAATTGCATGTGTAATGCAAGAACCTTCTGCAAACTGTTATTACGACATGCTCAAATGTTAACATGGATTGCAAAAGGTCAAATGATGCTTTATTACTGACAGTGGTGCACAGAGACTAGGACTACCCTCACATTACAAAATGCATAACAAAAGCTCTGATACTACAGAAAGAAAAGACATACATTTCAAAGACATTAAGCACACAAAATACTATTTCACAGGGATTTCAAAGACAGCTCTTACATGTAGTTCCGTATAGTTATTTTTAATAAAGACAAATCCCAGTTCAATCACAGTAATGCGGGAGACACTAAAACAAGAGTACTGTATGCCAATGATTTGGTTGTTGTAGGCTGAAACACTACACCCATGAGAAAGAATTGTGTGTAAAATCTCAGGTAATAAGTTGGTCTTGTAATGCATATTGAAAAGCTTGTTACAGGGTATGGAAATAAGACTTGCATTGCATATCAGTTTCTCTCATTCCAGGTTTCAATATGAGCTTGATTAGCCACAGTGTATAGGTAACAAGCTCAGGTGTGTCTCGTTACACATAGTAGAACCAGGAATGGATCAAACTGCTATGCAGTGGGAGTCTTATTTCCATCCTTGTTATTATCACAAAATCAGCTGTATAGTGTGAGATATTTGTGTTTCGGTTTGTTCATACCTGTCCTTAATACAGAATTTAAAATGGGTAAAACATCTCATTCAGCATGCCAATTTATGGGATGAATTTTCCAGAAAGGAATTTAAAAATGTTTGTTTCAAGAGTGTTTGTATATAATATGTACAGATAGCATATTATTTTTTATTAGTTCATGGTATGCCTGTGTTACAGCTGATCAACAATACATTGGCACTACAAGGACAATGCAAGGGTTCTGTACCAAGGGTCAGATACACACCAGTGAGCCATTCCAGTGCAATAGCATTGCTAGAGTGCAATATTTGTTCCAAATCTGTTGTGCTGCCATTGCTGGTAATGTTTGATTTGGTAAGGTTTCTTCTGGTTAATATACTGGCATTAAATGCCAATGGTATTTTCTGGTAAGGGTGGATATTCTTTTGGGTTATGTCTTGGCTGGGATTGGCAAGGTAACAGCATTTACACTTCACTTAGTATACGCCAAACAGTTCTTCTCGTTTGAACTGCTAATGTATTAATAATACATAAAAAATACCCATTTTGTAATTTCACAATCCCAAGTACATGTTTATAAATGTTTGTTTATAAATGTTAATGTATGCAAATGATGGGTGATGATGGATTTAAATTAAATGGTCTTATCAAATTATTCTTCAGCATTTCAAATTCTATAAATAAATAAATAAATAAATAAATAAAAATGGGTTCGCTGCACAGGACCAGTGATGGAAACAAAGTGATGAAAACATGTTTTCTTTTCCTATAGGACTGTTTTGAAGGGAATGGCTTTTTTAAGCTTTTTTTTTTTATGCACAGTCTGTGATTCATCCCAATTGTTAATGGGGTCAGTCACTTGTCCGCTTCACGTCCAGTTTATTACTGAGCAATGACACATGGCGGGTGAAGAAACAAGGATGGGCAACAACCTAAAGGGTTATCACTCTAGGAGAGGCAGACAGAAGAGCTTGTTTTCATTCCTCAGTGTAGTCCCTAACTGAAGAAAACGCAGCATTTTATTAAGGATACCCTTACTCCTTAATGGATGATGTCCTACTGTTCCCAGATCAGTGGCATTTCCACAGAAGTGAATTGGGCACGTGACTAATAACACTGTAGGATGTGAAGATACAGCCCTGCTCATCACTTCACTACAGTATGCTTGACCCTCGGCTGGATCTCGGAGTCAGGCACTAGCTTATTGTCTTCCAAGTGTTCAGATAACAAGGTAATACTGTATCTCTGCACTCTGCGTTGCTCCGGGTGCTAGCCTGCAAGCTCGATTTCAGTAATCTGTCATTTGCTAAGCGGCGTGTTGAATTCACCTCTTTCCCTTTCTTCTTTTATGGGGTGTAATTTTAAGGCTCTAAGAATATGGATGAAATGCTGTGCTCAGTTCTGTCAAGCTCCACATTCTTTATGTATCATTGAGCACCCAGTCTTTTACTCATATTTTGATTCCATGAACACATACTTGCTAGTGGATATTATGCTGGCATAAAATAAACCTTTTATGAGCTTACTTGGTGTATGCTGTAGTAAAAGCATTATAAAATATAGAAAAGTACTACAACTGCATAGTACTGTAATACTTGGACAAAAACTGTGGTCCAAATTTACTACATTTTTATAAGGGATTTAAAACAACATAATAAAAGATTTTGTATAAACTGCTCTCGGTTCTGGCACTAGCAGTGGCAATGAAAAAAAAATGCACATATGTTTTTACTATTGCATTACAAAGGCCTTATATGCAAGAAAGAAAGCTTTTGGTCTAGCAGAAGAATTCTACGTTTCTGCTTTTATTAATTACTCATTTAGCAGACGCGTTTATCAAAAGCGATTTATAGAGACTAGGGGGTTAACTGCATCACAATTGCTGCAGAGTCATAAACAGTAGGTTTTTTTAGATCTCATCCGAAGGACAGAGCACAAGGAGGTTACATGACTTGCTCAGGGTCACACACAGTGAGTCAGTGGCTGAGCTAAAATTCTTCTAGTAACAAGCCCATTGCTCTAACCACTGGACTACCAAGCCTCTAATGCAATGCATACATTTGAAAAGCATACATGCCAATGTGCAGCTTGCTTTATAAGCAGGTTATGTTTAAAAACAGTTTAAAAGAACATGCGCGTAATGTGACAATTTAAGAATAACACATGCTTTGGCAAAGTAAATATAAGGGCCCATTTCACACCTAGTTTACTTGCAAGTGAACAAACACATTAGGATCTTTTACTGATTACTGTGTTTGAATGCAGATGAGTTACTTTCTTTATTTTCAAACACTTGGTTAATTTACCTTATAGTCAATGAAAAAGCAAGCAGTTTCACGGAAGTAAGATGGCACAGTGGGATAATTCACTAGCGTGCTGTAATGTTCCCCCTTGGAAGGGACTGATATCTTTCTTAATTTTCAAAGACTGTCAATTTACCATATTTCAGTGGGAAACACTGTTTTGCTGTGGGAGCTGGTGGTGCAGTGGGCTTTTTCTCTAGCATGCTGTGCTGTTCTCTGTGGAGTACTGGGTTTGAATCCTGTAGAGTCCATCCTTTATTTTCATGAGTGGAAGGTGGTTGTGTTGCTACCTGAGAGACTAGGTAAATTGTCTCTTTATAGAGTCGTACTGTGTGCATTAAGTACTTGGTTAAAGACACATAGTTGATTTTTGTGCATGTACAAAGTGAACTTAAAAAAATACAACTCTTCATTCTGTTACTGAATGCACACAATACTCTCAGGCAGCAACACAGCCATCTTCCACTGTCCACATGGCTGGGGAGCAGACTCCCATTCTATCCTCTCCTACCTCCTCTTCCTCGTTCCACAGGGCAGGTCTTCTCCTCCTCCATCTGTGGAAATCCAACCAACATCATTACCTACCTCAGGAACTGGACTCAAACCACCATCTTCAGGGAGAAGGCCATGGTATTAGTTCACTGCACCACCAGCTCCCACAGGAAAACTGTATTTCCCACTGAATACATGGTCAATTAATCAATTCTTTGAAAATGAAGGCTGGAATCTGCAGGATTTGAACCCAGTCCTTCAAGGAAAGCAGCATAGTGTACTAGTAAAATAACCCACTGTGCCAACTCACTTCCATTAAAGAGCTTGCGTTTTCATGGATTATATAGAAAATCTACTTCTTTTTTTTTTTAAATTGAAGGAACCAACTGGATGTGAACCCAATCTCACAAGGACAAACAGTACAACATGCTAGTGAATTAGCCCACTGTGCACATCACTTCAATGCAACAGCTTGCTTTTTCATTGATTATAAGGTAAATAAACCAAGTATTTGAAAATAAAGGAAATAACTCAGTCATCCAAGGAGAACAACACAGCATACTAGTGAATTACGCCACTGTGCCATCTCACTTCCATGGACAGCTGGCTTTGGAAAAGCAGGCACTCATAAGGGCTGCAGCTCAACTAAAGATGATCACACGAGAAGCAGCGTCGTGTATCATGAAGGAACACAGGTCAGAAACAGAAAATGCACAAAGACACGCAACGCTTTTTGAATGACAAATTACCATTGTGAAAAGCGTTTCTACAACCCAGCATACAACTAGGTGATTTTTTTTTTTTTTAAAGTGTCTAATTTGAGCAACTTTATTTAAATCAGAACACCTTTTTTCATTGATATATGATTTCCGATTTATTTATGTCCTAATTGTTGTTTTTTTTATTTTCTCTTGCAGGAAATCGTGAGCTGGTTCAATGCAATCAGAGCAGCACGCTTCTCATATCTGAAAACCCCTTTCCCCACTGCCAGCGACTCGGAGGTAAGCGCACTGTGTGCGGAGAGGAGGCACCGCATGAGGTGTGACTGTACAGTATCTTCAACTGCATTTACATGGTAGAGAGTGACCCCCCTCTTTTCCTACATTCCCCCGTTTTCTGTGTTTGCAATGTTTTTTAAAATAAACACTATTAGATGACAGAAGCCAGTTTGTTTTATGCAGTTAATTCCAGTCGGTTGATTTATACGTGTTTCACATACATCAGTTTAGTGAAAGCTGTATATACAGTATCACACGTAGGAATACGTCATTAATGAGCAGGTTTGCACCCTACGTCATACCTCAGCAGCAGTAGTAACACGAGCCCCAGGGTAAAATCGTGTGCTTTATATTGAACTCTTAAAAGAATGTTAACTAAGAGACACCTTTTTTTAAAACTTTATGCACATTTTGTTCGAAATAAAAGCACTTTCAAAATTATATTTTTATTTATTCCTGAAAACCTGTGCATTTTATTTGATTGCATTTATCAAACACTAATACTCTTGTGCGGGTAAATTGTAATTCCAAGTTATTTATATGAGTTCCACTAGGTGGCGACAGTGTCACTTACTTGCTGAATCTTGACTGCGCTGCTTTCTGTTGTTTTCACATCTGTGCAACGAAAAAAAAGCAGCTCAGCACGTTGTTCGCCTTTCTGTTCCTTTATTAAGTTATGGTGGGTGGCACGGTGCATGCGGATCGTCCTGCCTTGAAAACCGAATAACGCACGCTGGGCAAGAATATAAAACTCTTGTGTTCCGTTTACTAGATTATTGACCGGTGGTTGTTTCCAGGTAGCGATAAGGAGAAAGGCAATGGAGAAGGACAGACGATCGTCCAAACAGTATGGGTCTTTGGAAAGCACAAAACGGAATGCAGAGTCTGCAAAAGGTAAGTGTCATTTGTTGCAGGATGAAAGTATGGAATGCATGTGTGTGTGTGTATGTGTAGGCATCTTTTTTAATATTTATACAGCAGCCTCTCTCATTTTCCAATATAGATAATTCAAAAGTGATAGTACGCGGTAAAGAGTATTGCATCATATACTATATGAATTATACATTTTAAACATTACTTTTTTGTAATCGTATATAATAAACAATAATAAATGGGGTTATTTGTGTTATAAATGTAGCTGCAGTCTTATTTTTCTGTAGTCTATAACTTATAGAGTTTTTACACCCGCTACCTCTGCTGTTACTACTGCTACGGTCAAAACGGTGAAAACTTACCATGAGCGCACTGTGTGTGAGAATGACAGAACACTGTGGTGCGACAGAAACAACGAATCAATGAGAAAACAGTGAATTCAGTACTGCAAATCTGGAGCCTCCGAATCTATAGGTTCTGGACCTAGAACTAGAATTGATGTACAGAGACGTACTGGGTTGCATCATGTTTATTATAATAGTAAACATATTTAGGACGATGGATTTTTACGTGGGGACTGGCGTACCATACTATAATAAACTGAATATAAATCTAAACCTTCTTCTTCTCTTATCTGGTAGGCTGCTGATTTTGTAGGTTGCTATTTTGATAAGCAGGCTTTGATTCACCCTCACAATTTAGAACCACAGAAGTGGTGCGTAACCCATCATTGCTGTAATGAAATAGGGTCTTGAAACTGAAAGCAGATATCTTTAGTAACCCAATATAGCATTCTATATACATTGTAAAGTACCACCAAACCTGTACATACTGTACCAGTACACAATGGCATCAATATATTGTAGCGTGCACCGGGGAAGGTGACGTAATCACACACGAAGACATGACCCCGATAAACGCTCCTTGCAAAGGAGCGCTATTGGCGCTATGCTTTAGTGTGAGAGGTCCCGGGTTCGCGCCCGCCCTCCGCCTGTGTGTGGATTGCCTCGCCCTGTGTGATGCGCCTGCCTGCGTTAACCGAAATCGCTACAATATATATATATATATATATATATATATATATATATATATATATATATATATATATATATTCCAGGTTTTACTGTGAGTTTAATAAGACACACCTGAGCATGTTACCAATGTGTTAATGCATGTTTAGCATCCACAGATTGCAAGTTTCACACTCCAGTCATCCCACTACTATAACAGAGTACGGTTTATTCAATTGATATCATCTGTGCTGCTTTAATCATACAAATATGAGCCTCCCTGGGGATTTACAAACATATGTATGGAATAGATTTTCATAACTTGCTAAACAGTGTTGGTGTTGGTGTTTAGCTCAGCTAGACCCCAGTGCCTGCACTGCACTGCACTGCACACATGTTTTCCGCAGGGGCACTTTGCATATCAGAAGTCTGTGGCTTGTGGTGTTGTTAGGGGTTATGCATGGCATTGTTAAACTAGGTTCAGTATCAGTCAGCAGAGGTTTATTAGAATTGAAGCTAGGATCTGTAGAGCTGGTGTGTACTGGGATTTCATTTCTTTTGGTGTGGGTTTGAAAGAAGCTGCTAATGACTCAGGAGACCCTCCCTGTCATAATGAATCTGCTGCTTCTCGTGATTGCGCAGGACTAAGAGAAATGTGGAGCCTTGTGTCAGGAGCCCTGCTTCCTCTCACTGGAATCCACTGGATAAACTGCCCTCCGAGTTCAATTACAGGTCTGTTCACATTGAACCAGATGCATGTTGCCAATCCAATAACACCAGATGAAGCACAGTAATTACTTCAAGCAATCTTATTTTTTCCCCTGACACTGGAGCAATAGGACCCTGCATGGTGGTATTATTTTTTTCCCCTGGCTGCTGAACCATTAAATTGTACTTGAAACACAGTGGCTATTTAAACCCCAAGCCATTTATTGTATATAGGGGTGTGCAGCTCATAGAGGAGCAATGAGTTAATGTACTATTAAAATGTTATCCAGTCTTTAAAATAAAAGGTAGATTCAGGGTTTATTCAAGACTAAGTGTGGAATGTGTCGTGAATAGATGCGCAATTACTTTTTTATTACTGACGCCTGTTTCATGCTGCCATATCTCTCCTCCTCGTATTGATATTTTTTTGTGCATTTTTGTGCTTTCTGAAGTTATCAATAAATATAGATTCTGCTTCATGACTGAGATCAACCAAAAAAGGGGTGCAGCAACTTTCAGCAGACAGTTGTTTGCCTTGCTTACCAGCTATACCAGCACAAGCTGCTTCTGAAAAGGCTCCCCAAGGGTGATTTAGCTCATCCCATGGACTTCAGTGTACGATGCAGAGCCAATACACCACCCCCTTAAAAAGGATCGCAACTTCAGTCTTCATTGGCACGCACTTACAAGAACTAAACTGATCCCCAGCCCATGTCTTAATCACACCTTTAATGGACTTCTCCGTTTAGCCGCTAACAAGCCAATTCTCCCGTTCCAGCTTTAATAAGTCTTTATTATGAGGATTATCACACGTTCTTCATCAGTAACATCTTCCAGATATAATTACATAAGGCTTCCTAAAATTATTACATCCATCTTATGCCAGGTTTATATCAGCTTTGTAGACCTTTGGGAGAAAAAAAAACTTTACACTTTTAAATATCTGTTCCACTCACAGCACTGTAACAGGGCTTGTAAATTAGAAGTCATATATAACCTCTAACTGTTGCAAGTATTAGCGAGAGCATGGCTGCACATTTGTAAGAGAGATTTGAGGTGGATTGTGTCCTTAAAGCTAAAACTGTTTCTCAATAGAACCCTGTGAAAGGGTTGTGGGCAATTCACTAACACAGGAGATGTTTCTATTGAAACACCACTGGGGTGCACTGATTTATTTTTACCCGCAGAGGGCGCTCTTGTCCGTGGCCTGAATACCGACAACGGCAATCAGGACCACAGGGTTACCATCACAGGTAGAAACAATCACAGTTCAAGTGCACATGCAAGTGCTGAAAATAATATTCCAAACGCAAAAGAGGAAATAAAATAAAACTCAATAGTAAACCTACAAACAAAAGGTGCACAGGATTGTGCAAGCGTCAAATAGCCAGCACAGATCTCGCCCTGCTACATATCCTCCCCCTCAGAATGGCACCACCGGTCCATTCGAAAATCCTACACCACCATGTCTTCCCGAGAGAAAAAAATCTGCGTTTTGATGCAGTTTCCCTGCTCAGTGGGCTACCCTGAAGGCATAGGGCTGTCGCGCCAAGTACCACCGTGTGATCTTGGCGTTGTTGTCCTTCATCCGGTGAAGCCATGCTAAGGGGGCATGATCTGTAACCAGGGTAAAGTGTCGGCACAGGAGGTAGTACCGGAGTGACTCGACTGCCCATTTTACTGCGAGACACTCCTTCTCGATGGTACTATAGTTTTTCTCGCGGGGAAGGAGCTTCCTGCTGATATACAGGACCGGGTGCTCGCTTCCCTGCACCTCCTGAGACAACACTCCCCCGAGACCTGTCTCTGACGCATTCGTCTGCAGGGTGAACCGCCTCCTGAAATCAGGCCTGCCTCCCGGCCACTCAGAGAGAAGAAGAGACCACACACCCTCACCCAACCTCTCCATGTCACTGCCGTGATTGACAGGCGGATCCTACACCTGCAGGATCATGCATGCGTCAGATAGCCAGCACAGCTCTCGCCCTGCTACAAGCCCATACTGTTGTATTGCAAGCTGTCTAGTCAAGTTTCAAACAGCTACAGCAAAGGTCTGTGGACAAGCATCAAATGGCAATTCAATCCATTTACTTACAAGACAAGAAAACTGGAGGTGTCATGAACTGACTTCAGTCAAGGTTTATTCCAGAACTTTCATCCTTACACCTTTTGATTAGCATGACAATTCTGCAGTCTACTAATGCCTGGTGCTTTCACAGCTATTGACATGGAATTTAAATTTGCAACGCAGAAATTAGTAAAAACCATTGGAATGTTATCATCCGATTGTGCTAGAACAAATTGCCACATCTGTGATGTAGCAGGGCATGACGCAAATCATTTTGCAACTCATTGCCTCTTTCACCTGGTCCTCAATGAATCGAGACAGTGCTTTTTTTGGCATTATCTGTATTATAATTAGGGCTTCTAATTTTCGGCTTTAAGCAATAAAACCCAATAAAACACCCCCAATACATAAAAAATGAAATCGGTGGATAGCCAATGAACACCGGAAAAACTGTGGAAATGGTTAATCAATTTAGGTTGGCTTTACCCTTTTCCTATTAAAAAATAAAACCTACTACATAAAAAAATACAGTTCCCAGTGCTGCTTGGCAATGCCCCGCCTTCCTGACTTTGTATCTATCATTGATTCGTTCTGAATACTTTAAACCCGCCTCAACTACTCAGTGACAGCACATTCCTACATTTCAATTGGAGACTCCGCTTGCAAGATTTAAAACGAGATTTCAATCAGGATGAAGGCTTGTTAGCGGGATTTAAAGCTGTATTACAGTTAAAATACAGAGGATTTAAAACAGAATTGTGGCGAAATGTACAAAAATGCGTACACATAAAAACCCCAGAAGAATGTGCCCGTGACCATAGGGATTTCGTTGTGGAAGACAGCAAAGGAAAGAAGGGACAACTTAAGTGTGCAAGTACTGTCGAGTTACTATACATATTTTGACAGAAAAAAACCACTCAAGCGTTGGAAAGTAACTAAAAACACTAATTTCATTCAGTATATCAAAAACGAAAGCCCCGAAAAAAAACGATTTACATAAAACTCGAAAATAGCTCAAAATAAGCACAGAAAAATACGATTCATACAAACCGAAAAACAGAAGGCCTAATCTAAGGCAACATTAGCTAACCCAAGATTAGTGTTATTCAAGGTATGTGAAACCAGGCATTAGTGGTGCAGTGCCAAATACAGTTGTCTGTATCCTTTCATTGTGGATCCACAGTGATATTTCATATAAAAACCTCATTAGTATAACAAACCCCATGCGCTTTTCCTGTCAGTTCAATTCTTAAATGATTATAATTGTAGTTCACATTCATAACCTCCTGCTGCTGCAGGTAGAAGAAGCAGGAAAGGTTTATATTAAACTGTTCCGTAGTTCACACATACAATACTATAATATTCTATACTATAGTAGTGGCCAAAATACTTATTGCAATATTATACTTTGCACTGTATGCTGTAGTAATCTATAACGTTTTGGATATTACTAAACAATACTATAGTTTGTCTACTGTATAGTGTATGGATTTTCACCACTCCAGCTTTAAAAATGGAAAAATAAGCCAATCAGTAAAACAATCATTTCTGATTGGAGTCCCACGCTTTCAGGCTAGTCATGACTGGGCATCTTAGTAATCAAACCTTCTGTTCAGCAAATGAATCCCAATCTAGCTGCTCAACATGCAATGCTGTGTCTTTACTGTGTTTTTCTTTATACCAGATTAAGTATGATGCTACACAATAAAAATAAAGTTCTTTTAATTGTGCATCAGCCACTTTATAAAGTACCTGATGATAACCTGTGTGCTTCGTGCACAACAACACACCAGGAAGTGACAATATCCAGCACAACCCATACCCTCTGGTGCTTTATTGCTTTGTTGACCACATGGAATGGGAATCAGTCATGTGTGAGCACATTCAGCCAAAGAGTTCCCCTGAGGTAGATATTGCCTGTTTAAAATGATTCAGTAAGGAAAATTAGATGAAAGCCGCTCAATACAATAGATGGGTCTAAATTGAACACCCACTGCAACCTGCTGTCAGGAAGATTGATTCAGAAGTTAATAGCTGCTGGTTGTAAGCCTTCTCGATAACAAGGTATTAATTTAGAAAAATTGAAATCATGTTGCACAGAGTTGATGCAAATGCAATTCCTTCTAGCTGTTATTATGGCCACTGTCAAGTGGATACATTCAGTTTTCTGCGGCAAATATGAAAAAGTTGTCTGATTGGATTGCTGGTGTGAACGCTTCACAAGAAAACAGCAGTCATTTTGTAGGGCTGGACGTGGTTCTTGTTCACAAAAGGCATGTTTAAAGTACAGAATATTCCTCAGCTGCAGTCACGCCAGACAGCACCCGGCATTAAACAGAATAGCCATCACAGCCTGGACTTCAGAAATCAAAGTGCATCCTGCGTCAGAATGATCCGCTCTTCACAAATTCAATGAGAAAAATGTCATATGCAATCAATCACGTCTGTTTATACATATTCTCCACTGGCAGATCATCGGCAGGATGTCTTCTGACTATAACATTAAAGCGTACTGCGGTATTTGTAGCTAAAAAAAAAAATGTAAAAGTCATACAGATGTCTAGTAAAGCACATAGTGTTTTAAAGAACAGTATAGTAAAGCAAGGCAAAAAAACTAAAGTATGGTAAAAACCATGATAAAATATGGTAAATGCATGGTACACAACGAAAATCATGGTAAACCGGAAAATTAATGTCCAGATTTAGCACAGTTAAACTTGGGTTTCACTTATACACAGATGTTCGCTGTTCAATTAATGGCTCCTAGGACTGCAGCTGGGTTTCTGGTACCACTGCTCCTTGGTACAGAACCATTGCAGAGTTGCATTGCCATTGGAGACCACTGGATACGGATGGTATATTGTGGAAAGAAGTATTGTGTATATATTGTGAAAGAATCGCCCTCACCACGATTCGTTGCCCCTTTAAAAACACCGACCCAACACACACAAATGGATTTTTGAAGCACGGTTGCGCAATTTTTAATAAACACACACAAAAACAAAATAAACAAAACATACACCTAGCTCTTCTTTGAGCAATAACTAAAACAAAACAGGAACCTAAAACTAAAAACAGGACAGCTAAGCTGTTTACCTGTAACAAAACAAAACAAACAGAACAGCACACACAGAAAAGGATTCACTCTACCTTTCCCCTTTGAAATTACGGCTGTACCCACACACTAGCACAGTCGGGCTTCTACCCTCTTCAGCAGCCACCCTGAGCAGACTAACTGCTCCCCTTATAAACCCTGCACCTGGCTCTAATTTTCAATCATAGCCAGGTGCAGGTGATAATTAACAATTAAACAATTAACAAAACAATTAAACAATTAACAAAACAAACCAAAATGTGCCTTACGCACATGTTTTTCTGCAGGGAGGTTTTAACCCCCTCCCTGCTGTCTTACAATATATATATATATATATATATATATATATATATATATATATATATATATATATATATATATATATATATATATTCCCTCTTATTTTGCAGCTTGCTGCTGTTGTAGAACCCCACCTTGTCCCACACACAGTGCAAATCTTTAGATATATTTCCTTTTAAAAAAAAAAGAATAAATAGTAAAAGAAACATTGAGCTGCTAATAATTTATTTTTTCATGTATCTATACACCACACTTTGTATTTCATTTTGCTTTAGGGAAAGCTTCCCATGGGTAACAGAGGTTTGAAATTCAAAGAGAAATAACTGACTGCGGGGTCTGTGTCAAAACAAACACTGTATAATCCAGCCAAAGCAGTTCTGTGATGTGCTGATACGGGAATACTGGATCAGAAACACATACTAAACAATTACAGCTCTTATGAAGCCTAAGGAGGTCCCGTAACAAAGCGGTTCTGCTGAAAGGCGCTGTATGAGTCCAAGATTATTGCTGTTGTTGTTGTTGTTGTTGTTGTTGTTGTTTTAAAGACTGGTGTAGTCTCTACTTGGCAAATTCCCAATATTAAGTTGTTCTAAGAATGTGGTCCACTGTAGGATACACAATCCTATATAAAGTATTGGTACTTCTAAATGAGAAGCAGTCCTTTATGTTTTCCCTGCAACAAATATGAACTGTTCTCAGGCGCAGTAGCCTGATTCCTTCTCAGAAGTAAAGGCTGGCTTATGAATTGTATTCCTGTTAAAACATGGCTTGGTTTTCAATGCTTTATTTAAATGCATTGCAGGTAGGCTTGGTAACACTTTGCAATATGTGTCTGTAACAGCACAGTAGTTATACAGTAATAGCTCAGTAATTAGTTGCATGGTTGTGTAGTTACAATGCAGCAAAGTGATACGTTTTTTTAAATTGCTAAATATTGTCCAGCTGAATCAGATAAAGATGTTGCAAGCCTTACTGGTCTGCAGTCCTGTAATACCCTACAGAGCTTGCATTTAAAATTCTGACGCACACACAAAGTTAGATCCAATTACGGTGGACTGGTCTCCTGCGCTTTGTTCCTGTAAAAGAAGGCATACTGGCTTGCCTGTAGTGAGTGTCTTGAAAATGATTGATTTTATTTTGTCAGCCCCACATCGACCCCAGCCCCCGCCCCACCCCCCCCCCGTGTCTCCGTCAGCACAGTGTAGAAAAGTATTCTCACCACTGGCGATGAAGCTCAGTGAATACTGCCATTGTCTATTTCCTCCATTTTTGTAATGGTGATAAAGGAGCTCTATTAGCCTCAAAGCACCTGCTGGTCTCTATTGTGCGTGTGTGTTTTTTCTCCTGTTTATTCAGTGCCCTGCAAAACATGTTAACAACAAAGCAACCTGACTTGAATAGCGAGTGGTTCATACAGACTTTACAGCACACGCTGCAAGGCTTCTTCATGCTTGGTGCTTAAACCATAATTCCTTTATGGTTAATATTGTGGGTACTGCCTATACTTGGTATCACCATACATAAGTGCTGGCTAAATCATAGTGTTAGTCCCAGTTTGTAGTTTGTAACCAGATCTTATTAGCTGTGTGTTGCACAATGGCTTGTGCATGGCTTAAAATACTGTAGACATTCCTGGCGTAATATCTGCGTAATTACCGGATGTATTCTGCACTTTTGGTGTAGGAAATCTGACTATAGTTGAACTGGATTTTAAATTCAGCCCTGTTAATTCGTGTGGATTTAATTTCCCGTATTCATTCCATGTTATTTTAAAGTGTTACCAATTAAAATTTTACCGATAAATTCACTATGAAGACTATGACGTTTCGTCTTCTGTCTTCTACCGTAGAGCAAGGAAGGTGAAGAAATCTAACTGTGTCAGTGACTGAAAGAGATTGCCTTATTCTACAAGAGACAACACACTTACGTGAATAAATATGACAAAAATAATACTTTTAAAAATTGCATGGGGCAATGCAGCTCCAATTATGATATAAGAAAGGTCACTTCTGAAAGAAGTGTCTGGCAGCTGCTGTATATCGTCACCCTTTGATTCTGAGGATCAGTAACCAGGAACTGATCGAAGCAGAGGCCTGGGGCTCATACACTTAAGCTTCTGGGGGCCTTTATCACAGTGGGTGAGTCACCACTCCTTCATCAGAGGCTTGCAGAAGCAGAGCTATCCCCAGGCGTGGAGGGATTCATTCAGGAGGCAGCTCTCTCTTTTTGTTAGGATAAGCCTGGATATCTACAGTGTACCACTAAAAGGACTGGCAACACTAACAGTGTGTAAGTAGCTGAGTTAATCTACTTTTGAAAGGTGACATGTAGTGTTGACCCTATGGTGTACCACTGTTTATCCTGCACACTTTGTAATGGTGCAATCAGCAACCAAACTCGAATATGGGGAGGTAATAATCAACAACAATCGCTGCCCTGAGAACACTTTATTATTCTAAAGCAAGAACCGAAAGCCTTGAAATAGAACTGTAAACAGGCATGGGTGTGTTATTATACACAATAACATCATGTAGATGGGCTGAGAGTGGAAAGTGGAATGAGAGTGAAAATGAACCTGTAAGAGTTGGAAATAAGAAGCCTATCTCTGGGTTTACATTGTTAAATTGTCACTGAGCATAGTGATAAGAGGGAACCAATGCAACTAATGCAAGCTCAAGTTCAGGGCCAGATCACTTTCTTCCGTGAACTCATTGTTTCTGAAATAAACTGGACCCAACACAGGCCCATGTGTCACCATGGATGAATTTCAGGTGCTAATCTATAGAGCTGTCAGCTCTTAATGTACTGCATTCTTCACTGTGACTCCCAGTGCTTTATGTACCCTTTAAATACTGTAGATGGATGGCCTCTGTACTTATAGCTGTCAGTTCCTTACTGGAGACAAACCCATCTGTCAGTCTACAGCAATGGGAGTGCTGGCTGCAGAAAAGACAAGCTGAAAGTGTGAAGCTTGCTTGTTGTCCAGACTGGGTGCACTGCTAGTATAATTTCCTAATTGGGCTAAATTAGTCTGCCCACTCCCAACTACTTACTTTGAATATATGATAAAGCGATAACACTTTAAAATAATGGCCGCAAATTCCTCTGAGTTCTGAAGCAATTAATTATGAATTCAGCCCTGCTAATTCATGTGGATTTAACTGCCTGTATTCATTCCACGTTCCTTTGCAACAAATTATGTTGATCACACATATAAAGCATGCATTCAACCGTAAACATGCGATCAAGATAATTTTGATTCTTTAACATATTTTGCAATACATATACTTTAACATAGTATGTTATAAATTTAAATCTACATTTCAATATAGATTCATACGGAGAGAGAGAGAGAGAGAGAGAGAGAGAGAGAGAGAGAGAGAGAGAGAGAGAGAGAGAGAGAGAGAGAGAGAGAGAGGTTTTGAAAATCCGATTCTGAACAGAAACTGATCTGTGCACTGTAGCCTCCTCAGATATAATGAGTCTGTGCAATCATCACATTGACACCGAGGGACAGAGTTTTGAGCTCAGAGATTCAGTCGCTGCTTGCATTTATTTCAACTTACAGTGAACCAGGACCTCAAGATCCTGAGGCAGAGAAACATACCCTGAGCACTGAAGTACTGTAGAGTGAGTCAAAGCACAAAATCTCAGTCCTAAGTGCCTGGAGCCATTGTGCCAGCCCTGATCAAAGTGTACCCTGCTCTGTCTATCAGCTTATCCTCCGGTAGTGGCTTTGCTGCTAACAGTCCCTATTCCTTGCAGTGAATTCAATTACACTGCGTATGTTGACAGACCAGCTCATACTGTGTCTAATTATTTTCTTCTGTTTTTAAAGCATACCCCGTCCCTGGGACAATGTTGCACATAGAGGGTAGGTGAGGTACAATGATATTGTTGAGGGAAGACTGAGTGTGTGAAAAGGCTAGAGAGCATTGCTGTGTTACCGGAAGGATATGCAGATATAATGAAATAATGGTGCTGTGCCAGGAATTTACTGGAAAGGTTGTGCTAAATTGATTGCACAAAGTTTTTTTTTTTCCCTCTTTTTGCAATCCAGAATTCAAGAGAATTTATTCTTCCGAATTAAATGTCATAGTTGAAACACTTCAGCGATTCGGGAGGGAATGATTTATAGCACCTGCAGTTCATCCTGTCGTTGGTTGTTGGGTCATTTATTTTCCAGGCCTAAGCGTTGGCGTGAATGTCCGGTGGGATCCCTTCCAAAGGTGTATCCAGCAAAGTTAGCAGCTCAGCAGAAATAAATGCAGAATAAACCACCCAATAGCATGCGCACACCCGCATGAAAACCTATCCAGTGTGTCCAACAGCCGGATTGTCATTGCTTTGAAAATGAAAATAAAATAATAAACCCTCTTTTGCAGACGAAGACATTGTTTCAATGGCAGATTCCACAATAACAATCGATGACATAGAAGGGGAACTTTTCAAAATTGAGAGAATACGAGATGTCCTGGTCAGGAGAGAGTCTGAGCTCCGATACATGTAAGTACAGAGTCTCTTTATACAGTTTGTTCTTGCTTGCTGACTGCAAAATAAATCATGGTAGATTTGCACCAGTTATCCACAATGAAGTTCCAAATCCACAATGCAGTTCCAGATCCATCCTTAATCATGCGCCCATGTTTACCACAATTCCCCTTTGCTTTACAACAGCTGCCTGTGCTTTTACTATTCCCAAGCCAGCCTTTATAAGGAACAGGCACTGGTGCACTTTCAGACTTGTCAAACTTACCTTAGTTGTGCTGCAGTTCTGTCCATTTGTGTGTGGGAGCAGAGAGAAGCTGTATCCATAGAGACAAAAGAATGAGTGAGTGAGTGAGTGAGTGAGAGAGAGAGAGAGCGAGAGAGAGAGAGAAAATGAGAAAAAGAATCTGCAGGCATGAGTGGGAGGAAAAACTTTGGGAAGATAAACCATTTGAAATAGGCATTTTACACCTTTTTTTAAAATATTAATACGTGTTTTGCTTTGCTGGACAGACAATACCTGAGAATACCTGTCTAAGACCCGTACCTGTCCCTCAGGTGAATAACAGAAAGACTATCAGGGGAATCTAATGCAAGGAGACGCACAGATCCTGTTCAATATGCAGGCACCCCGGGGGCAATCGGACACCACATTAGGACCGGTAACAAGCCGCTGCTATAAACCATCCAAATTAAGAACTCTATATACGTAACAGGAGAACCCTAGGTGTCACTACACCACCATCATTTACACACTAAACTCCCTTGGCCATCACCATACCTTACATTTCAGTCACGCATTGCTGGCAAGCGAATGGAGTTGTATATGCTGT
Source organism: Acipenser ruthenus (assembly GCF_902713425.1). Classification (NCBI taxonomy): domain Eukaryota; kingdom Metazoa; phylum Chordata; class Actinopteri; order Acipenseriformes; family Acipenseridae; genus Acipenser; species Acipenser ruthenus. The sequence continues at coordinate 2,521,296 of NC_081207.1, forward strand.
TGTACATAATATTTGGTATTCCGAGCTGTGTTTGTGATGCACTTTGTTAAAGGGGGTCTGACGCGCGACTGAATGGGATTATGTATTCAAGAATTCATGAAGCCCTTTGACGCGCCTGGGCCCAGATCCCTGCTTTTATCCCTTCAGAATCTCAGCAGTGGTGGGTGTGTCATTATTAGCACACTAATTACACAGCCGTCTGTTCACTGCGATCAAGGTTGGTAGCTCATGTGAAAAGAAAGAGAAGGGGTTTGTAGATCAGGATGTAACAATGTAAAAAGAAGAGCTCTTCTCATTCAGTTCCAAGGACACAGCGGCCATTAGCAAAACCGCCCTGGCGGTACACGCAGTGGAATGTCTGCTGTTAAAAGAACATGTTTTTTACTGCCTACGGTATGGGTTTGGGAGATAACTTTCATGTTAAGCATGCATCTGGAATTCCAAATGGACGCCAAAAGGAATCTGTTGATACCCATTATGCAACTAGCTTTAATAAGTGTTTAATTAATTAATATTATGTAAAACATTATTCCACAGATGGAATATAATGAATAGATTCTGTGGACAATGAACACATATATGATCCATATTCTGTCCATCCACTGCAGGGGTAGCCAAATGTGGCCCTTCCAGTCCTGGTCTTTACCTGTTCTAAATTGTTTAATTGAACCAATTAAAGCTCCATCCAGAGTAGTTCATGATCTAACTGTTAAACCTGGAGTTGAATGGCCCTCCAGGACCGTGATTGGACACCCCTGATGCACCCAGTGTAGCATGACCAAATTTACATTGTGTGTGGGAATGCAGATTTGGATTGGAGGAGAGGTTCCACCTGACATGGTATTTGTACAGCAGTACAAATATCAAAGTAGAATTGCCCCCTTTTGATTATAAGCACTATCCTGTAAGAAATGGTAGATTCATGGTTGTGCATAAACATGTAATAACATGGTAATAACTGTGTGACTTCTAGATGGGATTGGCCTGTGCTATGGTGTTTCACCAGGCCTTTTCTATGTAATTGTAATGTAATTGTTACTGTGTAAGACAAATAACCACTAATATGACCAAGTTATGACCATGTAAATACAGGGTTTTTTTTTTTTTACACCCCTTGTAATCTAATGTGCTTAATCTTCCTTTCACCACCCTAAATATGACAATGAGACTTCTGTGGCAACAAGCATGCAATACAGGCTACAGCTTCAGAATTATTCATCCTTTAACTTCAAAACACTAACATTATTAGACAAAACTTTGAGTCGAGTCTGCAGTGCAAGGTTGCTGGAGTTTACACAGCGGCTCCCTTGTCAGTTTATATCTGGAGGGCGGAAACCGTGGGCTGACACAGCGCTCACAGGGTGACAGCTCAGTGTTTTCGTTAAGTGACTGTGTCTGGTAATTCCTGGATAAGTCATATTATTTACAGTGTCAGGGCGACTCTTCTGTCTACAGTTCCCAATTTCACTTTTCTGCTAGGGAGCGGGAGCTGTGAGATCAGATAGTGAAATACTTGACTAGGTGGGAAAGGATTAAGAGCTGTGCTTTCGGATCAAAGTGCTTCGTGTGTAGATGTGAACCCAGCTTATACCTTCAGTAAAAGCTGCTATCATCAGGGTTTATGCATTTATTAAAAATATATATTTGCAATACAAGAGGGTGTGCCACTGACATGAGATTTTATAAGAATGTTGCAGAGATGACTAGCCCTGACTACTCTTGATTGTGTTTTTAGATCAATGAAATAAAATAAATTGCATAATATTGTAATATATATTGGAATATATTGATCCATATATTACACTATATTGTGAATTACCAAAATTACTGCATATTATACTGTATGTATGAACCAGTATATAGTATGTCACTATATTCAAAAATATATATTATATTACAAACAGTATTCAAAATATTGATGGTGTCCCATATAGGAAAAGCTGCATAAACAGTACAATATATGTTGTCTGTCTCCTACATTGTACTATGTATTTAATTACATTATTAACATATTGTCTGAAGAAAAATGACTGTGTACAGAACTACACCTCAACCACCCTGCCAGACAGCCCATATAAATGCTTGGCAGGGTACATTTTCATGATAATTAACATTTCCTAAACCATACTACAGTAGTTTACCATGCTTTAGCATGCTCACACTTTACTTTACCACACTCTACATGAATTACCTGTTGTGGGCTTTCGATTTCAGTTTCAATTCCCCAAACCCCAGTGCAGCTGCAACCTCAGCCCTGCTGCACCACAAATAGCTGGCAGCTCACAAAACAAGTTAATTTGTTTCATAAGAAAATGAATTGTATTTAGGAGAGATTAGGGGGAGCCTCGCTTTGAGAAGCCTTCTGCTTTCCTGTTTACTTCATTAACATGTGGGAATCGCTGTGATAATGACAGGTGTTCTGCTTCCAAGCTTCCCATACTAAATTACAGTCCTTTCACAATCAAGCTGTACATACTGTTTTGTACCAAATTTGCCTTGCCCTTTTTTTTTTTTTTTTTTTTTTTTTTTTTTTTGCATAAAACATATTATTTTGCACAGTTTGTGTATGTGTGTGTTGGTGTGTGAAGAGATTAGGGTTGCCGTCTGTCCCTGTTTTCCCAGGATCATTCCGGTTAGAGGAAGGTGTCCCGGGAATTCAATATGCCCTCCCGGGACACTATTTGATTAAATATTGGCCTCATTTCTAATTAACAACTCAACTCACTGTTGCGTGAGTGAATTCAAGAGGATGGCTAAAAACATTCGACAGAAATTATTAAAAAAAATAAAAGGTTCAGTGATAAGTAAAAGTTATTTTGTGTCAATCACAAGTGCATCTATTTTGAGTTTAAAATCAGGCCTCTATTGCTCTTCTCCTGCTTGCTTTAAATGACAGCCCTCACTGTATGTCGTAGGGGGGGGGGTCTGTGGTTTAATTGAGTCTCTCACTTCGAGCACCTGCAACGCAGGTTTGACTGGCAGCTGGCTGTCAGGAGTTCATTATGGGAAGGCAGGGAGATGCGCTCCATCCCTCCCTGTTTAGCACTCCAAGATGGCTGATTGAGCTCATGGAATGCAGGTACTGTAAAATGCAGAATCAGTGAAGGGACTAGATTCTCGGTGCCTGAAACTGGTTTGCTAATGATCTGACTTCTCTTTAAATCTTGAAATAAATGTCCTTCTGCTGTATAAAAACCCTAACTCAACCATGTGACCTGCCTTGTTCTGCCCTTGCGAGATATTAAACAGCTTTGTTTCCTTCATACTGCGTGTTTTGTAACGTTTGCTCATTAAAAGGATACAGCTGGAGTGGAGACACTTAGGATTTAGGACAGAGGACAGGAGACACCTTGTTACATAGAGTGGTGAGGGTTCGAGGATGGGTTACAAGCAATGTGCTTTATCATTAGTTGTGGGGTCATCAGAGTGTCTGTGGCTGGGGTTGAATTTTATTTGTGGCGCCACTATCATTATGCAGCATGTTCAAAGACGTCCCAAATAATAAAGATAGTCAAAAATTGGACAGTAAGATAACTAAAGTTTTGGGGGAGGTTTTAGCAGATTTAGATAATTTCAAGATCTGTATCTCTGTTTTTTTTTTTTTTGTCATTTCGATACTTTAAATAGAAGGAAAGAGATATAATAGATAGCCCTAATTTATCACAGATCTTCATCAGTTTCTATTTATATACTGTATTTAATTATCTGAAACAACAATGGTAAAAGCAAGGTAAACTTTTTAAATGAACATGCGAATTTACTGTAGTTTAAGAACTTTTGTAAGGGGTTCAAGTGGACATCAAGTACATCAGCCGTTTAGAAAAGGTTATTAAAAAGCTGGATAAATATAGTGACTTTTGCATGCAGTAACTATAGGTACTGCTTATGCTGCAGAACAAATTTAACCAGGAGAGTTTGATAAATTGGTTTGATAACGCCTGCACATTGGCTGTGTTCACCTCTTTCTTATGAGTCAGCAGAACTCTCGAAATAATTAGGGAGTAATCTTAATGCTATCCCAAATTACAGTTATTTACTATTCAAAACCATACAAAGCTGGTTTCAAATAAAATGAACGGTAAATTAATTGCACATGGCACTATCTGACCTTTTTAAATTAGATCCTTTCAAAGTAGTTCAATGCTATTCCAAGATTAAAGAACAATGTTTTTTGAGATTTGTTAATTTTCGGAAATTGCACCTGCATTAATCAAGACTTCAAAGTCCCGACTAATTCTGGCGTTGATGTGTTTTTTTAAAAGAATCAGTGACAGGCTACCTCAATACATTCATGGACGTGCTGAGCGGATGTTAATGTTCAGTAATGATGAGTTCTACTTGTAGAAACTCTTTGCAATATGCTATCAGGACTAATTTGAAAGTGATTTCAAATCCCATGCGTTTGTTTCCGTCATTAACAAAGCCATTTGAGTTGGAACTCCCATCTGCTTGAGTAAGTATTTTTGAATGGCACTAACTGGTCCTTCCAAATCTCTTTGATGGAAGGAGTGGCCCAGTGCATGCCCATTTGTAAATGATGCACAGAAAACAACCAGTAACTTCTGTGCTGTTGTCCTTCTTTACAAGAGTGCAGGCGATGTTTGACATTTATTTTGTCGAGTTGAAGATCAGATTAAGGGCTGCAGATGGGTGGCTATTGTAGTTCGGCTTTTAGCTGTTCACTCACATATTTCCTTTTTGCAGGATGGACGATATTCAGCTTTGCAAAGAAATAACACGGCTCAAGAAGGAACTGCAGAAGCTAGTTTCAATACCAGGCAAGTGGGAATGCATGCTTTAAGATCTTAACACAAGAACATGGGACTTTTCAGAAACGTATGGTCTTACTAATAAGCATACTCACAGTTTATGTATTTGACACACGCATCCTGCTAGTACGATATATTACTACCAGAGATTACAAGAAGAGTACAATACACCGACAGCCTCTATATACCATACCCAAATAAAGAATGTAAGCTTGCCTTTACATTGAATTAATGAAACTACACAGACAGAGCATAGCAACATATAAAATAGAAAAAAAAAAAATTACAAAAAAACACCTTGTCTTGCAACACAGATGCACTTCACTCACGATGCACAGGCTGCGACACTGCCAGCAACAGCAGTCAGATATACATTTATCAAGGTCAAAAAACTCTGCAAACACTTAGAGAGTATGAAGGACAGCAATTCCGGATTTGGAGTATTTTGCCCGGGAGCGAAGCGAAAGATTAATATCGGTGTTTCCTTTATGAAATGCTGCTTGCTTTGCCTGCACTCAAGAGCAGTTTAATTAAATGTAAGCGAGCGCCCTTTGCAAAATCGTTCTGCACAAACACAAAACTGCAGGGACCTTGGGGAGAAAGTACACTCTGAACCCCTTCAAATGAATATGCCCCTTGTCAAAAGGCTTGTGTTCCTGGCACAAACAATGGCTCTTTATTATTAAACTATGTGCATGCCAGCATGGCATTAAAGAACGTGACTGAAGGGGTTTGCAAATAAGAATCTACGCCAACATCTAATGCTAGGTCTATGATTTTATATTAAGTTAGAATGACTTTGCAATTGGGAAATTTAATCTATGCTGAATATATTGACGGGCAGACGGGATGGGACAAGGGGGAAGTAACTCCATACAATAAATGTGTTTAAACAATGTTAGCATTTATATACACTGCTGTGCAAAAGTCTTAGACGTGTTGCATTTTTCTACTCTGATACATTATGAGCATCAACAAATTACTCAAAGCCTCCACTAGTGTTTTCAACTATTATAACAACCTTGACTTGCATAAAGAAGGAAAAACATTGAATTAGCTCGCATCACTCAATTTTCAAGGTGTGGTATCCAAAGCATAAAAAACAAGTACAGAGAAACATCATCTGTAATTGACAAACCCAGGACTGGAAGACCCAAAAAGCTGTCTAACAAGGATGAACAATACTTGAAGATAATATCCTTAAGGAATAGAAAGAAGACTAGCATTGAATTGACAACAGAACTGGCAGAAGGCACAGGTTGTCCATCAAATCAACAAATCAACTCTTGAAATCAGGACTTAAAGGATGTGTTGCAGTAAGAATACCTCTGTTTAGAAAGGGGAACAAGACTAAAAGGCTAAAATATGCACAAGAACACAGAAATTGGACTATGGAACAATGGTCAAATGTGCTTTGGACTGTTGATGGGTGGACAGCGACACCTGTGCCTTCTGCCAGTTCTGTTGTCAATTCAACGCTTGTCTTCTTTCTATTCCTTATGCTTCAGATACCCACCTTGAAAATCAAGTGATGTGAGCTATTTCACTCAATGCTTTTCCTTCTTTATGCAAGTCAAGGTTGTTATAATAGTAGAAAACACTAGGGGAGGCTTTGAGTAAATTGTTGATGCTCATAATGCATCAGAGTAGAAAAATGCAACATTTCTAAGACTTTTGCATAGCAGTGTATTGCTGCAATAATAACAATGCAAAGTTAAAGGGTCTATAAGGACCTTTTTATTTTATTGTTTTACATGTTCCCATGTGTTGCTACAACTGCTGACCACTTTTTTTAAACTTTTAAATTGCATTCCCTGCCTCAAGATGGCTTCACATGTACCCCCATGGACTGCTCAGAACTACATTTACCATCATCCTCCTGCTCACATATGTAACTGAGATGGATTTACCAGTGAGCAGGAGGATGATAGGAAATGTAGTTCTGAGAGGTCCATGCAGCTACATGTGAAGCCATCTTGAGGTAGGGAACAATTTAAAAATTTAAAAATAAATAATTAAACAATACATACACCTTACTTAAACAGTTGTAGCAACACGAGAACATGAAACAATAACATAAAAAAGGTCTTTATATACCCTTTAAGTAATCAATGCACAGGTGATGGTGAAGTTTAGGCTTAGGGGTAGGATTTGGTCTTGCAAGCAGTAACTTAAGCGTTTGCAGTAGTAATCACTGAGGAAATGCATAGTTCCTGTGTATAATGACTATGCAATGTGTGTTGCTCTTCCATAACACAGTGTGTGCCTGGCCCCACTCTGCTTTCAGATAGAGACAAATCCAAAGAGGACAAGTTGAAGGAAGAGGAGCTTCTGCAGCAGATCCACAAGCTGGTGGAGACCCGAGACTTCCTGGTGGACGATGTGGAGTTTGAAAGGCTGAGGTGAGATGACGGCACGTCTGTTTCCATCATCTCAACATCAGTAAATACCAGCATGCTGTTACCAGCTACGAGGCAGAGTGCAGTCAGGTGTTTCACAGCGGCAGCATTAAGATCTGTAGCTGTTTCTATCATTAAGTAGAACCAAACCTCAACTGATTTATTCCGACAAGCTTTTGAAAAAGGTTCACCGTGGTAAATTGTCCTTTTACTACACTTTTCTATTTTGTATACTAAATATTTAACATGTGCATCTGTTTCTTTTTTGTTTTTAGCATGCTTTATCATGCATGCTTAACTAGACCTTGCTTTAGGGTACACTCTTAGAACATTTCAGTGATGGTAATCACCTGCTTTGGTCATGTCATGTGTTTATGTTAGAATCGTTTTATGACACACTACGAATCTCCTTTGCTGTATATGTACAGTTATCACTGATGTTAGTAAAGTGGGATCTGCGTGTTTGTTTGTGTGCGACTGCAATAAATAGTTTGCATTGCTGTGAACTTCATTAGTGTTATCTGTGCTGACAGTGCCGTTCTGTTTCTGTAACACAGGGAAAGAGAAGAAGACAAAGAAATGGCTGACTTCTTGCAGTCTAAACTGCCTACAAGTTGTATAAAGAAAACAAGTAGGTATTTAACGTCCTTAATGGGGTGCTATCTATTCCCCTTTTACTGTGCGTGACATTTGACAGCAACAGTATATTTTCTCTGAGTCCAGGAGTATGCGTTCTCTTTACAGATCCAATAAAAGATAAGAAGTTGACTTCTAGAGCGCAGCAAACCTCAACACCTTTCACCACCAAGACTGGGCTGACCCTGCTGAAGGAATGCTGTGGCTTCACCTGCTCCATCATGTAGAAGGCTTCCTCCCAGGGGCCAGTGGAAAGGATTCTTTCGACGGACGGACCAGCACAGAGACTTAGCGTGTGGAAGTGAAGAGTCATTTCAGGGGGCACTGCACCAGCTGAGGGGACTAACGATGCACAAGGGTTAGAGAGTGTATGTGCTGTCCAGCTCTGTGTGTGTGCACTGTCTGTTTTTATTCTTAAAGAGTTGCTTGGTCCCCAGTTGTCCAGTATTGATGCTTCATCTTCGATAGAGCAGGGTGGGCCGTCCAGTCTCTGTACTACCCTTATAAAAGTTTACCACAGTAAATCTGCACAGTAACTTTGCAGTTTTCCAGTGCTTTTTACATGGTTATGCTATACAGTACATCTACCATAGTCTACCACGGTTTGTCACGGTGTTTTAAATTTGCATTTAACATAATTTACCTTTTTTTTGTATATGCTTTACCTTACCTGCTTTACAATGCTTATCTATGCTTTACCATACCTCTCAGTGCTTTACAATGCTTCCCTATGCTTTACCGTACCTCTTAATGCTTTACAATGCTTAGCTATGCTTTACCATACCTCTCTGTGCTTTACAATGCTTATCTATGCTTTACCACACCTCTCAGTGCTTTACAATGCTTCCCTATGCTTTACCATACCTCTTAATGCTTTACAATGCTTATCTATGCTTTACCATACCTCTCTGTGCTTTACAATGCTCATCTATGCTTTACCATACCTTGTAGTGCTTTACAATGCATATCTATGCTTTACCATACCTCTGCTTTACAGTGCTAATCTATGCTTTACCATGCTTGCATTATGCTATGCTATACCTTTACTATGGTGAACTTTTATAAGGTTTGACGTTCTTAACCAGGTAGATATAGTCGCTCCAGCTGATGGAAATAATCTAGTGTATGCCTCCAGAGCCTAAGGGTAGATCCATGAATAAGCTGTTAACTGTGTCTTTTTAAATATGTAGTGCATGTTGCAGAGTTATTCCATGATAATGTGTGTTTTCAAGTAATATCTCACTGTTCAATAAGGCTAATCTTTGATTAAGTAAATTATTATTTTACTGGTGTTAATTAAACGCCACTTAGCAGTTCATTATTAGTCTGTCTAAGTGTATTGGAATTAAATTATCAGTGAATTATTTACTGAAGATGAAAATATATTAAGAATTGAACTTTTCTTGATGTGTTGATGAGTAAGGGGCCCAAGGCTAGTGTTAGAATTTTAGTAATACGTCTCAGTGGATTTTCCAGACTTAACAAAGTGTAATTAAGCACAGTGAAAGCATGGTGGAGTATATGCAAGCAGTGTAAAGCACAGAGAGGTATAGTAAAGCATATTCAAAAATGATGCAAAACCAGGGGATACTGATGATAAATGCATAGTATAACCATAGGAAAAGCACAACAAAATGACAGTGCAAATTCACTGTGCTAACATTGAAAGGGGTTCATTTGTCAGTTTTCCTTTTCAATTGACTTATTTATGGATTTTCTTTTTAAGCTAGAACCACTTTAACTGTGTGCTTATGTCCCACGGTCCCCCCTGCTGTTGAAATGTCCAGATTGAAGACATGTAAAAACATGTGAAGTCCCTGACACACAATATCAGAACGCAGCCCGCACACTCATCCTTTTGAAATGCTTTAAAGAATTGTAAGAGCATGTCCTTGAGTTCTGCCGAGGTGGTGAGCAAGGGAGGCACGAATTACACTAAACACTGTCATCAGCAGTGTTATTTACCTGAAATGCAAAATCTGTCGCTTGTGAACACCTTATGCTGTTGGTTTCTGTTAGCTTTCCTCCTCTTGCCCGCTACGTCTTGTAGTTGAGATGAGAAGCGTCGGTGCTAACCTGGTAAACAAACACATTTGAACCTGAAAAGCACCAATGCCATATTGCAGCTAACCAAGGAACGCTGTCTCTCTAAACAGCTCAGAACTCTGATGGTTGCTAGAGGCTCTTCAGTGAACAGTTTGGTTTCCATAACAACAAGAAGCCAGCAGTGCACATCTGAGGATTGTAAGGAGCTTAAGTTTGCCTTCTCGGCACCCAAGTCCAAGCTTGTAACTTGCCAATTTGGGAGGTCAGAGTATTTCTTACTGGAGCTAGTGTAGTGTGCTTCTGTTTACAACTAATAAACACCCTTTTAAATATAGGTGGTTGTCACACGGCTGGCTGAGTGGTGACGTCAGAACCAGGAAATTAATACACAGACACAGGACAGATGAGGTGAAATGATGAAAACGCTGTTGCGCGGTTTATTATAAAATAAAAGGTTTAAACAGAAAACAGGACACGGCACTTGAGGCCAAAATAAATAGACAAACAAAACGGACTAACACTTAAACAAACGGTGGCTGAACAGACAAACAAACACGGTGAGTAAATAAACAAACAAGTATCGTGCTGGTCCTACCAGCACGCGATAGCAATTGTTATAAATATTTATCTTTAACTTTATTTCTCCTCCTCTCTCTCTCCCGTTCACTACTCACCGAACACCCAACCCCGAGTGAATGCTACGTGTCTCTATATATACTGTTGTGCTGGGATTCAATTACTAATTAATTATTCACTTGAAACCCCGTGCTCACATATTATTACATACTTTAAATGCACGTGAAGTGATCCCATGCCTAAATATAATTATACAATTTAAATCCTCGTGCTGCACACACCCTTTTATATCCCGTGTAACAACTACAATACACAAACATTTACACACAACACGCAACATTCAACACAGAAATGCACACAAGGGCAGGGCACATTGCCACAGTGGTCCATAATGTTTTATTATAGTAGGAATAAACAGCACATCTTAGGCATGTATGTAAGTATGTATGTATGCACATAATACTGTATGTGTGTGTGTATGTATGTATGTATGTATGCATGTATGTGTACATGCATGCATGTATGAATGTATGTGTGTGTGTATGTATGTATGTATGTATGTATGTATGTATGTATGTATGCATGCATGTGTACATGCATACATGTATGAATGTATGTATGTATGTATGTATGTATGTATGTATGTATGTATGTATGTATGTATGTATGTATGTATGTACAATAAAAAACTTGATCCAAGCCTGACCAGCTGCTCCTGTGTATCATGTCATGTTGTGTAAAAAGCTTATAGAAAACATGTTAACCACTCCTCATTCTCCTTCTGTCTCTCTCTCTCTTACAGTACTTAAAAAAGGCTGTATTTTTATTATGTGTGGAGGACAAAAATATTTTCTGAACAATAGATAATGGTAGTTTAACTGTATGGGTCAGTGTATGTTTGTGTGTGTGTGTGAGTGTTTATTTATTTGTTGATTCTTTTAAATTATTTTAAATTAATAAATTAATCCACCAATAAATTAATACTATCGTCGAAGCTTTTTGAGAATGAAGTTATGTAACCATAAGCATGCCAGTAAAATTTTACTGGCATGCTTATGGATTTGACTAGTTCTCATTGGAACACTTGTCAAAGAATTGTACTCATTTCTTCTTAGTATTTCTCAAAGGATAGTAGAACACATTTGAGTTTCTTTCTCAGAATGGCAGACCAAACGGGAAAAGCAGGAATAATATAAACTCAACAGGTGTCAGTATTCAAATCTTCCACTGTTTAGATATTGAAAATCAATGTTAACACCATGTGTAAATAATGTGTGGTTTCAATAAAACTCTGTGCTTGAACGAACAGCACTGCATTGTACCGTGTTTAATGATAGTAATATTCTTTTGTGTCGTTTTCATAAACATTCCAGGGTGTGGTTTTGTGACTGAGAAAGAATGCCTTAGCCTGTGTGGTGGTCCTTTGGCTCGGGTACTGTATAACTATGCTTGTATGTACAATTGTATGCTTGTATGTACAACTGTACAATTTTACTGTCTGTTTTGTAATCAAATAAAAGTATTGGAGAAAAAAAACTGTTGTTTTGAGTTATGTTATGCCTGCCGTACATATCCTCAAATTAACACCGACGTTGAAGAAACACACCACAACAAACAAGAAACAAATAACCAAGAAACGGATTTATCAAGGTCACCGCCGGCGAAAACCGTCCTACTTCCAGTAAACTCCAATAAAGGGCTAATGCAGTATTTATCCACAGTTAACTCACATTACCTAAGAAGGTTGCTGAAGGCAGCGAGTGTGTAGTGCTGGGTTCAGTGCATGGATTTTCAACTTGATTTAAATTCATCACTGAGGCTGACGATATGGCAACACAGATTGTACTTTATGAAGACTTGACTGTGATTACTTTGTGCTGCTTTTGAGGAATGCAGTGGAGCGCGGCAATGCAAATCCGCAGCTGTGCAGCAATTGGAGTTTTAGATCAAAGGGTTATTTTAAAGCATTGAAAACCAATGCAAATTAGCAGGGTTCAAATAGCATTCCGGTTCTGTAAATCTCAAACCTGTGATGTGTCTACAGCATAACGGCAGCATTATGTGCATTACACTACTGTTACATAAAATCATCTGCACTAAGGGGTGCCTTTAAACCTGTTTAAGGAATGTGCTATATGGGAAATATATACATACATACATCAAAGCAACTTTTTAAATGCAATGCAAACCCTTTGAGTTTCAGTAAACTCTACTTCAAGTGCTTCATTAATTCACTAGAATTTATAAAAGCATTTACTGTAGCGCTGGAGACACCGTTAAGAGATGTCAGCTGCAGTGAGTTGATTGAGTTGTCAATCCCGATTCTTGGCAGCCCTGTGGTTCAGGTTATCAACTGCTGGGCTTTCCTCCCTGTTTCCTTGTTCCTTCACCCTCAATTAAAAACTTTGCAGGGATGAGTCCTCAGCGCTCTGCTGGAAGATGAGCTGCCCGCCCCCTACAGCCTGCACTGCGCACCTTCAGGAGAGTCGCATTGAAGCATCAAAGAGGGTTTTACCAACAGAGGAAGAGTGAAGGTGTGTGCCTTCTGATGAGGAACAGACACAAACAAGGGATATGGCGTATTAACCATTTAAAATGAATAATAAATGTTAAGGCTGTTCATTTTGAAAAGTTTAAATGACAAAGGAAAATTAAAATGCAATCTTTAACCCATGACAATTTTATGAAGATCTTTGGCAAGTGTCATTAAATCTTGATATATTGTGTAGCTCTGTTACTGTAATTGGAAATGAATACAAAAGGAAATTGTAAATACTCAGTAAAGTGTACTTTTTTTTTAAAGAGTTTAAGACAGTTTAAGCGTTCAACCTTTTCACTCCTGAATTATGTTTGTCGAGCTGAAGAAAAAAATTCTTTATTGAGTATGTATGTTGTTTTTTATTTATTTATTTATTTATTTATTTATTTATTACATATATTCACACACTACCTCAGACTGGGACCTAGGAGTTCATGAGGTCCCTCCAGGACTGAAAGGGTTAAAATAGTTTGCCTTCTGAATGTCATATTGTGAGGTTAAATAAAAGCCCCTATCCACCCCATTGCCTTTGTCTCTGTTACAAAAAAGACAGTGATGCCGTATTTACAGCTCGTACTGCAATATAACGTTTAGATTTCTTTCAAAGGCAGTCCAGAAAGTTTACAGCCTGATTATAAAAAGTCCACCTGTTGCACCAGTCTGCCTTATTTTTAATCTCCAAAGGGTTTACTCGTCTTTTAAAAAACCCTCAGAGAGACTTTCATTGTGGAAAGACTAGTTTTTGTTTTCTAGAAGAAATTGCCAGTGTTTTTCTCTCTATGCACGTGGGCAGTTTTTTACTGCAGAGAAGTCCTGCCTAATTTCCCACGCATGTGTTTTCTCAGCAGGTATGTAAATGTAGCTAATGGACCTAACAAAGAATGTGCATGAAACTCAACAGAGAGATCTTGAGTGATAAAAGGCATCTCAATCCCTTGCATCTAGACAAAACATTCTGGCCGTGTGTTTTTGCATAACATACAGTATGACACTGATAAAGTGCAGCATTTCTCATTTCAAAAATGCTTCTTTAAGTTCTCCTTTGTTATGATGAGTGTGTCCAGTTACAGTGGAAATTGAGAAGTCTTGATTTCGACCAGGGGTCTAATAAAATAATTGGATTGTGTCTGGTAGTTTAGCCCAGTTAAAAAAAGGTATATTTAACTCAGATGTAATTAGATATGAACAAGCATATTATTTACAATTAAATTCCAACAGTAATTCATACTTAACACAAAGACTTACATGAATTAATGATGAATAAGCCCACATTTTTAAATACCACCAATATGATTAACTATCAGATGTACTCCTAAGTGATGTTCGCCTCTCATGAAATCAATAGGGAATGTAAGTTACTGATTGTCAAGCATTAGTATTGTACTGGTCTCCAGTCTGAAAGTAACAAGCACTCTCTATCTTTTCTTTCTGCAGCATGGCGGGGGGGGGGGGGGGGGGGGGCGGGGGCAGACTCCTCCATCCCTTTAAAGTCTCTCTCACAGCTCCAGACAGTGCTACAGGAGGCAAGCAGGTTCACTTTCCACATGACCCAACGAGCATCTATATTTAAAAAACCAACAGGAACCACCCCCGGAGAAATGTCACCGACGTGGAATAATACAAATTGTCTGCATTAGTTTAGTTGATAATGATGTTGAGGCGGATTTGAAATGTCATTCTAATTATTATTTGTTTATTTTTTATGCCAGCATGCTGTCCGGTCTCCTCCCCTCACTCATAGCTATGCCCTCAATCCTACGCAGGGTCAGGTCTGATTGGCACGGGTAAAGTAGCTTAGTCACTGGAGCTGAGGACTGGGAGCCAGGAGGTTCAAATGCTAGGTGTGGTGCTGGGCAGCAATACGTTTCAGCAGTAAAACTAAGAATAAGAAACACCTAAACTTTTAGCTTTAGTATTCCAGCCTCCATGTTCTATAGATGAATCAATCAGCTTTAAAAAGTGTAATCTATTGAACATCAGCCTTTTAAAGCTTCATCCATGGCTATCGACCCTCGTTTTCTACCCAGACAGTCCAAGAATCCCGTAATTCACTTCAATTTATTAAATTGTATTGCTGTCGTAGCGATTTGGCAGTTAATCACAGATTGGGAGTCATGAGACAGGAGAAGAGAAATAAGGGATTGAGAGAGACTCAGTGATTCAGAAGTGTGCAGTAATGTGATACAGGGGAGAGTGGGGACCCAGAGGATGATTTGACAGTGTTTGTTCAAGACACAGAATCAAATTGTCACTGACAAAGCCCAGAGATCTTCATTTTCTTCGGGATTTCACCCTGTGCTTTCTTTTTTCATCGCCAATGTTTTTTTACCTCGGTTTTCTCCCCAATTTGGAATGCCCAATTGTTATTTGTATCCCGGTTCACCGCTGCAACCCCCTGGCGACACAGGAAACACGCGTCCTCCGAAACGTGCTCCTGCCAATCTGTCATTTTTCGCACTGCAGATCCACAGCGAGGCCACCAGACCTACAGTGCTTGAGGACAACACAGATCTGATGACTCCACTGCAGAACCGCAGGCACCCTCTCGACCACAGGGGTCGCTGGTGCGCGGTGAACTGTGGATTCCTCTGCCAACCTAAGCCCTCCCTACCCGGGCGACGCTCTGCCAATTGTGCGCCGTCCCCTAGGAACCCCTGGTCACGGTCGGCAGTGACATGGAGTCTGGATTTGAACCTGTGATCTCCAGGCTATAGGGCGCATCCTGCACTCCACGTGGAGTGCCTTTACTGGATGCACCACTCAGGAGCCCCCACCCTGAGCTTTCTTGATCAACTGTTGGACTCCATCACTAGAATGCATTTGTAATAATGTATATATGTGTTATAAGCTATATCAGAGAGTTGTTCATGATAATAACACGCTATAGCTATACAGTGTTAAAAGAAAATGTAACTAAGGCGTTTATGATAATTACTTTATAACGAGACGTGAAGCTTGACACCAGTAATGTGCCATTAAATGCTATTGCAATACCCCCTCATTTAAACCTGTAATAACACATTTATTCGTGTTTTATAAACAGATTGTTAAACTAAGTCTTGATATGGGTTTTAAAATCCCATTTGACTATCCTTAATCCCACAGGGTCAAATTTGATCCTAGTCTTAAAAACTGTTATTTTTTCACGTCAGTACGAATGACTGTTGTAAATGTTCATTAAGCCCATTACTTAATAAACTGATTAAAACCTTGCAAACTGAAAGGAGAATGATAGCAGCTGTATACAAATTGGCGATCACTGCTGCATTTGGGATCATTCAAATCTTGGGATGAAAACTAATAATTTACCACAGGCAGAAATAAGCATAAAGGTTATTACTGAAGCACAATCTGTGGGCTGGGACTAAAACAAAGGGTATAAGGAGGTTTTATTACTTACAGTGTGCATACATCACTAATTAAACTGTTTAGTTTGCACAAGGCAGAGACAGATCACTCTGTGCAATGACAAGCTTCACTTGTCCACCCATTTCACACTACTTTGTGTCAGTCACATGCTTCAAAGTGTGCATTCTGTTTTTCATTAGGTATTAAGGTTATTTGTTTTTGGTAGCTTACAGTAGCACCAAAGCAGATAAGGACTGCCACTACATCACAAAAGGCAACTCTGGTGCGTAGAGTTAACAACAATGCCGTAACGATCTGGGTTCCTGCAGGCAGGGGTTTCTCACAGGCAGAGATGGGACTCGAACCTGGGCCCTCCCGCACAGAAGCATAGCGCCGATACCGCTGTTCAAGAGCCGGCTCCCTTGCAGGAGCTGGTATCGGGTTTATGTCTTTATATTTGATTGTGTCACCTACCAACCCTGACCCCTACCCACGTGCACGCTACAATATCAAAATAGAGTAAAGGAAACCCTGCAAGTCATATATCAAAAAATACTTCATTGGTTAAATAAACATCTGAAAACCAGCCCGTTTTGGCTTAGCATTGCCTTCATCAGGTTACAAAGCAGACAAAGGACTGACAAACTTACAGTAGCACCCCATGATGAGAAAGATTCATTTTTTGTTTCTGGGAAGACAGAATAATTTAGCAATATTTTATTAGCTAAAAAAAACCCTTTTTTTTATTTTGTACTCTTTGATTTGCATGTTCGTTACACATGGCTGAATGAATTGCACACTATATTTGACCTGAATAATGTCATCTTGTAATCTCATACAATTCCATTTGTAACGGTGGTACAGTTGCCTTTTGTAATTAATCACCTTTTTAATAACGTAAACCATAGCAACCAGTAGCCCTGGAGAGAGTAGCAAATATCACTCAAAAAAGGGCCAAGGTCAATAAAACATGGTCTTGTGTGCTGATCTTTAATTCCATTTTAGAGACGAGTGAAAGAGTGTTTGGAGATTTGCAGGGATCAATAATCCAAAATTGAGTTCTAAAGTAGAATGTCACAAAGATGTAGGCGTGCAAAAAAACCAATTTAAATTGAATGTAAAATTTACCATAATAGGACTCTGTCATTTTCAGTAGAAATTGAAACTAACATTTAAATGTCAAGCCTTTTCGTCATTAATTTAAAGATACAGTTCCAGGAGATTATTTTCACCAGATAACATTCTAGTTACAAAGCATTGTATGGAGTTTACATGCTTACATGCATGTATGGAGTTCCCCGCTTGTATTAGTTATTTCTAAATACAGTGTCTTTTAATATTAATAACAATTTACAGTCAGCACTCGGATATCCGTTACCCAGATACACGTCAGTCGCGTTTTACCGCTTTATATTAAGAATACGATCAATCCCCATTATATAGATGTAACAAATTAATGCACTTACCCGTCACATGCGATTTCCGACTCACCTACAATATACGTCTCCCTGTACAGTTCCTCAAACCCAAGTCATATTTTTTCTTTCAGTACGAAATGTGTGTGTGTGTGTGTGTGTGTGTGTGTGTGCAGGGCAGGGGGTTGTTTGGGTGGTAGGGGGCAGGTTACAATGTGCTCAGCTACATACACGTCAAATCAGATGAAATGATCAGATATGCGTCACACTCGTTTAACCGTCACTGAAGTCAAAATGTAGTAGGGTCGGATATGTGAGTGCTGACTGTAGTACATTGATGATTAAATTCACCAACGTTAGTACGATAGTAAGCCACTGTAATTGAATAATTTACATTCTGAACATGTTAAAAACCATTTAAACTACCGTACTCACACTAGGTCCTGAAAGGTCAATACATGTTAAACAGTGACAGTAAACCTGAGAGAACACCTGCTTAACATAAAATAACGGATTGTGAATCTTCAGGCTCACGTCTGCTAAAGATAATGCTATGAGCTTAATCAGAAACTACACTAAAAGCATTACTATGAGGCAACGTTGCTATGGCACAACTGTGGTATGAATGTTTCTAATTATATTTGTTAAGAGTTTTTTTTTTTTTTGCTCTCGCTGTTTCTGCTGATATTATTTTATGGCAGCTTTCTTTCCAGTATCACAGTATTACGCATTACAGTATGAACCAACATTACCATCAATGTCAATGTAGTAAACAAGTAATTAATATTTGGGTTTTTGGAACTTAAATTAAAAATTAAAAAAAATAATGAAACCTGATGATATGATAGTTGTTCAATATAGAACAATGGTAATATTTTACTTTATTGTTGGTGGTTGAACTATAACCAGTGTGTAGCTGCTGCTCCCTTGTGCTTTGTTTTAAGGCAGTGATAGTATTTCCCAGTATATTCTGATAATGAGTTATCCGTGGCACCAGGGCGTGTGCAGGCTGCAGAATGGAAATGCAGCACATGTTAATGAACGCGTTTGGGCAAGAATTTACTTGACAGTTTAATCCTTACTGCTGGAGCGCATTAGCAATGTGTTTTGATTTATCACATTCAGGAGACTACACTGGTATAAAAACAAGCAAATTCTGCTCAATAGGTTCAAATTTAAATACAATATCTGCTTTTTCAGAACTTCAGAAAAGGATGCTTACAACAGATGTCTACAATCTATTAAACATGAAGTAACCATGTCCTTATTATAGCTGATTGTGTGTTTTGTGTTTCGGGGCAGCAGTGTGGAGTAGTGGTTAGGGCTCTGGACTCTTGACCGGAGGGTTGTGGGTTCAGTCCCAGGTGGGGGACACTGCTGCTGTACCCTTGAGCAAGGTACTTTACCTAGATTGCTCCAGTAAAAACCCAAATGTATAAATGGGTAATTGTATGTAAAAAATAATGTGAGATTATTTTGTAACAATTGTAAGTCGCCCTGGATAAGGGCGTCTGCAAAAAAAAAAAAAAAAAAAAAAACATTGTTCCTGGATAATGAGTTGTAGCACATGCATGTTACTTTTCAACTGTATCTTTATGAAATGGTGAAAGTATGGTGGTTTGTTAAGAACAGAGGGAAAAAAACGCGATAAGTGATCTCAGGAGCGCAACATCTCAAACTGCTCTTTCGAGACCATGGGGTACATAATCTTCTGATCTCGATATATCGCTTTTATTTAATGTCCTCAATGAGCCACCGTACGGAAGTCTTTGGTGTCATTGTAAAATGTATTGCATTTATATTCTGTTTATTTTTTTATTCACAGACAGATAAAGCCTTGCAACGTAAAGATTAGTTAAACAAAACTCCTTTCTGAAGTTTGTCATGCGGATTGCTAATCAGAACTCCTCTTTCAACTTCACCTGCCAAAAAAGCCTCTTTACTCCCAGTTTGAAAGCATCAGCACTCTTATGTCACAAGACCTTGAAAGGGAATTTTAATTTGAAGGAATATTTCTAACCTCCTTGACTGTTTCTCTCTTTCATCCTCAAGGCTACATGGTGCCCTGTTGACATCAATGGAGAGAGATTCTTCCTTAATGCTAAATCTTTCAAAGAGAAAGTAACCTGTGAGCACTCTCAGCTCCCAAGTGCCTGCAGAGTAGAAACAAATACGCTTTCAAATCGGAAAAGAACCAACTTAAACTGACATCGTCCAAGAGCAAGAACAGCAAAAAGCGCCTTATCTAAGGACAGTGGGTTTCATCAAAAAAACTCCCTGTTCTATGGCTGTTATAGACTACATCATGTATTTTAAATGAAAATCTAATTTAATGTTAACACAACTATTTTGCATGTGTGTGTGTGTGTGTGTCTGTATGCAGTATTTGGGACATGTCCTTCTAAGTCATGTTATTAGTAATGAACCACACTACAAATGCAGCAGTTTTAAGAATCCACGATGGGGCACTGCATGTGATAATGAAAAGTGAAATTAATACTCAGCAAAAAAAAAGAAATCAAGACAAGCAGCTGCTGCCTGCTGGGAATATAGAGTAGAGCAGCTGGGGTCATCGCCATGACAGGGGTCAATAGAGCCACACTCAGCCGTTTGGAAGAGTTGGGCAAAGGTCAACCAATTTAGAGCAAAAACCGGGCTGCTTCTGACTAAACTGTCAGGCTCCGCGCTAATGGCAGGGAGAATGCTGCTTAATTAATTAAGCCCACTGTCGTGTGAAAACGATGGCTCCATTCGCTTCGCGCAACAACATAAGGAGCAGGGTTTCCAGAAAGAAAAGGATGATAAAATCAAACAAGCACAGTTCAGAGGATGTTGAGAAGAGTAGTGTGGCAATATTGAATGGGAGATAAGCTCTCAGTTTATCAGAAACCACACAGGCATTTTGACGTGGATGCATTTGATCGAGGAAGTGTCTGAAAATGAGAAACGCTTGAGGGAAATGACTTTTAGGGTGGACAAGAAAGGGGAGATGGAGATAGCTTTCAAACCCAGTCTTGCGGCGTCCATTGGAGTCACACAGGAGTGGTGAGATTACAATCGAGTAAAAGAGTAGCTAGCGAGAGGCACGATAACAAGACCGACCAGCACTTCACCCCTAGACAGGGGAGAGGAGGTGGGCACAAGGCTTGTCAAGCCTTTCCGCCTACAAGCAAAATAATGCTCCAGCTTTCAGCGGTCCCTCAAACCAGATTAGGAAAATTACCATTTAATCAAGAGCGTTCAGGGTCTGAACAACAGTACTGATAAAGAAAAGCATTTGTTTCTCTTCACTGGAAAATAAATGAGTCACTCTTCCACGTCGCTGCATGAGTCATTCCTGGCCTTTGTGGAATCTAATAGCAGATTATAAATCAATTCCTACATCTCAGAATTAGCTTTACCTTGCCACTGGAAAATCATATATAATTCTTTAGTGCTTTTACTGGGTTTTCTTAATAAAAACATAGTCTTAAAGGTTTTTTTTTATTAAGAAAACCCAGTAAAATCACTAAAGAATTAAATGTATTGTCTTTGTAAAATAGGAAAGAGATAGATATACCTACACTGATAGATGATGCCACTCTGTTGAACTCTCAGTTTCCTTATGTCGTTTTTTAATTGAAGGTGTGTTTTTATATTGCGTGCACCAGTCTTGTCAGTGTATTTATTTATTTATTTATTTATTGCATTTATATAGTGCTTTTTATACAGAAGTATTGCAAAGCACAGTCCAGTACATAGCAGAAAAAAAGAACAAACCACAATACAATTGTATAGCATGTCACACATACAACTGCCACAATCAGACCATTTAAATAACATATTTTGTATTTTGTACAATTTTCTAGGTATCTTGGAAGTACTTGAGATTAAGGATCACACACGGCAATGTAATAACATAGTAATAACAGGATAACTACACATAGTTTCTGCTCATACATGTTAACTATTGCTGGAATAAGTGTGCAATTGCTGTCCTGTTACCACATAATTACACAAGGCCAGTTCCATGTAATTGCACAAGTTCCAATGTGAGAGCAAGCATGGCAATATCCATTATTATAACAGTGTAATTGCATGGTCCTTTGTGATCTGTAATAAAAAGTGCTAATGATATATTGAAGATTGTTATTTACTGTATAAGTGCACACGAATGTTGGGAAATAAAGCCAGTGTTTAATTATGCTGTAAACCCACAAATAATGCCCCCCATATGAAGTATTTTTAACCTCTAATAGCTTTCTAATATGAGTTCCATCATATTTTGAAGTGGTTACAACCAAATGATAAAAAAGGCTTATCGGTTGTGCATTTCCAATTGTTATAATGGTCTCAGCTGTGCAGTTTTGAAAGAAACACATGTTACAGCAAACACGTATTTTAAAACATGACGGGCAGGATTTTCCAAAGGTCATAAATGATAGCTCCAGTGTTAATCTAGAAATTGGTATGTAGCATTGATTTTCATGTGGTTGTTACGCCTATTTCGTTATTAAATAATCGTCCTAATGTGATTTACGAAATTATGTTGATTTACGAAATTATGTTATTATCTTAACGAGCAGTGCTTCTTGCGACTATTTCTTTTGTTTGTGTGGGAATTTAAAAGCAAATCCGTGTTAATAGTCATAATTTATCAGGAGTTAATTTGCACTTGGAAAAGGAGGGTTTTAATTAATGAAACAGTATATAACTCACCTTGAAACTGAAATTTAACAGACTGTGGCTGACGATACAGAGAGAGAGAGAGAGAGAGCAGGACCTGGGTTAATTTTTGATTAACGCTAGTAGTTTCCATAACAGCAAATTCTGCTTCCATTCATTTTTCTTGATCTCATTAACATGCATTTTGATTAACAAGTTCCCTTTATCTAGTCGTTGAGACAGGAAGTGATGTACGTGACCTGCGACAATTAAGTTTTTTAACGAGAAATGTGTTAACGCCTCCTCAACTCAATTTCAAAGCATTAACGGATTGATTTAATTAACACATTTATAATAAAGCTCTCGTTACTATACCATGAGTTCTATACAATAACAGTGTTTTTGGAAAATCCTGCCAGACATCTGGTACTGCTCTAGGTTAAATAAATATCTGTTTGAAAGCCTAGGGTGAAAACATTATAAGGATCTTCATACACAAATGTTTCTGTCTGGATTTAAGTGGCAACTCACCAAAATACTTTTGTAGAATCGTATTTATTGATTTGTTTTGTGAGACCAGCCTCCTGGGTTTTTTATTTGTTTGTTTAACTGCCAGTTACACTTCAATGAGGCCACAGCATCTTGTCGCGTTCCACTGGTGACACGAATGCATCCATACTTTAACATGAAACTTTCCTTCTACCGTGAATGATTGTTTTTGACAACTGCTTAGCATATTTCCAGTTCTGATTTTAATATATATTTCTCTTGCTGAATCCCTTGGTGTGATAGGATTTCAGGCAAGTGCTTCACTGGGCAGCCCAGTTGTGTGGGAATTATTCAAATTAACCTCCTTGCATTTTGTTTTATTTTCAGCGTGTAAAAACGCTGCTGTCAAAAATAGTGAAGTGGTGCTTTAGCCCTTGGTCATGAAGAAAGAGAAATACTGTGAAAATGACTTTGGCTATTCACAGGGTTATTCCAATTGAAACACACATGTTTTTCAGACACTTTCTTTTGCTTTTAAATAAAGATTAATGGGACAACAGAAAAAAGTCCAACACAATAACCATCACTGCCCAATACATTCTGCACGTATTCATTTGAACACATTATCAGTTACACACAATTCTTCACTTGCAGACACGACCTTCCATTACACCCAGGTTCTTGTCAGCGTGCGTCTGGCTAGTATGCGCCGTAGCGTGAGAGCAGAAAGACCTATGCCAATTCTGTCTCCCAAATCTGTGAGTGTGCAAGAGCCAATGTGATGCTCCCTGTGGAATCCCAAGTGAAGACCAGCAACTTTGCACAGCCACAACACAAAACGGCTCTCAAACCACGTGATCCGGGATCATGCCTTACCAGGTAAGCCACTCAGGGACGCACTGTTCGTGTGTTTCAACCATTCTTTGGAAGGCATCAGTAGATATTATTATTATTATTATTTGTTTATTTAGCAGACACCTTTATCCAAGGCGACTTACAGAGACTAGGGTGTGTGAACTATGCATCAGCTGCAGAGTGACTTACAATTATGGCTCACCCGAAAGACGGAGCACAAGGAGGTTAAGTGACTTGCTCAAGGTCACACAATGAGTCAGTGGCTGAGGTGGGATTTGAACCAGGGACCTCCTGATTACAAGCCCTTTTCTTTAACCACTGGACCACACAGCCTCCTTAGATCAAGCACACCTCCCCTCCTGTCGGTAATTCTGAATACCACTGCTCTCAAGGGAAAATATTAGCATTTTGTATTTATTCATTTGCCTCCCACAGCATGACAAAAAATACTTTTTATCATTTTCGGGGGGGGGGGGGAGAGGTTATAGAACCAAATGGCGTTTCATTTTCCAGCCTAATGATACTGGGGACCCGAGCCACATGGGAGACATTGTGAAGCGAAGCATTAATCTGGGCTGCTGGTTTCAGTCAGATTGTGTCAGCTCATTACAAAGTGTGTTCAAATTCAAGTGATTTGGTTGAATTTGTAATGAAAAAGAGGTTTAGGAAGTCAGGAAATGATGTGATGCAAACTTTGATTTCAACCAGGGTGTGCATGATCCCAAACCTGAAACCTGGACTGAGAACGAGAGAGAGAGATAGCCTGCAATAGAGCACCTTTCACAAGCACTAATACACAAAAACGAATTAGGGAGCTGAATGAGCCAGCTAAACAGATTAATCACACATACAGTGCAATCCATATTCACACCTGGGTCCACAGAGCTCAAAGCCAAAGCTTTTGCCCTTCATCAGGGTCCTAAAGGGAATCGCAGTGATGCATCTGGGATGACAATAGACAAGCACAGATGAGTGCCAGTTAAGCGAACTCATTAATATTAGAGGCAAGAGGGACATACACCCACAGCTTTGACAGCTTTCTGGCAAAGCTATTGTGTATAATGCTGGATGGGAAACAAGTTAATTGAGGTATTGGGAGTCACGCTAAAAGACATTAATGAATACTGAGCAGAGGCAAACAGGCCCGGTGAGTCACTGCTAACCTGTCTCTGGTATAAAGACTAGGTCAGCCAGCAAGCGGAAATGTGTTTAGAAACTGCTCTCCATGGCAAGTGACATTTTCATGAATACAAAAATATAGAGAGATTGCCTTCATTAAAACAGACTTTGAACATTGTTTTTGGAGTTAGAGCTGAGTCTGGAGTTAGAACAGGGTTATTTCAAATATCTTTCAATTGACATTGCTGTAATTATCAGCACGCATACAGTACATTGCTATGAATAATTAACTACAGAAATACCAGGAGCCACAAGGGAAAGGCGCAGACAATGGGATATGAAACTGACCACTTTTCAGCATGGATGATGTGAATTATGTTGCAGGGAGAAACCCATAAGAACTCGTTTTCTGAAAGTTTACACAGAGTACAGGATAATTAAAGTAAATATTATATGCATACGGTAATATACAAATGCACTGGGTCTCAAGAGGTGATGAGGAAAATATTGTACACAGTCAATCCAGTGCTGTCAGAATCGGAAGTGTGTTCCCAGTGTCAGTAAATGCATGTGTGCCTGTGTGTGTGTGTGTGTGTGTGGTGTGGGGACCATCAGCCCATGCTTCCCAGTCTTCACAGGTCATTTTGTGCCACTGTATTTCAGGGAGCCTATGGAATAGCAGTCAGCTGGACTGTAAAACTGCTGTCAAGCGTTTTGGGAGCCTGGAGGTGTCTGGCCTTGCACCTCCTGACAGCTCTTCAGTTGGTCCCCAGATGTGTGCAGTCATCAATCGCAGCCCTAGCAATAGCTCTTGTTAGAGACAAGGGTGTGAATCCCACGGTGCAGCTTGCTGACCTGTGATGAACAGCAGTGTCAACAGCACACAACTCAAGTCTGCAAAGCTCCTCTAGAGGTTCCCTGTAATACCGTACAGGACTTTATTTGTGTAATGGAGATATTCAGGTCTGTTGTGGTTTAGAGGTGAGGATCCCATGCAAGGCTACTAACGGGTTTGAAAAGAGGGCGAGGTACAGTTCAATTGCAACCAAATCGATGTAGAATATAAAAAAGCTGTGTCCAGAGCACTGTATTGCTTCTATTTAGTCAACGTTTTAGTTTAAACTAAAGCTAAACTCATATTTTTAGAAATGATTTGTTTTTTGTTGGGGCTCTTTCATCCAAAAAGAATCGGACAGCTCTTCTGCATGTCATTAAGATGAATGGCCTTGAAATCGCATTCACTGTTTTGTGCAGGTCTTTCTATTCATAATTATTGTGTCCTCCCAATATTAGACTAATGTCATTTGTTGTGCTTATGTTTGAAATAGAACTTGCCTAACACAGTTTGGTTTGTATTTCTAAAAACAGTATGTGTTTGACATCTGCAACTTGATTGTTTTGGCTTCCATTCGCTTCTTTCATTTAGTCGGGGTACTTTGCTAAATCTCTTTGCTTCAGCATTTGATTATCTTCCTCACATGTTAACAGGGCTCAGTCGTGTTTCATTACATACTATTTGTTATCATCCTGTTTACTGATATTTCAGATAAAGGTTGATTCAATTAAATATAAGACCAACCCCTTAGCCCCATGACATCTTTAAAAGCAATAGAAGCATTGAACTGCGATCCCACGCCACCACTAAAGGCTTTCGTTTTACGATGACCTTTAAAGGGTGTGCAAAGCCACAGGATCGTTTTCTGAGCTGGAAACGCAATTAAAAAAAACGCTTTTGCATCCCTAACATAATTCCTTTTGATCCATCAACAAAGCGTTTAAAAACGGCAGGATCTACAGAAGAGTCTGTGCTGTATTTACATGTGTGGATGGGATCTGACTCAGTTGTGTGTTGTAGAGCCTGAGTTTAAGTTTTCCTTTCAAATACATTTCTAAAATGTCTTCGTTCCCATTACCCTCACAATTTTCCCTTCTCGTTTTTCTGTAGATTTATCTGTAGTCAAAGCCCATTCGACCAGCCGCCACACTGTAGATTCACAACACTTAAAACATGGATTTCCCCTTGCTGCACATTGTACTTTAAGTGGTGTCAGGTTAATCGCCTGATTAGCCTTGACTGACGCAGGAACACAGAGATGCTTCGAGGTACATAAATTACATGAGGGGAGCAGGAAATGCATATCCCTTTACAAAGCAAGGCCTCTTGAGTTGTCCAGCAAGCAGCTGTCTATCATGTTATTCTGATAAAGATTGTTCACTTGTTAACCTTTTGGTAGCAAAGATGACAAGGCATGAATAAACATGTAATTACATTGTAATGACTGGGTAATTACCATTGGTAACTACAACAGTGTGTTACCTGATGTAATTACATGGTATTGCCATGGTACAAGCAATTTAATCACACACTTATTCTAGCAGTACCATGGTGGAGAAGGCATTGCTCATAGTTATAACATGGTTATGAATGCCCCATAATCTAAAGTTCTACCAACTTTGTTAATGACTAAACATTAACATTTTTATTATCAAGACATTGTTTGTTAAGCCAACTGAAGCAGAAAACATCTCTCTCTCTCTCTCTATCTCTCTCTCTCTCCCTCTCTCTATCACCCCTTTTTTTGCTCATTAATAATACAATTAGACATATTATTTTCTTTATATAATTACAGTACTTTTTTATAGTGCAGTCAGCTGTGCTGTGGCCTTGGTCTTTTCCAGTCTCTCACTCTTTCTCTGTCAGATTATCTTTCCCATTCTCCCATGCTGGGGATTGAACCACCCACCAATTCAAAGGCACCCAAGCTCATCCAGTCATCTCTTGAGTTCTTAACACCCCTCTCTGCGTTAACGTGAAATGCCTGAGAGCCTCTGGCAATGTAATTACCACCTGCTCTCACCAGTAGCTCCTGCGACTTTGAACTCATCCTGTCAGCTTCAGTGAACTGCTGATGGTTTCCGGACCTGGATGTGTTCAATTGCCAATGTTTTAAATACTAATGCATCTCTTTTTTTTCACTGAATAATGTTGCCACTTGTGAGCAAAAAAGGCCTTTGTAAAAAAAAATAAAAAAATAAAAAAAAATTATCAAATCTTTAATTAAACTTCAACGGAATTCACTTTTTTTTTTTTAAATCGCCCATAATGTTGCTTTTTCTTTTCTTTTTTCCTCCCTTGTCATAACATTAGCATTCATTCAGGATAAGCCCAGGTAATAAGCAGCACTGTAGATGACATTTTTAGAGACCTCGTCTGTATGGGCATAATCACTCCACACTCTGCTTGGCCTGTGTGACGCAGGTCCATTGACAATGGATACAGCTGTGAGAATGTCTCGTCCTAGGGGACATGGTGAGTCATCCCTAGTCTGCGTCATTTTTTTACTGACAGTGGGAGCAAGCCAGCCATCACACAGCTACTGTATTAACCTGGAAGACAGCACCCGAGCCATTGCATTCAGGAGGCCTCGTTATTTAATAATTCACAGATAATAAGTCACGTATGGTCAGGCCGGCCTCGGCACACAGTACAAAAGACTGCGCCGGTACTGTCCGTTTTTCATTCATAACTCTAAACACCTAACAACACTCAATTTAGAAATACGAAAAGAAACTAAATACGTTCAATGATAAACGTTTCAACGTTGTTTGTCATTTCATTTATTTTGTTTATTTTAGTACCCTGTTTAAATTGTTTTATTACGTTTTTTTTAAAATACATAATCTTGCAATGCAAACATACGCTCATATATAAATATACATCCACATACATATCACCTACACATATAAATCTCAACCCACAGTCAATACCATAAGAGATAAGTATTACATAACAAAATAGCGAACAAACACTATAGTAAAGCAATGAAAAAAAAACAGTGAAACATTATTCCAGACCTTCTAGAACTGGAAGGTCCACTGTGGACTTTGGTGTGGTTACTTCTGGACAGTGAGGCGGGGTGGAGCAGGCTTCTCCTTTCAAAGCTAATCTGATTGTCTGTTTTCCAAGTTTTCAACTATTTCAACGCACAGTTAGGTGTGTTCCCAAACGGCCTTACTTCATTGCGATTCTGACATCTCTCAGGGACTCCAATGAACTGCAGCCGGATACACTGACAGACTGACGACAGCATTGCAGTTTCTCCAGTTTAGCATGTTTACACATATATCCCAAGACTCTCTAGTTTTAATCTCCAGGATGACAGATATTCTAAAGCTGTCTTTTATACACTCTTTCGCACTTTGAAGTTTACCGATGAGAAAGTTCACCTAACGGCTGGTGACATTAATAGTACTATATCAGAGAGTGTCTCAGCCCTATCCAAGCATATATACTGTATGTCAGCATCATTAAACTTGAATTGAATCTGGAATTCCTTCTTGTTTATATTACTTATTTTCTAAATAAAAACATAATATTTAAAACACATTAAATCGACATCTTATACTCTGAGATCACCCACTGATGACATTTACTATAGTTTGCAACAATTCCTCTGCTGAATAAGAAAATAGGGCTTTTCAAATAAAATTCTCAGAAGACTGCTAGCTTTGACTGTGGTAAGGGTTTCAAAACATTTTTAGGTGCAAGCTATGTATGAGAAGCCAACCTGCTGTTTCGTTGCATTGAAGGGATGAAGGGAGACTCTGATTAGTTTGATCATTATTCACAGCATTAGCAGAGAGAGAGAGTGACAGCTGCCCAAGATGTTTAATAAAAAGATCCTGTGGCAAATTGAGCTGCCATCAAGGCTCATTAATGTGTGAAGCTTTCAGCTGGTAGCAGAAATGTAAAAGCATGTTTTAATTTGCAGCTCTATTCATCCTGTTTCTTTTTAACCAAACCTATTTGATTGATGCACTCATGTATAGTTACGTAATATATAGATACTGAGACAGTCTGTTTTTTTACACAGTATGTTGCCCAGTGCTGTAGTCAAGCCGGAACACACCGGAATGTCCTTCCGGTGCTATTTTCTATTGGCAGCTCAGACATCGTTGATCTCCCATTGACCCACGGACATGTAAAGTAAAGCATTCTGACAAGATGGAGAAAGACACTTTGTGGAAATACTTGTAGAAATACATAAACACGTGACCTATTATCTGTGTTAGTTCAGAATACAAATAAAATGTGAATTCATATAATAATTCCTGTTTAAGAAAATCCATATTTCAGATCTAGGACAACACCACTGCTGTTGCCACACTGTGGTTCATCATTAACCCTTTACATGCATTCATTGTGCACAGCGTCACTTGCTGTTGTAACTGGCTGGAGAATGGGCGAACCCAGCGCGTGTCTTGGCCACTATGCAAAAGGACCAGGCTCATCTGCAGGAGTGGTTATTGAGCTTTCAATCATCTGTTAACATCTCTGGAAGCTGCTTCACAAGTCAGATCACCATCGAGGTGTCTGGTTAATGGTTTCAGGCACCATATGGAAATGCAATCTGTGGAGCTCCAGTCTTCAGGACTTGTTGTTGTGACCAGATGTTCCAGGACTTTGGAAATCTCAAGAAACAGATATTGAACCATAGGGCTTTTCCCATGGGAACCAAACACACCTCTGTGTAGATTACATGGGAAAATAACACTGAGGAGCAGTCCGGTCAACATATACTGTATATTGAAGATGAAGGCGTCTAGCTCTGCATCATCAGATAGTATAGCAGACCCTGATATTGATGTGATGCAGTTCTCTGATAGTTCTTATCTATGTGTGAAAACTGGAAACAGTGTTAAACTGAAGCCGGCTGGGAGGATTGTATATATATATATATATATATATATATATATATATATATATATATATATATATATATATATATATATATATATATATAATTTTACTGTGCTTTCCCAATAGCCATAGAATTGTCCCAACCTATAACAAGCTGTACACAGGGGAGGGATGTGAATGAGTCAGAAGCCAGGAGTCCAGGTCGTGTCTGATGTCTGCAAATCGTTTGCTGATCAATAATGCTCTGGGACAGCAAATCTGATGCCAAGTCCTGTGTTTCTAGACATCTGATGAGGTTATACTGGCCTCTGGTGGCTTAAAACACGCATCACACATCACATTTTAAATAGTAAGCAAATGTGTAGAATTTCAAAAGTTGACGCCATTGGGCCACAAGTTTCCATGGTAACTTTGCAGGCAATCTTTCGTACTGTATCATATCGAACTGCGTCATACCGTACTGATATCTACGACAATGTACCAGCTGATAGTGCCAAATTTTGCATCACAGGGTAAATCTGTCCCACAGCATAGCCTGGTGGCCACCTATTGTAAATGCATTCTTTTTTTTAAGTGTATTTAATTAATTAGCCGTACTGTAAATCTTTAAGGAATGTGGCATTTTAATGGCATTTACTGAATCAAATGTAGTTTACTTTACTAATTTGGTGAATATATGTGCTTAGCTAAACTATTATTTTTATTTAAGTAAATAAAAACTGGTCAAAATTGAACCCTGTGAAATAATTATCATAAGGGGAGGATATAGCACACGTTTTATGTAGTTTACGTTATCGTGCATTTGTAGTTAGACAAATTAATAAATAGAGTTACTATTTTAACTTAGTGAAATTTTTAGAAGACATAGAATAATCATACAGCAATGTATTTTCTAAACATAGGCTACAGAATATAAAAACACCTATAAAAGACAAACTCTCCAAACTGATCTATATGCAAGTGCATCACATGTGTTTAATATATTGAGTCTTTAAAACGATTCAGCTAAGGAACAGATACCTTAATGAAACCCCCGTCAACTCACATTCCCTTAATCTAACCAGAGGTGCAATATTCCGATGTAATACCAAATTCAATAATAATAAATTACCCACATTGAGCCACAGCTGCATAATCAGAGGTTAATTAGAAAGCGATCTCCATTCAAATTTTTGAAATGAGACACGAAGGATAATTACCGGTTAGTTTGGTTTGTGAAAGAAAGAAAAAACACAGTGGCCTGATTTACATATTAATACTCATTTTTTTAAAAAAACAGTCTTTGAGACAGCCAAGCTGCATGACATATGCATGAAGTCCTAAGGATTTTAAAGTGCTTTCTTTTCATGTTCAGTCTGTAATTGGTACACTGTCTGGCCATTTTATTATGACATTTATACCCGATTAAATTTGGCTCTGCCCTGGTGTGGGTGGGGAATATTCTCATGGTATGCCCCGGTCCCTTGATTACAAGGCTGAATGAATGCTGTAGTTTACTTAAGCATCATTGCAGATCAAGTCCCCTAACAATGCTGCAATTGTACCCGAGCATGTAATGTCTGCTTTCAAGAGGATAATGCACTCCTCCACCCATGAGTGCAACTGGTTTGAGGAGCATGAGAGAGAGACTTCAGACATCTTCCATGGCCACCACAATCCCCTGATCTCAAACCAATGGAGCATGTCTGGGATGAGCTTGGACAGTCACGCTCCTCTGCCTACCGCTCTGCACCAATTTTGTGACTGAATTTCAGTCCTTTGTTTATTGAACTAATTTCATCTTACATAAGACTTTTTTTTTCACATTGCTGACTTTAAAAATCACTTTGTATATTTTGGACTACAAGGGAAGTAAACTACATAGAGCTTTGCATTTTTAAGAAGAGGCAAAGAGAACTGAATTAGACCCAAACCCGCGCACGAGTGAGTTTAAACAAATAGAGGGTAATGTTTAAAGCTGAGTCTTGGAACTTGGTTTCAGGAGACAAGGTTTCAGGCCGCTGCATGCCACACCAGGGCAGACTTGGGGTTTGATACAGCACATAGCCTCGAACTAGGTCTCCTGGAACCAGCTTTCAAGTCACTGTTCCTGAAAAAGTGGCTTAATGTTCCCTCAGCTTTACCTTAAGTTTTTCTCCTTGTTCTATCACTGTGCCTTTGTTTGATGATGGAGAGTGCAAAGCAGGCTGTTGAATGGTGCTTGAAAATGATTTTTTTGTTTTAACTGAATGCTTTGCTGCGATGTGTATTCAAATAGTCAGGGAAGAAAAAGTCTTATCTGCTCTGTGCAAATGCTACATTTTAAGAAAGGCTTTTGTGTCAACACAGTAATAGTCCTGATTGAGAGACCAATGATCAACAAAGTCCAGTGAATATTTGTATAATATTGATCAGAGTTTATTATTACTAAAACTGGGCATTCCGATACAATGGGAACAAAAAGCAAGTATCGTTGTACGGTGTAAGGTGTTGTGCTTTTATAAAAGGATCCTTTATTCCTCCTATATGTTCTAAACATTTAATTTCTTAGCTGCTTCATATACTCTGTATTCTCTAGCGTTCTCCGTGTTTGCTTCTTGCTAAGCTCATCACCTACAGGGTTTATTAACTACTGGTAATTCCTGTTTCATCCACTAACTAAAAAAACTTCTACAGTGAGGTGTGCTTTCAAAGTAACCACTAGGGGGTGTGAAAGTGTAATTTCTGCCTCCTCTGCACTGTGCCAACTGTAAGTATAACATATCACTATCAAACTCATAGGCAGAATTTACAGCTGAGAATGACAACGGACACGCACACGCTGTAACAGGATAGTAAACTGGTCATAAATTAAATGAATTGGATTGTATAAGCTATCCATTTAGGACCATCAAAAAAGAGGGAACCTCCAGACAGAACAAGCTTTTCAGTTAAGTAGCACACCCTCCCACCACACATCCGTAAACTACGAGCAGCAGATTCGAGTTCATTGGTCGCGCTGACAATAGAATATTCAGTCTCAACACTTCTGTTTTGTGAATCGATGAAAACCCGTGTTAAATATTGACCTCCTATGGGTCCTATATTACTACAGTACTAATGTGCTTGTTTGGACCCTTTGGTTTCACACAGAAGTTTCATAGAAGTTTCTTTTTTTTCAGAATACAAGAATACTTCTTTACAGGATCTAAAACTAAAATAAAGGTTCTGGACAAAGCCATTATGACTATTCAGCAGAACCCTAAAGCAAAGATCTTGAATAATTTAAGTATATTCCTTTAAGAGGCAAACAGCTGTGGATTATTTGATTTATAATATATATATATATATATATATATATATATATATATATATATATATATATATATATATATATTAAAGCGCAGTTCTCAATGTTTAATTCTAAGAAAATAACGTTTCTAATTACAGTATAATAACAAGCTGCAACCATCGCATGCTGGACGCAAGAGGTCGCCCCACACACCGCTCCCTCGCATCTCCCAAAAGGAAGATGCAAAGGAATGATGTCATTCGATATGAAACTGGGGAGAGCGAGGCGGAGAAACAATAGAGAAAAAGACGACGATATTCTTATTTGCATTTACATAAATACGTTTTTTCATTTGGGATTTTTTGATGATCTACAAAAAAAAAAAAAAAAAATAATGCAACAGTCCAAAGACTGTTTTTTTTTTTTGTTTTTGGTTTGTTTTGTTTTGTATTATTGATCTTCACTGCATCCTCTTCACGTGCTGCCCACTTGCCAATCAAATGCAACGTACCCTCCAAGCGAGATGGGCAGGGCGGCTAAAAATGACGGGCATGGTGCTGACCACTTAAAAAACAAACGCTGCCATGCACCGAAACGTCGCTGGGCGTGATGCCAGGGCAGACCAAGCACAATATAGGGAGGTGGGTCGGCGTTCCAAAGTGGACTGTCTGTCTGACCAACGGCTTCCAGAGTTTATTTGATTGGCGTTGCCAGCAGGCAATAGAATTCCTCAGCAAGCCGTTTGCTAGTGTTCGGTTGAGGCGGTGTCTGGGTCGTGGGGGAGGTTCTTCGTTGCAAAAAAAGGAGCAACCGCGAGAGAACCTCTGCAGAGTGGAATTCCATAGAACCCGCTGAATAAAAAATAGCATTGTAGAGGGTGTGCTGTTTCTCGTTTTAAAAGTGGTTTTTATTTTTGTTTTCGGGCTGAGTCAGGTAAGTTGAAAGGCTCTGTCTTTTTTTTTTTTCTTAAGTAGCTAATTTTTTTCTATGATAGCAGAGATGGAGGTGTATTTAGTCTTAAATTAAATTAAACATCTCTGACTGAAAATAACTCGCTCTCTATAGAAACGTGACGTTATTAAATAAATACAATAAACATGCTTGCTTCGTATTTAAATGCATCAGTGTATGTTGACGTTAAGTCCATTTCAACAGATCAACTTTTTAATTTCTACTTTTTTTTTTTTTTTGTTCCAGACAGTATTCATTGAGAATAGTTAAGAAGGACTTGGAGTGGGGTTGAGAATGCAACATGCAGTAGACTTAACAAACATGATCTCTTCAATGTATTACTGCTAGAGGATATATATATATATATATATATATATATATATATATATATATATATATAATCGCATTCATTTATTTTAATAATAATTAACTCCCGTGTATTTGAACTGTTTTAGGAAAAATGCATGCTTGGATAAAACGTGCTACCTTGTTCCCGTTATCTGGGCGGATTTCGCAGTCTGTAGTTAACCCAGTAGTGATACACTAGACGGCGGCACCCCACCAGTGCGCCACATTGCACAGCACATTCACTGTGACAGCAAGCAGGAATTGACCCACTTACGTTTGTGCGGGTCCTACGCGTTGCTGGCAAACCATGGCAAAGCCTAGCTCTAGTTTAATCAGCAGCGAATCAATAATAAACTACTAACTCCTGGTTAAATTTAAAATAACGGAACACGTCATGATGATCTGGTTAAACTGTGATCCACAATCAATTCCAGTTATTATAGGCTTCAGTAGTCGACCTTTATTTCAGTCATTTTTGTAACCCGTTCCAGCTGGTGCATTTGAGTTCACATACAGGGAACTGCTACTCGTTGGCTGTCCTTGGGAGGACTGCTGTATTCCAATATTGAGCCGGTATGCACACTATCAGACCTAAACAACGACTTTTTGTGGTATGTAAATAAATTTGAAAAAGGAAAACTGTCAGGTCGTTTTGGACTACAAGTCCTTCTTCAATGGGACAGGCAGTGGGAAGTAAGGGCACACCCTTATCTGAGATCAAAATCTATTCTTTGAATGTGGGGGTGCAGCTGTTGTACCCCTCCTCCTCCAGGCCAGCGAATGCCTGAGTCACACCACAGTGTGCAGTGTAAGATCTGGGAGAGCTGCTGTGATTTATAGGCGGGGAATACAGGGCTGCTGGCTACTGTACAGTATATTCCTTTCTCCTCGTTCGAGATGTTGATAGCCTGTTTAATGGAAAGTGGATGCGTGCCATACTTCAGTTGGCGCTACCAGAAACACCCACGTCATCCAGAACTCAATGTCTGGATATTTTGTTTGAATTTCATTTTAAGTGGCAATAATTGCACATTAAGTATTGTGTACATTGGGATTGCTTCCTAGGGTATGTTCAGTATTTATCAGAACAGAAATGCGTCTCTGTTTAAACTACCTCAACACTAAATACTGTTTTATATATTTAAGTATGAAAACCACAGACATGTTTTTTATACTGAAACACATTAAGTACTATAGAGATTTACATGCTAGTACAATAGTAAGACTTAAACACAATGTAGAACGTTGAGGCTTATGCACATGCTAGTACCTCATTGTAATTACTGCCACAATGAAACATTACAGAACATTTAGCTAAACCAATTTATGTAGAAGGAGATGTATATCTAAAAATCATTGAATGTACCCCAATAGAGTACAATGAATGTACCCCAATACAGTACAAGGTTTATAAACATCCTCCTTTCTCATTTCAGGGGACCTGTTTTTTTTTTTTTTTTCCGTAGCTGAAGATGGCACAGAGGAGTGGGCAGGAGGACCCGGAGCGGTACCTGTTTGTGGACCGGGCAGTGGTGTACAACCCGGCCACGCAGGCCGACTGGACCGCCAAGAAGCTGGTGTGGATCCCGTCGGAGCGGCATGGCTTTGAGGCGGCCAGCATCCGCGAGGAGCGTGGGGACGAGGTGGTGGTGGAGCTGGCGGAGAACGGCAAGAAGACCGTGGTTAACAAGGACGACGTCCAGAAGATGAACCCACCCAAGTTCAGCAAGGTGGAAGACATGGCCGAGCTGACCTGCCTGAACGAGGCCTCTGTGCTGCACAACCTGAAGGACCGTTACTACTCTGGGCTCATATATGTGAGTGTCTCCGCTCGTTCCTTCCCACGGTTTCCCTCAACCAGGGGTTGTTTCCCTGGGAATGTGGCTGAAATAGCAGGGTGGGGTCTGGAGGGCAAAGATGTTGGCTTCCATGGTTGAGTTTTGGAACAGTTTGTCTGTTTGGAGTTTGTCTAGCATTGAATTTGGAGTCGGGGTGTGTGGCTGGTGTTGTGGCTGTGACTTGTAGTTTTAATTCTCATCTCATGAGTTACGCATTGTATTCATGCATTCATTTGATGTATGATGTATTGCACACTTCACAACTATTTCAGTGCCCTTATATGGTTTGGGATAGCAATTCAAATGACTTTAGGAACATTCACAGGTCATGGAAAATTTATTACACTTTAGAAGCCATGTGCATTAGATTACCTTGGGTATGCATGAGCGACATACACTCTGGAATATGGAAGTCCTGGTAGACTCAATCAGAGTTTATATCCATTATCCCTTAGATCATTAAAATAGGAGTCACTCTGCAGAAAGAAGGCTTGAGTATTCTGCAGTGATAAGCATTTAAAGTGAAGGCTTAATTTTGGGGGGGGGGGGGGGGGGATAATGCGTCTTCTAAGACAAACAAGTGATGAATTGATGCTGACTGGCAGTGGAAATTTTCATTGCAATATGGACCCCCCCCCATATCACTGTCTAACCTTTATATGTCAAACATTAACCAAACTTAATTGCCTCTTCTGTTATGTTTCCCTGGGACGCTGTACAGTATGTTTCATCTCACTGGGTTTGTCCTGGTAAAATATTCAAAGAGATTACTGCAGCTCTGAAGCAGGCATGGGCAACAACGTCTCTTACCGTTCAAGTCTGGTTGCCAAAACGCCCTCGAATAAGTGCCACCAGCTGCAACTGTTTTAGGCAATTTAAAATAAACGCTGCCGCGTTACTCTGAAGATGTACAGTACACGTTCTAATTGCCATTATTTTCATTATTAGAAGTCTAGATTGAGGATGCATTGAAGGGTCATACTGTTATGTCATGCTTTAAACAAAGCAGCAGATTCATCTTTATATTGAGGACTTTAATCATTTCATGTTGCCCCAGAAAATGTCTTTTTTATGATCTTGACCTAGATGCTGACATGGAATCCTTGAATAGAATCTCGGTTGGGAATAGAGGCCCCTAATGCAACAGCAAAAGAGCTGCAGTTTATATACTATAGAGTTTATATTTAGAAAGGGCAGAAAAGAATCGATGTGCCTGCCTCTATTTATTTACCATTATTTCATAAACACAGTTTGGAGAAGACCTGTGAAAATTCAAGACAGTTCTCGTGTTCACCTTGTTGCAGTTAGTGACAGACGTACTGCCAAACAGACAGACACGATCAGTGCTTAGCGGACCCTTATGCATTTTAAATGCCCACTGAGCTTTGAAATTTGCTAAGTGGTAAAACAAAAGATTATTTGTGAAGCATCTGCCTAAAAAATATATCTGACTTGTGTGACATTTTCCATCGGACCTGTTACTGTATCAGAGGGGCCAAGAAAAATGCAGGCACACTGCTTCTTAAAATACATGCTTATTGGATGCAAGATAAAGTTCACTTTGCAACAGCTTGAAAAGAGCTAATGGAATGCATCAGCTTATCTCCATGATCCCTGGTCAGGGCTGCCAGCAATCACAAGGAGACTCCAGCCACCTTTCCGCTGAGGTCTGCCCTCCTGCAGCGCCGGTAAGAAGTGGCTTTTTGCCATATCTCGGCTCGCTGCTAAATCAGTCACAGAAGCACTTGCTGAGTCACAGAAGACCAATACTGCTGTAACAGGCCCTTTTGTAATAAGTAGCAGCTGGCTGAATAATTCACATTTTTAGACCATTATAGGATAAGTGTAATATTAAAAAAAATAATTGAAGGTGCTGACTGATTTTTTTTTATTTTGTGTTTTTATTTTATTTTCTCTTTGCTTAGTGACTTATTTAGCCATTCTAAGTGCTTAAAAGTGTTAGTCTTACAATTAGTGCTCTGTTAATGATTTGATGATTTTATAGTACTGGACTGTATTTGAAAGGAATGGTACAGCATATCTATCAAGTACCATTACTTGTAACAGAGCCTGTTCTAAAGCATGAAAACAGACTCCCTTTTAAAGCAGTTAAGCTGTGTTAGAGTAATAGCACTTACACTGCAAAGCCAGCTTCTGTTACTTCATCAGTGGAATTTTCATTTCATTAATGTGCCTGGTTATTACTTCAGGACGGCATCCTCTTACGACTGCATTTTTATTAAGCCATGCTTCAGGAAAGTGTGCAGATGAATTGTCCCTGTTACTCCACTGAGTAACCTGAGAGGCAATAAGCACTGAAAGCCGTGTAAGCTCATTGCAAAACAGAAATATTGAGCGCAAGTGGTATGAGGTGAGTTATTTTCCAGGTCTCTCTCTCTACAGGAGAGATAGCAAGCTGGTCATGCCAAACAATTCCCATTCTGTTTAAATCTTTCCAGCGGCTGGGAGAAGTTCCTTCTGTTCATTGTTTCTAATCTGACCTGTGAACAGGAGTGTTCTTTTATTTTTATTTCTGTACCGTTTCTATAACAAGCTGTACATCAAAGTGTTTCTCATTTTGACCCCCTCAGTTTAAAACTGAAACTCTGGAAACCCCTCCAAAAGCAAAAAAGTATAGGCAGAACTATCTCATATAATTCTTCTGTATGCCTTTGTAGATGACTAATTACTCATTTGTTAATTAGTCATTTGAACTGTCTCATATATACAAAAAGGGCCATATGTGACACCTCCTTCCCTGTCTCTAGGATAATTTGTAAATTTTAGCACCTTGCTTTCCCAAGTCACAGAATGATAATAAGCTACATATGTGGTAGTTAATTGTAAGAGAAGTATAGGGTCCTGAAGAAAAAAGTTTAAGCCCATAAATACTTGCTGTGTAGCAATGTATTTAACCAACGTCAAAGAGGTGCACCTGAACGGTATCTTTGGATTCGTGTAACAGTGCAGCAGTTTACTGTACAACTTGGCTTTGAAAAAAAATATCTTGAGCCCTTTACCTGGAGCTATAACACAGTAACTCATAAACGTTTTCTAAGAGGGAACCTACTGCAGATGTGTCTGTTGTGGACGCAGTTTATCTCCTAAATCTGTCACCCCGTAGATTCAGTGTGATTTTTCTCCTCAGTTCAGTGACAGGCAGGAAGGAAATGTCAGTAAAGTGTTTCAACCCAAACCACTCCTTTCCTGCAGCAGGCCGCAGGCTGGTTTGCGGCCAGCACTGATAAAGCCTAGGCGAGCTGGGGAAGGTGATGTCTGTATTTCTGCAATCGGACTGCATTGATCTCACTTAGATTACTGCTGTGCGGTTCACACAGACGCTACACATCCCTGTGCCCCTTAGTAAAGTGAAGGTATCAATCGCACATGAGGAGGTGAACCTGGCACGCCTCGTGTGTGTCTGTGCTGTTGATTAGTGAAACACCATTGGGGGTGCTGAGTTAGAATCTTACCCAAGACAACCCTGGCCCTGTTCCCTCCACGGGTACATGAGGGCAAACTAGGGAAGCTCTGCATTGGTGTGTGAGAGAGCCACTGCTAACTCAACATCTTTACTTTCTCCAGAAGCATCATGATAATCACGATTATGGTAATCCATTTTTTTTTATTCATGGTCATTCAGCTCAGGCAAATAAAAAGTGAAACTAAAACTATACTTGCCTACTTATATATAGTGCAACTAACGGTGAAGAAAGACATAATTAATGGGAGTTGAAACATAATTTAAGATAATTGTGAATAGTCAATAACTGAGTGTCATTGTCTTCAGCCCTACAATCCTAGGCAAAGAAAGTTAACCGAAAACCAATGAAGTGGAGTGAAGATTATAGAGTTGTGTTGCATGTCCTAACTTTGTGTTCAGTGGTTACATCGTTATTTCTAGTCAGTTTAATTACACTTTACAGAATGCTCCAGCGATATCTGGAGTAATTGCTGGTCTCAGTGGGTTGTCTTGTGTGTCTCCTGAGTATCTGGAAGGGTTCCCCG
The DNA here is from genome assembly GCF_902713425.1 of Acipenser ruthenus. Lineage (NCBI taxonomy): Eukaryota > Metazoa > Chordata > Actinopteri > Acipenseriformes > Acipenseridae > Acipenser > Acipenser ruthenus. The sequence goes on from NC_081207.1 coordinate 2,562,227, forward strand.
GAGCAGCTAAATGTTGTCCTAACGAGATCTCCGCACATAGCAAACCCCCGTCACGTGGCCCCGAACGTCCTGTTTAACTGCTTGCACGTTGCTGCGTGCCAGGTTCCATTGCTAGACCAGTACAGTGTCATTGCAGAAATGTTGCTGCTACTGTACTCTTCAGCCAAGCATTGAGGAAAAGGGAGCAAACTGTACGCGTTGCATGTTTGAACATTGATTAAACCCAAGTGTCCTGGAATAATATATTACACTCTTATTATCAAGACATTATTTGTGAAGCCAACTGAAGCAGAAAACATCTCTCTCTCTCTCTCTCTCTCTCTCTCTCTCTCTCTCTCTCTCTCTCTCTCTCTAATATACTTTTTTTTCCCTGTGTTACAGTGCTTTGACCTGTTGCAATATTAAACACACCCAAACAAAAAAGCAAAGGACAGTAGACCTTTTGAAAATTTAATAGAAACTACTTACTGTGCCATTTAGTATGTTGCTGTCTGTTTCCTAAGTTCTTCCAAAGGTAGTTGATGAAGTGATCGTACTCGGAACCCTTGAAACCCGCTTGCCACTTTGTCATTCTAGAAGCCAAACATGTCTGCCACTGCTAGTGTTGTGAATAAAAAAAATAAGAACAATGTAATTTCATAAAACGCCTTTCACGTCAATGCTTTATGCCAACCCTACCTGTAAAACCCAAGTTCAGATATAAATCAGGTGGATTATATGCAGTCCTATTATCAGATAGACACTGGCAGCGTTTGTTTGTCATTGTTTGTAGGCGGGATTATATGTAGGCTTGCTACTTTTCGATATTATCCGGTAAAGCTTCTTTAAACGTAGAATTCCCAAAAAATATGAGTTAGACTGAAATAAATGTATATATGATAAACGATCTGACAGATCTCGTTGACTGAAGCAGCGCTAGAATGCTCTCATTCGTTTAAATGACTGTCAATCATCAAGACCTGCACCGACTGTGCACTTTCATTTGCCAGCTACAGTGCCTGTCATTCAAAGCGCCTACTTTTGAAATTAGAGGGTAAGCTTTTGCTTTAAGTATACGGTGACAGTTACTAGTTTGATTTGAAAATGGGGCGCAAGGTCTGCCTTGCCTTCCAGTGACTGAGTCCAGCTGTACTCAAGGAGAGGGGCGGAGCTCAGACTCTGAATAAGTGCAAGTTAGTTCTGTTCAATTATATCTAATGCTTTGTTCTGTGCATATTTATTTTTACTAGTAAATTATGCTATAAAAGTGTAATACACTTTTATGTGCTGTGTTTTCTACGGTTTATTTGAGAAATTGTAAATTTGTGTAGAATCTTTATCTTTACGAGGTATAGCTCCGCTGTGACCAAACGTTATTTCAATTCGAATGTTGGTAACCATGGTTTTGTTGCATGTTGAATATGATAAAGGGGTTTTTACTATATGAGAAGTTTTTCAATGGCATAAAAAGGTTGATTTCACCCATTCTCTGCTTGAATTAAAAAAATAAAAATCGAATAGTAGCAAGCCTAATTATATGTATTAAGCAGTTGAGGGTTTGGAAGCTACTTTAGGGTTACACTCCTCATGACAGGAGGGAGGAATTGAAAATAGCTGCCTCAGGGAAGGAATGTGGTAAACTAATTGTTTTAAAACTTTTCTTTTGTCAGTGTTTTTGCAAATTAATAAGTGTAATTGGCACAGTAAGTTGTTCATTCTTTCGCTTGGCAAGCTGTGGTCTGAATTAGCTATATGTGTGGGTTTCCATTCCTCCCATATGTGGAGTTAAGCCGTGCCAAGGTCATGAACAGTACAGCATCAGCTGTGATAAGGCAAGAATGCTGTCTCGTTGCTTTTGCTCTTACGTTACTGAAGACATTTTAAAATAAATCTTTTTCAATTCTGAATGCTGCACTGTCAGACCAGCTTACATGGCCAAGTGTGATTTGAAGGGCTGGAGGGGTAACATGCAAATGATTTGAATCCGTTTAGAATTCAAAACAGAGTTCGACCACTCGTTTTTATTTATTTAGTATTGTTAATTCTTTTTAACCTGAGTATAACATGCACCTGCTGTGTAATTCACATGACTAACCAGTCTTGGTCATTTCCCTTGTATAATACACACCTTCTGTGTAGCCGCTTGTATACTACCCTGTTGAAATCTGTACACAGTCGTATACTGTATAGGATACTATTACCCAAGGATACTGTGCAACTCATATGTTACATGGAACTTGCATATACATCAGACCTAATTGTTTATTCTCACTCTCTCTATTTTTTTTAGACTTACTCTGGACTTTTCTGTGTGGTGATAAATCCCTACAAGAACCTTCCAATTTACTCCGAGAACATCATTGAAATGTACAGGGGGAAGAAGCGACATGAGATGCCACCACACATCTACGCTATCTCTGAATCAGCCTACAGGTGCATGCTTCAAGGTAAGGACATAACCAACTTGTCTGAAGTTTAGTGGTTGAAGGTAACGGGATGTAAGGGGCTAGTTGCTAATCACAGTCTGAAATCAGCTGTTAGAATCAGTTCTCTAATGTGCCACAAGCCAGAAAACATCATTAAGACCAGCATTATTTTTAGGAATGTTTTCTGGGTTTAATAAAAAAATAATTTCTGGGGGAGGGTAGATTTCAGCTCTCACATAGTACAGGATACCTGAATGCGCAAGTTTCTTTACTGTATGTTAGGAAAATAAATTGATGTGGAAAATGGTTTTGAGTTGCTCCTCCAATACATGCTGTGTTAAGTGTAATGGATTCCTAGAGATTAAAGCAAAGATTTTTTTTTTTTTTCTCTTAAAAACAGTGCAGGTTTACAGTGGAATCTGATTCCAGTCCATCTGCAGTGAATAACAAGCAGGAATGTGGTGCCTAAGCCTCAAAGCATGTACCAGGCACTGTACAGTATAGCTTGCTGAGAATCATTTTTTTCTGCTTTGTTGGATAATTGACAGGTTAGGAGAGATCAGGAGTAGGACCAGAAGTCCAGTGCTGTATTAAAAAAAAGTAGCAGGATTGATTTCAGGAAGCTTAAAATGAATTTTCAGCTGCTTTTACTTTTAAATCCTGCTGCTTTTTTTATTTTGTTTTCATTACTGTGATTTTTTTTTTTTTTTTTTTTTTTTTTTTTTTTTTAAAGAGAAATAATTCTAAACCAGATGACTTATTTTGACACTTTCAGGTCTATCCTCAGTCCTGCTACCCTGCATTGCTTAACACTGCTTACAAAGACATCTCCGGACTCTTTGCTGCTTACAGATTTTCTAGGTGCCTTTTACTGTTATTACAGATGTTTCTGCAGAAAGCACAGAGGCTACTGTTTAGCTCCCTTTCTAAGCGTATGCAGTACTATGTGCACTCGGACACACCCGACAGTGTCAAACTATGATTGAGCAGGCGTCTGAAAGGGCTCACTTAATCTCTGACTAAATATTTACAGCAGCAACTGGCACGCTTATGCGAGGTGTCGATTTATGCGTGGGGTGGGGAGATAAACAGGACCTTATGACACAGCAGCGTGTCTTTATTTAGATAGAAGACTTTCTGCAAGAAAGAAAAACAAACAAGCTGGCAACGGGTCCCTCTGCTCAGTTCTAAATAGAGTTGCTGTGACTCAGACTGTACAATCAGATTAGATAAACATTTCAACCAGAAGTGCTTAGCACTGGAGAAGCCGTTGTGTTCTTTAAAGAATTTTACTATAATAAACAAACACGTGGGCAAACAGAAGGTCTTCTGAGTTCATTTTCCTTGTTTTAATTATGCCTGCACCGAATCCTCCTGATCTTCATAGGCAACAGTGCGTCATACTTTCCATTCACAGACCGAAGGCACACGCTGACTAATATAGCTGTTTACGGGGTACCTTGTCTTTCCTTGCCACCGTCGCCAGATCAAGTGTTTCCTCACTGAATGTCCCACTGACCCCTTGTGCCATGCAGCTTTCAGATTGCTGATCTGGGCCAGGGCAGCAGTGCTAGTTTAATGCATGATGTCATCTCAATCTGTACAGTCACTGCATGTCTCCTCCTTAGTCATCCACACATATAGCCGCTGAAACAGAATGCCATGTAGTTTTTTTTAATGTTGAGGCATATATTGTACAAGGGAGAGCGATGCATTGTGCGCTAATATTGACAAACGAGGGGCAGCATTGATTTCTTAAAGGGCTTGGTGTTTGACTGATCTGTATTGTTGTTTTGTAATAATCCCCCCAAAATGCTAGAGGGGTCAACTTCCAAAACTTAACTAAAAAAAAAAAAAAATAATAATTTAAAAACACAGTTGGTTCCCCAGTGGCTTAGCTTGTCATTTTAAACTATTCTTTTTCAATATGAAAGCACTTGACTTGGTATTAAAGTAGTAATTCTATTTTGTATTTATTTCAGATGTAGCATCCATACACAGTGTAATAGAGTATGGTACAACGAAGGTGCCATTGTGTCACTGACGTGGTAATCCATGCGTGATCCTCGTAAAACATTTACGCTTAAAAGTTAACACTAGTTAACCATTTATTTTACGATCAAGGACTTTCTTTTATTATTATATCGTTGAGCAGAATACAATATTACAAAACGTATACACAAAAAAATTGGATCGTAAGATGTGCCTCAATCAGTAGCGTCACATTTCAGCATGAAGTTCAGCTTCAGTAATCTCGCCATTTGTTTCGTCAGATGTTTCAGCACATTGTACAGCACATAGACAACTTTGTGTGTTCCTGATTAGGGAGCTCAACGCAGTGGTGCAGTGAGGGTTACGCTTGTTAAAATGTGCCCTCTTTCTTGTGTGCGTTCTGACCAAGGGACTGTGCAGCACAGTGAAAGGTACAAGACAGGTGCTGGAAGGCAGGCTGCTCTCAAGTGTTCTGCACCAGACAGGAACAGCAGTCTAACAATGCCTTCTCTGTGCATGGTCCTCCTCGCTCCACAAGTGAAGCATGCTTTGCAGTGCATCAGGGAATGTGGGTTGGCCTCCTCAGCAATGCTGGCATGCAGCTGTGGGACTTGAACTAGAGAAAAAGAATATTACTGTTGGCAAGGATTTCAGAATGTTGCAGGACTTCACAAGATCCCTACCGCAACGCATTTAAAAAAAAAAAAGATGTCATTTACAATGTAGTTATAATAATTAAGATATAATTTAAAACACACAGTACGAGTAAAACATCTTTAAATTAACAACCCAGCAGTGCCTAAGGTAACTGAGGCTTTCTCCTCCGGTCTGGTTATGATCGCGACCCTGGCCTCCAAAAGGTGGATTTCAGCTTGAAGAGCACAACTGGAGAGAAGACACATGGTTACCATGTGAGAGGTTGTTGAGTTTCTACAGCTCTGCTGTTTCAAGATACAGGACATGCAATACAGTGCAGCTTTTTAACTACAGCGAAAGACGCTTATTGTAATCACTGGTTAATTGAATAAACCAAATGATATTGTAATCAGAAATTGCATTCCCTTTGCAAACCAATCACCCGAAAGAAATCTACCACTGTGATGAAGGTATACAAATGTGATTAGATAGTTTTCACTGTAATTGATGTCATTGCTGATGCGTGGGTTATAATAACATTATAAGGTGCTGACATCACATGATATACAACAGTGTTAAGTCTAGTTCGGAAGGTTTGCCAGAGTAATAGGTAGACTTGGAACCCTTTGCATAAAGCACATGGCAACATTTTCTACAGTAGTTGCTGAAATCACAAGGGGCTCTATCGAAACATATTTAAACTGCAATTGATATTTTCCATCTTGCATCTGATTGAATTCAGCTTCTCCAGCGAGGTACAACAGACTCATTTGAACATTTCTGAAAACCATGCAGCCAGGAAATGCTGATGTTCTTTTAACAAATCCAGCAGCTTGGATTGTATTCACATCGATTGCAACGAGCTGTCATGCTGCCCGAAAGCTCATTGCCAAGGCTCTGCAAATAGCTTGGGGAGTCCGCAAAAAAAAAAAAAACAATACAGCATTGTTAATTTTTAAACCATGTTTTTATTTTTATTCACATTTGTATTTTTTGTTAAACTGCAGCCTAGAACAATGTTAGTACAGTTCAGTTCTTGACTTCTTGGTATGCTGGCCCAGCACCTTCTGCCGGGCATATGCCTGCTGCATAGAATGTTGTGCTTGCTGCTGGATGCCCACCTGGTATCAATAAAAACTCCTAATGGCTTTAATGAACTGTAGTGTGTTTCATAATTATGCGCTTATCCTGTGGGGCAGCTGTAAACTATATTCGTTTTATACATTATTCCACTTATGTGGACAGAACCTCAGTTAGACTTTTTTTTTTTTTTTTTTTTAATGCTCAATTAGTTGACTAGTCCTTTAACATACCTACAGTAGAGAGTACGATGACGGACAGACGCACAGTTTTCTAGTTTCAGTAACGTGCTCCTTGTCGGCTGCCTTCAGGGCACTCTGCTACAGGAGGACGGTACAGTAGCAAACTCTGGGGAGCTATTATGAGATCCAGCACAGCCTTGAGAAATTACATGATCTGCAGCCGAAATTAAGTGGTTCAGAGACTAAACAAACGATAAGATCTGGAGTTGTGACACTTGGAGAAGGCCTTTGTTTCCCCTCTCTTGTAGCATTTTCCTGCTCGTGGGCCCCTAACATGCGCTCAAGGGCGTTAAGGTTAAGAGTGGCTCCCCGGCAGCAGCAGCAGACAGCTCCCCAGCGGGAGCCGTCTTCAGCTTCATGTTTTCTTTGAGGGCTCGGCTCTACCGCACTAGGGACTGTGCAGCAATCAAGGATAGGTGCTGGTGCAGGACACACTGCACAGCCACAATACAACATTGTGTTTTTATTTTATTTTTTTAGGAGCGCTGACAAATACTTTAACCCTTTCATGCAAGGCGAACAGATAAAAAAAAACTCTCTTCTAGTCTTTATATGGGGGCATATGGAAGATGCAAATGCATGATAGCCTCATATGAGGTTGCCCCCCCCCCCCCCCCCATAAAGGCAAGGGGGCAAAAATGAAAATATTTTCAATGAAAAACATATTTGTGTCCAAAACTACATTTTTTAAGCCATTTAAAATATTTAATGCATGAAAGAGTTAAAAAAATGGATTGATTAACATACTATTACTGCTGAGAACCTTTTGGCTTTTTTTTTAAAAAATTTTTGATGAAATCAGGATATTGAAATATTTCAAATGCAACGCTGTATACGCATCCTGCTACATTTGCTGTCAGTCACATGGCAGCTAGAGCATTGGAGTGAGTTTAAAGTTAAACACATGATTGACTAGGTATCAGGAAGCAGCAGCAACGTATAATTTGTAATGTTGCCGTTGAGGTATCTGCATATTGCAGTTTTAAGCAGAGCTCCCTTATCTTCAACAGAATTAAAGTGGGACTGGTGATGATATTGCTACTGCTGAGAGATGAGGAATAGATGAATAGAGAATAGATAAAAAGGGGCTATACTGGAATAGCATTGGCAGCAGTCCTATAACCTGCACATAGTTTTGGAATTCGAAAAAAAAAAAAAAAAACATAGAATATTGTTCTCGTATGGGAACATTCCTAGTTTGATTGAAGGTAGCCTACTTTTAGTGCACTTTTTAGTGAAAAGGATTGAACAGTAAGTGTAAAGGGATATGGTTTTCATGAGGGACCCTGCAGTCTGGGTAATTGCAAAGCTCCCATTCCATCCAGCGTGTGTCAAAAGAAATGTTAAACTGATGGAAAACACATGTAGCTTGATGCCATACTTCTTTTGTGTAATTAGGCAAAGTATAAAGGGAATTTATTCATGGAGTGAACGTTCTTCGGGTATTAAGTCTATCCTGCCTGGGCACAAGCACTGTACGTTTTACATTTACGTGTCACATTATACATTGCTAGTCGATTGGAGCCTCATCACAAAACATAAGAAAAACAAAGACATTGAACCCAAGCTCTGCTGCTGCCGTGGTCCAGTGAGTGCCGTCATGGTCCAGACACCCTGTTGATAGGGTTATAGCAGATGTCTAACATTTTTTATGTTCAACCCAATAGAGGACCCTTGCATTCCACACTGATTTATAGCAAATGTCCTAGAATAGAATGAGAGGTTAATGGCGTTGTCTGGGTGTGGGAGGAAAGCAGTATTCCTGTGGGTTGATAGAGTTATTAGTTTGCATGTGATGCACTGTAGCGATGCGTGACCTGTGCAGTAATCAGGGTAAACACATTGTTCAGGTGTCATCGCTGCCCCTGCCCCGAATTCCCCAGGCTTGAACTGAACTGGTACCATCATCTCTGTGGGAGTTGTGTGGCTGTGCACTTCCCATTCCCAAAGGAAACAAGCTGCCGTGGATATCTCAAAGCTGGTTGGTGTTTCTGATGTTTTCTGACTGCTACAGCCAGAATAGCTCATCACTTAGCCTTGGTGTTTCTGCTGTTGTCAGTTTCTAGGTTTCAATTAGAATTGAAGAGTCTGTTTTCCGCTTGTCCCTTTAAGAATTTCTGTTGTTAAAGCAGAGCTCTGAACTAATCTTGCAAAGTGACAATTGGTGCATTTTCATGCGACATTTTGTTTTCACGGTATGTACTTGCAGCTAACAGCATTATGACATCTGTGTTGTTTTACTCATTGATTGGTTTGTGTAAGACTGTGAACACATCATTGTGACACAGAGATCAGTCATGTGCTATAATAGGAATGGCACAGTCACCAAGACAACTCATGCCAACTAGTTATAAAATGTATTTTTTTTTTTAACTGTTATGAATAAAACAAAACTTGATTACTCTGTGTGAGAATGAAGCATTACTTATGGACTATGTCCACCATGTTTGCCCTATCAAACTCTGTAGGGCATTTACACAAAACTTGAAGGATTGTTTTAAAGAATGTCTATAAACATTACTTAAACAGGGCTTTTTGAAAATGAGAGTAGACTTCTAATCCTCTCTTAACCATTGAAAAAAGGTTTAGTGAACTGCAATCTTAGAAATAATTTTTTTTTTAAAAAACAGTCCTTAACAAAACATTCCTTAAAACAGTCTATTTGTGAATAGAGCCCTGGGTGACTTGCACATGACAGCGATTGGCTGAGCTTGGGCTGTCTCAGCTGCCGCATTCAGGTTTTGACGCATAATTGAATGAATGGGTTGTAATTAAGCCCAGGGGGGCATGGAACAAAACCACCATCAAGAAAACAAACATTTTCTTTCATTAAACACTAAACTACTCTGCAGCCCATTATCTCTGCACTCTCTTACATTGCCGTTCAGTGCTTTAAGCTTGAAGGCAGACAGACTAGCACCAGTATACTGCCTTCAGTTTGATTTTACTGCGGTGCTGTTTACACGATTATACCTCAATACAGTGCATACACAGTCAGCATGAGTTCATGTTCAATTTCTTGCTGATTTACAGTAACTCCATTGTCTTGGATTTAGCAATTGATTTTGTATTAAAGAGATTGAGGGAGATTTAATGTAGCTTGCCTAATGTACAGACAGACTCCCCACTCTTACGGTAACTGTCTGTATTTGATGTTTCCTGATGCCGGTCCGTCAAACACACAGCCACTCAGCCAATGATTAATTATTAGTAATAAAAGGTCATCTTGTACAATAGCGGAATACCTCCAGTGCTTGGGAGAACGGCTCTTTGATTGTGTTCTGATCTGAGTCATCTGGGTTCACACATCTGAAAGAGATTTCGTCCGTAGCACATTCCTTTACAGTGAGCACTTTGAATGGAACCAGTAATAACCCTGAGAGGCTCAGCTGAGCCGAAGTTTCGGATATAACCTTATTCTCTTTCATCTGGGCTTAATTTGTTTGACTACCCGCTCGCTCGCTACTGAAAAGACTAAACCTGGCAGCCACCCAGTCCGGGAGGTAGCCGCGCTGTTTCTGTTTAAGTAAGCTGGCTAGCTGGGGCCCCTGGGGTGTGTCTATATATATATATATATATATATATATATATATATATATATATATATATATATATGTATGTATATATGCCTTTGCTAGAGGCTTTGATGTTTCATTAAACCTCCAGGCTGTTTTGAAAAAGGGGTGTTGATAAAATACAGGAGGGAAGACTGCCAAGTGATTTGTAGTTCGTAGCAATTGTCTGTGTGAACTGTGAACTATATGAGATGTATTTTATAGGGTGTTGTATTGTGTAATGTATTGCTTTTCATGAGCTACTGTAAATATAAATGAACACACCAAATTCATGGTGCCCTGTGGAAATAAAACATCCATATAGGTTTATATTGCATCACGGTATTCAGGACATGTATGTGTGATAAATACTTTCAAATTCCGCTTAAGAGCCTTAGAAAAGTTCGATTTTTATTTTTTATTCAACCAGATTTTTCCTAGGTTGCTAGAATGTCAGTTTTTATAAAGGATTTACTGTAGTTTCTCAAATGTGGGTAAGGCAAAGTTTGTCATGACCATGAAGAAACCAGGTTATTAATGTACTGTGTTAACGTACCCTGCAAAAATAAATGTAAAAAAAACCAGCGTGATCTGCAGTTTTAGCCTTGATTCAATGTCATGTCTGTTATCAGGAGCTTTCAGAAGAGCGGTCCTTGCGTTGCCCCTGTGAAATCCACGTCATTTAAAATCAGCTGCAATATAATGATAAATGACCACATTTGCTGTAAAACAAGCTGCCCAAACTATCAAAAGGCTGCCACGCGCATGCAAGCAGAGGCGCCTCATTGACCCTGTGCAGTTTATCGTTACAATGCTAAACGCTAATGAACGGGGGCTGCAGGTCTGGGTTCAGACACACAAGTTCTACTAATATACCATGAATATCTGCAGGACCAGACCAGCCAACACTTGGTTGGACAAACTGATAAATGAAGGCGCTGAGTTATTCTGGCTGACGTTGACAGGAGCAGGGCTCACTGACTGTGATCTGACGTTTACTCTACCGTTTACTTTTGGGTGCCATTTGACCTGGATTATTAGTCCCACTTTAGCCAAGTGCGTAAATTCAAGGAGTAGCTACAGCTCTGCTAAACAATGGAGATGAAAAGTCCCAAAGAACTCTGAGACGTAATTGAGATGGAACGGGCTATAACTTTGACATACTGTAAACAGTTAGGAACCTAGTGGTGTCTGGCACGCACTGTAGCTCATTGTGTACCATCACGGTTCTAAGTGTTGTAATAATTTAGTACCTTGATAAACAGTCATGTCTTTTTAATGCTTTAATGAGCTACTTGGTGGATATCCTGGTCCTGCTTTGTGTCATTGTGGGGAAGGGCATGCTGTTGTAGGAACGGGTAGAGGAGAAAGCTTTTGTTTAAAGGGAGAGATTTTAACACGATGGGTGTGATTTTGGTTGTTTTCCAGATACAATCTTGTCAATTACACTGGGTTTTGGTTCAAATTTGGGAGGGTGCTTTGAAAAGAATTAGGGATAATGTTAATGTAATACATATTTATTTGGCTTTAGGTCAAAATTGTGTATGACAAGAACAGAACAAAAACAGAAGATAAAAAACAAGTCTGCCTGTTAGGACTGTAATCGGTCTAGCTTTCCATATGGTTTTATAAGAAATATTTCCTAAACTATAATTGCATTAGAGTCTAGTATTTCTTCAGCGTGCTGCAAAGCCCATTATTCCATTATTGCTATCATTCTTCCTTCCCCTCTTTTAAATGTTGAATTTGGAAAGAGGTGAGAAATGCAAAAGCAGAGCTGACAATCCCATATATGGTCAACTCAGAGTTTTTGTGAAATATTCAACGGGAAAAAATGTTCCACAGCTTTCAAAACAGACAGGGGGGAAAAAAATAGACCGTGGTCGTGGTCTGGAATCTGAGGAATGTAAAAGGTTACAGCATGAATTTGTCTGGGGGATAAATGATTAGCAGTCGTAAAATCCCCCTCTGTGCATTTCGGACAGAGATTTGGACAGTGTGGCTCACAGCAATGCCTGATGGGAATGGGGATTGTTCAGCGTGGCAGACTGAATAGAAAGGGCTCTCGTCACATTTAACAGAGAAGTGGAGCGCGTTTTGCATTTATTTCTGTTAGTGGATAAAAAAAAGGAAGCAACTTTTATAGTTATTATTTATTTCTTGAATTTTAATGTAACCAGGTCCCAGTAACAATAGCATACATTTTATGTTGTACTGTGTGTGTGTGTGTGTGTGTGTGTGTGTGTGTATATATATATATATATATATATATATATATGGCCCTATGAAATCCGTTTTATCATTGAATTTTTTATATATGATTTTTCGGGTTTATTTTTTCCTGATTTTCTGATTTTTCGGTTTTAAAAATCTGATTTGTTAGTTTGTATTTTGTAACGACAAGTGTTTTGATACATTGACAGCAATGATGAAGCTAGAAATGCATGAAAAAATATGACAAAATAACCCCTTTCTAAACGGTTTTAATCGAATTGCTTTCAGAAAAAAGGGTACAAATTGGCACAATGTATTTGTTCTCGGCTTTTAAGACACGAGAAAGAACCAGATGCAGTTCCTGCTCTTCAGTTTCTATAGAGCTCCTGCCTCAGGAAAAATAACCTCCCACTGGTGTTGGTGACCTGGAAACACAGCAGACTGATTTGTTTCAGCAAGCGATTGAGCAGAGCTGGAGGATTATGTCAGGAAAGCTGAGACCGCATTGCAAGTCCTGTACAATAGACAGGAAATGATTACAAGTAGTGCACAATAGCACGGGTACACGTTTCCAGAAAGCTGTGCTTATTGTAATTAAACTAAAGTGAAACTGATAGAGAGTTCACAGTGCTCATACCTCATTTCTCCATCCGTCTTACGCATAATAGCGAAATAAAGAATATGGACAACTTACCATCAACGTGGCCTAACTGTGAACAAATTCTTGTCAGTTTTTTGTTAAGTATATTTTAAACTACAAAGCGGTCTGTAATTCAATTCAGTATGTTAAAGTAACACAGCTGTATTGTATAGGTTTTTAACTAGGAAAATATTATTTACAACTTCCAACATTTTGTTTTTTTAACCATTCTTTGCTGTATATCCAGACCCACCACAAATACAGGAATAAAACTATGATAATCATAAAGCTGAAGCATAGTTTTACAAGCATCTTGGAAATTGGTGCCAGCCACTCGCACTGAGAGAGGGAGAGGGAGTGATGGAAGAAAGCAGCGTGAATCAGAGCAGAGGATTACTGTAGGTGTGCTGGGTGGGCATCTTAATTTACATGAACACAGCTCTGTTAACTAATCCTTTTACAAAACACACACAGTGCCATGTAATTGAGGGAAAAACTCTGACAGATGGCAGCAGATATCAGGGTTTGACTGAACTTGAGGGCTGTGCACCGTCACGCATGACAAATATATCTGCGAACAGGGTCAACATGTGCAAGAAGAAAAGAGCGTTTATGGAGGCCTTTAACTACAAAGTGTTACGAATAAAACCTGTTATTAATAACACTGCTTGATAATCATGAAACCGACTACAGATTCCTTCAAATGTTCCTTAAGTGACACATGAGGAAAGCTTTTTGTGATTTTTTTTTTTTTAATGACATTTTCTTTTGGAATCTCTGTTACTCACATCAGTGCATTTTCTTAATGCAGCCATTGGGGTCAAAGAGGAGAGGCTGGCGGACTCCCTTACACAAACCTCACAATGCACTCGCTGTTGAGAGACAGAATGCATCTTACCATGTTCCTCTGCTTATTCAGTCTGACACAAGAACTGCAAAACTCCTTATTTGGGGTTATCCAGTATTTGTAAGGATGTGCCATTATAATCCATTTATTTAGTGACAAGCCACAGTTGTCCAGCTTTTTTGCTGTTTAGTTCATTGCTTCTAAGGCATGTCTCTATGATGAACTGTATTTGTTTGAGATTCTTGGAGCTCATAAATTAAAAATATTTTAACAGAAACCATATGTGCGCAGTGAGGGAGAAAGAGAGAATGATCTATCAAGGGACAACATTTGAATTCATTTTATTATATTTTTATACATACAAAAGTGTGTTTTTTGGGAATGCTAAGATCAGCTTCCCAAAAAAAAATTAAAAAAAATAAAAGCTTGTCAAACTTGTACAGTGCTTGTTTGGTTACTAGGGTTAGGGAACATTTCGTTCTTAAACATTTTCTTAAAGTGTGTTTGTAAATCTTTTTTTTATGTGTTTTTGGATACAGCTGCATTGCTTCAAAACTTTTGATAGCTAGAGAAGCTACAGTATGTGCAGCCAAGGATGACCTAGTTAACCAGCATAAAAAAACAACAAAAAAGTGCAGTGTAATCCCAGCCGTAATATCAAAGCGTTCACAGCTCATACATTTTGTGAAGAATTTGGCGGTCGTACAATGTACTATATTGATTGCAGTTGCCGTCCTCTGAGCATGCATAGCAGGCCAGCATCAGTCCCCACGCAGTTCACTGGTACAACATCTGAAGAACCTCCCACACCAGACTATACCAAAAGAATTGTCTCCCTCAAAGTTACCTCGCGTCTCTTTTACTCAGCGTATCAGTTCCATAAAAAAAAGTGCTTTGCAGCTGTCGGTTTGAGTGAACAGACTTTTATAAAACAGACCCCGGTGTGATAAATGCCTGACTTACACAATCTGAAGGAAATGAAGTAATTCAAGTTGTGGCTGCCAGAGCGGGTAATCTGAGCTTGACCACTTCACACACTGAAGACACTGGCTATAGAGGAGGAGACGGGCTCTGCTTCTCTGCTGCTCCCCTTTAAAAAGTTTACCGCAGGATTTTTGCATCGTATTTTTTGCAGTTTTCCCATAGCTTCCCCGTGATTATTCTACGCATTTATCATAGTTTACCATGTTTCCTAATAAGCTTTCCCAAACCTCTCAGGGCTTTGCAATGCTTTTAATGTGCTTCGTTACCCTTTTGCTATGCTTTCATTATAGAAGATTTTTTATAAGGACTTTGAAGCTTTATTAGGAAAAATGTGAGCTGTGTCACAGTTTTTTGCCTTTAACATACCGGGGAGAAAATATATATATATAGAATTTATAATCATGGAAGGTGAAGCCACGATACAGTATGATTCTGTAAGGGTATGTACAGTGCGTTCCCAGATGAAAACTAATTTTCAAGAAACTTTTCATGTAGTTGTTAAAAACGTCACCAGCGTGCCAAAATGGATGCTCAGAACCTTGTAAAAAAAAAAAAAAAAGAAAAAACAATGAAACTTTTACCACTCTGTGCCCGTATTATTTTATAGAGTTTCGCACAATCCAGTTTACAGATATGTTGGCCACTGACCTATGTTTTTATGTCCTATGTTGTCCTTGGCCAATGTAAATTCTTGTGTATGTTTGTGAACCATGGCAGAAGGCATTGAAATGTTAGTGTAAAACTGAGCTTGCTTGTGGAAAACTGATGCTTTTTGCCTTGAATAAGATAAAGATATACTCCCAAGTCTGAAATACTAGAGAAGTGAATACTAGGTACAGTCCAATTAAGTACCAGCAGTCTGTGCTTAGAGAAGTGAAGGAGAAAGTTTATAGTGATAGAGCACAGGAAGTAGCTGAGTTTTGAGCCCAGGAACATTTAGGCTAATGCTGTGCCTATAAAAACAAACAATTGTCCATACTTTCTCCCGGGCACAAATTTCAAAATGATTGGCAATTCATCCATAACTCAAATTTAGAAATATTACGACCAGACCGAAGGGTCATGAGAAACGTTTGCTTCTCTGGACCCTTGAGGCAGTGCATCATGGGTAGAAGAATCTGAGCGTTAGGAAGGCCTGGGAAATGTTGGACGGGGAACAAACACCTGCGCCAACAGAAATACTAATTAATGTTGTCTTATGTCTGTAATCACCTAATTGGTTTTTGAGATAATAAAACCCAGCTTGACTTTCACAATGCACAGTGTTGTCAAGCCTGGCTCCAGCGTGATGGAGACTTGCCAGTGCTTTTACACCCCCCCGCCCCCCCCCATTCTAAATTAATGTGAAAAGGAAGAGAATGAAGCCAGCCTACAAAATTAAAAATGTCGTTTGCATTGTTAAACTAGAGAACAAAATCCCAGGTTGTGAAAGCGATCAAGTGATCCTATTAAAATGCCTGGTTTAGTTTTAAAAGGAGATGTGAAAGGAGAGCGCAGTGCCCAAGCCTTGTTACCAAAAGGAAGGAGATTCAGAAAGGGGACTGCTGCAGTTTAAACGCTGGAACACACTTTTATTAAA
The DNA here is from genome assembly GCF_902713425.1 of Acipenser ruthenus. NCBI lineage: Eukaryota > Metazoa > Chordata > Actinopteri > Acipenseriformes > Acipenseridae > Acipenser > Acipenser ruthenus. The sequence goes on from NC_081207.1 coordinate 2,578,400, forward strand.
CAAAAATAAAACAACATTACAAACAAAAATAAACCTGCATTCACGCATCACTATCTCAGCGCAATACCTGCTAATCTCAGCCTTTCTCCTCTACTACAGTACCTCCAACAAACAAAGGAGTTAGCTCCCCTTTTATACTGCGTGGCTGGGACTTGATTGATGATCAATTATTCAATCACGATCCAGCCACATTCCACACATGGATTTGGCAGGGATGGAATTAATCCCATCCCTGCCAACATTAAAGTCAAAATAATACATCTTTATTTAAAACACACTTACACTATTTACATACAGGGCTTCTGCCCTGGCACAGGAGACGTTCAGTAATGTGTGCCTGGGATGGAAGTAAGACTCCCGTTGCATAGCACTTTGATCCAGTCCTGGTTTTACTATGAGTTTAAAAAGACTCACCTGAGCTTGTTACTTATACAATGGGGGACTAATCAAGCTTGTATCAAAAATGTGGAATGGGTGACACTGCTTAAATTCAAGGTGTCAAGATTACAGTTCCTGTTTCTTTGGAAATCGAGTGCAACTGGTAAACCTCAGGATCGCGGCTCTACTCTTAATATCGGCACCTCAGACAGACAGACATTATACTTGGTCTAGCCGTAGATCAGGGGACAGCTTTCTAGGGACTGCAAAAGTGAGTCTAGTCTCGTGTCAGGCATGCTGTAGAACTGAAGTTAATGTCGTCCCGTGGTGATACCTACAGCAAGGAAAATATTTCCCATGACCCAGCACTTGAAATTAATGAGACCTTCTTTTTTAAGGGGGGGGGGGGGTGGGTAATTTGCTACAGCTGTGGCACTGCAAGCAATTTCAGTTTTACGTCAACGATGGAACATGTGATAACAACCATTTATCACACTGTTGTTATTAAAACACCAGTGCAATATAAATAAATCTCAAAGTCTAATAACTAGTTCTTCCCCTCATAATTACAAACAGATGTTTTACTGCAATAAACCAAGTAGGCACAGAGTAAAAAATATATATTCTTGACTTGAAAATGCAGCTCCCACTGCATAGGTGCCCCATATTTTCAGGAAAGCATTTATTCGTCTAGCCACACGTTTAAAAACCAAGCAAGCCTAGAAGCGTGATGAAATGTGACAAGCCAGTGTTTGCTCTAAAAAAAAAAAAAAAAAAAACCCTACAGGGCTGTGTTCAGCTCCCTGGAATGTTCGTCCAGACCACAGTAAAATGAGTATAATACCGTAAGAAAGTTCATACGGTCTTTCAGTGTTGGGGAAAACATGCACACTGAGATGGTGGTGTACATGTGTCTGCAATGTACTGTTTAAGCAGTCTGTAAAATTGAAATTGAAATTGACTTTGATCTAGTTTTTCACAGTTTTTCAAAGCTGCCGTCTGATTGTAGTACTTTATTAGGGATGATGTAATGACATTAGAAGATAATACATGATTTACATTTGGCAGCCTAACAATTGGATTCGTCCTGCTTAATTGCATTTTACAGATTGAAGACTTCCTGCAGCGTATCCCAGCTTTAGCGTCACAGTAAAAGCCATGTGTTACATTATACTGAGTAGTTTTATAGGTTACTGTATAGTGCCAGACTGAGTTTGCGTCTCGTTTCACTAATATTGAATTGGTACAAATGTGACATTTTTCAGATTATCTAAAGATGATCTCCTTACGTAATTGCCGCAGCAAGTGGTCCGCAGCACTAATTGTTATTTCTTGTGACTGGTTTGCGGAGACACCTCTGTCCCAGAGACGCACTGTGCAAGGCCAGCCATGCGCACCGTGACAGAGTGATGTAATCCAGGGGAGTGCCAGAGTGATGTAATCCAGACTGCCTGGGCTGAGAAACTGAAAACTTGTGTCAAGAAAACTTAAATGTTATAGATGTGATAAATGTTTAGAAAAGTTTATTTATTTATTTATTTATTTATTTATTTATTTTTAACACTTTTTTTTGCAAGTTTAAGTTAAACCTGCCCAGTAAGTGCTGGGACAACGTCAGACACCAGTATGGTACTATCAGTCTAGTGCTTAGCCTGATCCAGAAAAACGTCATTTCTGGTGAAATTGCTCCCTGATGTCCTGAGCCATTAATAATTGCTGCTGGTTAGGAATGACGTGTTGTAGAAAGATTGACAAGAACCGTGAGACAAATTACTGGGTGACCTTTTTACTGAATGGTGCTATTATATAGTTTAGTTTTATTGCCATGCACTGAACGTTCCACAGTTCACCCTCTGAACATGTCAAGCACGATTAATAAAGGGATATGCATAAACCTCCCATTGCACATCAGTTTGAGGAATTCCTGTTTTTTACTGTGAGCGTAATTCGTCTGGTCCAGTAATTACGATGGCTCATTTGTAAAAAAAAAAAAAAAAAAAAAAAAAAATCTCCAGATGAGAAAACAAATGATCTCACGATCCTGACATGTTGAAATGTCTTGACATAACAATTAAATGTTGAGGTCCTTCTGTCCTTTTTTTTTTTTTTTGTGTGTGATATGCCTATTGAGAACACATTGAAGAAAGAGTAGCTTTATTGCTCATCTGACGTGTGGCTTGTTTTTGACGATACACAGGTTGCTAAAATGAAAGCTACTGCAGTACCCTTGATAGCCCATTACCTTATCATATCTTTCACCACCGATTTGGTGAAAGATTTTCAAAATCAGTCTGTTCAGAAAATGTGTCTTGAAAACATGTGGCTCAACTGGTCATTTTAAAACGGCTTTCATTAAATTATCACACATGTGAAAACTGTGGCTTTTGCAGCGTCTGTAATTTTGAGCAGCAGTATGATTAAAAAAATAAATAAATAAATACTTCATCCATAAGAATCCTAAAAAGAAATGTGTTTTTTTTTTAGCAGTGCTCAATGTTTTAATATTTAAGCAATAGTTCCAGCTGCATGATGTCTCTCTCAAGAAGGCAGCCAGAAACCATTTTGAGAAATGGCACCACTGACCTAAAGCGAGCATTGGCAGTATACAGCATTACTCTGCAGGTTTGTGGTGCCCTGGTTGCAGGCTTCATGACAGGCTGAGTGCTTCCTTTGTTTGACTGGAGCGCCAGTGGACTGTATTTAAAGTTTGGTGTTTTCTGTACCAGAGATATGGCAGCAGAGGTTTGGAGGGAAGCCTCCAGCTTTAGATGCAGTGTCCGTCGCTCCCTGACTAGACAGATCTTCTGTCTCTGGATTTAGATTTGGGTTTTGGTAATCTCTAGTGGTGTCAAGTTTAAACCCAGCTGAGTTATCGACCCTGAAATTCATTCAGGATTCTGTATTGCTCACTAAATGCACTGTTAGCAGTGCAAGGTTTAATTACACATTTTATGAATGTTATTTTATCAATGCCCCTTGATTTGTGCTGACAGAATCATTAACGAAGGTGCGGCTTTATACTAATAAATAACAAAAACTGTGGTACAAATTATTTGTGTATAGCCGCAGTGAGGATAGTAGCACCACAGTTAAAATGTAATCTGCAGCCTCGACTCAAACACGTTGCTTTGCAGGTCAGTAGAGCTAATCATTTATTTGAAGTTCCTTGGTACATATCTCGCATGACCAGGAGGCAACCATCAGTCTTACTTTATCTAACTGTCCTTTCATTTCCTGTGCTCTGTACTGAATACCTTCAGCAGGATTTCAATATCAAGGTGTTTGGTGTCAGCTTGTTATAAAATTGCATAATTCAGATGTCCATATTGTATTAGCTTGTTTATTGCTGTGACTGATCATGTGCTGAAATATATATATTTTTTAAAGGAACAGTGTTAGTGCAAGAAGCAGGGGTTATTCTTGTTTTTTATCACTTGTTTTATTTGTAAATGTATTATCTTGAGCAGCAGTTGTAACACGTTCTCTTAAATGATATTTATAGTATTGCAATGTAACATTAAAATAAATTAAATCCCAAAAGGGTTACCAGCATTGTGTGCACTTTCGGAGCGTACAGTTCTGCACACACACAGACTTCTTCATGAAGGCTTAAGGGCGTTTCTTTGTTTGTTTTGCAGATCGTGAGGACCAATCAATTCTTTGCACGTAAGTAATGATCCTGTACTGAACATTACTGATTGATCATTTTGAAAGAGGTAATATATATTTACTGTTTATCTTATCCAATGGTAAAAGCATTGCAAAGTACAGTAAATAATTCATAGTGCTTTTCGGCAAGCATGGTAATGAAATAAAAGTATCGTCAAATATTGGCAACCAACCCATGGTTAACGATGGATGCCACAGTAAATGGTAAGTATATCAAAGATTTAAAAGGGTTTGTATGCATAACAATGTGCTCAGAAGCAGACTGGCATACTGAATGTTTTCTCTGAATTACAATAATATAATTTATATATATATATATATAGAGGATCACACAGCCATATACATTTGCTTTCATTGGAGTGATTTGCAGGTTGTTATTGATTCTGGCAGAGTATTATACCAGTGGGCTCTCAAGCTCACGTTGGATTTGTGTTGGCTGAACCTCCTGTATCACTTTATTCTGCAGTTGTCAGCAGGAACGCTTTGCCCTTGGATACCTAACCATGCACTGTTACTGAGGTCCATATAGACTGACAGTGCCTTCCCTTTGAGAACTCGCTCGCTGAATGTTGCAGTTGGGTCCTAAGATTCACACTGCAGACTGATGCCAGGAAGCGAGAACGAAAGGGTTGTAGAGAGTGTAGGACTTGGATAAAATTAGGAGCAAACCAACCCAGTTCACATCCAAATTTATATTTAAATGGGTTTCAATCCAAAAAGTTTCCAGGAAATATTTAGAAAACTAGAAGATTTATATATATTACAAACCACAGAGAGGGTGATGCTTTTTAAATGTTTATGGCATTCATTTATGTTTTTATTAATTTGATTTCTTCTCGAACATTTTTTTTTTTTTTTGGTGCCGCGCCTTAAAAGGAGTTTTGGTCTAGATTGGCCACTGGGATGGCAAAAAAAAAAAAAAAAAAAAAAAGGAACTGCATACACCACATATTTTTGTTCACTGCCTTTGGCCTTGCCCCAGCTTTGTAGACAGAATTAAGAATAGTGGAAAAGAAGCCTGGCAGTTGGTGTTTAGTGATGAGACGACTGTAATGAATTGCGTCTGTAAAGCCTGGGTATTGCTAGTGCGTTACTGAACACGTACATCATAACCTCCCAGATTCAGCAGGGCGTCTGCTTCAGGAGCAGGGAGGTCTCGGTGCTGGAGGTGCACCTGAAAACAGAACAGAGGAACAGTAGGAACATTTACAATGCTGCAATGTTAGGAAAAGCTGCAGCTGCTTCAATATATGTGTTTGCTGTAAGTAAGGAAGGATGTGTGACCGTACAGGGTGTTCACTGAGTGTGATACACCTATATCTATGGGATCAGCATCTTCACCAGCGTGTCACAAGTGCAGCATGTCACAGCTCTTCAATTCAGGTTACACAACCCAGGTTCAAACTAGGATGGTTCCCTTTTCACTGGTGTCTATTTTAAAAAAGCACTGTGAATCTAAATACTAACACTTTAGAATGTATACCCGATTTTTTAGCTGACCTTTATTTCCCTATGTTTTTATTATATGTATTAATGATAATAAGTGGGTGAGTAAATTACCCTGGGTGGGAGCGGGGGGCAGGATTTAAACAGGGGCAAAGGGCGGCATAGTTTAGATCAGGGGTGTCCAATCACGGTCCTGGAGGGCTATTCCACTCCAGGTTTAACAGATACAATTAGGTAATTAACTACTGCAGGGTCTGGGTGTGAGCTATTTAGAAAAGGGTTGGAACTACAACCAGGACTGGAATGGCCAACTTTGGCCACCCCTAGTTTAGATTGTTAAATATGGGTTTATTTTTTCATCTAGCCATACTTTCCCCCCCCCCCCCCCCCAAGTCGCTGGTCTATCTGACCACAAAAAAATGCAGACAGGAATTGTGAATGGTTTAATCTGCAGACTGAGGAATGTAACACCCCTCAGTGAACAGCGGAGGGACTGAGGCATCTTCAAGGACCTCTCCCTCAGGACCGTCACCTCTTACAGCATTGTTGGGTATTAGTTTCAGATTTGAATGTATCCTCTTCAAAAGATTTGATTTGTATTATACCTAACAGGTGGCTGAGGAAGTTTGTACCACTGCACCTTTTTAAGTCCTGTAGTACAGTCAAGCTTTTAATGCATTGTTTAATCCATGAGCTTGTTTACAAACTCTGCATCGCATCCTTCTCTACCTTCAGTCCTGGTAGGACCTCAAGGTCCCGTCACATGCTGTCGGGAATCACGTTGGAACCTCACAGGACCCCTAGGTCCCAGTCTGAGGTTGTGTAGAAATAAATGTAAAAAAAAAAATATTGTCCTGTTCTCATATATACTCAATAAAGGAGTTCCTTCAGCTCGACAAAAAATAATCCAGGGCTGAAAGGGTTAAACAGCATTGCTCTACAGGGATAAGGATTGCATGGCAGGAGGATTAAGTCATGGTGTATCATTTTCTTTTTCGCTGTGCAGAGGGGAATCTGGTGCTGGAAAGACAGAGAACACCAAAAAAGTCATTCAGTACCTGGCTCACGTCGCCTCCTCCCATAAAGGAAGAAAAGACCACAGCATTCCCGTGAGTGTCCCCAGGGTTTTCATGCCTGCTCTGGATTACCCGTCACAAATAAGTTGTTTTTTTTTCTTTTTATTGTAATTGTAATTGCTTTCTAATAAGCGGTTTTCACTTAAACAAATGAATTAGCTTAACAAGTGGACCGTAAGTAACTGCTAATGGCTTGAAGTGACCACAAGAACACTGTGACTCCTTGCAATTCAAAGTCCTGCTGTTGAAGGGCAGAAAGCAGATTAGTAGACGATGATGAAAATAGCCTTTCTGTGGGTCATTTCATGGTGTTTGTCTGACTGAAACATCTGTCCACAGCTGTACACTGCTGTGTACTACAGAAAGGAAAATGCAAAAAATAATGCTCAGTGTAACTACAATATAAAATGAGTGAGTTCCAGTGTTTCATGGAATTGGCTTCCCCACGAAGCTGAAAATAAGCTGCATAAATATGTTGCAATAAATAGACATTAGACTTGTATTGGATTTAATGAATCCAAATGGACCTTGAAATCAACATGCATATTTAAACATGCACAGCAGATACAGTAACATAATCAAATAATAGATCCTACAGAAAACGGTTGTTTTTTTTATGCTAGACGTTTGATAAGTAACTTTTTTGTAAGCAACTCTGTGTGCAGTTTAATTTCACCTGCCTTGGCATACTGTTCCAATTCCATGACGTGAGGTGCTTGTTTTGAAAGCGTGATGCACACAGGTGGAGGTGAGGGTTGAATGGCTTGCAGTGTGCAGGAACACAAACATCTAACACTTGCATTTGTTTATTTGCAACAAACAGCTTGAATCTCCTAAACCAGTGAAACTACAGGCAAGTCTTACTGCTTTTTTGTTTTAAAGTTTGATATTGTGTGTTTGTTTCTGCTAACTGTTGTCTCTTTTTGGTTTTATTGTAGTTTTAAGATGTGGTTAAATTGCCGTTTTCCTGTAATGTAATGAAGGGAATTATTTTTCTCATAAACGTAGCTGCAAGTAGGAGCAGTTCAATAGTTATTTTAAGTTTTATATCGTTATCCCTTTTTTTTAAACTACATTTAAAGATTTTCTTTTTTTTTAATTTAGTAGTGTCCAATTATTTTTAGGCTCAGCCCACCGCTACCACCCCTGCGCTGACTCGGGAGGGGCGAAGACTAACACACGCTGTCCTCCGAAGCGTGTGCCGTCAGCCGCCTGCTTCTTTACACACTGCAGACTCACCATGCAGCCACCCAGAGCTACAGCGTCGGAGGACAACGCAGCCCTGGGCAGCTTACAGGCAAGCCCGCAGGCGCCCAGCCAGACCACAGGGGTTGCTGGTGCGCGGTGAGCCGAGGACACCCTGGCTGACCTAACCCTCCCTCCCCCCGGGCGGAACTCGGCCAATTGAGCGCCGCCCCCTGGGAGCTCTTGTCCTCGGTCGGCCCCTAAAGATTCTCTTTATTAAACTTGGCAAGCGTATTTGAATTGTGTTAGTTAATGTGGTTTTTTTTGTTTTTTGTTCCCGTCATGTTATTTTGCATAGAAAGTGATCTCTGTAAAAGTAACTAAAAGCAGCCAGGTAGCTTGCTAGTAAAGCCACTCAACTTTTAAATATGGCACGTGCCGAGTATTTATCACGATCTAATGCACAGAATATTGCAGCTAAATATGCAGCTACGGTAGCCCTTTTAGACCCCCTTACATCTGAACGGAAAGCTTTGTTCATAAACTACTCTTCATCCAATGCTCCCGTTTATTAAAACGGTGGTCTGTGTTCTCAGAGCTTTAACCTGTGTGTTTTTGATCATGTTAATAACGTTTGATATTGATGAGACTGTCTTTGTGGGCCCTGTACTGTACATATATGTACACAACAACAGTATGTGTGTGTGTATATATATGTATATATAAGTTGAGAGCTGATTCAAGATTGACAGGAAAATAATAAGCAGGATTGTAGGTTGCTTTAAAAAGATCCATCTTTATCTTAAAGGTTGAATTAGTCCCTTTCCTGTTGTTCATCGAAGCCTTGGCTCAAAAATGATGTCAATTTCCTGTATCTGCCTTTTAAGTATAAGATGCCTGCTAAGCGTTTAACTTTTAAAGAACATGCATTAAAGCAAACCATGAAACTGTGTAGCTTGCAGTAGTATGGGTCATTTTGACATTAAAGGGCCACCAATTTTAAGGGAGGGCAGTACAGTCTAGTGGTGCAGTGAGGTCAGTCCTTTGCGTTCGATTTGATGATACTCGAGACGAAATAATGTTAAATCACAGAGCAACCCATTTCCTTATAACACCCACACAGAATAACTACTCAACCTTTTTATCGGATTAGCAGGGTTTCCCCGAGTTGTTGTATTACAAACACCTCTCGAAACAGAAGTTAAAGTTCATGTTATTTTCTGTGTTGCACACATTTTATGCCAGTGAAGTTTGCTGAAGAATGCAAAAACATGGTAAAGTTGGTACAATGACTAAAGAAAGTGTTCTAAATGTCACGCAGTGCGCTGGGTCCTGTCTGAGATTGTTGCAAGTGCAAGGGACGTCACTGTTTGTTTAATGTTACTGTATTTGTACAGTGGATCGTTAATATTACAACAGCAGGGATGCATTGTGCTTCTACGCTGCAGTGAATTGCTAGTTCTGACAACATCGAAATTAATACAAACATATTTATGTGTAGGATTTTTTTTACATTTGCCAGACTTTTACAGGAGTCTGCTGTTTTATTGAAAGATAGTGAAATGGTACTAAAAATAGTAAGACACAAATGCAGGTTTATTCTGTGCAGACCTGCCTGCTGATAATTGTCTTTTAATAGAGGTCTGACTGCAGTTGAGTTAGTGTACAGTACAAGATTGAAACTGGTGGCTACTTAAAGCAAAATGACCCAGCTTGTGCATAAATATAAATGTTAAACCGCACACTGGCCAGAGCTTAACATAGTTTTGTTTTTTATTTTGCATTTGTTGACTTTTTTCTAATCTTGAAAATGTGTAGTAGTGTTTTATTTAGTAACCATGACTATTAACACTTTTTTTTCATAACATTTGTTTGACTACAGAGTGGATCCCTGTTGTATGTGAGTAGCATGTAGTCCCTCCCTTGTGTCCTTAGTGTTGTGAGCTTTAGTCAGTAGCTGAAAAGGATGCCATTGCCTTTGTGTGTGTCTGTGTGTCCGTCTCTGCACATCTCAATTAAAACAGAATGGCAGCTTCTCCTCTTCATGTCCTAACGACTTGACCGGCTCAGATTCTCTGCATGGTTTCACCCTTCCCTTTAACACAAGCCTGCTTTTTCCAAAGACAATAGAAACATCAGTGAGATTTACAGCTTGGTTGACCCTTTCATGCATGAAATACTGAAAATAGCTTAAAAGGTTTTGAACACAATTATATTTTTCATTTAACATTTTTTCATTTTTTTTTAGATTGCTTTATATGGGGAAACAATGACATCCTCATATGAGGTCATCATGCATTTGCATCTTCCATATGTCCCCATATAAAGATTAGAAGAGAGATTTTTTTTTAATGCAATATACAAATTATACTTTTGTTTTTCAGATAATTCAGTAAGAAAGAATATTCAAATATTTGTTTAAATGTTGAAAGAATATTCGAACATGCACAAAAAAAATGTTCTTCCCAGCACTACTGTAGGTAAACCTTGGTATGTTTGGGTGAACCTCCTTAGTTTTTCAGTGGGGTTACTTACAGTAGTACAATAGGTGAAACTCTGCCAAAGTCTCCTGAGGCATTCATGTATAAATGACTGCACCAGGATATGCCTAGATTCTTGCTAACATGCACAAAGAGGTTAACAGGCACCTCTGCACCCAATTTAGTTTGCCGTGAGCTCGTTCAGAAACAATGCAGGGCGTGATGTTGCTGCCAAACAAAAATTTTAATAAGATGCCTGCAAGATTACAAATGTCAGATATTTTTAGGTGCGACGTGAGCACAATGTTATGCCAAAACGGCTGGAGCATGGAAAGATGGCTGATTTTAAACCAGTCTCCTTGCTGCTAAGTGTGTGCTTTCTCTGGAATGAGCAGGTCCACACTGATCATACCTGACACTGGCAAGGCACAGTCAATTTAACTACAGCAGTCACCCGCTTTCTTCTGTAATCAGGAACAAGCTGACTGCATTTTGAAGAAATCAATTAGACACTATACAGAAACCTAAAGTATAATTCCACGTGTACATTTGGATATTAGCCATTTTCGTTTTGTAAGTTTAATTGCACTGTTTAATGAAGGTGGATTTAAAAAATAAACACACGCATTGTTAACCAATAAAAAGTTGGCTAAACCACGCTCATAATTGTGTAGATTCTGTAGCAATAGAGTTTAGTAGTCTCCGCTAGTAAAATTGTGAAAGTTAATTGTTCTGCAATTGAACGGTAAAAATAAAGAATAGAAAATAAGGTCTACAGTAGAGTCAATATCTATTGTGTTAATAAAAACTATCTCTGCAACGCTTTAGTCCTACACAGGTTGAGTTCCCTTCTGCTAATAGCAGCCTATGGAAGCGAAGAATTGTATTATATCATTGCAACCATGAAGATCGTTCGCCTCTGTCTGGCACTCAGCAGCTTAGTCTTATATAACAGGTGTCAGGAAACTCAGTAATTATATCTCTGGGGTCCACTTAGCTTTCAGATTTCATTAATTCAGCCTGTTCAATACTGCGGCTTATTTTATAATGTAAAACAATATGCTAGGCTAATTCATTAACCTTTCATTACCAAACCTACAGAAGCAGTTACTTAACATACTGGAAAGTAGCTTTGCAGCAGATCATTAGAATTTTTTTTTTTTTTATATATATACATTCCAAGTTCCATTGCATTATAAGTTGTCATCACTGCATTGCCACAGAAGGCCACCTGGTTTGATTCAAGATCTAAATGTCCTGCTTCAGGAGTTTGCAGTTGTGGCAGCCGGAACGCAGACTCTGAAATCCTAGAGCATGCTTCATGCTTCAACTGAGCAAACACCAGGGACAGACCCATTTGAAGGAATGCAGCTATTGAGCTTGGCCAACTTCTGACATTTCCTGAAAGCAGTTTCTGGAAATCATACTGAATGTTTTATATATATATTTGGTAAAAGCAGATTCTATGCTCCCAATTTCCCAACCCTGTGATTTAAACCAGGATTGATTTACCATTGGTCCTCTATGGTTCATCGTCTTGTAGAAACAACTTGTTGAGCATGTACAGGCTCATAGGATTTATACGTGATTTGGGGGGGGGGGGGCAAGAGAATGAAGTTTAGGACGCATGCTTCGCCGTTGCTTCTGTAGTTTGTAACACTAACCTCAGTGCATGCACTTCCAACAATTGTCAACAGTCAAGCTATGGCAAACCAAAAAAAAAAAAAGACATACTTCCTTCACATTTCAACCGTGGGCTCCACACACTGTTCTTGAATGATGTTGTGTGTCGAAGGTGAATCTGAATCTGGTTAAAGAGGTAAGGTCTGTGGGCTTACTGGTCATTGTAACCGTCTGCTGTCTGTGTTGTGTTAGAATACTGGTGGGGGCAACCCTTTGAGGTGCATGCTTTGCACTAATGAGCTTCGACTATATTTTAGGGTGAATTAGAACGTCAGCTGCTGCAAGCCAACCCCATTCTGGAGTCCTTCGGGAACGGCAAGACTGTAAAGAATGACAACTCTTCACGTTTCGTAAGTGCATTTTGTGTTTGTATCACAGCATGGTCACTTAGCATATACACTACCATGCAACAAGTACCTGTTATAAATATAAGTACTCTAACAAGTATTTGGACGCTCTGTGGTAACAGTGTATATATTATGCCCCCAAAACAGCATCAATCAGAACTGCTGACAATGGAAGTATTATTTGTATGTTGCTGTCTTTGGATGGAGAAAATTGTTCAGACAACAACGGCATTTACAGGGATGTAAAGAAGACTCCTGTTGCATAGCAGTTTCACCCATTTCAGGTTTTACTACAAGCTTGATTAGCCACAGTGTGTAGGTAACAAGCTCAGGTGTGCCTTATTAAAGTCTTATTTCCATCACTGATTTGTCCATCCAGCGCTGACAGCGGATATTGTCTGTTACCCAATTTGGGCATTGGACAGCGTTGTATCCAAATTCCATAAAAATAATGAATGGCTTTGGACACTGGCTCCTCCCAGATGATTGGAGAGAAAGAATAAAAGGAAATACATTTTTGTATTGAGAGATTGCCCAATACCCGAAGCACTAAGTGCCTAAACTAGACTGAAACCTAAACAGCGGTAAAAATGGTCTGTCACCAGGCTGGTTGCTTTAACTCTTTAAGTAAGCGCCAGTGCCATTCAGTAGATCTGCTCAGGTGGGCTGAACACTGGTGCATTGCTTTGGAGCACCCACACAAGTTGCTACGGTAACAAACATAATTACTGGAACCTATTAAAGATTACCCATGTGGAACTAGTTTTATTATTAAGTGGAATGTTGTGGAACCATTATAAATTCCAGAATGCTTTGTGGAGGAGGGCGGCTTGCTGATTTCTAGTGATCTATATTAAATGGTCGGAACGCAAGTTTATTCTTTAACTGATCAACCTTTACAGAGTGGAACTTGATTTGAGGATTCTTTGTTCTGTAAAGTGCTGTGTTTGTTGAGCCTAAATTACAGCTACTCATTTAATAATTCTGTTCATGTTTTGGGTACAGGAAATGGCACGCATTTTTTATTTATTGTTTTACTTCTTCATTTGAACACTCCTTCATTTACCAAACATGGATATTTGAAACATGCAGAGCTTTATTAGAACCAATTTGAAGATGCCCCCTTAATAGTTCCCTAAATGTGTGTTTTTCCAGTTTGTTCATACCAAGAAAAATACATTGCTACAAGAGATGCCTAAAAGGGGATTTTTGTGAAAGAAAAAAAATTTGTAAAGAGAGTTTTTTTTTTTTTTCTTTCTTTGCAGGGCAAGTTCATCAGAATCAACTTCGACGTCACTGGTTACATAGTAGGGGCCAACATTGAGACCTGTATCCTGTCTTAGTGATTGTAGCGCAGGGCTGGTTTGGCTTAGGGTGCCTTTATAATCGGAGCACAGCGGCAGAAATATTCAGAATGCAATGTCTCACTGTCCTGAGTGTTCCAGCCTGAACAGTGATTATCATGCACAGTGCATAATAAAAAAATAAATCAGTTTAATCTAAAGAAAAGGAAGGATATTGAATGATATTTTACTTTTTTTTTTGTTTACAATAAAAGCACAGGGGACATTCTTGTTTTAAGTAGCTCGCTGATCATCAGACAAGACCCTAACCACATTTTAAAGCTATACTAATGGTTTCTTTCTGTTTGGTTACAGATGATTTGTTTACTGTAACACTTAAGATACATAAATCATTTTTAATGAACCTCTATTCAGTGAGTAGCCCAGACTGCCAAATCGCATGGCATTTTTTTGTGGTTGTTAAACTCTTTCAAGTGGTTTCTTTCGGTACAGAAAATGAGATGGTGCAGCAGGCAGGGGATTTTTTATAAGTAATTGCATTAACGTGCACTTTAATCATGCAAGTTTAAAAGTGCTGTCCACTAAAACTTGGATCCAGCTGTTAATGTTCCAGAAGATTTATTCGAGGGTGTCGTTATCCAAACTAGATCTAGTTTTTTAAATAGGCAGCATCTACAAAAAGCTGTATTTGTATATATAATCAATTAAAGATCAGATACAGATCTGGCTATACATTCTCCACAAGTATCTGATAACATTCAATGCACGCACCTTTTTATACTTACAAGCATGTACCTTGATGATTCATAAAATACTGTCCAAATGACCACCATGTGTGTTGATACCTTAGCCAGTGCAGCCTCTTAGCTAATCAGTCCAGTCCTTGACTCAAGCACTCAGACCTGCTGGAGAAGTCCCGTGCCATTCGCCAAGCCAAAGATGAGAGAACCTTCCACATCTTCTACCAGCTGCTCGCTGGGGCTGGTGAACACCTGAAATGTGAGTGCAACTGCAACCTCTAAACAGCAGGGGGTGCTGCTGCAGTGTTGCATAGCGCAGTGGCAGTAGCGTCCAGGAAAAGCGAAGCAGTCTCATTTAAAGTAACACAAGGCAATCTAACACATTTGTTCATATAAAGACATTTGACAAGGAGCCAAGTGCTTGTCTAATTGACTGGAGCTCCTTACAGTTTTACACTGTCACAGAACTCATTAGTATTCTCTGTGCCACTGACAAACCTTGAAACAAAGAAGCTGCGAACATCCTGTAAGAATTCCCAAGCTGAATTCCCAACCACGATTAAGAGCATGGCGCTGCAAAAATATCATTAGAATTAAATATACATTTAAGAAGAACCAGCTGCAATATTAACATCTGAACAAAACGGGTCCAACAAACCGAATGTGATGACCTTGTTTGTAGGATGAAGCCTAGTATAGTGATCTCCGCAGGATAGGCTCTTGTCTTTACCAGTCTGTCTCCTTTCTGTTTTCCACCCAGCTGACCTGCTGCTAGAAGGGTTTAACAATTACCGCTTCCTGTCCAACGGAAACATCCCCATCCCGGGACAACAGGACAAAGACAACTTCCAGGAGACCATGGATGCCATGAACATCATGAGCTTCAACCACGACGAGATCCTGGGTGAGGCTCGGCACCCGGGCCAGGGGGCCCGTCAAGAACCATTCTCTCCAGTCAAACATTTGCAGTTTGTTTTTTTGTTTTTTTTATGTTAAGAGAACTAGCGCAGTGTTTAGTCAAGAGCCCTCTACTGCACATATACGTTGTTTCTTGTTGCTTCTGTAATGTTTTCCTGAGTCTTTTCTCTGCAGTAATACAGTACAATGCAAACAAAAAAAAAAAGTAAGTGGCTGCAACACATTATTATTATTATTATTATTATTATTATTATTATTATTATTATTTGTTTATTTAGCAGATGCCTTTATCCAAGGCGGCTTATAGAGACTAGGGTGTGTGAACTATGCATCAGCTGCAGAGTCACTTACAATTACGTCTCGCCCAAAAGACGGAGCACAAGGAGGTTAGGTAACTTGCTGTGGGTCACACAATGAGTCAGTGGCTGAGGTGGGATTTGAACAGGGGACCTCCTGGTTACAAGCACATTTCTTTAATAACTGGACCACACAGCCTCCTTCTTTTATGAATAAGCATGGAGAATAAAAAATATAGAATAATGAAAACAAAAGTCAATACACCATGTTTGCAGCATTAAAGTTTTTCAGAGCTTCAGGTAAGATCTCAGCTGGAGGAGCTGAGCTGCCTCAGGAGGGTAATCTGGGCTGGAGCTTTCTTACATTAAAAACAAGTCTAGAAAGCTGTGGTGGCTTTCAGTCTAATGCATTGCAGATACAATCAATCATACAACAGTTAGTGCTTTATTCTGCATTCCAGAAACCAGGCAATTGGGCAGAACAAAAAAGATGTATTTCTGCCAGTAGTATTTAAATGCCTGAATGATGGTTGTGGCAGGAACTGGTTCTGCCATCCGTGTCTCTGCATATTCATGGAGATTGTGCAATTGTGTTTCTAACGCAGCTATGCTGAAGGTGGTGTCTTCTGTACTGCAGTTCGGTAACATTGTCTTCAAGAAGGAAAGGAACACAGACCAGGCCTCCATGCCTGAGAACACAGGTAATGTATGCATCATTATCCACACACACCCACACACCCATGCGCACGCGCGCACACACACACACACACACACACACATGTACAGTAGATCAGCTCCCTTTGATCCCACACTTTACCGTGAACCAGATGGAGTTATCAGATTAGAACGTGCATCATTTCTGGGGAAACAGGAAGCCCCCCCCACTCACATGAGCCTGCAAGTAATATATAAAAAGAATCCCCCTTTATAACGCTATGATCATATGAGACTGCTGTTTGTGTTCTGCCTTATAACAAGCATGAAAGTGCTAATAAAGAAGCATTATGGCATTAGTGGGAGCCACAACTGTGCCACCTTATAACTTATTCTGCAGTACAGTATAAAACAGCCACCTGTTAAAGGGGATCACTGTATTATTCAGACAGACATATTGAAATTATATTAGTAGCTGTACATTCTCAGTCTAGGGCTGCTTTAGTTTGTGTCTGGAGTAGAAAGCTAAGTGGTGTGTTGTCAGCATTCTGGGTCCATATTTTTATTTGAGTGTATTAAACACTGTATGATTAAATAACTATATAAACCAGTCATTTAAAACACGCTGTCAGATGAATTGGCATTAAAAAAATAAGCAGCCGTGGTTGTTACATAATGTTTCTATAATCCTAGTGTTTAAATGCAAAACCTTAAAGTAGGTCTTTTAACTGTGAGATATCTGAATCTGCTCCTTGAAACAGGAAGTAGGCTGCGGACTGTGTGTGTTCATCTTTAAAAATATCCAGGTCACATGCAGTGACACATTCCAGAAAAGATTTGAATCCCTTTCAATACAGAAAAAAGCATGACGTGTTCCTCTCCTGTTTATGAAGAACCTACCAGTGCGTCATTGTTAGTACACGATTTATCTGTTTAAAGAACATTTTTTCCATAAAAATGTCTAGGCGCCTGAGATTCTGAGATTCTGAGTATCTGCTGTCTGCGCGGGTCAGTAAATAGTTTTCAATTTTAAAAAGACCTGTCATACTCATGGCCAGGCTCTTAGAAATCTTAGTATTCAAAGCTCAATGATACTTGTTCTGTAGCACAGAAATAAAATGCATTATACGATCTGTACGGGTATGATTTTCTTGTGTAAAGCAATGGTATTTTAATAGCAATGTCACTTAGTAATGTTTTAAACTCTAGTATACTGGCTGTGCCTGAATCTTTTCTAGCATGCCGTTTTCAGAGGCTGTTAAAAGTCTGCCACAATTAAAAAGAAAATAAATAAATAAAATCATTTTAGTTTTGTTTTTGTATTACTGCTGTGTCTTTGCCTAGCTGCCCAGAAGCTGTGTCACCTGCTTGGATTGAATGTCATGGAGTTCACCCGAGCTATTCTGTCCCCACGTATCAAAGTCGGACGAGACTACGTACAGAAAGCACAGACGAAAGAGCAGGTAGGATCGCTCAGTGTATACGTGCAGTGTTCTTTATTGTAGTGTCTGTGCTGTGCCTCTTGAAGGGTTAACGTGGCATTCATCAGGCTGTAATCATGCATTCTTTTAGAACACAAACACCCTGCTTTTATCCCAGGCATGCAAATTAAAAGGTAACAGCTGTTGAAAGAAACTTTTTAAAATGTGCCCCGTGGTTTCCCTGGTCTTGCCCCAGTTCCAGGTTTACGAGCCCTCTTGTTTTCCAGGCTGACTTCGCAGTGGAGGCTCTGGCGAAGGCCACCTATGAGCGTCTGTTCCGCTGGCTGGTTCACCGCATCAACAAGGCCCTGGACAGGACCAAGCGGCAGGGAGCCTCCTTCATCGGGATCCTGGATATTGCCGGCTTCGAGATCTTCGAGGTCTGTGACTTGCTGACATTTCTTTAAACACCGTCAGTGCATGTTGTAACCAGATAGGACTCTATTCTGAATGCCTTTTAATGAATTGTGGAAATGTTTACAACATTATGACAAGAACAATAAAAAATGATTCTAGCTGTGTAGCCAGAATAGAGTTAACCTGATGCTCTCTGCACATACACACGCACTGGATAGTGTGATAAATGACAACAGCAACTGTAAGGTCCTCTCAGGATAACTGGAAAAAGAAAGACAGTAAACCAAGTTGTCTCCTTTGCATAAATATTTCAAAGTAAAATATGTTTAAAATAAATAAATAAATAAAAAAAGATGTTAGCGAATGAGAATGGAATTAGTTTTTATACACCTATAACTGTAGTCGTTGCTGGTCTTTAGCGCTGGCTATCAGTCTGTAGTCAGCACTGTGCCTAGCTATGCACCCTCCCTCCCCTCCCTCCTATACACACACACACACACACACACACACACAGTCCACTGTGGCTTGGTAAAGTTCTGGCAGAGGAGGGCACTTGTGCAACGAAAATCACTAGCATGGAAACAGCCTGCCAACTGTGCAGAGACCCTGGAGAGCAATGCTAGTGTCTCTATACACTGCAGTAACTTTTTAATGAATGCAGTCGTGTGCCAGCGTTTAAAGGACAAGCTCAATGCGCACAGTTCATTTAATGTAATTTGTGGTGCTATTTGCATATCTGGTGGTTTCCTAATATGAAGTCTGGCTGGGAGCTGGATTTGGGCTTTTTTTTTTTAAACTCAAGAATTTAAGTGATTTTTGTTTATGTATTTTTTTGTTACCATGAAGGTTATTGCTTTAATATTTACCACAGTGTAATATGTTACTTTAATACACCGTTGTGGTCATGGTAAATATTATAAGGATAACTTTAAAAATTAATAATATTCGCATAAACCTGTCCAAACCCACAAGTCTGCCTGTCTCTCTTCTCTGTTTTTACAAGCAACAATATCAATCAGTAGAGATCTCAATACGTGGCATATCGATTCCATGCTAACGATGGCAGTCATTTAAAAACACAATCAGTCTTTTGTGGTTCAGATCTGCAGTTATGCAGTGAGTATTTTGTGGTTCAGATCTGCAGTTATGCAGCGAGTATTTTTAGAGAGCAGTGTTAAGAAACCTGCATGGTTTCAAGCATCAGAAAGAAGACTGCAAGCAAATTATTTCAGCCCTTTCTTGAGAACAACAGCATCTGTTTTGTTTTGTCATACGGTGAGAAGTGTGGAAACCATTTTCAAATGTTATTTCTCACAGTGGAAATGTTTGATATCTTAAGAACAACTGTTTCCTATTTTTGTTCAAATATTCCGGTTCAGTACATATTGTTTTTGTTAAAACATTGCAGTCTTTAGGCATGAAGTCATGAAGCTGTGGTGTTTATTCAACTATGTGCGCTATTAATTATTATTAATTTATTTTTTTTGGAAAGGGAAATACATTTTTTCAGCAACAGTTAAATCACTTCAGCCATCAGCAGGAAAACAGCTTAGGAATAGTTCAAATCATGCATGCATTTAAATTATTCTCATACCTAGTGCTGTAAAAAGTTTTATAAGTCATAAAGCTAATTTTGTGTAAAAAAAAAAAAAAGAAAGAAACTTTAATTTTTTGCCAATAAAATGTATTTGTTATCGGTTCTGTCTGGGTTCACATTCCTGCTTCCCTTTGTGAATATTGAGGTCCTGGCCGCTGGGGATCTCATCATACCAGAGGATATACTGTTCTTTCACTTTCTCTGATGGGTTTGCATGCCCCCCGGGGGCTCAGGTCTCATAACTGTGTCGCCTCCCCCCCCCCCCCCTCACAGCTCAACTCCTTCGAGCAGCTCTGCATCAACTACACCAACGAGAAGCTGCAACAGCTCTTCAACCACACCATGTTCATCCTGGAGCAGGAGGAGTACCAGCGAGAGGGCATCGAGTGGAACTTCATCGACTTCGGGCTGGACCTGCAGCCCTGCATCGACCTGATTGAGAGACCGGTGAGTGAGGGAGTGTGTCTGTCTGTCTGTCTGAGCGCACGTGTGTGTGCGTGTGTGTTAGAGAGAGCGCTGAACTTCATCGACTTCATCATCGGACTGGACCTGCAGCAGTACAGATAAATCTGTTGTATGACATTTCTGGTTTTCAGCAGCTCAGTGAAGGAATGTTTTTTTTTTTTCTCCTCCTGGTGGAAGCAGCTCTGCTGTAGCTGCAGGCTCCCCTGCCGTCGATTCTAACAAAACCCTTTTTTTATACTGATCAGAATGGAAAAACATTTTTCTTCCTGCAAACTAGCTTAACTTGGCAGATCCTCGTGCAGTTACTTCCCCAGTAGACTTGTGAGTGTTATGTTTGTGCTAATAAACTTTAAAACATGCACCTCTTGGATGTAGTGGGATTGCAACAACCTTGAATGATATATCAGATGTATTATCGGTCTGCGTGGATGTTAATTCCCTATTAGGGACCACTTGGATGCACAGGTATACTACAAATATTGTACGAATCCCAGCAGGATTTCAGAAACCTACAGTATGAGCAGAAAGGCAAAACTGTATTGAACTCTTTCTAGCACGAAGTAACTTCACTAGGATAACCAGGTACATAGTTTCAGTGTGTTTCCTTTAGTACTAGAGTGGTCTCTTAAAAAGGTGCACTTTATACTCTAAAATGACTATAAAATTGTAGCCAGGATCAAGCATTATGAATGAAGGGGCAGCTTGCTGTCGGCTCAGTCCCTTCTCTGCTACTTTGAGCAGTGGTGTTCATGTGGGCTCCTGTCAAGGTACTTTACCTAGATTAACATGGAGTAGCCTAAGATTGGTGCAAATCGGGGTCTGTGAAACCAGCTGTGAAAGTGTAGAAATGACAGAAGCTTTACAGACCAGGAGGCTGAGGGAGGTAATACAAATTCAAGAATTTGGCCAAGAATATGAAATTGCTTGAAGTGCGATTTAAAGCTTTCTATTTGATTTCACTGACCTTTGATCTTCTTTAACCATATAGACAACATAAGTTTGGTTCTGATTCACACTTCAAAATGTCCAGGAAACAAAACAAAGTTAACAAAACAAATAAAGAATCAAATTAAAAAATCCCCCAGTCTAGCAGTATTTCATTTGTGATGTGTTGTTCTGTCCTGCAAGCAGAGCGTCTTCAACCATCTGGTTCTTGTTTTTGCAGGCACATCCTCCTGGCGTGCTGGCTCTGCTGGATGAGGAGTGCTGGTTCCCCAAAGCCACCGATAAAACCTTTGTAGAGAAACTGGTCCAGGAGCAGGGCACTCACCCCAAATTCCAGAAACCTAGACAGCTGAAAGACAAGGCGGACTTCTGCATCATGCACTACGCTGGCAGGGTAAGCATCATGTGCTTCCCACTACTGCTCATTGAAACTGGAGCAACTTGAAAAGAAATCTTCAATCAAGATGGCCAAAGCCGTTTCCCGATCTCGAAAGAAATCAACTGTGCCTGCAGATATTTGAGATAGGGTGTACCATGCAGGCATTTCGTTTAATGGTTGAATTATTTTCAGTACGCTCGATATTATTTATACCCTGTTTTGCAATTTTAAGAAATCTTATCAGTTTCTAGGTACTAGTACGACAGCTTCAAATATGATGGCTGGTTTTAAAACAGCGTGACACAAAGATACAAAGACAAAACTGTAGTTCTTACACAACATCTTGGAAACAGTGATGCCAATCTATTTTAGTTTCAGATGACTGTTAGAATTTGTGTGTGTCTGTGCGTATAATTTGGTTGTTAATTGTGTAGTTTTAATAAACTTTGTTCCTCCAAACTAGGTGGATTACAAAGCCGATGAATGGCTGTTGAAGAACATGGATCCCCTCAACGATAATGTAGCCACACTCCTGCACCAGTCCTCAGACAAGTTTGTTGCAGAACTGTGGAAAGATGGTAAGCTCATGATTAGGGTCTTCCATGCTGTCCCGGTAGCCCAAATTACAAGCATAAGCCGCAAAAGCAGCAAACCCTCCTTGACTCCTCCTTGTGAACAATTTTATGATTGTGTTGAAACTCGCAAATATCACATCAAATGATTTTAATGGAATTGGGAAGCCATTTAGTTAAAATATTTCCCCTGAAAGAAAGACTTGTTGGTCTAAGCTGGTATCTTCATATTCAATCTCTCTGTTCTAAATACCGTGTGAGCACATGTGTGATAATGTGGACATCCGCTCCTCTCTCCTGCCAGCAGAGTTCTTAAAGGTGTACCCAACTATACACCCTGCTGTTTTATTAGCTCTGTGTTGAGTGTGGCAAGTAGTTCTTTGTCTGGATTAACCCTTTGCAGTCCATTTATTATAAGTGCGTGTCAGGCGCGTCATGTCCAATTTATTTTCACACGTGCAGTTAATTTTAGACAGGCTGTTTTAAAGTATTTTTTTTTCACAGTCAAACGGGTTTAAAAGGTCCTGCATATCAACAAAGCACTCATTAGGCATCTCCAGCCCCGCCCCACCCTTTCGTTCACTATCGCTTTCACATATGCTAAGAAATAAATAATAATAATAGTCGTACATACCGATCAATCATCTCCTGATCACTCGTTTTTATCACCAAACTCCTCAATAATGCAATCCAAGTCATTATTTTATTACTATAACATCTCAAAAAAGCTCTGCAAATGTCCGTGATAGTCTCTGTGCGCTGATGCAGTATCAGCCAGCTTGTTTCCTTATGACCGCCCATATGGGATGCCAGGGGCAGGTATGACTATTCATGAGATACGGCTTTTTTTTTTTTTTTTATCGGCTTGTCTCGGCTCCTGTCGCTCCCACTCGGCCATTGAATGGTTTTCTCGGCTTTTTCCGGAGAAAAAACGACTAGAAACCCATTTTTTGCGTTTTTCTGATGATGTCGGACAGGGTCCAACAATGGACTGGATAGGAATAATTGCAATGTCGGACCAGGTCCGACAATGGACCGCAAAGGGTTAATATTTCAAGCCTTTCAAAATCTCTTGATTTGGGCCACACATTTTAACCCTGCCTCAAGGAGTGAAGAGGCTTTAAACCTGTATCCCTACAGTGTGCTGATCAGATACTGATCAAAAAGGACCAAATACATCTAGAGTACGCAGTTATTGGTAGATGAGTGAACATTATAATATGGCAAGAATGGAAATGAGACTCTTATTGCATATCAGTTTCATTCATTCCAGGTTTTAATAGGTGCTTGGTTAGCCCCAGTGTATTGGTAACAAGCTCAGGTGTGTCTTATTAAACTCGGAGTAAAACCAGGAATGGATCAAACTGCTATGCAGTGGGAGTCCTCATTTCCATCCCTGTAAGGTAAGTCAAGTAAAGAAATGTTTTGCCTAGTGCCTTCTTCAGCATACTGACACTTAACAGTTTCTTACAAGGTTCAGCTTACAGTCCTGATTGAGGGTTTTGTGGTTATGGTTGAAAATCATATTACATTTAGTGAAGGAGAATTTTTTGTAAAGGGGTAGCAAGTACACTTTTAATCTTGGTAAGCCAGTCCTAAGAAAGAGAAACTAAATGGCTTACAAGTAGGCCAGTGCCCTGTGAAGCGCTCTACCTTGTGGTTAGTGTCTTTGAATGCTTCTTTGTAATCCCCCTTCCAGAATAGAAAGCTGCAGCAATGTAATAATGTATTCTCTGTGCATGAAATTTCCTGCTGATGCAAATAACCTTCTTCTGACAGGTCGGGGTGATTTGTGATTTCCTGTAGTCGTGTACAGTGCTAACCACAGTGTTTTCTGTGTGTTTGCTCTACTCCTTCTGTTTTTGTCTCTACCTCTCTCTCCCTGTCTTTCTCTGTTTCTCTGTACTCTAGATATTCAGACTATTCAAAGAGAGTCTTTCTATGACAATATTTCTAGTCTTCACGATCCACCAGGTGAATGTATGCGATGCCATAGGTCTCTGCTTATGACAGCATTGTGTACTTTCAGAAGCACTCATCGCTTCTAGGCTTGCATGAACGTAATGCATTCTTACTAACGGGAAGAAAGAAAAAAAAGCCTTTCTGTTAACCCTTTAGGACCTACACGGTCAGTGGACACCCTGGAATGCTCACTAGTGTCCCTTTAAAACATAGCAGTGCTTCTTACTTTTAAAAAGTCACAAAAAAAACAGAAGAGAATACAGGCATTCTTGGAATGTATTACAGTTCCGGTGCCCACTGGCAGCGTAGGATCTGAAGAGCTAATGTAACCTTTCAGCAATGCTATTCAGTCACTAGTTCTATTTATTGGTTTTTAGTTTTGTATCCATGTAATGCTTTGCAGTAGACCAGCAGATAGTGTTCAGCATGTTTTCAAAGATGCCGTATCTCTGCTACAAAAACAACACAGGCAAAAAAAGTTACTAGGCATCAAAGCGACTATATGAACAAAATGTTATTGACGATGGAAGTGTCTGTGTTATGCAGCAGGCACATGACAGCTTGTAAACAAAATAAAGGCTTGTTGGCTTGAACTCTGGTTGGCTTGAAAGACGATACTGCTTTTTACGTACTTTAGAGTCTTTGTATGATTCCCTTAGCAGCAATAGCCCAGTTGGATCCATAATTGTGACCTGTTGGCTGTAAGTGGTAAATTGTTTCCGAGTTTAATGTTGGATTGCTAATGCAAATTAATAGCTAGGGACATGCGTGTGTGTGTGCATGGCATATTGATGAAGGAATTTATGAAATGGGAGGAAAGATTAAGTAAAGACTTTCGGAATTCTTTGTCCTCTTTTCAGAATCAGAAACACATGCACCCCCTGTTCGACAAACCCAGCTAAAGTTACTGAGTAATTGCAGAAGAATTGAAAACTTTTTTTGCTTTTTAGAATCTGTCAGGTTTAATATCCTGAAATCTGCTGCCTGGCTGAAAAGATTTTTTTTATTATACACACGGGAGCTCAAAGGAGAGAGGGGTTTTATTTGCGTACAGGGGATTACAAAAGAACACTGCCAAAAATGAAGCGAAGCGTTCAAAATTCTAATATGTTTAGACTGATGTGGCTGAAATCCATTTAAGAATGTCAGGACTACTTGTAGTTTCTTTACAATTCAGTGACTGGCGAGGTGTTCCAAGCTAGCCAAAAGTGAAGAAAGCACTGCATATTCTGTTTCTGCACGGAATTATTAGAGGCATGTTGGTGTCATTTAAGTGTGTTTCAGGACAATGTTGTCTATGGATTGGGCGTATGTATGTCTACAGCTTTTGGTGATCAGTAGTTTAGGAATTGATATCAACTACTTGACAAACCAAATCTCTTCTCAGTTACACCCAGAGGTAACTGTAAGTATATGCACCAACACCACCTGCTGGTCAATTAATATATAACATCTTAATTAATAAATAAATAACATAACTGCACATATAATTAGCAGAGCCCGATAGCCGTTCCTCGTGTCTCTAACTAGCCAAAACAAAAAACCACATAGTCACTTAAATCCATTTTAACCAAATCCAGTTGCTGAGACGATAGAGATTGCTGAAACGAGCGGTGTACAGCTGCATGCAATTGTCGGCTCCATTCCTGCTGTTATAGGCAGTATTGATGAGCTGCTTTTTCTCAGCAAGTCATCAGACCTGAAGGGGAATGCCACACCCATGCTTTTTTCAAGCTCAGGTCTTTATAATGACCTTTTTTAGAAGTGCTGAAGAATTTAAAAAAAAAAGAAAACCATCATTTCTAATTGATTCCCATAGTCTTCGACAATAAGCTGTTCAGGGTATTTTCTATAAATTATGTTTGTAGGGAGATTGACATTGCCTCTTTAAGATCAGGGAAATATGTTGGGGTTTTCTTAAAAAACAACAAAAAAAAAAAAGTAAAAAAAAATGTTTTTGTGTTTTCATAAAATTGGCAGTACCGAGGAAAAACTGCACTGTTTTTGTGTTACAATTTTTTTTTTTCTTCTGAAGTTCTTTCCAAAGCTCTGATTCCATGATCTGGTACAGAAAAAAAAATGTGAACGCCAAGGACCCGTTTGTGTCAGGTTCTTTACCCTGATGTATCAGATTTACTGGAGTTTGAAATGCTTGTCTGAAGTGTCTTGAAGGGGGGGCTGCGTATAAACAGATGCAGAGGGAGTTTTAACTTGCAACCAAGGAGAAGCTTATCCTGCATTACACTTTCAGTTTTCTCGCAGAGGAACGATGGAAGATGCAAATCACCAAGAGCCATAAGATGTTCTTGTGTGGTCTGCTTGCTTTACAGAAATGCTAGAAGTTGTAATTGAATGCTGATGGGCACATTTTGGTTAAACTGAGGTAAAATGCACCAGTTTTTTTTTTTTTTTTTTTTAATAGCAATCTAACCAGTAATTCGTTTTATCTTTCCCTGCCAAAGGGACTCCGAATTAGTTGCAGTATCAGGGACATGCTGGATTTATTAGTGTTTCACTCTTTCACAGCTAAATGCCTTGAACTCAGGGGTAGGGAATTAAAAAAAAAAAAAAAATGAATCTTCACATCATCTCCAAGTTGTTTCCAGCAGCAATCTGATTGCTAGACTGTGTTTATTTTGCCTCGTAAACTTTTAGATTGAATGTCAGTTCGAATCGTTGCGTGGCTCTGGGTTCAGGGTCCTTTGTTTAAACCCTGGAATGAACCTTTTCAGTTTGCATTCCTCAGCTCCTCTTCCTCATCTGGTGACTGATGACTCTGCTGAGATCTAGACCTGATGTATAGTTCTGACCTGGCGATAAATCTTTGAATGCCATAAAGGAACAGTAAAAATGATGTAATATTTTGTAACAATTGTAAGTCGCCCTGGATAAGGACGTCTGCGAAGAAATAAATAAATAAATAAATAAATAATAATATGGATGTGTTACATTTGTGTTGATTGAAAGTCAAAAAAAAAAAAAGAAAAATGTTAATAAATGTAAAAAATAATTTGTCCCAGGCTGTCCGGGGTTGGGGGGTAAATCAAGGGTTTTGTTGCATTAAAATCAAGTGAATGCGTTTCATGCAAACAAGTACACACATTAGGAAAGTAGGGCTTATGTACCATCAGTACTGTGCTGCACCAAACTAGTGCCTGTGCGCTTCACTGTTTTAGTAGTCAAATTTGATTTACATTTGTAGTTGCAGTTTTGATTTGATTCATTTTTGCTGTTTGTGCTTCTAGTTAAGACTCTGTGCTGTCTGCCACACTGTAGCTTCATCTATAGTTGGCCTTGTCCATTTTTCCCAAGCTTGTCCATGCTGCTCCGTGCTTGTCCTTCATTGTGCTGTGTGCTGTTTCCCCAGCCCCTCACTCAACCACGTGCTTTTTCCCCTTTGTCTCCGGCAGTGGACCGCATTGTCGGTTTGGACCAGGTGGCGGGCATGAACGAGACGGCTTTCGGATCTTCCTACAAGACCAAGAAGGGGATGTTCCGCACAGTGGGGCAGCTGTACAAGGAGTCTCTAACCAAGCTCATGGCTACACTCCGCAACACCAACCCCAACTTTGTCAGGTGCATCATTCCTAACCACGAGAAGAGGGTGAGACACACTTCAAAGGGATTCCTACGCACTAAGACTAGAGGCGTCTGCTACTGCCTCATGCGCCAGTTCTGTGTTCCAATTCCTATATAGAATTTCAAAAACAGTTGACCAATGCCTTGCTTCTAAACTAGTTCCTGATCATTCTATTAAGTTATTTGACGCAGGTTTATGTGTTCTGAGTTTTAAGAGGTTGCAGCTGTCTCGCAGTCTGCCTATAACATGGTCAGTGAGTTAGCATGGTCGGGACTGTTCTTGAATGATAAGCGACACACACTTAAACCCAAGATAAAAGTAGATGTGTGGCAAGATGACCCATAGAAAAGTTTACCATAGTAAAATCAAAGCAGTGTGATAAAGCATAGTTAAGAATGGTAAAAAGTATTCCAAAAACATGGTAGGCTATAGTAATTGCATGGGTAAAGCATGGAAAAACGACATTTACAGTGGTAAACTTTTAGAATGGTAATATTAACCTGGACTGTGTGTGTGGGAAATGAAAAGATCTTTCAGTCGTTATTTCCAGTGCAGTATTTCTTGCTGTTGCAGCAGTGCAAGTTGCACTTGTAGATATACTCTCACTAACACTGCCGGACTCCGGTCTCGCCCTGCAGGCTGGAAAGCTGGACCCTCACCTTGTACTCGACCAGCTGCGCTGTAACGGGGTGTTGGAAGGAATCCGAATCTGTCGCCAAGGATTCCCCAACAGGATCATCTTTCAGGAGTTCAGGCAGAGGTAAAATAAAAAAAAAAAGGTGCTGGACTGATGGACTGGAGGGGCAAACATCCAGTGTGCCTCCAGCCTTCCATGGATGGGTGGGACCACCCTATTAAGTGTGGAAAATGGGAGTTCGGGCCAATCGCTGGCCTCTCTGACATTTTCAGAGAGAATTTAAGTCATCCAGCTTTAATCTTTTGCAAAAGTATATAGTTTTTACATGCACATTAATTGGAGCATTCATCCTATTAATAGTACATTGATGCTGTTTAATTTCCTTGTTACAGATATGAGATTCTCACTCCTAACGCCATTCCTAAAGGTTTCATGGATGGCAAGCAGGCCTGTGAACGAATGGTAATGTATTATTCATTGCTACTGTGGCAACAAGCCTACCTGTAATTAAAAGTTGGATTTTCAGAACCATGCTTGTTGTTGCTTGTGTAGATCCGCGCCCTGGAGCTGGACCTGAACCTGTTCCGGATCGGACAGAGTAAGATCTTCTTCCGGGCCGGAGTCCTGGCCCACTTGGAGGAGGAGCGGGACCTCAAGATCACTGACATCATCATCTACTTCCAGGCAGTCTGCAGGGGATTCCTGGCCAGGAAGTGAGTGCAAGGTCTACAGCAGAGAACTGCAGGGGCCCTCCCTGGAAAATACCAGATTCATAAGAGGCTCTGTTTTTTTGGCTTCAGTGTCGAGTGATGGGTTAGCTGTGCAAAATAAGAGCTTGCTGGTTTACTGGGGGCCTACAAAGAGCGCTGCATTGGCCTTTGCCCTCCTGTGGGTAAGAGAGGAAAAGCCTCACTGTGGTACAGCCCCCCCTGCAGAGATTAGCCAGACAGGCTTCACCTCCAGGGTTCAGTAGCTATTCAGGTTCGGAGGGTCAAAGAGATGTCTGAGCTGCTGATCTTCAGCACTGAGGTGACATTCAAAACTGGGCTTTGTAATTTGAGGGAGTGGGGGGGATAATTTGAATAATTATTATAATAATCGGCTGATGAATTCAGTAGTTTTGGGGGAGGAGAGGAGGCAAGGGCTGAGAGTTTGAATGGTGTGTCTTGTCTTTCCTCTTGACCAGAGCCTTCGCTAAGAAGCAGCAGCAGCTCAGCGCTCTGAAAGTGCTGCAGAGGAACTGTGCTGCTTACCTCAAACTGCGCCACTGGCAGTGGTGGAGACTCTTCACCAAGGTGCGTCCTTCAGTACTGTGCTGTCTGTGTGTGTGTGTGTGGTTTTATGGAAGAGATGTTGCATCTTATTCTTGAATTAATAAATGAATAGAGAACTATATAGGGGATATTTTTTCATTAGGTAAAAGACACAGATTTAATAAGTTCTCCACGAACACCCGCCAATATTCAGGCATAGATGCCAGCTGTGCATCAATCAATCAGTTGAATTTGATTGATTTGATTATTGATTGATTGGTTGCTAATTGGCGGTGTACAGGTGAAGCCGCTGCTCCAGGTGACCCGCCAGGAAGAGGAGATGCTGGCCAAGGATGAGGAGCTAGTCAAGGTGAAGGAGAAGCAAAGCAAGGTGGAGGGCGAGATGGTGGAGATGGAGAGGAAACACCAACAGGTATTCACGCAACTAAATGCACCATCATTGCAGGTGGTCTTTTATATACTGTTCAGCAGCGTTGCAACCTGTACCCGAAGTTCAGCCTATATCCTATATTAATTGAACTTAACCTTCCATCCAAGTCATATTGAGTTCATTATCTAACAAAATAAAACCTGTAGGACTCCAGACCTCCCAGGGATGTAGTTAAAGCTGGGAGCAGAGAAAACGCCGTAGTCTTTTTAATACAGTTCCCAGCTATTTTTTAAGGATGAATTAACTGGAATAACGCACTCTCCAGTTGCCCATACTCATTCCCTGGACTCCCTGGTGTATGAAAGTCTAACCGCACCCCCTGTGCTCGCTGTCTCCCAGCTGCTGGAGGAGAAGAACATCCTGGCGGAGCAGCTGCAGGCAGAGACGGAGCTGTTTGCAGAGGCGGAGGAGATGCGGGCGCGCCTGGCAGCCAAGAAGCAAGAGCTGGAGGAGATCCTGCACGACCTGGAGTCTCGGGTGGAGGAGGAGGAGGAGCGCAACCAGGGTCTGCAGAACGAGAAGAAGAAGATGCAGACTCACATCCAAGTAACTGCGCTTACACCTTCACTTGCAAACCCCAGCAAAATCAAAATGCATGCTATAGCCACCTGGGATCTCAAGAGGATGTCCTTGTTGCCATCCTCCGTCTGCCTACTTCTAGTTGTTGACGGGTGGTTTTTAAACGTGGTTTTGACTTGGTTTAGGACCTGGAGGAGCAGCTTGACGAGGAGGAAGCAGCCAGGCAGAAGCTGCAGCTGGAGAAGGTGACGGCCGAGGCCAAAATCAAGAAGATGGAGGAGGACATTCTCCTGCTGGAGGACCAAAATTCCAAGTTCATAAAGGTGAGGGTTCTAGTTCATAAAGGTGGAGGGTGCTACACCTCATGGAACGCCTCTTGCTCTGGTTAACCGCGTCCCTTCCTCCGTCCCTGTCCCCCCCCCCCCCCCCTGCAGGAGAAGAAGCTGCAGGAGGACCGCGTGGCTGAGATTACCTCTCATCTGGCAGAGGAGGAAGAGAAAGCCAAGAACCTGACCAAGCTGAAGAACAAGCAGGAGATGATGATCGTAGATTTGGAAGGTGAGTATTGATCCCAGCTAGCTCCATGGTGTCTTATGTATGCTCTTGGGTGGGCTCATTCGTTCATTAAATAGGAAAAGGATTTAATGAAAGTAAAAAAATATATATCAGTAGTTGTATTTGTTTCTCAGAGGCAGCCTGGAACATTATCACACAAACCTAGGCCCAGATAAGTAATCAAACATACTTAACATAATTATATCTCAACACAGAGATGCGTATACAAACAGTTCAACTGCTGTACGTTTTTGGTAAAAGGTGGATAGACTTACGCCAACAAAACATTTACGGGAGCATCTCTGCATTCCATGCAATAGTGCTTTTTCTCCTATGGTGCACAACACGGTATAATTGTTTGCACTTGAATTTAAACAGGAACATCTGTTTGAGTGTACAGGCTATAGAGTCTATGTTTATAGCTATACTCGTACATTTTTATTTCTCATTATTTGTATTTGTAAAAGCTTCCAGAGGTATTCCAGAGCAGGAAGCAGGCAATAACTTGTTTATCAAGACATTACTGCCCATTGTAAGTAAGACAGGCTGTTTGTGAATTGTTTCCTTTAATCAGCGTGGTATTACACTGCAGTCAAATGGGTCGAGCTGGTGAGAAAGTGCAGGGAAAGAAACACTTTGTTCATTTAGTATTTGGAAAGTACATTGAATTTAGCCCAAGCTAAAGAATATAATCACATGTATAGAGACGAGTCAATGAAACCTCTGCTTGCTCTCTCTATTTATCTACCCCAGATAAAATGGAAAGCATGATGTTGCTCTAGTGTAGTGTTTGGAGCTCAGACCCTGTCTCTCTCTCTCTCTCTCTCTCTCTCTCTCTCTCTCTCTCTCTCTCTCTCTCTCTCTCTCTCTCACCCTCCCTCTCTCCCCCTCCCTCTCTCTCTCTGTGTCTGTCTGTCTGTCCCTCCATCAGAGCGGCTGAAGAAGGAGGAGAAGACCAGGCAGGAGCTGGACAAGGCCAAGCGCAAACTGGACGGGGAGACGACGGATCTGCAGGACCAGATTGCAGAGCTGCAGGCGCAGATAGAGGAGCTGAAGCTGCAGCTGGCCAAGAAAGAAGAAGAGCTGCAGGCTGCCCTGGCCAGGTCAGAGAGGGGACTGGCTGCTTACTGCTCCTGTATTCAAGGAATAGCACAACTAGAGACACACAGTGAAACCAGCAGAGGTTATAAATCGTTTCTTTAAACGGTTTCTCTTCCAAGTCCATATATACACATGGCCGTCTTTATAGCTGGACTGTCACAGACTCCAAATTGACCATTGTCTATATGTTTCTAGTGGTACGATATAATTCTGAAGTGATGGCTTTCGTGGAGCCCAGGTAGAATCTGAACAGTGCAGTGCTTTTCTAAACAGGGAAGTTCTTTAGCCCAAGTTTAGCTGAAATGTGATTGGCAATCATGAACGTGGGCTTTGTTTAAGGTGGATCTTTAGCGCACTTGTACTTTGTATTCCTCGCAGCAAAACACTTCATCCCAATTCTAATTAACCCTTTGCAGTCCATTTATTAACTTCGCGTCAGGCACGCCAGGTCTAATTAATTTTCACACGCGCAGTTAATTTTATACGCGCTGTTTAAAAGTATTTTGTTTCACAGTCAAACGGGTTTAAATGGCCCTGCATATCAACAAAGCACTCACTAGGCATCTCCAGCCCCGCCCCACCCTTTTGTTTGCTATAGCGTTCACCTATGTAAGAAATAAATAATAATAATAATAATAATAGTCGTACATACCGATCGATAATCTCCGGATCACTCGTTTTATCACCAAACTCCTCAATAATGCGATCCAAGTCATTATTTTATTACTATAACATCTGAAAAAAGCTCTGCAATTGAATGGTTTTCTCGGCTTTTTCCAGAGAAAAAACGACTAAACACCCGTTTATTGCGTTGCTATAATGATGTCGGACCCAGTCCGACAAAGGACCTGTGAGGAATAATTGCAATGTTGGACCCAGTCCGACAATGGACCGCAAAGGGTTAAACACATGGTTACTGTCACACACCAGGGAGGGTTACTACACGGTTATTCCAGAATATTTATACAGGTCATGTTCCGAGAGTCTCTGGTTAAGACCAACCCCCCTGGATTTAAAGTAATTGACAAAGGCAGATTTAAATTCAAGAGGTTTAGTCACAGACCAAAGTGCTTTCCAAAGTCTTGCTCAATACATTTTAAATTAACAGCAGGGGTTTATACTGTGCACCAGTTCAAAGGTACTGCATTCACATTGTTTAGCATGGCTCATAAGATTTAATCCACGATGGAGTTCTATTTTGATAAAATCCCCAGACACATTTTTGTAAACTTACCAGTGCATCTCTGAATAAGTCTGATTGATGTTTCTTTTTGTTATTTACATTTGGAACACACGATTGTGATTTGCATTTGGCTATGCTTTATAATAAACGTCTTGACTTTTAAAGACGTAACTACTTAGGAATGCTAATTCATCACAGCTAGCTAACTAACATCTTTTTTATCACAAATGTTTGGCTGTGTGCTTTAAATATGTGGCCCATTAAGGTCAAAGCAGGGAATCTGTATATTTTTGTCAAATGACATGTGACTGTTCAAATGAGTCAAACAGTATGGAAGGGGACACGCTCCTTACTTCCTATTAATAACAAGGCCTATACTGCCTCCTACTGGTGACCCAGAACATAGTCTTTAAGCAGTATTGCATGAATTTGATCATGACACTGATTTAATTGTGCCCTCATTTTAACTATTCCACCTGTGTTTGTAATACAATTCCCCTCCATCTAGTATTGATCCTCCTCTTGGACCTGTTCCTTTTCCTCATGGCTCCTGTGTGGCTTCTGCTTGTAATACTGAGCCTGGGGGGTTTGGATACATCCTGCACTTGGCTCAGAGGCAGGGAGCAGCTCACATTGGAGCAGCCGCTTCTTCATTTGTTTCAGTTGGGATGATGAATTGGCCCAATCGACAGCATTGACCCACACCTGTGTATCAGCACCTGCTTTCACTGTAACTTTAGCAGAATAAATCAGTTCCTGTAGCTCTTGTAGTAACTATGATTTTGTGTATGGGTTTGTTACAGTAAAAATAAAAAAAAACGAAATCCCCTCACAAGGTAGAAAAACCGGACTACACCTGCCTTATGAGGACCTGTCCCTGTAATGTTTCAATGTTTTACTTTCATTATGGTGGCGATTGCCATGCCCCTCCGGATTGTAGAATTATAAATTGACACTACATGGGAGTGAATGAAACACTCCAAAGGAATGTGTATGTGTGTGCATAGCAGGCTTGACTGAGAGTGCGTGTTTGTATGTGTTTTTATCCCCGCAGAGGCGATGAGGAGGTAGCCTATAAGAACAACACCCTGAAGCAGGTGCGGGAGCTGCAGGCCCAGATTGCTGAGCTGCAGGAGGATCTGGAGTCGGAGAAAGCCTCCCGCAACAAGGCAGAGAAGCTCAAGAGAGACCTGAGTGAGGAGCTGGAGGCACTCAAGACTGAGCTGGAGGACACCTTGGACACTACCGCAGCCCAGCAGGAGCTCAGGTGAGAGGGCAGCACGGACCAACCAGGGCATTGAACAAATTAACCCCCCATTCAGGAACCTAAAGCAGTTCATTATTTCATTCTCTCTGTTAAATCTGGTACAGGACACATTTTTTACATGCAAATGCATTATTATTTGTTTTAATAGAAAAACCTCTATTTTTAGATCGCTAGTCACCACACAATACATTGTGATCTATTTCTTACTGAATGATGTAGGCAGTCCTGTAGTCCTCAGTGTCACTCACATGCTGTCCTACTCTCCACCGTCCAGGACCAAGCGAGAGCAGGAGGTGACCGAGCTGAAGAAGGCCATTGAGGAAGAAACCAGGAACCACGAAGCTCAGATTCAGGAGATGAGGCAGAGACAAGCCGCAGCCCTGGAGGATGTCTGCGAGCAGCTGGAGCAGGCTAAGAGGGTCTGTGCACAGGCCAAACCAGCAACTGACTGTCCCTGCCATTGTAGTTACTGTAGGACCCATACCGGCAACGTGTAACTGTTCATAAAAGCAGTGCATCATTAGTAAAAGTACTGTAAACTGCCATTAGTTAGGAAAATTGCCTTTTTAAATGTAGACTTGCAAAAACAGTATAATATATAAATACTGATAGAATTTTTTTTTTATCAGAAATTAAGTATTACAATTCAGCGCTACAGCAACAAAAGCATCTCCTTATTAATGTGGAATTGAGAATTGATTGCTCAAGTTCACTCTCGATAATATGCATCACAGTGCCTAAATGGAGGACTTCACACCTAGTTGTTATTGTGATTATTTTAAAGCGTCCCCTCCAACCCTAACCCCCATCCCCCCTTCCGATGCTGCTCTCCTTCCCTAACCCCGCGATTTCCGTGTGTGCAGTTCAAGGCGAACCTGGAGAAGAACAAGCAGACCCTGGAGAGTGATAACAAGGAGATGTCGGTGGAGGTGAAGGGGCTGCAGCAGGCCAAGGCAGAGTCTGAGCACAAGAGGAAGAAGCTGGAGGGGCAGGTGCAGGAGTTCACAGCCAGGATCACCGAGGGTGAGAGAGCCAGGAACGAGCTGGCTGAGAAGACACACAAGCTGCAGGTATGGAACTGTATGCACAGGCAAGCTAAGCATGAACACCCAGGGGCCAGCCAAGAGGCAGCTTGGGGATAGTCACTCTAAAATGCATCCCTTTGAAACTTTGAGATCTCTTTTGAGAAAAATGACATTGCAATGCAATATTCAGTGCTTATAGAATTCTTAGTCCTAATAGAATCAAAGGGGGACAGTTGCTAGCTGCACTGGGCTGGATTCTAACCTGTCTTTCCCTCTACACAGAATGAGCTGGACAACGTCTCCACCTTACTGGAGGAGGCAGAGAGGAAGGGCATTAAACTGGCAAAGGACTCTGCCAGTATGGAGTCCCAGCTCCAGGATACACAGGTGTGTGAGCACCACTGCAGACAAACACAGCCCATAACTGGAGCTAGAAAAATCAACTGTATTCCATAGTAACACTGCATGTTGTGTGTCTTTGTGGACATTAGGAGCTGCTGCAGGAGGAGACCCGTCAGAAGCTGAACCTGAGCAGCCGCATCCGTCAGCTGGAGGAGGAGAAGAACAGCCTGCAGGAGCAGCAGGAAGAGGAGGAGGAGGCACGCAGGAACCTGGAGAAACAGCTTGCCAACCTGCAGGCTCAGGTACAGCACCCACTACAGCACTCGCATTAGCTGGAGAAGCACCTAGGTTAATACACACTGCAAAAGCACCAGTAGAGTAACTGATCATGCTGTCTCTCCTGATTTCATATGAATTAACCTGTGTGTGTGTGTCTGCCAGCTGATAGAGACCAAGAAGAAGTTGGAGGAGGACGGGGGTGCCATGGAGGGTCTGGAGGAGGTGAAGAAGAAGCTGCAGAAGGACGTGGAGAGCGTCAGCCAGAGGCTGGAGGAGAAGAGCATGGCCTTCGACAAGATGGAGAAGACCAAGAACCGGCTGCAGCAGGAGCTGGAAGACCTCATGGTGGACCTGGACCACCAGCGCCAGATCGTCTCCAACCTGGAGAAGAAGCAGAAGAAGTTCGACCAGGTAAGTGTTCAGGGCCCTGCTTTAACTGTCTCGATACCTGATGCAGAGTGATGTTACACAGGACAGCTCAACAGTAGACTAATCCTGCATATGCTCATTTTATATTCATGCCAGTTTTTATTTAGTCCTTTATCAGTACAAGACACTGACATTATTTAATGAGATATCCAAGGGTTATTATGTTACTTAGTACTGGAAGAGTTACACCTGTCTTGTCTAGAACCAAGCTACATTACAGCAATAATATAATGCATTGAAGCCATGAAGAATTTCTGAAGACCAGACCATTCTGCAGTCTGCTGATGGCCATGAATGCCCAGGTGCAGGTCTTGCAGAGTGTCATGGCCTGGCTGTGTGTTTCGCAGATGCTGGCGGAGGAGAAGAACATCTCTGCACGCTACGCTGAGGAGCGGGACCGTGCAGAGGCCGAGGCCAGGGAGAAGGAGACCAAGGCCATGGCTCTGACCCGCACCCTGGACGAGGCTCTGGAGGCCAAGGAAGAGTTCGAGAGGCTCAATAAGCAGCTCCGCACAGAGATGGAGGACCTCATGAGCTCCAAGGACGACGTTGGGAAGAGTGTGAGTCTGACAATATTATGTGACTCTGAAAGGGGTAACTGGGATTGGGGTTTGTGGTTGGGGCTGCGCAGGTAAACGAGCTGGAGAAGTCCAAGCGCACTCTGGAGCAGCAGGTGGAAGAGACAAAGATCTTCTCTCACCTCCCTCTCCTCTGCAGGTCCACGAGCTGGAGAAGTCCAAGCGCACTTTGGACCAGCAGGTGGAGGAGATGCGCACGCAGCTGGAGGAGCTGGAGGACGAGCTGCAGGCCACGGAGGACGCCAAGCTGAGACTGGAGGTCAACATGCAGGCCATGAAGGCTCAGTTCGAGAGGGACCTGCAGGCACGCGATGAGCAGAACGAGGAGAAGAGGAGGATGCTGGTCAAGCAGGTATGCACCACAGCGGAACTGTCATTGCAGAAGAACTGTACAGTGGATAGACTGGATAGACGGGGAACAAGGCTGCTGGAACTGTAACTTTAGAAAGAAGAACTCTTCGTTTTAAAAAGCATGTTTCCTTCTAGTAGTGCCACATACGTAAAAAGTTTTATTTATACCAAGAAGGAACATGATTTGATATCGGTCAGGGTTAGGAGCAATTCCAATTTCTTTTTAAAATCAATTCCCAATTCCAATTAATTTGAAAGACTTGGATTTGGAATTGCGAGTTGGAAATGGAATTGAAATTGAAAAAAGGGGAATTGACCCCAACTCTGATATCAGTAGTTTAGAGTAAAAATGATAATCACAATAATAAAGTAAGTTGTGTCCGAAGCGCTTGTTTTGAAAGAGTGCTGTGACCGGTTGGGTTGGCAGGTGCGAGAGATGGAGGCTGAGCTAGAGGACGAGCGCAAGCAGAGAGCCCTGGCCGTGGCTGCCAAGAAGAAGCTGGAGATGGACCTGAAGGACATGGAGGCTCAGATCGAGGCGTCCAACAAGGCTCGCGACGAAGCCATCAAGCAGCTGCGCAAACTGCAGGTAACAGGGAGGAGAAATAACATGTTCCCCATGATCTTGTACCTGGTACTTTTTAATATCACTGCAGTTATTTAATAGTAGTAAAGCAGATTGCTGTGCTTTTAAGTGCAAGGTCGAGTTGCAGCTTATATATGTAGGCATGTTTTGTGCCAGTGAGATTCATACGTGTCTCGTCCCCAGGCACAGATGAAGGATTATCAGCGAGAGCTGGAGGAGGCACGTTCCTCGAGAGATGAGATCTTCGCTCAGTCCAAGGAGAACGAGAAGAAACTGAAGAGCTTGGAAGCGGAAATCCTCCAACTGCAAGAGGTTAGTGCAGCTGACTAGCAGCAGCACAGCACCATTGTACTATTATCCTGGATCAGTGGTAGTTCTTCTTACACATGCTAGTTATTCGTTTCCTTCGGGAGCTGAGAAATCACAAAACCCGTTACTAAGACACTGCACTGAAAACTTACTGAGAGTTTGTGTATTTTCTTTTCATTATACCTGTGAGGTGTTGACTTTAAATCACATACTGTTTTTCCTTGCTAGTGTAAGTGGCACCACACAATAAAGCCTGTAACCTTCATTAAATCTGAGACCAGAGTAGAAAAAAAGAATGTACTGTTGGCACGACTCCCCTTCTCTCCCCCCCTGCTGCAGGACCTGGCTGCCTCAGAGAGAGGGCGGCGCCATGCTGAGCAGGAGAGAGACGAGCTGGCTGATGAGATCTCCAACAGCGCCTCTGGAAAGTAAGCTGTGTCAGGAATGTATTCTGACTGCTTGCTTTCCTGTTAAATGCACAAAGCATATTTCTGTTGTTGGCCAACTGCAAGTGCACTGTAACTCAATTCATCGGAAATCTGCAGGTCTTGTTTGCGGGAGGAAGTGGTCCCTGCTCCCTGTCTTTATATAGTCTTTCAGAATGCACTGTCACAGTGGCTCTGAGTGACAATGGAGTGGCTCTGTTCCCTGTTTCAGTGCTGTGTTTCTGAACTGTGCCTGTCTCGTTTGCAGTATTGGGGAGTGAGATGTCCTATTCCCTGTGTTAGTGTCGTAATTCCTTCTCGGTCGCAGCGCTGGGAGATCCCCTGCTCCCTGTGTTCGTGCTGTATTTCTGAACACACTTCCCTGTCTGGTTCTCAGGTCAGCTCTGCTGGATGAGAAGAGGAGGCTAGAGGCTCGCATTGCCCAGCTTGAGGAGGAGCTGGAAGAGGAGCAGAGCAACATGGAGCTGCTGAATGACCGCTTCCGCAAGACCACCATGCAGGTAGGGCGGTCCGCTCCAGTAGAATAAACACAAACGCAGCACCCTTCCTAGATATTGACCAGTGTCTGGTCTCCCTCCAGATGGACTCCCTGAACACAGAGCTGGCAGGCGAGCGCAGCGCGGCTCAGAAGAGTGAGAACGCGCGGCAGCAGCTGGAGCGGCAGAACAAGGAGCTGAAGGCCAAGCTGCAGGAGCTGGAGGGCTCGGTCAAGTCCAAGTTCAAGGCCACCATCACCGCCCTGGAGACCAAGATCGCACAGCTGGAGGAACAGCTGGAGCAGGAGGCCAAGTAAGAACCTCCGGGTCTGTTGAAGGACAAGCAGAGTCTGAACGAGTTATCATAGGAGACAGGTCTTTGAGCGTGCAAGGGCTGTGTCCTGCATGACCTCACCCTCACATCAGTGCATGGGTTAAACTGCGGTACAGCTCTGTTAAATATTGATCATGCACAGCAGACTTACTGTAGGGTAGTTTAAACAAACTTATTGGAAACAGAAATTCAGTTTGGCACAAGTATGCTATTAACTTTGATACAGCAGTTTTGCCAAAGGCTTGCCACCACAGTATAGCATCTTCTTAAGCACACCCAGCAGGTTTTTGCTAGTCCCATATTTAATTAATGGTTCCAAGGAGACTGATATTAATGACTAAAATAGTTTATTGAATACCATCAATCCCCTCTATTCGGTTGTTTTCCTCCCAGGGAGAGAGCTTCTGCCAACAAGCTGGTGCGTCGCACAGAGAAGAAACTGAAGGAGGTGTTCATGCAGGTGGAGGATGAGCGTCGACATGCTGACCAGTACAAGGAACAGGTACGGAGTGCAGCAAACACACCAGACCAGCAAGGAGACTTGCTGGTCTGGTGATTGACAGTCGTTTCATGCAGTTCTAGGCAGGTGTATTTAAAATTCCAAGAAAAAAATTGATTACCATATTTAGCTACCGCATTACAACAATTAATTTCCCATTAAAAGACGTTAAGAAAGACTTTTGTCATTGAATTGATGTATTTTCTTTTAATATGTCTAATAGACCTTTAAAGAGTTGAGAAAGGCGAGTGCAGAGAAGAGGTTTTTATGGTTTGATTCTCTCTCCCGGTCAGATGGAGAAGGCGAACTCGCGAATGAAGCAGCTGAAGAGGCAGCTGGAGGAGGCAGAGGAGGAGGCGACGAGGGCCAACGCCTCCCGACGCAAACTTCAGCGTGAGCTGGACGACGCGACCGAGGCGAGCGAGGGGCTGAGCCGTGAGGTCAACACACTCAAGAACCGCCTCAGGTACAGCGAGCTCTGAGAAACAAGACATTCTGGGACAAATCACACTGTGTCCTGCCTGTTTGCAGTTGTATGTCACTGTAGAGTAATGAACAGTTGTAATATACACACACACACACACACACACACACTCCTCAAAAGGGCTTGATCAAAAGCAATTGCTGCAAAACTTCAATCAAACTTGCAGACAATTAAGGTCACATCCTGAGCACACCCCTTCAATAGCTAAACCTTAACGAAGTGCTCCTATATATCGATTGATTGGGGTTTTTGTTTTCGGATTCTCAGGCGGGGTGGACCTATCACCTTCTCCACCAGCCGCTCCGGCCGACGCCAGCTCCAGATCGAGGGCGCCTCCCTGGATCTCTCGGACGACGACGCAGACAACAAAGCCAGCGAGCTGAACGAGATACAGGCCGCCCAGGCAGAATAGAGCCCGAGCCCCGAGCCAGTCAGCATGCAAGCACCCTGTAGTCCTCCCCTGACTCAACATGAGGGGCATTCAACAGCTACAACCTGTCCACCAAACTGCCTTGTGCTCAATGAGTCTGCCTTATTATATACTGGCAAACTGCAAGGCTACTGAAATCATTGATCTGTTGCGTCTTAATAACTTTCTATAGCCTTGGCGTACTGTACTCTTGCTTAGAAATATAGGTACAAGTAAGTGCATTTTATATGTACGCATTATATACATACATACAGACACACACACACACACACAAAACAAAAGGATTACGTAGAGTACATTTCGCGGGATATTGATTGTAAGGCCATTTTCTAGAGCATTAACGCTAAAGAAGTAAGCATTCTTGTTAGAAGGTATTCATTCCCAGTGAATTCTTAGTAAAGGCTGGATCCCTGACCATTGTTATGCATGCCACTTTTTTTTTTAGCAGTTTGCTTCTGTTCAAAAATAAAATAAAAAAAAAGATGATGTAGTTAGTGGCACTTGGACCTGTACTGAGTCTGAAAGCATTTCTTAATTCTGTAAGAAAATGTAACAGCATAAACTAGAAGCATAGTATGCATTCTTGCTGACCTGTGGATTGACTCATGGAGCAGCAACGGTATTTGTAACTTATTCCGTTATAATAGAGAAAAATGGGTGCGTTTTAAGATAGCAGTGTTTCTCTAGCATTTACCTGGCAGGCAGTAATTTTAAGCTGTAACTGTAAGCAGTATTTAAATGATAACAGACGTGTGATACATGGAAGCAGCTTTTAACTACTGGTTACATGCTGCTCTCTGTATTTAAAGAGAACCTGCACACAGCTGTAGTACTGTCTGTATGCAAGCTGCTCGCTATGGCGTTATAATACATTTCATACTGGTCTGCTCTTGTAAAAGCAATGTCAGTTCTTCACAAAGTAACTGTTTCATCATGTCATTTTTATGGCACACAGTAGACAAATGAATTAAGCCCTTCTTATTTCCTCCTTACCTTAACTGAAGTTTGAATGCCTCTCACCCTCCAATTTTTGTTCACTCCTTGATGTACTACTCTAAGACTACAATGCTAGTCACCTCCACAAATTAAGATGCTTAGTATTTTTATAATTCTGAAGTTCCATTCCATAATTCCAGTTCTATGTCTTTTGAAGGAAATACACTAGTGTTACATTGCAAGTACCTTTGAATGTGAAGTTTTGAACGCCTAGGGAGAAAGTTTTAGAGTTAAATATGGAGCCATTAGAAGTCCCAACAGTGTGAGTACTGCGTATCTGCAGTGTTAGCAAGCCAGCACCTGCATATCCATCCACTTTTTAATTTTTAATTTCATTTAAAAAAATAAAATAAAAGCAAGGTTTCAAGCACTGTTCTAGTGTTAGCATATAATTAAAAGTGCCTAAGACACTACTAAGAAAGCATTACTAGGGAGAATCTTCATATACTAGTATACATATATATCTAACATTACAACATACAAATGTGTAACAAGTTTAAACCGGTTTTAACTGTATTACTTCTAGCTGCGCTTCATATCATATTATATACGGTATGTACCTCTCCAGTTCAAGTGGTATGATAGGTATTAAGTGGATCTGAATCAGTGTTAACTATAAAAAGTTGAGCCTTCTGCCACATGCAGGAAGTGTTGTGATAATATGGTTAAAAGCTTTAACATCTATGACAGTAGATACAGTAGTTAATTTGTTGAACTGGCTGTTGACAACCAGGCATTTGGCTGCAGATAGCTCCTTTTATTTCTTGTATACCTGTATTTCTAGGACGACAATGATTTTTTTTGTAAAAGACAATAAACATTCATTATATAAAAAAAAGTTTTGTTTCATGATATGTACTGTAACAGGACTGTGCAATGGCATCTGGGTAATCATTCTAAGTCAGTTTTGTTTTTTTTGCTGCATTTCCTCTTTCACAAAAATGCACCTTGAAGTAAAAAGCTTGATGGCATCTTTTGTAGTGTCATACCAGAAGGTGGCACCAAATGCATTGGAATACAGGAAGGCTTTAAAAAACAAACATTTCTACAGCATTGAAATACTTTAATAAACACGAGAATTTGCACTCCCTTTGTTTTTCTAGCCAAATGTAACCAAAAGCTATTCCATAAAAAGACAGCACTTGTAAGTTAAATTGTAGATGCATTTAAAAAGGCAGTGTTTAGCAATTGAATGTACACACAGACATCTAAAACTGCTTTGGGGAATGTAAACCAAGTAAATTGTAAATAAGGTCTGCTGTGTACACACACATTAAGCTGAACTTAATTGTATGACACAGCAGCTTTCTAATTAGATGAGCGGGTTCTTCTGGTAAACAGCAACACTATAGCTGTAATGTGGTCATGCTTCCTGGCACCAGGATTGCATCCAAAGCAGAAACGTGTTCAGCGTCACTTATTTCCAATGCATATAAACATAACAGAATAGAACTGTAATGCTTTCTGAACTACTAGAAGAGGTCACATTCAGTAAGACAAGAATGAGTAGAATATACAGCACAACATTTAAAAGTAAAGATGTTCTTACTCCATTTAGTAAGCTTTTTATGAAGAAACAAAAGAGAAATAGACTCCCAAAAGATACAAATCTTAAACCCATTCTTATTCTTTATTGAGCTGAGCTCTTTTTAACTGGCTCTTGAAGAAACCAAAACATCTAATCAAGTATTTGAAGTTAAACCACCAAAAGCTTCATTTTTTTTATGCAAAATGTATAGATATTGTTTGCAGTACCAACTTCAGGGTGTAAAAATGATTCGTTGTAAAACAATTGCTAACGTGCTTCATTTACATATTTTTTTTAAAGATCTTTATTTTTAGATTTAGACAGCCGTTCTACATCATGATATGTGACCTGTTACAACGGTATTATGATACACTTTCTCATTTCAATACATGCCATGAAGAAACTGAATAAATAAAAGTTACCAAGTCCAAGTTATATACAAACGACTTTGGCAAAGTTACTATGTTTACAAACCTATATACAATAAAACAAGTGTAAATGAGCAATGCAGCAAGTGAGTATTTGACAAATAAATACATATGCACAAAAATATTTATTTTGTCTTTTTAAAGAAACAGATACTGTAATGTTATGCTAATGTTCCGAATCATGTTTTAATAACCAATTTACCAATATTAAAATGAAAACTTTCGTTTCAAACGTAGAAAGCCAAACAATCTGTGATATAACAGAAAACAAACAAACAAACAAACAAGGAGTTTGATGGGTTTCAAATCCACCAAGTAGAGGCACATTGAAACAAAAAATATCATAAATACAAAATTTCAGACACAATCTACAAGTGGGAAATTTGTCTCAATACATGTGTATGTGTGTTTATATATATATAACACTGTTGAGAGAAAGAAAAAAACAAACTATATTACATACAGGACTTTCCAATACTGTTTAACCCTTCACCCCGAGGTTGGTGGTGAGGTGTCTAGATCCATGGTGCACCTTTCAAAAGGTGGTGTATTTTACCAT
This sequence comes from Acipenser ruthenus, assembly GCF_902713425.1. Lineage (NCBI taxonomy): Eukaryota > Metazoa > Chordata > Actinopteri > Acipenseriformes > Acipenseridae > Acipenser > Acipenser ruthenus. The sequence continues at coordinate 2,622,959 of NC_081207.1, forward strand.
CTTTAGAGGAAAAAAATTCAAAAGCCTTGGATGGGTGCTAGGTAGGTGCAAAACAAATGTACTGGTAAGTGGGAAGTCCATATAGCATCAATTTTCAAGCAAGTGAATCACTAACCATTTCAGGAATTGGATCAAACCTGTGTACCGTTTTTTTCAGGCATCCCAATCTTTCATTCAAAAACAAAAACCGCAACAGCAGCACAGTTTTGATGCAAGTCCCCTACAGCTATCAAAAAGCAGCTGTTCTGAAAAAACAAGAAAACAACTTGTCCAAATATACTGTTTATAACCCAAAATGTATAGCGTGGTTACCAGTTTAAAAAAATTGAAAAATAATTAACATAAATACTGTATTTTAAAAACAAGTGCTTAAATTAAATCCCTTATCTTTACATCAGATCTCGTCTGAATATACTATTTATATATTTATAAAAACAAAACCCACGTTTAACAAAAGGATTGTCAATCAAGTGTCATCAAAATATTGCACTATGCTATACTATGCTTAATAATGAAACCAGGAAAGGATGTTGCACACTTGTCCAGATAAGATCTCGTGAAAAGTAAACCATGCTACAGCTGAAAAGGAATTGATTCCAAAAAAAAAATCTGTGAGCAGATATGAACAGAACAAGTTAACAGGTGAACTGTACTTTTCAAGTCTTTAATTTTTTTTTTTGCAGTTCAATAAATAACACATTGTTCCTCCTCCTTCAGTTAGTAAAGCGGGACGTGTTTGGGTAATGGCTCCAGCTCAGACACTGAGCTGGAGCATGCCAGGCGGGGGGGATGACCTTGGTGAACCCATTCCTGATAGGGATCTTGGGGAACCCATTCCTGATAGGGGTCCTTGGTCAAGCCCGTTTACTGCCCTGCTGCATGGAAACAAACACATTGTCAAGTTTATACACTGAACATTAAAGAAGAGAGCAGTCTTTATAAACCAAGGGTTCCCCCAACACCGAAATTAATCCAAGCAGCGCACAAGTTAAATGTATTCAGTTGGTTTCCTCCATGAAGTTTAGGGAAATGTTTCTTTAAAACATTATGTAATAAAAGTAAATGTACAGGCTACATTGAAATGCATACTAAAATGTTCAAACAAAAGAAAAAATAATGTATCAGTATGAAACCCAAGCCACAGATTATTTGCAAACTAAAACTACCAAGAACTGCACTCGGTTGAATCACAATGGTTGCAGTAAAGATGAAAGATCGCCCACATGTTCATGGAAAAAAAGGTTTTGAAAGCCACAGTTTGCACAGGCCATGCACACACATGCTGTTGGTTCTCTGGAATGTCATTTGACTAGCAAATTAAAAGTGGGATCTTATTTTATCCTTGTCACATGGTAGGAAACATTTCCAAACAAAGCTGAAATCCTTTTGCCACGACTTCGACACACATTACAGCATGTGCCAAGTGTGAAATAATATTTCTGTACTCATCATTCATAAAATGGTAGTTACTCTGTTGTGCTAAATGCAGTATTTACTGAATAGGGAGTGTGATTCATGGCAGATGCAGCTTTGAAGGAAAAAGGCTGTACCTGTTGATATGAAACTATACAGGCACAGTCTTTAACACAGTTAAACATGTTTATAATGGCCACACAAGGGAGGATAGTGATTTTTAGAGATGGAAAAACAAACATGTCTGCATTGGGTGTCATAACATATAAATCTGGCTGGTTTCCTGTTTGTTCTATTAATAGCACACACTGTACCTGGTTCCTGCAGTGTAATCTGAACTGACTCCCCTATTGTTTTTGCTAACTCGCCCATATTTTGTCTACAACTTTGATCTGCCCTTGAAGTGAAGCTGAACATGCAGGATGTATAACCCCAACAATTCAGTTACAGCAGGTTATCTGCAAAGGCAAAACAGCTTGACAGAAATAGATAGCAAGAACAAAAGTTACCCAGAAACATGCTAAGCAAACTAAAAACAGAAGAAACTAAAAACAGAAACTAAAGGGGTTAACATCTTCAGGAGGCTAGCTGCAAAAAAATAACTACAAAAATATTGATTTTAAATATGCTGATGCTCTATGCATCTTCTATCTTTTCAACTTGCAAGCTCTAACATCTAATACATAATACATATTTTATTCACATTAAATTATAAAATCTCTTCACAGCAATAAACATTTAATGCATGTTTCTAAATCAACCCCTACTCCACCAATACTAGCAAAGCAATTTTGTTGCTATAGCTTTCAGAAGGAAAACCATCTATAAATCAAATAAATAATTAAAATAAACAACTGCAAATCCCCAAATCGTTTTCTATCTGCAAGCATCAAATACTTAGACCATCATGTTGAGGTTTACTTATTTCTTTTCAATTGCTCTACATTGAGTCCTGCTCCAGCCACACACAATCCTTCTACTGAAGTTAAGAAGCTGCAGTGTGCCACAACCCCAAGCTGTTAGTGGAAATTGCATCTAGTCTAGATGTTAATACTTTGTCCTCTATCATGATTAAATTAGCTAGCATGCATATACCCACGTGGAATAAAATAAGAATTACCCCGTATAAATGCAGAGAATATGACCTTTTCCTGCCTGCCGGAAGAAAACACACATTCTAGCAAGTACTGTACTTATCCACCTCTCCCCTCCTCTTTATCTTAAAATACACACTTAAAGTACCTTTGTTAACCGACATATGTTTGACCATCAGGGCTTTACAGTTTATATACTATATAAATGCACATATAAATGTGTGTATACTTTGCACATTTCTCCCATCTATGACCAAAAACCCTAACAGTTGGTTTTTCAACTTCTTCATGAATACATTTGTATATTGTATAACTTACACAGAAAACAATTATCACATTTATCTGAAACAAAATGTCCTCCAAATCGTTCATGTCTGGTTTCACAGACGCTGATTAGCATTAATCCAGGACTAGTGCTAATCAGGGTCTGTGAAACCTGCTGTAAAACTTCAATCCTATACACTATAATGCATATCCCTGACTTCCATGCCAAGCTGCTCTGTCATCGTGTCTAGTAAACAGCCTTCTAATAAGAACGCGATGGACCCTGCTGTTCCTCCCAGACAATACCAGGCACTGCTCTCCCGTTCCAGCAGCTACACAATGCCAAGGGACCTCAATTCAATGCCTCAGCAAGTTTCTGTAAAAGCCTTCTGCGAATTAATTTAGCAAATGCTCACTTGATCAAGAAAAAAATAAAAATAAATAAAATGACCTTGCTAGGGAAGTAAATTAATTAACCTGGTTAGCTCATCCAAGAATAAATTATTATTCTTTCTGGGTACAGCTGCATCAACCAGTAATCCAATGTAAAGCTGTCCATTTGATCACGTCTGATCCTTTTTGAAACAGATCCTTGTTTATTTTTAATACACCACTTTAGACAGATATTGAAAAAAAATAAAATAAATAAAGTTAAAAAAAAACTCCCATTAGAAAGCTGCCCGATCCTTTCCAGGTTTTGCTGTGAGCTTCATTAACCATCGTACATAGGTAACAAGTCTAGATTTCTTCTAGCTAGGCTCATGGTGAAACCTGGAATGGCTCCATTATGCAATGAGTCTAATTCCCATCATGAGCCACTGTAGTGTAATCAGCAGAACACTTACGCTTTATCGAAGTATGTTGTGTGCAATGAATGTGAAAACTTTGTACTGTTGCTGTTCATCAGGTGGCTGCTCCCTGCATACGGTTTCCTGGATGCCTGGTCCTTGGCAAAATTTCTGCAAGCTGACAGCTTTGACTCTAATGCCTAGGAACAAAGAGGCTCCAGGATTAAAGAAAACAAGTAATGCACTCAAACTAATATTCAACGAGGGTTGGCACACGAGGAGTACTGTCCATTTATTTACAGAAACATGTTTATTTTAGCTGTAGTGATAAGTCTGCTCAAAACCAAGATTATTAAACACCAGTTTTAACTAAATTCAATAGCTCTGGCTATTGTGCACTTGACGATATTCCATTTACCACTGGAATATTGTGACAGTGAAACCAACAGCTTTCAGGCATGTTTCTGAAGTATCTCAGGTCTGAATACCAGACCTTAAATCATCAGGTCTTAATATATTGGATATGTAATGAAAACATCATGGAATTGATGCATTAATCTACATGTCATTTAAAAACAGGTTTAAAATGATATATTTAATAAATTACTTTGTGAACATACCCCTACTTTCCTCAGGAGATCCCCAACTATGTTAAGAGCTGATATCCTTGCAGATGGGGTTAATGGAGAACTGCCACAACCGTTTGGTATTACTGAAAAAGATGAACAAAACAAAATGATGAAGGAGACAATCTGAAGACCTTCTATTAGCACCAGCTCTGGATAAAAGTCACTATGTACCGATAGTTAATCCTGAACAACAAAATATATTTTTTAAAAATTACAGAATTTCCCTATAATAGGCTGCAGATCACTACTGATCCAAATAAAACATTCTTCATAGCGAGACTTTTTCAAATGGGTACATTTCATTGCTACAGGACCAAATAAAAAAATGTCTATACAACTTAGATCTAACCACCAATGATCTTTAATGCCACTTCACTGTGGAATAGACATATTTTTTTTACTTAAAATGTGAAGAAGTGGTCCAGCATGTTCAGACAAACGCAATACATTTGATTTGTATCCTTGCTCAGAATCCCCCCCCCCCCACCACTTTTTTTTCATTTCTTCTACCTTTTGTTGTGGTGAACCCATTGTCTGCACTCTTCCCTACAGGAGTAGCTGGCAAGGAGAGGGATGCTTGGACAGATGAATCCATCGTATCAATGTCCAGAGTTGGAGAGCTGGGGGCAGACATTCTTGTTATGTCCGTCTGTCTCTCTCGCACTGCTAACTCTTGCCTGAGATCTGTAAGATTTCCCAAAGAAAATTACTTTATACACTACAGCTTTGATTTGAAGTCTTACTAGATTAAGGACCACGTGTATTGCTTTGTATTATTTAAGACCAACAGTTGTTTTTAGACATGCATGTGAAATGACCAAACTTTTTTGTACATTATTTTGTATTTGTGTTATAATAATAATAATAATAATAATAATAATAATAATAATAATAATAATAATAATAATAAACAGCAGTAACAACATATTGACTAAACTGTATTCCAACTGTATTTTTAACTGCTAATGAAAGTAATATAAACTGTTCTATTGATACCTCTGGCTTCATCCTTTAATCTCTGTGCAGATACCAGCAGAGACTCTTTTTCATCAAGCTCGCTTTCCAAAAACGCATTTCTTTCAATGGCCTGATTCAGCCTCTGCTCAAAATCTTCCAATGACACAATTGTTGCCCTAAAATGAAAGTAAGCATTAGAGCAATTACAGCTATGTAATAGAAATGGTCACACACAGACACACACAAGCAGAGAAATGTTCAGATACAAAGCTACATTGATTCTATTCAAATTGTCTAAATCAAGGGTAGAATTATTTGCCCAACCAGAAGGTTAGGTAATTATAATAAAGTCTGGAAAAGAAAAAAAAAAGAAAAAAAATCTCCCAGGAAACTCTGATTAGACATTTGGTTCACAAGAGCCTGCTAAAGCCCAGTGATGGTCAGAAAAAGGCATCTTCCACTAATAGCACATGAAAAGACAGGAAGACAGGAAAATGACATAAAATACCAGTTGTACAGAAAAATTGGCTTTTACTTTAATTTTAAGCTAAGTTGTAACATCTAATTTCTCATTAAAAAAAAAAAAAAAAATAATAATAATAATAATAATAATAATAATAATAATAATAATAATAATAATAATAATAATAATAATAATAATAATCATCATCATCTTGCACCAGGTTTAAAAGACTATGTGGAAAATATGTCACTTCTTTTTTTTTGAGAACACCGAATATTTTAAGAGGCACTGAATGATAACCCTGAACCTCTTTTCATAAACACTCACCTCTTTGCTCTTTCCAAGTCATCATTTGCCTGCTCCAGCTTCCTTACATATTTATGTAGTTGATCTATGATGGCTCTTGTTTGACCTAACTGATCTTCGAGCACAGATACCTGCTTGTAGCTCTGTGCATATTGTTGTTCAAGTTTTTCCTTGAATGGAAAACAATACAGAGGAAGTATTACCACATTGTGCGTAAATCAGTCCTACTGCGCAAGTAAACGTACACTTCTAAAACATCCTTAAAAATACAGTAAACTGCAGCACTTAAAATATCATTTTAAAAAAATTGTTGTTTTTTTTTGTTTGTTTTTTTTTTTAAAGAATGGATGAAAAGCTTCCTTATTGCATCAGACACGTGACACGGTCTTAATTTGGATGAAGTCAATCTTATTCATACATTGCCCTACAGAAAGAAAAACACATGTTTGTATTTAGGGACTGTCACAAAGACGGCCGGAGTGGGTGGCGTCATACCAGAATCAGGAAATAACACACAGAGATTTGGGGTTTTGGTTAAACTGAGCGCGTGATCGCGCTCACCATTTAATAAACAGAACAGAAAATAAAAGGTTTGAACAGACAAAAACACGGGACACGGCACTACACGCCAAAATAAAGAGACAAACAAAACGGACTACACAGACAAAACACGGTGAGTGAAAACACTTAACTATTATTCTTCTTCTTATTATTATTATTCTCTTTGCCTCCGTCTCCAATCCCGTTCTCCACTCACCGAACACCTAACCCCGAGTGACAGAAACGTGCATCTATATATACTGTTGTGCTGGGATTCAATTACTAATTAATTACTCACTTGAATCCCAGCACGTGAATTCATTACGTGAAACCGTGTTCACATATTATATTTTAAATGCACGTGCGTGATGTGCAATCCCGTGCCTAAATACAAATATACAATTTAAATACACGTGAAACACAGACCCGTTTATATCCCGTGTACCAATGACTATACACCAACATTAACACACAACACACAAATGCACACAGGGGCGGGGCGCATTGCCACAGGGACCCATATTGATGATCCATATTTTAAGGTTAATACACAATATCAGCTGTGTGTTTCATGTCCTAGATAATGAGATCCAGCCACAGGAATCATATAAAAAAATAACACACACACAGATTAAAAGTACAGATTAACAGTTACGTTTGTGGAAAGTTCAGGTAAATGTACTGTAATTCTCTAAGACTGACTTCCTAGTTTGATGACTGATGCTCTAGAAACGTGCATTAAGAAAGTGCCAGGGGAATTCCTGACTGAGTGTTTAAAATTCCCCGAAGAAATTGTAGTTCTGTCAAATGTGGTTTGACAGGGTCAACAAAATATTTAAAGAAGTCACTAGACAGTTTTATATAGACATTGGCAAACAGAGTAACTGCCATAGCACATCTAAATAAGTAGCAACTCCAGAAATGTGAAACATTTGCTGTCAGATTTTTTAATGACAAACAGCTACGAAGGCATCGCTGAAATTTCGATGCAAGATTAAATGTTGCAATTTTTTGTAATAATTTTTTTTTTTTTCTTTTTTTTTCATTTTTTTTTTTTTTTTTAAATAAGGGCCACAAACATAATACACTGAACACTCCACGAGGCTTAATGTAATTTCCAGTCCTACTTTTTCCATGAATCAGCCTGAAACACCTACAATATATTTGTTTGCATTACCCTCCTAATCTATTGTACCACAAAGCATATTGACTGTACTCTCTGACCTGGCCTATGGATATGGCTTGATGTTGATAACATTTAGATTTCCTGTTGCACGGAACATTTACAGGAACACTTGGGACAGGTTACACAATCCATTAAATCAGACAGTTCAACAAACCTAGCAACAAGAAAATCAAGCTATACTGCAATACTAAATACAAGGGGTAACTTTTGATTATTCAGTTTACATACTGTAGAGTAAAATGGTTTGTTCTGTGAATTTAACCTGAGAACTGTGCTGCTGCAGAGGTGTATCCTCACCTTTAATGTTTCAACCTCGTTTTTCAGTCTTTGGTTGTCCAGCTGCAAGTCTCTGATCCTATGCTCCGCGTGCCCCAGCTGAGCTTCCAGTTCCGCTTCCAACTCCCTGCTTCCTTCCTGGAATTCCAGCAGTTCCTCGTGAGCTTCTTGGTAACTATGAATGAAAATGGGACACAGCCTCTTTAGCCTGGGGCAATGGAACTAATACACATAAGCCTTGGCAAACACACTTCATTTTACCCAAGTCTCATTTTTAGTGAGGTCAAGGACATTCACATTTTGCACATACATATGCATGCATGTGAAAACTTCACAGGAATACAAGCACAAACAAGTTCCCACACTCAATGCCCTTTTGCACACACAAACATTCCTATATATATATGGGTTGTGTTTTGCAGATCCTAATTTTTGATTATGCACATTGATTGTTGGTGCACCGGTCTGTTTAGTAGTAGAAATTTGACTGTAAATAACTCACCTTTGTATGGCAGCAAGCAATGACTTGGCTTTGATCTATGATAACAGCAAATCTTAGGTATTCCTTCTCAAAGGAATATGTTTGAAAAAGAGGGTTTGTTTACCATCGTGTCATTGGAGCTTAATGTCAACATGTATTTACTAAGCCTCAAAATTAATGGGAGACTTCACTTCTAAAAGTGGCAGCTCGCTGAGTTACCACACATACCACATCCCACCCATGTGACAGTGTGCTATTTAACAGCACAAGTGGGAAGGAGGTCAAGCAAGGTTTCACTGCTGGGGGGGGGGGGGGGGGGCGGCAGTGAGTGCATTATATAAGTGGAAGCTGGAAGCTAGTGTCAAACAGAAACATTTTGTTGGAAACAGCTGTAATAGTGACCCCTTAGCCCAACATTTCTGTTTCTTCCAGAAACAAAAAGTATCTTTGTGAATTCTAAAGCGTAAAGACGTTTTTGTTTTCTACTAAGTGTTCGCCAAGAGTGGAGATTAAAATGTACCCATGCAATCCTTCTATAAATTATTTTTTCCTGTTACAACGTGTTGAAAATGTAAACCTAACACACAAATAGACTGTTGGATTTGCAGTTCTCCCTTAAATCACATCTTAAACATTTTAAATAAGCCTATAAAACTATTTTGCTCTCCCCATGTATTATAGCTCTCTAGGTTATACATAGTGTTCCGCATTCCGGTTTTTATCTTTTTAAAAACAAAATCTGGGAATTTATTTTAAATATATTAAAATAGGGATAAAATCGGTAAAAAATTGTTTTTTAACTGAAACATCGGTAAAAAAAAAAATTTACAGTATACACGCTTTATATGTGGAATATGATGCATAGCAGTTCTGGTTTCTGATTAATAATGTCCCTGGCATGTATGATGAGCAGAATCTGTGCAAGTCGAAGCCACATTTTCCCATGTTAGCTGGTACTTTGCGAACGTTTGGGCAATCGCTGTGCTGACGGAAATAGTGTCTACAGACGGTATTAACATGACATCAGCACATAACAAGCCAGGTTTATTTGCCTTGAAATCATAAAAAGAAAAGGAAATTGACAGACCTGGGTGATGCAAGCGATTGGGAGACGTGTTAAAAATCACACAGGACATTTACATCAATGCATTCCATTTACCAACTAAAGCATCACCATTTTCTGTCAAATATTTACAAGTAAGATTGTCGGCGTTAGGCAGTGTTTTAGCTGATGGACAAACAGTCTGCAATAAACAGTGGCTGTCCAGCAAAGCACAGCGCTCTGACAAACTCATTAACACAGTCATTCTGTGCTTTCTTTTTATTAAAGCGTTGTAAAAGCTGCATAAATGGATTGCTTGTCTCTCAGTTCACTTTCTTGTTTTAGTTTAATGTGTCGCTTATTTTTCAGTATGTTTTTTTATTGTCAGTGCGAACATGTACCTCAATGCAGCAGTATTTGCAGCGCTATGCATCCTCTGCTTGATCTGACCCACTTCTGTCATTTTTGCTTTTTGTATACTTCAAAACATTCATTTTCTTTTGAATAATCATAAACTGATTTCTGTTTTCTCCCCATTCCTCACCCACTAAAAATATTATATTTTTGTGAAAGTATTTCAATTTAGTTTTTGATCAAGCTAGTAGTTACTACACCCAGCAATTGCCACAATAATCAGACTTTGATTGAGCAACATAATCAGGTGATAATGTGTTTGTGAAGTGACAGAGAATCACGTTTGAATGTTATTTGATCCTCTGACGTCTAAACATCTGCTGTATCCTAGGATACTGTGTAGGTCAGCTTATTACAATGTCAGAGTCAAAATAAATCAGCATTTTAATAAAAAATATTGCGTATTTCCTAGAAAATAGTATCAGGAAAATATTGAATAATGGACATAAATCGGGTATAAATCATTAAAAACCAACGTCCAGTTAAAAAAAAAAAATCCTGTCATTTTTCTGTAAAATTCATAATAAACTGCAAACGCGGAACACTAGTTATACACCATGTACGGTATTCCAATGCTCACCACATGTAAGCTGAATGACCTCATATTAGATTTCTCTCACATGATATCATGGCTAGAGGTTTAAGACCTCAGCCCTGCGGGGGTTGCAAAACTAATTCGGAGGTGGTCTACAGTACAGTACACAGCTGCCAGTAATAAGACTTTGAAAGGTTTTTACTTTCTAATTCCAAACACCATTATGCCAGGTTTTATAGGTTTCTGCTTATCTTAAAAGCACACAACTTGCCAGACATATTCAGGCAAAAAGCTGCATACAACTTGTGATCCAAACAAAACATTATTGCACGCAACTTGATTCTGGAAGCTAAAAATATGTTCTCCCATAAAACGTTGCCATAGTTTGTGCAGCATCTGCAATAGTAATGTCTGAGAGACACACACTGCATTGCAGTTCTCAATCATTCAGTGTTACTGCAAAATTTGGACCAATTGCGTTCATCTGCTCTAACTGTATCCAAAACTAATCCTCAAAGACCACACACTGCTTTCCTCTAAAGTATGTTTTTGATGCTCTCATGTACAAAAAAAACATGTACAAGTCTTTTGCAATAGGCTATGCAGTACAACACAACAAGCTCATGTCTGTGCAGCCCGACATTTGTGACTTATTTAAGTCAGTCCTTGCCGAGGACCAACAACTCTGTAACACAAAGGGGCGTACACTTTTCACAAAGGCAGTTAGTTGCTTACTTCTAAGGTTACGTAACTGGAACAGGTTACATGTATTTCCATAAGGAAGAAGCTCAGCGTTCCACAACCTTGGCTCTAAAAACATAAAACATAAATAACGGCTCCCAATTCTTACACAATATTCAGCACAACTGAAGCTATTGTTGCAGTTACTTGTTCATTTCACGTTTTCTGAAACCAAGAAAACACCCATTTGCTGACTAGTTTCTATGATTGTAATTAAAGGTAACAGGTTCTTCCACTGACTAGGGAGCATAAATATGAAACTCCAGTTGTATGCCTGCCCTTACAGTATTATATTTTGACAAGTTCTTCTCACTGTAGTAAAGATTATATTTGCGTGAATTACCTTTGCTTATACTTCAATGAAAGGGATTTCCAGTAATTAATTTCCTCGTCCGTAGAGGAGAATTTTGGTATCATCTCTGTGTCCATGGTAAATAAACCTGGAAAATAACACAAGGAAAAAAAAAAACATGTTAAAACATCTTGCCTATATTCAACCACAAATAGTTAAATGTGCAGGTCTAGCAGCTTTGAAGGTGACATTTATTGTTTTATATTTTATTTCCATAAGTGCACTAATCCTAGGTAACATGCTGAAGAATCAAACCCTTAAACACTTAAGGAGCAGCTAAATGTGTAAAAAGAAAAACTCCAAGTGATAACTCCAAGTGGGACTTTTCTGTGAGTAGTGGAAAATAGAAGTGCTTACATTACACTAGCTATTGTGTTTAACAATTTCCACACCATTACTCATGTTTATTTTATTTTTTATATTTTTTTTATTTTTTTTACACTTCTTAAAACACCACTGTTGTCATTGAGCCTCAATAAGAAGTTTGCGATCACAGAAAACAATACTGTCAAAAAAAAGTTGTACATGAATTAGTTTGTAACCAGCATGAAAGAAAGAAACAGCTACTTGTGCAAGCTGCACAGTAAGCAAATACACCCCCAAAATTACAGCTGTACTAAAATCATCTGCAGCTAAAGCATATCAACTTTAATTAAAATAAGAGCTTTCAAGAACAAACCACAAACCCCATGACTCATACGAGCTGTCCTTTTCCCAACTCAATCAATATCCCAACTCAATGTATATCACTAATCACAGTGAGTGGGACTCTGAATCACATACCCCAGCTACAGAACACCTCATGTTCAATGCCATCGGCCTGCATTAGTTATATTCCAGTCACTGCTACTTCGGTATCCTTTCAGTTATTACTTGCACAATGCCCTCTTTCTGTAAACAGATCACATGGGACACATGAAAGATTAGACCTTTTAGGTTTAAAAAAATAAACTGTTCTTGGCACTGAAATAAAAGATGAAAACAAACCTGTGTTGCTTTAGGCTGTAAATTAGTTACCGTGGTGCACGGTATAGTTAAGCAAAACCCAGATCTGCAGCTACTGTTCATGCTAATCATTGAAATGGGTTTATTATTAATGAGTTTTAAAAGATATTGTAAATTATAGTAGTACTTATTTTTACTCAGTAGCCTTCAAACAGTACTTTACATTCAATCATAATTTGTAGGACAAAATCAACTTTGTGCAAGATGTGATCTGACTTTAAAAATAATCGATAGCACTAAATATGCACACAGTATCTGCACTATCAAAGCAACTCTTCCCCTTAGTTAAATCGAGATTATAAAGACACTAGGCGATTTCACAGAAGGACACAAAGGATACAAGCATCATCCCAGTTTATCTGCACGGACTGGCAGACGCCAATAAATCTTGTCGCTAGAATGATTTTATATACAGGATGGTGTAGCTCAAGGTTTTTAATCCTCTTTTTTCAATGACACCTACTGTAAACAAATTCACCACTACCCTAACACAAACTTGATTCCTTCTGCATAAAACACTGCAGCTTCTTATCTTGCAGATGCCTCCAAAAAATGCAAAAGGAAGAGCCGATGCTATCGCTCATTTACATCACTGCCCTCTGCTCCACCCTGTCTGCAAACTCTAAAAACAAAGAAAAAAATTTGCCTTGCATTACAGTAGATCAAGACTATTAAACAAAGGATAAGCTACAGTACGTCAAAGCTAGTAGAAACACAACTAAAACACTTAATTACCTTCGTTCAACAGCTGTAGAGTGAAATCCAAAAGTGCCATGGCAGATTAACAGTTTATTCTATTCCACTGCTATTGTCAACCATCGTTTTAAACACTACTGTTGAAAAAGGGTACAACACAAAACTGTAAGCTTGGATACAAAGCTGTTTAATCCAATTTTAACTTGTTACTTTTTCTGCACGAGACAATATTTTGTAAACTGTATACATGTCATGTATGATTAATTGTTTTAAAGAAGGGTAATAACTATTTATTAAATTAGGCTACATTTTCAAGCCAACTTTAGAAAGCAGAATATAAATGTATCAATGTACCGTTAATTCTCTTGGCACACATACTACTTGCTTGCCACATGGTGCCACATCTTGACAGTGCACCAGAATCATGGGTAGATAAAGATTAATATCTCATTTTGCTGTCATTCTTACAAGATGAAGAAGTGGAAATGTAAGTAATTCTGTTTTTATTAATAAAATGCATTTGATATTCATGATATTCTATGGTTAAATAAACTAACAACCAAGTTTATTGAATATCACACTGTATTTGAGTCATAAAATATTCAAGCTTTCTTTAAATAAACACAGTGCACTAGGCTGTATTCATTCACATACTGTAAAGGCTTTTGCTGTAATGTTCATACAATATGCATGCACTGTATTACATCACTTGTAGTGCTTCCTTAATCTATACATTCCTTCAAACCGCAACTGTAGTTCTACCCTCCAGGGATGTTTTTGCCTTATGCAACTCTGCAATTACCCGCAGCCGACCCATTGTTTTCCTATGATTTCCTACATTGTTCATAATATACTAAAGGATGATGAGTTTTACAAGTAAACCTTGGTGTAGTAAATAATAATACAACAAATCTCCCATGCTCACTGAATATCTATCATGTTTCCTTTCATTCGGTGTATGTAATTTAAATATTAATGAGGGTCAGTCACTGTGACCAAGGGTGTGTTCACACTGGGTCCGTTTAGAGGGTTTGGTCCGCACTCGGTATGGTTTGGTACTTTGTATACCTACTGTAGGCATTCAATACATGTGTTAATTAAATTAGCGAAGTGCTCCCCCAGTGCTTTCTTCCACAGCAATATGTAATAATCTAAAAGCATGCTACATTAAAAACCAGAGTAACGCATCAATAGCTGCCATCTTTCAATATGCCTTGCAGGATATTGTAAACATCCAGTTCACAACCCATACATACAGGCTGAGTGCACTTGAAAACTGCATTGTGAACATAAATGGACTCGGTCCTAAAACAAAAAAAAAAAAAAAAAAAAAAAAAAAGGAAAAAGGACCAAAGAAACTAACTTTAGTTTGCATCCAAATGAACTCAATACCTTTGCTCGCAGATAAGTGTGAACAGCAAGCACACTGACACATTGTTTCAAACGAAACGAACCGAGTCCATTTGAAACAGACCCAGTGTGAATGCAGTCTTAAGAACTCAAAAGTGTATAATTTAATAAAATGGATAATTTATGAACAGAACTATGACTCATCTCACATGTAACTCTTTCTCTAATGTGTGCACTACTAGGTCTGTTCCTCTTTCACCGTATATGGCTAGACAGAAGCAGCTGTGACATGTAAAAGATCCTTCAGCTGTTTATCATTTATTACATCTTCAAGCTGCCCTACAGAATTGCATCACAGCATCAATTCTGAACGTCCCAGTGTCACTTAAGAATAGGAAAATAGGCAGCAATTACAGTGCCACAGTTTCCAATATATAACCAGAGGCCATACTGTGTGATCTTACTTGCAATAACAGACACAGCAGTTTGGTTTGTAGAATACCAAAAATGTCCCCTTTTAATTTCAGGTAAGATTCTCACTTGGACTACCATTCACCGATTCTGAAAATCATATTTTACATTATGGGGTATTACTTTAACAGGACATGACAGGTGAAATGCTACTTTACAGTGTTTCAGACATTGTTTTATAAATAGGTGGATACAATTGCCTAGATGACCTGGTGAACATTTCTTCTTGCTAATTATTATAGAACAGTCAGTTTACCTGAAAAAAGAATAAAAGAAAAAAAAAACATCTGTTTATACTTTTTTCAGTTTACTCAATTAAAGGGCCCGTTAATCTGAAACTGGCAGCGACAAATAAGACTTAATGCCACTTCCAATATAATGTTCATCAAACATTTTATCAACATTAAGAACAGGCTTTGCTCCAATATCAACAGATCTATATTATTGTATTAAATGTATTACTTAATTAATAGTAATACAGATCATTAAAATAAAATGCAATCGTTGAAGGGACAGAGCACACATTTTAGCCAATAGCATCACAGTAGACCCTGCGTCATCAGAAATTCTGGGTATCAAAGCATCAATTAACTTAAAGTTTTTGTTGTTACAATAACTCACGCACAAGTATGATTGGCTGTAGGTGGGTGCATGTGACAGAAGTTGCTTAATGGCTCCTTGGAGGAATTATCATGTTTCATTTTACTCCAAATACCAATATACTGTCATTTAACAAAAGATAAGAGACACATTTTTGTAACATAACTACAAGGTTGCCCCTATGCAAGGCTCAGAACAGTTGCTCATGTAGATGTACAGTGTGCCTACAGTAGTGCCTAGCAATGAAACCCCCTATGAGCAGAACAAGAATTTATTTTGGTACCATGGAGGTAGGGTGTCAGTAAACACTGAGAGTGTGGGAGTTAGTTTCTAACAAAGAGTTTAGTGTGGCATTAACACTATAGCACACATTGGATACCAACAGCAAAGTGAAACTCATAAGTTTGTCCGGTTCCTACTACCTGATTGACCTTGAAACTTTGTCAGGTTGGGTCTTAAAAGATCCAAATATGATAAATAAAAAATATATATATTTAGAAGTACAGAAATCTGTCGCGTATCCGCACATCACATATCCGTCCTAACCATTTACCTGCCATGATCAACTACTTCAGCAACGTTAGTTTATTATTGAACAGAGAAGATTACTTCAGATATTGTAGATCCTACCAAAGTTTCCGTACACTGTTGTATGTGCTCCCTGTGCTACCATTGCTGGTAGTGTCACGTGAGCTGTTCGGTGTGTTGATATGTAAATAAATTCAGTTCGCCTACGGGGCGTATCAACTTCAACCTCTGTCTTGATCTCCTGCTTGTCACTCAGCATCGAATACATGCACCCACATGGCAGACGGCTGCCCTGTCACAAGCATTAATACGCTGTATCTTTCTAAACAGGGGTTTTAGGGGAGCTCCCTAATAAAAGCTGAATCTCAAAACAATAATTGTGTGAATTTAGTAATTGTTACAGCTGTATATAATGGTATTTAAAACAGGATTCATTCGACTTTTTTACATATCCACCCTTACTCTGGTCCCACCGTAGTCGGATATGCGACAGATTACTGTAATTTAGTTTGAGGCAAGCTTAATGAAAACAGATCCAAGTTTCAAAACTTTCCCCATAATGTAATTCCCATCTGCACCAAACCATCAAAACAGCCTTCTCAGAAGCCATCCAGGATTATTAATGTAGTATAAACCACAAACTGCCACAAAAAAGTAGTAATTTCTCTTTTTTTTGTCTCAGTATTTTGCAGACAATGACTCATGGGTTAAGCCACAAGTTAAATGTCAACAAATGAGATTATTCTACATATAAACAACATAGTTCGGTTCTCTTAAAACTGTGCATAAGATGTGGTGTGAAGCTGTGAAATAACCAGCTGTTTCCCCTAATGTCCTTTATTTTGATGCTAAGCCTTTATCTTTCTTCTCTGATTTTTTTCTTGTAAGGCTAGATTAGTCTGCTAATTCACCCTAAATATATTGCTGACATTTACAGTATAAGTTAAACATAATGTCCACATTTTACCAGTGATCTGATATATTTTTTCCAGAAGGCTGATCTGTCAAAATGTTTTGATGTAAAAGTAGGACCACTTAACAACCACCCCCCTCCCCCGGGCTGTGCTGTTAATAGCAAAATAATTTGAGCTACAGTAACAAACACATCGTTCAATGTTTCAAAGTATAACAACTGGGGTTAGCAGCTAGCCTTGTGAACCTTCCAAAGTGTGTACATAGATCCTCAATAAATACAGTTTGACAGTTTAAAAGTTCTGTAGATTGCTCACTTAATCAATGCAAATACTGTATCACCTCAAAAAAAAAAGTCTTTTGATCCAGAAATAGAATCTGTTCATTCATAATGTTCAACCCTAAAACCCACAAATGGCATGAATTTGTTTTTTATTGATCAACGGTGTTAAATAAAAATGATCACAGATTATAAAACAACATTGTCAGCTTGTGGAATTATAATGCTCTTTACCATCAGGAAGTAACCATGTAAAATCAATCAGATTCTTACAAGCCTTTGGGCAATAGGCTGTTTCCGTATTATAAATCAATCACGCCAAGATACTATCACAGCTACAGTATCACAGCAGACGCTTTCTGTAAATGAGACTGTTCATGGAAATACCCCAGATTGATCTATTATTCCAGGAGGCATGAGGAACAACTCTGAATTCTACCATATAGGTTTTCCTTTATTTAAGGTGGATCCACATACAGGTATATTAAAACAATTACACACCAACACCCAACAATTGTTGAGTGGTCACCAAGGCAATCTTATTATTACATTTTCCCTAAGTGTGTACCTTGACTGTGTAAACATTTGTGTAATAATAACAACATGTCAACAGTAAATAGTGAACATTGCTGTGGTTAACAAGAGATAACTAATAACACTTGCAAACAAATAGCTAAAACAAACAGTAGTTATAAAAAAAATTAAAACCAGCACCAATTCCTACCTTAAAAATTATCAAATACTCATACTAAACATCTGCTACGACACCACAGGTTCCAAATGTGGTCCAAGTAGCTACTTAATAAGTGAGCATTTACTTTTTAAATGTTTTGATGTGAAAATGATGTGGTCTTGCTCCCCGACTGCTACTTCCAGGCCTAGTACGAAAGCAGGGATATCGATCAATATCATTTATGTAAGCCCGACCGATCTCTTCCCAAATCAATCCTGTGATGTGCAATGCAGAGGAGGTGGGTCGGACACTTCCTACACAGTACCGTAACATACATAAGATAGAGCAAGCCGCGCCCGATACAAATTGTATAAATACAGCTATTGGTGTATTCCTCTCACAATAAATTGGCACTACTTCTCATTAAAAAAAGAAAGCCATCTAGCATACTTACCGCAAAGTAATTAAAATTTCAACCACTGGGGGTGAGAAGGGCCACCGTAGTGGTACTGGAAGCTGCAATAATATTCAGTCAGCAGAATTCACTTCATAAAGTTCCAGCAAATACATGAAGGCCGCGTGCCAGCAATCTTTTCAAACACACGGTCTCATATCCGTTTTATTGTTTATAATATAACATGTAGAGAAGTGTGTCCTTTCAATTTATGAATAAAAAATAAGTTGCTGCCCAGAAAGAAGCATGACACGTCAGACGGAGGCCAGTCAGCTGTCAACAAAAACGCAGAAGCAACGGCAACGCGCTCGACGTTATATACCAAAACTCGACCCCGCTCACAACGTCGATATTCATAATGAAATCATACATATAACCATTGATAGGCGATATTTGTATTGTTGTTATTATTGTATAACAAACCTATACATTGCCAGCCGACAGTCTATCCGCGTCTCAGTTTCAGTACATCCTCTTGCCGTCTCTGTCTGTTTAGAAATCAAAGCACCAGCCAGACTCTTGGGAGTCACTCAGCTTCCGGCACGCACGCGTGGGCCACCATGTGACGTATCAAACACGCATCACGCGTCTCGAGACGAGGGGCGGGGACAGGAAGGCGCTGATGCAACCTGTCGGCTCTAAGTTTACCATTCATACAATGTAATTTGCTGTGATTGCGGACATGTTAGCTCTCACAATTCGGTTCAATATTCAGTACCAGTATTTTGCTGACTGTTTGAAGTTCTTGTTGAGGAGACTTATTTATATAACTCCAACAGGACAGGTGTGACGTCAAATTTAGGCTGTCAAATGTGCATACTTTGCGTACTGCGCATGCTCAGATTTTGTTTCCCTTGAAGGCCGGGGACGCTCAACAGAACTCATTATCCAAGTCTTTGGATATGAAATAAGTGTTTGTATTTAAATAAAAAAGAAAAAGAAAAATGCACCTATACGGTGACTTCATTTTTTTTTACATGGAAGCGCAGCGTTTTATCGAAACAATAATATTAGTAACCTCAGGTGCACATTTGTAACATTGTTTTGCAAAGGTAACTATTATTATTATTATTATTATTATTATTATTATTATTATTGGTAGGACATTCTGTATGTCCTTTTGCTACTGTATGTTTGTGTGTTTTACAATATGAACATAAGAACATAAGAAAGTTTACAAACGAGAGGAGGCCATTCGGCCCATTTTTCTCGTTTGGTTGTTAGTAGCTTATTGATCCCAGAATCTCATCAAGTAGCTTCTTGAAGGATCCCAGGGTGTCAGCTTCAACAACATTACTGGGGAGTTGGTTCCAGACTCCCACAATTCTCTGTGTAAAAAAGTGCCTCCTACTGTTCTGAATGCCCCTTTATCTAATCTCCATTTGTGACCCCTGGTCCTTGTTTCTTTTTTCAGGTCGAAAAGGTCCCCTTGTTCGACATTCTTTGTAGTCTTCTTTGTTCAAGACTGAATAGATTCAATTATTTTAGCCTGTCTGCATACGACATGCCTTTTAAACCCGGGATAATTCTGGTTGCTCTTCTTTGCACTCTTTCTAGAGCAGCAATATCCTTTTTGTAACGAGGCGACCAGAACTGAACACAATATTCATAGGTATTATAATAGGTCTGTGATCTGTCATTCAGATGAGACGTAAAAGAGGTCCTATTGTAAGTGACTGCAACAGCAACTAAATGACTAATTAATGACCCCAGGGAAAATGTATGTATATATATATATATATATATATATATATATATATATATATATATATGTGTGTGTGTGTGTATGGGATCATTTTAAAATATATCAGATACAATGGAGAGGAAAAGTATGACATTGACAGTCCACACACACACCCATTAAATTTGACTACCTTCAATAGAGAATTGACAAGGTATGAAAATTTGACAGCTAATACACACCCATCAAATATTTCTACCTTAAAGAGAACATTATCAAAGTCTTATATATTTTAGCCATCTATCACTTGGTAGACCTAGAACAATCACCAAAATACTGTATTACTTTTTCACAACACACAGGATTTGGTATATATGGGAACTATATTAATTTATTATTAGTAGTAGTAGTCGTAGTGGTAGTAGTAGTATTTATATATTTATCAATACAGCTATTTGGCTGGTGTGAGGTCCAGTACTATTTGTCATGTTGTTGATGTTAGTTTGAAAATAAGTAATGTTAATTATATTATTTTAGTTGTGCGATATGATATGGTAACGTTGAGTGGAAAATAACTACTCTCTATATAACCACCAAGATGGATTGTTGGATTGTTTTACCTAGACCAAAAAATAACGTTTATAGCTATAGATGAAACTGGTGCAGGCATCAGATTTTGATGCTTATGTGTGTCATATTTTCCTACCGGTAGCAAATTCTGATGAAATAGCACAAATTGACGTTACACTGGTGCCAGTGACACTGTGACGAGCTCAAACTATCAGCTGTTTGAAATGTCCAGGAGATAAGTAAAAGTACATCTGCTCAAGCGCCAGCTGTATTTGCACTATTATAATAATAATTATCTGAGAAAAACTGGACAGTCTGATACCTAAATGTATGTCCTTGGAGTCAAAAACAAGCACATCACAAACAGAGAGTCCATGGATAATAATAGTAATAGAATATGAACAGGACACATGAGCATAACCCATATAAGGCAGCACAAGTTGTGTGTACCATTTGTTAAACTCCCTGCCAAACTTGTTTAGTTATATTCCGTGGATAATTGAAAAGGGACTATTATTATTAGTAGGAGTATTAAATACATTTATATAGCTATATATTATTAATGTTGTTGTTTTTCTGTATTGTTTTTAGGAGTAGAATTGCCAGTTTTCCCGGATAAGTTGGTGATTCACATTATTATTTATTTCTTAGCAGACACCCTCATCCAACTTACAATTGTTACAAGATATCACATTATACATATATCACATTATTATTATTATTATTATTTTTTTTACATACAATTACCCATTTATACAGTTGGATTTTTTACTGGAGCAATCTAGGTAAAGTACCTTGCTCAAGGGAACAGCAGCAGTGTCCCCCACCTGGGATTGAACCCACAACCCTCTGGTCAAGAGTCCAGAGCCCTAACCACTACTCCACACTGCTGCACATGTAATAATGAGTAATTACATTCATGCTGAAGTGAGTTAACTGGAATACAAACTCTTGTTCCATAGAAATCTGCCACCCCTTGGTGTCAAAAAGATTGTATTGTCTATCATCGGGATGATCTTTTCTAAATAACTGCCCATAGCCAGTATCTAGTGCTGTGGTTAATAACCTTGATACCCAGCCCAGGTCTTTGTTCCAGCCATGTTCATGTTTTAATAAATGCAATAATTAATTAATGGTGCCAGCCTGAACAATACTTGATCTAGTTTACTTAGAGTTTTGCACATTACATTATAATTGCAATATCATAGGTACTGTATAGCCGATTCAAAGAAAATATTAAATTACGATTTAAAAAAGGGTTATATTAGACATATGTATAATATACTGTTTATTCCTTAAAAGAAGGGAGAGGGATTCATCCTAGACACTCTGGGGGATGGTAAGCCTAGTTCAGGTTTAATACTTACAATGTATTTATTCAGTGCTTAAACTGGTTCAAGGGTTTAATTTAGTTCATATGGTAGGAACAAAGAAACTGGACTGGAATTATTTAATCAAATCAGATTCTTCTTACAGTACGGATTTTATTCACAAGAGGGCAGACCTGCTCTTAATATGCTGTAAAACGAGTGGCGGCACCAATAAAGTACTTTATTGTAACTTTTCAGTGTGTGTGTGTGTGTGTGTGTGTCTGTGTGTGTGTGTGTGTGTGTGTACACATGCAGGTAGAAAAGATGGTTTAGTTATTAAACATTAAGTTAAAATATTGCTTTATATGGACGTGTGCATGACTGCACCTTAGTTAAACCAAGGATTACAAAAAAAAAAAAATCCATCTTCCCTCAAAATCACCATTCTCACAAATCCTCTATAAGATGTAACTGTAAGATTCCTTAAATTCATTTTTTTTTTTCACATACAGTTTCTGAAAACAAAAATCCTAATTAAAACACATTTAATATATCCAATTTACATAAAGCTACACATTCTGGTTACACTGCTGCATTTGCAACGGTGCGCCTGTGCTTTAAGAGCCTGATCACATGCTGGATGGGGTCGACTTACTGTTGTGGACTTGAAATACGAGCCAGACTGCTTAAGACTGACACTATCTATCCCCTAGATGTCACTGTCCCCTCCAGTCACTCACTGCGTGCGTACCATGTTAACTTTCCTATCTATGTATCTATTTTATACTGCATGTATGTTTCAACACATTTCTGGTATAGGGCAACTTCTCGAATTCCACGTACAGAGTTCAAACAAACTTGTAACATTTTAAAAATTCTAATAAAATACCGTCACTCGAGGAAGGGGCTGTATACATCCCTTCGATGTCAACAATTGCGAGGGTTTAAAAGTTTGTTATTATTACTTTTTCAATCATAATAAGTGCAGCTTATTAGAAAACAAACAGCTTATTGTGAGACGATTACAGAACAGTAAAAAAAGGAACAGGTGTGTTTGCTTACGCGGTATTGAGTACTTCAGTAGCATACTTTTTTTTACCGACTACCCACATCAACAATTGAAAAATCAAGTTTAGCAGCTTCGACAACTGACTCTTCTCTGAGGACACACCTAGCACCGCAGATCGCAAGAATGCAGCTCTCTTTTGTGGTTGAAACCCAGATCTGGCTCGTTATGTTCTCTCGTCGCCCTCCGCTGTAATGCTCTGCACGACTGAAAAATAAGAATACAAAAAGAACGTCGAGGGCAGATGCTGCTTCTACTCAAGGACGAGACGACTGATCCGACAGGAGTGGAAACTGCCTGTTTTTTTAAAAAAAAGCTTGTTCTGCACAATGGGGACACGACACAGACCCCTCGAGCTGCTGAGCGGATGTTATTAAACTTAGTGACATCTACAGACGCATTTTTTTTTAATGTTCGGAGTTAGCCGACGTGGTCTGAGCTAAAAAGAAATAATGTCGAACTCTCAGGACGCACCTCCACGGAAGCCAGAAGAGTCAGATGAAAACGAAGCCGGCTCGGACGAGTGCCCCGTGTGCTATGAAAGTTATCGAGACGCAAAGAGGACGCTCGTCTGTGGGCACGTCTTTTGCCACGACTGCCTGGTAAAGACTCTGGTCAGCCTTAACCGAGATGGGGATATCGTTCGGAAGAACATCATCTGCCCCATATGCCGGCACCTGACATACGTCAAAAAGAAGAAAATACTTCCTCTCATAGTCACGAGCAACAAAAACAAGCAGACATTGGAGGTTCCCATGTCCCCCGTGAGTCCTATAACCTTGAGCGCGTCTTCTCCGTTTAATTCCTTAGACTCATTAGAAGAAGAAGGAAGTCCAACCCCGGCCAGAACAACAAGAAGTATGCGAATCCGGGACTTTGTATTCAGAAGAACTAGTCCTAGTGGTCCAGACCTTACTGGTGGTACTACCCCGACTAGCCCAACTAGTCCCTCACAGATTTTTACCATCAGTGGCCATGGCAGACCGATGTCCGAAGAGGACACGGTCAGCATTACTACTGGAACTGTCAATCGTCAAGCTCGCTTTTGCAGGTTACAGTGGGTCATTATTTTTTTAATTGTGATCATCATCATGGCGATTGTGGCGGCAATACTGCCTTGGATAATTCTGAAGAGAGATGGATAAACACTGTACACGCTAGCTGCCTAATCATTCTGAATGTGCACCTAGAAGTGCGTCTAACAGAAAATGTTGAGGTCTGCTGTACATCGTGGATGTTGGGCACACTTCATTGAGTGGGCATTTTGGAGACCACACACATGTTGAATTCATGAGAGATTTACTTGAATGGAATTTAATACAGCAATTAGGATACATGTTGACCGGTCCGTTGTGCCTGCTGAATAGTGATGTATAAACCCGCAGACTCAGGGATATTGGCCAAGTCTCCTGAATGGAAGTGTCTGGTTGTTTTTTTGTTTCTTGATTAAATAGCAAGTCACTGGAAATAAAAATAATATATGTTTTTTAAGATAAGGTATAATTGTATTTTGAGGGGGAAACAAATGCACTTAATAATGTAAAACGAGCACGACCCCCCTCAGTTGTAGGAAGGAGCAGTTCGTTTGAGAGACTTATTATTGTATTCCTCTTTGGAAACTGCGATTTGCATTTGCGTTAAAATAGCATACGATATAGCATAAGATATTTTTATACGTTTTATACGGGTTGGAATGACACTGACCCGGTTCAGATCTGGATTGTCTTTCTACAACACCATCCCTTATAAAAGTGTCCCATAGTAAAAATATAGCAAAGTGCAATACAGCATAGTTAAAGCGTTAGGGTGACCAGGGTAAACTATGGTACATGCACAGCATAACCATGAGGAAAGCATGGGAAAACTGGAAAATTCCCATGGTAAACTTTTGTAAGGGATGCTGTTTGTCTCTTAAAGGGCAAAAACAAAGAACAGGTATCTGGATTGGAGGTACTGCCATTGCCAACTCCTAACCGCTAATGTTATAATGAAACAACTCCTTTCCCTTTCTCAAAACCAAACGACTAAAGGCCAGTAATATGTACATAAAGCTGTAGAAAGAAAAGTAACACAGTGCAGTAAACTTGTTATTTTTCATGAAAAAAATATGCATCTCTGAGGAAAATGTTTTGTGACTATCAACTCAAATCCCACAGGGCTAGCTACAACGCATACATCATGTCCGATATAGCTGCATCCTATGAATTATTATGTAAGAGGGCATTAATACATGCAAAGCACAGTATGGAGGGGTCCCGGCTGAGTATTACCAACCACTACAAATGTGAAACTTCATCTAACATTTATATTGGGTTATATACAGATACACATCTACATGTATTAACCGATTTGCTAACATCACTAAAAATGCATTATATCTTAACTTTATTCAGCTGTATAGGCATGGCTTTTTCCAAACGTCTTTACATAAATGTGATTCATGCCTATTAGCAAAGTAATGTATGTATATATTTGCTGGAAAACGCTTCCTTCCTTGTATTTAAATGAATCTGTTGCTGCATCGTTCTTGTATTAGTCAATGAGATACTTATTATATTGGCTTTGTGTTTAGTACACTGCAGCCTTCTTTAATTATGTCTGTGTCATGTACTCATTATGGATTAGTTTTCATGGTACTGCTGTCTGATTGGTTGAGCCAACAGACACTGTGTTCTTTTCAAAGTGTTTTTAAAAGGAAATTAAATGCACACCCAGACAAGAATCAGTTGATGACATCAGCAGGGCTATCTCCTTCTAATTTATTTGAAACTTCCCTGTCCTGGAATTAAAGCTGTAGTATCATTTTCATTGCACCATTGTAGTGTCAACTTTTCAGGCCATATTCATAAAATGTCTTTAACAGGTACCTAACTTGCCATGGCTACACATTTGTGTTAAATGTGTCAGGCTAAAGGACTCTAAAAACCTTGGGTTTAGGATCGTTTATGTTAAGTTGTATCTTTTTAGCTGTATAACATTTCCATTGTGTTTCTGGTGCAATCCGGGTTGTGTACACATGTTAGATATATTAATAGCTTCTGGTGCACACATGTGACTGAAAGTCCTGAAGATCAAGACCTAAATAAGCCTTTCCATTATTTAACAAACAACGTTCTATTTTGGGTTTCCACATTTACATTTTGCATAGATGAACATGCTTTATGAATACAGAACAAAAATTACTATTGAAGTAATTGAGAAAGACTTCCAGAGAACAAACTGACTGCGTTCCTTGTAGTATTGCTACATATTATTATAAATGAATAGCCTGCTTTAAAAATACAGGCGTCTCTTGTACATTTTATCAGCATACAAACATTTCTGTGTTGCTTCCTGGAGCTGAAACTGACCTTACCAAGCGTACTCTTACCCTTGTTTGAACGCGGACAGATTTACTGGATGTACCTGTTCTTTGGTAACCAGTTGACATTTCTGTGGGAAATCTAATGAGCTTGTTCATTGTATACTGCCCCCATGTCAGCACTATGCCGTTTATCAAGGGAGCATACAGTTTAGCTGCATACTGAATAAAAACTCAGTCAAATCTAAAGACAAATTTCACCATGAGATGACCTTGCGGATGTCTTTACGTGTGCTCCTTTATATCTTTCGATTGAGTGATTGGATTAGGGGCCAGCCAAGGAGATTCTTGAAATGTATTTGTTTACGACTGTAAATCGCCCTGGATAAGGGCATCTGCTAAGAAATAAATAATAATAATAATAATAATAAGGAGGCAGTGTGGTCCACTGGTTAAAGAAAAGGGCTTGTAACCAGGAGGTCCCTGGTTCAAATCCCACCTCAACCACTGACTCATTGTGTGACCCTGAGCAAATCACTTAACCTCCTTGTGCTCTGTCTTTCGAGTGAGACGTAGTTGTAAGTGACTCTGCAGCTGATGCATGGTTCACACACCCTAGTCTCTGTAAGTCGCCTTGGATAAAGGTGTCTGCTAAATAAACTAATAATAATAATTTACAGACACAGGGTAGTTTTGCATAACCAGTGCAAGTACTTGATAAGTTCTAGGTTTTTTTGAAAATACAGAAGCTGTGTTTGAAGTGACATGTACCATCGATACTCCATGGAGAGGTTTAATACATCAGTTCTGTGCCTGCATCTTACCACTTAAACTGAGGGAACAGTGAGCAACTGTGTGGTTTGGAACTTGGTTTCAGGAGACTAAACTGACACAGTAAAGCTCAAACAAGGTTTCCTGGTCTCCTGGAACCAGCTTTCAAGCCCCTGTTCCTGAAAATGTGGCTTTGTGTTCCCCCAGCTGTACTTGCAAAACTTTGATGACACAAGATGCACTTAAACAGATTAATTCATATTGACCTGAATCTTGTGACAGCTCACCTGTCAAGGTTCATATTTCTCGGGGGGGGGGGGGGGGGTAGAATATTGGT
The DNA here is from genome assembly GCF_902713425.1 of Acipenser ruthenus. NCBI lineage: Eukaryota > Metazoa > Chordata > Actinopteri > Acipenseriformes > Acipenseridae > Acipenser > Acipenser ruthenus. The sequence goes on from NC_081207.1 coordinate 2,650,445, forward strand.
GTTGCGATAGGCACTGAAACTCATAAAGCAAGTGAAGCCTGTGCAATAATATGCTTATCCCTGAAAAATCAGTGTCCTGATGAGTCCTTTTAAAAACATGTTTTAGTTAAATAGTTATTAAGCATAAACAAGAATTGAGAGTTATACAGAACAAATATTAGTGTATTAAACAGGAAAGAAATGTAGAAGGTACCCAGTACCTCTTTAAAATGCCACAGCATGTTCAAACTCATCTCTAGTAGCTCAATGTCCCAGCACGGTTATACAGTAAAGGACAGCTGACACTCAGAATTCAAACAGAATTAAAGAACAGTTTGAATGGCACTATTAAGCAGTAATTCTCTTAGTCACTGTCTATATCACTTGATAACCTTTAGATGGGAGTTTTAACAATGCATAAGAATAGCAAATGAACCCGTGTGACAGACAAGAAATGACTCCTGGGAAGTGTTTTACAGTGTCACTCGAAGAATCTGTAGAATGTGTTTACTTGCACTTGTGTGTGGTTGATGGGAGTGCCCACAGCCACTTAACACAGCCAATGAGAAAAGTTGCTCAAGCAGTCTGATACCGAACACGAGTCTGCCTACAGCTGTATTGCTTTTTTTTGCTTTGGTACATCACATGGCAACTGCACTGCGTATTGTAAATCTCCCCTACTAAAGTATGCAAGAATCCCATATAGACCCTGCTGGTAGATCAGGCAGTCCTATGGTAAATGTCAGGGCTGTGCAGCTCTAATGTCTGTCCCACCTGCAACACTGGCGAGTTAGTAAATTGGAAATCTCTATAGACTCACTGAGATAGTTTCCTGAGATGTACTGTAGTACAACAGAGTTCAACACTTCTTGGTTCCCTCCGAGAGCAGGATTTCTGAGTTTAAATATATTGTCAGCAGCCTTGTACCTATACTGTAGGTAGAATGAGACACCCATTCCATTCAATCATAAGTCAAATCAAACAAATATTCCTAGAGGATCATGATGCAGTAGCACACCTGATAATGATATGAATCATATGGTACCATAGCACTGCCTGACCAGGGTGTGTTGCGTCATACCATTCTGATACAATTGATATGACAAACTATGAAGATGCGATCTTTCCACTCACGTCATTCCATTGTGACTGCACATTGTGCTAGTGTGTCAGTACCCATGGTGGCGACACTGTCTGCATTGCCACTGAAGATACGTTGTAAGGGCAATTGCACAGTAAATTAAACTAGTGTAACTGCACATGTACCAGAACTGTGCCATTATTACTGCAAAGAACAGAACATGCAAATTTAAAACATACAAAAGAAACAAATAAAACTCAACAACTCTTAACAAATCTAATGATTGAAATATGCATGCCTCACATATAAATCAACTTAATTTGAATCTCTTTTTAGTGCTGTGGTAAGACACGCACAGCAGGAGAGTGAATCCTTAGTGATTTGCAACCCTCTTCTGGTGAAGCGGCAGCGTCTGGGTGTTGGTTTGAGAATGTAAAAACAGACACGTTTGTAACACAAGCTAAACAATACGCAGCGCAATGTACAATAGCGAAGCCTGATGAACCAAAGCCACCGAACGCTCGTAGCAGCAGCTTATTCAGTGTTACACAACTGTATTGAAAACAATGTACCAGGTTTGACTGTACAGCAGTTCCAGCTGGTTGGACCAGATTGTTAGTTACTCAGAAAATACAGCGCTGTTATACGACCCGCATGGCGCTATTCACTCTTTCAGTGATGGAAGGCTATTTTGTTTTTGAAGCACTAGTTAACATATATTTTGATTTTGTAACATCACATGCAATGTTTGCGATACCATGTTTTTTTTTTTTTTTTTTTTTTTTTTTAAATAAAACTACAGAACTAATCGCTTGGAAGTGCCGTTAGGATGGAATTATTTTGTCAGCTGCTTAACGACTTTACAGGCAAATTGATGTTAAATACCAGGTACAGTATGTCCCATAGACAACAGAAGTAATAATGCGGGTTTAGACATCTGTACACTTGCAAACTATTTTCACCTGCGTCACAAACTATACCTTAATAAGCATCAGCATAAAATGAGTTAACATTCTTAGTCATACGTAACTAGACAAAACTATCTCTTGTGTTACAATACTGTATTTATTTATTGAATTTTTTTATAGGGACACTCAACCTTTAAGAAACAAAAGACGGCACCTCCCCTCATTTCACTTCGCTACAGCGTTGCTAAGAAACAAGCACCAACAACGCTGTCAGCATGGCGTCCAGCTCCCAAAGGATTCCGAACATGCGTTTGGAAATGGAGGATTTCGCCTTTGAAGAAAGAGTGACAATGTACATGCTTCGGCAAGATAAACAGAGGGAAGTCAGAAAGGTTTGTCGATGGGAGTTTTTGTTTTGTCCACAGCGTGCGTGTAATTAACACCTCACCCATTCATCCCGCTTGAGCCCCTGCACGTTTATTTTAATCATAAAGGCACGTCGTATTTTTGTAACAAATCACTCTTTTTTATATAATAAAGTGTTTCAGGGATAGTCTTTCAATATTGCACGAATAAATCTATTTTTCTACCTTTGTTTGGTTGGATAGTTTTTGTAAATGTGTGTGTATAAATGTGTGTGTGTATATTACTTAGTAATCTAAATTAGAGATTGAGGCAGCACTGTTTTTAATTAGCATGTGGAATATAGTTTTTTATGTGTGGTGTGTATGTGTTCATTGTATTTATAAGGTTTCATTGTACATATGGCGAACCTATATTTAAATACACATCACTTAACAAAAGAAAAATACAGAAAGAATATTTGTACTCATTTCATCTATACTGCATTTAGACTTACAAGTCCATCCAAAGCAGGTAAGTTTACACTTACAAGCAACATCTTTCAGTTACTCGTTACTGTAGAGGACTACAGCTAATGCATATCATGGTAACTGGAAAGCGCTTGAACAGTGTAAGTCAAACTTTATATGAACATGATATGAACACATTATATAATCTTCATATATAACAGAGGAGGGAACCAGTGACTTCGATAGCTGGGTCTGCAAAGAGTATTTCGAGCATAAGAAAACAAATTGCTTAAGAAGTAACAATTTGCAACTGTAAATGCAATTTTTTTTTTCAAAGTAATGCGGTACTGTAACTTGTTACAATTTTGTCCAATTACTTTTTAAAAGGAACTTCCCCAACGCTGCCCATGTTGACCGAACACCACACAGGATGTAAAATTAATAAGAGATGCAGTAAATACAGATATACTCAATACTAAACTTCATTAATTCAACTGAAAGTCTTTTTCAAAGTCATCAAAATGTGGCACTATTTGCAGTTCTGGGTGCAGTATGAGGCACACAGAGAGGTAGTTCCTTCTCTGTGTTTACTCGTAATTTAAACAAACCTTGTCTGTGTTAGCTGAGGTCCTTATTTGTCCAGATTGTAATGAATTTCAATGATCTACCTTCGACTGGAGTTGTATATTGTTGTGCCAAGTCTCTGCCCTACGTACCTCAGCCGCTTGTAGCATTCATTATGATCCAACAGAGTAGATAGGATCTCTCTCCTTAGTCTATTGTAATAGCTAATAGCCACAGGATCAGATTGCAATATTTAATACTGGTTAAGAAAGTGATCTTATAATTCACTGTTTAAAAAACAAATAAACAAACAAACTAACCAACCAGTGGCCATACAAGCACATACAATAAAATGAATACAAAACTGGGTCACATTCAGTTATGCAGGCTACATTTTAGGTCTGTAATTGCAGGGCATTGTTGTAATGCAGAGCTTCTGGGTTAAGAAGCTTTTATGACTGATTAATGTGTATTCCTGCTAACTTTACAAGGACAGGGTAATCCAAGTTGCTTAGTATTTTCAAAGCCTTTGTTGCTTCTTGGTTTTTTACATCCCAAGAACATTTTGTTTGAGATTTCAGTGCCTGTAGCTGACTGCTCTAGGCATTCTCACGTCCTGAGGTGAAGAAAAAGCAATAAGTCAGGGTGATGGGTTGGTTTTGTGTCATATTCGAGTGAAGCCTTCGTTCCACATCTTTTTTTCAGAACAAAGGGAAAATGTTTAAACATGTCAGGTGCACTAGCTATTTGATATATGTAATGTAATGCGTGTTCTACAGTCGCTTGCAATCCTTTATGGTAAAGAAACATCTCATTTCAGAGCAGAGTATATACCCTGAATACTACAAGATAAAAAAAGGGTGAAATAGTTACTGGATTTAATGAAACTGAACTCATCAGCAGACTGTGACGTAAGTGAATTATCCACAGTTGTGTTTTTGGGCACTTTTTGCTGTGGTATGACACATACATCATAAGCCTGGCCTAAGTAACAGAGTGATAACTGCAGTTCCCAGTGAAAGGCTCTGCTTTAAGATTCAAGCAAAACGTTCGAAGTGCTTCACCAAAGAAGGATGTGGTCTGTTGTCACAGCAACCCAGCCTTTCAGCCAAACCATCAACAGGGTAAACAAGATTGCCAACAAACACTACAATGTAGATTAAACAGTCGCACACAAACACACAAACACAGGCCACTGCAGCCATGAGTTCCTAAGCACTGCTGCTTGGACACCAGCAAACGTCTGTAAACTGAAAAGCTTTTGTGTTGGTAATCCCTTTGAGGCAGCAGTCAGGCTAGCAGGCGAGTAATTCTGTCAGAGCGGCAGGGCTCCTTGATGGTTTTATTACACTTGGGGACCCAGAGATGTCAGGGTTAGGTTTCACTTGATTTCATTTGTGGTAGGCAGGTGTGAGAGAGAGAGAGACGAGGTTTATAACAAATAGAAGTTGCTTATAGTACTATTACAGTACAGGGACCAACAGAGTTCAATAAAAATGGAGACTGGCGAGAAAGCTGAGAAAACAAAAAGTCAGTCTGGTAGCGTAGAGAAGATTAGGACGAGTTTGTTTCATCGCCTTCTGGATAAGAGGATGCTGCTGAATCCCAAGGAAGAAATGGTGAGTCTGTTCAGGTGGAAAGATTTAGTGTGATTTAGAGATAGGGGTGGATAGTCAAAGCTACAACCTAAAAAAAAAAAAAAAAAATAATAATAATAATAATAATAATAATAATAAATGAGAAGTAAACAACTACATTTGCTTCCACAGCCTTAAGAATAGCTGATGTGTTTATTTCTAGTTGTGTGATTGTAAGCAAACAATGTATTTTTATGACTTTCCAAAATGCTACCAAATGCCTTTTATCAAATCTGTTGCTACGCAGTATATTCTTACAGTATATGTTGCATATATGATTAGAACATGTATTTGTGGATATAATGGCACAGAATATTTAGTTATTGTGAGTACACTTGCTAAATAAAGTAGCAAGGAAAAAGATGTGATTGCGTAACTTGACACCTCGGGCACATTTCTGGCAGCCATGGTAACACATGATATATTTGTAAAACTAATTTTAACATGAGCCCACATACTTGTAGGTCTTATAAATGTACATTTTGATTGAGCAAATGAGCTGGTATATGCTGCCATGTGCCGGAGTTGTATTTTGTATAAATGTAGTTGTATTGAGAACCACTGACTTCAAATTGTAATCTCTGCTGTTGCTGTCTGCATTCAGAAGTTCCTGCTTCATCGGCTAATATTTATTGCCAGAATATCACCCGAGCTGGCTGACAAAAGGGACCTCGGAGGTAAGGAAAAATATAATTTGGGAAAAGATTACATGTTTTAAAAAGTTGGAAGACGTCTTTGTTAAAAGAGACTTATGTGTTTTAGGGCAGTGATATGGAGATTAATTGCTCCTAAAAGTATTGATTATTAAAATACACCCCACTGTGCAAAGTATGAAACAAAGATTGTGCCCTTTGAACCCTTGAATCACTCATGCATCTCATATCTGGGCATATTCAAGTATAACATCATCAAGTTTTGGCCAATTTCAGACTCCGCCCACTATTACATCATCAGTGTCGTCATCCACCCCATTGCAGCAAGCTGTTTTGTGCATGTGTCTCGGGTTGACATTGAGACCCCTGTGTCCTGCCCTAGGATATTATGAGCAGCTTTACCAGGACCTGCAGCGTTACTATCAGGGCGATGGTGTGACTGGCCTACTTCTGCTCTACCCCTCCTACATTCTACACATTGTGGAGGTAACTGCTTATGATCTGGTGTTCGGCTGTCATACTGTAACATAGTTGCAAAGCTTTGGTTTTTTTTTTTATTCGGTTCATTACGTTTTTGTTGCCTGTTGTCAAGGAAACCCCAGAGATAGTCTAGTATAGTTTTGTTAAGCATCAAACGTTGGTAATTAAAGAAGACATCTTTAGATAACTAATAGGTTAGAGCTTTGTGAACAGGGCCCACTGCACTGGCACTCTGATTTAGCATGTGCTAATAAAGAAGCTCTCAAGGAAATACACCTTACAATGAAATACTTTACTGTCAAGCATATAATGATATAGATAGAGTGTAATAAGTAGACTGGAGTGCTACATGTAATGATTGCCACTCAAGCAAGTTATGCAATTACACTTGTAGGTACAGTACAGGTGGGGTAGTAAGATCTTATTCACATATAGATTATATAATTTTTGAAAGCCCTAAAAACAAGCTTCAAAATAATATTAATGCTAACATGAGCCCAATGTAAGTGATGCTGGGCTTAGTCTTATTGTTAACCCTTTTCTAGTTCAACTTCTCTAGAACTGCTGTGTTCGTCCACTGAATTGTAAATGGTTTACAATGATTGTCAGCTCCTTCTGAATCAGGCTTTCTGAAACGTATGGCCTTGTATTTAAGCTTTTGCTGTTAGGCAGCCACTTAAATCACAAACAGCCTTTCTTATTTTATTCCAGTCTTCCAATGATGTTCTTTTTTCTGTACTGCGGGATCTGGTACACATGCAGCGGCAAGGACACAGGTGAGAGATGACAGTGTCGAGCAGAGCTCATGTATGAGTTAGTATAGCCAGTTGATCCTCTCTATTACACCCTATTCACACTACCTGAACAATGTGCAACTAATGTATTAATATGTATGTATATAACTCTGTAATCTGTAATATATATATTTATGTGTATATATATATATATATATATATATATATATATATATATATATATATATATATATATATATATATATATATTAGGCATATATGTGTATATATCTATAATCATATTGATCTAAATAAACGTTTTATTAGTTGATAGGACGAGAACTGCTAAACAAAAAAGAAATGCTCAAATACTGCTTGGAATTTGATCCTGAAAGTTTCCGGGTTTTTTGTTATTTTTATTTCAGTAGCAGCACATATTGAGCCTGTATTACACTTTTAAAACTTTTACTTGAACACAAGCATTTGTTTTAATAAAGCAAGTACTTTGAGAGTTTATCTCATCTAGATTGCAGTACAGTCTCAGAGCATTTCTTTCTTTCTTTCTTTCTTTCTTTCTTTCTTTCTTTTTCTTTCCCGCACCTATGTGCAAGTCTCTTTAAAAATCCTGCCTTAACTCCTGATCCCCTCATTTAAAACTGGATTCTGTTCTTAATGCAGTGCCCTTATTCTGGAGCCTCGGATCCTGGTGATCTCTCATGACATTCCCAACAGGCTGTTTCAGCAGTGGAGCTACAAGGTCCTAAGCGTCCCAGCCAGGAGGCTGGCAGCGGCAGAGCAAACCGAGTCACACGAGAAACTAGTGAGCGAATCCCTGACCATGCTCATGAAACTGGGGGTGGAAATGCTCAAGACTCCCAAGGTACCGTATCTAGAGTGCTTCTCATTTACTACATGCACACACTGTGATGCACTTGCCTAATGCTTCTTCCACTCCTCCCTGTGACTGTACAAAGGGCAATGCAGCCCTCCTTGTAGGTCCCCTGCTGGTTCTGTAGCACTTGAGCAGATTTTTAACAAGTACCCAGGTAGTATCTGTGCTTCAAGAGGCTCTTTATGCAAAGAGGTGTCCGGGGTTAGCGCACTGTGCTCATGCACGTACTTTTGTTTTATGTCTAGCGTTCTAAAAACTCAGCTGATTCTGTCCTGGACAAGGAGCCCGAGCTGATCGTTCCCCAGGACAACATTGAGCAGCTGCTGAAGAATGAGGCTCTGTTGACTCCTCTGCAGTATCTAGATACTTATGACTGTCCGATCAATGTGGTCATGGATTCTGGTAAGATTTATTAAGATTTTTTCAATGCATTTGAGTGAGCAACTACAACACATATACACAAATCTATATTGGCCTTTTTTTTAAGAAGCTTAATTTGTGGAAATGTTTATATTATTATTATTATTATTATTATTATTATTATTATTATTATTATTATTACTGAAGTGTATTACATGACGGTGTTGAAAGTTCAGCAGGTGTTCAACCTGTGCGAAGCTGTATTCACGTGTTGTTACATACCGTCTGTTCTGATTGGTTAAAGGGCATGTGTTTGGAAGCTCCAACCCAACCACAGTTTAAGTTGTGGTTGAAAGGTACAGTACAGCAAGCCTCAGCATGCATGTTGCCTGTCTGCATGTCATCAGTTCATTGCATGCTTTCATCACAGCAGAGACTCTCATTCATAGTGTCTTACCCAGCTCCCACAACGCAGATGACAAATAACTAATCACACAGATTATAGCACCAATACCATCCATCAGCTGCAAATCAAATTATCACACAAGTCACCTGTGCCTGTTATTTATAAACATTGAACTAACAAAAACTCACACAAGGAATTGAATTCCTGTGCATGATGATTCATGTTACAATCTTAGATTTTCATTGATCATTGAAAATCTGAACAGTCTGGAGTTATACAATTAACAGAAAGTGTTTGTGGCTGCAAAGTAATTTAATACATCTTAACTGTCATATATATATCTCGATTTTAGCAAACTTGCATCTTCATTTTAAAACATGAGATTTGGAACCACACTACGTTTTCTTTTTGTTTGCACGGTTACTGTTTCACTTCCAAGGTCCGTTCACCTCAGTAGTGTCGGGATCAAAGCTTGTCACTCAATAGGGGAAGGAGTCGATTGGTTATTGACAGGAAAGAAGGCTCTGAAGGGGTGGGGACAATATCACTCACTCCAGGTGAAACCACCAACGAAGTGCAAGAGTATTTGAATGAAAACTTGCAAACAGATCTCTTTGTGAACCTCATATTTAATATGTGTTTCTTTCAAAACTGCACGTTTGAGAGTTCTGTAAAGGGTTCAAGTACACAGCAGGTTAGATTTATGAGATTTTGCATTAGCCTCAACCACTTTAATGCTATAGTAAATATAGTACTGCAGCTGTTGTTTAAGAAAGGACAGTAACATTCTTTTTTTTTATTTTTTCAGACCGTGTTTGGCCACCATATGAGCACTTTCTTCCCATCCCATGAATGTGCTATACCACAGTATGTCTGCATTAGTCAGATTATTTATGCTGTACAGGAATCACTGTTTTGGAGAGACCTGGAAATGTACAGCATGTTATTTTAATGTATTCATGTCAATGCTTTATTTTTTAAGACTTATGGTAAACATAATTGCATTATGTTAGCATGTAAATATTACAGTTGAGCCTGGTCAGTGACACAGATGGAAAAAAAAATACAAAGTAATGCAGCAAATATATTCTTACTGCACAATCATTAGCCCTCTCAAAGAGATGATACATTAATGTTTAGATGATGTTAAAAAAAAAAAGCTTTTGTGATTATCAAATTTAACACACAACAATAATAGTTTTGCTTGTTACCTTAGATTCTGTTCCAGCATTTTTGGGTACTTTAACATTTAGAAAAATTGAATAAAATGTTTTATTTAAACCACTCACAACCTTCATCGCTGTTCTTTGTCATTGCTATTGTTTCATTTTCAACAAGAGAGCTTTTGTACAACCAAAGTCTTAAAAAAAAAAAAAAAAACGTGGTCTGTACAGAATAGCTGAGTATAATACTGTGGGAGTCAAACACACTTGCCCAATACTGACACCCAGTGGGGGGAGGGCAGAAGGGCAGAAGGTGCAGCTGTAAGGTTCACCACCACAGTCAGTCTGTCCTTGGGTGCAGGAATCTTAATGTACCAAACAATAAGGGGTTAACTGGAATGGTAGGTGAGAAAGTATTTAAGATTATTCTCCCTTTAAGAACAGAGTACACAACTTCTAGAAATGCATCCCTTGTGGTTACATACATACATACACACTGAAATACCAACACCAGGTGACATCTTTAAAAAAGGTAGGTTTTTAATTGGTTCAGCATTCTGATGAGGAGGATTGTTGCAGTATTCACAGTACAGGCTGTGTTTGGCTTGTGGTAAGCAGACAAGGCTGGGCTACTATAAGCAGGGAAACACTTTGCCACGGATCAGTGGTTTTTCCTCAGCAGCTAATTTCGGTTCCTCCAACGGCCAGTGCCATGCACAAACAACAAGGCCCCATGGGTATGAAGAGCTTTGTAAACGTTTCCATCATGGCACTGTACAACACACACCACTGGTTGAGTAAGCACCACAGTATTACAGTTCATGGTAAACCACCTGGATATTTTGTATCCTGTTTAAACCATGTTACACCATGTATTTGTCAAGGTTAAAACATGAACCACTGAAATTACTATGGTTAACCATTGCCAGACCTTGCTATGGATGGTACCACAGCCAAACCATGCTCAACACACACACATTTCCATTATACCATTGTATTTCCAGAACCAGTCATAATGGTAGACCATGAGGGCAGCAGTGGCTAAGACATGGAAATCAAATATGATGGGTAATGTCGCTCTAGTATTAAAGCCAACTCAGATCATTTGTATAGTAATGGACTATTATTGGTGCAAATTATACAGCCTTCCCAGCAAGCAGCATTCTCTTAGCATATCCCATAGTGGTTAGATCAAGTGATTTTTTTATCTGGTTGTCGAATCGGGTAGCTTAATCGTTTTTCATGGTGTCTGAGACTTATCTGCCTTGTAACTAGAAGGATGATGTTCAAGACCCAGTTGCAATGGACTGGTCACCAGCACAAAACATCTGGAAGTTTTCATGAGGGCCATTGCTTCTGCCCCTTGCAAAAGAGAACATCCCTTTATGCAACAGGAAAGTTAACTGCAGTTACAGATAAGTAAGGTACATACACATTAGTTCAAGATCATTAACCTCGAGCTTACAAGTTTCCAAATCTTTACATCGTGAAGCCTGCCTTTAACAGCACTTTCCACCAGAATACAAACTGGGACCCCTTTAAGGTGTTATTGTGTGTATCACATCTGGAAATATGCAGATGCACACTGAGAAGTGTATGGTAAATCAGGCTCTATTCACAGGTCCATTGTTACAATTTCATTTATTTATTTGTTTTGCAAATGATGCAGCCTTGAGCCACTGGAAAGAAACACAACCCCATGTATTTGAATATGATATATTAAAAAAATAAAAATAAATAGCAGACCTGTGTGCAACAGTGATTTGTCATAGGCAAAGAAACAAAGGGCATCTGTCTTTTTTTTTCTTCTTTTCTACAGGACACTGAAATAAGGGGTGCTGTCTCATCAACAATGCCTTGGTATTTATCAATCAATCTACACAAGCACGTCTGAGGTGTTTGCATTTCTAAAAGAAACTCCTACAAAATATGTCTGGCTTGTATGTATTGGTGCGCTTTCTTCATTCATATAATCATACAGAACTCGAAGATGCAGTTACTAAAATCTGTGCAAAAGCTAAAGTAGCTTTACTGTACCTCTTAATGAAACTGTGAAACTGGCAAATACCGTGAAAGGAACAAACAAACCGTGAAAGGAACAAACAAACTTTTACGGTAGCAGGTACATTGGGTATCTGACCTTGGATTTAAGAGCAGCATTATAACCTCCAGGCAGTGCATATAGACCACTGACTTTCTTTATGAAAATATCTGTAACAAACAGGAATACAAGTATATGTATCACTTTGAGGAAAAGCCCGGTCATGAGATAAAGTGCTCCTCCCTGGAAAGCAGTACAGCTCTGTACATTTTGTACAATTGTGTTGATGCTGAAGCAGGTGGCTCAACAGAATATCCCCCACCAGTAAGGACAAGATGCAAATATGACCCTTTTCTATGCTTATGAGGAACAAAAGATATGCACCTTTTGACATTAAAAAGTATAAATATATAACAACCTAAAATATTCTAGATATACTAGCACCTCACCACGTTTTCCAAGAATTTCTATACGGACATCGATTTATGTATTTTTCTTTTCTTTTATACCTTTAAATTGGCCCCCAGAAAAACAACACCGTACATACAGTTCTGAATCGTAACCTTGACAACATCCACACTAAAAAGGAACCATTTAAAACCAGTGGTACAAAAACCATACAGCATCAACACCAGCTAAGGACCATAGAACTGGCAACATCTACAGGCTAGAGCGGCCGACTGTACACACAGACAGAGAAGTGCAGAATCTCCTTTTTCACAAGATGTGATTTAAAGAAAGACACCCACAAACTAACACTCATCGCTGAATCATTCTACTTATCATCCACCAGGGGGCGTTTCTCACAGGTTCCGTCAACATGGAGCCACGCCATCTTTTAGCTTCCCAGCAGTGATCAGTTAAGAGGTAGCATCCTTTGAATGAGTCGTGAAAGCAGGAGAAAGCAAGGTGCTGTATACTGACTCTGCATGTGCCACTAGGAGGCATTTCAGGAAACAGGACTGAAGACAGTCCCTTTGGAATATAGTAAATGGAATAATGGCTGGTTTTGAAGAGATAAGAAAACTGAAACTCTACCAAAATATTTTCAAACTGGAGCTCTTTGGAGACAGGAATACTTGTTCAAAGAGCTTTTTTAAATAAATTAGACCACATCAGTGATGCTTATTTTAAAACAAATGCCTTGTGTTTCAAAAACCAGTTATCACAAGGTGTTTTTTTTAAGCAAACAGGCTGTATAGTTGGCCTGAACACTTTGTATACATTTACAACAACATATACAAAAGAAAAAAGAAATCCTGCAACTTCTTTGGGGTTTCCAGTGTGCACCGGGATATGCCACGACTCTCTTTGACATACTTTCTACAGATGATTCATTAATCTATATGCCCTCCCATGAGGCACCGTAGCAGAGTACATTACAAAATCCACTGAACAAGTTAGTAACAAATATAAAGGCAAAGTTGCAATGAAAAAAAAAAAAAAAATAATAAAGTAATTAAAACATGCCACAATCAAAATGTAACATGGTATTCAGTTCCATATTGGAAGTGTCTTTTCCCATCATTTCAAATTCCCCATGTCATTTATTTTTCATTTATATAATTATATATATATCCATCTATCTCTCTGTCTCACTCTATATATACATCCATCTATCTATCTATATATATATATATATATATATCTATATATTCCCATGTTGTTTTTGCAGACAGTAGAAGCAGCTCGGGTGCTCTCAGTAGTAGTTTGTATATATTGTATGTACAGTAACGGGGTCCCTGTGTCAAAGGGCAGTGCTTTCCGACTCCTCCGACTCCTCCGACTCTGTTTTTGCCATGAAGTCCCCCACAGAGTTCCTGCTCGCTGGATCCGGAGGCTCGCAATGCAGGCCATCAAATTCTATGTGTATGATGGGGATTTCTAGACTGAGGGGATCTGCAAGGGAGGGAAGGGGAACAAAGAAGAACAGGGGTTACTGTCCTGCAGGGACAAACACAGACGCTGTTATTAATACATGGTTTCTTTCTGCTTTTTTTTTGGTGAAGGGGGGCGGGCACATTATTAACAGGGATGTCACAATACCGTGTAGTTTTCACTGATACTTTATTAATTAGATTGTTCATTATTAACATTCAGTCTCTTTTCAGGTGGCAGCAGGCACTTTTTTCTTTAGGGTCTTGGTTTCCCATTGTGGGCAAACGGACCAGCTACTGTAGTGGAAAGTACAGGCTATTTATCTTTCAAGACTGTGGTTAACAAAACTTCTCATCCCTTTTTAAAGTCTTACTGTTATGATTTGGTTACAGTCTTATCAAATGTATAACAGGAAATCATCATTTAAAAAAAATACTTAATCTAATCTAACGCTGTTATACACAGCACAAAATATGATATTTTAAAATGCATTATTGTGTCAAATTTAGAGATCCACCATAAATGACAAGTACTGTATAAGGCTGCACTACTGCCCATTTGTCAGAGCTCAGAAATCAGAGAAACTCACGTCTCTTCCACTTACAAAATACCACTCGGCTGCTGGACCTACACATTAATAAATCTACCAAAAATGCTCTGCACAGGGTATCCCATAAATCAGGCATCACAGGCATCATTTTTAATATTGGTTGTCTTTCTTCTCTCTTCAAGTACGCAACATTGTTAAGATACAGTAATTCAGATCATTTTGATGAGTGGAAGCCATCCTAATCAGTACAGTACATGATGCAATCGCCTATGAACCCTACTTCTGCACGTATGTATCTTGACATCCCGTCTATAATATGAAATGGAACAGGGAAAGAAATTTCATTCATGGACACAGTCATAAAGCCGTGGGACTGCGGGGGGGAGGGGGGGGGGAGGCTGTAATAAAGCATGGTGTGTGTCAGGTGCAGAAACATAGAGGGTGACAAGAAGTCATCCCGTGGGTCTTTGTGATGCTATCAACAAGCCATGCGTCTGAGCTTTAGCCCCATGCAAAGGCTGGATTAACAGAATGGGTTAGTAGTGATCTGGACATGACACACATATACATACATACATATATATATATATATATATATATATATATATATATATATATATATAGCAGGCTGGAAAAAGCGCCAGAGTTAACCAAGATGCCAGAGGTTTAGACCTTGAAGCTCCGGCTTACCCTAAAAATCCCCCTCACACTTAGCCAATACTGAATCACTCGCTTCAAACAGCTGTAAGTACACAATAAACAGGAATCGACACAGAAAACAAGAAACAAGAGCACAGTAGAAAAATAAATACACATTCAGAGTTCTGGAAAATAGACACATTCTTTGAACTCTTTCCCCTCCCGCTAGAATCTCTTTAAAAACTGAATCAAAGCATAGCACTTTTTAAACATTAGTGCCACCCACCCACATCCCAGCTGGTACCCCCAGAGGATTTTGCAGCTACGCACCAACAAGCAATTGGGACGCCTTGTACTAATTACTTGTTGAAAGGTAGTATGCAAACATGTCAGTCTTTCTCAGGGGGGTGTGAGATGATTAGTTTTATCAGAAGGAAAGGGTAAAAGTAAGCAATGATAAGAGGATTTCAAATACAATCTGAATCATAATACATGCCCTTTTTGTGCCTGGGGTCCCGCTAGACATTAACATGTATTCTTTACGTCCACTTTGAATACACAATATAAACCTGCAGTGTTATAATTCTCGTATTACAGTTCTATTGTTTCAGTGTTAGAAAATAATCAACGGAAAATGATTTCAAGTATTTTCAGGTTTTTTTTCTTTGCTGTCTCTGGTTATATTTGTGCATTGTTAAAGAAAGTTTAAGATATAGCTGCTTCCTGCGGTTATGGTATTTCACATTCATTTAAATTATGAGCCTCTTTTGAAGTGTAGCTTGTTGTTAAATAAGTGATAACTGTGCTTTAGTGTGGGAATCTATGGAGCGACATATACAGACGATGTAGTGCAACAGACAGAACGCAAGCAGTTGTCATTTCATTTTGTTTTCAATGTTCATATTTTCAATGTTACATATTTTCAATCTTACACAAAAGCTGTGAGGTTTAATATAATATGACACTGAATAGACACCAAAAATAAAACAACAAGTGCGTGTTTTAAACAGAGGAGGAGGTTATTGTAAACATCCCCTCAGAGCCATTTCAATTTGGAGAACACTATCACAGGTGGCATTAATGGCTCTGTAATTACTTTGTAAATACTGTACATGTAACATGCAGACAAGCGGCACACTAATTTGCAACAAAATGCTTTTTTTGTTTCTAAAAAGGAGAATGCAACAAAACATTACGTAAGTTACTTGGTATGATAATTAAGAGCTCCGACAGAACCTAGTTGTCCGAAGACCACTCTGCTTTCATAGCCATCAGCTAAAGGCGGTCTTTATTAGACAGATGGTCTGTATACGCAGGTGGTCTTCCTTGTCTTTACAGTGCAGTACCGACAGTCGGTGTTACCAAATGATATCTCTCTGCATTAAAAAAAAACAAAAAACAATATACTAAACACACAGTGGTGCTTACTGGTGGACCTTTCAGTCCTTTTCAACCAAGGACCATAACATAATTACACAGTTAAATATCAAGAGGTTCGAAAGCAGGCTTCTGACAGATGAATAATGTGTCCTGGTGTGGTCTGGACTGGAGGCGCCACAAGCAAGCAGCGCTGGTTCACTCTGTCTAGTTGGAGGGCTCCGCTGTGTTTACCTGTGGACATGCTCTCCCCTGGAGACATGCCGTCCAGCATGGCGTGGTCCAGAGACTGCGGGCTGGAGCTGGAGAGCCCGGGGGCGGTGGGCGGCTGGGGAGGGGGCAGGCTGGGCCTCTGCCGGGGCTTTGGGGTGGGCCGCGACTTGGTGAGTGTGCCGGTGAGGGAGGAGGGAGACGACAGGGACTGGGGGGCCGCCTGTGACACCTGACCTGGGGAGGTTATGGTGGTGTACCCCTGGGGGTAACTGAGTCCGTACGGGGAAGGGGTGCTGGGAGGGGTGGGGGAGAGGCTGACGGGGGATGGCTGACCTGTCGACTGGTCGGACACAGCCCCCGACTGCCCAAACGGCACCTTGGGGGGGATGGGGGTCAGCTTCTTGGACACTGCAGAAAGGAAAAGGAGGGAGGGTGTTAAGAGTAGGGTAGTTTGAATGGCGTGAGAAGCAAAGAAAGAGACTAAGGTCTGAACATTATCTAGGATAACGATGGGGGCTGAATCCTGAACGCTATCCTGAAATCTGCAAGTACATTGGGTGTCTGCATCTCATGACTGAAGGGGGAGGGTGGTAGAGGTTGTAAAGATGGGCAGGCTGGTTTGAAATTAATCCAGATCAGAGGGCAGTATAGTTCCATTCTATAAACATACATGCCACAGGATCAGCTATTTTTTAGCCTGTTAGTTAAGCCACGTTAAGCCACTGTCCTCTTCGGAACAGACTGATATTCACAGCCCAGTAGACTGGGCTACAGAACAATCTATGTTACTTAAAGGTACAGTAACGGCTCATTCCGAGGTACGTACAGGTCCCTTTTCTGAGGGAGTGGGGGCTCTGGTCACTGGTGAGTTGCTGCCCTGTTCCAGATCCCTGCTGGCCACTGCCTGTCGATGTCATGGAGCCTAAAACAGGGCAGCTGCCCTTCTGCCCCATCACAGGAGATAGCTCTTTGCTCTTCAGGGTGCTGGAAAGAAAAGCAGACACAATCCCATTCAGTACATCAGTATCCATTATATGAACCTATAAGAGAATCCAAACTTTCACTGAGGGCAGGCTACTTTATGAGGGTCAAGCAGACAAGTCGTCCAGCTTTCCAGTTTCTAGAGTTTAATCTGCAAATTATACATATTACATATATAATGTAATATTTAGTTTGCACATGTTGATTTCCTGCCTGAGGGCTCTATGGTGGGTTTGCTACTGGGGTTAAATGCATTACTGGATATTTGGAAGTCGCTGTTGGGAACTCTGTGCTGCTATCGGGTGTGACCCTGTTATTAAAAGTGTAATCTTATGGGTTGTTACCTTGGTTACCAAGGGGCTTACTCTGAAAACATTTTACTCCAGTGCTTGGTAACAAGAGGAGTGTGTTTCTCCTATGAGAATAGGCCATTAAGAGTCTACCCTATGAAAAAGCAGGACAGGATGACTAACATGCTCAGATTGGAAAATAATCTTACATACAATGCTAAGGCTCAGGCTCACCAAATCCAAAAGCTCATCCAATCAGGTGTCACTTCCTACTTCCTAACCTACTTCCACAGCGAGAACAACCACTTCTCCTAACAGCCCATGCAATGGCTTATCAAAATCAGATGAGCGTCTCTTAAATATAACATCAGGTGTCCGTACAGCTTAACACAGTGTGCAAATAATGACTTGCAACAAAGGTCCATGCAGAGATTCATTAAATGTCAGGCTGGTGGTTCTTAAGATACAGCTAGCCATAGAAGCTTTCTGTTGGGTCATTGTAAAACAAGGGGGTCAGTGGGAGCTGTGTCAGTGACTCCAGGCAGATCAGTGTGCAGAAAGGTGGCAATGTGGGGTCATACTCACCTCACCCCTCTTCTCTCATTGGCCATGCAGCTGTAAGATCTAAAAGTTTGCCAGTTTCATTCTTAACCGTCATTGTGTCAGATACATGGGCCCTACTTCTCTTTATTGGGTCATGACCACAGTATGTAATTCCCAAATAACACCAAGGGCATCAGATTTGACCGTTGATATACCATGCTGTGCATCATTAACATCAAGGAGGACAGACCTCTAATAGTACATTGAAATTAATCCTTAGCAATCCAATTCTCTACACCTCCATATTCATGTTAGGCAAAACATGTCCAAGCTCAGAATACATTTGAGTCTACATGCCACTGACATCGTTGCCACATAATTAAAACAAATATGCAATTCATTATAAATGATTAGTAAATCAATTAACCCAAACCTATTGTTTCTCAAACAGTTTTAATTAAATGCTTGCTCAACACAAAAGTAAATAAATACGGAAATAGTCCAAAAAAAAAAAAAAAATCACATTTACAGAAACCTAAACAAACATACCCCTCTCTTACGTAATAATATCACGCAGGTTGTTTTTTATTTTTTATAACAGGGTTTATTTAAAAGCAAAAACATTCTCCGTTCCTAGGCAACCCTCAACAGTCCACTCTCCAACACTCTCCTGGAGTGAAACCTAGCAACGGTGAATGGCATTGCTTAAATAATCGAGGAATGCAAAGAAATATATGGCATAAGAAAATGTCATCCAGAATCTGAGATGTGAATTAAAAAATAAATAACAAAATAAAAAAAGACAGGCAATTCATTTGACACTACTGAGAAAGCACATATTCCCCAATGCCCAGTTTGTTCATGGTTTTATTTTTTATTTGAATGTATTTAATTGTTTTCGGTTGTCGGTCGGTTGGTTTATTTACCTAGTCAGCTTGGTCCCTCTTTCTCTGGTACAGGTACAGCTGACCCATTGGGGTGAGGCTGACATAGGGAGGTTAGGGGGGGTGCCAAAGAGGGGGTCTTGTTTGGTGAGCACGAGGGGTGTTTTGATGTAAAGGGGTGACACGTTAGTTTCAGGAGCAGCATGCGGTGCGTCAGTGAGGGAGTTTTGCTTAGGGAGGTGGAGGAAGCTGGGCTTTGGGTTAGAATTGATGTCAAGCTGCTGAGGAGAAGGGGAGGGGGGAGGCAGGGGGGGGCTGTAGCCCGTCCACCGGTGCGGCGAAGAGCCCAGGGTTACAGGGTCGAGGGGGGTGGGAGCAGCCGGCCGAGAGGATGGCTGTGCTTTGGGGTAGTAATGGCGGGGAGGGGGGTAGGAGGTGGGGTAAGGTGGTGGGGGCCTGTCATCCTCTGGGGAAGGATAGGCGTAACAGGAATCCGACCAATTGGAAGACACATCGTCTGTGCTGCAAATGTTGAAAAACAAAAACAAAACAAAAGCAACAATGATTGTATAGGGAGCAGCACAAGAGAGATGAGCGGTAGAAACAGAAGAGTATCTGTAGTATGCAGGGCAACACACACGTCAAGACCAGTCCGCAAAGTATTGGGAGAAATGCAGGGGAAAAACGGGCATATGGCGGAAGTGCTTTTTTAAAAGAGAAATTAAATTAAAAGTTGTTTTTTTTTAAATTAAAAGGCAGATAACGCTGACAACAAGCTTAACACAGTAGTGTACAGAAGGGAGGGTTCAGTCTTAGAAAACGTGAGAAAAAGAAAACTTTCAGATTCCTTCAAAAAAGCGCATGCATCCACTATATTCTGAAACAATATTAGTGATGCATTCAGCATGGAGTTGTGTCTGAGTACACTGCATGTCCTGCCTTCTTTATTTTAGAAGGCAACTACTAAAGATTAAACCATGTAAAGCACCAATCGTCAGCATTCCTAAAGGATGGGCACCAGTTATTACATTCAGTGTCAGCTCTAATCACAATTTTGGTTCAGATTTACAACAAATAAATCATTTTAACCCATACTGAAGAATTTTGTTTCAAACCTAAAAGAAAAAAACAAACTAGTAAAAACATGTCTTTATATTAATATTTGTAAAAGCGTTCCTACAGTGTGTCCACTTGCTGCGGTTTATTGCTTGCAACATCTGCAGTTTGTTCTTTGCACAGTAGGTCATCATTTAGTTTATTGAAAGAATAGAAACTCCAGTGTGGGAAAGCGAAACCCCCGTCTGACATGCAGCAAGTCAGACACAAACAGACATACTTTTTTTTCCCTTCAAGGAAAGGAAAGAGATAAAGAGATTGTGCCATTGGTGAAAAAAAGGGCTTCATTCAACTGCAAAATGAGCTTTTCTTTTTTTTTCTATATATAAAAGGTAAACCAAACACATATTTCAAAATCAGTTTAGCATATTTTGGAATCGGATTACACAGGACTATACAGTATTACATGGGCAGCAGTGTGGAGTAGTGGTTAGGGCTCTGGACTCTTGACCGGAGGGTCGTGGGTTCAATCCCAGGTGGGGGACACTGCTGCTGCACCCTTGAGCAAGGTACTTTACCTAGATTGCTCCAGTAAAAACCCAACTGTATAAATGGGTAATTCTATGTAAAAATAATGTGATATCTTGTAACAATTCTAAGTCACCCTGGATAAGGGCGTCTGCCAAGAAATAAATAATAATAATAATTACCCCTTCACCCCTCCCCCCCCAAAATAACATTTGGTCAAAGAATAGTTTGTAAACATGCTCAAAATATACTTACATTTTGTTTGCAAAAACATGACACAGTCCAACCTGGTAAGCACTGAACTATTTAAAAGGGGTCTGTGTCTTTAAACCCTGGTCATTTAACATGGGGAACACACAGTATGGTCACACTTCAGGATTTATCACTGGGATGAGTTTGTCGCAAAGTGCTAATGTTACAGAACTAGGTGCATATCGGAGTCATTCAAATAACCTTTAAAATAGGCTTGACTATATACCTGCTCAGTCTCTACCAGTATTTACCTCACCACCTCTTGTTGCAGCAAGATCACTTGAATGAGACACAGCATCTCGTCTCCAATGGGTGTGTTGTGTCTTGAATTAAAACGATAAGCGTGCTGCTGCCCTTGTGAGGCTATACTGACATCTTTAATAGCATGACAAAATATGGCTTTGCTGTCATATTGATTTCATTCAGCTCTACTTAGCTGTGACTCCTGATTCTTCAGGAAAATGGCTGGAACAAAGTCTGTCCAGTGTAAAACTAGAGCAGTGGTCCTCAAAGTTGTTTGTGCACGGGTACAGACGTGTATTTCTCACAAGGACAAGGTTGTGATCATTTTTCTATTTTGATTTCCAAAATGTGAAATAAAAGGACATTATAATACAGGTTTATCAAAAGGTACAGAGCTTGAGCCTGAGAGCTTGACAGCAGAGAGCAGTAGTTTGGAATGATTTGAGTTCCTCTTCAGCAGCCTCAGTATTGCAGCATTATTAAAAATTATAGCAGCTGGAATGATGGGCACAGCTTTGAGGATCTCTGACCTATATAAATCAATGATCACACACACACACACACTGCTGCAGGTACCCCCATTAGCTCCTTGACAAGCGTCTCAGCGAAACAACCCTGGCAAATTAACCAGCCAAATTATTGCTACCAGACGGATTTCCTTGAAAAAAGAAAAACAAAAAAAAGCTCAAGCAGTTCAAATGAACCCCAGCAAGCAAAAAGAAAAAGAGGGGAGAAGGCCACAACACCAGCTTACCTGGCCCGGTCAGAGCCACCACTGCTAGGAGGAGGAGTGGGGGAGGGAGAAGCAGACAGGTCGTAGGGCTGCTCAGGGAGGAGACACTGAGACACAGAGCCGAGCTCTGCAGGAGGAGCGGGGGGCTGGACGCTCAGAGGTGTGGATGCCGTCTTGCGCACTAAGGAAGAGCCCCTGCGTGACACCCAAGATGTGTCCATCACCCTGACTCCCATGCTGCAGGGAGATAAACACACGCTGCCAGTTCAGAGGAAAGGGTCTCCATTGCGCTCTGCGCTGGTTTGTTTAAAAGGGGCTGTGACAATGCAAAGAGAGGCCAACGTGATTGAGTTATAGCTTTTCTCTACCAGGGTCATGGCATGTGTGGCTTTTTGTTTCTGTTTTTGTTACAGAAGATGTTAGCAATGGTAGGCGAATCTTAAAAAACTTCAAATAACTTGCTAGTGCTTTCAAAGACCTGTGTAAGACTTTCACGTTTCCCTGATAACTGAGATAACACATTAACTGCATAGATGGCAACAGATTACCAACAGTTCTCAATAGATCTCAAATCATTACCATGGAAAGTGCTGAGGTTCAACAAGATCAGAAATCCCTTGGACTATACTGAAATATATCAGACGCCAGATTTTGCAAATCCCGGTTTTAGAAGCAGAAGGTGAAGAAACTCAAATCTTTATACAGTGCGTTTCCCCTTTTGCATTCCAGTGGTTAAGATTTTTCCCCTGTACAAAAAGGGTCTATTAAATTCAGCGAGACTGTCTCTGTTGTCTGAGCAGATGACCGGGACAGTGAGCTATGAAGAACGAGAGTGTATTGATTGTGACGGCTCTTTGCCTGCAGGTCCGTAGACCAACTGGATTTATTTCTAGTGGCTCAAACAAATGCTGGCTTCTGTTCTACAGTCTTAAACACAAAATAGATGCAGGGAAAGGTTATGTACGGTACCTTTGGATTTTCCTGATGCTGCGTTGGTAGGACAAAAACATCAGAATCAAGAGTGAAGATCAGGACGCTGAAGCAGGGTTTGCTTTTTTTTTTATAACAGCATCTAGATTATTGCTGGGAGCAGCCTGCAAACATTTAAAGAAAGGCTGGAACACAGTGCAGGGGGACGGGGAGGCGGGGACGAGGAGGGGATGAAATGCATTATGATCATGGATCCTGCTCGCAGGGGAGATGAAGGTAGAGAATGGTGCCACAGTGTGCGGTAAGCTCGGAGAAACTCAACTCGCTCGAGGTCAACACAGCTGAGAAAACTGTCAAGTAGTATTGGGTAAAGAGAGCAATGTGGAAGTGAGAGAGACAGACAGACAGACAGACAGATCACTTGGCCAAAAAGCAAAACAGGAACCCACCGGTGAAAGACTTCCTCCTCCTAGCACTGATCTGTTGGCTGGTTTCACAAACCGTGATTTGCACTAAACCTGAACATCCTGATGTTCCCTTGGGTAAGGCAGTCAGGCAGTCAAGGATTAGTGCTAGTCAGGGTCTTGTATTCAAGGTTTAAATTTTTTTTTGTTTGCTGTATTGGCAAAAACAAAACCAATACACTTTGATTCTAACATCCTTTACTGATAGTTATTAAAATGATTTATATGGACAGGCCAAAAACACAGCAAAACACAGTGCATGGACGAGATGAGGCACCAGTACAAAATATGAGTATGCTAAATCCTGCCTAGTTAGTTATTAGTTTATTTAGCAGACGCCTTTATCCAAGGCAACTAGGGTGTGTGAACTATGAATCAGCTGCAGAGCCACAATTACGTCTCACCCAAAAGACGCAGCACAAGGAGGTTAAGTGACTTGCTCAGAGTCACACAATAAGTCGGTGGCTGAGGGGGGATTTGAAACTGGGGACCTCCTGGTTACAAGCCCTTTTCTTTAACCACTGGACTACACAGCCGCCTAATTATCCTCTCTATATATTTGGTTCTCTACATTCCTACCTTACTTGATTCAAGTAACAGCCATTTAATGCTCTGTGCCAAATTTAAGTGCCCCAAGCATAGAACCAACCCCACTGTCCTTGTGATTTACAGAATGTTTAACAACATGTTTCAGTCTTTTCACAGCCCTCAGTTAGGATTCTCTCAAATACCCTGCTCTCAGTTCAGATAAACAGGGAATCACCCTCGAGGCATTTGGCAGCCGAGAACACAGGATACAAAACGTGCTGTATTTATTCCAATTAGGACCCCAGCACCAACACAGGAGTCACCACCAAACAACGCAGGTCACCAAGCTCTAGCATGTAGAACAGAATCTTTAAACAAACTAATGCAATTATTGCTGAAAACGCAAACCTTTCCTTTAGCCAGGACCAGCACTTATCAGGGTAACCTTCTCTATAGACGGTTTTTCATGAGCAAATGCAAAACCTTCTCTCTACAGTGGCAGCGTTCTATTGAACCGGTCTGCTTGTCTGCTGTCTCTGTAAGGCAGGCTGCAGGTTGTTAGTAGATGACCTGGAGCCAGCGTGATGGTGGTGGAGGGAAGAGAAGGGGAGGAAGTTAAACACAGCTCTCTCAGTGAAGGGTTGAAGCAGCGGCTGACTCCCTACCCATCCTTCTTGTAGAACTCCAGCATCATGTTGTCCGTGGCAACGCTGAGGGGTCGTCGGGTCTGGTCGTGCAGCTTGCGGTCCGAGTGGTCCAGATCCGGGGAGGGCATGGAGCTGTAGTTGGCGTTGTGGTTCGTGTGAAGAGGGCTGCCATAGTTTCCAGTTACGTTGAATTCGATCTCTGTACCGGGAACATTGCGATTCATCAACGTGTGCACGCACACACAGCAAGCTACACAAAAGTGTACAAGTTATGTCTGAAATGTTTCCAGTTGAGTTTCACTGTGTTCTTCCTCAATCAACCAGGCAATCAAATATATATTTAATCTCAATTTGTTTTTAAAAGCAATAATGTTAAAAAAAACAACTGCATTTTTGTTTAGCTGAACACACACACACACACACACACACACACACACACACACACATACTAAACACATACTGTACAGCAGGGTTGGGGTAAATTCTTTTTCTTTCAGTTTCACTTCCATTTCCTTTTTAAAATCAATTCTCAATTCCAATTAAAAGTCATCTGGCGTTGGAACTGATTAAAAGGGTTGATTTTAAAAAGGAATTGAAAATGGAATTGGAATTGAACAAAAGGAACTGACCCCCACTGTGCTGTCCACCCCTGTGTGTCGTGCTCAAATGAAAAGAAAGCTCTCTATCAATAAGCTCTTCCTCCACTACCTCCAGGGAAGAACCAATCAGCATGCTGGATGATGGGCTCGATGATGCCGACAATCTGAAGGGAGACGGTGGTCATCATCTCCGTGATGTTCCTGAAACAGACCAGTCACATTTCAGGAGAGGGCGTTTGATCACAATAAAATGAATCATGGGATCTGTCTGTCAGAAATGTATAACATTTAGAACATAAGAACATAAGAAAGTTTACAAAACGAGAGGAGGCCATTCGGCCCATCTTGCTCGTTTGGTTGTTAGTAGCTGCTTGATCCCAGAATCTCATCAAGCAGCTTCTTGAAGGATCCCAGGGTGTTGGCTTCAACAACATTACTGGCGAATTGGTTCCAGACCCTCCTATATTCTGTTCTGAATGTCCCTTTATCTAATCTCCATTTGTGACCCCTGGTCCTTGTTTCTTTTTTCAGGTCGAAAAAGTCCCCTGGGTTGACATTGTCAATACCATTAAGAATTTTGAATGCTTGAATCAGATCACCGCGTAGTATTCTTTGTTCAAGACAAATACTGATAAAGCAAAGGGGCTGTGGCAGTGGTGTGGGAATGGGGGGGGGGGGGGGGGGGGGGGGAATTACTCTGATGCACTTAATCAGTAGAGCATGAAGCACTAAAAATGCCATTTAAGTACGTTAGTGCATTAAGATATCAGTTAAGTTGCATTAATTGCATTAATACAATGGAAACTATACCCTGCACTAGCGCAATAATTCCTAAAAAACAATCAAAACTGAAAAGTAATAATCAATTCAATCAACAATCATTATACTATAATAAACACATAGTCCTCATTTTTATCTCCTTGAAGAATAAATTGGAATTTTTCTGACAATTTTTTTTGGCTGACTACGCTGTACAAGTGAAATTGCGTTCCCTTGCTTGGCTACATTGTAAATACTGTTCTAATAGGAACCGCATACCCCTCAGTGTTGGTCCAGAGCAGGTTGGGACCCAGCACTATTGCAATATTCCCTGGCGTCATCTTATTGGAATCCTGGTATTCCGTTAACTTGGCCAAAAATTTGATTAAGTATCTGTAAAAAAAAAAAGGAGAATACAGGAATCAAAAGACAAACTGGAAAGAGCACTAAATAAAAGACTAAAACTATTCCCAATAGGCCTTACAAAGACTTTTCAATAATTCTGCCAATTGAGACTAATTAGAAAGTATAATTGTTCATGGATTTTTTAAGACACATAGCTGTGTGTGTCTGTGTTTGTGTTGGATGCGCAGAGGCTGTTTCCCAGCAGGTGCTGAGTTTGCTCCCTTCATGAGTTTTCAGAATTGGACTGTAATACTGACAGCACCTTATCTAGCCAGCAGGTGGCACTATAGAGACTGTGACAGTGCGTTATTAAGGGCACTGACTGCAAACACTGCCACAGGACAGAGACATCACATAGTAACTCCAGCCTATTAAACTGCTGTTAATAAACTGCATCTTTTATTATCTCATTTGCAACCTTGGATGGTGTAAGAGGAAGAGCTATTTTGCAGGAATGTCAAGTCACAGGAAGCATGTGGATAGGGAAACAGACACTGAGTACAGTACATTCGCTCTGCAGGGCTTTCCCTGTGCAAACTGTCATTTTAAATGTACCTGAGATTGTTGGCATTTGCCTTGGGAAGCTGCTCGCAAGCATTCAGCAGGGCCTGTAATCTTTTATCTTGATCCTGAATGCTGGAAATGCAAAGCAAGTGCACAGTTCAGAATGGAAACACAGGGATCCGTTAGGAAAAACAGGAAGAGCCTCCAGCACTACAAAACCAGTCATGCCTGAGTAAAGCTCCCCGTCACTCCTTCTGCCTCTGCATTATGCTAAGCTGGTGTTAATAACACTTCCACAGTCCTGACGGTCTCAATGATGTGCTTCAATCAGGGTTTAAGTTCAGATTATCGACATTTTATAACAGCTTGCCAGTTTACCCATGAATGATCACCAAATACATCAACGTTTAAAAAAACCCTCAATAAATAAAAGATAGGATGACAAACAGCTGACGTTTAACAAAATAATAATTAAAAAAAGCAGTGTAGCAAATTATTATACCGCGTCCGTCTCGAAAAGAAATCGGCCACGGTGATCATGCCACCCTACCCTTCCAGACGACGGAGTTGTCAAGCGCCAGTCACACTGACTGACAGGCCTGAATGACTGGATGACAGTTTACCAGGAGGGCAGGGCGACAAGAAGGGCAGTATCCTGGACAACATGACATTTACACATGATAACCCAGAATGCCTTAAAGATCTCGAAACACATTTTAACTGAATTAGTATTTAGATGGTCAGCATGCCAAACCTTTCTTTCTACTGATGAAATACTGCAATGTTCCAGGAGGGGGCCCCAGTGAGATCCGAATAGTGTAAAAAACAGCATTACATTAAATATAGGTTGATAGATGATCTATTACACAGGTGGATAGATTGTTAGATAGACAAATATAGATAGATAGATAGATAGATAGATAGATAGATAGATAGATAGATAGATAGATAGATAGACAGATATAGATAGTTAGATAGATAGATAGATAGAGATAGATAGAGACAGATTGATAGATAATGTATGAATTCACACTGATCTAAAAGCTACTATAATCCAACTACTTCCATTTTCAGTGCATGCAACACTGAATAAGCGCTCTGATAAATAGGTTCATCCACTTTGATTTCCAATATCTGCCACACGATGACAGCCTCTCTATCCATCTGCCTCCACTTTGCTACCTCTTGCCCTTACTTGGAAGCTTGAATCCACTCGTCATAGAGTTCAAAGGTCATCAGCGGTTCAGGCAGCTCACGCAGGTAGGATTTCAGAGCTCCTGACAGAGAGGAAACAGGAAGTGGTTCAGCAGCAAAGGGCTCTATCTCAATGAATCTGAATACTGACACCCTTTAACGTTATATTAATCAGCCTGTAAATACAATAAGAAAAAAGAGGTCTGCACTGCTGGCAGTTTTAAAGCATTTTAAATCATAAAAAAAAATGGCAGGCTTGTTTTTCATTAGGTGCCACGAATTTCACTTTTTTTTTTTTCACATTTAATCTATAGCATGATCAAAAAGCCACACACCAGTATGGCGTTAGTCAAGCAATTTAAAAATGCATCTTTATTCATTTTCATATCAGATACTGCTGCATGTCTCAGTAACGTGGTTTTTAAAAATCATTCCCCCCTGGCCGGTACTACAGCGATCTGACAGGAAGTGTTATTATCAAGTCCTATTATGCCAAGATAATTATTATTATTTTTTTCTTTTTCTTCTGCTTGCCAATGAGTCCACTGAGACTGAGTCATGGTTTATATTACAGTCAAGCTTTCTTGGCTCAGCCAAGAGAATGGAAATTCATGTTGACCTGTATTGTAGATCCTGTTATTTAGGCATCTGTTTTTTTTTCCGCTGTTCTAGACAGACTACGGAATCAATTAAGGATTAAAAATGATAGGTAGCTGCGTAGCGCTTCTTCCCCTGTTTTGGGAAACTCCTTTTGCAGCAAACTAGTCAATGATTTACTGGCTGATATTCTGCATGAAAGAATACCAGGTAGGGTCTGCTTATGTTAGAGTGTCTTATTCTCTTGAGCAGCTTTTGATCAAACTATGTGTTAACATTACATAGCTAACACACATTGCAATCAGGCTAGTATCTGCCACCATACATGGCATTATCCATGGGTTTCCTGACAGAATGTTTTATTATTATTATTATTATTATTATTATTATTATTATTATTATTATTAGTTTGATGCATAGGAGTAAATAAAAAAAAACGAAAGCTTAATCTCAGTCAGTTTTTACTAAAATAATAATAATAATTTTCAGATGTGCAAACACATATGGGACTTGCTTCAAACTCTTTAAGGCATAGCTGTGGATAAACATCACAGATATATTAATTGAGGGGTCTGCCCCTGGTGCTGTTCATCGCACCTGCGATGGCGTGTGGATCTGCAGAGTACTCCTGCACATCAAGCACCCCACAGTCCAGGGAGGCTTTCAGCTTCTTCAGCTTGGAGGCAGAGGGAGCCACCCTGAACAGCCCCTGCAAAACAAGCAAAGCAGACACTGGCTTAAACACGCACAGGATTCGAAAGACTTACAGGAAACAGGACGAGCGATTTTAAATTGAATTAACAGTCCGATTAGCTTGCAGTTACAGCTCTGCACTGCAAACCCCTCTGCAGAATGAGTCAGGTGTCCATAAACTGTAAGGTAATAGTTAAAGGCAACTAAGTAGACAAACGCTGTGGCTAGTGCCTTCATCAGGCACTAGCAGGTGGTTAGGACTAATATAAGTGGCAGATCTGATGTGCTGAGTGGCAAACTGGTAGCAATAGTATGACAATGTAAAGATCCAAGGCAGGTTCATGCAGGGAGAGCACTGGACCCGGGCTCTCACCTCCTCCTGCATGCCACACTCCAGCAGCATGGTCACACAGGCCTCAATGGGGAATGCGATCTCCCTGCCACTGATTGCAAGGTGCTCCTCCAGTGCTTTACCATAGGACGGCTTCTCGATCCAGGCTTCTGTGACAGAGCACAAGACAACAGCACAGTGTGACACACCAGAAATATTCAGCACTGTAAGCGGGGCTCGGCCAAACAAAGTAAGGTGACCAGGGGCCAGGAGGCTGGCAGGAGTTTTGTAAGCTCTGGCACAAGAGTAACTTCATTGTTGCAACTGACATCTGTGAGGAAGTCTTTATCATGAAGCTGTGGTATAAAAACACACATTGGTAATGGAGTTAATCTTGTATACAGGTATTATAAAAGCACACACTGCTAATGTGTCAAAGAACCTTAAATCAACATATGGTACTTCGCACAAGGTACAAATGAGAAATAAAAGAACAGCATTTATGTAGTCATTATTGGCAATTCTACAATCTACCCGCGAAAAGCTCCTGATGTGCAGCTGTGTGATTATAAAATCCAAAGTGAATACAAATCTTCTTGTATACTCACCCTGATGTGCTTTAATCTGAGGCAAAATGCCCTGTAAAAGTGCCAGTGACTTCCTGTGGTAATCCGCCTGTACTTCTATCAACTGAGGGGAGAGAACAGTGGAGAGTTAGGGTTTGATATCGTGTCAGACAAACTGTTTTAAAGACGTCTTCATGAAAGGGCAACCTCTGCCTCAGACGTGACTGGTTCCTACAGTCTTATACCCTTTGAAATATTTTACAATGGGTAAATAATATAAAACAGAACAGTAATAATCTACGTCTACACATTAATTTATGATATCAACTGATGGATAGAAAGCCACAGCGACAGGCACATACTTACTGTCTGAAAGTAGCTTGCATAGTCTATTTCTTTGGCCACAAAATTGTACATGTCAGCTGACAGCTGATCCTGTTTGTTTAAAAACAAAAAGAAAATGAAATAAGAGCCCTGTGAAGACTAACTCTGCAGTTACACTGAAACAGACCTAAAAACGTTCCTGCCTCGAAGTGCTGGCTGAAAAACAGCCATGACAGTTAGTGTAGCTCATGTGTTGACACAAGACCTGAGATGACCCAACTAACTAACAGGAGGCAACTTCTCTCAGAAAGAACTGGCCGACAATCTGTTTGGTAATGTTTTGTAAGAAATGTTAAAATGAACCTTTTACTTTCTCAGTCTTCTTATGGTATGTCGTTTCATATAGAAGAATTATCTTGCTCTGTGTAACTAGATACACAATGAAATCATCTTCTGAAGGACAACACAGCATTGCTCCACCTGTGCTTATTTTATTGTATTAGAGAACTGTCCCTTAATGTTCCCCCGGGATAATGGGGCACCACAGTCCTGCTGTCAAAATCACATATTTACCATACTGATTGATGCTACCTGGTTCTAAACAAACATTGAACGAAGGCTAGATCTGGTATCTGTATCAAATACCACTGAATACATTCAAATTTGTACTAGGACATAAGTGTTTATTTATGTGTATGCAATATAAACAATGCCAATGACAAGAATCCTGTAATTTTCTGTAAATGAATGTTAACTGCATACATCCCCACTCTCATAGAAGGAGCAATGCCTGTTTTAACAGGAACATCATTCATTTGTCAGCAATTGTTGTTGCATGTTAAAAAGTAACACAGTATTTAGTTACATACTGTACTGCTATCCTTTATAGACAGAAACTGATTATTTCTCTTCACTAGACGTAGCAAAGCAATAGACTGTGTACATCTTTTACCAATCCACCTATGAAAATGAATATAGTAAACGTATTTCTCTGGATTTGGTAGTTATTGGATACAAACGTTATTTGCTGTGGTAGTTGTGAGCTTCTTGCCAGGCCGTCGCTGGAAATGAGAATGTGTTCTCAATGGACTCGTCTGGATAAATAAACCTTTTGATGGATTGATTTGTTTCGAATGTGGCAGCAAGGCTGACTCTCAGACATGGTGGTTGAATCGTTCTCTGCTGTGTGTGTGCATGTCAAATAGGTACGTGTGAACGCTACAGCACCCTGCAAATGTCCACCCGGTTTGCTGCCTCCTCCATTTCTTCCCTGAGGGCATCAGCTTTGGCACCCGACGGCTGCAGGTTACTGGCCATGCCCGAGGACTTTGAAGACTGCTGCCACCTGACAGGACACAAGAAGAGGTGTGAGGAGCGAGGTGTGACACATACTGAACTGTATACTTACTTACTGGCAGTAATACCTGAAATGGGGATCACATTTGGAGCTGTGAAAGTACTGAGCACAATGAGCTAATACCTGCATTCTCTCAGTTGAATAGCAAAATTATTTTTGTCCAAAACCGGGACATTTTACTACTTCTTTTTTTCAAAATGGATTGTACTTAAAAGGTAAATTATCAATGCAGTATATGCATACAATCTATCTATCTATCTATCTATCTATCTATCTATCTATCTATCTATCTATCTATCTATCTCTACCATTCTTTATTACAATGCATCAGTTATTTACACAGTCCTGGGACACGGGGTTAAGTGGAGCTGTTGATTTTGCTGATGCAACATGACAGCAGATGACAGCAATGATGAATGTGTGGAGGAAGCAGCAGGCCTCTGTAGGTGGTCGGTGAAGATGGAATCCTATGCTCTACTGTTAAAACCATTCGGTTTATTGGCACATATATGAATGTACTGCTAGGATTGTCTTGCCATAACTGTATTGTCAGCATATATTTTAATAGAGACAAAACCTAGAAAATAAAGAAGCATTCTTTTTCTTATAGAGAAAGTGGCAGAGGGGATAATTGTGCTGGATTTAGTCATTTGTGTTTATGAAAAGGTTACATGGTTGTTTATTTTTATTTTTTTTACTTAAGTGCATAGTGGGAGATTTTAGAAATGACAGTTTTACAGGTCATCTGCATTGATATTTTGAAGATTTAAATAAATAAATAAATAAATAAATAACGGTGGCTCTTAGCATCGCTGACCAAACCCTCACCACATATCCTAGCTTTATTTATATCTATTTATGAGTCACTAGTACTCAGTTGATCTGCTTCTGAAGTAATGTGTGTTTTTACAACATTCAGATAAAAAGTGATAATGGAGTGCAATGGACAGAGGAATGAGCAAAATTATTTCCAGAAAAAAACCCACCACCACCACGACCACCACCACCACCACCAACACCAACAACACCACCACCAACAACAACAACACCAACACCAACAACACCAACAGTCTGTGAGGCCTTGCAATGAAAAAGCCTGCACACTGGGCCTGGATGCAGATTCTTCATTCATCGTTTCACTCTTTCTCAAAACCTATATATAACACGATAGCGAGGCAAAGCCGGAAGATAATATTCTTCTGTTACAAAGACAGCTTTTCAATTATAAAAACAGAGTAAATAGTATTTTTCTTTTGTTGTGAAGCAGGAATTAGCTACCAGCTGATGCCTCACCTCTCTAACCCTGCCTGAGTTTCAATAGGATCCCAGCTGGGAGCCACTGACAGAATTAGCACAGAAATCTTCCTAACAGCCCTGGGGAGAGGGGAGTGAGTCACTGAGAACTGTGGCAACGCTGTACACCTCTGAGTTATCTGACATTAGCAGGGCGTAAAACAAGTTACATTCCTAATCATGCCTTCAATGAGACCTGAGCTGCAGACTGTATATGTTTGAGAATGGGTTTTCAGTCTGGGGACACAGAAGTACAGTCACAACAAGAATGTGATTAATTTAGCATTTCCATGGGTCTGTCTATCTCGCACAAATATCAACCATTCTGTACTTTAAAGACATATCTATCTATCTATCTATCTATCTATCTATCTATCTATCTATCTAACTATGGGGTTCAGCTGATAGGATCTGTCAGGTTAAAATCTGGGTAGGATCTGTCAGGTTTAACCCTAATTTAAAAATCTATCTACTGGGGAGGGTTAGAAATTGTGCTAACACTAAAATAAAAATCTCTATCTCTACTTATTACTATTTGACGATTATCATTGACAAGGCTATTACAATAACATTTTCAAGACCACATTACTAGTTTCATGTGTTATTAAGTAATTCTAAGATCTCTCATAAAGTCTGAGTAAAGTCTTCTGCTTCACACAAGACATGTTTCCTGGATCAGAGAGCATCAGGTGCTCAGATTGCAAGGCTCCTTTGCCCACTTGGGATTGAAAAGCTCTTCTAACACAATGCACACCTCCCCCCCCCCCCACACACACACACACTCACACTGACACACACACTGAGACTGAGACACACACAGGACACCATGCTGCTCCCAACAGTGCAATGTTGTTTACAGCTTAATCCCTTTGCAAATAGAAAGTACATGCAGCACAATATCAAGAGCTCCACACAATAACAGGTTTATACCGTGTCCTTGCAGAGTCCATATCCAGAACTAGTTTAGCTAAATGTTTTCTCTGTTTCTGGATGTTGGGAATATCCACCTGGGAAAGAAATAAAACAACAACATCACGCCAAAGGAAAAAGGTTTTAATTGTTGCTGTAATAATAATAATAATAATAATAATAATTATAATAATAATAATAATGCAGGTACACTATGTTACCTCTGCTAATATGAATAGTGGTTCTATCACATCTCTTTCTATCTGCAGTTCAAACAGAATGAGTTCCTGGGCCAGTCTGTCTTCTGTCTCTCCGCACATATTTAGCATTTTCCTGCAAGAAATAAACGAATCACTCTCAATACTGGGTGAAAAAGAATGTCCCTTACCCAAGTTTCTTCATAATTGGGTAAGCGGCTTTCAGGATATGCTGTATGTACAAATGTGATGTACACAAAAACAGACAGACAGCCCCTTATAAGCTTCAGATACTCTCAATAGCCTTCTTTAAAGCAAGTGGAGGGACAGAAATCATGAAAATGCCTTTTGAAGCTTTACATTAATTGTGGTTCCTTTCATAGTATTGCCAACTATGAAAGGAACCACATCGCTTGCTCTTTGTATCACACAGTGTTGTCCTGCCCTGAGCCGCTGTAAACAAATGCAAGATCTAGGCTTTGTCTTGTTGCTCTTGGCTTTGGCTTCGTCCCTGTGAATAACTAACATTATCAACAAGGTTAGAACAACATACAAAATCTCTAAACAGAATGTCTTTGTGGATAGGAGCTTCTGTTGCCAGTAACACAGAATCTCAAACAGTGAAAGTGTATAAACAGCAGTGGTGTGCTGTAGTGTGTTTCTGATTTCATTAGAACCAACAGGTTCATCATCAGGATAGCCCCTCAGAGAGAATGAATCAAAGTTTACAATCCTCATGTTGGCTGAACACAGGACAGGCCCCTTTGTTAAAGACCTAATCAGGTGTGTTTCTACTAGGTGTAAAGATTAGATGTTTGTTTGTTACCCCAGAAGAGATTCGTCCCCGAGGACAGCAGCTCCCTCCACTAAGCACTGCGCCAGGGTCATCAGAGGGAGCTTTTTCTGGGAAGAGAACAACAGAAAACCGCTCTTGTTACTACCTGATCAAAACCTGTTCAAAACACAGCAATATGTTCATGTAGGGCTACCATATGACTCCATGTACACTGGGACAGTGCGAGACAGTATAGACTTTTCAACTCATACCCCAATGCATTCTGGTAAGTGTAGTCCTGCTGTGAAAGGTACCTGAGACAGGTAAAAACGTATCATTGGGGTGTGAGTTGAAAAGCTGTCCCAAACTGTCCTGGTGTACATGGAATCGTATAGTGACCCTACGTTCATGGGATATAGATACAAAGAAAATGCTACAAGGACCTTTAAGAACGTTTATTGAATTGTAGTTTCTGTACAATTAAATAAACCACATTGATTCAATCCCACGAGTGCTACACCACTACACAAATGAAAAGGAATGCATCCACCCAACCGTCTAGTTAGTCAGGAATGCTTTGGCATTCGGTACAGTATCATGAGTAATGATGTCTATCTATAGACGTCTCTATAGGTAAGGTTTTAGTTAATCCATCAGCAAGTCAGGTAAAAATAAACCCTTGTTAAGAAGGAATCCGCACCGAGGGAGAGCGCACTGATCTCTTGTCTACGTCCGCACCCTGCTGGCCCTGCAGACATGCTGTTAGTTTCTTGTGGGTGCTGTGAGTCACTTGTTTTACCAGCTCCAGACGTTTCTCCACCTGCAAGCAAATAGGTACAAAAAAAAGTTAATTAGAATCCACAGTGATCCACAGTGAAGCACACGACAGATCGGTCCCAACTGAGGAGAAGTGCTTGGAAAGTCTTTTCTTTCAGTATCAAATGAATTATTGGTATATTTTATGCATCACCTTTTTACGGTTTAGTGTGGACCGCACACATGGAAACAGCAGTTTTATCAAAATATTTAATATCGCCTTTAAAATTAACACAGACCGAGAGAAAGATGATTTAATTTAATAAAGTGTTAATGTTTACCTGTAATAGGTCTTCACTTAATACTTCTGTTTTTTCTGCCCTAAATGTAAAAACAGTGAACAGTTACCAGGATGCAGAAGATAACGAGAAATGTACCAATTGTAACTAAAGGCAGCCTCAAAATATCCTAGGAAAGGAAAAGGACATTTTATACATGGTATCCCACATAATCTTATGTGGGATACCATGGCGTTGTTCTGGTCATATTCTCCAACAGTTTTTACCCATCATAATTTAAGACATAATTATTCTTCAATTTACTACCAGCGATACTGACAGCTTAGGAAAATGGGTGTTAAACAATCTTCTATCTCTCTCTCTGATCGTAAATAAAACAAGCTTGTGGAGGTCTATTCTAAGTGTCCCCCAGTGGTGATCCTCCTGTGACGAGCCTTGCTGAAGCTGAAGGTATCACACTTTGACAGTTACTTCATTCTGCTAATCCTGGTGATTGCTTACAGCTGAGTGCCCTTATGAACTCTGTCCTTGAATGGAGGAGCTCTGCTTCACTGCAGCACTGGGGCAGTGATTAAACATCCTAATCGTACCATAACAAAGTACAAACAATAATCTCTGTATAAAGCGCCAGCAAAACGGTGTTAAAAAAATAAGTAGCGGCACAATTTTTTGAGTTTCTCAAGCAAGCAGCTGGAGGCAATCTCATACTGCCAAGGTCTGAATGCAGGGGGTGACTGCGGTTGAGTACGAGGGAGGTTACACAAATATAATGGGTACAGCTTCTTAATTGCAAAAGCAGGACAAACTTTCTCTAATAGCTAATGAAATAATTCCATAAGCACAAAATGTCATACTCTTCCATTCACTATTTAGGTCTCACGTGATTTGAGCACATTTGAGCCCAGTAGATGCAAATGCATTTATATCTGATACCATATTCATTCTGTTTGAATCCAGCTGTAACCCCCTGCGATTCTCAAGATCCGAGCTGTATCCACGCTACTTTATTTATAAGGGCACTGCGGAGAGAGGTTACAACCTTCACAAGTCATGCACGCACTGCCTTGTCAGCGACTTGCTTCAGGTCTGAGCGGAGATTGATACTGCGGCATCCATTTCATTCAGCTAGAAAGACTGCCAAGTAGGCCACCCTTCGTTTCTCTTTTAATTCTTCTTTTCTCTCTCTCTCTCTCTCTCCCTTTTTTATTCTGAGTGCCAGTGTACTTTGCTGGTATAGTATTTCTCAAGGGGTCTAGCGGTGTGGAGCTCTTTCTCTTTCACTGTGTGGACACAGTGCTGATAAAATGCCAAGTCAGGGAGATAAATGTAAAAGTTACCGACCTAGATAAGCAAATTTAATATCACTGTTAATAAGGGCACTCAGCTGTAAGTTCAGAAATCCCCAAACCCTTTTCATCCAGCTTTTAAACACACAGTATTTAAATGCTGCTTTTTTATTGTTATTCATTAAACTGTTGGAGCTTTAGATTACATGGCATGGATAGCCATGTAATTACTTTGTAATAACTGACATTACCTCATGACTAGGGGTCTACTTGAATCACGGTAAATTTATGTATTTTTCACGGGTAGGTTGCAGAATAAAATTAGGATTTCGCTGACATTTCGCGGACCTGTTAAAACATTAAATAAACCTAAGTAGACAGTATTTCAGATCACTATAAACACCATGTCTACATATAACAATATAATCACAAAACCAGAGAAAAACATAGATAAATATACATGCTAATAACTATACTGAGACTATACTAGAAATTTTGTAATAGCTTCGCCAAACCAGGGTTTTTACCTAAAAACAACATCTGGATCATTGGATCAGACTGCTTCATTCTTAATTCCCTCCCGGATTTAAATAAACTTACACACGTTTCTTGTTGACCTTTACACAAGTTATGTGCAGCTTTCTCTTCCACATTGCCAGGCTCCACTTTGCTCCAGATTTCAGCCAGCTGTTTTGTATTTCTTTCTTTGGTTTTCCTTGAAGTCCCAAGTCTAGTGCTTTAAGCAAAAGGTACAGCCGTCGAATGAAGAAACTAAAGTGCTGCCGGCAATGCTTTCCCTTGCCCTAACTCTCAACCTTCATCTGACCATCAACTGAACCATGAACAGTCTTGTGTTAATAATAACTGTCCAAAGCTATAAAACGGCTTGTATTTTTATTAAAGAGGTAGTTGCTTACAGACTCTAATTTCCTCTAACATAAGAAATAGGAACCAGAAAACGAGATGTGCATCCATAGCAGTAACCCTTGAGAAGGCTTTGCAATTGAGTCGATCAGAAACTAATTTTTATCAGAGAAACCCCATTGGCTTACCTGGTTCTTTATATTAATGGACTGGGAAGTTATGGCTATATCTGGTTCTTCATAGTACAGTGCATGTCAAAATAAGTGTGCAAGTGGCTCAGTGATTCACGTAATCACAACTCATCCCCAAGACCTGTGCATGCTTCTACAATATGGATAACCCAGACCTACTCCTACTGAAGATTCAGGAAACAATGCTGTCAAAGATCAATCTGTGGTGTCAATTACATCATTCAGTCAACAAGTGGCACTGCATCCTATGTGGAAATCCCATTCAAATAAAAAACAATAATTTTCATGATAATGAAACTGTATTTGGGAGGCATGTTTTATTTTTTGCATTCTTAGAATAAGATTACTTTATTTCCTAACAGCCTGTGAGTTTGACAAGGAGAAAGACAATGCATGAAAAAAACAGTAAGAAACAACACAACTTTAATGTAATTAGTTGTGCCTAAACCCATGTTTCTTTCTGCTAGTTCCATGCTAGTTTGTGCAGTGGTGTAAACAGAACAGAAATCAGGCCCAGATAGTTTAAATGGAGTGATCTCAGGGGCCACCAATATCTCTAGAGTGATCATGAGGCCACTCTAAGCCAATAAAGAAAGACATTTCAGTGTCATCTTGTGCACTTATCTACCAACGGAAAAACATCTAAATACATGAACAGCAGCCTTGACTATGCAATGTGATCTTTTTTTTTTTTTTTTTTGGTAGTTTAAACTCCAGGCGGCAAGGGGAACTATATTTTATTATAAAGAAAATTCCTGGAAGAACTCAAAATGACAAGAGGTTTTTCTAATTCAATTTTACATTAAAAGAAACATTTACATGCTAAGGATCTAATCTCAAGAATAGGAAAAAAAACTTTGAAAATCCTTGTGATTTTACAGTAAAACAGAGGCAACTTTATTATGACACTAAGATAAAAGTCCTGACCACAATCCAAGCTGCTGTAAGCCTGAATCATTTTATACAGCAAGCAGTACTGCCTGATAAGGGGACCCTAGGTGAGTAAGGAATAAAACAATGTAACTCATTGTCTGAAATCACGAGCAGCATTTAGATGGAATCTGCCCAATACTGTAGGAGAAGGTGTCTGCTGCTAATGAGATCTGCACACATGAAGCTAAGTGGGGATCAAAGGCTTCCTCCAGCAAAGACCCTATGGGTTCAGTAGTACAAAGAGATAAAGGCACACTGTGACGAACCACAGCTAATAAATGTGTAATCCTCTCGATTGCTCTTTAATTATGGATAACAGTTCAGAGAGCCTAGAGCAGTGGCATCCCCCTCATGCTCAGTTCAAGGAGGGGGAGATGAGACTAGATACCTCTGAAGCATCAGCTGCCACAGGGAGCACTCAAGCACGGTTTACACATAGACCCCAGGGGGCCTTCACCTGCAGGCCTACAGCCTCCCAGCATATCCGAGGTAGACTTGACCTTCCATCCTGCTACTTCATCTGTGAAGAGCCGCAGCCCCTGTGCTGAGGTTATTTTATATACATACGTAGATGCTAGCATGCTACTGTTGGTGCAGCATTACTGTTAAGGTTAATACTGACACATGGTCAGTCACTTCTAAAGAGCCCTTGCCAACATACCTTGGGTGGGGGAAATGCAGGTGTTTCAACTGGAAGGGGGTGTTTTAGAGATTTGCCTTCCTTTAAGACGGTCAGTGCTCTCTAATGAAGACAGCAGGTTAATGAGGGAGAAAGACCTCCCCCAGCCCAGCGCCACTCCGGTCCCTCTGCCACCTGCTAACCCCCCCCACCTCCCGCCAGGAGATCCCTGCTTCAAAAGGAAAACCCAGGTGATCCCTGCTCTCAAATTCTAATTAGCGCAGGAAAGCAGGAGAACAGAAGGGATCATTTAATCAACCAGCTAACCCAATCTGTCCTTTCTTCCAGCGAGCATCTGAACCACAAGAGCCAGGCTTGTCTGCAGTCATGCTTTATTTTGTTTGTGTTGCTTTTGCCCTCATCTTATCTCACAGACAGGGTACAGAACCCGTATCACACAACACTGTCGTTCCACACCCCTGGTCAGCAGGGTGCAGTCTCCTGTTTACCAGAGCTCGTCCTCACCACCAGTACGTATGACCTTGCTAATGATGCTGGACTTATGGGACTCCCTGTTGTGTGTTAAATGAAAAGTCAGTGATAGATTATGGATTTCACATTCCCAAATATCCATTATCATCACAATTCAGTTGGATCAAATCAATTGCTACTAGATGTCAGCAAGTGTCAAACACTACACTCCCCTGGACTGAATGTTAAGACCATTCTTGACCTGACCTGATTAAAAAAAAAAACATAATCATTTATATTCTGTTTTTAAGATTAACTGGCTATTAGCACAATATAAATCAAAGCTTTGCCAGAGTTAATATTTGTCTTATGAATCAACTTCAACGTTGATAAAAAAAAACTAAACAAACAAAAACTCTTTATTCAAAGAATAAGAATGATAACTCTTTGACTCCTCCCCCCCCAAACAAAAAAAAAAAAACAGACACATATTAATTTTTAGTAAAGATTAACTTACATCCTGAAAAAAAATAGAATCTTCCGGAGAATTACTATAGTAGTCGTACCGCATCACCGGACAGGCTTTGTGTTTTCCATTCATTCATCAGTGGCCTGGCTCCCAGTGCAAATATTGTACACTCAATACAATCATTTACTGTAGCACGGCAATCGGTGCCTTGTGTGGTCGTCTTTGAAAACCCACAGTAACCACGATAATATTGACTGACCCAGCCACCAGCCTTCTGCTCCCAAAGAGCTCTTCCAGGATGGCTGGGCTACACTGCCTCATGGAATATATCATGTTCTCCCCATTGCCTTACCAGATCAGCATGGATATATATATATATATATATATATATATATTATTTTGTATTTTAGTCAGATGTGTGTTGTTATGTGTCCCGCGGTGCTCCCCACCCCCTCCCCCGTTTATAACGCTCTTCGGTTATAACACTCATATTGTGTGTCCTCTGAGACCCGTGTCATAGCGAGGGAGCACTGTATATATAACAGTTATTTTTCAAAGGAGCCAACTTCCCAACATTTCATTATACTTAACATACCTTTGTCAAGGGAAAGTGTGTTTGAAAACAAACAGAGGTATTTATAGGGTTTTAATGCCATGGTAACTACATACACTCACTTGTTTCTGTTTAACCCTATTAATGTGTCTGTGATGTCATTTACTACATAGTTATGATAATAATGATGTAACAACCTACTATTCCTTTCTATTTAACCCCTCAGGCACCATGGTATTGAGTCTATTTATCCATTTATTATCCTTTATTCTTGTATGTTGTACATTATCTAATTTGACTTTTTCTGAAAATACAAATTGTTTGGTGATTCATGTTATAGATAGATAGATAGATAGATAGATGGACAGATAGATAGATAGATAGGAGAGCAGCTGTAAATAGGTGGACAGATAGACAGATATACTACATATAAATACATCTTCAGAAACGTGCAAAACATTTTTCGTTCTTTTTCTCATTTACCGCTGGAGCCACTGTTACAGAGTCACCTTCACGGGCTCGTCGGTTCTTCCTCCATCCTTATTCATGAAATAAATACTCTGTGAAAGCATCCTCTATATACTGTGGGAATGTTGGGAGGGTGGTGTAGAGTACAATTATATATAACACAGCTTCTTTGATTTACTTATACCAGTGTTGTCCAACTGAGAAGACGACATGTGTTGTTAACAATCAAGTAGTGTAAGGTTTATTGATTCAATTTCAATTGTGTAGAAAAAGGAAAAGAAAAAAAAAGCTTGAATAGATTCTTGTAGCGAACACTGCAGAGCTGCATGAAACAAGGCCTACTTGTTCCTGTTTTAAGACCCATGTGTGAGTCAGCCACACAGCAGAGGAGACACAGGCAGCGATACTAGTGTCTCAGCAGGGGCTCGGATCACAAGGCTGCACTGCACAGCCCCTGAAGTTTCAGGTGAGCTGCGAGCACCCTTATCCTCCACTGCAATTCCCCCCTTCTCCAAGGGGGTGGGTTGCTATGGCAGCATGGTTTACGCAAAACAGGCAACAAAAAGCTAACCTCTTAATTTCTTTATTAACGAGAGGAGAAGAAGAAGAAGTGGAGAGACAAGGGAGGCTACAACTTTTTTAAGGTATCAGTATGCTCATTTATCAAAGCAGCCCTTTCTAGAGCTATCAAGGTCAGACGTGTTTGCTACAATAACCCAGATTGCTCAGCTTCATAGTCAACCTACACCCTCAGAATGTAACTAGATCTCTCCCACACATAAACCCACATACTTGAGTACTCAAACGTCATTGCTCATTTAAACCGATTTCACAGTTTACTCAAAGCAACACAGGGTTACACTTTTGACTCCTCCCTGAAGGAAAGTAGCTGGATCTTAGACTTGTCTTTTCTTAAAACTATTGTGACCAAAAAGTCTCTCTCCCTTCAGAAATGTCTTCTGTTTACAAACCAAGAAGCCCGTATTGATGCAGTATTGACAGTGTTGAAAGCCACCTTTATATGTTGTCATCCAGCATTCAACAATGTGAGAGGGGTTAAAGTTATCTGTG
Source organism: Acipenser ruthenus (assembly GCF_902713425.1). NCBI lineage: Eukaryota > Metazoa > Chordata > Actinopteri > Acipenseriformes > Acipenseridae > Acipenser > Acipenser ruthenus. The sequence continues at coordinate 2,693,374 of NC_081207.1, forward strand.
GAATATCTCCAGGTTGACTCTGCTAACTAGGCCGAGAGCCAGCAGCTCTATTACAGAATCCTCAGGGGGGAGACTAGCCACTACTGCTGCATGCTGTAGCACCAAGTCAGGGCATTACCTCACTGTGCAAAGCACCAGCATACTGAACAGGGCTAGGAGGGAACTGTGGAACCTTGTCCACGCCACAGGCTGTGTTAGCGATGGTACAACGTTTCAGCTAGTGCCTTCTTCTACTACTTCTGTACTACAGAGTCTACTTGACAAACGTTTCAGTTTTGATTAAGCAAAGTGCTTTAATTAGCAATGGAACTTCTAAATCAAACTAATTCTCAAACGTGATGTCATTTAATAAGACATAAACTGACAAAAGAATGTCTGCTTTACTATACAAGTCACTGAATAGATTTTTTTGGGGGGGCTGGGTGAGATACCGTGTCTAGGATTACTTACTACACTTAACTTTTACTGTTTTTAAGTTATGTAAGCTAAAAATAATATTTGATGCATCTGCAGCTTAAATATTTAAAGGCAGAGATGTTGTCTGTGCCATAACAACTATTTCAAGCGAGAAAATGTGCAGGTTCCATGTCAAGAATGAATGTGTTTCATATATGCTGCCTGTCAGAAGAACCCCTTAATAAAATATGTCAAACATGAACCACATATTTCTGTTTGTAAAAGTGAATCCACTAGACTGGTATTAAATACATTAAAAAGGTGGGTAGGGAGGAAAAGTAATGCAAACGCCCTGTCAAAGCCTTCACTTATATTCCAATGCTGGTAAAGAAATGGTCAGTCTGGGGCAGGCCCCAGTAAAGAGGCTCTCCTCTCTGCTCAGGTTATAGCTGGCAAAAACTGCTGCACCTGAATCCAGTCTCAAGCAATGATGTTACTTAACTAATCATTTGGTCTGACAATACTGATGCATCTCCTCTAAAACCAAGACAAACACCATCGAGAATGATATTGCCTCAAAAAATGAGTAAATAATGAATGAATAATAGCTTCTACTCCAGATAATGTTATCACAAAATTATTTGGCACTAAAGATCTCCTCCTCGGTGAGGCTGGGCTATTGAAGCAGCTGTCCCCTCATTTTATAAAGTACGGGTTGGTTGGGAATCAGCAGCATCTGCATTGACACTCCACACCTACTGCACAGCGAGGAGAGGCTGAGACGGGCTCAGATTTTATCCGCCTCTGCTGTACGGCTGCCAAGAAGCACCATGGCTGTGATCTCAGACTCGGGGAGGCAGGCAGGCAGGCAGGCAATCAATTCCTGAATGGTTTTCATCTGCAGTTTAGCTTTCACCATACCAGTCACCGCATGTGAAATATCATCGTGTGATCAAGGCTGCTGTCTGGTAGTTTCTACCCTCTGCCGCTGTGTTATTTTAGAGCCCATTAAGATATAGGATGACGACGTTGGAGACTCTTGAAGGTTATGCATGAGTAGCTGGACATGTCAAGTATACAAACATGAGGTTTACAGTTGTATCCGTACTGCATACTAACCCTTTGAACAAAGATGCCTAGTACCTTACCATTTCCAATACCTACAAATTGTGGGGGATCCTAATTTAATATTCTACATGCAGGATGAAAAGGGTTGAACGCTTTAATGTTACTCAATTCTGATGGACACCAGGAGCTACTACAGCAATATGGTTTGGGATTCTCCCAGATTCTCCTGATTATTGGTAAATTCTTAATGTGAAAAGTAGGACGATTTAAAAAAAAAATAATGTGAAGAAATAAAAGCCCCACAAGGGCTGACGCCTTGAGAACGATATCAATACAGTGGGTCTGCAAATTGTTCTGAAGTACTCTGACCTCTGGATAGTAACCAGTCTCCCAAACAAACAGAACCAAAATAAAACGATTTCTGGAGGTTCTTTAACTGCACTGGAACAGTAACTTAACCAGCTGTTGATTTAAAGGGAGGCTCCCATTTTATTGCAGCAGCAGTGGCCTCCAAAGGGAGATGAGGTTTCAATTCTTCCCCCTAAACTTCCAACTCAAGTTACGCCTGCGAGTCAGCTGAATGCATGATTTATGGGCTGGCATTACTCAGCTCTCTCCAGAGGTAATTACTGCTCTGTACAGAAAAGAAGAGGACAACTTTGTTCTGTCTCAGCACAAGCAGAACTGCACACACGCACAGAAACACACACAACGACCCACAACAGCTTAATGATGAAACTTGCTTGCCAACACAGTATTAATTAAGGCAAACCGTGAGCCGCCAATTGCAAACACAAACAGAGACTGTCTAACTAGATTTCTACTGCAAGTGTACTTGACCCTGTTTGTATTGCTGTTGTCTCAAATCCCAGACTGTCTCCTCGAATCTTAAACATACCATCAGAAAATACCTCGGGCCCGACTTGATGATGGGGCAAACCTTTACCATTAGGGCAAAATGCGTTTGTCCCTGATTTTGATGAAGAAAACAGGAGAAAACTGCCTTTGCCCCTGATTTTGATTAAATGCTTTGCCCAGTCCTTTACCGTCTGCATTTGTGTCAGCGTTAGGCATTACTTTCGGGGTGTAAGCCTCCAGCCACTAGCTGCAGATGAAATACAGTACCAAGTCATTGTGCCTCTTATGCCTTCAGGGACATCTCTTGCATGCTTGAAGGTCGCCCCACTCAAGTAATATCTTGACCCAGCCTTGCTTTGTTTCTGTGAGCTGACAGTCCAAGGCTGTATTGCTGCAGACTTTCAAAGTGTGAATGGTACTGTGAAGAGCGCAAGTCATTCCAGTTTCTTAATCAGGGATCTGAAGCCCTGCTCTTGAGATTTATTTGGATTGCATGGGTCAGCAGGACAGTAGTGCTCTTCCTGTCTGAGATCTGAGTGAGTGGCTATGGGAAACACAGCTCAGGCAGGGGGCTGACAGCTCGGACTCACACACCCTGGAGCCAGCAGAATGAGTCCCCCTCAACTTCCTCACAAAGACAGCTGACCCTCTTCCGGGAATTGTGACTCTGCGAGGAACGAGTAAACACAGCGCGGGCTCGAGTGGAGAGGGTTCAAATAGTCTATAGGCTCTTGGCTTTTATTTTTCTTTATTCTATCCATTTTAATTTGCTGATTCAACGCAATACTGTACAACACCACTCCTGAAAGAATATGTTTGCATATCAAGTAATATTTAAATGACCTGACAACGGTAGGCAGGTACTGTAGACTACCATATTGATATAAATAAAATTAGAAAGTGACCCCAAGACTTAATCAACTGAATAAAATAAAAGGCTGCTTTCTGTAAACCTGCAATTCCTGGTATGTTTCTGTATTTCAGTTTAGTCTTATAAAGACAATTTCTTAAGAATATAATCATCATAATAATAATAATAATAATAATAATAATAATAATAATAATAATAATAATAATAATAATAATAATAATTTTAGCTGAGCACCCCTTAACATTTTTTTTTTTTTAGTACAAAGGTTACTGTAAGTTGGTGTGTTTGCTTTACTTATGCCAAAAAAAAAAATAGTACGTGCTTTTGCTAATGCCCTAATAAAGCCACTTTGCTTCCTTTAAGAAGGATATAATCTGGCATAACATAAAACTAAAGTGATCAAATGTGACATTTAGAGATCACTAAACATTAGCACTAAGAGCTTCGAGGCTTTAATTGAAACGATAATAAACAACACCACGGTATTCACGGACACTAGACACCAAGAACCACAGCAAATACCACGGGGGCATGTCTAAGATACCTACAGTATATTCTACACATGCTACATAGTCCTTGTACAGCAGCATGGATTTCTTTAATTGAGAGATATCAGAGTACGGCTCACCCATGTAAACCTTCATAATGCTGTGGACGAGGGCTGTACAGCAACATTCAAAAGTAAGGATATTCATACAACTCAGATGAACGGTAGAAGGAACCTTGGGTAAGGTACACAGGCTTGGCTATAACAAACCTTCACACAATATCGTTCATCTCTGCACCGTGAAATACCTTCCTGGCCTGTTAGCTGATAGATTCAAGCGTGGCTCAGTCACTCAGTTCATGTTCTGTCGCACACATCTGGAATCTCTGGTGCATTTTCAAACACCATTCAATACTGCATCAGACTCAACAGAAATAAGACTTGATTGTAATGGAACCATTTATGTTTTCTTTTTTCCCCCAAAGAACAGAAGATATATTGCAGAAATGACAGAGGAATGAACAATCCGAGGATTCAGATTGCAGAAATGACAGAGGAACTAACAATCTGAGGATTCAGTTTAAGTGCATACCTGGTAAAGGTGTTTGTTTGTTGTTTTTTGTTTTTTTTTACCATTTCTTACTATTAAAGCCCTGTAATATTTTCAGATTTTACAGTTAGATAGCACCGTTCCTGTATCACTCCAATAAAAGCTCTTTTATGCTCTCTGATTACGACTTGCCTCAGCTTTGATTTGCTGCCTCTGTTTGTGAGGCTTTCTCCAGCTATTGACTGAAGATGCTGACTGATGCTGCTGTACTCAGAGCTGCGGGCCGAGGAAGACGTACATCAGCTTCAGAAATGACAACCTTCCCATGAGACCAAGGGCGGATCGATAGAAGGACTGAACGACACTGGCGAGTGACACAGCCAGTCAGGCCCTGGCACCGCAGTGGCTCCATCGTAACCCACTGTGACAGCGCCACCGAGGCCCTGCTAGAGCCAGAAGCCGTGCAACATGTCCATTTGAAAAACACCTGCACTAGGAACTCCATGTTTACAAATTGCTTGTGCTTGGTTTTGTGTTTTCATGTGTTTCAGATCTTTGAATGTATCAGTTTGAAATCCTGCTGCAAGTACACTTTCATATAGCTGTGTGGTGCCAATGTCCTGTAGCTGCACTCAACGCACAGGAATCAACCTCAAAACTGCGTTTACTTTGAGAAAATGCAACGCAATAACCAAATCAGACCACAGCATTTCCCTCTCCACAATAACGAGTGTAAAAGCGTCCAGTCTTTTAGTTCTACAAGACTCTTCAAGCTTTGGTACCTTTTATTTCTTCTATATGGTGAAGCAGTACGCAGATACTGTGGCCCAAGTCGAAAGTTTGTACACAAACAGTTAGGACTGGTCCTTTAAAGCCGCCACACTCCAGTATCTCCAGACGCAGTGAGGGCGTCTTGCATTTCCCTGTGCACAGCGTTTTCCCCTCTGGGTTATTTTCTAAATATAAAACCAAGGCTGACTAAGCCTTCCACCAAACCGGATCCCCAGGGACCTGCACTCACACCCGGCCATGCACACTTCCCAGCGCTACGAGGCAGAACGGATTTCACTTGAGAACAAATGAGTCTAAAGGACCGCACTGATGCCATGGCATGTTGGAAAACTAATCTGCAAGAGATCAGTAACAGAAGGGAAAACATTACAACAACCCCCCTCCTCCTCCACCCCGTTCTAATGAATACGTCACAAGTAAACCTGTCAGAGTGGTTCTCTGAGCATCACTGCAGTCAGTCGGTTGCTGTCTGTTCTGTACCTTGCCAATGCCTTCTCTGTAATGGTATTGAGTAACCATTCAAGTTAGAGCATACAGGCTGTTACAATGGCTGAAACCCACTCTTTCCCACAGTATATTGTATGCTTGTACAGTATCATGGTATTACAGAGTCCAAGGACAGTAATGAAATCCCATAGTATGAGGCTGGCGTTCTCTGGGATTTTCAAGATCCTTGTGTTCAGTGATGGAAGGCTGGCTGTTCATGAAGCTACATACTGTACTTTAATAACACGCTTTTCACAAGTCCTTTTAATAAAGAAAGGATTAAGCATTCTTATTACGGTTTTCGTGGGCTGCAACGGGAGACAGAGCTTATTACTGGTTTGATTGGCTTTTATAGCTGTTCCGGCTTAATTTTTTTTTTTCTTACCAAACCTTCATGCCAAATCCAATTTAGTCCAACACACATTTTTTTTCTTTTATGTTAAAACATTATGGGGTCTATTTTAATAATCGAAGCAGTGGCTGACCTAAATACCGCAGTTCTGTGTTAATCCTGCTGGTGTGTATTGACTCACTTATTAGCATTAGTACCTTCATAAAAGTTTACCATAGTAAAAAAAAGTGAAGCAACGTGTAATAAAGCATAGTGAAAGCTGGTATTATAATCATTGTAAAGAATAGCAAGGAATGGTAAAGCATAAACGTGGCAAACCAGGGTAAACTATGATAAATATATAGTATAACCACAGGAAAAGCAAAAAAAACAAAACAGTACTTAACTATAGTCAAACTATCATTACTTGAAATGTATTCAGTGGGAAAAACTGTTTGTATTTGTACAGGTGGTGTGATGTAAGGCTGAAATTCCATTGAGGGGGATCTCTGAGTGACAAAGCATGAGAGCATAGAACACTAACATTTTAATACGCAGTCCCACATTGCTGAGTGATATTGCAGTTTCATAGTGGGACCCAAATAAATGCAGTTTTCATGCTGCTGTTTTTCATATTCAGTTCGCTCGCGTTTACTAAGCGGACATGCACATAAACAGAAAGCCCCCAATGACAGGATAATATACAGCGGAAAATATCTTGTGCGACCACAGGCTCAAACACAGGAAACAAATACAATAAGATGTTATTCAATTATGTTGGTCTCTTTCCATCTCCCATGGCCACTTTACAGCCCCAGCATGACAGCTTTTAATTACTCCACGCATGCTTTGAGAAATACTGGACATGCAGGTTAATTAAAAACAGCAACAAATTATTCATTTACATATCTTGATATTCAACTCCTACCTAACCATATGTCACAAAAAACAAAGCTACCAATTAACAAATGATAATATACACTCCCACTTGCCATAGATATTCAAGGACCAGGGCAATTCAGATCCACGTGTGCCCAGTTCTGATGGGATCTTTAGGGTCCAAAATGCTTGCCAGTCCTGTTCCTTGGAGATCAAATGACCCGTCCACTAGAAAAGATTGTCCCAGCAGTTTACATACACACACACACTGAACTCAGTAGAATATTCCTTCAAATAAATTGCTCAGACCAAAAGCCAGCATACAGATTACATCGCCAGGGCTGACCTGCGGCTAGCATGCAGCTCTCAGAATAGACACAAATCTACCCCAACAACTGCAGGTATTCTGGAGCCCATTACGTAGAAAGGAAAGCACCTGCATACACTACGGATTTGTAATAAATAAACCTCCATTAATGTCATTTGACCGTTCTTTATAGCTTCTGCTGTGAGGTTGTTTTAGAGATTTATAATGAAGATATTTCAAAGAAGTACTTTTGAATGGCTGCAATTCCACATAGCCTGCAATCTGGGATATAGCTCGTAATCAGTTTTCATAGCAAGATACATCAGGGGAATCAAAGCCTTAGATGCCACTGTATGTTTGTAAAAGGAAAACAACGGTGAAACACCACTGAAGTCGCTTCATAGTTGTGATGCTGTAACATTATTGTCATGCCTACAGTCCAAAAAAAAAAAGAATCTGTGCTAGAATCCGAAACCTTAATCCCAAAATGCAGCTAAATCCCATTAAAATGAGCTGCAGCTTCCACCTTAATAGTACATTCCCTCACACACCATTCAGCTTTCCATGTTAGGCATTTATATACGTACCCATCAGCTGTGACTCAGAATACATGATCACAAGGGGAATTAACCCATTAATTGCCATCGTCCTTATTTAAAGACTACCTTATTTAAAGGCTACTTTGTAATTTTTGGGAGCATTTTTAAATGGCATCATCTACCTGTTTCTTCAACTCTATTGTTCTGATAACTTACTCTAATTTTGTTAAAAGCAAAAGTAAAGTCTAAATGTAAATGTATCAAATTACATAAATACAGCTTGTGTTCTGATTTTTCTTCAAAGAAAAAAGGTATTTGGTATTTAATGGGTCAACACGAGCTCCCAGTTTATAACGCGAATAATGGGATCCATAGTATGGACATCAAGCTATTTGTGTCCCACCTTTTAACGAGAATGAAAGTGGTACAGGAATGGCATTACAGGTTAATGTAAGCCACAATCATGGTACAGCACAACTGGTTCTGTGGTATAAAGGACTGTCTTATAAAACGTGTGCGCTGTACAGTATAGTAGACAGTATTGTAAATTGCTGATAATCATAGGAGGGGTTTTTCACTGCTTTTTATAAACAAATATTTAAACTTAGGATGCATAGAATTAAAAAAAAGAGAGAGAAAAAAAGGCCTGTAAACTGGGCTGCAGCTTTGTTAAGAACGGCACAAGACCTGCAAGAAAGACCCAGACACTGTACAGAGCTCAGAGTGGAGGCCCTGGAAAGAAAAACATTCGAAAAGAGATATCTTAAATGACTTTACTAATGTAAGCAGACATGTTCCGAGACATTAAATTCATGTTATACAGTGAACGCTCTTCCATGCCAACACAGCTGTTAAGCTCTTTCTCCCAAGCGTCAACTTTTTCAGAAAGGAAAAACTCACCCAGCAAAGTTACCGAACCAAAAAAATAAATAAAAAAATAAAAAACTTTCATTTAGGTGCTTAGACTTATTTCTTATTCGTTTTAGAATTATATATTTATTTTTTTGTACTTTTAGAAAAAAAGTGCTAATGACAAGTTTGGTAGTAAATAACTAGCTCTCTGTTTTGAAATCTAAATTGATAGCTTGTACATGGGTTTCAGAACTAGCTTTCATCAAGTACTGTATATTTGTAAAAAGATCAGGAGTTGTTCTATGTTTCTAGTTCTGTTACTAACCCTACAGACCCAGATGTGACTTCTTCATGCTGTGATGAGTTACAGTAATACAGAGCAGTATGTCCAGGGGCCTGATTGATCACTCCTGGCACCTGGTCATTTCAACAATACATCTAAACCAGGGAGGTTCTGAAACTCAGATGTGGGCTTGTGTGAGTTTCAAACCCGGTTGACAGAAGGTGTCCCCAAGCCTTCCAAACACACAGCTCGGAACGCTGCAATGGCTCGAACGTCAGGAATGGTCAGGTTTCAGACCCACAAAAGCTAAGCCCCAGATTACACTTCCATCTGTTTGAATGCGCTTGGACCAGGTTCAAAGAAAATAAAAATAAGACCTCAGCGACTAGAGTAAAGGGAAGAACTCAAGATCCTCTGTTACTGCTCTGTTACTGCTCTGTTTGAAACGGAGGCTGTGTGGTCCAGTGGTTAAAGAAAAGGGCTTGTAACTAGGAGGTCCCCGGTTCAAATCCCACCTCAGCCACTGACTCATTGTGTGAACCCGAGCAAGTCACTTAACCTCCTTGTGCTCCGTCTTTCGGGTGAGACGTAATTGTAAGTGACTCTGCAGCTGGTGCATAGTTCACACACCCTAGACTCTGTAAGTCGCCTTGGATAAAGGCGTCTGCTAAATAAACAAATAATAATAAATAAACAAATAATAATAAAATGTTCCTAAGTCAGGACTGATTTTGTGAAACCGTTTTCAACTGTTAAAGAGGGTTTTCTTAGCTTGTATCTATTTTTTAGCCTAACCCTGGCCCTTTTATATATATATAAAAAAAAAAAAAAAGAAAAGAAAAAACCATGAGTTTAAACTGAGTGGAATGGTGATACTGACTGATGACATCTCTATGCTGTTCCTGAGTTCATCTTAGATGAACCACATAACAAAACAAACTTAGCAGCACATAACAAGACAAACCAGTGTTGCAATGGATACACCTGGGGGAATTCCACGCATGCCAAATTCTCTGCTTTTACACGTTTGTGATTTATTTCTATCAGTTGATCGTTTAGTGTCAACATCCATTGTTTCAAGCACTCAAATGTTATAGTTTTAGTTTCGCAACCACAAACCACATTATATATGTGGGGGGACGAGAGCCCGCCCCCGCTTTAGGACAGAGTGAAGAGTGAAGAGTGATGCAGAGAAGGTAAAGTTCTCCAAGAAATAAAAAAATATATATATATATCAAAGACTTTGGAGAATTTTGTATTTTTGTATGCAGGTTTTAAAACGCATGGAATCCTCTAGATAGTTAATGGATACTCATGGACAGACTAAGCATATTTCTTCTTCCATGGCAACATATAGTACAAGGGGGCAACCCTGCCAGGTTGCTGCTTGCTCTACACCTGTTTAGAGCCATCAATCCTTAATTCATCACAGTATCACATTTTTGTTTCTGCACACCGGCTACTGCATTACCATTCTACAATGAATGACAAAGTGGCTATGATTTATCCACAGCAAGACAGCAACTCACTGGGGTTATAAAACCGTACTGACCTGCTACTTGCAAGATGCTGTAAAGGTTTCAGAAACATGTCATTTTTTCTCCCTCTGTCAAGCAGCGATCTTTTCAACACATGCTGACCCCTTCAAAGGCATTTAACAATGGAGTTAATGGCCTTTTTTATCAATTCAGTTGGCTGCATGTTGACCAGGACTGTATGGCGACTGAGGCACTGAGTACGCCTGGGGCTTTATCTTTCTTTTTTTTTTGCCTGTATATCTGGAAATTGAGGATTAAAAGAAAAGAAAAAAACACTTTTAAAAACTTGTCTGATTTTAAAAACCTTGATATACCCATATATTCCTAATCATCGAATCACTGAGGTGATATTTGGATCTGCCACTGTTTTGATCAATTCAATTGATCCATCAGTCTTCAATAGCTCAGTCTTACAAGTGCTACAAGCCCAGGGGAAAAAAAAGTCATACACCATAATTCTAAACCTGTGCTGAGTTGTGCTCAAGATAAAGCTTAATATAAGATAGCGTGACATCCATCCATCCATCCATTTATATATTTCACAGGTTCTGTCACTATCTCCGTCACAAAAGATATGCACCACCACTTGTGGATAATTCTGGCCTCATGCATAGCGGAACTGAGAGTGTTGAAGTTGACATCTGATGCAGCTATGCATCAAAAGGGACAGGAAAGGAAATAACATTTTTGATCTTTTCAGTCTCCGATTCCCATTCCACATGACTGACTGCGATTCTGAAAGAGCCTCAAGGATCCGCACACACTTCAGTCACAATTCCTCCTGGACATTGCTTTGTGTCACATGAAAATAAAAATAAAATCCTAGCTCTCGAAATTCATCTTTCACCTTTATAACAGCATTGGAAATTGCCACAAGGGAACTGGAAGCCACAAGGGAACAAGTGCCCTGGAAGGACAAGCACTCCAAATGCAATTCTTACAGCATAGCAAATTCTTCTTATTTGACAGATTGCACTGCAGACATGGGAATGACACCCTTGTATATAATTATATATCTAAAGGTGCCATGCAAAAGAAGTGCTTTTTCTATTTACATGTTATGCTGCTGTTAAAAAACAAAAAATGACACAAACAGAACATCAAAATTCTGCATGTTAAATGGTGACATCACTAGGACATTAGTCAAGGGGTACTATGCTGGTAGCAATAGTAAGGGATTATCTACAAAGCATTCTGGGGGTGTTATTTCCCCCTAATTCTGTGTGTGTGTGTGTATGTTGAAGGGGGGTTATGAGTGGCTTCGGACAAAGGGGTTGGTATCTCAGCTACTGTAATGATCCGCTGTGTCCCAGCTCATCTCATCAGTAACGCGTGCGCTCCATATGAAAACAAAGCCTTCATGTTTACTTGGCATTAAAAATTAACACGCTGCCTTGGTGTGCTAGTGAGCTTCTTTCTCAACAGACCTTGCTCTCCAAACAAAGCAGCAGATGATGAGGGCTCTCTAGCGTTTGTGTTCCGGTTTCTGCTTCCGGAGCCACACTTTCCTCGGGTAACCTAAGCTTTCTTGAGGCTACAGGTATAGTGACGCTTTCATTGTGTGACAGAGCCACACTGAAATACCATGAAAGATAAGAGTGCACGATTGATGTAACTTACAAAAAAAAGGATGGTGAGTAAGTAGCGTCTACAAGCTTCTTGTCCAACATTGACTGCAAGCTAACAAGATAACAATGCTGTGGACCAGAAGGGGCCAGGCTCTAAGACTTTTGGAATACAAAGCATAAAGGAGCTAAAAGGCTCCCAGGGACTGCCGTTGGACCCAAAGGTTCTCAGGGAGAATAAGAGATAATGCCAGTAGACTCAAAGGGTCTCAGGCAAAACGGAGAGATATGAACAAGGAAGATGACAAAAACTAGATGTATGGACCTTTTGGGGCACCACCAGGGGTCTGAAGAATGCACTGAGTTCAGAGGTCATCACACTAGATTAACACACAGACACACACACACACACACAACATTAAATATATGGTAACAGAATAATGTGTTGTACCTTTTCTATTGGTTAAGTGTCACAGAAAGAGGAGGTGGACCATCTATACAGATGGGTATATAATGTCATGCAACAATTGTAAGAACGAGTATTCTGTTTGTCCTGTACCTGGGACCAGACTCCCTGCATATTTCAATAAACCTAACAACTGATTGAAAAAGATAAAAAAAATTGCAAATCTGAATTTAATGTCAAATATCTGCAAATGGGCGACAACTGTATTTGATTCAACACAGAGTACACAAGACGCCAGATAGATAGATAGACGCAGAAGAACAAATGCAATATATTTAGTTTCTATAAGACTCCTTTATTGCAAAGTTCACTCTACAGCACTGCGGTGATCTCTTACAAAAGTCTACTTGTCTACTGGTATACTGTGGTAGAAGCATTGCAAAGCACCGTAAAGCATAGTAAAGAACTGGCACGGTGACATGATATGGTTGGAAAGCGATTAATGCATAGTATGAGCATGGTAGAAGCATGCGTAAAAACTTCCTTCATTGACAAATCCAGTTCTAATCTCATGAGATGACAACTAACTGTCACTGCGTGTGATTTACAGTCACTACAGTGATTTACAGATTTACAACTGTGCAGCACAAAAATAACCCTGCCTGGAGATCTGGTAAAAAAAAAACAAATAATAATAATAATAATAATAATAATAATATAAAAAAAATCTATTAATTTAAAAAAAAAAGTGGATCACAGACTGCATTCATTAAAATGAACCCCCTGCTTTTAATCTAGAGCAGTTGCTAGAGCGGCAATTGGACTCCGTTAATTGATAGATTCTCAATGAAAACCTCATGAAGCGATGCTGGCTCATCCCAGGAATAATCTCATTACATGAGTGGCATCACAAGCTTTCCACACTCATGGAATATTTCTGAATTGCCCTCTCAGGCCTGTCACGTATCCTCCATTTCACACTTAACATGTTTTATGCCGATTCTGCTCTGCAAAGCAGGGCAATTACATTAGAAAATGTACCCTTGACATGCCCACACAAACATTTCAGCAATTACGAAAGATGCTTGGTTACCTTCCTTTATGAATATACCACCGCAGAAATGTGTATTTATCTATACCCTCACCCCCGCTCCTCTCTTTCTCTCCCTCGCCCTCCCCCAGTCAAAATGACATAACAAACATAGATTCCAGTGGCCCTGGCTTTTTTTCTTCTTGCTTGCCTGCTCATAGTTCTCACTTGCATCAGTAAAAAGAAAATGTGTGGTTCTGAACAAAAGATGCTGGAATATTTCAAACAAGAATAAGATGTGGCATCCATACAGCTGTGATGTATCTGTGTTCCTGCAGGTGCTTGGGCAGCAGGATACACTGCAGAGCAACAAATCATAACATCACGCCTCAGTAGTTATAATAACCAATCCCCTGCCACAAATGATCAACTTTTCCAGAGCGAATATCGCTTTCACTTCTTAACCTGACTGTAATGGCCAGACATTTGCTGAGCGCATCTCAAGTGCAATTCAGAGCACATCGCTATCAGAGGAGGAATGGAAAATGAAAGAGCAAACATTAACATGCATGGCATTTTTACAACCATTGCAGAGCTAATGATTTCCCACCTGGAAGAATTACTGTCGTTCCTTTCCCCCTGCTGCTGCTCTGTAACCTTTATGACATCACTCTCCTGGGCTTGTTGCCTTGGTTGCATTCATGTAGTCTTCCGGAAGGGGCAGTGGCTTGCCTTCTATTTAAGCGTGCTTCCTTTCCTCTGCTACCCCACCCCCACCTGTGGCTTCCGGTAGAGAGGGGACTGTCAGGCTGACAGCACTGGCCTTTTCTCAAAGATTCAGCTGCTCTCTTTCCTCACTCAACATCTCCTCTCAATGAAACCAAACCGTTGCTGATTTTAAAGCGTAACAGACACACATGTCTTGACAATGTATCAAGAAAAGTATAAGTTGTTGATTTTGTAGGTAATCTGTACCTAACCTCATCTTGACTGCTTGAGCAGTTAATATCATTACAAACCAATCATGATGATTTACTGTGCACCACAGCGGACGTCTGCACTGGACTGCTGGAAATTTCCACCTCCGAGCTGAGGAAGGGTTAAGACAGTAACCCTAAACATCCGGCCAGAAATTCCAAACAAGACCCGCAGACAAGGATACGGAAACTATTATAAAACCACAGCATAATATTATATTAAGCAGAAAGAGCGGCAATTTTTAACACTTTATATCCTTTTATGCATACTTACTTAGTATGTATTATTATTATTATTATTATTATTATTATTATTATTATTATTATTATTATTTCACACATTACATTTAGATAAGCATTTTATTTGACTCATTATGTGAGGGTAGCAGAACATTTGAAACACCTGAAATAACATGGTCAATTGCAAGAAACAGCAGAAAACACCTGCCAACTGAACCCCTTCTTGCCTTCTCAATGTCTGTTACTGCACTACATACATGTGTGGTTCAGGCAGAGAACCCCGTGTAGAGGAGCACCATTCCAGCCCCAGGACTTTACATTGGAGCCGGCTTTCTCATAGTCACAGTCAGTGCATGGCTGCAAGTCAGTGCACAGTCAGTCATTTTGTAATTGATTCTGCACATTTAACAGGAATGGGATGAACCCAGAAAGCACTGGCAACACAGGATAACTGGTTAGCTTCCCAGAGCTGTCCTCACTCACATTGTTACTCCCCAATTAGTGAAGCCATATTCAATACCGTAAGAGCTATTAAAAAACTGACCAGCAAATCATTCATTCAAACGCACACAGTTTATAAACCCAGTATGTGAAACAAGCATCACTAAATGCAAGATTACTGCGTTTACTATGTATCTCCGATTGCTTCTACTTTCATTAAAGAAATAGACACAACATTTAATATGGGGTATTGTATTAAGAATGTCGTTTTGTATTACATTTTATACAGAAGGTATGCATTTTAACAGGGGTTGGGAATTCTAAGACAGTATCCACTGATTGCAGACGGTGTTTTTGCGATGCATACCTAGAGGTAAATGCCATTATCCTTGGCAGGGAAATCTGCCCTGCGATGCCCATGCTTTGACTTGCATTTACAAACTCTTCTACTTCATGTTAAAACAGAATTATTCAACTGCACGACACACTGCGGTACTGTAATCCTGGTATCTGGATTAGTTTTTTCAATGGGCACTTGCTTTCCCTTGCTATTCAAGTGCAAACAGAAGCAGCTGGTCTCAGTGTGCAATGAAACCCAATCAACAGTCAGTGGAAACTGCAAAGTGTTTTTACTGACCAGGAAGATAAATTACGGTCCAGGGATAACCAGGGTTGATATACAGCTCAGGACCCTCCCATGGGTCACGCAGGGTTGAAGGTAGGATATAAATTGGAACGTTCAAACAAGGCCTGCATCATGTCATTGATGCACACGCACGCGCACACATAGAATGATGCATACTAAAGCAATACCACAGGTGTGCTCCTGAACTAAATGCCATTTCAATAGTCCTGACCTAGAGGTCTCTCCCCATGGGTAAGTATTCATTGAGTTTCATTTAAAGAGTCTTATTTGCAGCCTGTTTGTGAAGGTATACAGTATGGTTCCTTTATTATTATGTACAGGACCAGTAATCACAGGTTTACAAGACAGAATCACTCTTTATGAAATAAACAATAAACAATAACTGAGAGTGTGTGTGTTCATAAATAGCAGATCTTACTATGTTTAGCCCCAGGGGTTTCATCAATTTTATGTATTCAACCACAGCAATCAATAAGGAGCTTGAAAAGTTCAGGGAATCTATTACAGTTCTACAGAAAATCTTGATGTTCATCCACCCCCTGTGATGCACAGCCCCTATCAGCAAACACATTTCCCGTCTTCCTTTTGCTGAACCGGCTAAAAACAACATTTCCGTCTTTTTTTTTCCTGGAAACAGCGTTTCCCTTTCTTAAAAAGGTGGCTTCCTTTTAGAAACAGCAATGACAGCACAGTGAGCTGCAATACTGAGATAGCTCTGTGTCTACTGTGTGTCTTTCCCCTTTTCTCCTCCTTTGCAGCTGTTTGTCAAGATGAAGCAGGTTTGATGCCAAACATCTTCATGTTTGCTCACGTCTGAGGGAAAACTTTCAGAAATGAAAGTAGACAAACGTGTTGGCTGTGGCCACCGTCTGTGTACGAGTTAAACTTTTTAACAGACACACCCTGTGTTATGCTGTGACCTCAGCACAGGGGTAGAAACACAATGGCTAAGCGAAGCTAGTCTGTGACACTATTTGCTTCACTGTATTTGTAAGTGAAAAGAAAACAGCTCTGAATTGTAAAATGTTAAAGCGGGCAGCAGAACTGGTTTCAATTGTGCAATTCATAATTAATAGCAGTTAGAATAGAATCGTAATTGTAACTGAACCTGGACACACCTGTGTAATTGTAATTGTAATTATACCATATAATTGATCGATGACAGTTCAGTTCCGCATCTATTTGTTATTCGACCATTATTCTTGCATTTTCATCCACTTTTGGTGTCCCCATATGTTTGAAAAAAAAAAAAGTTAGATAGTATGTTTCTGTATCTGTACCTGTGATTACTGCTTGGTTGTTTAGATAACAATATGTTAATGTGGGTAGTTGTTTGTTACTTTTTAGTGTAATTGTAATTAAAATTGAAATTACTTCAGCATAATGCAAGTGACACCCACCTGCTAAATTCATTTTAGTTCAGTAATTACAGTCCCCGTGAAACAGGTTAGGCAACTACTGAACACATGGATGTTCTTGCACAGGAAATTTGCTTTGGGACCCACGGCTGCCAGTTTACATTATTAATCCCTTGCTTTTACAGTAACTAGAGCATGGTAACTAAAGTTTAGATAGCATTTAGATTTAATTGTGTCCTAGTAATCGTGCTGTATACATTTTTTTTTCAGCTTTGGCCAATTGTTTTGGTTTATTTATTTTGTAAACCTTCATTCTGCCCACAGCTGAGAAAGTAGTATTTATTTATGTCACTCAGATATGCAGCATGTTCAGTATTCAGATTCAATGGCTTCAGCTTCACTGCCTACAAAAGGTCTGCATGCAGAACAAATTGTATCTTTGAACAATACAAAATGTCTCTCCAGGAAATTTAAACAAAGCCCTGCAAGGGCTGTAGGGTATGAACCAGGAGAGCTGCAGCCACAGATCATTGGCAATTCGGTTCTGATAGTGCTGTAAGAGCAAAAAGGACCCCTTTTAATTGGGATGTCACTCCCTGGCTCCCAGTGGAAATCAAATCCTTGAAAGCTGTTTGTGCTGTTCCAAGACGCCTAGGTCCCTTGGATTATACCAGTGCTGAAAATCAGTTCCCGATTATTGTAATATTATTGATATATTTTTTTAGTATTGACTTTAAATCTTCTGGGGGTAGGGGAATCAATAAAAAATATTAATTTTTAGATCTAATGAAGGTACTGTGATTGATGTGCTGGAATATTGGCCCTGAATATCAAAACTGTCTTTCGACAGTCCGAAACTCGCTGTCTCCGTCTGTTTTAACCCAACTCTTTTATACCGAACATTGTTTCCATCAAAAAAACGGAAACACTTTTCTGCTGTTTTCCAACATTAAAGTGGGGAAAGTGGGGGAAGTGGGGGAACTATTCAGCATTTAAATGAGGAGAAACCTATATGTTAAGGATGCCAATGACAGTTTTTACATCATTTCAGGATTTCAGTCAATGGCCAGGTGAGATTGCAAGGTAGAAAAGGCAGAGAAAAACAAAACAAGCATGTGTTTCAGGAGATATGGAGAAAGAAGTAAACAATAAACAAGCACATCAGGAAAGTAAAAAGTAAAGTTAGAGAGGTCATTTTAATCTAATTTTGTAAATGTATGTTCTGTTGTTATTATTATTATTATTATTATTATTATTATTATTATTATTATTATTATTATTATTATTATTATTATAATAATAATAATAATAATAATAATAATATGTTTTAATTCAATTATAGTTTCATGAACCCGGTTGCACTTTATGAAAATTAATAACACAAGTGTATAATAGGGTCATATAAACAACCGGTGGCAAAGAATGACAAAGCTGTGAGTGATACTGGCAAAAAATGACCTAAATCCTCTTTAAGTTCATCACATAAATACAATATCGTAGCTTTATCCATATACTCGTAGCACTTGCTCTTCTGTGAGGTCCAAACAGATGGCTCTTTGACGATACAATCCATACGGTATACTTTTGCCGTCATCTAGATTCCATACCGGAATTTATTTTAGCATGGAGCCTGTTTGAAATATGTTCCCACCTCCTTAGGACTCTTTGAACCCATTTTAAACGGAAAACACTCAATCGGACCACATCCACCCTTTTGATTTTTGCACTGGGAGTATGTTAATTAGGTACCCACATTTGCATAACATCACTCATATTGTTGGAATTGGGGTTTTGCGACTGTTCTTATCCTTCCTGGCCATTTTAGATTTTTGCTCGGAACATGAAAAACAGTCAGAAAGGACAAAAGCCCTCCCCGACAATCGGAAAAGCTTTGATATTCAGGGCCGTTAAGTCCACACATACTGATGCAATACACTGCAATCGTAACTAAATGTGGATAATAATGTGTAATGTAATAAAGAAAATGTTTTGTTAATATTAACAGTGAAATCAGTCATGATTTCCATTATGTTTAGAAGTCAGTAATCAGTAACACAGTTCACTGCCTGTTCTCTCCATGAAAAACAAAATACAGCAACGCTTAGTGTAATTCAATCTAATTAAGTCATGCAAACACCTGTTTTATGCTCAGGTCAGATCTACATTCAGATCACATGCCTGCAGTTTTTTTAGCTGATGGAAAAGTCCTTGGATGTTATAGATGTGACATAATTGGGCAGCAGTAAGACCAGCTAAAGGCTTTATTCCCTGGACATTTTACATATGCAGCAAAAACAGAAGGGGCCCTGGAATATTTAAAGATGCAGGAGCCAAAACTTTTCAAACGCAGGCTAGAATACAGAAACAAAGCTTTAGATTACACCCAATTCTTTGAAATGTTGTAAGGAATGAAGAGATTCAATTAAGAGGTGCTGGACCAAACTGACTGAGCCTGCTCTCATGGAATGCTGTAGGACTGAAACTGTCAGTGTCCGACGTTTAACTTGAACTCCCCATCCAGGGCACCTCTGAAAGCAAAATGAAGTTTTATTATACTGCACAAAGATTCACTTTCAGTCACAACCCACACTGGCCAGAACTGAAAAGAGCTAGCTTTCTTTTTTCTTACACAGTAACTGTAAAAATGAGCTACTGCATCTACTAGGTGTACACAGGTAACCTGTGTCTAATGAGAATATCACAGAATATATTCCTTCACATGCCATTTGATACTCCAGTCTCCTGCAGCACTGTGCAAAGGAATGTCATTTTTCTGGTTTTGTATACATTAGCAAAATCTACAATACTGTAAGCACACGCCTATCCCCTTCCAGGACAAGAGATAATAGGAAACACTGAACTGGCACTTGGGAAACTGATACAATGCATTATGTGCCTGTAAAACTGTAACACTGCCAGTGTAGCAAGCGTGTGTGTCCAATGTTTGCCAGTCAGGATTCGCCCTGGTCATGCCAAGGAGCGCCTCTGATTACCAGCATCAAGACAACCCACACAAAACGCATTGTAACGCTTCTTGAAGGCCGAGGTCACCGAATACAAAGGGTAAAGAAAAGAACATATGGGATAAATTATCAAAAGGGCAGAGGTGAAATAAAAACAGCTTCCATTATAAAGAAAAAGGTCTATTTATCCTGGGGGGGGGGGGGGGGGTTAAGGCCTCCCACTAGCGTTACACGATGCCGTGATGTATTGCATTCTGCTATAGAAAAAGGGAGTAGTGCAAATCGGCCATGAACAATCATTTTTCAATCACGTAACAGGTAAATCACTTACATACTGCTGTGCTAATGTTTATTAATTAGAATGCGGTGCATGTCAGGTGCCATACAAATCATGTTTGATAGGAGGAAATCGTATCGGCAATTTGCAACCGCAGACAGCATTTGCCATGATTATGCATTTACCTAAATGGTTCATATTTATGATCTTTAACGAGAACTGAAGCGCACACGACATTTGTAAAGTCAAGACAAAATGCTGACTATCACCATCGGCAGCGTCAATATATCTTCCCAGCAGTATTGCGAGCACTCATCCCGACTCTGCAACAGTGCAGTGCATAGAACTGTACTGCTACCTGGTAACAAATAGTCTGTCAGTCGACTTGCCCCTGCAGCAGTAAAAACAAAAAACAGCATTGGATATTAAATACCGCGATATCGTCCCTATATTTTCACCTTACGCGCTTCATGGGAATATCAACTTACATCCGATGTTAATGCGGCTTTAAAAATATTACTCCCAAGCCTCCCCCAATCAAATACATATAGGGCACTATAATTACCAATACTGTACGACTGTTGCATTGTTTGTAAAGTGTGCTATTACCCCCCATTTTACTTTTCTCTAAAACAAATTCCATTGGAACATTTCAGCTACACAGTTGCGTCCCATACCGTAATGTGGCATATTTACGCTGTACTGCTTCCTACTACAGATGCATTTACTATTAGCAACAACACGCAGCACGTCGAAATATGTGCTTATTGCGTGTGAAAAAAAACACATTGCATTTATCATAAATTAGGGTATTCTTCAAGAACAGGCTCACAAATGTGCACCACAACCCTTTCTGTCCACCATATCCTGCAAAACTTGGTATAGGCTATAAGGCAGGTTTATACGAATGTTTAGAATATGTGTCAAATATACATTTTTTTTTCTTACCTGCCCACTGTTTGGTTGGCGAGCTGTCGCATTCGATTAAATTGCTTCTTCATCGTTTATATATTTTTTATCTGCGTTAAGACCATTTAGAGAACCACAAACGGCATTTCTCAATGAGAAACAGCAATGACTCATCGGCAAGCGGTAATAAAATCCTCAGAGTGACAAGCTCTGTCCTTCATTGCAATTGGAAACACATTGAGAATAAAGGGAAATAGATAATTTCATTTCATTTTCTGTCCCTTTTCCTCTCCCCTGTCTGGAGATGCTGGACCAGCTTCGCCTCTCTGGGCAGAATGACAGCTGAAAACACGCAGACGCAGCTGCCCTGGAGCATGCTGGGAGTTGTAGTTGTTTGAAAAAGGCCGTCACCCAGAATTGCATTTAAAATTGACCTTTTTAAACCCACTGGCAACACCATTTCACTATCAAAATACAGCATATTGACATTCACAGTTCCGCCTCCCTAAAAAGCTAAAAATGCGATCTATATATTGTGGATTGCGTGCAGAAGTAATAGCCATACAAAGTATAGGGTCGTCTTTTTAAGTTTCCATATCCTACACTTTAATACCATTTTCACTGCTCCCTTCATAATTGCGCATTTGAACTTTTCATTATAATTTCTTTTTTCGCATTGTAATTTTGGGCAAGACTGATCCTCTAGCACTTACAAAACCGCTGGAGTAGTAATTTCATAGTATTGAAGTGCACGCATATCGTGGGTTGCACTGTACAAACAGAATGCATCGTTTGCAGACCTACTTCTGTAGAATTACTTCATGTACCCCAACTGTGAAGAATCAGGATACTGGACAGGGTTCCCTAATACTATTCGGAGGGTGGTACTGTATATTAGAATGGCATTTATTTAGTAAAATAGTTTCATGTACCTGGCTCTCGACCCAGAGGAACAGCCCAGTACCACCCATGTCTCGGCTGTAAGAAGCAACATTTTACACAATAAATAAACACAGTGACAAAGCACTGAGGAGGGACATGCATGAACTCATTATTGAACTCATTGAGAGTCGCTCAGAGTTTCCTCTTCTTTTCTGTAAGCATTCTTTTCCATTAAGTCACTTAACAAACAGTGAACTCCTCTCTTGTGAGCATGCAACACACACAGTCACAGCAAGACAAACAACTCTCTTGGTAGCTAAAGATTCCCAACTATTATTATCATAAAAAACGGAACCTCCCACTTGTCAATGCACTCTTCAGAGGGATGGTAAGATAATGCATTGTATCTTGAGCATCAGGTTATGTGGGTAAATGTATGACAAGCATCAGATACATGCAAATTGTTCTTTAACTGCGAACCAAACCCTTTCTTGCTTGTTGGTTCGACAAAGAAGCACTAGTTTAACTTGAAAAGCAGAAAGGCTCTTTTGTAAATAATACTGTAGCTGCTGATTGTAGCTGGATATATTTGAACCCTTTGGCAATTCCTGCACTTTCAAAATCCTCTCCACCTTAAACTGGTGCAAAAAACTAAACGTTCCATCTTACAGCTGTGTGCAGAAATATGATTCATTTCCACAGGCTGCTTCATAGAACTGATGAGAGAAGCAGCAGTGGCTGGATCCTAAGTTATCAACCAGAGCAATATGAGTACTGCATGGCCAGGACATCCTTCTAAATTTATTTTTGCAGAGCATATAGGGCCATCTGGTGGCCAACAGTTGTAACTGACATTTCATCAGTTGGGATTTTAATGTATAAAACAGTGCCATCCGGTGGCCAAATGTTTTCATTGCAGAAAGCCACCCCAAATGGAAAAGAAGCATGAAAAAGCGACATTAACAAAACCTTACTTCGTATGTCTTGTTGCAGAGTTCATGTGACAAGCCACAGGTCACTTCCTCAGACCACAAACCTTACTTGCCTCCACACCTGTTTTCTGAATATTGAAAATCAAATGATACTCAATAAACATTAAACAGCCATATCTCTGTACCGTTCAACAGAATGACTATTAATGTCATATAAAAAAAAAAAAGACATTTGTATGATGGGCGAGCCCCTGAAGACACAAACCATTATAGAGACCTCTTTCTTGGCAGAGAATTAGGTCAGTTTCACTCAGCCAGTACATTAAAATATGGCTTTGGTTACAGGAAACAACACAGATACAAAGCCGCCCATTTTAAAACAATGAGGGCAGCCCAGATCATACATATGCATTACACGTGCTGACATAAGTCCAGAGATCACATGTTATGCCTTGATTATTATGGGTTGTATCCAACACTGGGTGGAGTGCTGTCAATAGAACTGGGTCATTTTCTTTTGAACTCTCCTTTTCTTGACCAGTATGTGGAGCCCTGAGTCATACGCTGTCATTCGTATAGGAATGCTGGCCCTAAGCACTATTCATCAACTACAGACAGTGTATTGAAATGTTTACTGGCAACAGTAAAAGTGTACCAATGTTTTGTGCAACAAGTTAAGAGATACATTACTGATACCTTAGTAGAGACACATGTGGTAAATGTAATTTTGCAGATGCAAATATTAGCTGCTGGTAATGTGAAAATGGTTGTAAAAACAAATGCCCCAGTAGCTCTCCAGGACCAGGGTTGGAGACCCCTGCCCTACTGGCAGTATTTTTTTCCCTTACATTTTCCTAAACTGGAATTTGTAGAGCTCCCCTTACTCCTGTAAACCATGCTGTAAATTTGCGGGCACTCCCTTGAATGGGAAGCACGGTGACCGAATCTTGTAACCATGGTGCCCAGCAGACCTGGGATAAATAGCTATAGTTATAAAATTATGGTTCATTAACTATTTGGGGATATATTTAAATATTTTCAAATAGTATTTGTTTTCTGCAAAGAAATTTAAATATTTTCAAATAATATTTGACGTTGTGCAGTTACTAAAAACAAATTGATTTATTCGAGCATATATTTTGAAATATTTCAACTATTTTAAATAGTTAGTGTTTACAAATAAAATAGCAAATCCCACTATATTTGTCACAGGTCTGGTGCCCAGTTCATACCTTTATTAAGTTACCCCCTGAAATATGCAGCTCGGTTTGGAGTAACAGCCCCCTTAAACTCAGTGAGTGACAAATAAACACAAAACTAGAAATATGACAGTCCCAAGGCTGTGTTTAAATCTGTACGCTACCGCGTTAAAACACTAACACAAGCAGACAGGTAGAATAATTTAGTCTGACAATTGGAATGAGATGATCTCATTTCCATTCACAGTTCTGTCTCAGCCCGCGCAGCCACTACACTACAATTTCCAGAGACGATCTGAAGAGCACAAGCTGGATTGTGCATTCATGGAAAACAATAATGAGATTCGAAAAGATGAGGGGAAGTGGGATTGGTTCTGATGAGACGAGTTAAGAACATAAGAAGAACATAAGAAAGTTTACAAACGAGAGGAGGCCATTCAGCCCATCTTGCTCGTTTGGTTGTTAGTAGCTTATTGATCCCAGAATCTCATCAAGCAGCTTCTTGAAGGATCCCAGGGTGTCAGCTTCAACAACATTTACATTGCATTGCAGAGGGATGCCTTATATTATCCAGCTCAAATGAGAAAACAAGCAAACTGCTCTGATTGCAATGCTAACGGGGCAGGGCTCAGAGTGCTTTTGCAATAGGGGGTTGTCAGTGTAAAAAGACGGTATTT
The DNA here is from genome assembly GCF_902713425.1 of Acipenser ruthenus. NCBI lineage: Eukaryota > Metazoa > Chordata > Actinopteri > Acipenseriformes > Acipenseridae > Acipenser > Acipenser ruthenus. Next base: position 2,718,113 of record NC_081207.1, read on the forward strand.
GCACGAGAGATGATTTCCACACACGGACACCCCCTAGCTGTTGTTTTTTGAACTGCATCATCATTTTGCACTCGGCGCTTGCTGCACACATTGCTTACCAGGTTCAAACCACCGAAACAGGCACTTGCTATAAATAGCCGTTTGTTTTGTTTCACTGACTTCACAGCTTTCAAATTATATACTATCATAAGTGTCATACGGTAATAGTGTCCTTGCTTATTTTGTTGAATGCAAGCCTTGTTTAAACAAATGTGTGTGTGTGGTTCTGTGATCAGTGCATACACTACCTCTTACGACAACTAACCCTGATGCATAATGCTAAGCGATTTGGGTTTAATACCATTCCGCATGCTATAGCAAGTATAGTTTGATTACGTGGTAAGACCCTTTCCAGTAAAAGTGACGGAAAACTCAAATGTAATTTGATTGCACAATAACTATGAATCTTGGAGGACTATCCTTTGGGCCACAGGGGGGCCTATAGCTAATGCATTTTAACCTGTTCAATTTGGTAAGTAGTTCTAGTTCCTGTGGAACTCCCTTGCTCGAACACTAGAATGCTGCTAGCATAGTCATTCTGTTGAAACCTCCTTTTGAAAATCACGAGGACTATTCTGCAAAAATACATTGTTACCATTTAGGGTTATTTATTCAACTCCGAGTAGTCAGTCTGTGAACCTGAGATTTGTTTGTATAGTTGCCTAAGTTAAGTACGCTTTTACACGCTTTTAGCATTGCTGTGGTTGTACCTGTCCGCGTATTGCATGCTGTTTAAATATGGTTATTAAATATAAATATATATATATATATATATATATAATCTGATTCAAACGCTAAAGCCAATTGCCACCTATATTTCTCCAAAAAATGTACTCGCATCATTTTTTAAAATACAGAATCTAGCAGTGATCGTGAGTTACCGCCATACGAGTGTAAGTCGCCCTGGATAAGGGCGTCTGCAAAGAAAGAAAGAAAGAAAGAAAGAAAGAAAGAAAGAAAGAAAAATAATAATAATAATAATAATAATAATAATAATAATAATAATAATAATAATGATAATAGTTTGACATTTTTATGCCAATTCAGAGATAAATTTTGACATCGGCGCCGCTAGTGTAGTGGTATCATGCAAGATTCCCATTCTTGCGACCCGGGTTCGATTCCCGGGCGGCGCACAGGATTTTTTTTTTTCACATTTAATTATTTACATTTTGTTTCCATTCCGGCTTTATTTATTATTTCATACTAACATTGGAGTTTGTTTATTTAAAAAAATATTTATCAAATACAAAACAAACAAACAAACAAACAAAAAAACAACAAACAAAACAAAACCTTCCAAGCAGTAGTTTTACATACCTTATAATTCTTACTAATATACATAATAATGTCGCGTTTTGGATACATGCAAATTAATTTATGGTATTATATTTTATACTTCGATGTATATATTATTTTTAATGAATAATAACTACTACAAGCTGATCCCCATGACATTAGTTTGCACTCGTGTGGCAGTGAAAAGGCGTCAGACGAGCACAGGCACAGCGTCCTGTTGCCAAGCAACTTTGAAACAACCCACATTGCAATCCAAATTTGGAAGGAGAATGACACAACATGAAGACGAGGGACAAAAGTAGGAAAAATACGACGTGACAGATTTGTAGAACACCGTCATCGAGTCCCTAAATAAAAATCTCTACATATTTTGTTTTAATGAAAAAGCAATTGCTGTGCAAACTTGATTTTTAAACACGGGATACAGCAGCTTTAGTCTCAAAATTTGTCTTTCAGTTTTTTGCTTTTAACGTAGGCTAATAAAATGTTTACGCGAGTAGCAGAAAGTACCGAATTAACTGTGTATAAAGTGGACTCGGCAACCGAGCTGAGATGCGCGAAGGGCGATGCCTCCCTTAGTTTTTGTGGGTCCTGTGCCTCGTGTATTCTCAAATCGAAACTTTCCGCGACTTCAGAGTGGTTCAGACGAGCAGGCGACGTGACAAAAAAGAGGTTTCTTACCGGCATCATCAAGAGATGCGAGAGCCTGGATTTGCTGCAGAATATAGAGAACGTTTTGAAAGCGACGATGGGGAAAGATTTCACCTACTCCAGGTCCCGAGCTAACCCTAGCCTCCCCCAGGATGTGACCACCTGGGGCTCCGACCGAGCACTGGACCCGAAAGTGCTCGGGAAAGACATGCTGGAGACCTGGGACTGGTTCAAACGGAGCGGGTACTGGAGCAAAGCGAACTACATGCTTGGGCTGCTGGTGATGTGTGATGCTGAGATCTTACATGTGGCAGGCAACCTCATTAGAGTTCTGGTTGTAAGGCAGAAAAAAAATGCCTTCTCCAGAAAGTCTTGCGGAGGTAAAGCACCGTTTCCTAGTACGACTATGTACTATTTCACCAGAGATGAGATCACATTGCCAAACCTTTGTAACTGCATGCCAATTTCTGATATGATGTAGAGAGAACTGAGACGAGTGAGAGTGAAGTGCGTATTACACACCAAGGAGTGTAAGATGATAAGACATTAATGGTTTGCTTGTAGAGAGAATGAAACGGAGTCACAGAAAAAAGGGGCGGTTGTGCCAGGCTCATTTCAATCTTAATCAGTGTAGCAAAGGGTTTGGAATACAACCCTACCCTTTTTAAAAAGTACATTATTTGCCTACAATCATTCTGGTAAATTGTTGCATGGTATTCCCTTTTATTCTCTTTGCATATTACAATACAGTATTCAGCCACTTAGAATCAAAGGGAGACAGTAACACCTGAAAGCCATGCTATCTCGTGAGGACTTGATTCTGTTGTTTAGACCATCAGGAGGATGAGACCGCTTCTCTCCCAGAGTCTCACTACTCGTTCCGGACAGACCAACACCCAGAGCTGGACCTGCTGATGCAAGCCTGTCCCGGGTACGAGCCTGTTACCAAGGAAACATTCCCCAGCAACTGGGGCCAAGAATCGGAGGATGCTGTGATAGCTGAGGACGCATCCCTGGGATCAGCGGGGCCAGGTGGGTTCAGAGAAGAGCCCCCTACACTGTTACAGTTATTATTATTGTTATTGACTTGCAAACAGAAATGCCCACTTTAAAAAAAGAATCATTTTTATTTACAATAATTGAATCAGGATTAATTACAATAATTGAATCAGATTCTTAAGAATCTGCTTTGAAAGTCTGAAATAAATGACAATCACTAATGGAAATGGCTGTTCCCTGATTTTTTTTTGCTTTTCCCAGTCGACTCCAGACAGCTGATGCAGGGCCCCTGGACAGGGGAGGGGCAGGGGAGGTTGTGCACCAACAGCACTGAGTGCAGTGATGAGGACTCGGTGTCCTCTGACCACCCTGCCCTCATGATCGTCCCCACCTCCTTCCAGTCCACGTCAGGGGTCAGCCGTTACAGAGACTTCCTGCGCGGGCTGCCTGTACACCTGGCCAAGTGTATCCTGGGTGAGATATCCAGTTACCGGACAGCCGCCACACACAAACAGAGGCAGGCAGATTGCATTTCACTTGCACTTTTGAACCATATGGGGTTGTTCCTTGAACTTGGGGTTCGGAGGGTCACGGTAAGGGGTGACAACTCAGCCCACATTGCTTGATGGCTTGTCTCTGTTACCAGCATGCTCTGTAGGTAGACTAGTAAAAGATGAATACAGGATATTGTTTCAGATTTGGGGTTTTGTTTTGTTTCACCCATACCTGGCTTTGTGACTACCAGTGACACTTTTCTTGGGGTAGAATCAAGTCGTGCTGAAGAATCAAGTTGGTTGCAAAATTGCTTCCAGTTGTTTCCAATTGTTTTGCCGTACTTTCCCTGTGTAGTTTTGTTTTTTCTTAAAAAACTGGCTTTGTTGTGTTAGAGCTGCCCCCGACAATGTGCTACCTGACACCTGCGATGCTTGTGTGCTGAATGACCTTCTGTACACAGCGGGGATTTTTGTGAATGGCACAATATGTGTTGACATTCCCTGGTATTGCTCCATTAAAGTCAAACAAAGATGGGACACTGGATGGCACGGCAATGACAGATTGCCTAAAGGCAAACTAATTAGTCTCCTAGCTAGCCGCTCCTGTGGGTGATTTGTGGGGAGCTCTGCAGTTTGCTTCCAAGCACTAGAACTTAGCAACCACACAGAACAGGGGGTGTGTCTCTTTGTGTCTTTCCCTGTTGGACTGCTGGATTGTTGACCTACCATTGGCAGGTTTTATAGCCAGGCAACGAGATAACACGGCGCTCGTACACAAAGGTGTCTGTCTGGTTCGTTATAAAAGAAGGTAAGGCTAGCTATAAATAGTCACCCAGTCTTATACTGCAGGCATACTAAGTCAGGGTATAGCTTAGTCTGCCAGGCTCCCTTGTGGATCATCATCAATGAAGAACAACTTGTCTTGAATATGCGTTCTGTTTTCAGCAGACTTTCTTCCATTTCGTTCATCAATCCTTTTCTAGGTGATCCTAATCTAATCTGCACTCCCTTCTTTACTCTTCCCAAGAGGACATTTCAATTGTAATGTAATTTATTTATATAGCGCCTTTCATACCACAGTATCTCTAAGCGCTTTTCATGTTGGTTAAAACAAAAAGAGGTCTGCAATATCAAGTAGTAAAAATTACAAAGGAGCAATAAATAATAATAATAATAATAATAATAATAATAATAATAATAATAATAATAATAATAATAATAATAATAATAGCACAATCAAAATAAAACAATTGACTAACACAGGACATGAATAAGAATGATACAACACAAGATTATAAAAATAAGACAATAAAATAGATAATTGCATTTGTAAATCAGCTTAAAAAGGCTAAACTATAAAAGTAAGTCTTTAATCTTGACTTAAAATATTCACTGAAGCAGCATCTCCAATAGAAAAGGGCAGAGTAAATTATCGAAATGCCAACCTGGTTCAGTTAATCAAAATATGATCATTTTGATCAGGAGTAGCAGTGTGGAGTAGTGGTTAGGGCTCCGGACTCTTGACTGGAGGGTTGTTGGTTTAATCCCTGGTGGGGGACACTGCTGCTGTACCCTTGAGCAAGATACTTTACCTAGATTGCTCCAGCAAAAACCCAACTGTATAAATGGATAATTGTATGTAAAAATAATGTGATATCTTGTAACAATTGTAAGTCGCCCTGGATAAGGGCGTCTGCTAAGAAATAAATAATAATACATGTGTGTCTCTTTTTATATGCAGTAGTTTTCTTTAATTGTATGTAAAATGTCCAAAGTGCTGTATATACTGTACCAGGGGTACACAGACCAAGTCCCGGAGGTATATAGTCCTACATGTTTTATAGCTATAGCTGGTTCTGACCTGGAATGAAGCTTAAAGTTGCAAGGTAGACTGATGAAGTTGAACAGTGGCTTACATTTGTTCCAAGAACACTGACATTCCTGAGAGTACCAAAGCTAAAATGAAGTTATATAGATCTATTGTCATCCAGGTTCAACACCATTTAAACCACCAGTTATAAATTCTGCCTTTCTATAAAGCCCTGTGTCAGTTACAACCAGGGTAATTTACAAGGCAAGTGAATGACAGAACAAGTACAGGACAGTAGGCAAACATGTCATCCATTGTGAGATCACCAACGTACTGTGATGAAGTCCACTGTCTGAGCAATCTGAACTGTGACCTCGTCAACTATTCAGTTCTGAGCGTTGCCACCCTTTGCGTGCAGAACTGGACTTGGGACCATTTAAAACATGTTTTTGCCATTAAGCTTTGTGCGATCTAATGGAGTGATTGAAATGGGAATAATATCTTCCGCTATCTCTTGCAGGGTTTCTGGATAAGCATTCCCTGGTGAACTGCTTGTGCGTTTCCCAGTTTTGGCGGTTCCTGGCAGAGGAGGTCCAAAAGGAGGTGGTGGTTTGTAGAATGGTCCAGAATGAGGCGATGATCCTGCAGGTACAGTCCCTTCATAACCACACACGTTGTTCAGGACCTGCGTTGCAACGTGTCCTGTGACAGAATGTTAAAGACACTTCAGTCCCATCTCCTCTCTTTCTTCAGGGGAGCTCCCCCAAAGGAATCAGTGCTGTGTATGCCAAAATCTGCAATGTGCCTGTGCCAATGTCTGCAGATGATGGGAGTCTCATCCCTGTACTGAGCATCGGTAAACCAAAGGTAAGCAATCCATTTATTCTTAAACTCATTCCTTTCAAAAGAAATACTTCAGTGTCATTTGATTCAGGCCGATAGTTTGAAGTCAGCTCTTTTCCACATTAACACTGGTTCCAAGGGGAAGTAATGCAATCTATTTGAAGATGTATTTTGTGAAGAAACAGTATTCTATTCTGTCAGGGTGCACTCTTCATAAGCAGACACAAGGCTAGATTCTCATGAGCACAGTTTTTTTCAGAAAAAAAAAATCCAAACATTTGATAGAATTACAAAACCAAAACGAAACAACTTGCTCGTTAGTCTTCTTAAGTAGTTTCTTTTTGTATTAGGGGTTTTTCCAGAACACGATTTTTCGGCACACAACAAAGCAGTTAAGAGGCATCTCTCGATTGTTGTTGGTGTATCTTTTTATGCTGCAGGATTCCAGTTTGGAAGCAGTCTATGCCGGGCTGCAAACCAAAGCCGAAAAAATGGAAGAGAGGAACGTTTACTGTGGATCTTACAATGTCCTTGTACTGTCCGACCAGTAGGTAGCACACTACTTCAGATGTAGCTTTTGTAAAAATCATATTTAAAAGCAACCTTACAAAAGTTTCCCTTAGCAAAAGCATAGCAAAGTGTAATAGAGCACAGTGAAAGAACACTAACGCATAGGTAAGCATTGTAAAGAATAGCAAGGTATGGTAGAGCATGTAAATAAACATGACAAACCAGGGTAAACTATGGTAAATGCATAGTATAACCATGTGAAATGCATGGTAAAACAGCAAAAATACAGTGCATTCCAGGGCATGATGAAAGGTATATTGGTTCTGTAGTTTTATATTGACTTTCTGTAATTGTGCACAGTGAAGACCCATCTAGGACAGTCCATTACAACGGAAGGAGGCTGTTGGCGATCGGCTCTAAAGACAGGAAGGTCAGAATCCTTGATGTGGTCAAAGCCAAGGAAGTGCCTCCTACCATCAGCGGCCATGCTGGGAGTGTCATAGTGGTGTTCATCTGTGAACAAAGAGGCGTTGTGATCAGTGCCGGTTATGATCTGAGCATCAGGTTGGTACGGAATTTAAAGTATAGGAAAATAAAAAAAATTACAAAGTACTCTATGTATTTACAGGGGCAAAAAAATTTGTAACACTTTACGTTAAGTGCCTCTAATGACTGTGTATTTACATATAGTTACTTAGTAAACACATGTGCAAATACACACGATTACAATGTTATTATGCATAGTTACAATGTGCTTAATGTGTAAATCGATTTTCATGATTTGCAGGTATGTAAATACACAATTTTAAGATGCAAATACTGACTGTGCCAAAGGCAGAATGGAAACGATCACATAGTGACATGCACCTGTTTAGTGTGGGAGTCCATTCCTGATCAGAACAACGTGCTGTAAAGGGAAGTTGCAAATTCAATAAACTGCCATTGATTATTGTATAAATTGCAATTGTGAGGTGTGTAGTGAAAAGATGAAATGCATTACATTTTAATTTGCTACACAGCCTGTTTGCACTAATGAACCCCCCCCTCCACAGATGCTGGAACATTAACTCTGGAGACTGTATGAAGATCCTACGAGGTCATCTGGGCACGATAGGCTGCTTAGATCTGTATGAAAACAGTCTGGTGTCTGGAGCTAAAGACTGCAAAGTCAAAGGTTAAACAAACCAAACAGTAATACAGCTTTTCTTAGCAATGTACAGAAATTGTGACAGGAACATTTATTTTTAATTTTTTCATTTGATTGCTTGCCTCCGGGTTAATTTCAGTGCATATTGAAATCAGCAGAGCTCCTAGATCTACATTTTCAGGCTTCAGCAGGCTCTTCATTGCTTTCTGTATCGATGAAGCACACTGTCATGTTTTATACCTCTCCCACTCTCTTTCTCTCTCTAAAATCAAGTCCTGATCACCATTTTTTTAAAGCAGAACTTTATCTTAAGTGGGGTTCTTCCTTTTTTAAATGTGCATTGCTCCATCTCCTGGCCAGATGCTATAGTTGCTCTGTTATTTTAAAATACCAATTTCAATGTTTTTCGTAAAGGCTTTGTCAAATTTGCATGGTCTGCAAACCCTCTTTAACGTTCCCCTAGCTTGCAGAAAGGTGGCCAGTCTGCATGAAGATCACTATTCCAGTTGATCCAGGCCTACACAATGCTCTTTTGATATATGGCCAGCTAAAGATATGGAACACACACTGGTTTCATGCTGTTTACTAAGCCACATGTAAACAGTATGTTTGTTCACCGTACATTTTACTATAGGGAATTGTCAACTGGCTATAGCGTTTTGCATCGCGAAGGGATATTAAATGTAATGCATTTTCTTGAACCAGCTTATCGTACAGTATATTAAGCTGCAAATGGCTTTTGGTAGGGTTAGGGTTCAAAATCCTGTTTCTTTCTTTCTTTCTTTCTTCCAGTGTGGAACATACTGACGGGGAATTGCATCAATAGGTGTAATTTTAAGCACAAAGACCCCATCGTGGCTGTGAAGATAAACAGGGAGTATGTGCTGAGCAGTTGCAAAGGAGGCCTAGTTAAACTCTGGCACATCGCCACTGGCAACCTCATCAAGGTAACTCTCACAGCGATGGATAAGATACCTCTCCTGTCCTTGTGCACATTCTCCCACATTCAGGACTTGCAGTAGAAATGGACCAGAGTGCAGCATAGGGAATGACATTGTCATTGCTATTTTATTAAAGTGTACTGCAGTGCAGCATGGTAAAGCCGGGGCTTCTCTGTGTCAAACACAATGCATTTTCATCACCTTAGTCAGGAACTCTTGTCAAGCCCTTCTTTTTGTGAAATCACCTTGCAAGACTGAATGGTTATTTTTATATTTAATGAGGACTGAGGACCACGTTTATCTAGAGAGCCACGTGAGAACGTCATTGCAGTTCCTGTACTATCGAAAATATAAGTGCATGCAACTATGTGGAAAAAAAAAAAGAAGCATTGTTTTTGCAGTGTGCAGACACTTGCCTGGTAAAATCACATAATGATTGGAAATGATCATGACAGCGTAAAGACAAAGGGTTTCCATTTCTTACATAGACAGGTGTTTATATATTGTTATATTTTACAGTATATAACTGACGCCACATTACCCACAGTGAGTTCATGGTGTTATTAATAGTTTTTGTTATGCTTAAACCCATATTTTTGGTTTGATCTGGCTTTTGATTCAATTCTCTCACACATGAGCACGTGCACACATGTTCACATATACAATAAGCACACCCTCAAATACAGGTGCACGGGCTTAGTGATTTTTCTGATGGCCTTTTTCTCACGAGGGTGCCAATTCTATTGAATCTTTGTTTCAGACTCTGCAAGGACACCAGGGGGAAGTGAAGGGGCTTTACTTTGATGACTGGCACATCTTCTCGGGGGGAGAGGATGGATACGTCAAGGCGTGGAGCATGCACCCGCAGTTCAACAGGTGCCTGAGGACTTTCAGACACCCAAAGTAAGTCAAGCAAAAGGTACTGCTCATTGTTTCTGCACAGGAGGGGTTTCGCACAGGCTAGGATGGTTGTATATGCCCAACAGCTATATGTGTATACAGCTATGGCCAAAAGTTTGGCATCACCTAGAATTTTAGATCTTTTATTTAACATCATGTAACCAAAAGTCTAACGGAAGCCATAATAGTAGTACAGTATTTCATGATAGATTTCAAAATGTCACATTTTTCAATTTGCCAATTTTTTGTTAAGTATGGAAAACTATAAAATGGTGTGCCATTTGATATGTTAACATAACATTATTCAGCAGGTTTCTTTCAACTTTATCAGTTAATTCTATAGGGTGATGCAAAACGTTTGGTCATAGCTGTAGGATTACTACTGCTTCAGAAGGGAACTGAGTTATGTATAACTCATGAGCTGTAATAGAAGTCCTAAGCTGAATTCCCTGAAGCGCTGCATGTGTGTTTGTGGTTTCTCATTGAACCTGCAGCCAAACCTCCCGCTGATGGACAACCGCCCAGGACCCCTCGCAGCGACCCCCCGAGCGGCGATTCATCACAAACTCAACAAGCTGGCAGGCTGTGTATTCTCCTCGCTGGGGTGTACCTGATGTAACATTTCTATGCAAACGTTTCAAAGCTGACCTGCAGCTATTTGTTTCCTTTGTCCGGTTTTGCAGGGAAGTCACATGCCTGGCATTCCAATACCTGCGTCTGATCAGCGGCTGTGCGGACGGGAAGATCCGGATCTTTAACTTCCTGACGGGAGACTGTCTCCGGGAGATGAGAGCCAACAGCAGATCAAACCCAGTCCTCTCCATCAACCTCAGTGATAACAGGTTATTAAATGGAGGAGTAACTCATGCTGCTTACGCCATACTATGAACTGCATGTGTAGGGTGTCTCTTATTGTTCTAAGAACACTTTACAGTTTAATAGGAACTATTATTACACATAACAAAGTTTTTTTTACTTTAGAGTTGTGCTGCATGTTCTATGCACCGGATGACCTGTACATAAGCTAAGATGCGCTGGAATTTTGATAAATCCTTTATGGCGATGATTTTTCATATATGACTTATCATACCATAAGGCTTTTGAATGTGAGCTAATCCCTTGTAAAAGTTTACCATGGTATTTTTGCATGATATTTTTGCAGTTTTATCATGCTTATGGTTTGCCATGTTTATTAATATGCTTTACCATGCCTTGCTATTTTTTACAATGCTTGCCTATGCTTTACTGTGCTTTCACTGTGCTTTATTAAACTTTGCTATGTTTTTATTATGTTAAACATTTATAAGGGAGCAGCCAGAATATACTGACACATTACCAGTCTCTTATGAGGTTGTTTCATGATCATCACAACTTGGACCCATACACTACAATGTGACTTTCAGAATCTTAGCTATAAAAAACATTTCTAATTCTATGTGTTTTTCATGATGCCATATCGTTTATGTCTTGTGATCAGTTGCTCAAAGTGGGATAAACTGCCATGCGACATTGAACTTACCCGTGCAATGCTTCACAATGCTTGCCTGTTCTTTAGCGTGCCCTATTACACTTTGCTATGATTTTGGCTCAGTAGTCTTACAGACGAGGTGATGCCTGTGCTTTGTCTCCCCAGCATTGTGCTGAACACCCAGTCCAGCGTGCTGCTGTTCCAGTTTGCACAGGTGGAATGGGACTACAAGGTGCAGGAGGTGGTGAAGCAGCAGCGGAGGGACTATAACTTAACGCCAGCCCTCAAGAAGCACTCCTACCCCTATGTACGCGCCCAGCGCATGAAGAGGGTGGGCTCCACCAACCAGAAGATCTACCACCGAGGGGAGAAGGAGCTGGACACAGCAGACGCTGGACTCTCCCACCACGCACGCAGCCTGTCCGCAAACAAGATGCAGAGGGCACAAAGTATGTCGTTCTGAAGTGCAGTCACCTGCCTTTCCTCTTCCTTGCATGCAGTGGTCTTTCTGTAATCTTAAAAGCTGCTCTATTGCCAATGCTGTGTTTTGAGTGCATTCAGATGGAATGCATTCACACAGTCTGGCCTGTACTGTTCACCTTGTTTTACGCATTCCGCGATATTTGGGCTGAACAGGGTCTCTGCGTTATGTGCAGGCATTCAGAAGGAGTCAATGAGGCCGGCAACATGGAACGAGCTGCAGAGCTACCGCCGGAGCATGGCGTACATCGACCTACAGCCAGAGTTCTTCACCAAGCCACCCTCCGTCCTTGAGCCAGGCAGACCCTTTCGGAGCATCAGCCCCGAGCCACAGAGCAGGGCGAGCCACGCGCCAGACTCGGGTAAGAAGGACAATCACCCTGCTTTGGCGCTTGCATCTTTACACTGGCTACCTGAACCTTAACGAATCTGAGGGGGAGTTGTCTTTTGGCTGGAACCGTAAAGACTTGCTCATTTTTAGTAGGGTTGGGGGAGATGATCTGTGTATGCACGCTCAGTTTTTCATTGTGTTGCTGCTTTTGCGAAAGGACGTCAATCAAAAAGTAATATTTTTCAGTTAAAATTTACGAAATTAACGATACAATTCATTAATGTTTTGATACCCTGGCATACTTTTCTGGTCTCTAGAAGCTGTTTTTTCTCCACAGCTAAAGAATCGGGCCGAGGGTCTTCATTACGCCTGGCTCGCAGTGAGCACTCTGTGCTGGAGCGTGTGAGGAAGAGGGGGCCCCATGGTTCCATAACCCCTGAGCGCCTCCTGCTGTCTGTTAGCACGCTCCAGCGTTCGCAGAAATCAGGCGAAAACACGGAGCGCAACTCTGCCGTCCGGGATGCCTGGGGCTCCCTTTCCTCCCCTCAGTCAGTTGGGAAGCTGACTGGGCCGACGAAGAAACATCCAAAAACACCTGCCGATCCCACCTCTCTGGGTCGCTCCGTGGAGATGGTAACAACCTACACTCCGCTAGTCACCAAAGGGGTGGAGCTGAAGCTTGGGAACTCTTTCTACGGGAGTCACGTCAAATCCAGCATTCCCAAACCATCCCTTGTGAGACCCCAATCCTGCGCGGGATTCGGAGAACCGAGAAAGCAGGGAGCCGGGAAGAAAAGGCCACAGAGCACATCCGGAGTGCAGGTTCAGGAGATCGGCAGCTTCACCACTACGGCAGAGGAGCTGCTCCAGATGACACCGAACAGGATGGGGATTTTCAGAACCCCCACGAAGCAGGTCACCTTCAAAGAGGCCAGCGTGAAGATCGAGAGCCCGAAGCAGAGGGATCCCTACCGGGAGCACAGTATGTTCAGGCTGTGGACGGCCAAGCAGGAGAAGCAGGCATGCCAGCACAGCCTGGCTGAGAAGAAGGAGACTGATGACAGGGATGCCGAGTGCAAGAGAGCCTGGCTTATGAAAGTCAAGGGGCTGCCCATTGCAGACTTCACCAAAGATGGCCAAGTGGCTGCCCCTGAGCTGGGCTATGGCGTTTACATCTGAGATCACTGAGCCGTGCTGAACTCATGGCTCTGTATAGACTTAACAGCGTTTTGTGGGCTGTGAAGGAATACCACTTTTATTCCACAGGTTCAGGAATACACAAATATCACGCCCTAATATTAGCTCTGGAGTGTCAGTTGAGGTGAAATGTTGATGGAATATAAGAGTAGTTTATTGTAATAACATGTACGTTAACTGATTTTGATCATGTGATATTGTGTATTTACAATGTAGCTTTGAAACACTGTTGTAACACTTCTAAAAGGTTACAATCAATACTTTCCAATACTGTATACTTTGTTATAGGTAACCGCTGTACCAAAACAAACACAAGATGGCAGTAGAGCTTCAGCATAGAAAGTAGAATGCACTTTTTTAAATTTTTAATGGTAATTTCTAAGGCAAATGGTGTCCTGTAACCATACTTTCCAAAATGCTATAGTAGATACTATAGTATATTATAGGATACTGTAGGGTTTAGGATGGTACTACAGTATTTGTTTTATAAGTGTAAAACAAATGTAAAAATAATGTGATATCTTGGAACAATTGTAAGTCACCCTGGATAAGGGCGTCTGCTAATAAATAAATAAATAATAAAATAAGGGGTGCTAGCAAGGGACAGGCCTCGATATGCCAAACACACGCTGCTCAGCTACCCACTTTGCTGCTGAATCTGAACCAAAAATACATTGTGTGTTGTGCTGCCTCCACCTGGGTGTGTTGGCTCTATCCACCTTTTCTAATTAGAGCAGACCAAGCAGACTGCACTTACAAAGACAGGCTGATAATGGTATTATCTGACTTGCCAGCTCCCCTACAGTTCAGTTAATTAGAGTGAGAGGGAGAGAGGGCGCCGAGTCAAGCATTTATACCGTTTAAAAAAACGCCTATATTAGCTCTACTACTGGCATGTACCGTTTTTTATTTATTAAAAGGCAATTAAATCTCTTATAAGAATATACATGAAAAGTGATACAGATGGGCTGAAAAGTGAACATCTGGTCATGGCAGCGTTAGCAGGGTATTTGTTGTGCATTGTGTGTCATATATGTTACAGTGGTTTGAAAAAAGTGCCGGTATGCACAGAAAAAAATGTGCTGGGGAGGATTCGTTTGATTTTACCACATTCAGCCAGAGCTACAGATTATGATTAATTATGTACATTTTATTCACAGTCAGCAGTACTGATAGGTAGTGTGTAAATAGTACTGAGTGGTTTTTTTTTTTCAGTTTTTGATTAACGTTCCTTTTTCCTGTTGATTTGTATAAGTTTCATTTATATCCAAGCTGAAATGGGTAAGTTCCAGCTGGAATATACCACAGTTGGTATCATACAAGTGATAAAAAAAGAAAAAACAAGTCAAAGTAGCACAAATCACAAATAAATATATAAAAGAGAGACGGCTGCAGATTTAGCTGTTGTTTTTTTTTCTTTCCTTTCCTTTGTAAGTGCTACTAATTGTTCTAGGGGAGTACAAAGCACTTGACAAATTTATCTTCCAAACAACTCAAGGGAGATTAAAGCCTGGGATCCCAGGTGGGTTCATGTGATTAGTTTTTGTAGCGGAGGATGATCTGTTCAGAACTTCTAACGGCTGTGGCAGATTTCTCTCCCCTGAAAAGTCTCTAATGGCTGATAAAACAGCCCAGGGCCGATTATCTAAAGAGCTCCAAGCTGTGGATCCGACAGTGAAGACAACACCAGTGTTCTCGTACCACTCCGAGATCCCTGCCCTTTGGAGGGTTGTTAGTCTTTGCATGGATTTATTTTTATTTTTTAGAGCTCAATTTAGCAAAGCAATATCCACCACCACCCAAATAGCTCTTTCAACAAACTCGCTTTTTGGGTATTTTCTTGGTTTCCTGCCTAATTGAGATTTTTAAGACTAAGACTGTCGGATTAAACAGCAGGCATGACCACACAATTTACACTATCTACCTCTGGAGTATTGGAACTTTGAGAATATTAACATTTGAGAAAAGGTATTACTGCACTTCTCTCATCTATACACACACTTTAGCCCCCACCTCTCTCTATATGGCCCCTAGCACAGCTATAGTTGTACATTGGGGTGTAATGAACCACATTCTACCTCAAGGAGGCGACAGATCTCTCCTGGTGTCTCAGATCAGATTCTGTTTTGACAGGTGAAGTGCTTGGCATCAACAGAACCAAGAATTGTCTCGGCTGCAAGGATACACACCACACATTCAGTGACACGCAAGCGGTATCACTGGACAGAGTGTGTGCTTGCTGAGTGTATGTTATAAAAACAGACACACAGCCTGCAGAGATAGTTTTAGATGGCTGTGAGATGGAAATGCAGTCTCGTGGGATTTTTTCATGGGTACTTAGTTAGGGTGCTTGGTTTGTCCAAGCCATTTGATAGATTTGTGATACTTAACTGATAATTGGTTTCATTTGTGTTCGTATTTTGTATGAAAAAGATACTGCATACCGTTATAAACGTTTACCACAGTATTTTTGCATGGCATTCTGGCTTTATACTTTTCATTTACCATAGTTTACCTCACTGTGCTTTACAATGCTTTACAACAACAACAAAAAGAACAAAAACAATGTTGATTTGAAGTACTTCTGTTACCAACATAATATTACCTTCATGAACTCAACTGAAAAGCCATATTTACATGTCAATGGGAGCTTCCACTGCAGTACAGTAAATTAGCTATACATCAACGGTGTACCTTCTTAATAATGACTTGCTGGAGAAACAATGAGGTGACATTTCAGAATAATTAAAGAGCAGTGGCCAGGCCTGCTTGATTGAGTGTCGGCAACAATTCCTCCTGCCCAGCAGGACTCCCCAATGAATCAGTGGTGATGCTGCCAAGCTTTCTCCACTCCAGTGACGCCATTCAACCTGCCACCTGCCACCAGCTTCCTTGCCTTGAGGAATCATTAAGGATGGGGAGGGATTCTGAAGGCCGTCAAATATAACAGCTGTGGACGGGGAGGGAATCCTCCGAGTGTCCTCCTTTTCAGAATCAGCCGTGTGCTAATTTGATTTAATCTGCAGAAAATTGAGGTTTACAGCTTCCCTTTCTTCATGGGCACTGGCTGTGTCTGAATAGGGAAGACAATCCTTTTCTTGCACCACGAAATACCCAAGAAGAAGAAGAAAAGGTCCCTATTGTTCCTCCAGGTATTAGAAGCAAAGGCTCTGGGTTATCAGTGCTGCAGTGAAATAATGAGCGTGAAATCAAAGTAAAGGTAAAGGGAGCGCTTCAGTGGAGGGTTGCTAAAGGCCCTTCTGTGTGTGTGTGGGGGGGTGTGGGGGGGGGGGGGAAGGTGGTTCCACACAGATCCCTAAAGGAATCTGCAGAGCGTCTTTGTGAAGGGGTAGAGGGTCCTTCAGTGGGATTAACTATGATCCCAGTAACATTTATTTATTTACTGTTTGTTTGTTTCCACTTGGACCACTCAAACGTATTCAGATTCCTAGAATAGTCCAACAGTGTTAAATCTATAGTAGGTTTGGGTTTAACCCCTTAAGGTACACAAGGAATTGAGCAGCTGTTCAAACGGCTTCTTAAAATACATTTGGGAGAGACTCAAGTATCACAAGGGGGGAACTGACAATTTGGATGACCAGATCCAACCTGTCACTGCATTTTAAACTTGTTTCGTGCACCTCATTGCAAAAATAAGAAAGTTAGGATCATTTTTATTTGTGGGACACATGTCCCTTGTACCTTGAAGGGTTAAGTGTTCACAGAACATCTGTTACTATTTCCTCTCGCTCCGCTTCTTGAGTTTTACAGATCACTGTTTAACAACGCAGCATCCCCTTTGTTCAGTCATTCTCTCTCCTCATGTCACATTGCAGTAGCACATCCAAATAGTCCTTTTATAACTAATTCAGTAATAAGCAGGATATTAAATAGCTAAACATGTCCTGCCAGTTACCACACAGGAATTGATAACTGCTGTCAAATCAATGGAAAACAAATTACTAGCGACTAGTGTAATTTAACTTGCGTTAGATACCCTGTTAACACTATACCCTATGCACTCACAAGCACGCACACACACTTGTAGGAGGGATGGGCAAAATTCAAAATCTTTTGGCCCGATTTTATCAAGTCTTTGCATCAAACTGAAAGTGGTACCCAATTGTAGGGAGAAGATACAACTGTTAACATTACCAGTAGCAAATATGCAATTTAGGCAAATAGTTCTTTTGAGTCCTTACATTGTCCTCTGAGAAGTGTGCTTTGTAAAGCTAACAGTTTTTTATCTTTTTTTTTTTTTTTTTACTTTCAAGCATGCATTTTAGAGTAAGGACCTTGATATATCGTCCTCTTTGTATCCACTACAGATGCAGTTGGGTTTATGTCTAAATCTGTTGTGACCTGGATATAACACCAACCTCAAAAAGGTCAGAATGTTTTCATCTCAGACAACACTAGCTTATTCTCTTGTAGTATCCAGGAAAAAAAATATCAGAAAAAAAATTGTTACAAATACAGAAAATTCCTAAATGTGTTTGACAAACACAGAGACCTTGCACAACAACACATCAAAACAACAAAATAATGAAAGGGTAAAAAAAAAAAAACGCTTTTGAAATGCCCTAAAAACAAATCCAAAGTATGTTATTTAAAACTGCTGGGAACTCTGTAATTAAAGTACATTTAAAACCATTACCTGAGAAACTGCATTAACAGAAGAAAAAGCAAAACTGAGCAGTTGTCTTTTATTTGCTTCAGCGCCCTGGGTAACGGGAAGCTCAACTGTCAGAAACATCAAAATAAACATCCCTGACAAATTACAATATAAAAATGTGCCTTTGCAAACAACAAAAGAATTCCCATGTGCACGAGAGCTCTCAAGACATCAAACAGCAGCTAACCCTCTCGCCTAAATGGTTTCCCTGCTGAGTCTTGCAGTAGTGTTCATTTTTTACCTCCCCTGAAAGACCCACTACTTGGAAGTTGGGAGAGTCGTTTATTTATTTATAATTGTATTCAAGAACAGCAAAGAGTGTGATGGAGGAGCAATCAAGGCCACTCTACTGCAAGGTCCTGCATTCATTTACTGAGTGTGTTAGGATATATATATATATATATATATATATATATATATATATATATATATATATATATATATATATATATATATATATATATAATCATACAGCCAACACACATTTATAAAATCCTGTACAGACATAGAAGCAGAAATTCACAGTATAAGTAAGAACATGATTACAGGTCATTTTCTTGTATAGTGCTATTCAGTCTGGATATTTGAAAGCACATGTTTACCTCATTTCATTTTTTCATAGATCAAGGAAATAATAGAAGTGCTGCTGTATTTTTAATTGAATCCCCCCCAGCAGCATGAAGACAGAAGGAGTTAAACCCGGGTAAGCTGTACAAATCTGGGCATCCTATCCGATACTGTGTGAAACAAGGTTTCCCTTATGAGTGTGGCAGCCTAATAATTCATGAGTTCTGGAAGAGCCAGCACATTACATCAGGTTTGCCAAGCCAAGCTGCCAGAGTCGGAGTGCACCTGAAAACAGTCTGAAAACTACTCCACTGTGCCTACAGAAACGAGTGTGCTGTTTCTTGTGTAAATCCCTATAATAGAGATCTTCTGTATATGTGACCAGGTTATCAGATTCACAGGACCTGCTCCCCAGTGCTCTTTACTGCACCAAAGGATCAGATCCAACTGTAAGGGGAAGTTATAAAGCTTAAATGTTATTACCTTCTTTCACCAGTAGGGGTCAGCACCATCTATAACCAAAGGGTCATTACGCAATCAGTTGTCTAACTACAAATCCACAACTTCAAAAACACTTGATCATAGATTGAAACTAAGCAGACATTCCAGTTAGTGTCTTCTTCTATGTAATTAATCTGCATATTAATTATCCTGTTAAGAGTGTTACATACTGGTACTAATATATATATATATATATATATATATATATATATATATATATATATATATATATATATATATATATACATTGTAATAGCAGAATAGTGTGTTGAATAATAACATGGAAAATGAAACAGTATGCTTCAATGCAATAGTATTTGTGGTGTGGGCCTGTGGCACCGCTTCTAACCATACTGCTTGCTGTTAATGAGAACCAGAAGCTTCTGGGTAACTTAACCTGGGCCAGCTTTGGTTTCGGGAGGCCATTGCATATACATTGAAGGGTTCCGTACTCTTTGGGAATAGCAGTGTGGTAACTGCAATCCTGCATGCCTTGGGCTTTGAGCCAGACAGCAGTGGAACACAGAGAGCTGACAGGAGAATGAGTGGGGAGTTAAAATCAGTGCTATACCTACAATGAGTTACCAGTGGAGCTCATAAGAAATTGTTTATACAGTATATTGACTTGCTAATTTTGCTTTGCAATGCAATTCACTTATTAATAATGCTCAGGCTCGGGTTCTGGGACCTCTGGGGGTCCACAAAGTTTGTTCAGGGGTTCCCAAGGAAATTCTAGAAACTTCTCATTTGTAAAATAGCAATAATAAATTGAATGAAAAAAAAATCTTGTCATTGTTGTAGTGAGAGAGGCCCTGCGATACTTACAGGCAATAGACATAAAACATCTACTGTCACTTAAATAAAGGTTTTTGTGTTTGTGATTTGCTTTATCTTAATGTTCAATTCCTAGCAAAAAATTATGTTTTTTTAAAATAATGGTTTCCCTGAACAAAGTGTGCATCACAGCAAGAGAAAGAAATAGAGAAATAAACTAAGGGATTGGTAAATATATACTATAGATAGATAGATAGATAGATAGATAGAAAAATAGATAGATAGATCGATAGATAGATAGATAGATAGATAGATAGATAGATAGATAGATAGATAGATAGATAGATAATCTTAAAGCCACCCCAGCCATTTCACAGTCACTGTACGCTTGTTAGGCAGTGCGTAGTGCAGTTACTAAGAAAGTTGTTCTAATAATGTCCCGTGTAATACATTCTGAAATGCTTAATTAGGAAGTAATTGACTGTATTTCCCCAGCAGCAGTAGCTGCAGCTCCCCCTGGTGTGATGTGAACTTTAAAAGGTTAAAACAGCTGTGACAAGCATGCACACGGATTGGCTTGGGAAGAGGGGGTGGGGTGGAGGGAGACCGGATCAGCGCTCCCAGCTCCCCTACCCCTCCCAGAGAGAGAGAGTGGATTGAGAACAGGTCCCAGCCCTGTTTGTGATTTAAGAGGCTGTAGAACAAAGCAGTGAGGGGTTGTGAATAGAACCCCCCTCACCGCTGGGCTCTCTCAGTTCTTCCAAGCCCACACAATGGAGTCAGCCCAGAGGAAGCACATGGCTCTTTCAGTGTGTTGGATTTGGTGGATCGGAGGGTAACAGAGGTTGGAGGGGGTCGGGGGGATTGATTGCTGACAAAGTTTGTAAAATGTCATTTCTCCTTATCCTTACCCCTCAGTTCATTTGCTGTGAAAACCCATTCTCAAAAGAGATTTTCAAAAGAGATCTATATAAACACGACAAGTACCTTCCTCTGTGTAATTAATCTACCTAAGAATCTGCCAATGTTTCCTGTTAAGAGTGTTTTATATTATCAGAATTGCACATACTCCTTTTATTTATATATATGCTCTGAGCATACTAAACTAAAACTCAGAGGAGACGTTTAAGGAGGAAAGAGATTTTCTAAAGTGTAGTGTAGGATATATAAAAAATAAGAACTGTCTTCAAAAGGCAGAGACGTCTGACTTAGACCAAACAGCAGTCAGTTTTTCAGAGACCCTCAGAGCATGGACCATGTCAGCTTGCAAGATCAAGATCAATGGTACTGAATGAGGTCTTGCTCTGGGCTTATATAGGATTTTCCCTCCATTGAATACATCAGGAGTCCCAATTAAATCTGATCATCAATCTGCCTCGACAGTTCCTTTCTTTGAGTTAATGATATATTCTAGAAGAATCCGATCAACTCTTTTTAAAATTAATTGGAGTTACATAACAAACTTCGAAATGAATTGAATATAACTTCTTTCCAAAAATATTGGAGCATGATCTCATAGTTCTCTTTTTCAACCCCTCCTTTCTCTAGAGTCAGGTGAACCAAAGTTCACAGGATCCTTGCTACAATACAATACAATACAATACACGCTTATATGTATATTAAAAGAGATGCTGTTTTATATACATACATACATATATATATATATATATATATATATATATATATATATATATATATATATAGGGCAGCTGGCTCTTTGAGCTAAAATATATATATATATATATATATATATATATATATATATATATATATATATATATATATATATATGATTATATTAACCTGGGTCTACAATATATTCCCTCTGATATCTTGTCAAATTATATTTAATTGTTAAATAAAGTTTTTCAGAAAGTAAAAAAAAGTATCTATCTATCTATCTATCTATCTATCTATCTATCTATCTATCTTCATGTCAAAAGAAAGTAACCCTAAGTAGTTTATTCTGTATCACTTTAGTTTAATTCACTTCTATCAAAGTCTGCAACAGTGTCTGGTGATCAGTTCATACAAGTAATTATCCTCTAGAGGGAACCCTTGCTTCACTAACCTGGCCCGGAGCTCTCAGTGCAGTGGAGCTCAGATTGTGGAATCAGCTCAAAGCTCATGCCATTTATAAGTGATTTACCACCCTCTTCAGCTGCCTGTCCTTATTTCCATGTAAAGCCTGTATTTTGCTCTGTCAATGGAGTGTCTGCTTAGAAGCTTCTCTTCGTTGCAGTGGGTTTACTCTCAGGGTTTCAATTTCATTATCAAAAAGAGACGGCGCATGATTTTAATTTTTTGACCTGTGCTGAAACTGTTAAAGTATTTGTCATGCTTTACCATACCTGGCTATTCTTTACAATGCTTGTCTATGCTTTACCATGCTTTCACTATGCAATGCTTTTACTATAGTACACCTTTACAAGGGACTAGCCCAACTAGCTTGCCCTGTACTCAAGCTGTTTAGAGGCCACACAATGACAATGCATTCTATCCTTTCCATCAGTACACTATACCCTTCAACCAGAGCTTTACACCCAATGCATGTTGGAGGGGCATATAAACATGGCATTTCTTATATCATTTTAACTAAATGTGACCGTGTCTGGAATGCTGTTGACATTGACCTGTCTATTCAAATAACAAATTCTGTCAATATGATACAAATGCTTTTACAATGTGTTTAAGTGCTTATAGTGTAGACAACAGGGCCCTGTTCACAAAGATGTTAAAGTCTGTTTGTGATTAATTAAATCAAGTTTGCTACTCACAAGGACGTTGTTGATTGTTGCTGGTTTATTTTAGGCTCCTTGGTGCACGCTCTTGAAAACTGAAGCCAACAATGGCGTGGTCTATCTGGGTGCAAATGTCTTGTTATAATGAGTGCCGTTGATTGAATTGTAAAGGAGGTCCGTTCAGAATGGGAAGCGGCCTAAGGTTTCAGGCATTCCTGCCTGTGCAACTTTATCAGCCAGAGTAACAGTCTTACTGTGTCAGGATCCCAGCTAATTTCACAAGAGAAAACATAGAAAGGGCAAAGGTCCCCTGCCTAAAACTTCCCTCCTTCAGTTATGAAGGAAAATGAAAAGGCAAGCTGAACAAGAAGTCAATTCACACAAGGAAGGTTAAGGTAAGCAACCCCTGACTCCTTTTTCCTGTAATTCCAGAACAGAAAATTAATTGAAGTGCAACGCTAACCAGACCCTTTGAATGACAAGACTTTTTTTTTTTTTTTTTTAAGAAAGCTCATGTTATTTTAATTTGTAACTCAGCTGCGGGCTGATAGATCTGGTAGGCCTGACCTTTAAAAACATATTCCATACAATTACTGTTACACCAAAGCACACTAACACACACATAACCACAAACCTACACTGCATGTACCAACTGAGACACCAGCACGCACAGTCACACAGTACTATAGTATAGACATACTATACTATAGATATACTCATGCTCTTAGTAAGTGTACATTTACTTTTCCAAATTGCATCTTTGCAATTTAAAGTATAGCACAGATAGGAAATTTAACATGGTACAATTATACCATAGGGGTATATCATGCATTTATGTACTGTGCTTTAGCACTGCAACTACAGTTTGCTGTTCCCATATACTCTATATTACATATGTATACACATATACTACTATATATACATCTACCAGTACACACACACACACACACACACACACACATGAATTCCCTGTTTCCAGCCATCCCTAGCATGTCCGATTTGCACTGGCAATGGTGCGTCCAGCCCTTCATGTGGAGAGCGCTTTGAAGAGAGCTCTCCGCTGCTGTGCCTGTCTGGATGGTCTGTCTGTCTGCGGTCACACCAGAGCAGGCAGTTTGATCCAGCGACTAAAGGAAACTTTTCAAGCAGCTTGCTGCAGGGTAGGGGAGGGGAGAGGCAGGTCTAGGAAGGAGAGTGATACTTCCATGTACATCTCCTTCAAACCATCCCAGTGCAGGACCTTTTTTCAATGTCCTTAATTAATCCATTGGGCAGCCCTGTTCCATCCATGTATATGCATTTTTTTTTACCTGTTTGGAACAAAGCCCTGCAGTGAAATGTGCTGAGAAAGTAGCTCTGGTCTACACTGTTACATCCCATAGAGGGATCAAACCAAGCAGGCATTATGAAACACTAAGTGACAGCAAGCCAATAGCCTAAACTGAAGTAGAAAATACACATGACAAACCCCTTTTGAAAAGTGAAAGACATTTTTTTAATCACCCCATCCACATGGGGAAAGGCAATTGACCATTGGAACAAGATATGAACAATGTGTTTGCTTGCCTTGGACTCCCAATGGCTGTTTCTCTGCTATCAGCAATTCGCTGGCTGTAGTCTGCAAACTCAGATTTATCAGAGCCCTCCCGAGTGTTAGTTAATAGCAAGGTAACAGGTCATTCATTACAGAGGGACTTCAAATACAGATGTTTGTTCTCATGTGCCTCCTGATATGGGAGTCTCAGTCGCAATGAAAACACTCACCTGATAAGAACAGACTTTTTTTTCTTGCAAATACAACAGATGAAAACGAAGTTATCTTCAATACGAACTCAGCTCTCCACTCCTTATAAGCAAACCAGGGATTTTATCATAGAAGTAAACATTTCCCAAGTCTTCTGACTGAGATTATCTTTTGTCCATTACAATCGATCACAATGTGTACAGAGCTGTACCATGCTAAGTTTCCTATCTATGTACATGTATCTATTTTATAATGCATATATATTTTATTAGTTATGGCAGGGCAACTTCTGGAACTGTTTAAAATGTCTAAAAATGTAATGAAAGACCGAAGTGGATATACAATAATAGATCATTATTTTCATACAATTTTAAATGATATTATTATCTTTAATATGTTACCTACTTCACTGCTAGCGACTTTAGAAAAAAAAAAAGAGTAGTAATGCACATTGGGTTCAAAGCCAAAAGCTGAAAACAGATGAAAAGTTAACTTTTCACCTTTTATCCATGACATCATGTAACCAGGTAAAACACCCAATTAGAACAACCTTTGACATGGCAAAGGAAACAGCAGTCCCTAGTTCTGATCTCAACGATGTCCTAATGATGGCACCAGATATTTCTATACAGCTGGTGTGCTATTTCCAGAGGGAAACCTCAATTTGTCACAGCAGCTTCTACAGGCTGAAATGGGGATTCATTCATTTTTAATTCCAACAAATAACAACTCATAAGCAAGCCTGTTAAAATATTACATTCATTGGAAACTCCACATTGCCCATAAATAATTATCCAGCAGCTGTTTCCAGATGTAAGCTGTTTCATTAAGAATATAACAAGCAGCAAGGGAAGAGAAATGAAAGAGCACCTAAATAAAATCACTACCTTGAGCATGTCATCCTCAAATGCATATGTCGTGTACCATGCTCAATCTAACTGGCCGCCAGCTTGCTAAACTGTACCATGAAGCAGCCAGAGTCACAATATCACATGATTGCTGAAGAATAAGTGAACACAAAAAATGTTCATTTGTAGTTTTACTCACCTATAAAAACACTCTATAGCCTGGAAGGAAGAGTGAGTCATGCAATTGAGGAAGAGTGAGTCATGCAATGGAGCTTGCTTATTTGAATCTCGGTCTCACCACGTTGCTGATCATGGCCGGATCATGATTCATTGGTCTTGCTTCCTAATATATACTTACTTTCCCTTTGGTTTGAGATATGCATTTGCTTTCTGTTTGACGGACCCCACATGCAAACGCAACTCTTCATTCTGGGGCTTAAAGTCACATCAGCAGCCAAAAACCGATGAGAAATTCACAAAATGTTATAAATGGGAAGGGATTTAACAGGGAATTAAAAGTGTAAAAAATTCATTCATAAAAAGTAAAACACAGAATACAAAATGCAATCTGGAATTGATGTAAAATAAGGATTTTATTTTTCCAAGAGACCTACAGACATACTTGATCTGGTCTTATTTCAATAAAGCGCTTCTAGATTGAAATCAAATCACATTTCTTATTCACCGAGCAGGGCTGTAATTAGTACCATCTGAGGTTCACAGGAGTCTGTTGAATAAAAGTGTTTTTAACAAGGCGATCTGGGAAAGCTGCACCACGGCACAAGGGGACCTTTCATCACGGACGTCTTGGGGATAAGAAACCGGGACAGCCTGGCCTGGTCCTTAACTTACTCTCCCCTCAAAAAAAATATCACTAGTCCAAGTACTGTAAATATTGCAATTACTTCTCAGCTACATGGAAAAACTCAAGGCAGCATTTTACAAGCGGCAGAAACAGGAAAAACAACAAGAGTGGAATTTATTAGGAGTCAATCAGACAAAGAGATATTCTATTGAGCTGGCAGATGTGTGAGGCCCCTTTACAATCAGGAGATGTACACGTCTCTTAATCACTGTAAATACTTTAGATAGAGAGAAATGGATACATGTATAAAGGTCTTTCCACCTTATAGTAATAAACGCAAACGTATTACTTACCTTGGTAACACTTAACTCTGAGTACACTGAACTGTAAATACACTGTGTTAATAACACAGTAATTACACCTATGGACACGTAGTTACAATGCAACTACATGATATTGACAGTTGCTAGCGTAATTAAACTGGATGTAATTACTAATCATCACATAAGAAATTGCTATGTAGAGACACTTAATGCAAATTGTCACCCTAATTAGTTGCTTGTTACAATTTGTTTTTTTTTACTTGTAGGAAATGGTAATGGACTTACAAATAACAAGTTTACCGTGAAAGATTTGTATAACTGTTTGCCATTCTCACTCCTTGTATTTCTAAAGTATGTATTTAGATTGTGCTAAATATGCATGATGTACTGCTGTAAACCGTTATCAAGGTGCAAGGGTAATATGTATCCTGTTATCTCTACATAAAGACAATCCAACTAACAAAACAGGCATAAGCTACTCACCAATTCCCCTCAGTGACCCAACATAAATACTGCTCCCAGACAGAATACCATATGCTTTCAGTGCTCTTAAAGCAAAAATCTTAAAGCGAAATACATACGATAAGCCATCAGTACTTTAGTATCCAGCTCTGTCAGATCTACAACGCAATGGCATGACAATAATGCATTGCAACATGTGTCAAATAGTTTGAGAAAAAACAAAACAGCCAACAAACACTGGAGTCTGTGAACAGAGCACTTGCCATCCACCGCAACTGTTTTCATTTCAAAGTTATTCCTCCAACCGGCACGTTAAAATCAACACAAACCATATTAAATCAATTACAAGGGTACTTTACATGTTTTAACAGCTGAGAATTAAAATATCATAACAGACAGGCACCGTAGCACTAGCCCCTGTTTGAAAGCGTTTTGTGTGGTGTGTTTGAATAGGTATTTTAATGGAAATTTATACAAAGTAAAAAAAAAAAGAAACAAACTAGAAAGCACCAGTGGATTTTCACAAGTATATAAATATGAAAAAACACCATTGCATACTGTAGCATACTGCTTATAGAATACCTCTACCTACAAGATAGAAATAAAAGTAACAATTGTACAAATTTCTTCTATAGGTTAGTCACTAAAAAGGAGGTAAGGTTTTGCTCCTCCTTGTGCAAGTTTTTCAAAACTTCCAAACAAACTGGAAAGAAACACCTGTTAATTCTGCCATATGCCTCCCACATTCCTTCATACGGTACCATACAAACAAAACAAACAAACCAAAACATGTTTTACAAAAAAAGCACTTACAGCAACCCAAGAATCTTGGATTTCTGTCTTCCGTTGATAATTCAAGGCAGCCCTGTAGGGCACTGCAAATAAAGTTCTGACCACCATTTTGGCCTAATTATTGGGAGCGCATTCAGTGTTGTTTAATTGAACAGGCCCCTCTGAGCCCGAGCCCATTTCAAACAGTCTGGATGATATTTTATTTAAACAAGTCAAGTCAGAGGCCTCCGTAATGCAACCCAGCAGGCTGGAAAATGTGCAGAAGCTGGATTTTTTTTTTACTTTTATCCGAAGCACTAAGATGCCCAAGAAACACTAGGCCTGATCTCTATGGCAACTCAGAACTTGCTATATTTCTTACCTAAATAACTCATGAACTGCTTTGTAGCAACTTTAAATTATTGAAAAGAGGACGTTTTATTTACAGGCAGGTTTATTGTAACAACTTTGCCACTGTGCTGTATAGATGAATCTCACTGTTTCTTTGATTAATCATTGCATTAAGATGCATATCGCCTTCTAGTAGTCAAAATATGATTCGTTACATGCTTCCATTCTTCATAGCATAGTACCAGTGTGTCCTTTCTATGAGAACTCATTACAAACACACATGTCATGTTATTCATAACCTTCATATAACTTCTATGATGGGATTATAGCTAATAAAACCAAGTGACTAAGTTCTTGAATTTTAAAATGGATCCACCCTCACACATGGGATAGTGCAGTATCTAACTCAAACACCTGCATAGCTTTCTGGATGTTATGTCAGTTATAGGGAAAATGCACAATAATAATTTCCATCTTATTCTAAAGAACGGCTCTGACTGTTACTGTACTGTATTCCAGCTGCAAGCAGCTGGTACTAGTAAAGTAGGTGGGAGGTGGAGGGGGGTATTCGTATTGCAGTCGTTTCCAATGAGATCAAACATATACTCTGAACCACTTGTGTGTTGATCAATCATCTTAATATTACAAACCATGTATTCAAATCATCTTAAAATTAATCTCACGGTTTGAAGTTTTGGCCAGACCTGGGCAGAATTATCTTTTCGTTTGTAGAGTGAAAAAATGAGGGAGCATCATTTGATTATTTTGTATATATATATATTTTTGGGTCTGCTTTCTGATTTCTAATGAAGTGTCCCTGAATACAGGATTATACAGACTTAATCAGCCCCTGTAATTGAGATGTTTATCGCAGTCCTGAAAGCATGTAGTCATCCCATAAAGACGTCATGGAGAGGCATGTTCTGGGCAGGAGGAGTGTTACAGTTTTAAAGCGTGCAATTAAGACGTTTTACACTCACTTGATTGAATTTCTGATCAAAATTTAAAAGCCCTGCCTTGAGTCATATATTATTGCTGCATGACTCAGGTTTATAGTGGGCAGCACCATGTCTGCAGTTCCCACAATACCCATGTTCTTGGCACATTGATTTCTCGAATTTTCCATTAATGCTTGAGACAAGGGAGGCATGAGACTTGAAAATCAACCAAAGCAAGTTTCTGTTTCTAAAATATATTTAAACAGTGCATGACATCCCAATCTGTTTGTCAGAGTATCTTTAATGGCAACTGATTGGGGAATATGTGGTGGCTTCTATGTAACTTTGATAGCTCTCCACAAACTGACCCACAGTGTGCCGCAGTGCTGTGGAAAATATGTGAAACCAAATAAAACTAAGAATTTGTGCTTTTTCACATGTGTGCCTTATAGCTTTACTGAACTAGAGAGTCCAAACCACAGGCAGGGGATATAGAAACATACTCAGATAGTTATTGACAGCTTGCATTTTTCATAAAGACAAGGTGTCATTCTGTGTATTGGAACTGTGTTTTAATGTTAGCTTGCGAGGTTCGGGGGGCGTGGAGCTGGGGGGGCCGCTAATCTCTAATCTTTCAATTTTCTAATCTCCCGTTAATTAGTTTCTATTTACTATTTAAGACCTGATCACCTGCACCTTTTCTGCCTAGTGTTTCGTTTTTCCTCCTCCTCCCCTCCTCCACCTTCTACATGCCTTCGCATCGGTCATCTCTGGGGGGCAAGTGAGGCTCACTTCCCCGACCTCAGGGCTAGGCAGCTGCCTCCCTTACCTTCAGGGGTTCTCACCACGTGAGTCAGAGCTCCTGCGCTCATCTCACTCGAGGCTCTCTTCTATTCTGCCTCTCTTCAGGACGTGGTCACTCGTGCCGAGTCCAATACTAACCTCAATGCTTTGTCCTTATTTTCAGGTCCCAGGCAGCGTGATGTCTCGGCCAATCAGGGGTTTTACGAGCGCCCCTTACAGAAGCCTCAGATGCTGGGTACCTCTCTCATCTCCTCCCGAGGGGCGGCTTTCCAAGTCATAACCCTCATATATGTGTTTTCAGGTTGCCGGGTCCTCCGCCCCTGGGATGTCGACAGCGTCGGCCCCAGTCGGTGACCTCTTTTCTATCCTGTTTCCGGTTGCCGGGTCCTCCGCCCCTGGGATGTCGACAGCGTCGGCCCCAGTCGGTGACCACATTCTGTCCTACTAACTGCTCCTTGCTACTTCTTCTGCCTTATCCTCCCCCCCCCACAGCTCACGCCCAGTGAATTTAATAAAGAACAATGGGAAAAATGTTGCATTTTAGAATTTTTTTTAACACAGATTGTGCATTTGTTTCCCTTGTTAATAAAGAGAGGGGGTTATAATAAAACACCAAAAGATAGTTTTCAATGTAACTTACATTGAGTAAATCTTTAATCTTAAATTGGTATGGAAAGTAGAGAGAAAAAAAGGTATGCTTGAAGTAAAAAAGACAATATAACCATATATAACTGAGAAACACATAACACCATTTAAAAGTTTTAAGACTTTTAAAATTTTGAAAAATTAAGACTTTTTCAAAAATCTAAATTTGGCCCTGGATGGTTAATACACTATTCTGGCTGACTAATGCCTATTTAGAAAAAAAAGAAACTTTTAAAACCACAATCTTGTCAAATATTACAGTATTGTTCTTTAATCTCATATGATACATATCTCACATTCCCAGAGATATAGCCTCTACTATACTTATACTTGTTGATAGAAAATGAACCATCTGTTGGTTGTTTCTGTGTTTCCTTTATTTGTAGAGAAGGTAACTGGTGCCAGTACTTTCTTCAGTTTACACAGTACATACAATAATATGAATACAAAATAATAACATATTCTCATTTAAAATGGGAGAACTAAATGTATATGTTAAAACATTTATCCCCCTTTTCTGCACATGCAAAAGTAATTCAGCAAAACTAGTATGTCTGATAATTACCTGGAGCTACAGGGTTTCATAGAGGCACAGCAGAGGATTAATCTGCAAGAAACATAATTTGAAAAAATAAATCAGTAAGCAGTTCTCCCATGTCATAATCATGTCTTATTTATATCTTTAAAAGACCCAGGCTTCTCAGAAATGACAGAAGTCATTTGAGAAGTTTACAGGAAGCTAAGACCCTGTCAAAATGAAAGCGACTACACCTGTATATTCTAAATGGACCAGAGCAAATGTAATCCCGCTGTCTTCATGCAAGATTAGCCTAGGATTTGATGCTCATTTCCAGTCCTTAAATGAGTAATTTAATTCTAGTTCTGCAATGCTAAAATAAAATGCCTTCTCTCATTAAAATGGTTGCTAATCATACACAGGAGCATACCTTTTAAAAGTAGACACATTACAGAATGCATATCCTTAAATTCAACCTCTGATTAGCTTAACACAGCACACTCTGCACAATATCAGGTTTTGAGACAGATCTTTTTATTTAACTTGATTTAACCAACATATCAACCAACATATCAACATCTCAGATAAGTAACGATAATAAGAAAATGATTTATTTACCATTGGTTATCACTCCTGGAAGTCATTTAAAAGAAAACGAATAGTCTAATTCACATTTCCTATAC
Organism: Acipenser ruthenus; assembly: GCF_902713425.1. NCBI lineage: Eukaryota > Metazoa > Chordata > Actinopteri > Acipenseriformes > Acipenseridae > Acipenser > Acipenser ruthenus. Next base: position 2,749,371 of record NC_081207.1, read on the forward strand.
ATTGCTCCTTGAAAGAGTCATTTTGAATGACAGGAATGACAATCACACGGTTTCAACGCTTGTTCATTGTATATTATTTAGGTATCGTGCATAGGATACGAGTTAAGGTCCAGTCATCAACTCCACAACTACTGACTTGCGAAATGTGCAAAAATGTGCAAAAACTGAATAATAGAAATCTTTCATTAGGAGCATTAAGGTTTTACTTGAGAATTAAAGGTTGTGTGGTCTAAAGGTCTGTAGAGTGTTATCTACTAATTAGCTCATTTAAGAAAGTTGGATTTATGAAGTAAATGAAGTAAATAGACCAACAGTGGTGTGCACAAATAAGACTATGATACAGCAAGAATGCACAGATGTAGCTCTGGGTTTCAGTGCACTGTGCAACACTGATATGCAGGTTTCAGAGCAGGGTGGTCCAATCCCGGTCCTGGAGGGCCATTCCACTCCAGGTTTAGCAGGTACAATTAGATAATTAACTACTTTAGGGTCTGGATAGAGGGATAATTTGTTCAAATAAACAATTTAGAACAGGGTTGGAACAAAGACGAGGAATGGAAGGGTTATCATTGGCCACCCCTGTGTTAGAGGGTGATTCATATTTCCATCGCACAAGCAAGGCTTTGGGGGGCTTTTTTTTGTGCAAGTGGTTTGTAAAGTGTGGAGGTTTAAGATAAAAAAGAAGACCGTTCTGTTTCTTGTTAAGTAGATTTGGTTTCCATGTATTTTAGGTTCTAAACCTAAACATTCATTTTAATCAACATCATATTAAACGCATTAATTTGGCATGCAGGATTATTCCGCATTGTAAATCTTGGCAAAATTGCTAATTGGGTTAAATATATAATAGCTAACAAAATCATATTAAAAACATTATTCATTAAATATCAAAATGATAGCATACTGTGGGCTGAATGCTCAAAACATACTGAAAAAGCTACAAAACCAGAAACAAACAACTTAGACACATGGTTAATGGAGTGTACAGCAGGTAGTTTTAAACAGATTTGTATTTGTTAATTGGTGGGGTTTTTTCCCCTTTGGAGTAAAAAGCCATTGGGATATAGCTTCTAAAATCCTCATGAAAAGGAATGTCCATTGCACGTTTTATTTGAATAAGCAATGTTTAAGAAATAGGGGGATACATGGTTTGTGTCAATGCAAAAGTCAAAATCACTTGCTAAAGGGCATTCAGATAAATTTGGTACTTGCTTGTCTGTCTGAACTATTTTCCACACAAATAGTTTACCTTGTATAACGAGACAGGCACAGGAGTGTGCTTTCAGCCTTTTCCATTAAATACACAAATGCTAATACATGTTAATGGCAAGTGATGTAACAGATTAAAACAGGAACACTGTATACAATGAGACCATCACACTAAATTTATTGGAACAGAGCCCGACAGGGTTTATAAATCAAACCGCCAGTCTAAGAATTTGCATAATGGTACTGTCACTAGCATTATAGAGTAACCAATATAAATAACTGCTTGACATCTGGCACTTTTCATCTAATGGAACAGTATTTTAGAAGCACGATATAGCCTACTGTAGCGATGAAGCATCTCCATTCATACGTACAGACATAGACACATTACCAGACAGGGGAGTATTCACATGTACACAACAGGGTGAAGACACGCACCACAATACAGAACAATGCTGCTAGGTATTTTGGATAGATTATTGTGGACAATCAATGGTGATTAAGTATCAAATATCATTTTGTGGATGTGACGCTCTTGAAAGTTGAAGGAAACCTCAACTCTCGACTATACTGGACTTTGTGGCACCCAATTGTACATTCTTGCATCAGCTTGTACTTGCACTGAACTGCTCCATACCTTGCCACATTCAACTATTGCTCCTAACTATAACTGTACATGCACACACACACACACACACACACACACACACACACACACACACACACACACACACACACACACACACACACACACACACACACACACACACACACACACAGCAGCAGCAGCAATGACTGCCTACAGTTTGCAAACTTGTTCTTCATTTAAGGAATCCAGTTTAGATCTGCATATGCCGAGGAGAACAAAAACTGACTAGCATGCCATTCTGGTCTCCCGAATAGCACGATAGTCAGCCCAGATCGTTCGTTTATGGAATTATTTGACTTGATGTTTTAAAGACTTCCATTTTCTTCATTTCTTTTTGCTTTTGATCGGTAGGAAGAAATGAGAAGACCCCCACCCCCCCACCCCCTCTCTCTCTTTTTATCAGCATCCTTGGGTTAAGGAGATTTGGAGGCAAAGTTAGTTCTTTGCTTTGAACTGCACTTCTGAGTGCTGCAGAGCCCATGAAGGAGTCTCACTTAATATGTTCAAATGTGATTAGTGTGTGAGTGTGAAATATCACTTCCTTATCTCTGGGTACCAGCTGACAAGGACATTTCAAGGGATCCGTTTATGGCGGGACTCGGTATTTGGAGAACTAGATGATGTCTAGAAATCAGCCAGCACTGATCTGCTTTGTTCGTCATTTTAATTTTATTACATTTTTTTGATATATAAAGAAACTATATCGTATAAAACCAAACCTTCAAGAATTGTTATAAAACTTGTTGTGTATATAGATTATATGCACAGACAAACACACACGCACACACAAATACACACACATATATATATATATATATATATATATATATATATATATATATATATATATATATATATATTTATCTTGCTCTTATTCTATTACTTGTACTGTAACACTTGAAATGTATTTGCTTACGATTGTAAGTCGCCCTGGATAAGGGCGTGTGCTAAGAAATAATTAATAAATAATAATAATATAACTACATACACACACACAAGTAAATTTGTTATGTGAAGGGTGTCTGTCTGCTCAAACTGTGGGAAAAGATTTCTGTTTTAATAAGAGACATCCAACTCAGTATAAATCACAAAAATAATGAACAACTAATAGACTTAAAAAAAAGTATAACTTCAGAACAATGGCATGTTATTTGCACTGGATAACATCTACATGCAAGATAGGATGTACTGGAATTTTGTCAAATTCTTAACTGTGATTGGTTGATTTTTCACACTTACTACTTATATGCATGGATATCTGTGAGCAATTCACCTTGCGAAACGACAGCTGGATAATGGTTTAATTTTTTTAATTGTCATGCATGAACAAAACTGCTTCAGTGTTTCAAGAATGACTGTTTGAAAAAAAGCAGTTTCTGCTGATTTGCAGTACAAATTGCATTGCAAACAAAAGAAAAAGAAAAAGAGGCAAAACACAGGGTTTCTTTTTGTTAATGACTGCAGTGTGGTGAATAAAAGATTTTACTGGCCAATTACTTGATTAGCAGCACGCTAGCCAAAGCAGCCTGAAAAACAAATTATTACTGGCAGAGAGTAACATGTATTCTGACAGTTTGGGATTTCTTGTAAGCTGGGTTATATATAAAAAAAAGTCACTTAAAGGCTGCCAACTTCCACGGAGTGTTAGAAAAAGCAGAGAGCAGAGGCTGTTATGCTTCAATGAAGTACAGATTTCGTAAAGAACAGTCTGGCTGTGTGCAGAATTGCCAATAGAGTGGTTCCCAGAAACAACACAGTACAATGTGCAGTGACTTCATTCTAAAACAAACTAACACACAATGTGTTTTGTCGTCCAGCAGGTGGCTGGAATGTGCTGAGTTCTCAGCAGGGGACATTAAAGCACATTGAAAATGTTTTGCCTAATGCCTTTAGTGTTCCCACACTAGCCAAAACTGGAGTCTCTTCTAGAGTCTTGCAGAGTCTATGCATAATTTAATAATTTGAACTTCTACAAAATCAGGATGAGAGAAACTCCAAAATCTCAACGATTTGAAATATAAATTCTGCCCTAATAAATATATATAGAACCTTAACAGTAGCAGCAACTACTAAGAGAACATAAGAGCATCAGAAAAGACTGGGAAGGAGAAAAGGCCATTGTTTCCTACTAGGGGGCTCTAATATAAAAGCATAGAATCTAGTCTTTTTTAAATGTTCCCAGTGTTTTAGATCTGACTACTGCACCTAGTAGGCTATTCCATGCATTTATAACTGTGTAAAAAAAGTGCTGTCAGTTTTCAAAGTGATTCTGAAGGATAATTAATGTATGTTACAGTTGTATATAGCCTTCATGTAGTTGTTACGAATGCTACATATTTAGTATCCAATTTAAATAAAGCATTACCAAATAAATAAATCCAGAATCCAGTCTGGATAATAACTTATTTCTAGGCATTGTGATGAAGTGGTGCAGTGCTTTTTCCAACAGGGTGCAACCAGTAAGATTGTGCTGGTTCATATTCCCCTTGTCCATGTGAGAAGCCCACCTCATATACAGGACTGCCACAGACACTGCAAACTCCAGGACTGCTTGAATGACACGGCTAGCTGCACAAAGCATTATGACTGATATCAGTTGTTATCAGCGCTGGACCATCAGACATCAAAAAAACTGAAAGAAACTAGACCCTGCTGTTGATACAATAGCTCTTCAAAGCACTGACAGGCTGATAGATCGCAGTACCCTGCCCTGGGGTCTAGGATCTCTGTTCTCCACTGTACACTACACGATCTTCCCATGCAGGCTGGGCCCAGAGTTCCCTCTCCTGCATGTTTTTCATAGCAGAGGGTGTTCAGGCCAGTGGCCTGAGAATTAGCAGCAAACAGTCAAAGTACTATAAATATTGAAGATCTGGGAGAGTCTGGTGGGTCAAGTTATTGTTGGCATTTGGCTTGGCCTAGCTCTTTCCTCTACTTGTAAGCCGACAACATTGAACACAACTGAGAGGTTTGGCTGTGACAGCTTTCAGCACAGTGCAGCCCTTTCCCATTACTGCCTGCTCCAAACACTGACGGTTTATTTTAAAACAGGGGAAGTAAATGTGCCACTTGGGGTGCAAATCTGGGCACATGAACTCACACTCCCTGCTCCTCCCCCATGCCTTCCTCAACGCTCCTTCTCCTTCCAAAAGAAAAAGCACTGGATTTTGTCTTGAGGCGCTTCCAAGTGTAATATTTGCCTCAATTGCTCGCTCATGTGTGGAAAGTAAAGTGCTAATAGTGTTGAAGCAGCGAGCCCAGCACTGGTTTAAAAGAGATAACAACGCTTCACAGTTGCTCTTTCTGAAAGGCTGAGTGAAAATGGATCCTTTCATGGGCAGTGTATGAGCCGCTGGAATGGATCCAAGCGCTAGTGTGAACATAAAACTGCTCAGAACTCCAGAAAGATTGATAACCCTGCCTCTTCAAGCATGAGGGAGTCTTACAGAGCAGAAGATGAAGCTGTTCAGTTCCAGTGCGGGCGGGCTAAGGAGTGGATCCAGAGCGCAAAAGAACATTGAGGGCACAGCCAGGGGATAGGGCAGGGTATACTTCATTGCAACAGTAGGTTTTTTTTTACAACCCGTTGTTGACATGTATGCAAGTACAGTAAAAATGCAAAACACATTAAAAGTAGTCATGCACTTTTAATGTGAGAAAAGAGAGAAAATAAAACGCAGTATCTAGTCACCTTGTGAATACCATTAATCTATCTGCTTCATTAAGTGCTATTCCCAGCCTGATCATGATCTAAATGCTCTTGGCATCAAGCTTTTATAAAGGTTTGCTTAAAGCAATTGCTTCCTTTACTTTTCTCAAAACCTCTCCACTACTGCTCTATATATCTGACAGACTTTCAAAGCAGAAAATGGTGATTTTCCAGAAAGATTTAACATTTTGGTAAGGGATTTGCAGAGTGCATGATGAAATCTGGCATTGTAGATTTTAAAGGTCATCAATAATAATGCATTTGCATTATGAAAATGTAATGAATACCAGAGGCCACGGATTGTTTATTAGAAGCTCGATAAAGACCATATTTCATTATGTTTCTGAGATATTTGTTTCAAGTAAATGATTCATTCATTTAATAGCTGAAGGCAGTTAGGCATTAGGAGAAATATAATGCTTGATAAACAGGCTGGCTCCTTTAGATAGGGAACCCCACAGTGTTGCAAATTAGCCAGTCACAGATAAATATAACAGAGCTCTCTCAGCTAGCTTGTACACAGAGCAGCTTGGCTCGGATTACACAATGTGGCTTCACTGTGATGTCACTATGAGGTAACAATGATTAATGGAACCTTCAGATGGATCAAGCCCCTTTCCTTGTGCTTCGATGAAGGATGAATGAAAATTACTTAATAATGTGTGTCTGATGCAAATTAGCAACTGTCACCTATTGAGTAGACATGATATCAAGTGCAGACTTACAATTAATTTCTTCTTTTTTTCGAGCTGCATAAGGGGAGGGGGGTCCACAAGGGGGGTTGACAAGAAAGATAAATGTACAGAAAATGGTCATTTGTTTATTGCTATGGGTTCACAATGCAGCCTGCCGTAATGTAAATGAAATAAAGCTAATTGTGTTTTCCAGTAAATGCAATTTTTTCCGCTGTGCTTTGTGATCGAACTATGCTTCACGGAAAGGGCCTGTCTGATTTTAAAGTTATATTTTGTAGGAACAAATACCACGATTGCCTGGGAGACACAGCGTTTGGAAGCAAGTTCCAAAGGCTTCTGGGAGACACATTTTCCCGTTGCTTCTGGTGATTTATTATAATTATATATTAGCAAGCCTATGATATGGTGTATATATATATATATATATATATATATATATATATATATGCAATTTATTTATTTATATATTATTATAAATAAATAAATTGCATTATTATTTTATCTACTTTGCAGCACCCGAACGCCAAAAAGAAAAAACGGCGCAAACACGCAGGTTTAAAATGTGTAAATCCATAAATCGGATCTGTACGCTGACATCATTCATCTTGTTTAAGAAACAGGCTTAGTAAGAAGGGTTTTGTAATGGAAAGACTTAGCGTAGCAGCCTGGGCCAGGCACCTGAAAGCTGCCTTTAAATAAAAATACTGAAGGACGTCCTGCTCTGTTGCCTGCCAGCGGCTCCTTGCGTATTGGTAAGCAGCTATAGAAACTTTACTGTGTGATCCCTGATATACTGTTTCCACTAATCACAGGCTTAACAAGTAATACCAGCTTCGGGATCATATTGTTCTTCCAATATCAGATATTTTTGTTAACAGCCAAAAATTCAAAATGGGAAAAATACAGTCATATTTCATCTTTCATTGCCTATATAAATTTATGAACTTTTTAAATGAATGTGGTGTAACATGGGTTTATTACTACTAACTTTTACAACCAAGTAACCGAAAAGCAGGGGCAAGTATTCATATACTGGTACAGCATCTTATTAAAGTGTGGCTTAGGTTTGACATGTTTTGTGTTAATGTAGCAAAAAAAAGCCTCCTACTTTTCAGAGAATTAAAAATCCATCAGTACTTGAATGCACAGTTTAAAAACTGGACTCAGGCTTACTGGTTATGATGCCAGAAGGAGGCTATACTATGGTCTAATGATGAGCAGCAGGAATAATGCAATATAAAGTCATTAAAAAGCCTGCCATCATTCTCTGCTGGGAGGTATAAGGGTAAACTGGTATGAAAAGAGATTGTGTCTGTAGTTGGTTGTCATCCAGTTGATTCTCCAAATTGGGGAATACAAAAACTCTTTTTTTTCACCCTTCATTCCAAACGGCATCAACAAATATCTGTTTTGTAAAGTTATAAACATGATAAACTCCCCAAAACGTAAGCAGTTTTAAACACGATAAACTCCCCGAAACGTAAGCTGTTTTAAAGCCCCAGTCGGCTGGTGTGAATGGGGACTGAAACAAACGTTTACTCCTCAAGTGTGCTAAAGTTACGATCTCGAGGGACCGGAAGAATTTCTGTTACTTTTCCTCCTGATAAAGCCAGTCAGAGCTGCTCAGGGGCAACCAGGAAGCGGCTTTCAGATTCCTGAATCCTTCTTGCTCCTCCGCAGGGCTCTTCACTTTGTCCACCGCCACATTGTTCATTTGTCAGCACCCTTTTCTCCCGCTGAGGAAATTAGTTTTCTCTGTTGCTTTCTTTTGCAGTTCAACGATTCTAACTGCAAAATAATGGGGGGGCCTGTTGCTTATACATCCTTTTATTGAGCAAGGCAACAAGATGTTGGAAAGCCTCATGCACCACTCCCACCAAAAAAATAAAATAAAATACTGTCTGACTGGAGAATCTGTCTCTCTCTATGTCTATGCCAGTGTATACATATAGGATGGCTATACAGGAAAACACAACGGCTTGCACTTGAATGGCAATGATTATTCTGTGTTTCCATCAAAGACTGTATTCTTCATTAGTTAATACAGTGTTATAAAAGCAGCCTGATACTGCTCTTTAAAGTCGGTGAGTGGAAGACAACAGGCTGAAATGCATGTCATTTGTATGCTAGGCTGGCCTCCCCTACAGCACATATCTGTTTTTAGAGTATAGCTCTTGTAAAGACACTGGTAGGAGTCAATGATAATGGCAAGCAGGCAATTCAACCCAATTGCAGATGCCTCATAAATCTTGTGCACACAAAAGACTAGCTCCTTGCCTCTCCTCCCCCTCTTTGTGTTGATGGGGCACATCTCTCCCTGCCTGGCTACCCACTTTAACCCTTTCACTCTTAACAAACACAGCTACAAAAAAAGACCTCCTACCCCCTTAAACTGCAGCGATGGGCCTGGGGGGCTCAGTCAGTTGTTGAGGGGATGTGAAGCCCCTCTCTCTGGGTCACTGGTTAGTTCAATGTCCACCCAGGTCAGCTAGTAAGATGCAGATATGAGCACTGAAAGCTGGCACAGAGCATTCTGTTGGCAATATCTCAGGGGTACCGGAGTGGGTATTGCTATCCCTGTTTTTGTTTTTGTTAAATACAGATATTTGGAGCTTGTTAGGCTTTTCTGTTTGAAGCTAAATGCTGTTTACTGTATGTCTTTCCCCACCAGTGTTCAATGCTGTTGCTACTGAAGGTACCTCCATGGGTTTATATTGCTCTCTCTGTGATTGCAATGCTTATTTCATGCAGTGCCTTCAAGCACTGTTTAACCTGGATATAGATGTGTGAGGAATACATGTAGGTAAAACCTGTGCTGTTTTGCCCATACCATTTTTTCATTAAATATCCATTCTAGCCCTGACTGCCTCTGCAATTATTTTGTGAGTAATACTATAGAGTGTACTGCTTAATAAAACTTCTTCCCCTATCAAATAGAAACACACGTCAGATTACGTACAACAATTATGCTTGGCAGAAGTATTGGGAGACTGACAGGGTGATTTGCAAATAAATTAAATTCCCAACCAGCTGAGATGCAATGTCCCTAATCCAGAGGTGTATGCATGCTGATACAGTTTCCTAATTTTTAAAACTGCTTACGCGGGTTACGAAACTGCAGGTGGGTCTAATTGAAGTCCCTACTTGATCCACTCCCTCTAGTCCTCTTGCTTTGATACAGTGAAATAAACCCCATGTTACTGATCTTTAGTGTGACAAGCCTCTGTGCAAATATGTAAGATATACACTATTTGTACCCCACCCCCAAGATTCCTTACAGTTAGCATATAAACTACAGCAGTGTTCTTAACATTGTCTTCTTTATCCATTGCACTGATCCTTCGCCAGAGGTCAAACTTTATTCATCATCATTTGTATATCCACTTCAATAGATGCGTCAGAAAACTGGGGTCAAGTCCAATGTATTATTCAATTGAATATCCTCAGAGGATTGCATGGATCCTGTTTCTTATGAACCACAAATGGAGGAGAAAAAGTATTAATGATACATCAGACTTTTCAACTTTGTTCACCCCCCCCCCTCCCCTCAAACTAAATGATCTGTTACATCATCAAATTAAAGGCAATTGAAATTTGAAATGGTGTCTTGACATTTATTCGACAAAGGAGGTCTGCTCGTGAAAAATCTAGGATTCATAAATCATAAAGAAAAGTATTTTCAAAATCCCAAATATGTGCTACTCAACCCAGTCCATTCACAGAGCTGCCTTGCACATCTCTAATTCAAACCATATTGCTTCTGATGAAAAAACATCAATTGGTGTCTAGCTGTTCACTTAGCGGCTGGGAGGACAATGATAAAATAAACATTTTGAGTAGTGTGTTTAAGTAAACCATATGCCTAAACCGTTACTTTCATTGCATCACAGATCGGGATTGATTGGGCAGAAATGCTTCTGCTAGGCTCTTAAGCAAATCAAATCATTTTTCATCTGCTGTCTCCTAATAAATGCTTTGGCTCCATCCGATGTGTTTTTATTCCCTTCTATTCCTGCTATGAATCATGCCTTTGTAGTCTCGTGTTTCCCTCTTCCACCGTTTAATTTGTGCCAAGTGACAAGCCAAGGAAGCAGCCAAGAATGTTACACTTTAGTTATGGGCCCAGGGCACTTATATACATGTCAGCTAATTTGAGATTTTCTGAGATTAAGCATAATACAAGTGAAAAATGCGATATTTATTGGTGAAGAAGAATTCAGAGAATGCTATTATGAAATACACAACAGCCTGCTATCTCCTGAGTTCTTCTTCTTCTTCCAATTTCCTGCACATCATCTATTACTGACTGATGCATTCTACTTCTTAAGAGCTAGGAAAATGTTTGAACATTACAACTTCTGCTATTGTTTTAAAAGGTGTGCTTGAAATGGGCACACTCATAGCTCAGGCTTACTGTCAAAAGACAACTTATCATCAAGAGCCACTTATAGCTGAAATTCCATGAGATGTCTTCTTGCGTTAGTCTTGAGCATGCACAGTACGGTTAGAGCAATCACAGCTTATCAGAAATACGTTTTACTCGCTTTCAAAAAATCAAGTTGCTCCACAGTAGATGGTTTGGTTTGAATTGGATTACCGGTATGTACACGGGCCCAGGTCTTAAACAATGCCCCTGTTCATGGCACTCCAGATCTTCAACCACTAAAGCAATTTAAGCCCACATGTCAGCACTGAATTTCTGACCTGATGGAACCCATAACTTGGGTTTGCAAAACACCCACAGCATACCTATAGACCTTCTGGAACCCACAACCTTCCACCCTGCATTCCAGCTCTCCTAACCGCTAAGTCATTGGAACCCATACCACCAAGGGCTTCATTATTATTTATTTCTTAGCAGACGCCCTTATCCAGGGCGACTTACAGTCGTAAACTTCATGCAACTCCATTGGCGTTGCTGTCTTTAGATGTTGAATCATTCATGTTGGCCGGTGACCATTGTATTGCCTTTCTTTCCTCTGCCAATCAAACGGTGACGGAAGTCAAAGTGGTGAACACCCAGAACCGTAAAGAAAGATAACCCGGGAACACTTTACATGAAAAAATCCAGTCACGCCACACACCTGTGATTAATTTCATGCCACACATTTGCCATACAGCATCCATTTGACCCCAGTGTGATGGCTGTCACTCAATTTGCACTGTGCAATACGGTTCTGAAATTCAGACCACATGCATAGGCATTGCTTGTGTACTGGCATGATGCCTTATCCAGGGTGTCCTTTCATTCGCTTACACAAGCATTTTAACATCAATTCCATGTATTTATTTATTAAGTACATTAAACACGCCAGCTTGCAAAAGAGCATCGATTTGTAACCCTGCAATGAGAGTGTCTAACACAGACCTGGTGGGCGTTTACCCCATAACAGCGAGACAGTAAACTCCTGAGAGAATGCTGTCCTTTTACATAAGCATAGCCTGAACAGTGGAAACATCTGGAAAAACCTTCATATAATTCAGTATGGTAGCCTGTTGTCACACAACTGCACAGTGGTAAATACTGAGCCGAGCAGAGATAACAGACACATTAGTGAACACAGAAAGGATTCATTCCAGCTACAGAAAGCTTTTAGGAAGCATAAGTAGCTGTGTGTCTCTCGCCGTTGCTACACACATCTAGTAAAATTACGACATTTAGGTCAGAGAGATCTGGGGGGACTTTATACATTTTAAAACAGAAAACTTTGAGGTGGTCATGTTTTATTTAAACATGGATGTTATACTTGTACAAAAAGATCCCTCTGGTTGAATCTTGAGGAGCACTAAAAGAAAACTTTCTTCCTCCTCTAAAGCATGAATGCATCTGCCAACTACAAAACATTTGAAGCCAACACTCACATTGATCTCAATTGATTACTATAGAGCCCACTAAATTATTGGTAAATACTTTTAGAAACTTAATACTGTGTACATATATATTTAATCACTTGACATAAGACTTCAATAAACCTAATCATAAAATATACTCTCGTACCAATTTGCACAGTTATTTTTAAATTACATTGCATCAGTGACATACATTGGTCATATTTCCTCTGATGGTGACAAGCCTTTGTCACACTCACCTTTTTACCGACTTATTACCCTGGGTACATTCAAATTTTATCCTTGCCGTTATTTCTTTGACAAATGCCCCTGTATCACATTAATTACCTGGACTTTCATACTGTCTATAAGACTGCAGTCCAGTCAATGCCTCATTAGCAGGAGTAGCTGACACACCTATGAGAAAAATCCCAAACTCTCTTCGCTGATATCCTGTTCCCCATGGGAGCTAATGGAAAACTGTCCTTGCCCGAGACTCGCTCAGAGGCATATCCCACAATCCCTGGAGTCTGGAGAGGAAGTGCCCCATTCCCTAAATCCCTCTTCCTCATTTTCACTCCTGTATGCAGCTGCAGCCTCTTATAGCCGTTGACTTGGGGCCAGTGAGTGCCAGGGGCTGCCCATAGTAATACTGCCTGGCACTGACCCCCACTCACACAGCTGATTGGCCCAACATGAAGACATATCTGCTGCCCGCAGGGACCGTGTTTTCATTAACTTCAGTAGCTCGGCCTGAAAACAAAGAGACAGGTGGTACCAATTATCATTTTCATTAAAGATAGGCTAAAGATAATTTTTTCTCTTTTTTATGGCCTTTTGTGAAATATTTGCATCCAATTACTTGTCCAAACAATTTATTTTTGAATAGTTTCCATTTTTTGTTTAACTGTTTCGAATGCCGGCTCGCGTTAGTTTCTTTAATACATTATTCCACCTCCAGCAGATCATGTGAGCTGAGCATTTTCACTTTACTGACTTCAGGAAAACATGGCTTCAGTTTAGGGACAGTGAAAAACGATTCTGAGTAACTGTGTATGAACCCTAACTTTGGAATTATATAAGCTATATACTGCACTATCTGTATATTTCATTTATGTTTTACTAATTTTATGCTGAGATCATGAAACACAACCTGATTTTTACAATTTTACTGCTCATGTATGTACCATGAAAACATGATCATGGGACTAAATAAGCCAAACTGAACTTCAAATAGCTGTTGACATATAAGTTTGCATTTTAAGTACAAGTTATCGGCAGTTTAATATTGCCCAATTAAAAAACACTTTTCTCGCCTGAATAAAACTTTTACATTTTAATTAGCACCCAAGAGCCTTCATGTTAGAATACAAGTCCCCTAAACAATTGAAAATGACATTATACAATTTATAGGAGTTAAGCGTTTCTCCTGCCTTGAGTTGAATAAAAATAGGTTGTGCATTGAGGTCAAATGTCTACCTGGCCTGTTGCCATCTTCCCAGTATTCTATGGAGTCTAGGCAGCTGTGTTTTATACAGCTGTTTGCTTTTTCCTGCTAGTTAAAATGCACGCTGCACAGCCAAAAAGGAAACGTCACTGTGTTTTACCAGCTGTAATTTCACACTTGTTATTATCAGGAGTGTGATATCTTTCTCAAAACTGTGTTTTTCTTAATCTTTTATTAAACCTATGTTTGCAGACTAATTAGGAATGCACATGGGCACATAACTGTAGTGAACTTGTCATTACTTCCACCTGCTAAATCTTTTCAGGGAAGCAGACAAACAGCCCCTTTACTTGCACAACATCTTACCAAGGGAAACACCTAACAACAGCATATTTAAACTGTGTCCATTTACTCTGCTACCCAACCTGTCATTAACTATTTGATAAAGATCTGTTTACAAATACAAAGTAGACCTCTGTTGGGGCGTCCAACAGAGGGCCTGTCATAACATGACTTGTTTAATTATCATATATCCTTTTCTGTCAGACTCCTATTTGTGTGTGGCTTGTGCTCACAGCATAATAATCTGGTCAACAACTTAGTTAGCCTGTAATTGACATGCAGACAGCAGCCCTGGAGTGAGGCTAATGATGCTCTATGCTCCTTTAACCCTGTTGATGACCTTTGACATCTCCAGGTAGTGATACGCATTGAGGAATCTTCTCTGCTTTCCAGTCATGGAGACTACTAAGGAGAACATGAAAATGTCTCTTGATCTCTCTTTGCTTAAGATATAGTCGTCATAGTAAAGGTAAAACTACACAATGACCTAGAGTACTCCCAAATCCTATCTTGCTTTACATTCATTCAACCTATCACAATTTAAACACTTACTCAATATATATATATATATATATAGAAGTAGTAAAAAACAAGCTTTAAATCTGATAAAGTTGTTCATTCATTTAAGCTGATTTGCATTATCCGGCATGCATTTTGAGTGATCATTTTGGCATCCATTCGGAATCCATTTTAATACAAAATACAGCTGAGGAGAATTTGTGTTAATGACAACACTATGCCGTTATGTTTCAGTGGAAACCACAAAACCCATTAGTATTATTATTGCAGAAAAACAAAGTAACCGAAATTCAATGCAAGTAAAAAATGACCTTACTAAATAGTTAAATGAATTAATTCCATACACATACAACCATCACACACACAAAATGTTGAATATGCAATTTGATTGAGCCACATAATTGTCCTGACTCCATGACCTAGATAATGGGTTTGAAATTTAAAAGTTTCTTCATTTCACTTTCAATTTCCACAGGGAACTCAGAGACCTTTGAATTAAGCTCATTAGCATAATTAACTTTCACAGTCCTATCATTGCTAATCACACACTGAGAAAGTTAGAAAAAAAAGTTATCTCTGTGAACAGCACAGTGCTGTCTACCAGTTATGTTAACCCTATGCTTTGGGTCCAGAATACTGGACACTGAATTCAGATGGCTGATCCAAACACAGTTTTGAAAGTGTTCACTGTACAGAAAGAGCTTCTCCGACCTCTGTTTCAACCACCCACCTTTGCTGTCTCCCCTACATGCAGAGACCATTGTCAAACTAAGTAAACCAGTTTTGTAACAGAATATCATTTCAGCCACATGGTTACCAGTAAGCCTAAAGTGCAATACATTATTTTATTTCAAATTACAGGGCCAGCCCTTTCATGTGTTGCAACCCAACCTGGACTGCTTTGGAATGCACTTGCCGGAAATCAGAATGAATCTGTAGCCCCTCCAAGCATTACTACTCTGGATCACTAAGGTGGGGTCGTGAAGCATGATAGCCGGCACATTTTGTACACTTATTATTTAAGAAATTGTTTCTAATTAGTGGGTAGCTGCAAGCCCAGAAATGTTTTTTTTCAAGGTCACTTGCCTGTCAGCCCTGTTATTAGGACACCTGATTACACCACATGCAGAAACTACAGGGGTGTAGTTAAGGTATTTAAGCCCCATTCTGAGAATATGGAATCGAGATCAGCAAGCTTTGGAAACTGGCTCAATAACAAACTGTGAAAGGGCCAGTGAATGCTATATATTCAGGAGTGATTAGGTCATAACGTCATTTACTCCATATTTAGTTTAAAAGATAGCATATGGTGCTTAACCTGAGGCGGCCAACTGTGTTTCAGCAGCTATCACACCCCCAATAAATTCAGCTGGATCTCCGTCTTGCCGTCAATGGTATAGAACCAAAGATAATACTTCTCATTGACAGGCTTGCTGTTGATAAGATTGGTTTTTTTGCTTTTCCTGCCACAAGACTATAGTACAGGTACCTGTGTTACAGGTAATACAGCCCCCACATTATACATGTGTTCTACGCTGCACATAGGAAACTCTGTTGTTAGGTGGTGCGCAATTACCTGTAACGCAGGAAGCAGTTGGGGATGGATAAGTGAGCTTCACTTGAGTCAAAGTGAAAAGTAAAGCCTGTAAAACAGAAAATATCAACAGCAAGACAATAAGACATGTGAGAGAATGCTCTTATATTCAACTCTGTGGCAACCAGCTGTGAAAATAAGAGTAGTAACAGCTACTCCAGCACTCTTTACAGATAAAGCACTTACATGTAAAAGAATATACAAAGTTGCTCATTTGGGGAAAAGAAAAAAACTGTGCTCGTTTTTAAAAAGTATATATATATATACCGGTATATTTACTTTAATGAGTTACTCTTCATGGCCCATGTGTCTAATGCATAATGTTGTTTTGTTAATTTGAGACTTCTCAATGCTGACTGGTGCTCCAAGGTGTTTCATTACCGAAATGTGCAAAGACATCTGCAGCCTACCCTGGAAGATGTCCGTATCAGACACACATCAAATCGTGAAGCATTCCTAAGTACTACTGTTATGTTAGATTACACTTTGAAATAACCTGGGGAGTGAAAGACTATTTATATATAGTATGCAACATAATAGTTTCGCTGTGACACCAATGTTACAATAATGAAATTTGCTAATATATATATATATCTGTATTACCCACAAGAACTCCCTGTAGTACTCTTGGGAAACAATTGTAGGTCTAAGGAATGTTTCCATTGGCATATGAATCATTTTACAGATGGATTTACAAAAGAAAGTGATGACTACCTATGGAAATTGAGCACTTCTTCCGAGCTACTTTTCTATTTCACAACCTGCCATGCATGAATACAGCATTAAAACGAGCTCCAATCAGCACGCTAAGGGGTTTTCAGTCTGTTTTGGTTGCCATGCTGTCATCAACATCTCAAAAGCAGTTTCTTATTCCACCGCAGAACCCCAAGAGCCCCATTGCATGACAGTTGCACCGAGGCTTTTGTGTCAGTTACGAGCAGTCAGAGATGTTTCCCTGAGGTCAGAAGGTGAAGGGAAGGTCCGGCTATTTGAATTTCTGCTAAGGTATTAGCAGAGAATATCCTTTAACAATGGCAACTACATCCCACGGAAACAAAACTGTCAGTCCATCTGCCTCATTGCAGTCAATGCTAATAGTATTGATCTTACAGCGATGTTATCATCGGCATTGCCCATGGGAATGTCAAGTTAAACCTGATCTCTTTAAAAGATGATTGCGTATTTAATAAGCTACAACTGGTAATCTGATGCCTGTTTGGCTTAATGCAGATGACTTCTCAGGGGACAAATAAATCCAGTTTATAAACAGATGAACCCCACAATATATCTGCTCATCAGGACTTGTCAATACATATCCAACGGCTTGGTTATAGGAGTAGCTGAATGGGTTGATCATGTGAAAGAAGTGCATCATCATCCTCACTCCATTGAACTTAACTCTCACTGTAAAATTGAAGTTTTTGCAATGCCGAGGTACATGAATTCCAAATCCCATTACCCTCCTTTAGCTTTTTTCTGCCTTAAACCACTGCCGTTTCTAAAGCTGAGGGAACATGAATGACCTAATCTACCTGTTTATTTCTTAATAATACATTTTATTTTAATAATTCCCATCCTGCAACTGAATTTGCATCCAGCCCTCCTCAAAGTAATGGGTCTGTCACTCTTTGTCCAAATGTTGTTTTAAGGGAAGTATTTAGATCACAACCCTTTCTTTTTCCTAGCAGAACAGAAGCATTTGAAAAAAGAAATTGCATGGAGATGACCTGTGGCTAATTAATAGCAATTTTACAAAGCTAATATTGAATTTCTAATGCCTCCCCAGTGGCATTGCCTCTAAACGCTCCCGGTATCCCACAGACATGTGTTGTGGCTCTGGGAAGTACCAGGAATCCCAAACCCACGGTCTCCTGGATAAACTTGAGACGTAGAACAAGTCTCAAGTTATTTTGAAACAGAAACACATGGGCATAGCTGGCAGCTCTCCAGACTTGCCAATGAAACCCCCTGATACTGAGCGTTAACAATCACTGGCTGAGAGCCAGCCAATGAGATCACTCCGTTCCACCTGTCCCCCAACCCTCCACCCCCCCCCCGACAGGATGCGCCACTTACAGCTGTTTTGCAGGAGTGCTATCTGGTCATGTGAGAAGCGTGTCTTATGCAAAGAAATCAAAGAAATCAAGTCCGTAATCTCCAGTTAATACAAGAGTTAGCCAACATTGTTTTTACTTGTGTGTTAAACGGAAATCCACTCGCTCGATAGAAGTATTTACGGATTTCGTATTGTTTGCTTTGCTTTGCCTTGCATCATTACAGGAAATGCAATGTTTTTTTAGGGGGCTTGTTTGATGTATGGCGGACTATGTGGATATATTTTCCAGACCGCAAGCCCTGGATTTTATTCACAAAGCTTTAAGTGATGAGCAGAGAAGCCAAGAATCCGTTTGATGCAGAATAATGGAGAAACAGGTGGATTTTCAAAAACAAAATCAATCTAATTATTAACACCAGTATACATAAAAATCCAATATAACATCAAATATAATGTTAAATACACCATATTTACCATAATGTGGGTGTCTTTAATAATGGATCGATGAAGTGCTGGCAATATGTATTAGGTAGAATTTACTGGGATCACTTTGCTGGCTCTATCTACTTTTAATGCATCAAGATCCATACAGCATTAAAAAAAAAAAAAAAACTTTCAGGCAATCAGATACAGTATATACTGCAGCTATACATTAAACGGAACATGAATAAAGCTTTGCAGTCTACCTGAATTGTAACAATTCAACGTGTATGAAGGCATTGCTGAATTGTATTCATCTAAAAGTTGGTTTTTGGTGTTTTGAAGCAATATTTTGAAAGAAAATAGTAGAGCTGCCAATAAATGTGGAAGGGAAATTTGCCTAAAGTTTATAGAAGTCTGAGTGATCACCCCTTTGCTAAAAAGACACTTAAAGTATGTGCAAGTTTTACTGTTATTGATGGTCTGGCAAGATTGGAAGCAAATGTTATTTCACAAGCCTTGTAGAACAGCAAGGAGTCGTACATTTTATGCAATTCTATCTTTGGAGACAGGCTTTGGATTCAGTTCGGATTATGTTCTTTGCTGCAAGGGAATGACTCGTTTGGAGCACTCTGTGTGTCTGAAGCCAATTTTAGGTTAATGAGTGGTTTGCTAATTGGCACAACCCTGCAGGAGGCCCTGGTTACAGCAGATAGGGCTTTGCCAGTGCAGCAATTTACCATCCCCAGAAACTGTGTCTGGATCTTGTCTGTGAACTGCAAGGATTGTGAAAAGGTTGAGATTCCTTTTCATTTCGGCTGCCACGTAACAAATATTCTTAGACACATGATAAATAGGGTCTTCTAGATCCCTTTTGGAAAAGCTGAATAAAGGCTCTGTTTTTACACATTCTATACAATACTTGGCATGAATTTGGATTTGAATACTTTGTTACTTATTTGTGTATTGCCAAGCAACTTGAGACCTGGAATATCCATCCAAAAATCACACTTTTGATTGATACTGCATTTGCCATTCCTAAGTGAAATGAGTGTGGCATATAACTTGGGTCAGCTGCTTTTCAGAACAGTTCCAAATGATGTGCGACTACTTTTCAGGGTTTTTTTTCCTTCAAATTTTTGGTCTCCAAAGTACTCGTAAATCCAATGTTGCACTTCATTGTTGGGAATATTACACCTATATCCAGGTCAAACATTCTTCTATCTTACCATATATATATATATATATATATATATATATATATATATATATATATATATATATATATATATATATATATATATATATATATACATACAGTATATATATTAGGAACTCATTCAGCAGAACTGTACAATATGTCAACTTTTACCACAATTAGCACATACCATTAAGAGATATTTATTGTAAGGTGTTAAAAATGGCACAATGTGTGAAAACCAATTAAAATTCATTTTGATTAATGTATTACTGTTATGAAAGATAAACCAACTTCAGTTCCCTTACCTTTATGATGTTAACAATCATTGAGCACACCTTATTGCGTTACCTCGCCTCATCCACAGGAGGCAGCATTTTCTGTAAAATTAGTGAAGGACACTAACTCGCAATGGAACTGATACCACAGGCAGCAATGTGTATGAAAAAGCAATGGAGAATGAAACGTACTAAACTAGCAAGAACTTGCAGATAAAAGCAGATTTACATAATAGAAGCTATCCTTTTAATAAGCATGCATCCCACATGATCTTTCCCTTGAGGACTCCTTACTAAAACTGGCAGTCCGCGGTTCTGCACAAGGAAACTTTACACCAAGCTTCTAGAATTCGTAATCTATCAAAGTCCACTGGATTCTTCTCCCTTGATTTCCCCCTGACCCTGCAGAGCTTTATGGAACCTGACACTGAGATTGTTATTGAAATGACTTGAAAGAGGCTGATAGCTCCACTCATCAGTGGAGATATCCAGTTGATGGGCCAATTTTCTCTCTTCTAAAAGACAGTAACAGGTCTGATGGATTCCCACTCAAGAAAGCGCTGCTCAGACCCCTGGAGCAGACAGCATATTGGCCTGTGTTGGACCCCATTAGGCAGCTTTGCACTACCTTTAATGTGGTGAGCTGTAGATGAAGGAAGGTGAACAAAAAAAGTATATGGGTCCCAGAAAAGTAAATCTCATCACCTTGTTTCATTTATTTCAATTGCCTGGTCCTGCTATCAAAATCAGGCTATTGAATTACTAGGCGTTTTTTGAAGTTTTCATAGGAATGTGCAATGTGGAAGGGGGGTAATTACCTGCCTTTCTAAAAAAAAATAAAAAAAATAAATGCCAATGGTTACTGTTGTTACTGTTCTCATTCAAATAATTTCCATTAATAACCTAACTTGTTCATTAAGAAAGTGGCTGAACATTTACATTTTTCCTAGTAGCTTTTGGAATGAACCACGTGATTAAAAATGCTCCCAAGATTATAAGCAACTAGAAAATATGAGGATAAACTCCTAACAGCACTTTCTCAGATCAGATTTTAAATGCAGTTGTCCCTAATAAAGGATTCTAGAGTGAATAGTGCTCAGGCAGAATTTACTAAATTAAAGTATTCTACTGAACATTAAGTTCCAGTACTAATTTCCCTTCTTATCTCCCTATAGCCCTATGATATGTGTAATAATATATATTTGTGAATAGCAGATGTTGTCTATTTTTTTCCTAATTAGCTTTTATTTTTAAGCAAGCAGCATGTCTGTCAAAAATAGCACAAACAGTTAACTAAAACAGAATGTGAAATGTCTGTTATTTAATGAGAACGTGGTTAGCTGCCATTTCAAATTACAACAATGTCTAGCAAAATTTTAACAGAGGCTTTCACAGATGTATGCAATCTAAGGTTAAGGGCTTAGAACAGTGAAACAGGGATGCTTTTCATCTATAAACAAAAAAGGTAACGTTGTCTGAGAACGACCTGTAATAACGCTTTTATTGGAAGCAATGTGGTATCTGGAAAAGCACACGCTACTTCTTGTGGTGCTAAGGTAGCTGAAAAAATTAAACGCGTGCCACTGGAGACTCAAATCGTCTCATGCACCTCTCCAGTTGTGCCAAACTGCCAAGTGGTGTTCTAGATGAATGTAACCACTGATTAACTAATTTAACCAATCCAGAGGTGAAGCCATAGAACACTGTTGAAGCTGTCAGTGTGTGGAACTTGCTGTTGAAATCTTAACCCCCCAAAACCAAGACAATGAATTACATATGGACTATGTTCCTCCACCCTAAGAATTGTTTGGGTTTTCCTTTCTTTAGAATAGCTGAAAATAATTGAAAACGACAGACTGTTTAAAAGGCTGCCACATCCCTCACGACAACAACATGACTGATATGACTGTAAGCTAGCCAATTATAATGCACTGCTAGAGTTAGCTATTGCAAAATGCTTATGGAACATTTAGTGTGCAATGCTAAGGAGCATTTTGCAACCCAGAGGTAGAATTTTAATACAGCTGAGTATTAAAATACAGGTGCTGGTTTTATTAAGATTATTGTTTAGAACAGACTTAACATCTGCATCCACAGAGCAGAACTAATCTTCAAGGGGTTTGTTGCTATGCAAGGCCGGGGTGACTGTGGCTTCGTTGAGCAACAAGTGCCATCCCCTTCCTTTTAGACGAGGTGACCTTAAGTGAGAAGTATGCATTGCCATGTCATTATGTCTTCTCTTGATCTACAGAATTGCCACAGTAGAACCCCAAGGAGATCAAAGGGGTCAAAACTCTAGGTAACATAACCCTGGACCATTGAAATTCAAATGACCCCCCTCCCCTCTATATAAATCATAACAGCTTTCATGAAATCAGATTTTGATGAGAACTAAAAAACTGGGAAGATTGCTGAACAGACTAAAATCAGACAAACTTAATATATATATATATATATATATATATATATATATATATATATATATATATATATACTCAATAATGTGCATGTGTTCTTATGCTCTTATATATTTAAAAAAAAAAACACTTTTTTCTCTTTAAGGACTGTTTTGTAAATTACAGACGTGCTCAAATTTGTTGGTACCCCTCCACAAAAAACGAAGAATGCACAGTTTTCTCTGAAATAACTTGAAACTGACAAAAGCATCCACCATTGTTTATTCCATATTTAATAGAAATCAGACTTTGCTTTTGATTTTTTATTCAACATAATAATGTAAATAATAAAACAAATGAAAATGGCATGGACAAAAATGATGGGACCGCTAACCTAATATTTTGTTGCACAACCTTTAAAGGCAATCACTGCAATCAAACGTTTTCTGTAGCTCTCAATAAGACTTCTGCACCTGTTAACAGGTAGTTTGGCCCACTCTTCCTGAGCAAACTGCTCCAGCTGTCTCAGGTTTGATGGGTGCCTTCTCCAGACTGCAAGTTTCAGCTCTTTCCATAGATGTTTGATAGGATTCAGATCAGGACTCATAGAAGGCCACTTCAGAATAGTCCAATGTTTTGTTCTTATTCATTCTTGGGTGCTTTTAGCTGTGTGTTTTGGGTCATTATCCTGTTGGAGGACCCATGACCTGCGACTGAGACAGAGCTTTCTGACACTGGGCAGTACGTTTCGCTCCAGAATGCCTTGATAGTCTTGAGATTTCATTGTGCCCTGCACAGATTCAAGGCACCCTGTGCCAGGCGCAGCAGAGCAGCCCCAAAACAAAACCGAGCCTCCTCCATGTTTCACTGTAGGTGTGGTGTTCTTTTCTTTGAAAGCTTCATTTTTTCATCTGTGAACATAGAGCTGATGTGACTTGCCAAAAAGTTCCAGTTTTGACTCATCTGTCCAAAGGACATTCTCCCAGAAGGATTGTGGCTTGTCAACATGCATTTTAGCAAATTCCAGTCTGGCTTTTTTATGTTTTTCTGTCAAAAGTGGAGTCCTCCTGGGTCTTCTTCCATGGAGCCCACTTTCGCTCAAAAAGCGACGGATGGTGCGATCAGAAACTGACGTACCTTCACCTTGGAGTTCAGCTTGTACCTCTTTGGCAGTTATCCTTGGTTCTTTTTCTACCATTCGCACTATCCTTCTGTTCACTCTGGGGTCGATTTTCCTCTTGCGGCCGCGCACAGGGAGGTTGCTTACAGTTCCATGGACCTTAAACTTCTTAATAATATTTGCAACTGTTGTCACAGGAACATCAAGCTGCTTGGAGATGGTCTTGTGGCCTTTACCTTTACCATGCTTGTCTATTATTTTCTTTCTGATCTCCTCAGACAACTCTCTCCTTTGCTTTCTCTGGTCCATGTTCAGTGTGGTGCACACAATGATACCAAACAGCACAGTGACTACTTTTCTCCATTTAAATAGGCTGAATGACTGATTACAAGATTGGAGACATGTGTGATACTAATTAAAGAAACTAATTAGTTTGAAATATCACTATAATCCAATTATTTATTATCTTTTCTAAGGGGTACCAACAAATGTGTCCAGGCCATTTTAGAATATATTTGTAGAATAAGCAGTAATTCATCTCTTTTCACAGCTTCTTTGCTTTATTCTATGACATACCAAAGGCATGCAAGTATACATGATAAAATAGCTTTTAATTTCATCACTTTTCGGGAGGAATGAAGCATTATTTCAACAAGCTGTAAGGGTACCAACAAATTTGAGCACGTCTGTATGTTTTTTCTAAAGCCCATTTTGATTCGTTAAATCAAATTTGTTCATGAAACCCTTTTCAAATGTTTTTTGTACAGTATGTCCAACATAAGAGTAGTTCATCCTTATTATGTACAGACAACTATAGATTAAGCATTTTATACACACTGTATGTTAAGATGGTCTCTACTGACTTAGTGAGAGAATAGATTAGTTATTATTCTGTGACCTCTAGTATTGAAGTTCTGGGAGCTTCCCCTAATAAGAATACAATAAGCCGGTTGTATATCTCACAGGCACACGAGCAGCGTTAATAAAATGTGAGTTTAAAGAACTGTGATGAACTTGATGGGGCCGAGGAAGGGTTCATGAAAAGGTGAAGCCCATTGTCCTGCCCTGGGTTGCATTGGAGTCTGTGGCAGTGACAGAGTGTGCCATGGGAAAGGGAAACAGATGGCATCACTTTGCAATAGAGATGCCATTTCACAGCCCATCCCCCACCTGTGAGTAGAGAAGGGAAGGCGGCCTGGGTATGAGCTCCTCTTTCAGCCCCCCTTCCACTCTTATGTCCTTCACATCCTGGCAGTGGTGGAGTGGGGTTTCATGAGAGGAAACTTCATTAAATCATGTTTACAACAGGGGTCATCTAAAATCGCTACTGGTGAAAGCCTGGATATTTTGTGACACATCAGACAATTGACCAAAGAAAGCCACACACTGCCGACTAAAGACAGTGGATCTCATAAGCAAATGTTCTTTATCCATGTTCAAGGAATGAGTTTGCAAATGCACCTAACTGGATGATGATGTCATGTCCTTTAATGAAGAGACTTATTACTGCATGACCCGCACTGTTTCAGCAGTGAACACCTGATATGAAGCACTGTGGATTGGGCTTATCAGTATATCTCATCAGTCTAACGTAGCAGAAACCGACGTTTTTTGAAGATCAAGCTTTTTTTACATGGCAGGTGCCGATTGAATTTATTTCTAAACAAGATGTCTGCGGCTAAACACTCTAGCATATTAGAACAGCACGACAAGAACAAGCCCTGAGCAGCTGCTCTAGCTGAAAACTTTATAGAGCCACATTACATCAGCTTCTTTTTCCATTCTTTTTTTTTTTTTGTACTGCTGCACTTTACATTCTTCGCTATTATCAGCAAAGTGGTTTTAAATCCATTCATGCTCCACACCGGGATGGATTTTGCATGCTAATCCCAGTGGATAGGGATCCTCTGGGTCTCAATCAGCTCCATTGCTTGCATGCTTCAGACAGCTGGAAAAGCAGTCTACACTGCATTCCAGGGACACGGTGGCTGGATCGCAACACAACTGTAGATATTAAATTAGAAGAGTCTGGAGGTGAACAGATACGCCATATGGAGATGGAGGTGGGGGTAGGGTTAGGGTTAATCAAAGTAAGGATGAAGGATAATAACTACACCTTATTTGTGTATTGAAACCACAAGCAAATGCATGTGTCTGCGTGGCTATCGTGATGATGTAGTAATATGATTCTCAGAAGGTTGTTAAATGTCTCAAGACTTCTCTCACTTTTTTAGTTTAGTAATATTGGGAGCTGCTTGTGGGTGTTTATTAAAAAGGCTTTGCTTGGCATGTACAGGGCGTAGTTGGTTAGACTAATAGAAATCTAATCTCATCAATCAGAACAGGTCTGCACTAATTTAAACGACTTAGAGGCATTTGCCGTGCATTTACTAAGTCTGCTGTACTTGGCAATGATTATGAATGATGTATTGATGGACAGGGCTGTGCGAAAGTTGTACGTTTCAGATCCTTTGTGTTTGATTGCACTGGCGTAAGCCCTTAGCTGATTAGGTATTCACAGTGGTTTGAGTGTTTTTATTGAATGGAGTAGTTGATGAACTGATTGGTCTTCCGACATTAGCATGTGATGATGATTGGAAAGGCTTTGAGTTAGAAAATATGATATGTTGAATTTTTGGATGCTCAGATTTTGTTTCAGGAAGTGGGGTTCTGTTTATTTTCATAATTTTGGGGTAATACAAACAGTTTGACTGAAGGGATCAAATGTAGGGTGTTAGCAACTTTGTGTTAAAGAGTGGATGCAATCTTCAGTTAATGTGTTTCTTATAAAAAGAAAAATCATTTCAGACAGTTATATGTCTTATAACATCAAGCACACACTACACACAAGTCATTGACTAATAATATCAAGTATAAACTAATGCAATAGTATACACTTCAGAGAGTAAGTGTTGCTAATTTAAAAATAAGTCCATTGTCTCTAGTTAGGTGGCTGTCTTTTCAAAGGAAACAGTCACTGTCAGCCAAGAGAGGGCTGTGTTATTACAGCAAACGCAGTTAACCCATTCACTGCCGCGTGCTGTATAATAAGATTTTCAGCTGGATTCATCTTAGCTGTTGAAACTTAAGGGCTCAGGCGCTTTCTCACTACAAATCAACTACACTGGCGCCATTAGGTCTGTACTTTACCATAATATACTACACTCAAAACCATTTGGAATACAATAATGTTAAATAAAAATAAATATTATGACTGCTGTCTTCATGATGTCATGTGATTGTGTGAATTTCTGGTGAGTTACGAGAAGCAGAACTGATTTATTGTTTTTAGAATAGCTTTAATTAAATGATCTGCTTAAATAAAATAAAACAGACACTGGCTTCTTTGGTCATTTTTATTGGACTAGCATGTCTGCTAAACACACAATAACTTTCAAGACCACAAAGAACACTTTATAGAGTGAGAGAGGAATTAAACTATCCACTTTATTAAGCCAAAGGAAAATATGCAGACCTTAGAGGAATAAGTACATGTTATTTGAAAGGATAGAACTTAGAACAGAAATGATACTTACTATTTTTTTTTTTTATTATTGCTCACTGAGACTACAAAGTCTTAATTTCAAGTCCCAAAGCAACTGGTTGTACAAAAAAACAAAATGCAGAAATATGAGCCATTTAAACACTAAGCCTTGTACATTCCAAGACAATCTAGATAAAACATTCATTCCAGTTGATTCCGGTTATAATTACAGCTGTTGGAGAAGGGCACAATTCAATTAACTTTTTTTTTTTTTGCTGGGATAAAAGCAGACCATGTATAAGATCATGGTTTGCAATTAGAGTTCCGGGTTTGTGCACACCCCCATTGGAAACGCTGAGAATCGAGCTATTGTTTGTCAGTGAGCGTGGTTATTAAAAAAAAAAAAAAATCCTTAGTTGTGTGTGGACATAACCCTTGAGAACCAGCTGTATGAGATAGTGCTTAAGTGCATTGGGTCACCAAGCCTTATGCATATGTTATCAGATTTGCACACAAGCCCACATTGTGCATGCATGAGCTCCTGAGTGAATCAAACCTGTGCAACGCATAGCATCATACACATTCAACATTATCGAAATGTGCTTCATGTACCCACATATCACAGCTTTGGATGCTTTTGATGCTCGGACTACATCGATAGCACTGTTGCATTGGCACAGGTGTCTCCTATGATTCGTGAATTCCTCCCCTTCTTTGTTTTAGCTCCACACCAGGAATGCAGGCTTGACTAGGCTTGGCTCGGCTGCAGGCCTGAGCCCCCCCACCCCCTCTCTATCACACTCTCCTTGGAAAGCTGAAGCTTTTGTTTTAGGACAAAAACAGCACTTAATAATAAAATATTTATGGCATGCAAGCTTGTAATTGCATGCCGCAGTAGACAATTAAGTGTTTTCCCAATGTGCTGCTGAGAACCAGCGCTATCCAGCTACATCAGCTGCTAATATACAAGGAAACTGTTTTCAAAGGCTGACCTAGTTCGATGCCCATCCTTAATATACGCCTGTTTGCTTTTTAATTCTTTAGTTTGGCACTTGCACAGGTAGTCTTGTCATCTTCCTTGAAGCTCCTATTTTAGAGCATATTCCTGCAGCATTTTGCTGGATCTCAGTCCCACTGTCATCTCAAGGAGCCACCTGTGCCAATACCCAACACAGGCATAGGTCAAAATGAGTTCCATGGATGGGGAATTTAAAGCCATAAACATTCTACACTAATAGAGAAGCCGTTGTTTATCTAATCAGAATCCTGTAACAAAATATTGCAATGCTGAATATATAGTACTTTGACCTCAAGACAAGTTCAAAGGTTATATGTCAGACAAACATTGGGAACATGACTGAATACTTTTCATAATCAAAACATCACTATCTCTGAACATCCAGTGGTGACACATTAAAAATAACTCAATTACACTGTTTCTACCCAGAAGGTAAATGCTGGGGCTTATTCTTGACAGTTGTATGAAAAGGTTAGGTCACTGTTTTGGTGAAGAAACCAATTAGTGACAGGAACTGCCTGAACTTGTCATCTCCAGCGTGGAGTTTAACAAAGTTTAAAGAAATAAGTGTCTTCTTCGATGCTGTTTGTGTCAATGCAGGTCTAATCCATCTCACAAAATGTGCTGTAGTCCCTCACCTGAACAAACATTATAGAGTCCGAGAGGAAAGCGAGTCACAGCAATGGAATGCACACTTCCCAGTAGATTCCTTTGTACACGATCACGGAAGGCCATCCATGGCATGCAGAACGATTTCAAAAACCGCTCCGTTATCTTACACAGGCCGTGTTGACTGACGTTTTTCTTGTTGTAATAAAACGAGGAATGACACGGTCAGTAATAATGATGTGTCCTTGTGTGTGTTAGTCTTTGAAGTGCATTGGGAAGTGCCATTCGGTTAATGCACGTGACGGCCACCCATAACTTTATACATTTACCTCAAAGATAGTTTCCAGATTGGACAGTCTGGGTTCCATTCCACATTATTATGGCTGATGTTTCAGTTCCTCCCTATTTAATATTTTTTTTTGCATTCATATTAAATTCGAATAGGACTTTTTGATTCGTTACAACAGCAGTGTATCTGATATTCAGACTACTGTAGACCTGAAATGTAACACTGTTTCTTTGAAGCCAAAACGTTTTGCATAAACCACACATAAATCATTACCAGTCTCTACTGGGTGATTCATGTTGCACAGAACATGAGGGTTATTATTTGTTATGAACATTAGGGTTGGGTTGGTTTAAGAGTATCAGCTGATAGCTAACCCACAGGAAATCAGAAGCAGAGAAACTGCTGGAAACACAGCATAGAGAGAGTAAGCAGTCATTTTATGAACCTTGGCTTTCCACTGTTTGCAATCCAGGCAATGAAATGTGTACCGTTGTCTACCAACTGGGAAAGAGCTTCACCACATAATGTAGACCTGCTCCTGTTAAAACAGTTACATTGGCCCATGGCAATGTACCTTATATGGTTTCTTCATTCATTACATGCAAACACGTTAATGAGTGACATGTGAACCATGCCTTGACTTTGCAAGTAATCAAATCAGACAAATACTGTACACACATTTACACACACACACACACACACACACACACACATTCCAGTAGTATTTAGAAATTGACCATTACTGGGTTTGATCTGAACATAACCTTACCAGCGTAATCTACATGAACTAAACTTGAACAATCAAAACTAAGAGTCTGGCAAAAACAGGTTTCGAAGTGATGCACTTGGTTTAATGTTTTCTGGATTCTGGATTCACCTGTGTAACAGCATGGCTTTCTGGGTAAGAAGCACCAGCCCGTGACTATTTGGTACACCTTAGTAGAACAATTAGCAGGCCAGCAATGGCAACACAATGAATTATGGGACATACTGCACTGTGGTTCTTTTATAGACACACACTGTCCAGTGTACCAGAGCATTGGTTAATTCCAATGTGACATCACTAGTGTTCCAGAATGTGGCAGTGGTGCCATTCTGCCAATGGCTTAAGACCATTGTGACCCTTAAAAACGTGATTGTTATTATAAAATGACTGGAGTAGTGACTTTGACAAAGTGGAATATTGTTTCCCCACATACAATCTTAATCTTCTGTGGGCTAAATTTAATGTTGTGCAGTAGGGTAGTAAAAAAAATTACAGAAACACCCCTACACACTACATTCCAGCTCCCATATTTCATCTCCAAGTCATTTCTGAGCATGTTAGCAGAATGTTTAAGGTCCTAGCCCTGCTGTTGATTGAGATCCTGTCCAACGAGGCATATTGAAGATAGAATACCAGTATAATAAAATATTCACTTCTGCTTGGGAGCTGTCAGGGTACCATCCATTTCCACCAAATCAGCCTTCCCAGCTGGGGAGCTCCTGCCCTAATCCGATCCTCATGCATCACTGTACCATGGCTCTGGTGCCTGGCTTGTCATCCATTGTTCTACAGGTCTACTGCCCTTCTTCGGATATGCAAGACATTTATTTATTACAGAAACCTTCAAACAATAAAAATAATAAATGCACGAAGAAAACCAACAAACAAATTAATATTGATTTAAAGCAGATCCCCCCCCCCCAACACCTCTTATCTTAATTTCATTTAACTTAATGAGCAATGATCACTAATAATTTAAAAGAAGGCCAAGAGTGACATAGAAATGGAATGCCTCAACAACAACAACAACAAAGAAGAAGATATACATGATATACAATATCCTTTTACACTTAAAATAGAGGTACATTAACTACACTGTACTTACATTTATTACATACAATATATGCTTAACAAAATATGATCAGGAGATGGTTTCAATGGCGTAAAATGGCTTTTGTTTTACGAAACTTAGCCATGACCTCAACGCATGTAAACCAGCATGCAAATGCTAAAGATTTCAAATGACAATTTAGACTACACATGCATATTTATTTTATTTTTTATTCACTGATTTGCGTGGTATTTAGAGACAGCCACAATTTGCATACATTTAATAAAAAACAAACAAAAAAAACAGGTAACTATAGATTCATTCATTTACACTGTGTAATATATGAAAATGCTCAGCTCACATAAAGAGCAATATTCTCATATCCACCCTCTGCTCTGTTTACATGACCTTTTCATGCAGTGCATTCGAAGAAATTACCCTGGAAAGCACCTATGATGCTTACGCTTTGTCTTAAACAAATATTTGCATTAGCTAGAGGCTTAATCATGGATGGGAAGCCAGCCGACAGCCTGAAAGTGGGAATTATATAATGGTAATACCCATAATCTAAAGCAATCTATCCGTCTGCTTTCCTGATATTCTCTGTGCTGAAAACTAGAGCCTTCTTTCACAGAGCATCATCTGTGATAAGTTTTAAAATACTTTATACATATTATATTGTTGCAAAAAAATCCATAACACCATATCAGGTCCCTGAAATGTAAATAGAAAAAACGTAATAACCGCTTGAGGAAGAATGAATATACATATATATATATATATTATATATATATATAAAGCATATCTTTTCTGAACCCCTTGATGTCTCATGTACGGAACATGCTTCAGCAGTGCTGCCCAGCAGTGCTCTATTGTTTATTGTCCAGCAATGCAATAAAAAAAGACCCGGGCGCTCTTTTAAAAAAAACACACTTCTCGTCCTTTGATGTCGGGGCACCAAAGACCAAAAGCTGTTAAACAAACGAGGTTCGTATATATATATATATATATATATATATATATATATATATATATATATATATATAACCCCCATGAAAACAATTCTCAATATTTTCCAGGCTCGTTACACCATTGTTGGGTTGGAGGTGTCTTGCTCCAATTCAAGCCTCCTTCTAGACATCACCCTGGAGAACAGGCTAGAAATAGCTCGGGGCATTTTGAAGTGTGCTTACTGTCACAAGAAGCATCAGACTTAATGAATACGTAGAGGGGCCAGTGGAGGAGATTAACATTACAGCCCACAGTTGGAGAGCTCTCTTATTAGCTATGGAGTGTTAGAAAATGACAGCTATATTAAACCTGTAATGTGGTGTTGCACAAGAGACTGATGAGACACGAGAGGTGTGCAATCCTCACTCAGGTCTGTTCAATACACAGGGGTGTCACTGTTTTGCAATAGACTGACCATCTAATTAGGGTCTCCCTTTGCTGTTCTGGTGTTGCAAATTAATTATTGTGATGATGCTCTCCTGGGATGGGCTTGGTAAACATGAAATGAAACGTCCTGCAGTTCAGGCACGGTTATAGATTTAAAAATCAGATTTTCTACATTTCTGCTGTTCTATTTGAGTGAGTGCATGGAAGTAAAAATAAAAAGGATGCATTTGTCAACAAAACAATGAAATAAGAAAAAGAATATCAAACAAACAATGTTAACCCTTGGACAGGATCTCAGCCCTCACTAACCTCTTTCTCTATGCAGTGCACCACCGCCCTGTGGTGTGCTGGACTACAGTACCACAAGCATGCTGCCCACATGCAATTGTGACCAACAGATGCTGTGCTGCATTTCCCCTGCAATACCTGTTGAGTCTCACAGAGGGTGCTGTGTCCCAAGTCTTGTTCTCCACTGCAGCATCCACAGCTTGGATATACCACAGTGGTCACGTATAAATCAAAACACTGTCTGGATTTTTTATTAAAAAAAAAAAAAAAAAAGTGAGATATTGTCCCTTTGGCATTTCCGTTTCAAAACTAGGCTCATCGCAATCAACTTGTATATTGTTAGCCAGTATGTCAATTAATTTTAATAATAACGGGAGGGCTATGTGTGACCCAAGGCTGTCTATTCAACTAGGGATCTGCACTGCATTACGCTTTAGATAATTTGATACTTTTTTTTTTACAGCCTGGTTGAGCTGAAGATTTTTTCTTACAAATATGCAAAAAAACCTAGTTACTAAGCTCATTTTCTAAACCATGGCTTTAGGGCTTGAGGCATTCTCTGCTAAAGCAGTCTTCAGGCTGCAGAGGGAAAATATTTGTGTTGCTGATCCTAGGATTAGGGAGATCCGGTTGTCATATGTTTCTTTAAGCACTATTTTGCTACAGTGTTTTTGTTCTTTTAGAAGTCAAAAGTCAGTGACAACACTGGCATATTGATATTTTAATACCTAAATAAATAAATGTTATTCATTTGGAGCATTGCTATTTTCTACCCAAGGCGGCTTGTGACGGGGGAGAAGAAAAGAGAGTATAAAACGCAAAGGATTTCAACTTCTCTGTAGCGTGACCGCATCCTCAAGCATGACTACATCCTGGAGTGCGGTATGCAGAGTTTCTTCCCATCCAAGATGCTGCTTTTGAAAACATGTGGCACCGGCAGTCTTGTATAGGATAGTACCCACAACAATTAGTTTTTCAGTCAAGGGGTCACATTTTTATGACCAATTCAGAGGTGAAAGCAGGAATAGTTTTCAGGTCAATTCATTCAATATTAAAAAAAAGACAGACATCGTTTTTTGTATGTACCTCACTCACGTTAGCTTGTTGAAATAACAACCACTAGTCTTTACTCCACATTTGCATCGAGTCTGTTAGCATGTTTGAGTAAATCTGCCTGTCTACTCAAGAGTTCTTACGTAAGTAAACATATTTATTAGCTGTGAAAACGAGACTCCAGCCCTCCTAATGTTGAGTGTTCAGATACCTCACGCTTTGCGTCCATCTGCTGTACAGTACTGTAAAAGCAACCACAGTTATTATTGGAAACAGAAGAGACTCTGTGCTGTACAGAGGAACTAGGCTGACTTGGGGTGAGTCTTATTTTTAATTGTTGTGTCTACTTGAACAAAACATTTCATTTGGAAGAAGATACCTTTTTGTGAAGAAAAATCTGCTTCAAAACACCATGTTGGTACAGGAATATAAGGAGTTCGTGTCTGTGTGAGTTCCACTGGGCAATTCAAACTGACAAAATATTATGAAGGATTGACAAGAGCACATCTTGAGCTTGGAAATGCCAAGACAGAAACATCTCCGACTAAAAGCCGGCCACTATGGTACATTTTATAAGTGCACATTGCTTTCCCTTGGGTCGTCATTTACAATGCTTTGCCCCATGTACTGTATCATGGATTTACCAGGCGTGTCTGCTCTTTACCCTAAAGATGAATTTGCTTTACTGCAGTAAACCCCCAAACCATTTCTTTTCTAGAAAATTACTTTTCCCTTCCTTGACAATTCAAAGTATGCAGTTGTATTAGCAAGAGTAAACCTTATTGCATTCTCCACGAGCTCAAATGGGTCAATAATGCCTCTACCTAAGTAGCAATAATCCCCTTTGGAGATTAAAGCACCCTCCTTGCCTCTGTCTTTATATTTCTAAGTGTACAGGTCCTGTGCTTAGCGGATAACGTTATATTATTATTATTATTATTATTATTATTATTATTATTATTATTATTATTATTATTATTATTATTATTAATAATATTTATTACAATTTATTACAATTGTTACAAGATATCACATTATTTGTATATCACATTAATGGTTAGAGCCCTAACCACTACTCCACACTGCTGCCCAATAAGGCACGATTAGATGCATTTAGGAATCTAATTAATTTTTATTATGAACAAAGACAAAGCCCACAGTGAAGTGAATGAGGTAAGCAAACACTATATATATATATATATATCTCTACCCAATATATATATCTCTACCCAGAGGTGAGACGGTCTTAAGCAACTATTACATCTTAAGACATCATTGTCAAGACTTTTACTGCATTCTTTTCATAGTTTATAAGAAAGTTGTATCCTGTTTGCTTTATACCTTTTTTACAATGGTTTTATTCTTTAAAAAAAAAAATTGCTTCCGCCACACTTCAAAAACAGAGCCCAGTTCTGACTTCTACCTACAAGAAGTATAGAAATGAAGAAAGGAAATCTAAAATGACAAGCCTTTGTATTGTGATCAGATTCTGAACGCTCTTTACTTTAATAAGTCCTTAGGCTGATTTTTTTAAGAAAGAAAAATCCAATCCAGTAAAGCTACCAAAAGAAACAAACAGACATTTGAAATGAGGGGTTTGTAGGTAGCCTGGAGTTGTATTTTGATTTGTTTAATAATTCTAATGTGTGTATCTTTAAGAAAGTACAACGAGTGCCAATAAAAACTTTGAGTTAAACATCTGAGAATCTGTCCCACTTTTATTCTACATACATCCACCTGTATACACACTCTATTAAAGTTATTATAGTAGTTAGTGTTAAACAGATGATGAGACCATTAGGCTCTCTCATGCATGAATCTCTTTCCACTCAACTGTCTTCCACACAGCAGCCTCAGCTATTCCGTTTCCTCATCAGCTGTGGCTTGCAGTATTTAAGTTTGCAAAAAATTACTGAGAAGTCTGTCAAAATGTGCATGGGGTGGGGGGAGGGTCACTTATGTGTTTGTGCATTTGTCATTTATACTTTGTTAGCAAGCTTTATTTTCTTGAAGTGTGTCACTTCAATGATCATTTATTTTTATGTATTTTCTTTGGATGGTGCCACAGAGTGATAGGAAATGGCCTCAAATAAGTTTAAAAATAACATAAGGGGTTGTTCTTGCAAAAAATAAAAAAATAAGTGATCTCGACTGTAGTGCAGTTAAGGAAGGTTCCCCTCACATTTAAAAATGGTTCCATTGGAGAGAGTATAGTATAAAGCTCCATGTTGTGTGCACATCACTGTGATAGTTTGATCTTGGTTTTGTTGCTCAGCACCACATGATGTCAGATAAGATCTATCAGTTGGGTTGCCCCCTGTCCCTGATTTTCCTGGTAGTCACACGCATAGAAACACAATTCACATGCAGGCACCCAGGCAAAATCCACAGACACCCACTCGCCCACACAGACACCTTGTTACCTCCCTTTGGAATGATACACAGAACAGTGCCACATGGCTACTGCGTCTCCATGTAGGTGAACACATCTGCTGGAGACCTTATTTAATAGACCTTGCTGTCTGTTTCTGCTCCATTAAGTCTCATTTGCAGAATAATGTAGGGGTCTGGGTTAATGGTAAAACAACAGAGGGCTGAGAAAGCTGGAAACAGAATGCTGAGGCGATGTTCCCAGGATGCCGTGGAAATAAGGTTGGAGTGGGACAATGTGTTTTAACTCTTTCCTCTCCGTGACCCCGGAAGAAATGTGCAAGTGTGTATGAGACCCTTTGGGTACTGCAATTGTCTTTAAAATACAGCAACTCAATGGGCAATAAAGTGGGGATCCTGCCAAAGATTGCCATTAGAAATCACAAACTGAAATGAATTAAAGCTCTGAACATCTGACCTCTTTAGGCACAGAGGTCACAGAATAGCAATTCTTAACGGCAAGTGTCAGAATGTGTTTGGCTGTCATTCCTTTAATCTAGAAAAGCCCAAGCATATAGATCTACCGTAGGCAAAAAGCAATAACTTTCATAATATCTTATAAACATCACTAAAGGAAATTAAACATTACTAAAGGATGTGTAATTTATTGGCTTCATTTTGACTTTGTTAGAGCACAGTGGTCAGAATATTAGATACCCCTCTGCAGATTTCCTGAAACGTGTGTGCGCCACTTCACAACATGAGGTCACTGCTTTTAACCAACTTTCTTTCCTTGTCAGTCACTCCGAACAGGAAGTTCTGCGATTGGACAGAGTGTGACCCCTGACCTTCAAAGTTCACAGAGCAATGTTTTCAAAACTGTCAAGTTTAAGACATAATATCGGAGTCATATTACACTCATTTGCGAGGTTAGATTAACATGTTTTTGCTTCTCAAATCCTCATCTGCCTTCAGTTCCAATGTTATCTCTTCTCTAAATGGCCTGGAATTGAACTCAAGACCATTGGCAGTCATTGCTACAGCTTTTAACCACCTGAACTACATTGCTGCCTTCATTCCAGACATAACAGCTTTCTGTTTTATTTGGAAATTGCATATTGATTACGGCATGCCTTTATAATTCATTAATGTATCTAGATTGATATCGTCCAATCCTTAGTCAATGCTACATATTTTTAAATACAATATAACCATAGCTTTTAACAATATTATGATAACATGATATAAAAAGACTATGCTATACGTTATCTTTGTAGTAGAACATAATGAACAAAAATTGAAAAAGAACTAAAGAAAGAAATACATAAGTAATGTTCTAATTGTATTGGCTGCGGTCAGCACTGGCTGTGTATGCCGACTGTCTCCGTTTATAGCCCCCTGCTGCCTAGTTCCACACACGCAGAGAAGAAAACACCAGATTCCACAAGTTAAAAACAAAAGAGAACACCACATTCCAGAGTGACATCTTCCATCACTACATACCCAGTTACTCAATTAGCTGATTACCACAGTCAGGGGGCCTGAAGGCCTTCTTAAAGGTATTAATCTTGAAACCACAGCTAACATGCAGACAGTGCTCATTAGTACTACAGCACTGGTTTCCAAACATTTGGAACTCTGTAACACACACACAACATGAAAGAAAATCTTTCATTTGAAAGAATATGCATACGTAAAGCAGGTAGATTCTTGACCTGACCTGAACCATAGCCCCTCCATCTCTTTCTAATTAGAAAGAGTTATCCAAATACTTAATGTCCTACCCAAGTCCATGTATTTTTTTTTAGATTCATTAACCTAGCATTAACATTCCTTATATAAGCCTCATGTGAAGGAACTATCATGAACTGCCCACCGCAACATTAAATCAGTAGTCACAATGCAAATAGCAAATATGACTTTCTTGGGCAACGCCTGATTAATGACACAGGACATCTGGATACAAATATCTAAGCGACCACCATTGTGTTCTTGCAACAATACAAACTACACGGGGGGCTGTGCGACTAGTCGTATTGGGAATGTTATAAAAAGTTCAGGGGTGCTCTCTAACACTTTAACCTAATTGTGAAGCATGCTTAATATGCAAAAATAGAAACAGAAGGTAGGGCAAGTAACAAGATACCGATGTTATGTTTTTGTATTATTGCACTAGAGAAGTGTGTGCCAAGTTATTAAGAGACTGCACAGGCAAAGTTCAATAAGTATGACATTAATATTTTAACACTCGCCTGATGTCAGCCCACTGTATTGGATTATTTTTCAGTTTTTTTTTCCAGTCGTTCATTAACATTAACTCAACCTGACTTGTTTCAGAGCTCTGCAAACAAACAGGGGGAAATTACCAGGGGTCAGCTTGTGATCCCTTTTACCGGTGATGTAACTAACTGTGGCTGCTGCCATTGCAATAAGATGTGGTTTGGAGATATGGCTAGATCAAGGCTTCACGATTATTCGGTTTGCAAAGGGACCTGATCTGTAAGTTTAGAACTTATAGACTTGTATAGGACTTGCTCTCCCTTTTAATAAAAATAAACACTAACTGTTCTGTTTTTGAAATAATGTCCCCTGTTAAGATAGAATATCCCTCTGTGGCCAAATGAATGTCAGCATTTGAGGTTATAGTCTAAATGCCTTTCAGAGTCATCATAGCTGATGTAAAGGACTGGTCGGGATGAAAAATTGCTCTATGAAATCCTAAACAATGAATGTAAGCTTAACCATTATTCTGCTGAAGATGTGGGCTTGTTTCTTATTAGTCTGTATCAAGCAGTGTTGTGTGATACGCTGCTTTTCTAAATAAAGAAATTGGCTTTTTCTTTTGACCATGTCATTACTTATTTGTTGTATGTGTTATTAAAAGGAATCTACATTGCAGATTATTACAGTCCAAGGTATGCATTTCAGTAGAGTGTGTTGCCTGTTTTGCAGAGACTCCTGAAACTATGTATTGTATACTAGATCTATTTTTAAATTCCTGATACTTGTATTAATTAAAGCTTACTGTAAACATTACATGTGAAACCTGACATGGAAATGATAAGCTGAATCTGTGAGCGTTTTCCATTTCAGGCACTGGGTACTGTGCGTGTGGTTTTACTATAGGAAGCAAGGGAGAGAGTGTTATTGACACTAGCAGAATTTTGCTGCTGTTGTTGGATATCAATACAAGAGTTTAAACAATCCTCAGATCATTTATCACCTTATTTTACTGTCAAATATCTCAGATCCCACCTGGCTGACTTCCAGTGATGGATGGCTTTAATTTGCATGCTGTGTCTTCGTTGGAGTCGCAATCTTTCCTGTGGTGCAGTCAAATTTGCAGATCGAAAGATTCAGGCGCTTGGTTTTGGCGGTAAGGACACACTGATCTGGATTACATTACATCATTACCGATTGAGAGCAGTTACTGTGACAGCTTGTAAGCCAAGGAACGAGTTCCTTACCGGTGCTGTCTCCTGCCCACATATCTACCCTAAAGTATACTTTCAATCATGTTGATATTTTATTCATGTCCCTTAACTGCAGAATGCTACAATCCTGATGAATGCTCTCCATTGCAGCAGTGGTATTGGAGGGCTTCTATTTGGGTACACCACTGAGCAAACACTGTTCAGCTGGTCATGAAAAGTTGCCCCGGTTATTACAGGCTCTCACAAGTACCAGTATGGACTGTAGCTCACTGACCGGAAATAAAAACATAAAAACAATTGCTATTGTGATGATAGAACGATTTCATAAATAAAATGCATGTGTGTTTCTGCTGGGGAGGATAAGGGTTTCTGATATAAATCACCCATTTGCTTTTGCTATCTCACCCTTGACTGCGCATGCATTTTAATTAGATTCCGAAAGCCACTTCATGTAGCAAGACAGACAAAGAATGTTTATTTGAACCGGTGTTTTTTTTTTCAGTTAACTGTAACGATAACAAAAATCATCTTTAGTCCCGTCTCCGTTCCGCTCTGATTGGCTAGATGTCACTGATTTCATCCTGTTCTGACAGATCTTGTTGACTGAAGCAGTGCTAGAATGCCCTCATTTGTTTAAATGACTGTCAATCATCAAGACCTGCAACCTGTGCACTTTCATTTGCCAGCTACAGCGCCTGTCATTCAAAGCACCTACTTTGAAATTAGAGGGTTAAGGTGTAGGTAGGCTTTTGCTATAGGTATACGGTGACAGTTACTAGTTTGATTTGAAAATGGTGCACAAGAGGAAAACACTTAACAGGGGTGTAGCATACATTGAGTAAAAAACAGCTGAGTACATTTTTGATAGAAAAAAAAAGTACAAAAATATATTTAAAGATTTTTTTTTTAAAATAATATGCCCACTTACATTTTTAAGAATGACATATAATCAACATGTTTTCATATTATTATTATTGTGACAATATGGGGAAGCTATAAAAAAGGCCAACAAGATGCTCAGATATATTGTGAAAAGTGTTGAATTTAAATCAAGGGAAGTAATGTTAAAACTTTACAATGCATTAGTAAGACCTCATCTAGAATATTGTGTTCAGTTCTTCATCCATTTCAACCTTGACCTCTGTACACCAGAAGCTGTTTAAAGTATGTTTACGTAAATTTAAAGCAACATTGTCTGTGTTGATGAATATATATGATAAGTGTATTGGTTTGATAAGCATTGCATGTTTTTTTCCCCGCCCCAAGTGTAAAATTAAAAATTCTCCAACATCATATTAGACAATCCGTGTTTTCCGCAGCAAACTGATTCCTAAGGTACCTGTTCATGACGAGAAAGATTTTAACTGAGTGCATCCTTTCGATATGTTTGATTGGTCAGCAGTATGGGTGAAAATAGACTGAATGGCCTTGCCCTGCTATATGTCCACAGAGACATGTCCCAGGAAGAAATGTTACAGCATTTCGATAGATCAGGCCATAGGAGGATTGGCAAACTCTATTTAAAGTAAAATCCTTCTAAATCAGTGTTTTTAATCATGGCATCATATGGTCTCAGCAGTCCGATCAGTCTTGGCACCAGTATCAGCAATCTTACCAGTCTTAGCAGTATCAGCACCAGTCCCAGCAGTGGCAGCACCTTTGAACAGGGCTCTTCAAAACATGAACCTGCTATGAAATCGAAAAACAGGGTAATAAAATGCAGATGTACAGTGGGAAGGTTTGATGGTCAATTAATTTAAATAATAAATAGTACTGTTCTGTTATTCTAATGGGAATGTCATTTGTAATTGAATAAACTCCCACTGTGGTTTCCGCAAGTTCTATATTGCCTCTTTTAATCTAATTTCTACCTGTGTGTCATTCCTGTGTGGCTCCCTGATATAACTATGCTTTGAACTCTCTGCCTGCACTGGCTTTATCTATAGGGGGCACTGTTCACCTCCCCAGTATGAAGTATTTGCACGAATCAACTGTCCTGTTAAATTTCGGCTCTTGCTCTCGGTAATGTCAAAAGTTGTTGAGAAGGTGGTAGCTGAACAAATGATGTCACACTTGGAGGCAGGAGATTTTTTACACCCAGTGCAGCCTCGGTTCAGACCAAAGCACTCGATTGAAACTGCAAATTGTTATTTTGTAGAAAAGATCAAACTTCTGCTTGATAGAGGGGGAGTGGTTGGAGCCATATTTTTAAATCTAAAGAAAGCATTCGGTAAAGTTAATCATGATGTCCTTATTTCTAAATTATCTAAATTAAATTTTTCTAATAAGGCATTGAAATGGGTTGAGTTGTATCTCTAAGGATAGAAAACAATGTGTCAGAGTTGGAAATATTAATTCTCCTATTAGGAATTGTACAGTTGGGGTCACCCAGGGTTCTGTATTAGGGCCATTACTGTTCAGTCTGTTTTACCATTAAACAATTTTGATATTTTAATCAAGGAGATACAGTCTCGGATTTTAAATATTTAGGAATACTGATTGATTCTCAATTAACTTTTAAAAAACACATTAAAAAGGTGATAAAAATGACAAAATACAATCTGTATAATTTTAGGTATATTAAAAGTAATGCTGCTAAATTATATTTGCACTAAAATACTCATGAACTTAGGGATTTTGCTTATAAACTTAACATTTTAAGAAATGTTTTACTTATTACATTTGCCACATAAAGCATGCTGTCTTAGCGCCACAAGACGAATCTCAGATTCTACCAAAGCGTGGAAACAGCTCATTACTCGGTTGGCAAAGAGCAATGTCTGTTACAGGCATTTAAAAACCATGAAACTTAAAGGGAGACCACAAACAAAACTTGTATTTCCCAGTAAACCAGAAGTCTATAAATACAACCCGTTTGCATGCCTTTCCTTGCTTGTGTGTTCATTTGCAACCAACTGCCTAGGCAGCTACCCCTTGGTCTAAAGTATTGCTCAGAACAAAGAGGGAGGGTTCCTAAATTGCCCAATGATCAGCCCATAGCATGATTTGAGGCAAAGTTTAAATGTAACTTGCACAATCAATTCATGTAATTCTCTTTCACTTAGGGGCGTAGTCGTGAACTACTGAAAGCATAGCATACAGATAGACAAATGCTTTGTGAAACCCCTTATTTCCAGATTCATAGAAGCCTGGAGCTAGGAGGCTGATGGTCCTGGAAATGGGTTACTGTATGGAGCCTTTCACCTCTAGGTCACCAGTTCAATTCCAGCCCAGGCCAGCAGTGACCACAAGCCAATTCCCTCTGGTGGCTGTCTGGAGCTTGTGTGAAATGAGTTATGGAGGTCGCTCCACAATCACAAAGTACACTTTAAAGATCATTACTAATTGACACGGCTGAGGATACCCCTCAAGGAAAGTCAAGGATTGGATGGAACTGTCATTGTGGAAGGTGGATTTTCCAGATCATACCGTACTAAAAAAAAAATAATAATAATAATCTGAAAGCAGTCTTATAAATCAGAAGTCTCAGCTTGCGCCTTCATCAGTGCACTGATAACTGTGTCTTTACAGTTTAGGAAAAGCAGGGAAACTATTAATTTTACTTTTGGTAACTACTGGTGTCATTACATGGAAATGGCATGTGCCATGATGTTACCATCTAAATACATCAGGTAACACACTGTTGTTCACAAGGCTATTTCCATGCAATTACACAGTAGCTACTGTGCAAGAGCAGTAGTAATTGATAATTACACAGACATTGCAATGTAATCCCACAGCCATAGCCTGTAATCTGAAGTGCCACCAAATTCTTTACATTCATTCCCATAGCTCGTAATGCTATGGTTTGTTAATGTGGTGGAGGGTGCAAGTGCTTTGTAGGGCACATTAATGCTAGCAAGGCTTTTCTGGATGGGTATCTTCACTTTACAGTGTTTCAGCATGGGAGCAGGGCCTTTATGGAAATTATCTTGCATACTTTAGAGATTACCATGTGTCCCCTGAGTGAAAATAGAAGCTGCATTGCTGAATACGCTTTACATAATTAACCCAGTCCCTGGTATGAGTTACACTACTACTGTGCATAATGTGATTATATTTACCTTTATCAAAAACAATCCTCCAATAAATCGGATTGGTTTATAAGAATCATCATGCAAGTTCATAAACAAATCCAAATACAGCCCAGACTAATTAA
Source organism: Acipenser ruthenus (assembly GCF_902713425.1). NCBI lineage: Eukaryota > Metazoa > Chordata > Actinopteri > Acipenseriformes > Acipenseridae > Acipenser > Acipenser ruthenus. The sequence goes on from NC_081207.1 coordinate 2,792,751, forward strand.
AGTGTTTTAAATAATTCCCTAAAAGCCTGCTGTGCATCTCCATTCACATTGGCTATGCAGATCTCATGAGTGCAGTTTTGATATCTGTAGGCAGACTTGGTTAAATGAAGCTCTTGGGTTGTCTTGCTTTTTTATACAAGACACATCCCAGGCAGGATTAATACCAGGTATAGTGGGTCGGTGTTGAAGGTAAGATAAAAGTACTGTACCTGAGATATACTGGGCATAAAACAGTATGAAGAAAAAGATCAGTAAGGTGTATTAAAGAAACAGACGCACAGCCTTAAAAGTCTGTACTCACAACACTTCAAGGGCAGGCCTATGTATCCTTGACAATGCTTACTTGAAACCTACAGTACCTGCAAGTACAGTCGCATTTTATCAAAGTAGTTTACCAAGCATAAAGTCCCACAGGATTTGGATTATACGCAGGTGATTATTTTTTCAGTGTCAATGGTTTAAGTTTCATTCCTTCCCATTGAAAACCTCCACACAGATCGCGCGACATGGGAGAGTGGATTATTGGGGCAGGTCTACCATATGGCAGTGTGCATACAATCCAGCCTGCTTGCTTGCTTCCCTTTCTGTCAGCGGGCAATGCAGAACAGCACCTAGAGATGGAGACACTTCTATCTCGTACCAGTTACTATTCAACCTTTCAATATCGAGCTGTTCTTTATGGAATGAAATTAACAGCTAAGAGTATCAAGACACTTTCTCAATTTTGTAACTCAGCATGTTATTGTGACCATACAACCATATGTGTAATTAGTTTGTTATTAGTGTAATAAGAGACCCTTAATGAAGAGTGTTTACAATATTTGAGAGCCTTGTAATGCCCAAGCATTTTGGAAATGAGAAAAGCTACTTTATTTATGCAGCTAAACTCAGTTTCATGTAAAAAACACAATTTGTTTCCCCCCTTTGTCCGACAACAGTGTACTGCATATGAAAGATTCTGGCTAGTGAGGCTGGATTTAAAAAATAATATAGGAGGGTGGACAGGCAATGTGATATAGAAATGGGCATTACAGGGTTAATTGCTGTTCTCTAAACAACTATCGAATGCTCATTTAATGCAATTAACACTGAAGTTGTTATATGGTTACATGCTATACAGCACAAAGACACTGAAAAAAGACTTCCCATTAAAACTTTTCCCTAGTGTTATCACTTTATTTTTAGTACTGGAAACATCCTGTACTTACTTTTATTTTTCAATATCAGGATTGACTGACCTCCAAAAAGTCAACAGCTGTTGATTATTTGATAGTTTTTTGTTTTTTAAACTTACACACTTCATTAAGCTTCCTTTACATAGGCAGTTAGAAGCCCAGATTAATTTCTGAAGTAATTTAAACAGCTCTAGGCATCTGTTGCAAAATTTTTAATACCGTGAACATCAAGACACATGTTTCAATCCAGATACACTCTGTAGACTCAAAGGTCATTACACAAGCGGTTAAAAAAAACAAACAAACAAAAAAAAAACACTAGTTGCTACCATTATTTGGGTTAAAATGGGTTCCTGATCTTGTTCAATGGCATTATGCTGTATGTTAAATAAATTATTAAGAAAATAAAATGTATTGGTCTTCTATATATATGTACAGTATACGGAAAATAACTGGATTGTTTCTCAAGCAATGCTAATGTTCCACAGGTTAACTAGATTATGGCTTTGCAATATTCTTTCTTTAGAGGTTTCTATAGTAATACAATTGTAACAAAGCGCACCACGACTGTTGCAGGAATTACAATATAAACACTGAGAAAAAAAAAACCCTGAAACAAAAGTCACTGAATGCATATTCCACTGAGTTCTCGCCAGTTTAATCAATAGGTTGAGGTTAGGGTTTTACAGTAGACTCTACTGTTTTAAACAAAGTCTGTGCCGGTATCGATTAAAAAAAGATTAGATTTTATCACACGTTTGTATTTACTTTACTGGCCTAGAAGAAGAAATCATATTTTTGTAATTATAAATACATTTGAATTGCAGCAACTTTTTGTTCAGTGTTACTGATATGTACTGCATGTGACTGAGGATGTACTGTATTTATGTACAGTGTGTTTAATGGCTCTAATGGCTATGACACAAGGGATTTTACCTTTTTTTCACCCACTACTCTTGCTGATGAAAAGAGAAAGAGAGAGACGTGCTTTGCATAATTTCCATGACCTCACCTGATTTGCCAGTAAAAACAGATTTAGGCGATCCACAGTACAGTAACAGGATGCAGGAGCCAAACGTCTACTGAATTCTACAGCTCACGCAGGCAGCTATTAAGTATATTGCTTTCCACGATATACTCAAGATGGCAACAGAAATGCTTTATTCCACTGCCTCTGAATATTATTTTTAGCCTGTTTTATTTCCAAAGCATGGACTGTCACCACTAGATTATAATCTGAACATATCCAGGGACTGATATTTTATGAGGTTTGACAAAGTAGTCAAACAATAAGTGTTGTGTTTGCAAGCTTTCTTGTGACTTTTAGATGTCGCCACTCAACGGGCAACCTTAAATGACATATTTTGATAAACCTACAAAACAAAACGTCTCTAATGACTTCTCTCAGCTCTACAAGGACACCCACGGATATACAGCAGCTCCCTGCTTGTAACACAGCTGTTCGTAGGGGGAGCCACTACTTGGAAGGAAGTGAGTTAAAGAATTGCTCCACCAACCAAGCCAGTTAATGTATGTCATGCCCTGTAGTGGCTGCACAGGGTGCTATATTCAGAAGTAAAAAAATGGTAACCAGTCCGAACACACTGACCTACCGATATCCCTAGTGAAGTTGCTAAACGGTTCACTTTCAGGTTCACAACACAGAAAAGTTCAATTGTGTTAACCAATTAAGAAACAGAAGGTTAAAGGGCCACCAGTCCACACAGACAAATATTTCATCCTAGGAGCCTCTAACAGAACATGAAGCTGCCATGTGTCTTTTAAAGAGCCCATTGTCCCTTGTGCCGGATTGTCTGCGAGGAGGTTAAGAGGGCTGATTTTAAACTCAGTTTTCTGGTTATTACAGAAGGTCACTATATAAACTGGGTTAAATATGTTCTTAACGTTATTTCCCCAACAGTCTTCCATTTAAAGGATGAAGTATTACTTTAAGTATGCTTCATTTTTCCTTACTTTTTAAAGTCGGATGTTGTATTCCTAGAAAATTGAATTGAGGAATCAATCAGCGTCAGTTTTATTTGAGTTAGTGATGTATTTATTACTTTGGACTCAGTATTTCTCTTTATGGAGACCAATGGACTAAATTGTTCTCCAACCCCTACAGGGCTACCAAACAATGTGAAGCAATGTTAAAAAAAAATAAAAAAAAAAACGCTGATATTGCTAAACACTATTCTATATACAACTGGATATTCTGTACAGGCTGTTCAGAGAGATCTGCAGAGTGCATCCGATATTGTGCAAAAACAACTACTGAGAGACTAGGTTTCCTTTTTAGGAATAACTTTTTTTTTTCTCAGGCTAGCAGATTAAAGTTAGTGACTATTACTATTCTACCTGTTGATTTTATCTATCAGTTTGCTTCCAAGCAGTCTTTGCAAAAATTGGATGTAATATATAATTCATGCTGCCGTTTTATTTTAGAGTGTCCTTTTTTGACACATCATTGCCAGATGTATAAAAAAAACTAGGATGGTTCTCATTGACAAATCGAAGGCTTTATCACTGGTATTGCTTCATCGTTGGTCAAAAAGGCCAATACTGGCTATAGTTTGCAATCTCATGATTCTGATAGTTTGGTAGTCCCAAGGATACGGACACGGTTAGGAGAATTGGCTTTTTCTTATCGATTCCCAAAAACCTGGAACACTTTTTCACATGGTTTAAGAATGGAATTTGATAACCTCTCAAGGTTATAAAGAGCGTATTAGGGATTTGCTTAATATATGATTGTGTCTGTGTATGACAGGACCCACTTGTAAATGAGGCCTCGGCCTCAATGGGTTAATTTCCTGTATAAATAAATAAATAAATAAATAAGTTTCAGATCCTAAGTGTACTGTAGCGTTGCTCACTAGTAAGTTTGCAAATCACAGCGCTCAATGGAAAAATCCAATTTTAGGCTTGGAAATCTCAGAAATTGATTTGAAAAAAAAAAAAAGTTAATTCTGCATATTAAAAGCTACTACATTTGTGCAAGACAGTTCCAGAATGTCACAGACAGTATCAAGCTCTCAGTTTTATGCTTGTGCTGTACATCGTTGGGTATGGCTTGACTGAGGTAGGACCATCCAAAAGCTGTGCTGCAGTAAAGCAGAAATGCACCACAATTAAAGGAGGTTAACTAGATGCTTGGTTTGTGACTGTAGCTTTTGTCCATCGCTGTACAAGGAAACAAGTTCCTAGTTATCAGTCTCTGAAGGTTTCAATAAGTTCTGAATAACTTCTACTGAACACTGTTGGATGAATCCTGTGACCCAGGTTTCAAATGAGATCACTGGAGATTACCTTCTTGTTGCAGGAAGTTACCTCAACTACTGTGCAAAATCAGAGCCAGCGCAAGGCCATTTGTAGGCCATTTGTAACATTAGCAGAATCCGTTTGGGTACAAACTGGCAAGCATGCGATCGGTCGGGGCAGATTATTGGCAAGGGCCCTTCACAGTTGCCCACTCTGTGCCCATGGGTGTCATTGCGATGCACACCAGTTGGTGATTTGCTGCAGAGCCATCAACCAGAAGAACAGCAGTTATTCAGACAGGCTAGTTAACAAGGCCAGGTTTAACTCAACGTAAACAGGTTTTTACTCCAGGGACGCTAGCGATTGTGTGGCACTGGATAACGATAATAATTACCGGCCATATTTTTTTAGCATTACAATTCATCGTGTACCAGTAACGATCGAAAGGTGTTTTGTCTGTAATTTAAATGTAATAAAAAATGAACAAGCGTATGATTTACTATTGAATTCAAATGAAATAGAGCAATTCATACTGCACCCTAACACCGACATTAATTCATTACGGATAAGCAAACATTGGCTTTAAATATCATTGATATGAGTAAGTAGAAATGTTTCCTAAATTGACGATTACTTTATTTGATTGGAGGCAATGCATATATACCTTTTGTGGCTGCACATTCAGTGGGATTCACTGGGACTCACCAACTTTCACCCTGACCACTTTAAACTCTGTACTCTTGTACATACATTGGTTTGGAATACAAAAGAGTCCCTCTTTTTTTTATTTTACACACAGTATATCAGGTGGCAGTAATCAGGTACAGCCAGGGGCTCCTACTCACATATGCAGACGTCCTGACAATGACCCTGGTGGGAGTAGGCAGCCAGCTGGCTTGGGAAATAGGGCCTATAACTGAACAGACACCGCTTGACAAATGTGCTTGCAACTAGGCAAAGAGGTGAACCTTCCTGAACACCAAAGCTCACTTGGGACAGCTGCTGATCACAGCAACTGAATCAAGTTAAATAATGCATATGTTCCTCATTGTCTAAAGGTAATAGCTATCAGTCCATATTCATTAAAATAATACAAGTTGAAAAGAGATCCTGTTACCACCAACTTTTAAATATGCAGACATATCCAGAACTTACAGCGTCGGAGGATCACGCAGTTCTGTACTGCATACAGGCTGGCCTACAGGAACCCGGTCGCTGGTGTGCGGTGAGCCAAGGACTCCCCAGCCGACCCAACCCCTACCCCGTCCAGGCAGCACTTGGCCAATTGTGCGGTGCCCCCTGGGAACTCGCGTCCATGGTTGGTAGTGGCATAGCTTGGATTTGAACTGGCGATCTCCAGGCAGAGTGTCTTTACCGGATGTGCCACTCGGGAGCCCCCTGAAGTTTATTTAGACCGAATATTATGTAGGAGCAATGATTGGTACAATTTCAGTAAAGGATTGCTGCTTTATAAAGAAATGTGGTAGTGTTCAGGGCACACGTTAAGGGTGGCTGTGTAAGACCAAGTGTAGTAAGGTTACAACACTGTGTATGGATACCCCTCCACAAGGAACTGCGTTCAAGACCGCTAGAGCTCATTCTCTAAGTTAAACACAACGGCGTGCAGTCATGATATCTGAAGTGCTTCAAACCTGCCAAGGCCATTACAGTGCTTTTGGGTCTGTGCCCTTGGGTTTTAAAAGCCTCCCCAAAACATGCTTTTCTGTAGAAATGAAAGGAAACAACAAAATCGAGGCAGCTTAATGAAAAAGCTGAAATTGACATTATATAAACAGGACCTCACCTTTTACTGAATATCACATTGCTTATGTCAGCAAGGGCTGGTATACAGTGGTGCATGTTTAATGTGAACCCTTTCAAAATCTATTGCTGTCTGATGCTTTGCTTTTGGTTCTTTCTTTGTCCAACCCGCCAAGCATTAGACTGCACCCAGACAGGGGTGCTGCCGGGGGAACAAGGGGGTACCAAGAGGGAACGTCTATACATTTCAAGCTTGATAAAAGGCGGCTCTGTAGCAGTTGCATTATTGTTTTTTTAAACCATTTTCAGTGCAAGCACATAGGATTTCCCAGTTTTATATCCTTTGCATGCAGAAAATTGGAAGACTAGAAGACTGGGTGGCTCAAGCACCCGCCTAAACAACTAACAATAACAAGACTAAATAACAAGACTAAATAACAAGACTAAATTTGTTGTTCCATTAGCTGTCTGTTTCTCTCCAGGGCTCAAACGCAAATACCTCCTCTCCCCTATGGAAGCAGGAACTGCTGTCTTTTATACACACACCCTCCTAGTCACATGACTAGAAAGGACAAAGCAGAACAAAAAGTGTAGTTTTATTTTTTTAAACAAGCATTTTTAAAGTATTTTAACAATTGTGGAGACCATAATCTTTCTGTTCGCAACAAAGTAAATTATAAATAGTCAAATAACAATTAAATCCAAACAAATACTTTTAAAACCATTTTCCTTTTGTTTTGAACTGGTCATGTGACCCCTTACTGCATCTGAAACAAAACACAGGGGTTTAAATTAAACATTTAAATAAGAATAAAAATAATAATGTTATTGGGCGAAGTTAGTGGAATAAATAGGCCTGTAGAATATGGAAGCGAATAAAAAATAAGTACCACTACATAATAAATACATTTAAAAACAAAAACAAAACAAAACAAAACCTGTCACAGACCTCTTTACAGGTAGTTTAACTATTCCCATCCCACCATGAGCACACTTCAAACCCAATCTCCAGCCCTGCCTCATCTCGATGGGACATTATGAGTCTGTAGTCCACAGTAACGGTCCCATTAGGTGGAGTGCCAATGAATAAATTCATTGCATTACCCTGTCTCTATTGCGCGTCACTCATCTGAAGGCCCTTTGAACACCCGAATTACATTCTGACTGCATCAGTTATGAATACTCCTCTTTATTGCTTGCTCATACCTAGTTGACCCTGAAGTGTGTAATTATTGCTTGTTACTTCCAGCAGTAATTGAATTTGACAGTGTGGGATCCCAAAAGGATACTGATGATGCTTTCGCCCACAGCAGCTATCTATGGGAGGCCTGTCGTTTATACAGTAGATACTATACATGAACAAAAACGGTGACAGAAGATTTTCAAATAGCTATGTGTTGTAATAAGAAAGGACCATGTATCCTTTAAAACAAGATGTTTCCTTAAATACAGCATTGCAAGTTTACCATCAAGGCAAAATATGGATTGTCTGTTTTATTTAGTGCCACCTAATGCACATTGTGTGCGATCAGCAAGTTTTGAAAACATGACTGTGACTGAAGTGAATAGCAATCTTGAGGATTCAACGTTTATTAATTAGGTAGTGTGGATAGGGTATTACTCACCTACAATATTAACTACATTGACAGATTTACCATGTTTCTTTGTTTACCATGCTTGTCCATACTTCACCACAATTTCACTGTGCTTTACTATACTTTGCTAGGCTCAAGAGGTAATGGTGCCAATATTGGAGACTTTAAGTGCTACTTTTTTCCAGTCCTAATATATTCCATTTAATAACGATTCTGGTGCATGCACTAAAGTGTGCTTGTCTCGCTGCGGCACTGTAATGAGCAATAGGTAAACACACGGCTCATCATTTATTAATGAGCCAAATAGAAACTGTGCATTGAATGAGAAAAATGGTTGATTATTTATTTAAAGCTATTTGTTTCTGAGGCTTGAACTCATTTTTTGTTTAAATGAGACAGCTTTCTAATTTCATTACGGTCAGACCTCATTCATCTAAATGCTATTAGTGTGCGGTTCTGCAACATGCCGTGATAGAAGGCTTGGTCTTGCTCCGAGAGGCGGCAGCCAGAAAAAACTTCAGCTAAATGTCAGTGGAAGTCTTGCTTTTTTATTTTTCTTTGTAATTTATACTTACCATGTTTTACTAAATGTATTTTTTTTAAACTACGCCCAGTCTCCACACAGAAAGGTTAGCAACATTGCACTGCAATTCTCCATGTTGTGCCTCCGAACAGTTTAATGCTACAGTAATCCAAAACATAAAATGACATTTAAAAATAAGACTTCACATAGAACGCTTAAAGACAACATGTGATTGGGAAAATGTTAGCAGCACCGTTTTTTCCTAAAAGAGAAAAACACACGCACATGTCACAAAATTCGTTTGTTTCATATTACAACTTTAATGGACATTTTCCATACTAATGAGAGCTTTGTGAATGGGTGGAGTCTATGTAAAACGCTATTAAGCTGTACAATAATATTGTCTGTTGCTGTAGTGTTATTGAACATTAATAACAGCACATTTTGAATCACGAGAAATCAATGACTTAGTATTGCATTTGCTTGCCAGACAACATAATAATGTCAACTATCTCCAAAATGTACAAAGTTTTGTATAACATGCACAGCTAGGGGTGTTTATACTGCAGGTGGGGCTGCAGATAGAACCGCATGCATCAAACTATATTTCCATCTAATAAGCATATGAAATATTAATCAAGGTTTTTATTTTGGATGTTGGGTTCCTGGAAGTAGCTGAAGATGCTGTTTCTCCTACACTATCTCACGGGTACACAAGCCACGACAGCATGTGCAGCTAAGAGCAAACACAACAGCATAGCAAAGCCAAGCCAGAACAGCTCACCCGGAGCGCAGACACTGCTCAATCACAACAGGTTTCTCACAGTTACTGGGATGAGCCATCATTACATTAAGCTCTTTTCCTGCTCAGCAAATCATGTCTGAAGCTTCTGGAGATGCTGGATAGATCCACTGGGATTCAACATCGTGCAGCGTCTTACAACATCTTCTTTACAGGGAATTGAAAGACTGGTTTGAAGATAATTACAGTCGTGGTTTAAGGGATTTTAAATGTTGCCAGAAGCAGTCGGCTGATGGCACACGCTTCGGAGGACAGCGTGTGTTCGTCTTTGCCGCTCCTGAGTCAGCACGGGGCGGTAGTGGTGAGCTGAGCCTAAAAATAATTGGCTATTCTAAATTGGGAGAAAATGATAAAATTATTTTTTAAAGAAATATATATATATGTTGTTTGGTAGGGGACAAATACGTTGTAAATGGAACTCCGTTCTAACATGTTATAAGTGGAGTGCACCTGTATTAATATTAATAATGGCTTCCAGGCCAAAAGAAGTCAGTTGCTTTATAAAAGGGTCCTGTTAGGCCAGCGCTTTATATTAACCAACTTTGAAGCCCAGACTGGTAATCAAGCCACACAAAGAGAGTACCCTACACATCGCTTGGGTTTGCTTACTACATATACCAGGCCTTTGGGTTTGCATGTTAATCCGAGTGAAGAAAAATCTCAGCTTTCCACGAATAAGGCTTTCACCAGCTGACATTACAAAGTAGCACCAGATTAAAGAGGGGCTGTTCTCCCATTTCTTCTAGTCTGGATTGTAAAGCAGAATCATTTCTGTGTTTGGAGAGAATCCCGTCTTGGTTGACTTTCTTTTTTCAGTTTTTGCTTTCCTGCGCACCCTGACCTCCATGTCGAGACAATGGCCTTTTCTGTTTCAAACGTCAAACTGAATTGGCATAAGCGGAGTGTTAGAAGAAAGTTCTTCAGCTTGACAATCCAGCTGTTTCAGGTCTCGCTGCTCTGGGGCGATGCTTGTGAGTATGCTTCATTGCCATGTTTGACTAGAGGAGTGTTGAAAAGATGCTTTTTTTATATATGAAGGTCTTAGTTGTAACGTAATGTGAAAAACATTGTACATAAAAAATAAAAAAAAACATTGCCTTTGGGCTTTTTAGGCATTACATCAGTCCTCTTTACAGATTCAACGCCGGCCCATTTCTGACCATGTAACAGCAGCAATTGACAAATTTCCTTTCAATTTTGGCAGCCTTGTGTCTGCGAGGGCTAGTCATTGCACAGTAACTTCAAGGTAAAAACATATTGAATTGTTTTTCATAATATTAGATGGCGGTTCCCCCAGCTGCTGAAATAGCAGGAGGCTGTGTGGTCCAGTGGTTAAAGAAAAGGGCTTGTAACCAAGGGGTCCCTGGTTCAAATCTTGGCTCACTCATTGTGTGACCCTGAGCAAGTCACTTAACCTCTGTGTGCTCCGTCTTTCAGGTGAGATGTAGTTGTAAGTGACTCTGCAGCTGATGCATAGTTCACACACCCTAGTCTCTGTAAGTTGCCTTGGATAAAGGCATCTGCTGAATAAATAAATAAATATGTTTATGGTTGCCATGGCACTAATCAAATTAAATGTACATCTTAATGAAACATGCTGCACAGCATGTAGTTTAAGTGCATTTTTGTGGATGTTTTCTTGGACAGTTACAAAGATTAAGTGGTCTTTGCAGACATCCAATACAATGTGAGCTGGGGCCACTTCAGCTCATTACACCCTTTGACCTCCTGCAGCTGAGCAGCTGGAGTCTAATGATTCCCAGGGCGTGTTAGTAAAAGATCCTAATGAGAGTCTGTCTGCTGATCTGCCTGTCTGTCCACTGCTTTGAAATGTATTAGGTGTGCGGAGATACTGTATACTGGGCTCTATTTCCCACTGTGTTGCAATGTACATTTTATCAACTATATAACAACTAACTATAGCAAATAAAACAGTGTTTCTTTCCTTGACCATGCTGCTGTGCTTCCTTTCTAAAGTTTAAGATATGAACTGTTACGACCCATGCTGTGTACCTGACATGACATGACAGAGGATCTGGGTTGAGGCCTTTGCCTCCTCCACTGTGAACCTCTGTAGCAATGGAATCCACAGCATTGCCTGTCACGCCCTGCAGGTATCCCACATGAAGATGTGTGTGAACTAAAGGTGTTTAACCTGAGCTTAAACTGATCAAAACATGCAAATACGCAGCACCCAGTGTATGAATTGTAGAATAAGGAGAACTAGGCTGTTGCAGAGGAATGGGTTTCTTTTCAGTTTTTTCTACAACCTGTCCGGATCTGTCCGGACAAGAGGACCTAAATTCAGTGATAAAAGCCGGATTACCATAAATCCCAGAGCCCATTGTTATTGATAAGTTAAAGGATTTAAAAAAAAAAAAAAAAAACGCCTCAAATTCTTTCCTAATCTCAATAAACTAAAGCAGCACTCGGAGGCTTGCCCTGCTTACGTTAGTCACTCACCAACAGGAATTGCCTTTCAACTTTGAGAAAAGGGTCTACTGAGAAAGAAATGATCTGCTTTTTATCTGCCCCCCCCCCCCCCCCCAGCCTATCTAAGATGTTTTTTTTGGTACCGTTTCACAGCTGGGAAGTAACTTACTCCAAGAACACACAGTGATTCGGTGGTTAATCTTTTATCTGAGCGCTTGGCTCTGATGGGTAAACTTCACTGTTTCAGTATATAATGAAGCGCAGTCTACACTGTAATGAGTTCCATGAACAGCAGTACACAATACAGTTTTCATTATAGGATTGTGCTGAGCCATCAAGAGGCTGTGGTTTAAAAATTATACAGGAGCCTCCTATATGAAATTTTTGCAGCCGCACTTAAAAAAACTAAGAAAGAAAAAACAAAGCGCCTACTCAAGAGAAATAGGTTAAGCAAGCCGCTTGCTTCTGCGATTTGTTGGTTAATAGAGAATCCTTCAGAACACACACAGTTGGATATTAAACAGGTTACACAAACACAAATGGAATATTAGGAACATGTAACCTATATAAATGATCCCTTTTAGGACATTATAAAAAAAACACATGTAGACAAAGTGCTGAATAAATACCCGTTCTTTTTTTTATTAAACATGTGCTCTCTTTTAAAACTCTTAAATTAAGTAAAAACATAATTACAGTATAATATACAGAAAATAGCACCAAAAGTTAAAGTATTCTGTAGATATGACAAATTAACCAAGGTTATGTAAACTCCACAAAAATAATCGTGTTTTTTTCCCCGTTTTCTGTTATAAAAAAACAAATTGTACAGAACAGGGAACCTTTATAAGAGCCGAGGACAACATTATATAAGAATATAACATACAGCAAACATGATGGAGTATTTAAAATAGCTTTATATGTGTCTTGTACTTTAAATAAATAAGTTCCAAAAATAAGATTTTTATCATTGATTCTTTTCGAACACATATCAGATATGCCACTTTGTTTCTTAACAGATATGATCATTTGAGAACCCTGTCTAGGAGAATGTGGAAGGAATAAACACGACACATTCAGTCCAAACTGCCTCTGTTTACCATGGAATAAATACTATATTAAAACGATATAGTATTAATGGCATTACTGCATTATCTTTGCTCAGCACATGAATAATTTGACGGCCAGTGTGTCAGCCAGTTTACTCTCCATGAGCTTTCAGTTGTAAAGTCTAAATAATATACATTAGTGAGGGCTGTATACAATGTGCATCTCAGTAAGTGCAATATATTCATATACGTTTTGAGGATAATGCTTAATATTATGGCCTGTAGTACTTTCCAAGGCTATTTAGTTATTTTGGTAATCTCTGCCTGAGAACATTGTTTCTGTGGAAGAGCAACTGTATTTTGTTCTAACCTTAATATTCCTGGCTCAGCTAGGGGAAACCAATTAGAAACCAACACATCCCAAGGGAACTAAGTACTGTAACCCCAGCATTGATACCATCAAAGAGTGCCCCATTACATCACATATATCCTCATTGTCTATGCTGGCGTTTAAATCGTCCGTTCAGTCGTCCCACCCAAACAAGTGGCCGGTCATCTGGTAGAACTTCATGTTAAAAGGCCTGTAGAAGTCTCTGAGCCTCTGCACCACCTCTGGGTTTATGTTGGGATGGGTCCTGCCTTTCGTTTTGCCCAGACAGTGGGGCTTGCTGCTGCCCTCTGCCTTCTTCAAGCATGGGAAGCCCTTGGTCTGGTTAAAGTAGAAGTGTTTGTCTGTGATGATCCTCTTGAGGCCCAGGAAGTCCTGGACCCTTCCCAGCTCTCCGGCCGGGTCGCTGATCAGCCGCTCCCCACTCACGAAGAGGATCTGGCTCATGGGGAAGTACTGGAGCCAGTTCTCCAGGTGCTTGGCGTAGATGCCGATCTGGATGGCGCTCCAGGAAGTGTCAATGAGCCCGGTAGTCCTGTTTTTGAAGGTCAGGCTCTCAAAGGTGGGAATGTCGGGCTTTTTGGATAAAGTCTGCGTGTAGTCGGAGATGGCCCTGGTGACGGGGTCCCGAACCACCACGATCAGCTTGGTGTCCCGGGACATTGCACTGATCCGGGCCGGGGCCTCCCTGGTCACAAAGTAGCTGGGGGTCTTCTCCATGGTGATCTGACCCTCCAGGGTTTTGGGCATCAGGTCTCTGAGGGAGAGAAGAGAAAGCGGGATTAACACAACAGGCTGTAAGGAAGAATAGGCATTGACAGGACAGGACATTGATCAAAATTAGTTCTATCAGTATATTTATATAATGTTGTCCACACTTTGCCAACAACAGGCATCGAAGTTAAAAAAATAAAATAAAATAACTTTCATATTGTATGCCTCAATGTATTTATTTATTGTGCAAGACAGTGAATAAAAATATATTCCTTTTTAATAATCCAGTTTTGTTTACTCGATTTATTGACAATTTTCAGATGGTTTTCCCACTGATTTTCCTATTGTTTTTTTTTAGCAGGTATTGATGTCGAGCCTTTGTGATGGGATCTATTATACAGAATAGTACAAAAAACAAAACTGTTCACAATCCTTGACCACATCAATAACATATATTGACATATATTTGTCCAAAGGAATGTAGCTGTGTACTCAGTGCCCTTAGAGAACCATGAAGCAGTGCTTTCGCTTAAGATGTTGTAGAGCTTGATTCATGTGGATTGTCTCCCTGGAGTTTACTCTCACAGACATGTTTTCTAGTCAGCACTTCTCAGCACTGTCACACGACGAAGGAGTAGGCTGAGTAGCAGCAGAACAGCCAGCTTTAAAATACTTGAATCACCATTCAAAGCTAGGCGTTGACAAAAAGCCTTCAACCTAGCTGTGTTTTGTACCCTATTCTTCATCTTGAGAGTCCCAGGGTTTATATATGATTAATGAAAGAATAATAATTATATGAGGTAACAGTGAAAAGAAAATGTCAGTGTATGTTTTTTTTTTATCCCCTACGAGTCACAAAATAAAGAGAGAAAACAAATATATGTGTACATCTTGTGCATGAAACACACAAAACAATTCTCTTTTTTTATTTAAATTTGGAATCGCCAATAATTTCCTCATTTTCTCCCCAATTTTGAAAGCCCAATTATTTTTATTTCAACCCGGCTCACCGCTGCCACCCAAGCATTGACTTGGGAGAGATGAAGACGGACACACGCATCCTCGGAAACATGTGCCGTCAGCCGTCCGCTTCTTTTTTCACTCTGCAGGCCCGCCATGCAGCCACCTCAGAACTACAGCGTCAGAGGACCACGAAGTTCTGGGCAACTTACAGGCAACTTAATGGCAGGCCCACAGGTGCCCATCCAGTCTCCAGGGGTCGCTGGTTCGTGGTGAGCTGAGGACACCCTGGCCGACCGAAGCCCTCCCCACCCGGGTGGCGTTCGGCCAATTGTGCGCCGCCCCCTAGGAACTCCCGTCCACGGTTGGCAGTGGAATAGCCTGGACTCGAACCGGCGATCTCCAGGCTATAGGGCGCATCCTGTACTTCATGTGGAGTGCCTTTACAGGATGCGCCACTCAAGAGAAAAACAATTCTAAAGTAAACATACTTATGTAATAGTCGTTCCTGAGTACAATCTTTTTTCCTGATTATTAATAAATTAATAAATAGTGTGTCTCTTATTATATGTAATTTGTCATGGCAGCTAGAACCCAAACTGCATAAGATAAATCACATATCAAAAATCAACCAATCAGAGTGGAGTATTTACCAATATTCCATTACATTTTATCCTGTGTACAGATGTCCACCCGTGCATAGTACACCACACCTAATTCAATGTTCAAAAATGAGTTTGAGCAGCTTTGCTTTGTGGTCCTCTCGCCCAAACTGCACAGGATGACAATAAGTACAATAAGAGACACCCATATTCACTTATATAAGAGACTGCCTACACACAAGGTATTCAATTATAGTACAGAAATAAGGTGGGTACGATACCATTTACTGAACCATCATGTAGATGAAATGTACATGATGTGGGTCTTCGCTGGATGAAATTGCATATGGGAGCTGTAGGGATTAGCTGAATGAGCCTCAGTAAATTATTTTATTCTTTCACATTTAGTACAGCCTAATCGTGATCTATTAAAACCTCCCAGTAGCAGTTGATCCAAGCTATAAAATGCTGTCTCAACTATAATGACACTATTTAATGGCTCATTATTTTCCCCGCTCAGAGGAATAGACCCTTGAGGCCATAGGGGGCTATCTGATTATCGAAACAATAGCTGCAGTTCAGCCCAATTGGGAAATCCCTTACAGCTATAGAGTTGATGTCACAGATCAGTTCAATCATGGAGATGTAATTACACATCAAGGTAAACAGATCAACGTGAAATAGCCAACAGTACCTGCTTTTGGCTGTTATTTTTTTTCCAGCACTTTAAACACAGAAGTGAAATTTGAAAATCTGACAGATTTGTAAAGGTTTCAAGGTATGGCTTTGTGGACCATTTTGCACTCCAATTATGCTGTATATCGCCTTCAGTCACTGTGTGCACAATTGTATCATGTTAACTTTCCGTTTCCTATCTATGTATCTATTTTATAATAAACATATGTTATGTTTTTTTCAAAGTTATGGCAGGGCAACTTCTCGAACTCTGCAGAGTTCACAGAAACTTTTTTTTTCATTTCTAAAAATTACAAATTTGTGACTGAAGGGGATATAAAAAAAGACTTAAAACAATTTACACAGATTTGAATTTACACTAAAAATTTAAATATTATCAAAAAAATGTGGAATTTAGCTAGTTTGTTTTCTGCATTCCTAGGGGTCCGTTGGTCTTTTCCAGAGGACAGAGAAAGCAGGAACGAGGCTAATTCATGCTGCGCATACCACCTTTTCAGGACAGTGACCTGCGTCAAGTGGATAAAAGCAGCTTCTGAATGATTTACATCAGTCTTCTGCCATTTAGTCCCCCCAAAGACGGACTTTAAAATCCAAAGACTACAGAACATGTCCTTCAATTATTCATACAACTGCTCGTACCGCTTACAGCAAGGAAGTGCTCTCACAAAGTGACAGCACCATTTACAATGTATAGGATGAGATGTAATGCGTGCGCCTGGGTGTTCGGCTTCATTTTTTTCTTATTTAAAATGTAGATGTGCGGCCAACTAGAATGCCACTCAAATAACACGTTTTTTTTTTTATTTTAGGTTTTCACACCACCATGTATATAATTGTAGAGCTTTTTTGTGTACATATATATAGTACCTTCCACAGGAAAGTAATGTTGGGATTTAGCATCAAAGAAAGATACATAAGTACTGGTATATTGATAAAGACAATTGAATCAAAGTTTTATACCAAAAAACATATTGACATATTTTGGAGACAACAGCAGCCCATATAAATAATGACTTTGCATGAAGAAATATATTGCTTTTAAGCTGTAAAAGTGTAACTAGCTATGGGAAATGACACATTCAGTTTCTGAAAGGAACATGATTGCACAGTTAATAACCTAAAGCCTGAATTGATACTGGAGACATTACAATACTATAGTACTAGTGCTCTCCTGACAGCCAGAGCTGCCCTTACTGGCTGTTTGTGAACCACAGGGTACAGGGCTACATACAAAACCAAAACCCTGTACAGCCCTTACCACCCCAGACCCTTCACTCTGTCTCTGTCTCGCTGTCACTGTCTCCCATGTAGAAGCTGCCGATCTGCTAAACTTACAGCTTCTACACCAGGTTTCCAGATGACCAGACACAGAGGTCACAGAAGTCACTGACAAGAGGTCACCCTGTGCGTGGGCAGCAGATGCTCATAGCGAGCCACAGAAGTCAAGTGTTGACCCCTGTGACACTCTTGACCACACAGTGTCAACTGGTCGTTCCTGCCCCATGCAAACTACTGCAACAAAATGAGGTTCCCCGTTCACATTGCAAGTGCTAACAATAAAGAGAGGCAGTCAAATTCCTTCTGTGAGGGCTGCTTTGTATAACTGTAATTGTAGATTTAGCATAAGGTTCAAACGTCAGTGCCAAAATGATAAACTTAATTTGAACACTCACTATCATGTAATCACCTGCTATTTGTTTAACTGCATTCTTACATAGCTTAGAATTCTCTACCATTGTTGAAGATCTTGCAGGTGTTTCTGATTCATCAATAATTGTATTGAATGAAAACAGCTCTCTGCAAATACATGCACCTGTATTAGCTGCACAAATCATTTTGTAAATGTGGTGTTTGTGTGTATGTGTGTGTGTGTGTGTGTGTGTGTGTGTGTGTGTGTGTGTGTGTGTGTGTGTGTGTGAGATTGTGTGTTTTTGTAAATACAGTTATGTAAGTTTGGCAGGGACAGGGTTAAAATCCAATCCCTGCAAATACAGGTGTGGAATGTGGCCATTCACCAAATTAGTTAATTGATTGCCAATTTGGGGATTGCCACTTGTATAAAGGAGGCCCTGGGAGACAGTGGCCTGGTTAGTTTAGGGAAAGGACTGGGAGCAGCAGGTTTTGCGTCTTGTCTCTGCACTATGACATCACTGCTTGGGTGCATTACTTTATTTTGCACGTTTTGTTTCGTGTGTTTAAATCTTTAGTTAATTCTGTGTCTGCTATTTCTGTCGCTAGCCAGCCTTGACCGCAATGCAACGCTACCACAATCTGTTTATCGCGATAATATGTATTTATAAAAAATAATGAAAGCAGTTTTCTGAAGCCATTATTTTCATTGGGGAAATCTCTTTGCTGACAAAACATTTTATCACAGGAAACGTTTCGATTTGTCAGTGTCCCAGAAGTGTGAAACGGATGTGTTGCAGCTATCACTCTGTCTGCAGCACAGCAGAACCTTCTGTTTTCCAGATGTCTGGCTCCAAAACGTACTTCATCATATGAAATGTTTAGGGTTAAAAATATATAGCTGTACAACAGTATGGGTGCTTAAATGATGAAAATGTCATCGATTTAGGAGACGGAATCCTCTAGTTAACTGGAACCAACTCCCTGCTACTCTGGTAGACAGCCTCCCAAATTAGCTGAAGCCAGCATTCAGGATTAACTAGCATGCTATCTAAACCCATTAGCCAGTCATTTTGAATCTGAAGAACCAAATGTTAGCACTTTTTTTTTAAAGCTTAGTGGCAGGGCTGTTATGGCTGACACGATTTTTATGCCAACTTCAATATCCAAATATACATCAAGTGTCATCTGTGACTAGGCAATGAGCCCTGTCTTTAGTATAAAATCTCACATTCATACTAATGTCTACAATACAGCTGTATGTACTTTTGCAATCCCCTGAAATGAGCACATTTTAATAAGTTATGAAGTTGTATGCAGTCATTTCCTAGCCTTTAGAATGTCCAAAGCAGTTACACTTGAAGCCACTGATCAAGTGAATGCAATTGCGTATCAAGTCAAGTATCAGGCTTAAACAGAAGGCATAGAATTCCATGTGTCAAAGTGTCAAACCCCACTCCCGTTCATAGATGTTAACCACATTTGACACCAAATTTCTCTAGGTTTAAAAGTTGTGCTTGTCAAGTTTTTTTTTTTAAACTGATGCCAGTTGTCATTGAACAGTTTCCTGTTTCTTTCACTGTTCAAGACAGCCAATCACATTTGTTCTCACACCTTCAAATCGAGTTCCATTGGAATGCACAAATGAAATAAAAAATAAAATACATTAAATCAAGCCAGACCATTTTATGCAGGCCTTTACATCAAAAACACAGAAGCAAAAGGTGACGGATCGACAGCCCTGGTTTATGGTTTCAAAGGCATGCCATTGACGCTGCTATAAATAACAACAATGGTCATTCCGATGGCCTAATAGTCCTTTAATTGGCTCAATATTTCTTCTCAGAGGAAACAGTATTGCTTCCAGCAATGAAGAATGCACTCTGCAGCCATTTTCCAGGTCACTGGCTCAAGTTTGGGTCAACTGTCCAGGGGTGGGCTGCAATGATTTGGGATAATACCTGCAGAGTCTATAATGGCATGCCTGTGGGGTTGCATTACTAGCTTGTCAGTTTGTAACAGTGTAATGCTTCACCTGGCTAGGACCCTCACATCCACTGGCACAAGGTATCACTGTAGGGTAATGGTGTGTGCAGACATTACTGCCATGCTCAGGTATTTCCAAGCAGGCAGTGGTTAGTTGCCCTTGACTCGCTAGAGAACAGGTGAATGTAAGCCGTAAAGACCCGTGGGTGTGTTGTGCTTGCCTCCCAGCTGTTCACACATTGCTCCACACTGATGGCACCAATGGTGAGTGAGTGAGCATGCACTGACTCCCAACCCTTCACTCTCACAATGAGCTAGTGATTATTATCTATAGTTGCAATTAGTCATTTCTAGGGTTTCTGTCATTTGATTTTTTTAAAAATGACTATTCCGCTAACATTATCCCTCAAGCCTCTTTGAGTAAGCATACTGTATAGTACATTAGGTCATTTTGGTCGTGCTGATGAAAAACAAACTCGCACAGCTCTGTTTTAAGTTTTTTTTTCAGTTGTTACTGGAGAAAGTTATAGGGGCAAGTGATAACCAGAGGAAAGCAAATATCCCTTCTACTATGACTTGACTGGCAGCCTATAGACTTGTTATGCCCTACTCTCTAGAACAGGGGTACGGAACCAACTTAATTTAGCTAAAAACAGCACAGAAATAGAGACTATTTTTAGAAAAAAATATAACTTTAACTCACCCGCTGTTTGAGCTATGTTAGCGTGATGGTTGAGATTGCTTTTCCTTGGCGCTTACAACTGGTTTTGAAAATTGTTGTCTGTTAATCCAGCATGCAGGCGATTCTTTGCAAGTGTAAGCTTGGAAAAGAACTGTTCACAACAGTACGTGGTACCAAATAGCGAAGCAATTTTCTGTGCATGTCTCCAAGTTAGGAAATTCATTGGCAGTGTCAGGATATGGGTGGTGTGGGAATGAGTGAATGTATTACAGTTCCAAAACAGTCCCATTTATTCAGGAAACTATCCCCTCTACCAGCAATGGTATCGGTGGGCTTACAGTCCCAAACAAAACAGTTTACAAAACAATAAATAATACAGTACATCCACTATATATTTTTTTTCTGGAGCCAATAAGGCAGCGGTCACAACTATGCACTCCTTTACAAACTCTCCTTCTATATGAAGTTTAAGTTCAGTATAGCTTGCTTGCACAACACTGTCCAGCTCTTTTCTTGGCTTTGTAAAAATGTCTTGCTGCGCAATCAAATTCTTTTCTTCTTTTATCCACGCGCAGTTGTCCTTGAAATTCTTCATATTTGTTGCGCTTTGTGCTGTAGTGGCGCTTCTAGGTTTGATTTTGTCATTACAGAAATTGCTTCGTTACAAATCAGGCACACAGGCTTGCATTTCACTTCCACAAAAAAATAATAATTTATCCATTTTTCATTAAAAACACAACGTCCACGTTTCTTCTTTTGTTTGTAGTAGCTATTTTTCCACAAAATTAAAAAAATTATAATAATTATACACGGAGCACAGAGAAAGTTGTTTTTTTACAGTACTTGAAGCTACCCACGATACAACTGTAACTTACAACTGGATGCTTAGACGTGTGGAATGTGGTACACATGTCCAGTGAATGGAAATGACACTGCCTAGCACATGCTAGTCTCATATATTTACACATTTTTGCCGCAGCCCTGCTGTAGAACAAACAATGAAGAAAATATAAAATATAACTAAAAAACAAGTACATTATAATATGCAGTACTGGAAATGCTAGAACAGTTTTTGTTGTTCGTTTTTTTTTTTTTACAACTGTCTTATTATAATGTGTTCAAATGTTGTACACAGAGTGAGCTTTGCAGTGCGATATAGTACACTAGTTAAATGTATCAGCAGTTTTTCAGGCGGCATACACATTACACAGAAGAGTACCAGGTTTAGGAAGAGCAAGCACTATCTTTGTGGTAAACAGCTTGTGAATTATTTATCCCTCTTAACCGCACTAGTAGAAAAGCACAAGAGGAAAGGGTTCATCAATGGGACCATGTGAAAAGCCAAGAAGGATCAGTTTTTTGCCTTTCGCTTCAGTGCTGAAATATGGTTCAGGTTTGTAGAAACAGGATCGTAGCACAATGCATGCTTAATCTGTTCTTCCATAACCACAGCCCTTTCCTTATTCAGCCCCTTGAGATTATCCAAATGGGATTTAAGGTTTTTTCCCCTCATGTTTTCACTATGCTCGTCCACCATGGTAAACTGCTGTAAACTTCCCTGGACCCTTGTGCTGGACCAAGGCAAGACTTTCACAGACCTGTTTATGTACAGTGTAAAAAATGCTAGTAAAAGAAGAGAAAAACCCTGCTTACCAGCTCATTTTCTGGACGCTGTAACTACGGAAAAAATTATTTACTTTGGCTGGCCCAGAGAAAACTGTTCCTGTCATCTCCAATCAACGTGTGCAAATCAATGCTTAGCTGAAACAGGACCACAGCGATGTCATCCTAATGCATTTTGCTAACGCTCTACGAAGGGGATATAGTGCAACGCTCCTGTTGGTGTATCTTCCTTTTAAGAGAGTAGTGTTATAAATTAAACTCTAAACCATGCTTTATCTGCGGGCAGCACATGCGTTATTGCTTTGACATGTAAATATTGTTTTCAAGAGCCATAATGCAAGTTATCACTTCCATTAATCAAGCAGATTCTAGTGGGAACAAAACCATGTTTGTATAAAACATGAACTAAATACAGATATGGCCGTGCCTCTTGCAGTGATACTCAGGTAGGACACTTTATATATATATATATATATCTATATATATATATATATATATATCTATATATATATATATATATATATATATATATATATATATATATATATATATATACACACAAACTGCACATTTACACACGAATCAGCTACAATATAGTGTCCCTTACAATGCACTGGCCTACTGTATTGAGTATCACGGCTCAGCACTGATTTGCTTCAGCAGGAAATTCACAAATTACAAATCTGTTGAATATTACTATGATCTGTATTTTTACAGTCTGTGATCGTACATGCCTATGACAGTAAGTGCTTTGGATGTCATCGCTGAAACCCAAATCTGAAACCTTTTCTTATATATTTCATGAGATGCTGCCCCTTCACAGTAATATCTGTATTTATTTTTATACTAAAATATGAAGCCCCTGTAAAGATGATACAAGTCGTACAGCAAACCACAGATGCATTTTTATCTCCCTGAAGGAAATATCTAAAGAGTATGAACAAACACAGCGGTTTTAAATTGTAAAGATTTCCCAAGCTGTCTTACAGAGACCTGCTCTGAAGATATGGAGCAATTTAATAAAGGCAATAAAGTAACCGTTCACTGTGCAGTGCAACAGATTCAATCCTTATCAAAATTCAAGCAGCTTTTTACAGGGCCTCGGGTGGATAGCGTATATGATCCCAAGACGTATCAAATCTAAAACAAAACTGTGTGGAATTGATCATGAAGAAAAAGACTGCTCGAATGTTTTTTAGACCTTACTTAAGATTCAGTTAACCTCTAGCTGAGAAAAAGGACTTCAGGAAAGCACGACTTCACGATAATCGAATCAAAATTAAAAAAAATGCTCCACACTCTTTACTGTTCGTTCTTTAAACTGTCTCTAGAATTATTTCTAGTTATCTAATGGTATTACTACCCTGTTTGATGTGCTTTGTTCTGGTCGTTTGAAAAATGTTACGTGGCTGCATCATTCAAGATGTAAAATAAACATCTGCTTTACGAGATTAATAGAAACTTCTTTCTTCACAATTGAGGAGAAGCAGTACTTCTGGCTTCTGAACACATTTACATTATTATGCCTGTTTTTGCATGACACCCGAAATCCTTTTTTAAAAAAAAAACATAAAAGCTTTTCCTGTAGAGCCCTCCAGTAACAAAACCTCTCACTTCTGAACGATGTTCTGCTGACACACCTCAGAAATCTAAAAATGTTAATGTTATACAAAAAGAATGAGTAGTGTGTCGAAACACTTACAGCGGCTGCTTCTACATAACCTCATTACTCAGCTCACAGCAGGAAATATTTTAAAATCCTTTATTACAAAACAGAAAGAAATATAAAGATCATAATCGTGCCTAACCTAGGTTTTAATATTTAACAAGCAATCCAACACATATTACTTATATATTCAGCGTAATAGCAGTTGCTCGCTACATGAGTGATTGAGTTATTTATTCATGTGTGTTGGTAACTGCATTAGAATGCTTCCAGTGCACGATTTGTATTGCTGTTCTTACCACTTTACATTAAACAGCATATTTTCAGTGACCGAAACTACTTCATCTTCTCAACAAACAGGCTCAGTGCCTCCGAAAAATATCCTAGTTGCCTTCTTCAAAACTGATTGGCAGAGGAGGTTGCAGTCCGTGAAGATAACTACCGATCCTGTGGGCCCAACAAAGCAACTTTTAGAGCTGTCATGTCTGAGGTGGAAGATTTGTTTTTTGCAGCTGTTTCAAAGGGTTAGAATAAAACGGATAGGGAGACCAGCTTTTCAACACTCTCTCTGTAGACCTCACTTATCTACAAGAAGGATGTCTCTTCATTTTCACTTTTTTTATAAGCAAGCTGGGGTATTTATGTATCTTGTTATGGAAGGGCATCCCTAGCATCTGTTTTCCTGCATTATCTGTCAACCAACATCCTAATTCTATAGAGCCTGTCCATTATTCACCCAGAGCTCGCACCATATTTCAGATAAAAAACTGATTACAACCTAGCTGATCCAATACCAGAGGGTACGTAAATGGAAAATACGCATGATTCATATGAGCAATCATGGGATTATTTTTCACCTTGATGTAATGGTCTAAAAAACACATTAACAGTGAATGGAAGCGTTGATTAAACAGGAGAGGCGGGGGGGGGGGGGAGGGGGGGGGGGGGGGGGGGAGGATCAAGAGGTCTACTGTACTTCAACTGGAACTGCGTGGGGTACATTACAAAAAGAATACAAAGACATGGGCACAATCCAAAGTGAAGAAGTAGTGGGCAGAGCTGGATGGAGACATTAAAATAAAACACAAATTTTGATAAGAAAATAAAAAAAACTCTTAAACAAACAAATCTAAATAGTATTAAAATATAAGAAAAAAGAATGTCAGTGCACCTCAGTTGTTTTGTAGTACTTTTGTGGCCCTTACAGTTTTAAAACCATGAAATCTCTGCAAAGTAGACAAGGCTTTCACTTGTAAAAGTTGACTGTGGCAAACAGTCCATTAAAGCATAGCACAGTGTAGGAAATCATAATGAAAGCATGGTAAAACACAGACAAGCATGGAAAATCATTGGGAACCATGGGAAAGCATGGTACAACCATGGGAAAGCACAATCAATGGATTGCATAAGCACAGGAAAAACATGGTTAAATACAGAATGACTGCAAATATACCATGGTAAACTTTAAAGGGTTAAGTTAGTATTTCAACCACAGCAAGGCAGATTCTCCTCCCTGGGTTTTAGCCCAAAAGACAGCTTCATACACCAAAGCACAGCTGGGTTCCCTTGGAGGTCTATCACCCAAGTGCTGACGAGGCCAAATCCAGCATGGCTTCTGAGATGAATTTCCATACGGGTTTGAATTGTTCTTATCAATAACGGTCTTGATAGTCAGCTGCCTCCTATCAGGCTGACAGGCTCATTAGGGTAGCTCCACTAGGATTCTGGGGGTCAGTGTCCTGCGATTGGCTTTGCTGCTTGAGAAGCTGTGATGGCCCTTTGGCAAGTTGTGGCTAATTTAAGAAATGCCCCAAGGAAAACAAGTAAATCAATAATTTGTGCAGCACATGTCTTATTGAGAAGCACATCAATAGGGGAAAGGGACCAGAAAATCAGTTTTGAATTTCAGTTCAATAGGACAGTAAAAGCATTCGTTATCGTTCATATAAAGCAATATTATAAATAACACTCTCAAACTAGCCTTTTTTTAAGTACAAAATCACTCAGAAATAAACAAATTTAATGTGGCGATTCTTACACACAGTAAGTGCCTCTAACAGAAATTCTCTGATAACAGCTTCTTATAGCAAAAGCATAGCAAAGTGTAATACAGCATGGCAAAGTACAGGTAAGCATTTCAAAGAATAGCGAGGTATGGTAAAGCATATTAATAAACATATTTGTAAACTATGGTAAGTGCATAGTACAACCATGGGGCAATCATGGTAAAACTGCAAAAATACCTTGGTAAACTTTTAGAAGGGCTACTATGATTTTTCTTTTGCTTTAGAAACTTACACTAGGTCTAAAACGAAAAAAAAAGCTTACATTTCTCACTAAACATTGTACCTGCACCCAGAAAACCAACTGCATCTCTATGATAATGTGAGCTACTTTGACAGAGGGTCGTGCCACTTTAGACTCTCTCTAATTTTTCACATAGCATTTCTCTGAACAGTACAGTTGTCAACTTATCTGAAAGACAAATTGACAGACACGTAATTAGATTTAACTTTTTTTTTGTTTGTTTTTTGTACATAACCACTATTAATAACCCAAAGACCTCTGCAATGCAAACCCGCCAGATCCCAGGCACGGCAAAGGGAAACCTTAAATCATGCGCCTGAGCAGTGATTTGTGTTAATAAATGTCTCTAAATTGTTTATATAATGAAATTACGGTCACCAGGGGGTGGGGGTGAGGGTAGCATTAATTAAGCGATAAGCAAATGAAAATAAATCAATCTGATTGGATCACAGTAAACAGTGGCGCGGAAACAGGAAGTTATTACAATGACTGGTTTGAGGGCCTATGAATCCCAGTCACTCGGGGCAGCTCTTTATTAGGCTGCCCCCCTCGCAGACTACAGGGAATAGAAAAACGCCCTTTCCACAATCCTGCTTGTGGCTTCAGATTTATCTGAGTGTTCGTAGTGTTTTGAGCCTATGCTTCAAGGTTACTGTTCCGCAAGGCTAACCTTGTATCCCTACACCCTTGGCAATCCTTGCTAGAGCCAAGGCCATCTTTCTTAAAGCATTTACATGTTAATAGTTTATGAATGCAGCACTAGAGAGCTGCAGTATCTGTATGTGCTGGACAGCCAGCAAGTCAGCCCAGGGATCCTGTCTTTAGTTGGGCAATGATTCCAATAAAAAAAAAAAAAAAACTTTCCCTAAAGACTCTGCTATTCATTTAGCTTAGTGTGGCAGTAATGGATTGTCCTCTTTGTATATTCACATTTTGAGTAATAACACAAATACATGCAGTACAAGAATTGTGGGATATTAGTCTAATAGACTGAAGGTTATTTTAGGTTGTAATTCCAATAAGGTATATTCATACATATCTTACAATGGAGATAATTTAAATTGTAGTATTCTGAAGAAGAAAACCTAATCTAGAAACCCTAACTGTCCTTCCATAAAAATATTGTGTATTCACATCCGCGCACAGCCAGAGATGTACCTGCGTGGGGCAGTGGCAAGCCTTTTAAATGTGTGTACTGAACCCGAGGGGACGTGAACACAGAAGGGAGCACATTTCTTAATGGAGGGTATCCCAACTCACTGTGAATAATGCAGCTCCTCTAATTGGGCTTATTAATTATTAATCGCGACCACTCCAAGCTTTGCGGCGATTTCCAAAGTTATCGCATCAAGAAAGACCGATAATCGCCTATTTAATGATTTAAAGAATTAGTATCAGCTTCTGAGGATCTGCAGGGCAAATTATCCCTGTCGCTGCACATCTATGGACGGAATGCTACTGCAGAGATTAAAGGAGCTCTCTCCTTTTGAAGTGCCGACGGGCTCTGACACAATAGAAGGTGGACCCTCTTGCATTACTGGTCTATGCCACAGAATCAGATCCTACATTGCTCTTCTTAAAGTGTTACAGAACACCCTTTAAAGTTTAGAAGCAACGCATTATATGTTCCCTTTGCTGTGTCCCGTGTTGTCCGCATCGCAGCGTTATATTTCTAAACACTGTTGTCGACCTTTCTTTTTAATTTTTTTTTAATAACGCCTCATGGGTCAGATCTGGGCAGTACATTTCTCAGGATTGACTCGGTAGTATTAGGATTGCTGTGCATCCAGCTCCTTCCTGCAACAATGATGGAGCATGAACTGGATATGCTGGGATGCTTAGAAGAAAAAAATCTCTTTCTCCAGGCAAACGTTCCTGAGTAAAAGTTGAAAAAAAGTATTTCCCAAGTTGATTTACCAGCGATGTGTGAATAAAACGATGTAAAAACGATGGGGAATATGTTTTAAAAATGTAACTTAAAGCAATGTATCTTTCACTTAAACGTACAAACAAGAACACACACACAAAAACACTTTAATTGGAATTGATTCAGGGGCACACTACTCCGTTTGCATTTAACGAGTACCAACCTAGAACGGTGAAAACGCTCACCTTGTAGGGTATTTAAAATCCCGTGTTGCGTTTTAGATCACCCGTCTTGTCTGAATGACTCTGATCGGCTCGGCAAGCTGAGTATACAATCTCATTATGTGAAATGTCTCTCCCCGGACCTCACTGTTGATAAATTAGGTGCAGCTTCATTATTTCACAATCTATCTCCCCTGAAGTTTTATTATACATCCCCAAAACATTAAAGCCAATCAGTCTGAACAGCTTCCATTAATATGCAAATCTCCGTATTCGAAAAGCATGAATCCATGAAAATAAAAATAAATAACACAAATAAACCTCACAGACTTTCATTCGGGTCACTTGAAAGGTAGCTTTGCTCAAACATGAGGCAGTCCCTCTGCTGCCGAACACAGTTAAGGTTTGAGAATACTTCAATTGAAGAGCCCTGAATAATATTAATTATCTATCCCAACATACCTTGAACTGATAAAAAAAAAAGTGAACTCATTCAGCACTAATTTGCAATGAAAACCAATGGACTTCTCCGTGCACATTATCGCTTCTGGGCACATGGCTTTCACGCTCTTGACCCGTCAATGCAGAGCAGCAGTGTGCATGCACAGTATGTCTCATTGTTTTAATATGAGAAATAAGTGCCAGCATAAAATAATAAACGCCAAATGGAAGAACAATACAGTTTTGCCTGTAATGCGCAGAACATTCTCACTCGAACGTGAGAATGTTCTGCGTTGATTCAGGGACTCACAAGCGCTGTGCCAAACACGGGCACAACCTGTTTCCTTATGTGGAGCCCTTTCAGCTATTAACTAGAAGCACACTGTAATTGTGAGCAGCAGGCTGTGAGAAACCTGGGCATTGAGTCAGTGACCATCTATAGTCATGGTCCTTATCCCTGTTTTTAGAAACAAGTTTACCAGCAATGAAACTGAACTGAAATAGAACAGACTGCTGAGTGACGTGAGCCTGGCGTCAACGTGGCTGAAATTACCTGCAGCACAATGACTGCGCTTACCTTTGCGGTTCAATCCCCCTCATAATAAACTTTCCCAAAAAAAGAAAAATACACACTACAGGATCAGTAAGTACAGTAGCTGATTATACTGTATTGTCTTATCTCACCAGCAGGGGTCAGTCTTATGTCTGCTAGATTCTGCAACACAAGAATACATTCTATTGAGGTACATGCGCTGCACTATGGGTTGTGCCAAGGGCAGTGATACAATAATATAAACTAAACGTTTAGTCTATACACAACAAAACTGCTGCCCCTTTAGAACCAAGCTATTGAACAGTAGTCAGTAGTCTATTTTATAGATATGCAACAGCAAACAAAAAGGCTAGCCAACTTCTTGCTTGCGTCCTGCTATAACAGAAAGGAACATGATTAATAATTGCATTTCATTGACAGGCTGACATGACAGCCATTTAAATTTCTCTTTCCATAATTGAGTTTTTAGCATATCTGCAGCTTCCAGGCTGCATAGTGCTTTGAGCACACCCTTATGAAAATCCGCTGCAGCGAAACTGTTGGAAATCATGATATGAACATACCATACATACTCACTCATAACCCATCGTGGTTGTCCTGTGTACAATATCATGGTTTTGGCTCAGGTGTCTCTGTTATGCTGATATTTTGCATAAACATGTGGAATCTAAAATGATTATTGTCCAGAGAAAGATCCATAATAGAACCATGATGTTTCACATAGAGTGAAGCCAAGGCACCCCAGCTCCATGCCAGAGGTGTAAAAGTGTTTGACTTGAGTAATCTAGAATATAATTACAAAAGCATGTGCACACGAGAGCATGTTTTCATCTGGGTTTGGCTGGAGCTCCACAGTCAATAAATACCCCATGCTTCAGAAAACAGACAACGTCTGGCCTCTTAGAGACGCCTGCTGCATGGAAACGCAGTGTCCCACGCATGACGAGTCGGTTGAGCAAATGTCATCTCTTGTAATCTGCAATATATAAAAGCTGCATCTCCCTGCTGAAAGTCTGTTTGTCACGATGGGCAGATAGAATGTGCTCAGTAGGCTTCTGTACCCAAGACTGCATTCATTACTAATTGTGTAAGAGGGATAGACTACATTAAAGAGGCTGAATTAAAAACCTTACCTGTTTACAGTACAAATGCAGCTTTTAGGTATTGCACCAGACCAGAACCCTAATGATTGCTTCCAGAATAAGGAAGACAGCGAGGAGGGGTGCTGAAGCTGATCACTGTCATCCTGGCATTGTTTGCGTATCAGCTCTGATACAGAAGATTACCATCTAAGGCCCCAATCATGGGTTTGCCTTCAATTCAGGACACTGATTGGACACAGGATGAGATTATAGTACCTCTACCCCAGCAAGTGTGCCCTGCTTTAATCGGACGGTCTAATAATAAACAATGACCTTTTTCTCGTGATGAACCCAAGATCCCCATCAAAGCATTCTGTGGCTCGGACTCCCAGAGTGCTGGTGGGTATGTAGCGAGGCCAATTAGCACCTGCCATTAGAACAGTTTATTTTTGTGGTGAAAAAAAAAAAAACACAAGGTGTAACTCCGTGGGATTCACAAGAGCAAAAAATAAAACGGTACTTGCTTTATCTTTTCACCTTTCCAGGGGGTTTCCAGCATGCATACACAGCTAGCACCATGCTCTTGTCAAAACCTGACGCTAAAGCGAAGCCCTGTCTAGGTCACATTCGTGCAGAGGTTTGCACATTCTTTGAATAGGAGGTGAGGAACCGAATGCATCCAGCAGATTCTCTTTAGAATAATATCCATGATAATCACTTTGCACACAAAGGCGACGTGCACGTGCTTACACTCTGAGTATTACGTTACTTTGTAATTGCAGGGGAACCCCATTTCCTTCCTAAGTGCATATCCTGTGAAGCAGAGTGGCTAGGGTTGTACAGTGTGAATCGAAAATAAATATCCGCCAGTGATCATGCTGTTGCCCAGATACGTGGCTGTTTGTATTGAACCTGCTACCTTCTACACAGACGCTCACTGTTTCAGCTGCTGAACCAGTGAAACCCACTGCCTCCTTTCCCCACTGCAGAGTTATGAAGCCTGTAAACATTCGCAGGTCACAGCCCAAACCTCTCAGCCAAACAGACCTAAGGATCTTCTTTGATTTCAGATCATCCTTATCACCAGTCCAGCAAATTACATGTTGTCAGAGTACCTTTCACAGCTAATAAAATTAAATAAGATTACATCAGTGTCCCGGCTGATAGGCACAAACTTCTTTATCAACTGACCTAAAAGGAGTGTTCTCTTCTTTTTTTTTTTTTCAAAACGTTTGAGTGAAAACTTCCCAGTTCCAGCTCTCTGTTTGAAACAATAGAAAATATTATCGTAGCACTCCTTGCTGGGATAGATCAAAAACTGTCATTTGCAGCCAGCCTGTGCTGGTTGTTTGCACAGCGAGCCCATTGTTTACTGCTGTACTGCACTGTAGGTCTCGCTGAGAAGCAAAAGGTACACACACACACACACACACACATACACACACGCACACACACACACACACAGCCAGTGTGGGAGCACTGATAGAATGAAGACCTGTGCTGGGTTATTATCTGTACCTGTCAGATACAGAAAGAATGATGCTGTGTTCCAGCAGAGGAGAAAAGTGCACAGTACGCTCTTCGTGTGTGTGTGTACGTGTGTGCATGTGGGTACAGAATGGGACATCATCGGTTTTAAGCATGAACGCATAGTAGAAATTACAGTGTGACCTTTACATTATGAATGTATTTTCAACAGGTGGAGAACCCATTTCACCTACTTTTCACGTATGATAAAAGGTTTGGCAATCAGATAAGCATCAGTATGCTGAAGCTGACAGTAATAGCCACACTTGATGGATTTATATAAAAAAAGTGCCTTAGATGCATGTTGCTATAACACTTACATAATAGTAATGAGCAACTGAATCCTTAAAACTCAAATACAAATGTTCAGGGTTTGGTGTGAGGAATGTGCCAGTGGTAAGGGGGTCATTAATTGGGCTGTTTATTTCACACAAACACTCACTCACATGAACAGATGAATTTTGCACCATTTCGTACGAATCACAAGGGGTGCATTCTTTATTATTATGAACACCCTTGGTGCCGTTTTTTGGATTTCCTCAAAACGACTTCCCTGGTTTCATGAACACAGAACCCCCTAATTGAACACCATGTCTGCATTAATCCCAGTAGGATTTAGCATAAAGAGTTGCTGTTTTCCATGATATAAGGTGACACATTGAAAACGAATAGCAACTCCCATGTTAAATACCTCCAACTAACATCTTGTTTGGAGTTGCCACTGAATCTGTGTTTCCTGGACACAGAGATGCACTGAAAGATCAGGGGTCCTGGGGGGGCCGCAGTTACATTTTTCACACAATCTACAATATTTTAACAACTGCTAGAGTCATCCTATACTAAGGGGTCCAGCCACAGCTGGATTATTTTTGTTTAATCAGCACTACGGTTATCCAGGGTTTACACCTGAAGAAAGTGGTAATGCAATCCAGATAGATTCCCTGGTTCTGTAAAATGCTCTAAAAATATCAGGCTATGACTTATCCCGGCAGAGATAAGGGGGATCAATGTACCCCTAGAAATGAGTTTAATTAGTAACATTGTACAAAACATGCTTTATCCTTGCACATTATTCAAAAAGGCTGAAGTGTCTAGCTAAAACTAAAAAGACGGAAAAACTAAACAATTTACACTCACATGTCTTGTAAAATCTGATTTTTTTTTTTTTTTTTACTGGGACAATAGCGGCTGTTTCTTGTTTATTTCAAGGCCCTGTGATGCGAGAGCCCAGGGTGCAGGGATCGGATGGGACCGCTTTCTCCAGAGGTCACACGTGCTTTCACAAGAGCAATTATCCCATTAGCTGGTTTCGTCTGGACTAATCCAGTCGGCCTGACAGCATCAAACAAAAACTCCAGGGCACAACAGGTGAGGAGAAGCTGGCGTGTAACATTAGTAGGGCAGCATATAATGTGGACTTTATAGACCTTTCATTACATCACATGAAATGTATATGCTGGGCACAGTTCAAATGGACGAAACATTTGCACAACAAAAGCTATTAAAAATGGGAGCGCTTATCAGACAAAATGCAGGCAGCTATCAGATTACTGGATTCTATATTATTGTTAGATATAGGTTGTCTGTTAAAATTGTATTATATTTCAGATATCCTTAGTTGAGGTAGTTTTCGTATTAAAAAGTAATCTAGCTAGTTTCGAAAAGTTTTTCAGTCTTAAAGAACAGGATTTTGGAAAAAGATACATTGAGTCAGACCAAGTTCATAACGGGCCCGAGTCATTTCCTTTTTTTTTTTTTTTTTTTTTTTTCTTTCGGCCGGCTGTTTGGGGTCACTAAGTGAAGTTCAGGTGGTCTCTGCAAGGTTGTGAGCACTAGAAAACCACAACACCAACAAAGCACAGAACTGCCCTCAGAGGATGGGCCCCCGGGGAAGGAGAAACATTGCATTGCTTCACTGTGGAGAGAGCATATGGTACTTTAATGTAGCCCTATATCACAGAAAAAAGTTGCTGAGAGAAAGACTAGAAACTCTCTGATACAAACTGAACAGTTTAGCCAACCTAAAGAGCCAAACTGCTAGTTTTTGAGTTTTAACAGTGCTTAGACTCAAGTTTGACTCCAGGATCATTTACTGACATGACTATCCCCTATCACTGCAGACTTCAGACCTGGGAACTCATTCCCCTCCAAAAACTCCTTGATCCTTTCCTTCAGCACCCACTGGAAAGAAAAAAGAAGCACGAGTTGAAAGGGAAACATAAAAAGACCCCACCACCCGGAGCGTTATTGCCATTAATTAAGCAGACCCACGTAGAGGTCAGGCAACTGTTACTGCTCTCGAGACACGGTGTATCCTGACACAAGCTCTGCGCTGGACTGAAACTGGACACCACCGGCTGGTATTCCTGTGATTGAGGGGCCGTATAAAACTCCAGCAGCATGGAAGACTGATTGGAAAGTTGAGAATGAAAGGGAGGGCTTTTTGGAGGGGGTGGGGGGCGATCATAGATACAGAACTTCTACAGACAGACACAGTGGTCTAATGCACAATCTGCACAGGTCCGAGCAGAGTGGAAGGGAAGTCAAGTGGAACTTCTGTGAATCTGATTTGTTAACTTAGAACATAATCCTAAGAGAAATGTTAAATGTGATAAAAGATTTATATCATTTCGATTTTTTATGCTTCTTTTTTTTTTTTTTTTTTTTTTTACAGTTTTATATATATATATCTATGACCAATTTCTTCTCTGTAAACTCGAATTAAAAGACAATTAAAAAATATTTTTTTAATGTCATTTTCAATTTCTCAATTTGCAGTTTCAGTGGACTGCATTCCAGTACAGCATAGCAGTTGCAATCTTAGTGCAGGCCATTAAATAACGCTATTCTCTCAAAGAAATTAAATCAGCATCATACCTTTATGGATGCTGGTTCTAACCACCTTGATTAAACACACTCAAATAAAGAGCTGTTTGATTTGTATACGGATACTGGTATTAGGCATGCAGCAGATGTATAGCTCAATTAGTAAATAGCTGTGGCAAAATGGTAATTAGTGTGCAGGTGTAGAGCAATAATGAAAGACAGAAAACAAAGTACAGGAGTACAGGTGAAATGGCACCGACATGATTCACTGTACTTCACGACAGTGTTTTATTCTTGATGCACAAGCCTTAGTGTAGTGGTCCTTAGTTGTTGACTCATCAGAAAAATATCAGCTGCATACGTGTTTGCAGTCAAATGTTATCATTATAAAAAACACCATTTTGAAAATAAAAACATAAAAACACTTCCTGGGCTGCATCAAACCTTCAGTACGTAACGCAAGGAGAACAGAAGCATGTCTATTTGGCTCCTGTAATTATGATGTGGCAAGCCGGTTTAGTTGGAGAGACAAAATTGTGCCCCTACATTCAAAACTATCGATGTAAACAAACTGGACAATAAACTAGGTCAGCTTTCTGATCAGTGGCATTGAAGGTTAAGGTAACCAGGGGTAAAGAGAAAACAAAGGGATCTGGTTTGACTGCAAAATAAATGAAACAGGATTGTGTCACACTGGATTCAGTCGAGAATCCCAAATTGAACTTCAGGTGGAATAAAAATTCCAGCAGACGGAAGACTCAACTTGAATTCCAGTTTAAACTCCAGTTAAATGTGGGTCTGAAACTCCCAGACTCTGCATGGCCAGGAGGGTTTAATCCATTTAGGAAAGGAAGGGGAAGGAGAAGATGTGATTTCTATCTCTCTCCTTGGAAAAAAGTCGGGCTGTTAACAGGTAATCAAAAGGTGAATTACCCCTGCTAAATTGCTCAGGTAACCTCTTATTATTTACCTAATCCTTCATAATAACAGTGTTATGATGTCAGGAATGGTACATTACACTGGGAACTACAGAGAAGGGACTCATTCTCCCCCTGGAGGGCTCTGTGAGATGTGAATGAACACAAACAGGATCGATCTGAAACGAAATACACAAATCAATGTGCAGGGCCCTGAGAGATAATTGGGTCTTCCTGGCAAACGTTTTAGGCCTTTTTTTTGTTTGTTTTATAAAAAAAAAAAAGTAATTTTACTTATTTATCTATTTTTCACTTTAGTGACGTTTTGACAAAAAAAGGAAAAAAAAGTTGTATGTATGTGACGAATAAGTTATGTAATATGAAACATATACATTACAATAAAAGAGAAATACTGGTAACGTAAATACAGTGCCAAATTTGTTAAGTAAATACACCAACTATCAATCTAATAATATAATAATGCTATGGCAATTCTGTAAAGGGAGCCAACTATTCATACTCCTGGGGGTTCTAGAAAATCACTTAGCTTCATGGGCACAACGTTATTGGACGCTAAACTGGCGATAGTAAGCTAAAGGGCAGCAGTGTGGAGTAGTGGTTAGGGCTCCGGACTCTTGACCGGAGGGTTGTGGGTTCAATCCCCAGTGGGGGACACTGCTGTTGTACCCTTGAGCAAGGTACTTTACCCAGATTGCTCCAGTAATAACCCAACTGTATAAATGGGGAATTGTATGTAAAAATAATGTGATGTCTGTAAAAAAAAAAAAAAAAAAAGTGAAATAATGTATAATGTGATATGTTGTAACAATTGTAAGTCGCCCTGGATAAGGGCGTCTGCTAAGAAAATAAATAATAATAATAATAAAGGGCATTCGACATTATACATCTTAATATACTGTTTTTTAAACATAATAATAATAATAATAATAATAATAATAATAATAATAATAATAATAATAATAATAATAATAATAATAATAATAATAATAATAATTATTATTATTATTATTATTATGTGTAGGCTACATGTAGCTATGTTTACAATATAAAAAGGTACTCATTACGTTGAATGTAGCGCTTTGTTGATTTGTTAACAAAGTTTTAAAAATAGTTTTTAATGATATCACATGGATTCCACACACCTAACAATAACAAACAATATAGTTACAATTATGTGCTACTAAATTTGTATTTGGTCTCCATAAAAAAAAAAAAAAAAAAAAAAAAACACAGTTATGCTGCTGTTTATCTGTTAATGTTTGTAGAAATGCTATTAGGATAGTTCTCACTTAAACAAAAACCAAACCAGATGAAATGCCAGCCTTTGAAACGGGACTCTTGAAAAATCAACAGGCATTCACCATTCACCAACAATACCCGCATCTGAATAGCAAAGCATTCACTGAGCTGCGGTTCCCTAGGAAGAAACTCGGCACATAGTGGATTTGATTTGTATAAGCTTGTTATTTTAAAAGTTAAATAAAATGTTTAATGCATACTTTTAGGACACCTTCATATTATTTTATTTTATTTCGTCTTCAGAAAATGTTGGAAATGTATTCGTTAACTTTAAAATGTGTAACTACTGTATGCAGCTATGCACGAGTGATACATTACTAAAACACGCGACTGAAATTAAGGTTTCTTTTAAAAATATTTAGAAAACTAGTGGACGTTTTTTATCTACTGATATTTTAGTAATATATTACTGAGTATGATATAAAAACATTAGGGCTGTGCCAGTTAATGGTTATATTTCTACATAAATAATAATAATAATAATAATAATAATAATAATAATAATAATAATTCTCACTGAACTTCACTAATAATAATAATAATAATAATAATAATAATAATAATAATAATAATAATAATAAAATCTTAGAATTTTGAAACGCTTTAGAAATACTATACATAGGCAGAAACATTTACTTAAATCTACGGCTACTCCTACTTCTAATACTAATAATTCATTTTAATTATCCACAGAATATAACTCAATAAAAGTTTGCAAAGACAGTTTAACAAATGTTAGTCATAAAAATAAGGTATTCTGAATTACCTGAAATTGGTATAGACGACTTGTGCTACCTTATATATATATATATATATATATATATATATATATATATATATATATATATATATATATATATATATTTTTTATTTTTTTTATTTTTTTACCAGCAAGAGGCACTGGCGCAGCACCAATGAGCAAAAACACGGTGCAGCTTTCTTTTCGTTGCAATGGAAAGGTCCACTAAATATATACCGAGCATAGTTTCTGTCAGATAAAAGACGCTTGTTTAATTTGCGTAAAGATGACCTTGTCTTTAACAGTAACTGGACCGATTCCCTTACCTATACCAATCGAGCCCGTTGTCGTAGTTTCTATCAAAGAAGTGCGGCTCTGCTCCCACGGCTCTGATGTCAGGGTGCACCCGGATAAACTCGAGCAGAGCCCGGGTGCCTCCCTTCTTCACTCCGATGATGAGCGCCTGGGGAAGCTTCTTGGTCCCTTCACCCAGAAGACTGATCTTACCGCTGCCGGAGTTGCTCCCTGTACCTCCAGCCAGAATCGGCCTCCCTGCCAAACCGTCAAAGTTCGTGGGAGAGGGCATACGCTGGGCAGAGCTGAAGTAATGTTGGTCGCCTTCATCTTTTCCATCAGTGGGGAATCCGTTGATATTATTAGTTCTAGTAAAACCACTGTTAAAATAGTAATTGCGTCCTGCCATACCTTGCTCCGGCTGGCTCATTTTTTTTTGCAGAAGTATTTTTCTCTGAACCGACTGCCACTGTTTGAAGTCTGAAGCCAGGTACCCAGTGTCCTCGCCCGTTGCCTTGACGGGGATAGGCATGGTGCTGCTGTCGGTGAGGAAGTAGAGAAAGTACAGCGAAATAAGTAAGGCGCACAGCATGGCCACGAATTTCTTGAAGATGCTCCGGGATAGAGGGTCCAAAAAGACTGAACTAAATGCCATAACAGTCGGCGGGTCGTCTCAGCAGGGGGCAATGCCATGCTAGGCAGACATAGTCGGGTCTACTTGCCATCAGGAAAAATAGTGACTGCAAACGAAATTTAGCATTTGCTGCTGCTGTGAGTATCTTTTGAGCGCACCGTGTGCCAAATTGTGTCTGGATTGTTTTGTGGTAATATTTCAGATAGCAGTAGCAATTAAAACATCAATATTTGAAAGTGACACCTAATAGGTAAGTTCCAGCCGATTGTGTATATCTTACAGAAGTTTATAATAATAATAATAATAATAATAATAATAATAATAATAATAATAATAATAATAATAATAATAGTAATAATAATAATAATAATTGTGTTTTATAGCAGCGAACAACAAAAGTGCCAAATTGGTAACACTGCTTTCCTTTCTAAAACATAACTTTCACCATATAAGCTATTAGTTCAAATGTTTGCATTGTCCAGCCAGCTGTCAGTCATCTTTGAAGAAGAAAATATACTGTTTCAGTTTTGTCTCAAAGAATTATGTTTTGAGTATGTTGCATTTTTAATCACTGCTCTGTGTAGCTCCCACCGTTGTGGCAAACTTTAGAATTCTGGAACTCACACGTGTATTTTGCTTGCATCAAACTTATCAAATGACATCACGATGGGTTGTTGGTTTGTTGGCCAATAGGAAGCCTAATAACCGCTGTCAGGATTCTATTCTGTGACAGAGAGAGAGAGAGAGAGAGACAGAGAGAGAGAGAGAGAGAGAGAGAGAGAGAGAGAGAGAGAGAGAGAGAGAGAGGCAGTCTTCCTGGGGAGGGACAAACAGCCCCACTGGCTGCTCAGTATGTCTGTGCCTGTCAGCGCTTGAGGAACACACAGTGAGCGCTCTGCACAGAGGCACTGACAGGGGACAGAGGTTGTTTGATGATTTACCAGTGTTCTGTTTTACATTCCTATCTCTATTTAATTATTCCTTTTCATTATTTACTTTTATATTGATGTTCATTATTTATTTATTTATTTATTTATTTATTTATTTTGATTTTTTATATTATATATACTGTATTTTTAACAGCTTTGGCAATACCACCAATATTGTCATTCCAATAAAGCACCTTTGAATTTGAATTTGAGAGAGAGAGTGAAAAAAAAGACAAGACCAATCAGATCTGGAGAAGTTAGGCACAAGGTACATGGTTATGGTATAGTTCCATAATATAACAGAAAAAGAACTCATGGAAATATAGCCAATTTAGTGGTATACAATAATAATAATAATAATAATAATAATAATAATAATAATAATAATATTACCATATACCACATAACATGTAACTTTTTTAAGGCACCTACAGTATGTCATTTCTAAAGTTTTGTGCTGCTAAAAAGTTTTGCACCGTTAGACAAAAGTGGTTTAAACCTTGCCCTGCAGTATAAGCTCAGTTATATATCTCCATGGCTTTTTAAAGATCTTTAAACTTTTCTTCCTCGATTTGTGTAAATCTGAGTTCTTATTTCTGGTTTTGAATGTTTTTTTTTTATTTTCATTTTTAGGAAAAAAGGTGCAAAAAAATGACACGACTTTATAGCACAAGATAGAACAGAATTATAACAGGCTTAGATCATAATAAGCAGATCATAATATAAATGTAACTACAATATTAACTGAGTGGTCTTATAAAAACATAAATAAACTATATCTAAAATGAGACTGGAGACAATTTTCTTTTTAATAAAAACCTGAATGTCATCCCTTATAATGGCAATGAAACGTACATGTTTGTGTAGCCGCAAACATGAAAAGCCTTTCATTTACTTTTTCCATTAGATACAGTTCTCAATTGTTTTTTTCCCAAATATACAAGCTTTTTAGGACATTACTAAAGCACAGTAACAGGCAATTAATCGCTTTACAAAATAACTTAATATGGGCACATCAGCGACTTGGGTTCAGAAAGTTTAGATAAAAGAAACTAATGATATACTAATTAAACTTACATCATGTGTTTACCTTAAATGTATTAGCCTTGCTAACTGAACTATGTATATATATAAGTTAAAAGTCTGTTGCTATACATAGTCCTTTTAAGCACTTAGCGAGTTTGATTTGGCACTGTTGCATGTAAGCATCATCTCTTTTTTAGGCCACCAAGGAAGATGCCTATTCTTTCAGAAGAAAATAAAATAATAAGGGTGCATTATCTCTTTACAAGTGAAGAAGAACAGAAGCAAATGTTTCACATCTGCTCTTATATTTTTAGAATTAGCATGAAAAAGCAGAGGCAGTGTTTCAATGCTGTACAGCTCAGTGGCTGAGAATAGGGGATGGAGCCTGAATCACTGTGCCTTCCTGCTTGTGCCAGATGTCCCCATGTTGGGTGACAATGGAGGGCACCCAGTGCTTAACAAATCACACCCTTCTTTGCTGTAAATAAGAGGCTTGGGGAGTAGCATGATAACTGCAAGGTTCCTCCCTGATCCCCGGGTCAAACGTTTTCACATCACCCTGCAAGGCAAAGGAATCTGATTGCCAACACAGATACAATGCTTGCATGTTAGCAGGCTGTGGAGCGTCCGGGTGTGTTTTAGGCTGGTTTGATGTTTCTGCTGGACTGCTGTTTGCGAAACACTTGTTATAGATAACTGATTGTGCTAGGCAGGAACGTTTTTTTTGTTTGCTTCGTTTTTACTGTGAAGTTGGACGTAATAGCTTTGCTATTTAAAATGATATTATTGGTGTTGTTTACAGTTATTTAATTTGATCAGATCATTTAAGCAATACAAAGTAAATACTAGACCTTTGATTTCAATTAGCAACATTTTGCTTTCTTAATTTTTTTTTTTTTTGTAATAAATGGTGCACGTTAATAAAAAGAAAAACGTAGCATGGTGATAAATGCTTTTTGAATATCACTTTTACTGCAGTGCAACAGAACAAAATATGCAAGCTGCAATAGCGACACATTTCTCTCTTCTGTACTTCTGTACTTCTGTATTTCTATAGCTTGTATCATCCCCTCATCACAAGTGATACAGGAAGAAAATAGTTAAAATGAATTACAGTAGACCAATCTTTCTGTCACCAACAAACTACTACATTGCTAGCTTTTTGGCACTTCATTAATTCATATCATCTTCATGGATGGAAATATTGAAAATGTCACCTATGAGGGTGATAATAATCTTCTCATAGCTGTATAACTATTCAGAATATGACACCACCGTTTGACATTTTCACAGAACAGCCCTGCTATCTAATCCCTTTAGAAATACTGCTCTGTTTTCACAAACAAACCTGTTTTTATATGCTAGCATAACGGAAATGAATTATATATACACAGCTGCAGTCAATAGATTACATTGTAAACTGAGTCTAAACCATTCACACAGCTGACCCATCTTTTACTTAATATTACATTTGTAGTTGTTTAAAGCACTCTTTACCTTTGCCGGAGCAGCGTTTGCTACAGTCGACCAGTATGCTATATTTAGCCACAAACTCAAAATAATAACAGATCCAGGCTGCAAACAATACTTGCTCTTTTATTTTATTCTCAGGTATTTTTTTTGTGGTGAAATGTTTAGCTAATCCACATAAATCAAACGCATGCTGGCTTTTATAGTCTTTGTACTACATGTTTGTGTTTCCGTTTTACAAAACAAAATAAAATAAAAGGCAAAATAATACTTACAGCCAATGGGGTAATAATAACAAAGTCTGAGCTGCTTTTAGAAAAACATCAATGCGCTCTGGATGACTGTGTAACAAGAATCAGGTTTACTGTCACACGGTTATAAATCCTGGACAGACTCTGCTGTTGTAACTTATTTAACACTCTTTAGTTTTACTTTACTGCCATTTCTCTTGACTGGTAGTCATGACAGCCGAGACACACCTATATGGATGGGTTGAATCCAAAAGTATTTATTTTGCTTTCGATTTAGCGAGATAAACCTCTCCTGGGCCCTCATTTCAAGTTTGAAGGTCAGGGGATGTTTAGGAATTCTTTACCACAAATCTAGCCACTCTTACCCTGTATAAATGTTATTAATAAAATCCCTAAGGTGCACATACTTTATTATAACAAAAAGCACTGGATTGTGAAAGTCAGATTCATTATTATGTTACATATCAATTTACAAAGAATCTGGACTCCAGAATGACCTGCTTTCTGTTAAAGCAATTTTATTTTGCTTAGTTAACATGCTGTGTCCTGTGTTATTAAGATTTATGACATTAACATGATTTTATTCCATTCATTAAAATGTGTGTGCATGTTGGGGGCCACTTTTTAAAATAGACCCATTTATTTTATTTTCATGAACCTTTTCTTGACGTTATCATTTTGTTCTTCCTTTGTAAAAAAAAAACAAAAAAACTTGCAAACTTTAAATGCTTGATCAAAGTTTCCCACAGTTCCAAAATACACTGAATGCAATAAAGTGTGTTAGTTGTATTTATTTAATAAAGTGTCTCTAAATGCTTTAGTGTCTCTAAATGCATAATGGTCAGATGCCAGTATCCTCATGTACACCAGAGGCGCAGCACACCAGTGTGTCCGGAAGCGGGCAGGGCACGGCATTCCTTCCTCTAAGAGGCAGCAGTAGCCAGCAGGTCAAGCCAATCACACTCATCTCTTCAAGCTCTGCTATGTCTTTTCAGCAGGGCATGGTTTAAAAAGCCATCGGAAGCATGAGCACTGGTTACAGGACTGAGAGAGGCTTATGAAATGGCTGCAATTATTAGTATTACTGTACATTCTAAAAGACACAATTAAAATGTCATTCAGTGGGCAAAGTTTAATTCAATAGACTCTCCACTTTTACTTAAACTTTATTATTATTATTATTATTATTATTATTATTATTATTATTATTATTATTATTGGTGGTGGTATTGCATTTTCAACACCATGTTTAAAATTGAATTCAATAGGCCCTATATTTTTTTTAAGACTGTTCTTATTTTATGCTGATTTATTTATTAAACTTTTTTTTGTTTATTCTTGTGATTCAACACACTCTCTAACCTTTTATCGAAACATGAGTAACAAACTTGCTAACACTGATACAGTTACATTGAATGTTTGTAAGCTCCGGCACCACAGGCAATTCTCATACAGATAGACTTAACATGCACCAGATCAGAGCATTGCTGTCCAGTGCATTTACACAGCAGCTCTGCCTGGTCCTTAGTGACCCGGTTCACCTGTCACCCAGAAACATTGCTCCAATACCCATTAGATGAATGTGGAAGTCAGCAAGATAGCAGTTAATCAAGCCTAGCAGCCTTGTCTTTAGAAGCTGGACGTGTTCATTAAAGAGGAATATGAGACGGTGCAGTCCGCTGTTTCCCTGAGCAGACTGACATCTTTTCATACATAAATAAGGAGATTAATTAAAATTGCTCCAATATACTCCCAGTTATCTGCAGATTAGCAAAGGATTGAGAGGATGGGGTTTTGATTGTGCTTCATATAAACGGCTGGTAATTCATACAGAATGACGAATGGTTTTCTTTATTATTAACAGAAGTAAGCAGTTATTGCACCTGTGAGTTGCTTTATCTTAGCCCTGAATGTCGACTATCTAAAATGTACAGACAATATGAAGTCACTTCTGGATGGGTGGCACTGGAAGCATGTATCCTAGTTTCAGGTTTAACAGAGGAGGAAATGCCCCAGAAAAAAGCTCCAATTCACACTGATACACATTTCCCATCGATCTCAATGATGGCTATGAATGGGGAAAGAATGAATATTTATCAGCTTTAAAAAGTGAATAAATCTTTTGACCTGGAGGTACATTATGCGTGATCCATGGCAGAACAGAAATGCTTGAGTCTGATCTTTTTAGGATTGCCTTCCTGCACAATAAGTAACGGCTAATGT
Organism: Acipenser ruthenus; assembly: GCF_902713425.1. Lineage (NCBI taxonomy): Eukaryota > Metazoa > Chordata > Actinopteri > Acipenseriformes > Acipenseridae > Acipenser > Acipenser ruthenus. The sequence continues at coordinate 2,836,923 of NC_081207.1, forward strand.
TGAAATGTGGAACATCTAACAGTAAATGATCCCCCCCCCCCCCCCCCCCAGCAAAGGCTGCATTGCAGTTAGAATACTTTGCAAGCTAGTAACTGTATATTTTTGCATAGGGACCCCATCAGCACACAGCACATATAATAACATGTTCCTTACAACTTCCAAGCACAAGGGACAGATCACAACAAGCGCCTTACTGTCTGCAAGCTATTTATCATTGTCAGCGTGTAATAAAAATTACCATCTTTCTTCAATGATAAGCTGCTTTACTCCTGACTGCCTGCCATCTTTCATCTTAAAAAAGCGAAATGATTAAAATAAAATGACTGAACTTCCCAATATCTACATCAGAGAGCAGGACTGGTCACACGGAAAATAAGTAATGAACGCCATTTGTTAACGTCAACCCAAACCGATGTTTTTTTTTATTATTCATGGCTTCACACACAAGGCGAACATTCCTCATTTACAAAGTTTTTTTGTTTTTTTTTCACCTGCTGGTCTAATTAAATTTCTGCTATGGAGGTGCCGTTAGTATCAGCCAAGCATGAAATATGCCTTGTTAACTGTGCCATATAATTAAAGCAGTGGACTGTTCTAGTCGTACGGCTATGTAAGGTCGTGTACGGTATCAGCACAGGCAGATTCACTGCTTGCATGCTTGCAGGGTGCGGAGGGACCTTTCGATATGATCTGTCCATATCTAGGCAGGATCCTCAGCAAAGGCAGACGGCTAGCAGTATATTAGCAGTCCACTCCCTGCTAAGTGCCGCAGGAAGCCTTTCTACAGCCATAGTTCCATCTGCACCAGCCTGTAAGACTCCTTCTAATATCAAACTGGGGCTGCAGCCGGTTCCATCTGCAATCTGGAATCAGCAATCCACTCAGCAAGCACACATTATCCATCACAAAAAGTCGTTTGCACTTATTTACATACATCACTGCTCTTCACAAACAGTGTCCAGAACCTTCATTTGCTCCCCTATCATTATTCATTAATTTATGGATCAGTAGACGTGCTAGGGCAGCCTTATAATAGCTCCAGCGCCATTAATATATACCAAAGGTGTTGCAACAGGGGGCAGCTCAGTGATTTGCCCCTGAGATATGCAGTGCTATAATTGTGCTGTTGGTTTGGTACTGTTGCCAATGTCAGAGACATATTATAAAAGCTTTGAACAGGGCTTCTTTTATGGTACTTTGAACTTTTCTGCACTTGAATGTAAAAAGCATTATACTTGTACACAACGTTTGTTATACAAATTATTTATGACACTCTAAATGGCCATTTAACCATTTATGGTCTACAGCTCAGTGGTCTCCCACTAACAACACAGAGTCACAGACACACACACACACACACACACACACACACACACACACACACACACACAGACATTACATGATTATAGTCTGGAAAAAAAAAAAGAAAGGCTCCATTATGAAACGGTGGTCTCTGTGTTCATTAGGGCTTGAGTCTGCAAACTGATGCAACTCAGTCATAAACTCTGTGTAAAATGAAAGGACTCCGTTGTGTAAGGTTTTAGAAGTATTTTAAAATCAAAGCACACTTTCATTACCATCAGCACTTTAAATTACTGTTCATTGTCTCAAGCTAAACTGTAACTACACTGTAACTGCATGTGTGTATTGCAAAGCTATTGCACTGTAAATGTGCAAATACAGTGTAACTCCAGAAGATGCTATCCAGACCCCTAATATCCCATTAAATCTATATTAAATAAGAATCATTAAACAATATAGCTCATTTAAATGTGTCATAATTTTCATATGATACTGTACAAGCCATCTGATACAAAAAAGTTTATATCATATCAGTATCAGGGTCTACGATAGATAGATAGATAGATAGATAGATAGATAGATAGATAGATAGATAGATAGATAGATAGATAGATAGATAGATAGATAGATACACAATGCTCCCTCGCTATAATGCTCTCGGCTATAACGCACCTCGGATATAACGCTCCTACAGCATTCCTCCAATTCCCTATACTAGTGTCATTCAATATTTCTACAGTAAATACAGTACCAGTGTTGTTCAAACTATAAACAACTTCCGTTTCTGTCTCTCCCTTTTGATACAGTATCTGAACTGAAGAAAAGCTGCGCTGGCACTTTATAACACAGACATCTTATTCAGCATTTGTTTTATAACTAAATAAATATTAGGCCTATTAAGTGGTTATCTTTCCTAATGTATTTCCTGTGAGAGGAGCTGCGTCTTTCTCCAGGAGACGAGACGCTTCAGCTTTGCTGCAGCCCCGCTCCGGCAGCCGAACCTGGGTCGAGCCCATTCTCTCTTCCCCTATCCCGACCTGCTGTCCTTCTTGCACTTGGTTTGCTTGTCTGTCGCTTCGAACTGAACTCCAGACTGCCATTTAGCCAGGCTATTTATAGTTTAAAAACTGCTAATTAAAATTATCCACGAGTGGGAATGTTACCTTTTTTAATTTTTTTTTTTTTGTAAAAAATATGGTGTTGATTACATGGTGCTTTATGCATGGTTAATTCACGGAAAGTTAAATTTTTTGCTTCACTATATGTGCATTATAGAGAGGGAGTTATTTTATTTTGTATTTTAGGTAGATATGTGTTGTTATGTGTCCCGCGGTGCTCCCCACCCCCTCCCCCGTTTATAACGCTCTTCGGTTATAACGCTCATATTGTGTGTCCACCGAGACCGGTGTTATAGTGAGGGAGCACTGTATATATAATTGCATTTTATTTTTTTCCCAGTAACCATGCTCAGAATGGTGCTAAGCACTGGATAAGGGACTTGCCATCCATGCTCTCAATCAGCACTATCTTCTCCTCAAATTGACTGTGACATAATTTGTCCCTCTTCGCAATTATTGTTTCAGACAAATAACGCAAATCAATTTCTGAAAGGTTGCTGTATCGGAAGGGAAGGCACACCCTGAGTCCTTTTAGTGCTGCGATGATTATCCTCATGGACATTACCAGAGGCAGCTAGAAGGATTATTTTTTTATATCCTTTCACCATGCATTATAAATAGGTTCCTTGATCATTAACTAAATGTGCTGATATGTGTTCTTTAGTGGACATGTGCCACGAGTCTCAATATTACTAATGCACCAGGCTTAATAAATAGAAAGGAATACACCCGGTCTTTATATCCAAGACTTCAAAGGGAGGTTCAGTTTCAAGGAGTACCCTACAGGGTTCTCCCTGAAATACTCCCAAAATAATGCAACTGCACCAACGAACACTCCCAATCTATAAATCTGCAACACAGAACACTGTAGAAAAACAGTATCCATTTTTTTCAAAGTCTTTGGGACAGCGGATGACCACGACTGTTCTTACCTCTAGCCTTTGTGCTATAACCAGAAGCCTGGCTATTGACCAAAATGTCAAAGCATTATACCCTCTTATACCCTCCTTCCAGTTTCAATGAGCAAAACAGAGGTCATCTATTCAAAGGATGCAGGAGCTGCCAATTATTGTCCATGTGCGCTTGTGTAGAAAAACATTTTAAATAGCGACTGAGCCTCACTTGAAGACCCAGATTGATGAATGTGTCCTCACAGGGAAGCAGCGGGGGTTAGAGGATGGGGGTTGCTGGAGGTGGATCATATTTAAGGTAAAAAAAAATCCTGAGTACTGAATCTCAGAGAATAAAAGCATCTAACTACCCAAAACAATTCTGTGAACGCAACACGTTCCGCTTGAGGACAAACTGACTGGTGACAATTCTCTGAAGTTAGTTCATCTCTGCACTGAAGCCAAATGATTTTTGTCAGTAAAAGTAACAAACAAATTACAAAACAATACATTTTCAGCTCACCATATGATGCAGCCAAAATCACAAGTGAATCAATAATATACTGTAGATTTGACCTACATATGTATGGGTGATTCTCAGTTCTGTTCTTCATTCAGTTGCTCTGTATCTTCCATACAGAGGTCCAGTTGTTTAAAGAAGCTATGTTTACATCAAAGGTTAGGTGTGAAGACTAACCATCTATGGATGCCTTTGTCCAAAATACTTTTTACCTCTATTTCTCTTTAAATAAAGCATCAGGAAGTCTTCACGCACCATACATTTCTAACCACATCAAGATGAGTTTGTCTGATTTTAATCCCAGAATCTCAGACAAACATCAGTTCAAGGGTAAACTGGTGAAGACAGGATTCCCCTGTTTCCACTTCACTAGACTGAATCCTGTTTTGATTGGTGCCTGTGTTGCATTCTCTCGCATGCTTTGTGTAATAAACGTTATCTCAGTCATACACAGACAGACTGTCTGAGCCAACTGGAAAGACATGTGAATCCAGGTTTGTGTTCGGACAATTTAACAGAGCTTAAATATGCCGCTTAGGAGTCAATGACATTATAATAAACTGCAACTGACAGCACTGGCTGCAAACAAACTGTTGGTTGTTCCATGCCTAGCTGGAAAATTGCGATGCATATAAATAGTTCTGTTTGAAGAAAAAGGAGATTGTTTCTTTAAGTAAACAGGGTCTCAGTGCCATACACTGCAACCTTTTGCCTTTAATTTTTTCCATCTGTCGATTAACTCAAAGAGCCTGGCTCGTTTCCTACCTACCCTCCGATTATGTCAGGGGGTTCATATTGTTTTAGGAGCCTGTTTTGTGACCTTCTGAGTTCTTTCAAAACAAAGTTCTCCTTCTTTGCGAGGAGTGATGTCATGTCGGCTTATGACTGGTGAACCCTTCCTTATGGAAAGCCCTTTTTTTCTCAGTCACTTCAACAACGATTGGTTTCAAAAGGTCCTCAAATGGGCTTTTATACTTTTCTTTTGGAAGCTGTATTGTTCTTGTTTGGTTTGTATTTTTGCAGCAGTTCAGCTTCCCCGCATTGCCCTGCAGACATGCCTCAAGCTGTCCAGCCTTTGCACTCCCAGTACCAATTACCGAATGCTGTGATTGTTTTTCGATACGGGCTCCTCTTGAGACCTCCAAACTTATTTCAAATGCCCAAAACTTGTTATAAAAACTAATAGTAATGCTGAAGGCTAATCAAGTTAAGTAATGATAATAGAGCAACGTTTTTTTTTTTTGTTTTTTTTTAATGAACAATATGTCAAATATTACTGAATAGCTTGTGGTTGAGTGTTTAAATCTTTGGATACAAAATAACAGTAATACAGGCTACTTCAGATCATTCCAGTCCAGTACCTTGTTCCAAACATGTCGTTAATTATGGAATTAAGCTGTCCAGAGCCTTAATCCAACTAGGTCTTTCATTATTTAATAGAACCCAAGTGTCCAATTAAGCAATTAGGAACCTGCTTTGAAGAAGGTCCTGGATTGGAATGAGATGAAAGAACCACAAGCAAGTACCACTGTTTTTGCATAACTGTACTCCATTAAGCAAAGCGGTGGTTCAGACAGTGAACTCACTTTAACCTCAGATCAAATCACGTAAACATCAAGCATATTTTAGGTGCCTCCAATACCAAATCAAGTTGTCAGATGAATAGCTGGTATATTATTTGCCTGTTGATTAACAATACGTCCATTGATGGGCAAGGAAAGGATTTATATCTTACCTCAATCCATTACGTCCCTGCTGTGTGCCAGTTTGCCTCCCCAGCCTCCTCATGCTTTTTGGTTTGTCTAACGGGGGCGGGCAGCTATCTTGCCCTCCTGCCCATGCCTTCTCTACCATCATCCCTTCACTTATCTGCAAGCTCATTTATGGACAGGGGTACCTCGAAAGGTGAGGCCAAAGACTGTAGTGTAAAATATGTATAATGCAGTAGTGTTGTCTAGTCTATGTTTTAATAAATAATCTATCGCAAGAGTTTCCTGACTGAAAGATGAGTTATTTATCTCAACAGGGTACCTTACTTTCACTGCTGTGGTTTACCTTTATCTCAATAACGTACCATACTTTCACTGCTACCATTTACCTTTATCTCAATAACATACAGTACTTTCACTGCTACCATTTACCTTTATCTCAATAACATACAGTACTTTCACTGCTACCATTTACCTTTATCTCAATAACATACAGTACTTTCACTGCTTCCGTTTACCTTTATCTCAATAACGTACTGTACTTTCAAAGCTGTGGTTTACATCACCTGAGCAGCGCTTCCATCACTGTGTCTTGATGTAGTTCAGTGCGTTTCCACTGCAAGGGCTGAGGCCTGGCCCTGTGGTGCACAGGGGACCTCCCAACAAGCAAGCAGGGCAATGGATTACAAGTGAAGGAGTGGTAATGGAGTGGCTGGTGATAGGACAGGTTGGTAGATATCAATGTATTTCTGAGTGTTTACAGATCCTCATGAGATACAAGTCTGGTATACAGTAAATAGTCTGCCGTTCTTAATCTCCCAACTGCTATCTCAGGTACTAAAGACAAGTGACAGCCCCATATAAACATCATTAGGAATGAAATTCCTCCCTCCAAAACTCCCCCCTTCCCATGAGAGATCAAGGATTCTTCATTATTTAAAAAAGGATGGGAGTGATTGCTGACAGTATACAATGACTTATCATTGTTAGTTTAATAGTAAATATGGATTTATCACTGTAGTGCCTGCTGCATGCTTGTCAGGAATCTCAAGTGCTCAGTTTTGTCATTACTGTTTAGAACACAGGATCGTTAAGTTGCTGTTAAAATAAAGCTCTAGCTTTTATTGATAAAGCATATGTGTTTAGATAGACAGATAGCATAAGTAAAGGGTCAGCCAGTAACTTGGGACATCTAAAGCTTAGAACTCAAGACATTTGGACCACAAATTCATTAGCTTGCCAGACATACGACATACATGCATTTAAAATACTGTATACAGATTCTAAAACAATGGCATTTTACAGACATGCAGTACTGCAAACACCATAACAAAACATAATCATAAACCACAAGTATATCACACCCATATTGCTGTCTAAATGATACCCTCAAGTCATAACAAACACACACATTACAGTACTTTTATAATGAATATTATACAAGTACTGATGCACAACCAGTAAATACAGGGTGGCCTGCTAGGAGATTGGTATAGTGCCTTATCTCATTCAGACATGTTTACTGGGTGTACAAGTTGTGACACTTTGTTATGCAAACAATGCCAAGTGTCACCAATGTCAGCACTCCACCAGGCAAACCTGAATTATTTGCATTAGCAAAGCTTCTTCTCACCTCCGGCCCCCATTAGTTACTGTCAAGTGTGGGAGAGGGGTTTAATTCTCACTTCATCACAACTGTGCTTTATCTGGGCTGCGCTTTCTGTATTAGAAGAGGGAGCAGCATGCTTTATACATGCATTAGCAATATGCATTTGACAGCAGCGCACACTATTAAAAATAAACTACAGGAGCTCTGTGATAGCAGCAGCTGAACTCGTAATCATTCTTCAACAAGCCTAATTAACGTTAGTGTGATCTCACTGAACTTTGTGATCATAGATAGAATTGTCTTAACTTTGTATTGGTTTTTTTGTGATGTTCATAATGTGGTGTAATTTCCACTTTGTTCTTTCAGATGTCTTTACGCTACTGGGACGGCATTATAATCCCTGTGTATGAACTTGAAGACACCTAAGTGGAGCCGTTAGCTGATCATTACATTGATGGCAACTCATGCAAAATGCAATTGTAAGAAAATGGCTGCATATCACAGCTGCTCACTGCAGTAACACCCCCTGCTAAAAAAGAAATATATTTAATATAGTTTTCTAAACATATTATTCATATAAAACTCAGTCTTTGGGAATGATAAAATATGTGGAAAAATATATTTAGTATGTATGTTAAAGATATTAGAAATACTACAAAACGGTCCCGTTTTCATGATATGGAAAATATATTTATGGCATATTTGATTAAATAATTTCAGATAATGATATATGAATTATGGTTGCAACCAAGGAATAATGAGGTCCAGTAATGGAACCACGATTTACAGAATGGTCAGGATGTTGGCTGGGTAATTCCATGACATCATTTCCTTCTGTGTTGTCATTAGCACTTTACGGACAATCTTACCCCATGTCTGTAAAACATTTCCATTGCTGAAGGGTGCAGTGAAAAGGACAAGACAGCCATTAGGAACCTCTTGAACCTTCTGCTAGGCAATAGACTTCACAGAGATTAAAATGCAATGAGATCTAAAGCACCAATTTAATTTTAAATGTATTTCATACTGTAGGATTTGCATGGTTAATTACAAGGTTATTTTTTTCTCTCTATCCCTCTGCTTTGTACTGACAAGAAGGGAATGAGGCATGTAGGCCATGAATAGAGCTTATTTACTAAGATTAAGCTCAATGTATCTTTGTGCTGGTAGCTTTTATGGGTCTTTCAAAGTCAGACGATGATTAAAACCGGGTTTGTCAATGACAGCGGGTGCTGCATTAATAATGCAAAGTGGATAGGAACATTATAGTGTAATCAACCCAGCAAGTCTTCTCATTATCACCCCACACTGCTGTAGGATTAAGAGCTACTGTATAATAAGACACGTTTGCTGCTATTAAACTTTGGACATCTTGTGGTGAGAATGTGTCTGCTAAAATATTTAGCAGATTGTAGGATTTGCAGATTGCATATAAGGGTTTCTGATTTTAATGATTTTACTCTGTATATGACAAGCAGGCTTTCTATGGGCATTCAAACGGTTGCAAATGCCTTTTGTTTTGTGTCAGAAAGTATTTGGATGACACATACCGTTAAAACGGACTGCTGGTTTTTGTTTGTCTTCTCTCTCTCAATCACTTTGACTGTACATTTCTAAATATCCTGCTGTGCATTTAAAAGTTACCAATGAACCACCAGCAATGAACAGCTTGTGCTTTATGACAACAATAAAGGGATGAGATGGGATTGCAGATGGGATTGCTACTACAATGAAACACAGAAATGAAGTCAAACTGCACACCAGTCTGTTTTTTAACCCATTTAACATGCAATAGTTCTGTTTTGTGTTTGTTGTTCATCCCAGGTTTCACTTCACCGCCCCTCCACGAGTGTTATTGACTGTGAGAGTCTTCCTCCACACAGAATCCAGGAACCACGGTTTTGCATTCCTAAAACAACTCTGAATTTAATTTTACCACCCAATTAAAGTCAAGTCGTAAATCACCTAGGAACATTTAATCGGGCACCTCCAGGAAACATAGTGCCCCCGGGCCTTGTGAACCAATATCAAAACAGGACTTAATAAAACAAATACCAATTGGAGCTGCCAAAAACACCACTCTTCCCCTGCTGACACAGGGAAGCACTTACAAAGCAGATATAGTATTGCCCTTACTTAGCGAAGAAGGGATCTTTCATTTACATTAGATAATACCAGAGGACTACAGTTCAGACCTCTAGCTCTAACTATAAAGTAAATTCCACTCCAAGTCATGTACTAACACATTGCTGTACAAAGTGCAATATAGTCTTGGGCTAAATTCTCAATACACACAATTCGATAGACTTCATGACTCTAGCTTCATCTCCCTACACAAGTAATACAAACCACGGGAATGTAGGTCCAGAAATTGATTGATTACTTTGACTACTTTTGTATTTTTTCCAGTCATCACATATAGTTTAATTCTAATTAAAGCTAATGAAGAAAATGCTATGAAATAAAGTAGTGTATTCAGCGGCTGAAATAGATGTACCATGAACTATCTTCCTATGCTAGTCACACATAAGTGTAATTATATTACCTCATGATCCAATGAGCAACAAGTAACTCTAGTATGTTAGAGCTGAGCAGTTATTATTGTAACATTAATATCAAGGGTGTTGAAGGGAAATCAGCTGTAAGCATAAAAACATTTACATATTGCAATTTTTAAGTGAAAAATGTTCTATGCATCTTTGAAATGCCTGTGGTCCAGACTAAGACTGTATTTAAGTTTAAGTGAGATTTAATGATTGAGTGTTTTTTTTTTTCTCCTAATACTGCACAGCTGTAAGCTAGATATTTTCTTTTCCATGGGTTTGTTGGACAGTCTTATTCATTTTATATAAATAATGGATAGAGTATGACCTGGATTTGACACACAACACTGTGGGCAGAGTTTTATTTTCTTGGGGGCAGTAGTTTGTGATTAATTAGAATTGGTTCAAACACACCCATCACCTCAGGGCACAGTTTATTGTGTGTTTATACACATCTGGAATTTGGTTATTAGGTGATTAATGGGGACTATACTTCGCAAAGACTGTGTGACAAACTTCATTCTGTTCGATAGACATTTTAGAAAATGAATTGCAACAATGCCATCCTTCTTTCACAAAGGCGCTATTATGTCGTGTGTGTGGATAGGCTCTAGATTGCTAATAGATGAAAAATAAATAAATAGCTCAAGTAAATAGATGATAATGGATATTGTTTGTAAAAAAAAAAAAAAAAATACATTTTTTCCCCTGTTCTCTGAACTGCTCAATATATGGATCCATTTTTTTCCATTACTGTTTGTTACCTTCGTTCTTGATATTTGATCGAGGAGTTTGTTTTTTGTCTGGGGAAAAATATGTGGAAGTACAAAGGCTGGAATAGCATCTTATTTCATTGGTTGATTTGCCTGTAATTGTAATGAGATTAATGCTTAGTAACTAAACATGGTATTCATCCTTTGGTTTAAGGTATTACACAATTGTTCTTTAATGTGAAGTTCTGGTAAACATAAAAACTTTTCTTGCATCAATGTCTTGCTCTTCCTTCAATTAAAGATGATTTATTATAATAATACATTGTGCCCACCCAAAGATTCACAAAAAGAGTCTTATATCATAAGAACATACTTCATATGTACATATTTATATAAACAGTCTTAATATAAAGCACTCCCTTTCTCTATTTAAAAGCTGTTGTAGTTAATGTCCAATTATATTTGGTTTAGGCTTCATGGATAACACTATTAGACACTTGTATTCACATTGCATTCCCAGTGTTTAGAAAGTTTCCTTTTCTTTATATTCTAGATGGTTTGCATTGAACTGACATCTCAATTACATTGAGGAGATGAATCTGAGACGAGTCTAGCACTGTGCACGCCCCACGTTACCTATAGTTGCTCGGACTGTACTGCGGGCCAGATTAGATGGAGAAGATGGATCCGGCGTTGCAGGAAGAGGTCCAGCTGTTGAGGTCACTGGGGGCGGAGCTGTAGGGATGACTCAGAACAAATGACAAAAGAGGTGTGAGATGAATCAGAGCACTTTACTGTGATAAAACGAACGAGTTACATTGTCTTGAAAAGTAACACCGGCCTGCAAATTGGAACAAGAGTGGGTTGAACAGTACTGGGTCCTGTTCACAAAGTTTAAACTCAAAGCTTTTTGTGAATAGATTAAAGTTTGATATTCATACTGTTCCCCGTTGTTAAAGCCGGTCTGTATTGTATTAAAAACTGACTTTCTTGGGACATTGATAGAATATAAAAAGCATTCCACATAATGGAGCGCAATTAAAAAAAGAAATATCAGTGTTTTCACTAAATGAGTTGTGTAATTATTGCTTGCAATGCTGTGCCCTTCCAGTTGCTCCATGTTGGTAATACACTGGGGCTATAGTGGTACCCCAGTGGGATTTTTCAAACTCTTCTGCAAGGCTATGGAACAAAATATGGAAAAAACCCTGAAGCACTTACAGCACAGATAGAAAACAGTGCATCACATTAATGGATATCCTTTTAGGGTATGAGATGGAGTCAAGCTGGGTCATTACATGGGATCATTCTTTCTGTAAGTACCTTGTAAATATAATTACGTCTGGAATAAAGTGTATCGTTTCTGCGCAGTCTTGGAATTTGACACACAAAGTGTTATTGACTGAATTTAATGATTTAATGTTATTTCAGATTGTTATTTTTTGGGTGGTCAATAAAACTGCCACCTATTGGCTATTACGGTGTAAAGTGAATATGACTGATGGCGACTGATTGCGACAAAGCTGCAAAATGCTTAGTCTAGTATGTGAGTGTGAGTCACGCAGTGTCGATCACAGTGCATGCTTGTCTAATACAGTATGTGAGGCTGTGGAAGAATGTGCCTGCTGTTCCAAGAGATGTGATGCATTTATAAACAGCTTGTAAACTGAAAGTCTGCTTAGTTTACAAAATGTTTGTTTAAATGCATTTTAAGTGCAAAAGTGATGACAGACTTGTATTATAAAATCTCACAAACAAACCATATTCACCAAAATGTTAGAGAGACAAAATACATGTTTTGAATAATAATTTGGTTGCTCCCATGTTTCTTTTTCGCTTGGTTGTGTGCTCATTAACTGAAAATCAACTCCAACCAACTGCTTACTTTGCAACTTACATTTTACCCTGAATTAAGAATCTATCAGTATGATTACAGGTATCTGTTATGTCCGTTAGTTGGTGTTTATTAATTTGCTGGCGGTGAGCAGCAAATGACTTTGTGTGCTTGTACAGCTAGACGTTGCACAGGGGGTGCTATGTGAGCACAAAACCCTACCAGTTCACTTCCAGTGCGTGTAGGTGTTGTGATGTGGAGCTGAAACCACCAAACTTCACAAGTCGGATTCGAACCCAGGCCTGTAGGAGGGAAAGCAAGTGTATTCAGCATGATCTGGGCCGGTTCCAAACACTGTGTTTAAATGAACACTACAGTTGGGTGCCAGATAGCCCAACTGTGAAGTAACTTTCCATTTCTGTGGCTGCAGGTTTTCTCCATCAGAACAATACATTGCTCACAAGAATACATATTTCAAGAAGGAGAATGCAATCAGAAAAAAAAAAATTCTCAGAGAAAATACCAATTCTTCCATGGGGAATTTGAAAGTGAAAGTAAACATAAATGCAATATTTTTTAATGAGATATTGACTGTGCTTTAACCCTATGACACATAACATGGTAATGGTTTATCAATAGCCTCCAATAGAAAAATGATACAGTTTGAGTAAATTCCTTTATAAGTTTGTGATAAGAGATGGCGACAATTACACTGACAGTATCTTAACAGCATTGGTGGTGTCTGCAAGTGCTGGTCCCCAGCTTAGATCCCAAAAGACATTGAAAGACTTGGAGGTGAATCCTGATCGATGCACTTCAGGCCTTGTCCAATTGAGGGATAGCACTTGAAAGGACAGGACATCTTGCTTTTTTATTTGATAACAAATGATGATTAATGTGTTAGCTTTAATTAATATGCTGTGACAAATTAGAAATGGGTGCGTGGTGGGGGGGCTCTATCATTCTCCTACTGGGGACCGCTCCAGGAGGACAGGTGGCGAGAGGGGACGTGGAATTCAATTCACTCCTGATTTGCATACATATGACAACCATCTGTGCTAATAGCACTGCAATGTCTCTATTATACCCTGTCTCTGACAGGCAATGTGCTGAGAGAGGAGCGCTCTGCCAAAGGATAATGTAGAAACACCTGTGAAAGGATGGGGAGGCTGTAACCCTTTACTGTGGGGCTGCCCATGTGAGCTGCTTTTATGCTTAAGGTATTATTAAGGCAATCATTTTTTTGTATGTTATTGATGGTATGGTATAAAATGTAATGTGGATGCTATTTATACTACAGCCTAATGTCCAAAAGGACCATAAAGAAAGGAATAATAAAATATTACTGTTTTTACAGTATTATTGGTAGGTGTATTAATTATCCCTACTAATATACAGGTACTGTATATTTTTCATACATCTGTCTCAGAAATCTGACGACTTTGGTTTTCCGATGGTACGGTAACCATGAATCAAGCTGGAAGTGAAACACAGACTCCCACCAAACCTCCCATGGTTTCAAATCAAGTGTTTGGATGAGACAGTGACAATGATGAATGATTCTTACACCCAAAGTGAATCTGGCAGCTTCAATGAGATAAATCAAACCTTCTTAAACCAGACAAGAAAGCCGAGGGGTAAGAAAAGAATGTTACAACTGATGTAACAGTTATGTTTCTAGCGTTATAAACCGTGTGGTTTTTTCCTCTCTTCTGGGTTTGGCAAGGCACTCAGCAATAAATAATAATAAAGAAAATCATACATTTGCCAGTAATAGAGGTTTAATATATTTCACTTAGTAGTTTAGCTTTATGATTAAACAAAAGGTGGATTCCTATTCCTATAAATCCTTTTGTATATAGTAGTTTTCCAGTACCAGTATTACTAGAGAAGGTCAGTCTTACTGGAAACAATATATCTTCTCCTCATTGAGACTTGAATTATGAACTACAGTCAGTAGTCATTATCAGCCAATACTCTCGACCTGTTGATTTAAGACAGTCTAAAGCTTTTTGATTGGCTGTTGTCTCCCCTTAAAAATTCTTCGACCAACGGAAACAAGCACAAACTTTTTTTTTAAATATATTTTTTCAATTGAATAAATCTAAGGAAGCCAATTAAAACATGATTTCCTTTTTTTTTTTTTACAGCTCATAAGTAGTTCTCCTCAGAGCTGATATGCTCAACATGGCTTCATCAATTCACAGCTTTTTCAAAATATCTATTTTTAACCATATGCGGCATTACACTTTTGGCAATTCAACAGGACACTGTAACTGTGTCTAAGTAAATGGGATAAAATAGGATACATGGACCATATACTGTATCAGCTAATGAGAATTTGAATGTGATTACGAGGCACTCCAGGGATAACAAACAGATGTATTTGCACACATATGGGCCAGCTGCAGACCTTGGTTAACAAACTGCATGCAAGCACATATCAAGAAATACACTGCTGAGTACCGGCACAGGCATACTGAGGAGTACAAAACAAATCTGAGGGGAAGTAAAGCAAAAAGCAGAATGACAGGTCAACAATGACACCCGATCAGCTGGTGTTGTCTGACAAGATGGGGAACACGTGCAGTCTTTTGTCTGAGTAAACAGAAACCGCACAGATCAGGGACTGATGAAAACCAGAAACCGTCTCCAATGACCAGCTATAACCTTTTAATTAAGAGATTTGTCCTGAAACCTTAAGCTGCCCTTACGTCTTTAAGATCACGATGTAATAATGTAATTACATGTGGGCCTGGGCAAGTTGTTCTATTGAATAAGGCTTTATTATTCCCTCTTGTTTACCTAGCATCACAGGGCGGTTATTACGCTCTCCTGTCAACCTCACTGCCTAATTATCCTTGTGTGTTTCTGTCAACTGTAATTGTTGTCCGCAGCTGTCAGTAACAGGACTTGTAACTGCCACTCCCAGTAAGATGACAGCTCAACAAAACAGCCATTGACAGAAAAGTAGTTACTATTATATCCAAATACATTACAGGAACTAACTCTTCTTGTTGGGTGACCTACATGCAGAACAGCTTTTTATAAATTCCTTATAATTAAAATAAATAATTGGGAAATCCCATATAGAGCTTTTTTTTGTGGTGTTCCAAGGCAGTGATCTGACGGTACAAGAACGCCACTAAAATATAGATTTTCTTCTATACTGAACTTCTAGTAACACGTATAGCAGGTGATGCATTTATCTCATTTCTTCATCAGCATTTTAGCCTTCTTAAAGTAATTTACTATAGAAGTTCCTAATGCTCTTTTCGTTGTATCAAGAGGACTGACTTAGCTAGACTATTATGCAAGTTCTGGCTCTACTACACCACTGCAAACAGTACTGGAACCGTGTTCCATCTTGACTACCACTGTTCCATGGTAATATCATAGCAAAGTGTAGTAAAGCCAAATAAAAGTGTCCATCTGTGTACATCAGTGATTCTTCTTTTATATTCAACTCCACAATTGAAGAGTCACAGTTTGCAAGGAAGACTTCCAACTGAAAGAGATCTTTTTCTACCCAACCAAGATAGCAGGCAGGACTCTAATTTGCGTGTACCTACTTGAAGAAGAGGGCTGCCCTATAATATTGTACCTAGGGTTGCCAACTGTCCGGTTTTGGGACGGACATCTGGTTTTAAGGGAATTTGTACTGTGTACGGTCAGAACCACTGACCAGACAGCAAAAGTCTGGTTCTTGCGACTCTTGCTTACTCACTGTTCATGGCCTTTTGGGTATTTCCATTCTCGCTGAGCCAGTCCACTGTGCAAACATTTTTTTATTATTATTATTATTATGGTCCGTTAAGTTGGAGAAATACACTGAAATGTATTCTGCGTTATTTTGCCATTCACTGCTTAGTGGGATCCGATTACTGGGCATTCTTGCATTTTCAGGTTTTGTGATCAGCACAAGCCCGACCATGACCACGAAACCTCCCCAATCCCTCCATCACTTCGCTCGCATTGCTGGTTTTGGAAAAATTGAAAGTTGGCAACCCTAATTGTACCTACAGATTATCATAGGAACACCAAGTGCACTTAAAAGACACACTCGCTGATTTATAAACAATATCACCACAAGTTAATTAAGGGAAGCACACACTTCAGCACAAGGCACTTTCTGGTCAACAAGTCAAAACATTATTTTGACCTATTATCCATCTGGAATGGAATGCTGGTCTGTTTGCTAAATGTTTAGATAGCATTCAAGGTAACCCAAATATTTGAACGAAGTTACATTGGTAAGGTAATCTGTGCTCCTCCCCTGATAGATAAAAAAATAGCTTAAGAAGTTGTTGTTTTTTTCTATTGTGTGTTGACTGATGATTGAAATTAGTCAAAATTGAATAGATACAAAAAGCCGCCATTCAACTTTGCTTTAAGTTTTGTAACTGCTTTTGTAATCTTACAACAGCAGATGGTGTGTTTGTGATCAATAAAAAATATCTTGAAATGAGTTGGAGGTCAACATGGAAACCAAGCCCAGCAGGGCACCGTGGAGCAGTGAGACAAACCAACCTCATATACTTTTCCTACTAAGCCTGTTAGAGCAGGGAGGGCACAGCTGCATTCCCTATGGGTCCCTAGTCAAGATCAACCAGCCAGGATTATGCCAGGAGTGCCTAGTCAAGAAACTGGAGACCCAGGTTTTAAACTAATTGTAATCATTTCGGCTATTTTGCTTTCAGGGTTCTACAAAAAATTCACAATGGCAAAATAAGACGAACAATACACCACACCTGAGGCTTCAACTAAAACCTGTATGTATGTCTACTGGCACCCCGGCAGTGAGCGAGGCCCTACTCCAATGGGAAGTAACCTTGCCTCTGGTCTGCACTACAGATTTTAAATATCCCTAATACACTAGTAGAGATGAGAGTTGTGTAATTGTTTTCCTAGCTATGCATGAGAGGAAAGGGCTTACCTGTTAAAATGTTATATTTTATGATTATAGGTTCTCTTAAAGCATGGGACTCTTTAGGAAATTAGCACAGATGCTCAAAATGCACAAAGTGCATGCTGTTTAAATATCTTCATCTAACACCTCAGTTTAGAGATGTCTGCTCTGGGGACCATTTCATTTGGGGAACAACCATGAAAATAGTCTTCCTTCCAGCCTCTAACTGACATAATTAAACCTATATAGACTTTTCGAAGTCGGTAAAGTCATCGCCACAGAGGACAGCTTATGCAGCACAGAGATTTTTCCTGAGCACTAGCATTGCATTCAGGCCTGACAGCTGTGGAGGTGTGAATCGCTAAAACACCAGCTGCCATCAGCCATTACATCAACAAGATTGTTCTCTGAGGGCAATAATGGCTGTGGGACAAATGATGATGGTAAGCTAAAGGGTGCCATTATTCATCATCGTGGCTTTTTATATGGCTCCGTGGCCAGCAAAGAAAGTTGTGAAAATACCACTGAACGTGCAAGACCCCTGTAACCCTGGCCTCTTGAGGGTAAAAGCTCTGAGTGCAGACGAAAAAATAATAAGCCAAGATGACGCAAATCATTTGTCTGAGAAACACTGAAGCATTTGTCAACTATTATCTCGAGAAAAAAAAGGATTCTATACAAAAAACTAGCTGACCCAACCTTGGGGCCAGACCGACCATCTCACTTGGCTGTCTAGATAAACTGTTAGCTTTCTCTCTCTCCCTCGTCCAGCTGTCAAAGGGCTGACTGTTTCTTTCTTTTTTTTTTTTTTTTTTTAGATATGCTGGCTATTAATGCAGCATACTTCAGCCGCTTTGAACAATTTGGTCTCTCCCTTAATTAACCATACTCTTTTGTAAGTAGCAAAGTAAACAGTTTACATTTCAGATAGAGAAGGGAGTTATCTTTGCATTAAGGATGTTTCCCAGGGTGTTAAGTAACTGGACTACTTTTAAAAAGCTCTTGGCTGAAAGCCACCTTTTTTTACACATGGTAAAAGCTGTGCTATCTCTGAAAATGAATTATGGCGATGCCAAAGCACCATTGCTTTGTTCTGAAAGGACACTCCATGGCTAGCAGTGACATGGCCAGATAGCCTTCACTTCCTTTAAATTAAAGGGAGACGCTTTGATTGAGTAGATATTCCTGTTATACAGTGTAGTTTGTGTTTGGTTCATACAAAATATCTTATCAAAATCTCTGTGAGGTTTCAGCTAAACAATAAACGCAGAAAGTACCATTAATATCCAGAGGTTATTTTTATTGGTAATTCTGAAATTAACCTTAATGAACACATCATAGCATGTATCTGTCCCTATTCATGATAACATAACCTTGTGTAAGGTTAACTAATATCAAGTTTGAGGCTTCATGTTGGATTTACATGATTTCTTGATCATGCAGCATTCAAAATGAAAGCATGCTTAATTAATGAAACTTTATTTAAAGTATTATTTAAAAAAAAAGAAAGAATGGTAAACCATAAGTGCATTCCAAAACATAAATAATGAAAGGGCTTGCAAGCTGTTAGGGATGGAGAGGGGCTTGGGGTCGTCAATGTATCTGTAAGGTGATAGTGTACCAATATGGACTAGAGGAGGTACAGATTGTTTTAGCTTCCACTGCATTGAGATCAACCAAGAGCACTCAGAATCACACAGGCCACTGCACAGGGCATAGATAATCCATGCCCTGGGGGGCTGCAGCTTTAACGGAAGAGGGTGGAAGTTAGCTAATAGGTGGAGCACAGCAAAGGGATGGCAGCATTCGGAGGTACGATTGGGTGCCAGGGCTGTGGCTTATTGATCCTTTTGTATAATGTTACCCGGAGATAAAGTTCCTGAGAAAATATGATCCTTAGTCAAGACATCGGGGAGCAATTGACTTAAATTGAGGGATGCTGGATGGTAGGGGAATAGGAGGGAGGGAGCTGCTAATTGAGAAAGGAAGGTTGCAAGGACTGCCTTTTTGTTCTATGAATAAATAAAGACAGTTAAAGGGTATCAGGATCCTTTTAGAATCACAAAATCTGTGAGCAATTTTAGAATTGAAATGTTTAAATAACAAAGAAAAGAAAATGTTAAAAAAAAGCCCTCGTGTTTTCTCACCCGAGCAGTCAAATTTGAAAGTAATTGTGCAATTAGATTGATTCATGTCAAGTGCATGTGTCTGGGGATGTGGGATCTGCAAGGTTTTATTGGGAAGATAAATGTCTAATTCGTATTTACATATCGTCTGATGTGAGAGGAGAGGTCCCGTATGAAGTTACAATAAGCACACACTTGTTAACTGCAACTGGCTTATTGGAAGTTAAAGTTACTAAAATGATGGAAGGAGTGGGAGAGAGTGCTTTTTTTTCCATTAAAAACTAATGTGAAATTTTCTGAGGCAGATAAGAGGAATCACATGGTTTCCGTACTCATACCAAGATAATTATTCAATTTATTACACTGCTCACCTCATATAATAATGTCCTTCTATGTGTTAGCAAAATTGCAACACTGAATCAGCAGTATCATGTACGTTTATGTGATAAAACAGAGCATTAAGAATGTCATGTGAGAGAAGTACTTGACATGGATTCTGTCATATATATATATATATATATATATATATATATATATATATATATATATATGCTTCATAGGTTTTCTACAGAATAAGAATGCTTAAAAAGCAAAAAGATGACAAAGGCAATCATCCTATTTTAGAAATATATAAAAACATACCAAACAATAACTCCCAGTTATTCTTCATTTCATCCCATACACAATTATTATTAGTGAACCCTGCATGGTGAAGTTGAACTCGACCTCCAGCCTTGTTAAATGCCTTTCAGATCAAATCAAAGATGATGGTGAACAAAGATGCATTACTGTAGCTATTTAATGTCAACCTGCTGCAATCCCAGTGTTGCATGCGTGACAAGAAGATAAAGCATTGTCACAAATTCCATTTTCAAAAGGGTCGGGGTCGGCCGGTAATAAATAATCTCGTTGACCTTAAACTGCACACAAAAGGAGTCCTATTTGGAATCGCTCTGTATCTGAGCTGTTGCATTGTCCTCAGCCCTATAGAAGTGCAATTGACCAGGCGAAGATGAGCCTTTTAATGGAAACAATGATTGCCTCCAAGGTTTGGCTTGTCCAGCCCGCACATATGGTGCTGTTTTTTTTTTTTGTTTTTTGATATATGAATGAGATTAAACATGACAATCCAATCCCCAAGATAGCGTTTAACCAGCACTCACAGAAGCTGCTCTGCGGAGATTACCTTGAGGCAGGGCCACCCAAGCAGAACAATATCTTCACATTACGCATGTCTTCCATATCTATAAATGGGAGAGCTCATTAAATATATACAGTATATAGATATAGATAGTTTAGGGATCCCGACGTATGTGAGGGTAAAACGATTAACTGAATTTCCCCATACCACATAGAAATGCATATTCACGGTGGACTTAATCATCCTTCAACTATATATATATATACTGTGTATATATACTGTATATATTGTTTTGGATATTGGATGGTAACTGCACATTTGCTATATACTGTTAAATAGAAGTAAGGGATCTCATTGGTTATTCTGGAATTCTTCGTCTGTTTTGCCTATATTCTAGAATTTTAAACGCTCCGTAATACATTTTCTGGTAATAATAACAGAAAGTCAGGTACAGCACAGTTTTATTGGTGTTATATTTTGCTCATATCCACACATTCATCTATTAAATATCAGCTTCTTCTCACAGTCCTTCCAGCTGGTTTCTCCAGGTGACCAGTCAAGTCTGTTTTGATTATTTTTAACTAGAATATATATATTTTATGATGCACGTTCCATTGAATTTTATTGTGGTTTGGTATGTTAAGCATATTGATACAATAAAGTTCACTGAGTCCATTAAATCTTGGCACAGGTATAGCTATAGATCGGTATATAATGCACAGCAGTTAGGTACTAACAAATATACTAAGTAAGATACCAAATAAAGTATACATACTCATGTGTTATATAAATCCTCATTGATGTACTTTTGGAGTACACATACAAAATGTTTCAATCTGTTATCTTCAGTGCAGGTAGTCCTGTTAATATACAAAAGTCCACTCACATGTAACTACTTTTTCTGCAATCACAAGAAGAGATCCCAGAAAGACAAATGCAATTTAATGCCACATAGAAAACCCTTTGTGGAACTATATTTAATACATGCTACTTATCCTGCATGTAGTATTAAAATATTCATATAAGAATATATATATATATATATATATATATATATATATATATATATATATATATATATATATATATATATATATATATATATATCTTGCTCTTATTGTATTACTTGTATTGTAACGCTTGAAATGTTTTTGCTTACGATTGTAAGTCGCCCTGGATAAGGGCGTCTGCTAAGAAATAAATAATAATAATATATATATATATATATATATATATATATATATATATATATATATATATATATATATATATATATATATATATATATATATAATACTATAAAGTTGAATAGCATATATGCAATATACAGTACACTGTTTTCCTACATGGTTATGGCCAAGGTTCATATTCATAAAACAACTGAGCGTCTTTAAGAGCATTGCCGTTGTAATTTTGTATTAACTTGTCATGCTTTTAAAATGTGATTCTTAATGTTACCATTCCCTGACCAGCAATTGCTTTGTGACAAGTTGCTAACTCCCCGCAAGTTGTTTTTCTTAGAAAAACAGGTGATTAAAGACCTTCAGTGTACCTGGGCAGAACTCAGTCTAGATCAAAGTCATCCAGTCCGGACACCTTCATTAGTAAGCATGCTATTACTTCACAAGCATCTAATTTAAAAGGTTTTTAAAACAGGAGTGGACATTGGTTTGGAATATGGAAGCAGACAAAATATAATTTAGAGACAAGCTGGATGTGGATAGGTCATCTATTCATCCCCAGCACATAACTGTTCTGGCTCAGGCCTCCTTATTGTAACACTGGAGCCAGCCACTAGCTTGTTGCATCAAGACTTACTCCACCTGTAGAGCACTTGTCATGGACTTTAATGCACCTCTGTGCGAATTTAGACAGGAAAGAGGCCAAATCAGATGCACTGGGTCTTTGCAGTAAGTTGACATGTTGTGTGTATAGATACTCATTGAATCACAGGTAACTTTCACACAGGCCTGATAGAATTGCACAATAAGAATAATACAGAGAAACATTGTCTCTTTATAAACAGAAGGCATGCCAGATATGTAGGTAACACATGGGCAGGAAGAAGGTATTGAATTTAAAGGTCTTTGATCTGCACTCGATTTAATTAAATTAATTTTAAAAAATGACTATAACTTGTTGACACCTATTTATTAAAACAAAAATACTCCAGGTGTTACGGCACCATTCCTCCAATGGCTCAGACTGTTGTATAAGTAGTTGCTTCAACTGCATTGTCGTGGTAGTTAAACGACTGCATTTATCATGTTGCAAGACTGAGTGTTAATTTAAGTAAATTGACATTCAACAGTCTGCTTAATTACTGTTAACGTATTCAGGAATATTACTACAAAATGTAAAGCAAAAGCCTACAATGGTGTGATTCAGAAATGTCTCTGCGTATGGTTAAATTGCCCATGGAATTAAAAGAAACAACAACAACAACAACAATACACATATCTGTGATTTAATGACTATCCTCAGTTACTCTGCAAGAATCTCTTAAGTGGAGTTTCAGTGCAGACTCAAAGTACCGGTAAGAGCTAAATGACTAGCTACTGTACAGGCAGACTGTCATTAGTGCTGTGTCTTCAGGAATGATACCCATATTCAAGCTGACAGTACAACAAAGATCTTTTTAATCAAAAGCCCTATCGATGTTGTATTCAGACTCCATATACCAGATAATAAACCACTCACAAGCATAAATAAAGCCAGTACAGTATATGAATGTTATAAGGAAATTGACATGAATACAGTTGAAACCGTGCAGTGGGTCTGTGGATTTTGTTGTTGTTGTTTGTTACAACAGATATCATAATGGACACATTAATCAGTGGTAGTCCTGAAACAACCACATTGGTGCAGGCAACTTGCTGCCATGGATACAAACCCATAACACCAAGATTCAGTGTTGCCAAGCCATTGCAACTTTACCAGAGCAACGCTGGAGATGGGCAACAAGAGGGTTGACCCAGGACTCACCAAAGCTCACATATGTGCTAGAACAAGACAGTGAGCCAATTTCAGCTGGAATAAAGTGGTTCCATCTTTTTTTTAAAAAGTTTTCTACTAAGAAAATAAAAGTAACACTAAAAGAAAATAGCACAGGTTGATGGGAGACTTAACAGCGATTCTTACCAAAGCTTCTTTATTTGAAAACATTATTGATTGCCGCCCCTCTCAGAACTCATATCAGTGATGCTTAACCATGATCTTCTGCAGACAACTGAGATCTTTTCAGTTATGAAAGCGGAAACAGATCATGAAGCGCCAAGAAACTTTGTATCAGCCTTTTTTTCCTTTTTTTTCTTACTTTACGATGGCACGCTCAGGCTCAGCTAACAAGTTTAGGGGCAGGATGGGAGGAAATGGCCTGTGGTTGACCCTTGACAATAGCCTTCAAGCTATTCAGCCATCCACCATCACTGCGTACTCAGTGCACAAATAATACATACATAAATGTTTAGTTTGGGTTTTTTTTGGTGGGGGGGGGGGGGGGTTCAAACCTAACTGAACCTGCGCTCCTTTGCCATGTTATCATTTCTGTAATAGTGGGTACTGGTTGCACAAGGCCGGCTATAATCATATTAGCCATTAGTAGAATGGTATCACAATATTTGTTTATATTTCAGCTTACCATACCAGGACCAGTGTGCAATATGGTGTACATTCTAGCACTACTGTGGTCTGTCAATGGTTCTGCTTGAGTTTCAACAATAATGAGAAAGAAAGAAAGAAAGAAAGAAAGAAAGAAAGAAAGTCAGTTTCTCCAGTTTGCCAGCAGTTGGCTTGCATTAGGCTGATGTAAACCAGGTTTCATGTGACCTCCTTAACCATCCCTAACACAAACCTTAATTGAGGTGGTTTTAGATGCATTTCCAGAGCCCATAGCTAATCCCCAGCTATTTTCTGATTCCACTAGAGGACTGATACCACAAAAGAAAAGCTCATGGGCTGATTACCTATGTCACGAAGTGCTGCTTAAACATTTTTCATTTCTATCTTGTTTGGCAGGCAGCAGAATAACAGAATTCCTAATGCTCAGGGCTGTTAGGTGATTGGTTTGCAGCCGCTCCACTTGAACCCAGTCCAAGCCACTCTTATTAACTTTTCTAATGCTCTTTAAGAATGAGAATTCTTTGGAAGGGGTTCAAATGCCTGCAGTAATTATGTTAAACGGGTGCAGGCCCTATCTGCTAATTACAATGGTAAAGTCGTTTAAAGACCTCTATTGGGGCCCTGCTAGAACCCTGTTAGAAACCTTCCATCTGTCACTTGTGAACATAAATATTAAACTGACTTTGAATGAGCTGCAAACAGCCATGTTCTGTTTAACATTCATTTCTGTAAGAGTTACAATTGCAAAACTGGCAACAAAAAACAAATGAGGTGGCTTACTCTTTTGGAAACCGTGGATTGATGTTCAGGAGAGAACTAGGTGAGTTTCTGGAAAAGGGACACAAAGGTAAAAGAATAGGGAGATTAGTGTTGTTGACATATCATTCAACAATGTGTAAAGAAGGAAATATGGAAGTGTAACATAATGGAGAAATGGGAAGGAACAAAATGTAGATAGATATGAATATGAAATCCTCAATTCCTCTTAGTTTGGAAAATGCATATTTAAAAAAAAAACAAGTAAACAAGGTAAACATTAACAAATGAATAGCAGTTTTTTTTTTTTCTTCTTCCAAGGACTGGATATATACGCATTCTTGTAGAACAATAAATCAAAGAAACAGACAGGCAGATGAAAGAAGTCTTTGTACCTCTGAGCGCAGGACCAGACCCCGGCTGGAAATATTAACAATTACTCCTAATTCTTTCCTGCGACAACTCGCACTGTGCGCGGGACCTTTGGAAGAGTTTATGTTTAAGCAATCATTTTCTTTTTTTCTTTTTTGTTTCCTTTGCTGTCCTTTCAGACCACACAAGCAGCGAGCGCTTTCTCAGTCACACCCAAACCCATTTTACCTGCTTGATTTATACCCAAATCACTGTACAGTAAAGGCATTAGTGAAGGGAATTCCACTGTTACTGTTCCCCTGTCGAATCATATCCAGACAGAGCTGCTTTGTTACTTGTGGGAAATCGACTCTAAAGCTCCAGTAGAACATGGTAACTGGTTTGTAATAGTCTGCGACTGTTTGCTTTGAGACGAGGTCCCAGTGACCCGGAAACTATAGTACCAAATGCAATTTGGTACTATACAAACTGCATGTCCAACGTGGTGGTGCAAAACTATGATGTTTTTTTTTTTTTTTGTAGGAACATTGACATTCTGCTGCTCCCCAGATATACTGCATTAGCTTGTCTCTCTAAACTGGGAATTCAAGTCCTGGCCTGTTCAAAATGAAGTACAGTACTGTATTATGTACGGTGCATGTGATATGCTTTGAATATCTTGTAGGTGCAATGACTGCACAAGGCAACACTCAGCAACAGCCTTACATACATTTGTGGTTTGTATTTTATTATGTGTGTTTTTTGTATTTCAGAGGCAGTTGTACATTTCTGTGAAGTGGACCAATATCCACTTGGGGAATGACGCAGAACTCAATCTGTTGTCTTCTTGTTCGATTCAAACCATGTCTCACAAGGGAAAGACCCAATGATTATACCCTTATCATAAATTAGCATGGTAAAAACTCAAGTAAAATATAATAATACACTTGCAAACATTTGTATGGTAAATCATGGTAAAACTATGGCAAATGTTTATTAATAGCATGGGATCCACACCAATGCTTTGTGAATTTATTATACCCTAACACTAGCAGTAATCATAACTCAAATCCATATCCCTGACCCTACACTAACCCTACACTAACACAAACCCTAACCCTACTGCTAACCCTAACCCTAACCCCAACCCTAACCCTATACTAACCCTACACTAACACCAATCCTAACTCTAACACTAACCCTAAACTTTTATAAGAGATTTACACTAGTTATTTTATGACATATGTACAATTTAAGAATGAATTTAAAATCAGAATTAATAATACTCAGAGAGGCATAGAGCAACCAAAGCCTCAAACTCAGAAAATGCTAAAAGACAAGCAGGCAAAATGTTTCCTGTACTAAAGACAAAAAAAAATAATAATGTGTGGTGGGTGCTCTAAATCTGTAAGGCGTATTTGAAACCTTGAAGCTAGTAAAATAAACTGTTCAGTCGGAGATGCCTTTCTCAGGGTAACCAGGTAAAGACTATCCGGGGACTGGACACTTCATCAGAGAACAAAGCAACCTGCCGTCCAGACATAACACCAGCCAGCTCATTGCAATTTATAGGTTGCAACATGTTTCCAATTCAATTTAAATCAAAATAAACCCCAGGCTATGTATATCCTTCTTATTTGCCCTCATATAAGCCTTAAACATTCACAACTCAAAGATCTGCCTTGAACACCCCTTTGATATGATTTGTGTACCACTGTCTCTCCGGTGACCTGCTTTAACACCTGTTAATATTTTTCAACCCAAGTGCTACTTTCGGTGCTTATACTGTAGCGATGAAGGAAGAAACAAGGGCCCTTAATCCCATAAAGACTATTCAAAAGTATGCAGAAAGAAATGATTAGTTCCAAGCATGAAGTCAACATTCCTTTGGAGATAGCTCAGAACATGTGGTGGTACTTCTGCCACGATACAGTATAAGGAAGAGACAGAATGAGGAGACATTAAAATATCATACATTAATGTAATGAACTTCTAAGACATACTCTGCACCATTGTTTTCAAGAATTAGCCGATTTTAGCCAAATGTAGCCACATTTTGTGTCTTCTTAGTAACAATAACAACAAAGACTATCAATAAGCCTAGTTGCTATAACACACGGTCACCGTTAAACTAGTGGTTAATGGGATTTTTAGCAGGGTAGTTATCCACCTTACCATAACACTTGCTAGACTTTGCAAGGTAGAATTTAAATATAGGCTGACAAGACTTCATACACACGTATCAAAGCAGCAGGTGTTGGCACAGAGAGTTTCAGTGGTACATTGGATGTATACTTTGGACCTAGTTTTGACACAGTGTTAAAGCAGGTCTCAGTTTAACGTAAGTATGGAGAAAACAGATGGCATGAGGAAGCAGTTAATAATGTCAGACAAGCCCAACATGACAGTAGATGGGCAGGAGAGGTGAAAGAACTCCTTTATGAACATGGTGATGGATTCACATTACAACACGCTTTTCACTGAGGATTAAAAAAGGACTGGTTAAAAGGAATGGGCGAAGCCACACAAAGAGTCTGTGAGGCCCAATCCTGAGCAGTCTATATGGAGGAGTGGAGGAATGTGAGAGGAGAAAAACCTAAATTGTTCTATAAAGAATCATACTGGGTAATACCATGCAAAGTGCTTGAATCAATAGACATTACCTTTGACCAAATAAGAAGGTATGGAAGAATTAGCCACAGCTGCCTTATGCTGCTGATACTAGCATATACTCCTGAAACTTGCCTTATAAACAGATACACATATTTTTCCAATTGACATTAATTATAGTTTAATTAGCGTAATTGTCCTTTGACCCCTGTGTAGGTACTGTATGCTAACAAAACTGTATGAATAATTTTTTGTGACTTCATTTTTATTTTTTCATCTGATTTATATATATATACTGTATATAAAAAAGTAAAATGTGAGGAATTAAAGTTAGGTACAGTACAGTAAGCTATGATAACAATAATATACTGTAGATATTGTAAATGATCGGTCTGCATATTTGTTGGTGCTGCTTTCCACTTTGTTAATGGTTATGTTGAATCATAATGACTGGGGAGCCCACCTTTCCCTAAAGAACTGTCTGAGACAACTCATATCACACAGGCCCCGAGCAACAACAGATGGGGTTAATTTCCTCCTTTAAAACATGGAGCGATACAATAGTCCTGTACTGTGATAGCCTGGTGAGAAAATGACGTGAACATCATTCTTTTCTGGGACACTGCAGGAAAATCTGGGATATTGGGTAATTCAACCATACCTCCACTCCTATAATTTTTTACAGTGCCTCTAAAACTGCAGGGTGAGATAACAGGGATCCAGGCCTGATAATGCTGCCTCCCGGCATACTTGCAGGCAGAAAGTTGTGGCGCCATGATTTAGGGCATTTATTACACAGCTTCAGCCAAGGCAAATAAGCATTTAATTATCTGTGCCCATTAATGCGTTGTCTGTCTGCTTCTCTGTATACTGCCTGTGTGTGTGCGTGTGCGTGTGTGTGTGTGTGTGTGTGTGTGTGTGGCTGCCTGTATGTGTATCTGTGCTTACTGAATATACTTGTTTTTTCTTACTCAAAGTAGTAGTTTAATACATCCGTATATTGTATGTGTCTGTCTCTCTGTCTTTGCCTCCTGACTCCTTCAATTATCTACTGTTTCAAATGCACTCTACATGCACAAGATAGTAGCCTACCTAACAAACCAGATGCACTTGCACGACTCCTAGAAGACACAGCAAGGGGAGACATCAGTTTAAACAACCTCGCCCGACCAACATCTGCTGTGCATTACAAAAAGCATGGGTATTTAGCTGATTTTAAGAGCACTTTGTAATAAAAAAAAAGAATGAAACTAAGGACGCACTATGAATTATGGAACATTTTGCATACCTTTTCCCCTCATTACCCATGACTGAGGATAGTTAATTAAATGTATACACGGATAGGATTTGCTAATTTTCTGCCACCGCTCAGTGTCATCTTGGCACTGTTAAAGGCAAATGAAAAATTGCCAGCGAGGGGAGCCAGCGGAGAGAAAGATAAATAATGCAGTGAAGCTGGTTGCACCCGTCTGTCAAGAAATGTTATTAAATGCTGATGCTCTGAATAGACGAGACACACTGCAAAATACATGCTTAGCTTGGAGTTCTCTCACAGAACTTCTTTTGCGTAAAAAGGTCCTCACAGTTGACGCAGCGTCCTGAGTCCTGGGTGCATTGCTGAGTATTTGCAATCCCTCACAGGCTCTCCTATACCCACATTATATACTGCAGTTCATTTTTCCTTTGCTTGAGATTATTATGATTATTATTATTATTATTATTATTATTATTATTATTATTATTATTATTATTATTATTATTATTAATAACAATAATAATAATAATAATAATAATAATAATAATAATAATAATAATAATAATACATGTATTTTGTTCATTAAAGTTATTTCAAAGCGCATTACAGGTAAAATAATAAAAACAAAAGGCCTGATCGCCCATTGTGCGCAGCCGTGTCCTAGGCACAGTTAGTTTGGCACTACTGGCAGATTGTAAATTGCGCTGGGGCACATAGTGACAAAGCATATCCTTCAAGTAAGCTGGACCCAAGCCATGTAAACACTTGAAAGGATGCTTTGCAAGTATTCTTGATGTGAGCCTCAAAAGACAGCGTTGAGTCAAACCTCACACCTAAGTTTGTCACTTCAGGAGTTGGACTGATCTCACGTCCATCAATTAACAACCTGAAATTATCCCAGAACAGAACCCTGGGGAACACCAGACGTAACAGAACTGATATCAGTTACAACCACCAAAGGTGACAAACTGTTTTCGATTGGACAGGTAGGTAGTAAACCACTTAAGTACAGTACCAGAAAGACCAAATGTGTCTTTTAAACGATGTAAAAAAATATCATGGTTGATGGTATCAAAGGCAGCACTCAAGTCCAACAGAACAAGAATAGATGGAGAACCTGAGTCTGCGGCCATCAGTAAATCATTTAATACCTTAACTAAGGCAGTTTCTGTGCTATGTGCAGATCTAAAACCAGACTGAAAAGGTTCATAAAGCTGATTAAGCACTAAGTGGGACTGAAGATGTGACACTACCACCCGTTCTAAAATTTTTGCCAGGAAAGGTACGTTTGAGATTGGTCTGTAATTACACAGAACATTATTATTATTATTATTATTATTATTATTATTATTATTATTATTATTTATTTATTTATTAGCAGACACCCTTATCCAGAGTAACTTAGAATTGTTACAAGATATCACATTATTTTTACATACAATTACCCATTTAAACAGTTGGGTTTTTACTGGAGCAATCTAGGTAAAGCACATTGCTCAAGGGTACAGCAGCAGCGTCCCCCATCTGGGATTGAACCCACGACCCTCCACTCAAGAGTCCAGAGCCCTAACCACTACTCCACAAGATTTCTTTTTTTCAGTAACGGAGTAACAGCAGCCAGTTTGCAAGGTGAGGGGACCACACCAGATCTCAGTGATTCATTAATTAAACTAATTACAAATGGGCACAAGGATAGTAAACATGACTTAAATAGAGAGGTGGGAATAGGATCTAAAGTGCATCTGGAGGAATTAATTTTGGCAACTAGCGCAGATAGACCTAAAGGAGTAATTTCAGCAAAGTCAGTTAAAGCCGTCCTAGTAAAGGCAGGAGGATCAGCAGTTAAAATAGCATCAGATTTAGAAGACAGTATTTGAAGTCTAATATTATCAATTTTACTTTCAAAGAATCCCAAAAAACTATTACACTGGTCATTGGAGGCTGGTAAAAGGACTGTACAAGCTGGCTCTAACATTCGTTGGATAATAGAAAAAAGCAGCCTAAAATTACCACTACCTCCTGCAATAAGCTCAGAGTAGTATAATGACCTAGCTGAGTCCAAGACAGCACTATAGGCCAATTGATGTTGCTTGTAAGATTGCAGGTAAACAATTAGACCAGTGTTTTTCCACAACCGCTCACCTTTACATCCTGCTGTTTTCATTGTACGTAACTCCTCTGTGAACCAAGGAGATGAACGGGAGAAAGACACAAGACGGGTTCTTTCGGGTGTAAAAGAATCCAGAATGTCACTCAGAAAGCGATTATAGGATTCAACCATATCCTCCGTTAATATCATTTTTCATGTTTTCATATGATTGTCAGCAGTTTTCTTCTGTGCAAAGCATTAGTTCTTTGTAGAGGGACAATGTCAAAAATGCAGGTGATGGACTTCTGTCGTTTTCATTTATTTTTAATTGTATTTAATATTGTTTCTTAAATATTTGTGATCATTCGATGCCTTATCTGCCTGCAAGTCTAGCCTGTGTGTGTGTACAGCATGCAATTGCTTTGTAAAAGCCCTCTCACGCTTACTGATCAGAGCAGGTACAGAACTATAGCCAGCTAGATAGAATTAGTATGAACCGGAACGAAACCTTTGAATGGCCTGCCAAACGTCCCTCAAAAGCTGTTCACCCTCTGGTTTGCAAGTTCCTGGTTAGTAAGGCAGAATTCATCAGGTGTTTATACATTCTGCAAAGGAAAACATGATTTCACTTTTAATTAGCTTGAAAGGGGCGCCTCTCGATGAGTGCAAGGAGTAGAATTTTGGTTTTCGCACGACTGACCCAAAGCCACCCAAAAACCACATCCATTAATTAGTGTAAGATCCCTTTTCATACATACATTCCGCACGTAGTGCCAATAAAAATGAACTAGCATGTGATTTACTAATGAATGCAGATTAAATAAGCAATTCCTGACACACTTATAATACTCATTTTAACACTTCCATACCGTGAACGACCTCTTTTCTTACTCTACAGCCATCCTTCATAATACATCAGATACAGTTCCTTCTGAATTCCAATAAAGTGAGCAGTTTCTTCAAATCAACAACCCTTTCATACTGTAAACATGGTACCTAAAAAACAAGCAATTAAAGCCCACAAGGCAGTGCTATATCCTTAACTGGCAACAATAGCTTCCATCAGCAATACAGGCAGCTGAAAGTCCTGCACTGTGGCTGTGAGTTTCAGTTCAAAGTCCACGGAGGGTAAACAGAGCCTCCCACGTGAGAACTTTTCCTTAATCCATAATTTCAAACAAACATTTCAGCTGATGCCTTCATCGCTGCCGAGATGAAAATAAGTATCCAAGTCTTTGTCACTGTATTCCGTGTTGTTACAAAGAAATCTTCTTGGGTTTCATTTTGGTGCTTGAATTGTAAATTATATCATAATCTGGATGGAAAACAAAATGTTTGTTTATCAACTGTAATATGTTATATTTAAATACATTAACACAGTAATACAACATTTGCATTATATGCACTATATGCATTATTATATTTTAGTCAGGAATTCACTTTTGTGAAATGTCATCCCACATGCTTTTTTGGAAGCCTTGGTACAGTATGTCCTTGGTAACATTGCGTACAAACATATAGCAAGTGAAGTAAGCACAACCAGATACTGTTAAATGCTATCAGATTTATGACACTGAGGCTTCTCAAGTGAAGTGTCTATTCCCATCTAGGCCCTGAGCCACCACTGAGAAGGAGATTTATAGCACAGTTGACATTTCTGATTACTTTCGGACACTGAGGAAAATTGAACAAGGCCAATTTTTACAGAAGGAACAAACCTCAGGCGTGCAGATATGTCTAGTCCCTGCCCCCTGGAATCGCTGGTTCCATGAACCTTGTTCCCCTAAAGAAGTGAACCCCACCCGCTCAGCACACAGGGGCCTGATAACGCAAGTGTGGGCCAACTTGGACTTGTAAAGGTCAATAAATAACAGATGCTAACTGATGGGAAAACCACAAGGACGAACAACAAAATATCTAGTTTCAGATTATACTGCGACTCTGAAAACCCCTGTGCATTTTTTTTTTAATTTCATCTAGTTTTCCAATGCGCGTGATCTGAACATGGACTTCAAATAGTCAGCCAAACCATAGAGGTTCCAAACTGGAGCTATTGATCAGTAGACTTTTGTCCCTTTTTAACTTTTTTTTTAATTTACTTTGGAGACAAAATTGATTTACAAAAACAGTACAGTGTTGACAAACATTCGGTTCTCCTCAAACCACAACCCAGCTGCTCGCTCCAAACAAAAATAGAGCTTTTTTCAAAAAGTAAAAAATATCTGTTTTCCAACATTTTTACAGTTGCTTTTTATTCCATAGCAGTGGTGTCTCTGGGAGAGGGTCTGGCATTCCTATTCGTTACTAACGACATCTGAGGCGCCAGTTCAGTTCCTCCAGTAACATCACTGTTGATCTTGAAATCAATTATACACAGAACGCCACTTCTGCATCTGTTTTTACTTGGTTTTGTAGCAACTGCAAAGGCAACTTCGAAGTTCCATACATGGTGCAGTACAGCCGACGCAATGCTGGTGTCCGAGACAGTGCTCATAAATCTTGATGATGCATTGCGGTGATGACAGCCAGTGGGGCCCTTATTATCGGGGCAGACTCCTCATTGGAGTCTAGGGGTCCCTGCTTATGTGTCATTTGCCTCCTTACAGCAGAGATATGAAGACAGGGTGAAACAAAGCTAAAAGTGTGCATCTACAAACCAGGGAGGTTTGGGGGCAAAACCCCCTCCCCTTTAATTAGCTCTATTAATGGACCTATAGCATTTGCTTATGTAACCTCAGACCAAGGTTGAGTTTCAATTGATTCACTGTGTCACCTTTGTCAGCTGACCGCCATAATATTCTTTACGGTTTGCAAAGTTAGGCTTCTAGAGCATTCTTCTGCTCCATTACCGGTTCATAAAATAAACATTTATTCCTTTTTTATTTACCCGACTTCAGAAGGGCAAACACCACTCAAGCAAATTTTGATGGTTCTTCTCCATCCATCTTACTAATGACTGCATTTTTGTTTTATGAAGGACTGTGTTTGCTTTGCTTTATGTTGAGCCGTACAGTCAAAAGAAATGGTAAAAAAAAAACACAGCATAATGGAATGTTCCTGCAATAATACAACCTGTGCTCTTTCATATACAGGAGCATTATTGAGAAATGAACCGCGTTATATGTGCTTTGATTATACTTGAAGAACATGTTACCAGCTTTATGAACTATTGAAACATGCTAATGATAAGGTCTGATTACTGATATCTGAATCAAAATAATCGTTAGATGACCCCGTGCAAGTAACTTTAGAATTAAAGCACTGTAGTGAATTTGAAATGATACTAGGTAGTACTGAATGTTTATTTTTTTTAATTGAATTCCTATAAAATATTGTGCTTGAATTTCTATCAATATCAATACTAGACAAGTTGTCTTTTCTGTTTCTAATAAATCAACAGCAGAACCCCTACTGCTGATATTATTAACCTTTTCTTTGAGCTTTAAATCACCCCCTTTAAATTGTATTTAAACCTGTGGTAAACGAATGTAAAAAGCAGATAGTTTGCAAACTATAAGAGGGTTTCAGACTGTTAAAACCAATATTTTGATATTCTAAAACGAGTAGGTGTCCCAGGCAGAGCTGCCTTCACCTGAATCCAGCCATTCACAGAGAAGACAGCGTCTCTCAATGCCAGCACAGTGTTCCCTGCCCAGATGAAAGCTCTTCTGTTACTGGGTCATTAACATGTTCAATTGACTATGGCTGTCCTTTCAGCAGGTAGATGTGAAAAACACATCCACATGTTTATTTAAAGATTCAGTGTTCTTGCTTGATCGTTTTGTGGATTCCAGCTCAGCCAAGCTCTGGTGTAAACAGTGTGTTCAAAATGGGGTCTCTTTTTTAATAGGCATTGGTGTTTTTTTATTACTGCATATTTTGCAGTCTATATAACTTCTTAAAATGTCTGCTACCGCAGGCCCCTGCACACAAGACAGTGAGACACATTTTCCTGAAACAAAATAAGTTGGATTTAATGCCCGGTAGACATAAACGCTAGGTTTCCATTGGGAAACATTCAGTCCTGTCCATTGAAATCAGTCCAAGTTAGGGTTGCGTGCAGGCTGGCAAAACTTGATATCTTCAAATACGTCCACCGACGAAGGAGACTATGTGACGAGTGTCCAGTTTAAATAATTTGAGAGGTGGGTTTTTTCTCTTGGAATGCCAGTGAAATCATTATATTACACCGTGTAACACATTTTTTTTTTTTTTGGTTCCTGGGTAGTAAGTGTTATTTCCTAATTGCTTATGCCTCAAAAGTATAGAAAATGGCTATTATTCCCCACAAACTTTGCTTTTGTGACCAGGACAGTGATATTTTGAAATTTACCTATTTCCAATGAGAAAACGGGCGAATTTGTGTCTTCGTTCACATAAAGTCAGAAAAAAACAACATATGAATCCAAATGAACATGTATTTATACTAAAGTAATACAAAAATGACTACAAAAGATTTAGAAGCGAGTAGTTTTTCGAGATTTACGATTATACTGTAAATCACTTTCACGAATCAGCCCCCAAATGTAGTCTCCCATCATGTTCTCGTTATACTGTCCTTCATTGACAGCTCATCCAGGAGCCTCAAAGCCGTGCTGCTCCATAACGGTAACAAGTACCCGTCTCTTCCCCTGGCTCACTCGGTGCATAAGCAATTAGGAAATAACACTTACTACCCAGGAACAAAAATTGTGTTACATAGTGTTATCAGGGAAATAATGTAGCTGAATTAATTTATAAATGGCAATCTTAAATTGTAAACTTATAATTGGGGTTAAAACACTAGCTTTATTTTAATGACTAGATCTAATTCTCTGCTATTTCAGGCTGCGATTCAAGGTGTTACTGACTGCAACATTGAGCAAGAAACCAGCGGTGTTGATTTAGCAAATGGCAGTAAACTAATGGCCTACGTTGCAGAAGCAGTAAATTAACAGGGTGATAAAAACAAAATAACCAAGCCACTGTCACAGCACTGAATCCCAGTATTCAGCTGGGTCGAAGAGCCTTGCATCGCTTTCCATTGCAGCCAGCCAAAGAAACCCACGTTTACGGGCTGGGCGAGAAGGGAATATGTTGAAACGACTGTGCTGGCGACCGATGGAGGTCTTGGAGAGAGATGAATTATTGCATAACGATATAAATAAATATTGTTCCCAGCTTCAGTTCTGGCAAGGGGCCATGTGAAGTTATGAATGGTTTAGTGTTAGCTAAGGTCTAAAAACTGTCAGTTTCATACATTATGAGCAAAAAATCGGGGGGTAGTGGAGTAATGCCTGATTTCCACGGGCACACTGCTGAGAATTCCAGCAATTATACAATAGCTGAACCAATTTCACAGGATTTTTTAAAACTAGGAAGCACTGACAGCATGTTTTCATTGACACTGGTGACCTGGGGAATAGGAAGGGAGATGGAGAATTGTATTTGATAAGCCAGGTTAAGGGGGAACTGATTGGGATGCACTGGGCTAACACTGCAGCACCCTTCTGGTTGATTAAGTTCTTCTCATAAGATGGTCTAAACCCCCAACTAACAGACTCCATGATGGAGCATTGGTTTAAGTTCTGCTCAGAGAGAACAGTGGCCCCTACCGAGTGACAAACAGAACTTTCTGCAGCCCCAGGTCCAACCTTGCTTGGCTTCTGAGATCTGACAAGGACTCCAGGTTGGTGTGGCTGCAGACAATGTTCTGATGATCAGCTTGAGAATGGAATTGAGTTTATTCATGACAACCTTGCAACCAATTAACATGCAACTTCATCCTCCTCAACTTTACAGCTGTTTTGGGTCCGCCTAAACCCTGTCTATACAGCTATTTAACATTTCACAAGATCCAGAATATTAGGGAGGGTCGACTTTAATAGGATCTTCAGTGTGGTGCAGTATCAAGTCAAGAGTCAAGATGGTCATACCATGAACAAAATCTTTTAGAAGACACGTTCTGTAAATACCATCAGCTTAACATATCAAGATAACATAAAGTACTGTATATACAGTACTGTGTGGAAACTAAAGATAAAACTAGAAGTTCATATCTATCTATAGCAATAAACTCTTAAATGTAATGGCTAGATTCCTGCTGGCAGCCCAGGCTGTGTTACACAGTAATTTATTATGTAGACATTGTTTAGAACAGTGATGTATCTATGGTATTGAAGTAGATAGTCTATATAACTCATTAACGAGATTTATTCCTTCATCCTTTGCAGGCAACTGTTTATTTGAACATTTTAAATTAGTAAAAAAGGGGTAGGCAAGAACCCTTTTTTAATATAAAGAATGATAAAGTGCCAGCAGTATACATCTAGGTGGCCTCCTGAACATTTTCAGCATTACTTTAATGCGTCTTGCATTACTTTACCAGTGTCATAGTAATAACCCATAATCTTCTCTATTTCCTAGCAATACCCGTTAATAAGGGTCAGGTTAAAGAATAGGGGTCTAGAGTTAGGGTTATACAACTTAATAATGACTGCTTAAAAATGATAGCGGACTAGATAGTGTTAAACTGCATTTGTGAGCTGTGTTGACCAAAACTTTTAAAACCTGACAACAACTTTAAATCCCCTGTATGGACTTACATACTGTATATTGGGTCTAGTTTAGTAAGACAACAACAACAACAACAACAACAACATCAACAACACAACAATGCAAAACACAGAGATGGGTCACTCTGTTTTTTTTTTTTGGGGGGGGGTAGGGTTAGGGTTAGGGTTAGGGTTAGGGTTAGGGTTCGGGTTTAGGGTTAGTGTTTTAGTGTTAGGGTTAAGGTTAGGGTTAGGGTAAGAACATGTTTAATGACTATCAGATTACATTGTGTTACTGATATTACCATGTTCATGCCCTTCCCAAAAGTGCAATTACAATATGGTTTGAAGGCAGTGGCATTGCAGTGGCTACAGTGCTATTCTGAGATGCTCTCGCACAGCAGCCACAGAGGTTTAATAAGCCTGCTTGTACTCGTATATCCTTGAGCAGCACAACAGCATCCCTGCAGAGGCGATACAGTGTTAATGAAATGTTCCGAAAACATTGCACTCACATTTGGAAACCCCAGTAAAGTGAGCAGAAAACCGCAGCAATACCGAAGGGCTGAACCACAGTGGTATGGGACTGATGTGGTGTTGGCACTTGTTACACAGGGAAATTTGGGGAAGTCTACTGGGAACCTGATTTTTTTTTTTTCTTAGTTAAGGTAAGTGCTATTCATTTTTTTGTGTATGTGGCTCATTCTTTGTGGTATGCTGGGTATGAGATGGACCTTTTAAATCCACTCCTTGAAATATTAATTTACAATTTATATAGTGAGTTTTATGGCAAGCTACTGTATCCCATGGCACTGTGCAATGGCATGAGAGCAGTTAAAAATGATGTGATAATAACAATAAATAGTTTTATTATGTAGTCCTAAAAGGAGATGATTCATCTCAAAGCATCCCTAGATTGTGAAATACTAATACCTAAACTGATTTCACATTAATCATTTTAGTTGTTTTTTGTTGTACTACACATAACCCTATTAAATGCCACAGCCTTTTAGAAAGCTAGGTACCTCATCTAACATTATTGCTGTCAAACCAGGACACAGCAAGCCTCGCAGTTATTTTGAACCCTATTCAAGCACAGCCTATCAAAGCATACAAAAATGAACAGAAACTCTTACATCTTGTTTAAAGAATCAGGCGAAGCTTTTTAAGCTTCTTCTGAAGTATATTTTACATGATCAGACTCCAAGTTCGGTTTCCGGAGATGAATACAGGCCTGCGTTAAACAATGGAACACGTTCCTATAAGCTGGACTTCTGCCAGCATTTGTCTTCTTTGGAAACAGCTCTTGGTTCTTAATGAATTAATTCTAATTCTTATAACTAGATATACCATTGTGTTATTGGCCCAGAGGATAGAAACAAACTTCACATTGTTAAAGATTACATATTTTTGCCAGAAAGGCACAACTTTACTTTGATAAATATCTGTGCTTCTTATCTACATTTTTTTTAAAAAATTTTTTAGAAAATGTCAATAATTTAAGAAGGTATCAGCTGATGCATTGTTTACCTGTATGCATAAAATACCTGGGATATTATACACTTGTATATCTCTTCCTTTGCTGGTATATCCCAGTTTCTGTTGAACTCTTGCCTCTTCTGGACCTATGACAATTCAGTGGTCAGTAGGAAAAGATTAATCTGGCAGTCTGAAAAAGCAGGCCATCAGAAACAGGCCATCAGAAACATAAATAATGGGCCAAGTACCAGGGGTACAGAGGGGGCAAACAAGGACATGACATTGAATGAGAAGGCAATTTAATCCCATCCCATCAGATTTATTGGCAGGAGCTGTGTAGTAGACGCTGGCTGCAGAAAAGGACACTTTATTTTTGATAATTGGGTTCTACTTTTATCACACTTGGATTCCTTCTAAGATATTTCTAGTGCATTGAGGGTATAGGTATAGAAAGACGGGCCATCTGATAGAGTTCGAATACTGAGCTTCAGTTTTACATTGACATGTATTTCTGCACCTATGTCACATTATCAGTAGAATGCCCCATTATAATAAAAACACATATTCCTCACATTTAATATCCATTTTTCTGTTTTGTTTAGAACAACCCTTGGAGGTCTAATGTATAGTTGATTCTACCAAGTAAGTAATGTCATATGTTGGTTGATTTTGGGGTTCAGTCGCTGATATGGGACGTCCTGCGTAATAACTAACAGCTCTTAGAATTATTGTAGGTGGAGGGGTGAATATGTAAGTTAGGGCTGCTAACATTTTGGCACGAGCTGCCTATGAAAAACACAGGCTGAAATGCATTGGTATACAGTGCTATAAAAGGTTGAAATTACAGTCCCTAGTATGGTATTTGAATAATGCAGTAGGAATGAACGTAACAATGTTACGGCAATATTATAGTATCTACCGACTGTATATAACAAAAAATAAAATCAGCATTTTTTTTTTTACCTCGTTATAGAAACGCCCTACTCAAGGAAAGTTTCATAATAGATTTTATTTAAATTTAAATACTTTGAAATGATGATGTTACACTTAGTAACGTACAATTACAATAGTACGTTATAACTGCGCTTTTCTAATTCCCACTGTTTTTTATATACGCACGCAAAAAAAGTGACATTTGAGAGATGTTCACATTAATTCAAATATCTGCTGTTAAAGTGTTATACACCTCAGCGCCGACTTTGTAGCTGGCGCATGTCTCTTTAATTTCTCAGCAACACGGAAGGAAATGCAGACGCGGAAGTTGTTGTTTTCGGTGTAGGTAAAGATGGCAGCCTGCAGCATGTGAAGAGGACAGAGTTGAAACGAGGGCTTTCTGCCGCACAATCATGTACAACTCGCCATGCAGAAAGCTGACAGGTACGGACCCGGGACCGGAGAGATGATGCGCGGAGGGGCGTAACGAATCAGAGGCGCTGGAGCGCCGGGAGCTGATTATACTCCTAAAATTGAGAGAGCAATGTCAGTTCTATAATTCAGTATTCGCTGACCTTCTCTCTCCAACCTTGAGAACGGGTTGATGTAATATGTACTGAATAGGTTATTTTAAATGAATTAAAGACAGTAGATCATTAACGGTATTCAGGCACAAGTGATTGTTAATCGGGGATGTGTCTGGTGTTGTTTGAACCCGAATTTATACCGTTACTTTCACTTAACTCCACCCCATCTGAATATTATTATTATTCCCGATAGCAATCTCGATTGTAACAAAATGCATTAAACGATAACCTCCTGTGTTGAGATATTAATTATGAATGGATATATTTTAATGCCGTTAATACGGCACCTTATACAGGGTGAATAAACAACGGACTACATTACAGCCTTGTATAATTATTTACTGGATGCAGACAAATACATACAGTTGTTTATTTAAAGAAAAACAAACGACAGTATTCACAAACGTTATTTTCAGGTACCATATTATGCTTTCAGTTAAAGCAACACAAATAAACGTGTTCATCTTATTGTTAGGTTACAGTGATCAGAATCTCAGCAATTGCTTAAGGTACTGTTATAATCAGTAGATAATAAAGTTACCAACATCAGGTCTTGCATTAGTATTGTTTTGTGTTACAAGATTGGCCTCCTGAAAGATAATACATTACTTTTATTGCAATCTGTGTCACTTTAATTTGTATCACTATGCGATGACTGAACTATGCATGTATGTCTGTCAAACTGTTCACATGACTGCTCCTGTATTATCTAGGTCTGGTAGGTGTTAGCATTCTCCAGAGTCTTGAAAATGCAGCCCAGGCAAGGCTGTGCTCCTGGGACCTTGTTCAACTATGCAGATCCTCCACCAGCAAATGGATCACCTTTCAGCACTGTAACTTTCTCAAGCGCCAGGTAAGCTCCCCACTCAAGATGTATATGTATTAGCACCTCCTGTAATGTATAGGGTCCCATGCATAATGCATGCTATCTGATCATTCAGCCGATGGTACTGTGGACACTTTTCGTTAAAGTTTTATCGGTGTACGACATTTGAGACGTCGGTGGCTTATTGCTTTTTTGTAGACATTTTCAGTAGCATCATTAAACAGAAAGCACAGTTAAATAGACAGTAACCAATAATTGCCTTCTTTTTACTGTCTTTGTTTCAGAAAGTATTTTTGGTCCTTTGGTGCCCACTAATACTCTAGTGTAATTTATATGTTTTTTTTATTCCAGTATGTCACAAAAACAACCGAAGCGTGTCAGCGTGCAAAGCCAAAGCAGGAAGCACTGACCACTCCGCTGGTGGAGCAGCATCCACATTTACAAGATGAAACGGTTATTCGTCAGATCCAGCAGATTTCAGCAATCGACCAACATCCTTCCAGCGTACAATCCTCTAAGGAGACCCCCACTCAGGATACAGAGAGGGCCAGCTCAGACGAGGATCCCTCCACTGCGCAGGAGACCAGACAGTGGAAGGAAATCAAGGTGATGCTTGGGGACCTACCAGGAATCTACGCGAGGCTGTCTAAAATCAGGCTCACAGGTACGCTGAAACCAGGCTCCCTGCCTCACATTGCAAAGACGGGTGGAATGTTACTAATCACAATTGTGAATCTTGTAGAGTCATTTAACCTCCAATCAATCACGAGGTACCCCAGGTTGTAAACATTTAAGCTGTAAACAAAAATCCCAAGCGGTGAAATATGTTACTAAACGTTTATCTGAAAATGTCCAGTTTTATGAGGGTGTTGCATCGGTTTTCACATTTTTATCAAAAAGATGAATAATTTCTGTGCATTGTAAACCATTGTTATTGAAAACTGTATATGGAAATGAATGTAAAAATGTACATCAATAAACAAGTTAGATATGAAGATGACTATATATACCAAATCCACTCATTTTTTTTTTTTTTTTTTTAAAGCTGCTGTAAGGATAGCCACACCATAATTTAATTTGTAATCTTTGGGTTTGTTATAGTTTTTATAATTTTATAAGTTATTTCCTATGGGGAAATCTCCCACTCCATAGCAAAATAATGAACTAGGCAATTTGCCTGTAGTGGAAAATCGGTCCCCTAATCTGTTATGAAGAAACACACATTTGTCTTGTAAGATGCAGATTTCTTCATACATTTTCTCACTTGTGATTAGGTCATTTTTGACATCCAGTCAGGTAGCAGCCCACTAGGAAGGCACTAGGGGTGCACCGATAAGATTTTCTTGTCCGATACTGATAGCCGATGGTTATCTACCCATATCTGCTGATACCGATAGGATACCGATAATAAACAGTGCAGGTAAACTACCAGAACAAGACATAGGGCCCGTATTTAAACTGATTTATAATTCTAAATGTTAAACAATTAACAGATTGTTTACTTGTTGTATTTATGACAAAAACGAACAGGTATTGTCTGACCAAACATTAAATTCTGTCCTGGAAGAAACTCAAGCTTCAATATCGGTGTACATTATGGGCAAAAATAACAAAATATACAATAGCAAAAAGATAGCTGATTTCCCCTTATATCGGTGCACCCCTAGAGGCACATGAAAACATTTCAGTCAGCCTGTCTGTAGGGCAGACTGTAAAACCATCTCAATATTTTATTTAAAGTTCAGCTTATTTCCAGTACTGGAACAAGGTTTTAAAGCACCCTGCCTCATAGTGGAAATATTCCACCTTAAAGAAGAATAAAACCAACACTCTGAATTAGACATTGTTTATTTACATGAACCAACATGGATTTGTGTTTATAGTTTTCCTCAATTCAATCGTTTTGTTACAGAGGGAATTAGAGGTTACGCCCTAAACTTAGGTAATCCCTTTTTGAAGTATTGCGCTGTCCTATAAAAAACAAATAATTAAGTGCAATTGAAATATCTTTTTGTCTACACAGCACTTTACATACCATTTATATTGCAGGTGACAATAATGCATTATTAATTAGAATAAATTGACACGTTTGAGCTTGTTTTTCCAAGATCGAGGCTGAGATAGTGGCAGAAGGTACAATGTATGCTTATTTTTTCATGAAAGCAAAAGGCCAACAGAAGCTCAAACCGCATGTGATCTAAGCAATCCACAGTGGAGAATGTAGATGGTAACAAGTACCCCTTAAGGTTAGCCTTCTGAGTTAACCCTCCAAACATGATACATAGGGGCTGATTCTGAGTACTAAGTTTTACATTGAGTGGACATATTTCAGGACCAAGTCTGGATCAGTCTGAGTTGCATATTATATAAAGCATCCTGGTGCTGTAATTTGGGCTTCAGATACCTGAATTGTGCATCTCTGCTTCATAGCATTTATTTCAGACTAGATCCCAGGGCTTGGGACTGAATCCTCACCCTCCCAATCCATCGACAACTGCAGCACGCCAGCCTGTCTCCTGGTTTATATGCAGTGAGTGAAGGAAATGGACACAGCATTTGTGTATAATGAATTGTCATAGGACATCAACATACATAAATCAATGTAAAATGTATGTTAATTGCTGCTCCAGCTGTATTTGTTTGAAGAAATTTATCTCACGGGGTCAGTCATTCCAGTCAGTGATGTCACCCATTTCCTGTTCTGGTCCATCTTTCTCCCCACCCCCCCCCCCCCCAATTACAAATGTGCCCGAATTCTACAGAATAAATGATCATGAAGCACTTCACTAGGCTCTTAATTCAAGTCGTGCTTCTCTGTTG
The DNA here is from genome assembly GCF_902713425.1 of Acipenser ruthenus. Lineage (NCBI taxonomy): Eukaryota > Metazoa > Chordata > Actinopteri > Acipenseriformes > Acipenseridae > Acipenser > Acipenser ruthenus. The sequence goes on from NC_081207.1 coordinate 2,881,197, forward strand.
AATGATTGGTTTATAGCGCAAAGATGAATGGATCTCCAAACCTGTAAAATCAGAAAGGATGCCGGATAGAATTTTTAGTCTTTTTTAAGTCACTTAAAATGTCAAAAAGCTGCTTAGGGTCTGATAAATGTTCAACGGTCAATATACACAGCGACTGACCACTGGAATTGTTTAAAGTCAGGCTGACAGAGGCTGAAGTAATAGGTTATTCATTATGTTATACCCAACTGTTCATTTTCCAAGCAGCATATACAGTATTGCTTACATAGAAACTATTTATCCAAACATGTTTGTTTGTTTTTCTATGTGCCAAGATTTGTTAAGTTTGTTCTGCTGTAAGAGCCCATTTCTGTTGTTTACGATACAAACAAACAAACAAAACCATGTGCATTGTAGTGTTTGGAACTTGACACTTGCTACAAGCTTCCATCACATTATTATTATTATTATTATTATTATTATTATTATTGTTATTATTATTATTATTATTATTATTATTATTATTATTATTATTCCTTACTTATCCCTCAAGGCAAAGTTTAAATTAAACCATGTACATATAATTTTCGGTCTCTGTTTAAGTGCAGCCAAGGACCAGGCAATGATTTACTCAATCACAATATACTGAAAGACATGCTGAAACAAAGATGACAAGGTGTGGGTTAAACCGAAAGCTGTCTAGTATATTTTAGCTGTGCTGAAGGATTCTTGGCTGAATACAATCATTTATGGCTAAGAAGCAAAATTATCTAATTGAGACACTTTGCAGAAAAAAGCTACTGAGTGCAGACGGTTGACATAAAGTGTTTGCATGCAAAATGCTCCACTAGAACTTTATAAACCCAACACAAACATGTTTCCAAAAAATCAAATGCAAGGAAATGTGTTACAGGGAGCAAGTCCTTCATATCCAAAAGTCTGTTGTAAAATGGATAACATTAGAAAAAGAAAAAGAAAACGATCTGGTCCAGTGCTAGAAATTTGAAAGACCAAATATTTTCAAACAGTGAAATAGTATTCCCTATTTGGCCAGAGTCAGCTGCCTGGCAACACACACACATGGAACAGAATATCACCGAATCATGCTGCTTGTGTATTCTTTATACAGTCAGCAATAATCAGTTTCTATAGGTTTATGCTTTTAAAATAATTATTTTGCAAGCAGCTTGTACATGTAGTTTGAACCACTAGATCTGACTGTCAGAGTAATTGCCTTATTTATTTTTGACGTGTAGGGATTTACCATCCTACAGCACTCCCTTTAGACTTAATTCCATCTGAGACGATATTGGCTTTTTAACTTATGACCTTACAATCCTAAATTATGTCTACAAAGCCATTTGATTGGGATCCAGAATCTGCCAAGTACCCCACACATGCACACTAAAATGAATTGCTGCCTCTCGCAATATTGATTGATGAGGAGCAAACATCAGTTGGATTGCATGTGTTAACATAATCCAGATGTATATTTTTGATTTCTTTGTGAATAGGTAACCTCCAGGTGGTATTATCTCTCATTTGTTTTCCTTTATTACTTTGCCAATTTGATATCCCCTAATTTGTACCCTCTGTGCTTCTCAATTGTGTTTTCTAGCCTTGGTTGTCATGACTGCATCAGCTGGCTATGCTATGGCTCCGGTGCCCTTTGATCCCAGCTGCTTCCTCCTTGCCTCCCTGGGAACGGGCCTTGCTTCCTGTGCTGCCAACTCCATCAACCAGGTTAGTCAATTTCACACTCACCCAGCAGGCTGGGCAAAAGCTGGCATCTACTAGGCTCATACACAGCCATTACTGACGTGCTCACACACAGCAAGTTTGCACGTCTATGATTTTTACTGTTCCTCGCCAGTGCTGGGATGAGTGGGTCATTAGGGTTAAGAGTATGGATCTTTAATGATACAAGTAGGTTCACTGTATTTTTCAAAGTGGGAAATTGTGATGTTCAACTGCCTGTGATGTCATCAAAAGTTGGAAGGAAGGTGTGGTTTAGAAAGTTCAGTCGGTTATAAGGGGAAGTCGGTCACAGTTGGGAGCAGAGTTCAGACAGACACGTACTGTAACCTAGGTGAAGACATTTGAAGACATTGAAAGAAAGACATCTATTCAAAACGTTTATCGTGGCATTTTAGTATTTCTAATATTCATCACTATTGAGTGATTAATTGTTATGGAGGATGGTATTAGCATCGATTGAGTAGATCCCAGGATGTGTCCCACTGCAGTCTTCAGGCACTGTGTAGCTAATAGTCGAGGCTACAGTGTCCCCTGACATTTAAGCATGCATATTGTTACACATCTATTATTTTTAATAGCACCTTTTCATAAACTATATGCATTTACTGAAATCACAGGACAATCCAGTTGTATTTTTAGCTTGGGTGGTTCCGTCCTTCTATTTTTCCATTATTAAATCATTTTCTATAAATCAAACTCTTTTTGATTTCGTCCTCACGTTTATTTTTGGAGGAATGCACTTCGTGACTTGCCGATATTAGATTTAGTGTCTTGACCGTTCCTCAGCCCTGCACTGAACCCCATTAAAAGCCTCCGCTTTGTAATTTAGAGAAGGCGCTGATTACACAGCAGCCCTTTTGCTCAGGGCTTGTTCTGTTGCTCAGAGCTATCGTTCAGAATAATGTGCAGAGCAGCTCTGGCTGAAGCAATTGAGTGACGTGGAAGTTAGCTATGTAATGGAGAGCCTGTAGTTAACTTCCGTAAACATGTTCAAATCTACCCTACCGCTTGAAAGAGAATATTGTTAAAGGTTTGTAGTGATTCAACATGTTGGATGTTGGTCAGTACAGTACAGTATATTTTATTTTACAGTCACAATTAAAGCAATCTGTGCAAGTAATTGATGCTAGATGTGTTTGAAGTTTATGACAGCTGTATAATCGTAATAAGAGTTAATTGGTTCTCTGTCTGACTAGGCACCACAATACTGTTGGTTGGGGGGGGGGGTTTAATACCTTGACGCATGAAACTGTGTGCCTGCAGTTTGAGCCTCTTGCTTTAATTACTTTGCACTTGCATTTATGGTATGTTTTCTAGTACCTTTAGCAAGGCTATGTACACTATAGCCTTGCTATACTGTACATAGGGTAACTCTGGAACACCCGTTAGTACTCCAGCAACTACATGTTTAAAATATACTTTTGAATAGAGTCCTGCGCGGGTCCGATTTTTATGACCTGCTTCTAACCTGGACCCGCTACTACAGGACCTGAAAATCAGAAGCCCTATGTATACAGTACAGCGAGTGTCAGATGCACGGTCTTCAGTTCTGGGTGCTGGAAGTTCAAGAACGATGGAAATCACAATTCTCATTCCGGGCTTTTCTGTTTGGCTGAATTGAATCCGCAACGCATGTCTTTCACCCTGCATTTTTTTTTACCTCTTCTTGTTTTGACTGTGGCGACTGCCTGGGGCAAGCAAGTGGATTTGCCTTTCATCTCCTTGCTGATCAAAAGCTGGCACACAGTGCTTCTTAGAAACATTGGGTTAAGGTTAAGGTGAACCCAGAACTGCCTTGTGTATAGGAGCTCTACTGTAAAAGGGTGGGTGGGTGATGTCATTTACAGGACTTGATATACAGAGGAATGCAGTAGTAATGGAGACCTGTCATTGTTAATGTTGACTCGATAAGCAGTGTTTGATGCAAGCTTTGATCTCTCAACAGGAAACTTTAGACAGCGGGTTCATTTACAGTTTTACCTAGAAATATGGAATGACTGTAAATACAAAGGAATTTCAAATGGAAGGGGAAAAAAACTGTAACAGCAGGGCGATGTGAACTTGGGGAGGCGAGGTAGTTGCTACGAGCTGATTGATGACTTGTGGATGTTCCCGTTAGTGTTGGTCTTGCAGTCTTTCCTGTGTGTTTCTCTTCTGCTGGGTTCAGCAGGACAGGATTAGATTCAGTTTCACAATTGGGCCAGTTTTTGGCAACCCTTTAAATAACACGGCTACTTTCTTAAAGACGGGACGCTGATGACTAGCCAAAAGGCTTCATTAAATTATTATCTGCTGCTCATGTAGCCCATCAGGCTAATTCTCACTTTCAGAGAGGATGAATATTAGCCCAGGCCAATTCTCACCTGGGCTTGTCTACATATTTAGTGGCACGCTGGCTATTCCCTTTACTAATTGATAAATATTTGGGTATTTAGCTGGTCTTGGCTGTGATGTATAGTTTCTCATTTTCCCTTTTGTTCAGAATTGTTTCTCATGTTTCAAATATTGTCTAAATCATGTATTAAGTATTTGGTTTGTTTTCAGGCACTTTTTGGAGTTTTTTTTTTCTCCAGCACTACAGAGTCTATTTTCACCTGTTTATTACCTTTATAATGGGACTTGTGCTCCTGTGCTATGCGTTTGTTGGACAGGGGTATGTAAGGCGCAGTAACTTGAGGACTACTTATGTAAACAAAGATGAAACTGACCTTTCTGAGTATGAAGTCACGCTAATTATAACGGGAGGCTGTATGACCTGGACTTGCTGTAAGACCTGCTTGTATCTCTGTCCAACACTGCTGTAAAATTGTAGAGAAAAACATGCATGTTAGTTGAGAAATCTTGGGTGAAATTTAACACCGAAAGTGGATTCATGATGACTGATAGGATTATTTTAAACCCTCGCGTTTCCTTCCCTCTTGTGCTTTATAATATAGACTTACACACACAAGAATTTCAGAATTGTGCTGTTTTTTTAATGCACACAGCAGCTGATGGATGTCACCTAACACATAATTAAAAAGTTTGCTTCAGGCTTTCTGTTCTGAGTAATGTTGGTCAGTAACATACAGCACATCTGATCAGGCTGCTGCTGTCTTTCTTAAAGAGCATAAGGATAGCAGTCCCTGTACCTGTGTAAGGATAGCATCCCTGTACCTGTGTAAGGATAGCAGTCCCTGTACCTGTGTAAGGATAGCAGTCCCTGTACCTGTGTAAGGATAGCATCCCTGTACCTGTGTAAGGATAGCAGTCCCTGTACCTGTGTAAGGATAGCACCCCTGTACCTGTGTAAGGATAGCACCCCTGTACCTGTGTAAGGATAGCAGTCCCTGTACCTGTGTAAGGATAGCATCCCTGTACCTGTGTAAGGATAGCAGTCCCAGTACCTGTGTAATTTATCTGAACACTTTGTTCTTTTTGTTTCTTTAGATCTCATGCCAGGTTTTGTTGAAAAAGAAAATAAAGAGCAAACTGGGTGTGGACTGATCAAAACGCTGGAGTTTAGGAGATTTAGGATATAAAAAGGATGTGGCGGCTGCCTCTGTGTTCAGAGACATGTACAAGACACAGACTGCACACCCCCTGGAAATTATTTTATGCAATGAATTAAAACATTGATGTCAGGGGAAACCACATTAATGGAAATACATCCTGAACAAGTAACCCAGCCAAGGCTATTGTCAGCCAGAGGAAAGCCCACAGACTTACTTTTATAAATGGATTAAATTTGAAAGCTCAGTTGCGATGAGGCTTCTCTATTTCTTGTGGGGTCCTGCTTTTTTTGTCTTTTAAACAACAACAACAACAACAACAAACAATATACAGCAGGGTATGTTTCCAAGAACTACAGTACAGAATGAAGGAGTAGAAGCATAATCCTTTTTGTGTTGTTTTTGTTTATTTTCTTCTCTAGGATTAACAGCCCTGGGGATCCACGTTTTTTTTTTAAATGCATTAAGCCGAGCAGCTTTTCCTTTTATGATTCACAATTACATGATGTTGAAAGCCCTGCATTTTGTTTGGTGTGGCAAGGCTGCTTCTCTTCTGTCACATGCCTTGTCCAAGGCCATACAGTGACTCAGTGTCTAAGTGAAGCCTGAAATCCAGGCTGTTCTGCTGTAGCACTGAGTGCATGGCATTAGCTTTTTTATACATTAAAAAAAGAGGAGGACATTTACGGTCGGTTTACTCTAGGCAATAAGATAATAGCTGGCAATTATTTTATTAAATACTTGTGGAACTACATGCTTTTTTCTGTTTAAGTATTTAAGTTGGAAGGATGTGTTGCAGTAAGACTACCTCTTTTAAGAAAGGGGAACAAGAACACAGAAATTGGACTGTGGAACAATGGTCAAAGGTGCTTTGGACTGTTGATGGATGGACAACGACACCTGTGCCTTCTGCCAGTTCTGTTGTCAGTTCAACACTTCTTCTTTCTATTCCTTAAGGATATTATCTTCAAGTATTGCTCATACTTCAGCGTTTTTGAGTCTTCCAATCATGGGTTTGTCAATTACAGATGATGTTTCCCTGTACTTATTGATTATGCTTCGGATACCACACCTTGAAAATCAAGTGATGCAAGCTATTTCACTCAATGTTTTTCTTTATGCAAGTCAAGGTTGTTATAATAGTAGAAAACACTAGTGGAGGCTTTGAGTAAATTGTTGATGCTCATAATGCATCAGAGTAGAAAAATGCAACATGTCTAGGACTTTTGCACAGCAGTGTATATTTACATATAAATGCTATTGTTGTTATTTTAAAATATATATGTAGAATTGTTTATTATTATTATTATTTTATAAAAATGTATGGTAGTCACTAGAAAGAAGAGATCATAGGCATTGCTCTCTGTTTCATTTATTTTGCTGCCATATTATAGAACACTTTCTTTGACAACTACATGTTTAATATCAATCTGTAATCAATCTGTAGGTAGGAGCATTCAGTGTTTTAATGTAATTTAAGCACGTATAAATTATTATACATGACTATATTATTTATTTTGGCGACACAGTATTTGTCAGGTTGAGATGAATTGATATGTTTTCAGGTCCCGATAATGTATAGTCTGTCAGCATTAATATACCAAAAGCGTTTTTATTCACCAATATATAAATATATATGATTGTATTTTTAAAAAGTACCTGCAATAGCAGTCAAATTTCACCAACAGAAGAATATTCTGAACAGGCGATGCTATGTTCAGTATGATTCTTTTGTCACATCCCATATCACTGCCTCACATCAGCTGTGACAGAGACACTTACTGCAAAGTGGGAGTTTTTTTGTGCACGCACTTCCCCAATCCGTGCCCCTCTTAACAGGGGATGGCAGGATCAGGAAGCAATTGGCGCAGAGCACAAACAAACTAGATGCTGATAAAAGCACGGTGTATTAATACAAAAATAAATTTAAAAAAGAAGGAAACGTCAAGAAATAATAAAGACTAACACGCATTAAAAAAATTAATCTTCAAAGAAATGAATGAGTTAATTGCAGAAGTTAACTGCGATTACTTGACAGTCCTAATTATATATAATCTCTGAGATAAGTCAGTCTGTTTTCTGTCAAAATGTGCAATCCCAAAACCTGAGCACCACTTTCATGAATGTGAGGTGCATGCTTCCTAACACCACTGAATAGTCTTGTTAGTTCCAGCTCACTGTGCTCACAGTATGCTGGTGGCACCATTTATTATTTACAATGGAAAAAATACAATGTTGGGACCATTCCAAATATCCTTGAGGACAGGAACACAACATTGTTGGTACATCCATACAAAAGCTCTGTGACTCAATGACTTTGGCAGAATAACACTATCTTATTCTGCTGAACAACAATAATATCATAGACAGGCTAAATGAAACATATAGCTGTCATTAATATATAAAGACCTGCTCATATAACAAATAAGCAAAGTGCTCTTTTTGGTTCTGTGAGCATTGGAAGGCACAAACCTAATCATTAGCCAGATGTGTTGAATCTTATCACCTGACTGACAATTAGAAGTAAGTACGCTTATTGAATGATGTAGCTGTCTAGTTCAACAAGACTATCTTTGTGCACAAAATGCTTGAGTCATTTCCGTACATTTTTGGTTGCCTGCTGCAATAAAAGACCGCTCCCAAACTAAATGGAGTTCTAGCAGATCTCCTAGCTGAAGCCAAATCTTTTGCATGTCTCATAATCTATTGCTTTAGCAATTGAAGAACAGGAAGATTTAAGCTGTGCAGAGAGAAGCTAAGAAAAGCTGTGTCTTTATCGAAAGCATTCATAGCCTAAATGCACATTTAACTTGCGCAGAATCGCCCCTTGCATGGTGCTCTCATTATAACAATTGTATTATTACTTGTACTGTGATTCTTGAAATGTATTTGTTTACGACTGTAAGTTGCCCTAGATAAGGGCGTCTGCTAAGAAATAAATAATAATAATAATAACATTATACAGTATGTGATAAGCAGTAGTTATGTGTTACAATGGAAAATACATTTTGCAATTCAATTGACATTTGGGTAAATAGGAGCTACACATTTTCATGTGCTTTTAAAACATTGTGCTGTGATTGGGATTATTCAAACCTTTTGGAAATGCAATGGGATATATGCTTTACAACAGCCCTAACCATGCCTATAGAAGGAATTTACAGTTTCCTTTTTTTTATGGGGAACAGGTGCCAGGTCCCCAGAGAGTATATCAGGGGATTTAAAACCTACAAAAACATGTCTGATCCTTTCCATGAGGTTTCTGTCTGTCTGCCTCTTTGCCCATATATATTGTTATCTGAAATACCACCAACCTCTTCAAACAGCAGTGCATTTTATATTATTGTTATTTATTTCTTAGCAGACACTCTTATCCAGGGTGACTTACAATTGTTACAAGATATCACATTATTTTTTACATACAATTACCCATTTATACAGTTGGGTTTTTACTGGAGCAATCTAGGTAAAGTACCTTGCTCAAGGGTACAGCAGCAGTGTCCCCCACCTGGGATTGAACCCACGACCCTCCGGTCAAGAGTCCAGAGCCCTAACCACTACTCCACACTGCTGCCCACATATATGTGCCAGTGGATCCCCAGTATTTTGAGTGCTGTAAAATGTCATTACATCCGCAACCTTTTTATTTGTAGCAATTCTGTTTTAAAAAAAAAACTTTAGGCAATTAGCGGCCTAGGTTAGTGATTAATTGGACATTGAAATTAGCTTAAATAAATGGCAAGCTAATCAAAGAGAAGCTGCAGTATTTTGAAATGGTGTGGGGGGCCCTATATTTCTGAGGTGTAAAGCACCCCTTTGGTCTATATATATGTCTCACAATCGTGTCTTGTACACCAAAGTGTAACCATCAGTCTTTCCCAATGCAACACAGCTATTAAAAGATTTAGTAGTATTTCATATATATATAGTCTAGGTCGTGTGTTACAGGTGAGAGTAGATGAGGAGTGGTAGTTAAATATTTATTTCTTAGGCACGTTGCCCACACTGCGAGCATATAAATAAAGAGGTGTGTTGACTCCAGTTTCATTGTTTGCACACCAGTTTTTTTTCTTGATACTGAGCCAAGGCATATGTAATTATCCTATTGAATCAAATATCAAACCACATTGAGATGCTCGCTGTAGAATTTTAATTGCCTATTCGAGCTGTTACTTGATCCCAAACCCATATAACCCGGCAGGAACATCAAGCAGCTGGAGCTCTTTCATGAGGCACATCACGCCCTGCTGTCCTCCGGTTGGCCACTTACTCCCATGTGACTGCCAGCGGTACTTAATGTTGGGAGTCCCGGGGGGAAAAAACAGACGTGGTTTGAAGAATTTTCAGTGGATTTGATTTCTGAGTAAATGAAAAGTATGTGGAACGTTTTACTGTGAGGAAGTACTTGAATATGTGAAACTGTAGAAGGAAACGCTTTAAAAAAAAAATATATATATATATATTATTGAGCGCCACCCTCCCAAAAAAATATATATTCTGAAACATTTTGGTTCAAACAACACTTTATAGGTGGATTCCAATAGGATGCAGTCCATGTGTTAGAGTATTTATGTTTTGTAAGGCATATGTAGGTTGTTCATCTATATGCTCTAATGCTACTTAGATTGGCAATGTTGCAGTTCAGCTTACAATCCAACTGTCTGAAACCATGTTTTGAAATAGTATTGAGAGCTGACCAAACCAGCATTCACAGACCCTGGTTAGATCATACTAATCAAGGATTGTGAAACCAGCCAATTAATTTGTATTTATTTAGGACAAAATTATTAGTGCAATTTTGATTCCAAAACTTTCTAAATGTCATGAGCATTAATTTCTAAATTATAAAGCAGCCTACAGCTATGGCCAAAAGTTTTGCATCACCCGCTATATAGAATGAATACATTTAAATCTAAAATTATGTTTTTATATTTTGTTTTATTTTTATTCTGTCTCCATCCTAAAATTAAATGTGATGCAAAACTTGTAGTCTCTCATTAGCTAAAAAAAAAAAAAAAAAAGATTTAACAAGTTTTGCAAGTCTTAGGAGAGTTGTGTTAATTTTTTTTTTGCTTGAAAACAATATAGTAGACCTGATAAAGTGAGAAGTGGTATTTTCTAATATTTACATGAACTGAAGATGTAGCCTGGGCTTCTACCACCAGCATTTTAACTTCCAGTGTGTGATGCAATTTATAAAATAGTCCTTATTTATAAAAAATGAAGGTCCCTGCAGCTACTTAGCTGATCCCTTTGTATTGTGGACTGCACTCGGATAGCATTGCTCATGAACTTCACCTCAACACAGGCACCTCTGCAAGTGCCATTAGCTGTAACAGTACCTCGCAGAACACCAGCCCTCTTTAAGCATCTTCAAAGACAATAACGTGTTCAGTCTGCATGTGTCTAGCCCCTAGTGGGAACTAACTACAGTGTATACAGTTTCAAACAGTATAGAAATTCTTGACTTATTACATCAGCTTGCTCTTCTCAATGCTTTGAGAGTCAAAGAGCAAGTGACTGTACCTCAGCGTGGCATTTCATGTCGCAGATACTTATCTGTTTTCATCTTGGAAGTTCTCCCTTTTTATAGGTTTTCTGAGCACTGGCCCTAGCTGTTGTTTTATTTGAACAGAACTTCACATGCTGGGAGGATACCTATTGCATGTGGCTCTGGTGAAACAACTGATCTCAATCCAAACACTGGAAAAAGACAAATACCCAGGGGAGACATTAAACCAGCCTTGAGTATGCAGGCTGTGGAATTACTATTCTTTATCTGAAATAATATTAACTGACCTGTGCGTGGGAGGCTTGGATCTGATAGACTTGGCCTTCTGGAGTCTCGGCTAGTTGTTGGTAACTTTATGAACAGCGAGTTTGTGTGGCATGACTTTAACCCTGTAATGGCCGTTTCTGTTTTGTCATATGCTACAATGCTTTGTATATTATTTTTTAAAGCCAGAATTTTTCAATACATTGTGTTGCCAGGCAGAAAATGTGTTTTGTAGAAGAAACTGCTTGGGCATTACAAGGTCTTCTATGTGAGGTTCCCAACATTGTGTTTGCAGAGGGAGCTGAGCTGGTTACACCAAGGCTTCTTCAGGGCCTGTAGTTCAGGTGTTCGCTTTTGGAGCCTGAGCAATGGCCCTGTTTCATTGAGGAATAAAATGATTTTAGTTAACAAGAAACTGCTCACAATTATAATGCAACAGTGGTGCTTTTTTTCCTAGTTTTTTGGCCTTTTTATAGTTGCTTTATTCCTCTCCCAAAATGTGTTTGATTCAAAATAGGCCAAAGCTCTTCCCAGGGTTAGTGTATAAAACATCTTAGCCCATTTGCCAGCCTGCTAAAATCCCAATTCAGTAAAAAGGCACAGCTGGCAAATATTTTGCTATGGCTCAGCAGCATCCAGGGACTCTCTGCTGTGTGGTCTCTTTGTATTTTAACTGTGGTTACAGGAGAGGGAATCGTAAAGGAATCTGCTTTTTAAACACCTGGGAGAGGTCTCAACAAAAGCAAAGTAATAAACAAAGTGCGAAATGTGCCATTAAGTTTATGAAACACCTTTACAAAGAAATTAAATTTCCAGGAAATTATTGTGGGTGCCTAAGAGGCAAAACTGCCTTAGGCTTGTGTAATCCTCACAGATTTAGTTTTCAAAACCAGTGCAGTTTTAATGTGGTGTAATACAGTAAGGTGCCTAATCCACCTGTGGCATGTTCACAATGCTGTACAAGACTGCATTCTATATTCGTTTGTTCGTCAGTGACGACATCAGATACATTTTCCAGCTCTATTTCACATCTGAAGATGTGCTTTACATGCAGTTTAGCCAAAAGCAAGTTTAAGCCGATAAGGTGGCAGCAATAGAACTGATGTTCATTTACAATCATGCACTCAAAAGCTAAATTGCTAAAACGGTGTATTCCGCTAACCAGAAAGCCACAGAAGAATGCATGTTAAATCTAAACATCAAACGTCTAATTGGCCCAGGCATGTGTATTACAGTGTTTCTGTATCCACTTTGAGTTTGGAATTGTCTGCTGTTGATCATGTTTCAACCTTTTTTAAACAAGCAGTTTGGATGAAAGAGCCTGGCTAATTACATTGCAGCTGGCTGCTTTTCATGTAGCAATTGAAGTGAAGACACTGTTGTTCCAAATACTTTGAGTTTAAAGATGCATTGATGAGCCTGCCAGTCACCGTCCTCGGGGGGGGGGGGGGGGAACATTAGGGTTGGATGATCAGTAGCGTTGATCACTACTTGATATCATATTATCCAACGCCTATGGCAATCAAGGGAAACCAGACCTCATCTATAGCCCACTGAAATGTTTCTTCATTGCAATATCAGCATGGAATCCCCTTAAAGAGAAGCCCATTTAATAAAGAATGGCTGGAGGTTCTAAAATACAACAGTTGCAACTTTTGATAATCTGCATTTCATCCCTGTCCTGAGTTGCACCAGCCTTAAATTCAATCCGTCGATTACCATTTGCATAAAGGAATGTGTGCTGGCATGCATGTTCTGCATGCACTGTGGCTATTCTGTGCCCTGATGGGTGTGTGTGTGTGTGTGTGCGTGCGCGTGCGTGCGTGCGTGCATGTGTGTGCGTGCTTCAGCCTTCTTTCTACAGCCTAAAAATTTAGCTGCCTGCACATTTTTTCCAACAGCTGTTGTTATTAGCTGTGCATTATTTAAAGTAATCTTTACCAGAAGGTACAAGCTATTGAGATGTTTTTCCTATTAAACTATTTTGTATGTCTTATGCAAATGCCGGCATTGTTCTAACGTGTTATCACATTAATGAAAAGGTGTGAAGAGTTTCGGAAATGGGGAAAAGTGAAACAGAGTAAAACATTCAGACTTGGCTCATTGAAAAACTTGCAAAATTGCAAAGTCCTGTGGATACAATAAAGCTTGTACAACGTCTTTCGTTACAAACGTTTTGTGGGTCTTTGGAGTCAGCAAGTTTATAAGGCAGCCAAAAATGATTTTTTGAATTGCCGAAAATGATTTTCTGCTGTCTTGATCTGGCACTTAATTGACTTAATTTAAGTGATGTGGAAGGAGATTTCACAGATGAGGAAAACGACCTGTTTGCTGGAAGTTGTGTCCTGGGCACAGTCATCTGACAACTCATCGAGATTACTGCTAAGAATATTAAGATGTAAATAAAAACTTAGACACTGAAAGATGCTGGAAGAAAACTATACACTGAGGTCTAACATGTAGTTTAAGGTGATATGGGTGGATTCAGACACCCATGATTACACTGTGTAACAATTATTTTTTTTTTTTTTGTTCCTGGGTAGTAAGTGTTATTTCCTAATTGCTTATGCCTCAAAAGTATAGAAAATGGCTATTATTCCCCACAAACTTTGCTTTTGTGACCAGGACAGTGATATTTTGAAATGTACCTATTTTCCAGAACATTCCAGATAGATTCAGTGCTGAGTAAACTTGGAGTAACTTCTAGAACTTTCTAGAACTTTCCAGTAATATAAATAGTAGTATAAATACAGGGGCCTTAAGCCCACCAGTTCAGTTTAGTTCCAGCTGCCTAAGTGGATGCATATCTGCATTTTTCTGAGATGGCATCAAGGTCATAGGAGACTTCAAAATGGTGGCATTCCTGATGGGTCTCCAAGGCGGTTTTACCAAGTTTCCATGCTATCTTTGCCTTTGGGACAGCAGGGACACCAAGGCGCACTACCACAGGCGGGACTGGCCACAGCGGACCGAGTTCTCTGTGGGGAGGAACAACGTCAAGTGGGAGCCACTGGTGGACCCCCGGAAGGTGCTGCTGCCACCACTGCACATCAAATTGGGCCTTATGAAACAATTTGTCAGAGCTCTAGATAAGGAGTCGGCAGCCTTCAAGTACCTTCAAGACGTCTTCCCTAAGCTGTCTGAGGCAAAGGTCAAAGCCAGTGTCTTCGTCGGACCACAGATAAAGAAGATCCTGGAGTGCAATGAATTCCCCAAGAAGCTCACTAGTAAGGAGAAAGTGGCTTGGAACAGCTTTGTCGCAGTGGTTCGGGGCTTCCTGGGCAATCACAAGGCTGAAAACTATGTGGAGCTGGTTGAGACTCTGTTGAAGAACTACGGCACAATGGGCTGTAGGATGTCCCTCAAAGTCCATATCCTTGATGCTCATCTTGATAAATTCAAGGAGAACATGGGAGCGTACTCGGAGGAGCAAGGCGAGCGCTTCCACCAGGATATACTGGACTTTGAACGCCGCTACCAAGGACAGTATAACGAGAACATGATGGGAGACTACATTTGGAGGCTGATTCGTGAAAGTGATTTACAGTATAATCGTAAATCTCGAAAAACTACTCACTTCTAAATCTTTTGTAGTCATTTTTGTATTACTTTAGTATAAATACATGTTAATTTGGATTCATATGTTGTTTTTTTGAACTAGTGTGCATTAACAGTTCCTGCCCCGCTGCTTACAAATTTCTTCAAAGACATAAAATTAAATAACAACTTTAGAATATTGCTTGTAAACGCACAGGTTTGACAAACAGCCACGGGAACAGATATAATTACAGGCTTCAGCAATCCAGGGGAAAACGTAAATGCTTTTAAAATGACTTTGTAGGCAACTTCAAATTACTGTCATTAGGAGGATACGCGACACTGTTCATCCAGTTAGGCACAAATGGTAATGCTGGATGTAGAATTAATTTGTTAATTAAAACTTGCAGCACCTGTGACATTTTTCATCAGAAAGTCTGGTTAATTATATGAAAACAGAAAACTAATTTTCCACGAACAGAAAGGTGAGAGAAAAAATTACTTTTTTGCATACCTGAAAATAAACTGAAACACACTCACATATGCCCACACGAATGATACATAATTCAGTGTTGCATTACTTAATGTTTTAACTATATTGTGTTATTCATCTTGCCTATGAATAAAGTGAAAAAGAAACAAGTCCAATTTTAATCAAGATTACCAATGTCTCCAAAGAAAACATGGATATTGTCTAGAGACAAATGCATTTGAAAACTCTAATAATAAGTTTTTAATTGATTCAGATGTAATTTCCTCCTTGCCTGAATTGTAATCACCTGCAGTGGGTGCAAAGGCACTTTCATTAAGCATGTCCGGGTGGGCTTACGAGCTTGTTAATGCTTTATCATTACAACGTGTCTGACTCCCCCTGGTGTACTAGTGCCTGAGCTGGTATTTGAACCCCTGGATCCCCTGTACCCATGTTGCTATACAATGTAAGCCATGCTAATTCTGTAGGCTCCTCCAACGATTTGGAAATCGGCCCCAGGTCTGGATTTTTATCTCATCTGAATGAAGTCACCTCTGTCGGCACAGTGCTTCCACACACACTGTGCTGGACAGATGAGGCAAATGGGAGATTCAAAACTAGCCTTCCACCAGCACCCTTAGGTACAGTGACTGTGATCATGCAGGTTCAAGCGCTCTGGCTGTGTCATGGACCTGGTTTAGTGGTGCCTGATCATTGCTTTTTTTAATCTGAGCGAGCTCAGAGATTTGCTGCCATTCTTCAAAATGTGAAACTTAAGACTGTAAATAATATGGTGACATGAATCAGATTGGCTGGGGGTGATAGCATTACTAACAGCCCATTATGGCACATTAGCATTCGTAAGTCAAAAGTTCAGATCGCTTTGTTTATGTAATGATTTCTTTTTATTTTTTTACACTGTGTGGTATTCAAATCGTGGCATCCCTGCAGTTTTTTTTTTTAAAAATTTTATTTTACTGTTGCTGTAACTTTTTTTTTTGTCTTTTACAAATCCTGCCAATTGTCAAGCTATGTAAACCATATTTTTTTCTTTAAATTGTGTAGTAAAAAGTAAAATAAAATAATAATAATAAATCCCAACGGCATACTTTTTGTTTATAAATATTAGAGCTTATTACTAAAAATCCTATATTTATATATAAAAACCTAAATAAAAGATTAATAAAATAAAAGACAGATATTGGTGCTAAGCCAGTTGCATTAAACCCAGTCTTGGCACGCATGATTATTGCATAATTAAAACGTTCTCTTTATAGGGGTCAAGGGCAATGTCTGCATGCTTCATTAAATTGGGAGGGCAAGGACAGGACTCAGCATGGCATTGGGAGCTTTTGGGCCCCTCAGACTGGCATCCAAATCTCCTTTGTTCTGGTGCTCAGGTTTGACCAATCAACAGCAGGCTGAAGCCACAAGCTGCAGTGGAAGGTCACTCATTCTGTAAATTAGATGCAAAGCTGGTGGAAATTGAGGAACAGGTCACGGTTGTGTCTGCTGGTTTTTAAGAAACCCCTCTGATGGATTGAGTAATTAAATAACCCAAGATGGGCGCTTATGCATTATTTAAAACAATGGTTTTAGAGCTTTTATTGCCGTCAACATTTTTTAATGAACCCACCTTCCTCCTTTTTGAGTTACAGGGAAAGGAGGTCCTTCGAAGATGTCTCATGGACTGTCTATCTATGATTTTGTTTTCAGACAGTCACAACCCAGTTTAGTGAACATGACCAGCAATGAAGTATCAATAAATCTGCTGGAATTCATTTTCTTTATTTTTTATTCTTCTTTAAAACGAGAACCATTAAATAATTTGCAGGCCTGTGCTGTGTAGAACTTTTTTTTTTCTGAGTGCAATGGGTAAAACCAGTATGAAGATGGAGTCTTGCAAATTTCAACATTTGTAGCAAGCTGAATGCATGTTACATTTAATTGAGGTGGAGGCGTATGTTGTCATAAGGAATAGACTCTAACCTTACATACTGTAGTAGGTCAACATTTGGTACCGTGCTGGGCTTGAGCACAATCCTTTTTTATAACAGTTTACTCCAGGGTAAAATTTGCACCATTTTGTTCTGGATGAAAGCAATTAGTTGGATTTCAGAATCCATAAATTAATTTCCTGAGTTGTTTCTCGCTATTATTTTTGGATGACAGATTAATTTTCCTTTCACCAAAAACAAACAAAAAAGTTGTGCAAATTGTACACTGGAGTATTAAGCAGGTTTCTCAAGATTTACCTTGAGAAAGATGGCAGGGTGGGAAGGCTGCCTAAAATAATGGAAAGTGCTATTGTGGAGACTGTGCGTGACGTCGGCCGGAGATTCGAGGGACCTGAGGGAGCACTGAATTAACTTAACGAGCAGTAAGGGAATGATTGATGAAATGTGCTCCGTGTTCGCCTTCATGGATAATTTCCACTGCTTTGCCAGTTCGTGATGGGCTCGCTGCAGGTGAAATCAAGTAAATATTTAGAACAGTCTGCTGTAGCAGGACTTAAAGGCAGCTTAGTCCCACAGCAGCCATTGTCAGGCTTTTTAGACCCTTAGTGAAACTGTAAAAAGTTCCTACAAGCTTTATATATCACGAGTGGTGAAATTGTGGGGGTGCCTCAATTGTTAAAGCTGAAATAAAGAACAGGGATGGCAGCAGGACTTGCAGTACACTGCATAGCAGTGTTTCAGCCACTTCTCATTTTAATCATCCATGTAAAATGTGGATTGTCATAAAACATTTAGGATATTCTCACTGATGTCATGTTGTAATGTTGTTTGAAGATAATCCTCCCCTAAACAATGTAAAGTCTCATGTAGACGGCACACACACAGAGTTGTGGGTGATCTTTGAGGACCATTACCTATTTATTTCTGTTTCTCTTGACAGTTCTATTTCCAACTTTCAGATGGTTGTACGTTTTCATAAGCTTCTTGGAAAATTGCAAACTGGCCAGCAAGACTCGTTTAGGCTTGCTTTGCATTCAGTACAGATTTGACTAATGACTGTGCTCCTAAATGCAGGGATTTGTGCTTTTGTGAGATGGACAGCATGCCCAGGAATGTCTGCAACACCATTCTCACTTTAATTAGAGATGAAAGAGTGAGACCGCACTGGAAAGGATGGACTGTACAGATTGGAAGTCATTCTGTTAATGCCAAATCACACCCAAGATGTACAACATGCTTCACTCTCAGAATTTTTGCTATTGATCTTTTTTTTATCTAAACTTTATTTCCACTAATAATAAAATGAAGCCTACATTATCAATCATGCAGCGACAGTATGTGTTTGTTGGTAGTGCTTAGTTTTTTCTCCTAATTCGCTTCCTGGGTGTAAGGCTCAGGTGGGGCCCGATTTTAAATGTAACACAGGAAGTGAACCTATAGCATGGAGGTAGTAAAAATTGACTTCATCTAAGTATGGAAGTGTAAGTTGGGATTTCTGCATTATTGGAACACATTGTCTGCAGGTAAGAATTCTGGTTTCTGGTGTTCGGTAACACATGGAAAGCCAGACTTTTGGCTTAAACCTCTATTCCAATTTAGGAAAAAAAAAAGGATTTCTTAGCAAAGAGATTAATAACTGCGATTATCTGTCTGTTTGCCACCAAACATTCTTCTTTACATTAACTGGAGGTATTTTTTGTGTGCTTGATTGTACTTCACCCACATACCATTGTTTATGAGATGCCAGACTGGGATAGTTATCACTAGTGTGGCCCAGCCTTTATCATTGCTGCTGCTTTGTGTTAAAGGCTATTGAAAGATGTCTGCTACAGTACAATTCAGTTGGAGTTTGTTAGTAACTAAGCCAAGTATAAATTACAGACTGCAATCACAGTCTGAATTAATCCTAAATGTTCATACGCAACCCATGGACATGGAATCATTTTCCCTTCAGTCTAAAGGTGAAGGCATTCTTTTCTTTTAACTCTTTCCATATAAGTCGCTGGCCTATGTTGTAGACTCATTGCCTAGCAGAAAAGTACAGTGGCTTAACAGGAAAATACCACTGAGAAATCCTAGCAGAGGATGACCATTAGCATGCCACAACATTTCCAGCAATGTAAACATAATGGCCACTGATATTGTTCCAGGAATGTGTTTGTTCATTCCATTGTGATGCCATTTGTATGGATAAATATATAATGTTGCCACTGTGGTCCCATTGTACTAATGGATAATTCAGCACAGTTTTTCCTAAACAGACACGTGATTAATGCAGTTGGACGTTAGCCATACAGTGAGATTTTATAAATATTTACTCTGGTCACAGGCTGATTTAGAAGGCCTTTGAATGGAGAGGCAATTAGACGGTGCGCTAAGTCCCAAACGTAATAAAGTGATCTCATGGATTCTCATCTTTATTTGTTTAAAGAATGTTTCGCGTGAGGACTGACACTTGTGATGCAATACCCAATCTTTTATATGAATTTTGAAAGAATATTCACCTGTTAAAAATGCATTAAAATCCGCTCGACGCTCACATTTGACGTAAAACTGATTGACAGACGTTTTGACTAGAAGTCTTTCTCGATGTGTTTGTCGTTGCATTTGACCTAAACCCACTTGAAAGATTAATTGTTTTCAAGGAGGTGCCACGCTTTTCTGCAGTCCCACGCTATATTTGATATACGAAAACATCCTCTGTTATCTTCAGTTTTACCATTTGCAGTGTTTATACGATGCATTTTTTTAAAGCTCTTTAAGGAATAGTCTCCTCATGTGAACAGGAAGCTGTGTCTAAAACTCAGGGACTTGGTAAATAAAAGCTGTTTACTTGCTTGTGATGATTAAGAAATTATTTACTGCAGGCATGTCTTGTCCCTTTCTATTAAAAGCTATAATCTTGCATCACGTATCTAGTCTGCTGGGAAGTAGTTAAAGCATGCACACCAGCGTTCATTTGACACAACACAGTTAAACGCTATTGAATTTCTCATGGTCATTAGGGCAGTAAGAATTAAGATAAATTTAACATGTTGTACACACTGAGGTAACAAGCACATTATAACATGAGACATCTCAGACAGTACTGTAGGCAGAAAGCAACAATGAGAAGTCTGAATAACAATGGATGAAAAAAAAAAAGTAAGACTGCTGAGAAGGTGAGTCGAGGTTGTCAGTCCGTTCCAGTGAAGCTGAGGGTCCTGGTTTGTATTCACAGCATGTCCTGGGGGGAGGATTAGGTACCTGGTAGGCACAAGTGAATAGGGTATAGTTCATAAACAGGCAGATTATGATATAGGAATCAGAACTGGCCAGTGCACACATTTTGATTTTCTTTTTTTTAACAATTGTGTTTTAATGATGACCTGATAAAAAATATTGCATAAAAAAACAATCCTAAAGTATTAGAATTATAATAACTTATAACTTTGAAAATATGAATTATTAAATTGCTATATACAGATAGATGATGTTTGATTGTTAAATAAATACTATTGTAAATGTATAATGCAGCAATCCTTGAGAAAGTGAAGGGGGTAAGAATCAAGAGGTGTTCGTCGAGAGAGAGAGAGAGAGAGAGAGAGAGAGAGAGAGAGAGAGAGAGAGAGAGAGAGAGAGAGAGAGAGAGAGAGAGAGAGAGAGAGAGAGAGAGAGAGAGAGAGAGAGAGAGAGAGAGAGAGAGAGAGAGAGAGAGAGAACAGGGAGACAACGCTCCAGCTGTTATCTCTGTTATTTCAGTCTGTGGGATATTGTTATACAGCTGCTTTGAAATATTGGGTGTTGTTAAAGCCGTAGATATTCCTTAATTACGTGCTCAGTCTTTAAGATGACAGATTACTCCCTGCTTCTTGTTTTAAACCTGCACGCTGTTTAAGAAAAGAAGTAGAGAAACTGTATGACTGGCAGTTTTATATTCCAGTTAAAACATGTCACAAAACCACAAATGTGTTTCATACATTTTTAACATGTACAGTACTTTTAGAAACAAT
This sequence comes from Acipenser ruthenus, assembly GCF_902713425.1. Classification (NCBI taxonomy): domain Eukaryota; kingdom Metazoa; phylum Chordata; class Actinopteri; order Acipenseriformes; family Acipenseridae; genus Acipenser; species Acipenser ruthenus. Next base: position 2,902,160 of record NC_081207.1, read on the forward strand.
TCTCCATAATGTAAACTTGTCAATGTAGGTCTCTTATCGCAGGACGTGGAAGTTTGCCATATATTGTTTAAGAGTACTTTCCTGCAATACTCACATCATGCTAATTAAATAGGCAATCCATTTCCTACAATATGCTGCAACAGACAGTCAACAGCTTGGAAGTCACAGCTGTTTGATGTGGAGTAACATCCTGGTATAGGAGCCACTGGGGGCTCTCTTTACAAAGAGTAGGGTTTTTAGACCCTTTTTCAGATCGTTTGGTTATTAATTGTAGTTGGGTACAGTGCTGTTTTCTGTTCTTGGCAAAGATAAGAACAGAAAATGGGGTTGCATTCTTGGTTTGGCATAAGCATGACTAAAAGAGGAAAATGAATCGTTCAGCTGGAAAGATCATCCCCTTTCTATTAGGAGTTTGTCGGCAGTGTTCTTCATTCCAAATGAAGACCGTTTTATTGTGAGCTAGATACGGCTGTATTGCACAAATAACATTGTTTTTCTCTGGACATTCATTCTTGTCTTCACTGTTGTTATGCCTGCCTGCATTTTAAAATACAACAGCTATAAGGGACTTCAGTTTTACTCACCAAGGATTATATAAAAATGTAGTTTTAAAACAAGAAAAACAACAAGGGAACATTTACAAGACGCCCCACATGTGCTTCGGAGCTCAATGTTTTTTACTTCAGCAGGTGCCCCAGTGTGTGGGTACTGTACGGTCTGCTGGCACTCTGCCTGAAGGATTTCAAAAGTGCATATTGTATCACTGCCTCTCTTTATGTGTGCTCAGTAATTCTCTGTGAAGACTTGGAAAACCCCATTTCAGGACACAGTGAACAATCTTGTTGAGATTAGTTGCATTTCTTTCATTTCTCAGCCAAATATTTTTCACCGTCTCCGTTTCAGGATGAATGGTGTGATGATTGCTTCTTTTTTCCTTGCCCAGATGTATAGACGTACTGTACATAGTTTTCAGATTTTTTTTTTTTTTTGGGGGGGGGGGGGGAATTTTCAGGGGCTTAACATATAGCAGGCACTTCAGTACTGTACTGTGTTTTTTTTTTTTTTTTACATGAGCAGTGGAATTACTGGAACAAATTATGATTTTATATAAAAAAAATGAATATTGTATTTTTCAGTGGTTTCTGTGGGATTTGCCAATTTTTTTTTTATAAAAACGGCGAATTTGTTGTAGATAGTTTTAAAAGAAAATTGAACTTAGCAAGAGAAAAATATGTGGAATATAACCAAAGGAAAGAGAAATTTAAAGCAGTAATTGTATTAAAAAATGTTATCAATTCAGCGATTACTGCTCACTGTTGTAACACATTTATATTATGGGTGTAACTGTGTTCACAAGTTGGCCTTTCACTCTAAATGCAATAGAGCAGAGAAAGCTGAAATTCATTATGCTGTTTTCACTGAGCTAGTGTCTTGGAGTTTGTCCCAGATCTGTTCATCACTTAATCTATACACAGACCTCATTACATCTTAATAAATATAGCTAGCTCATGATAAGTAATCTGACATTAACCGCTCTTCCCTCTAGGTTCCTGACTGCTGAACCCAGACACACGCAGGGTCCTAAATCAGCATCGCTTTCCCTGTTCCCTTCACTGACATCTGCAAGCTAACTCTCCCACCACCCCACTTTGTGCGTTTGGTAAGAGAATGGCCCGTTATGCAACCTCAATGGAAATGCGGTTATAAACTAGCCAACCTGTTTTAGACTGCAGAAATAACACTGTGTGGTCAACAGCACTAATGAGATAGGCACGAGGGCATTGCGCAATGGGACTGAGGGAGAATTCAGCACTGCACATACTGGTCTCTTAATTACTTCTTGTGCAGCTTTCAACATTCATAAGATTTCTAGTACTAAATAAACTTTTTTTTAAATGTACAAATGCGAGTCTAAGGCATGTCCTATGCAAAGCTAAGGAATGTCATATGCAGAACTCGGAAGTTGGGACCTCATTCAAAAGCTTTACTTGCTAGTACTGTAAAACTTCACACTACATGCGTGGCTCTGCTTTGTTTTGTCAACAAACATTTGACGGTTTGAACTTTTCCAAAGGCGTATTTCCATATTCCATAAATGTTCATTAACAACTGTGCGGTACGGCTTTGAGGAAGCATTTAATCCATCATCAGAAACCAATAGGCGTTGTTAGTGAAGCAGCTATCCAGTTCTGAGACTTCGGCACATGTGTTCAGCTGAGAATCTTGACAGCTGCAGACTGGATAAACAGAGCTGTTGTGTGGCTGTAATGGGCTTCAGGGTCTCTTGGTTCAAGTTTGTCACAACAAGCATATTGTAAAAGCATGGCTTAACCCATGGTTACAAATCCTTCAAAGTGTGTGTTTTTTTTTTTTTACATTTTTTTAACAAACCAAAAATGAAACCACTAATTATAGTCCACCGAAATACACTTTATTTTGGCAGCGTGTTACATATGGTTAAAATGATTGTGCACATTGTTTTAATCCAATCTCAAATGGCCACTTCTGAAAAGCACTGCAAAGGACAGAACTACACTGGGTAGCTGCCTGGTCAGATGTGACGTTTTATAGCTTGGAGCTCTTGTGCAACACATGGTACCGCATGATTGTGTAGATTTAAAGGCAGTCCTCTGCTTTAGCTGGACAGTACAGCATCAGAGGCATTTTACAGGCTGTCAGTGTAGATCTGTCAAGGGCAGTAAATGGTTCTTTCCTGTGACAGACGGTTATCTCCCTGTGCGTTTCTACCATACCTGCTCTGCCTGGACTTTCTTTGCCGTGTGTCTCAGAACATTTATTCCTTGTGTAAAAAAAGACAAGCCGCTGACAACTCACTTTAGCTTTCTGAATAGCTGTTTGCAATCTAATCTGGCATCGAGATCTGACATTTCAGGAAAGGAGGAATGGCCCTGGTGCCCTTGGGGTTTAAGAGGATTGGAGGAAGTCCAGCTCTATCTCTGCATCTGTTTGAACCTGTTCCTCTGTGAATCTGTGAGGGTACATACTGGTACTGTTTGCATCTTATTTAAACATCCAGAGATTCTTTGTAGCATCTGCTTCATCTGATCTATCTTTTTTCATAAGAGATTTTGAAGAATTACCAAACTGCTTTATCCTCTTTCCCATCATTGCTTACACAAGCATGCACAGAAACAATAGGAGTGAGACCAGAAACAAGTAAGAGGATAGAATACAGTAGCTGGAGCTGTTCAGATTCCTGAAAGCCTGTCTGCCAACCATGAACATAAATACATAAATAAACCAGTAGCACTAATGACACCTAATAATATAGTACCAGCATCATGTCAGCCATATCAGTTTCATTTATATTATAAATCTACATTCAAATGATGGCAAGATTTTAGATAGGGATTCCAGACGGGGATTCCAGGTTTTGCTGTGAGCTTGATGGCGGTCCCAATTAGTCACAGTAAAACCTGGAATGGCTCAAACTGTAACTTAGATCTGCAAAAAAGGCAACAAAACGCTTGCCTTGCTCTCAATATGCAGTAATAAGTGCAAGAAAAACAGCCTGTAAAGCCAAATTTGCCTTATCTTGTGCTGATTATCAAACATTGTAGCATCTATTTGTAATAGAAGGAGCCAACGGGGCCCATGTAAAAGCAGGTCTGATTACAGAATGTAAATATGCTCCGGTTGAACAAAACGCTGCTGTACACAAGCTCTTTAACAGACCTGCTGTGCTGGGAGCACTGTTGGCCCATGTCCTGACATGTTAGTCGCATCCCTGACTGGGCTGATAAAGATGGGAGCATTGAAGAAAAGCCATTGGCTGTAGAATTGACACAGGTCATTTAAAACCACCGGTGGAGAAAAATCAAGGGTGTTTCAGACTGACAATGGGCATATTGTGCACCAGTGCTGAGGGTAGATTAATCTTTAAAATGGATCACTTAAAAGCAAACTATTATTTATTAGCAAACGCCCTTATCCAGGGCGACTTACAATTGTTACAAGATATCACATTATTTTTACATACAATTACCCATTTATACAGTTGGGTTTTTACTGGAGCAATCTAGGTAAAGTACCTTGCTCAAGGGTACAGCAGCAGTGTCCCCCCACCTGGGATTGAACCCATGACCCTCCGGTCAAGAGTCCAGAGCCCTAACCTCTACTCCACACTGCTTTAGACTGATGACTGAAAAAAAAAAAAAAAAAGTGGCTGTTGACGTAGTTTAATCAGTAAGAAATCTTACTGAACAATAAATCCTGGTTCAGACTGTCTTGGTGGGTTTTTAAAATAAATAAAAGGTAAAAAACTAAAGGCTGGATTAGCTGTATATATTAACCACTGCCAGGTGATTTGTAAAGCCTGAAATAATTCATGCATTGAAATAGCAGCACTGGAAGAGGTGTCATTTTTTCCTGAGTAAATCACGTACTGAAAGACATGTGCCTAATGGAAATGTAGCATTTGCGGTTCAAAAGCCATACCAGAGCTGAGCTCAGCACCGCCAAGCCAAGCCAGGAGCACTTGATGAATGCCCCTGTCTTAGAAATTAGCTCATTTGGTCACAGGCAGATAACCGTGTGAGTGAACACAAACTTATAATGACTGATGATGGCTATCGCCTTGTTTCTGAGTTAGGAGTAATGGAACGTGGAATCCAGTTAGATAGTGTCACTTTTTTTTTCTCTCCCCTGTAACCTGCAGCGAGATTGATGGCACCCCCCCATTATATCTCTTAACTTTATCTCAGCGGCTCAGGAGGAACTAACTGGGACTTGCCTGGCAAACACCCTCAGACAGGCCGCTAAGGATTGATGGTGATCCGCACCTAAACATCTCTGTCTTTGTGTGTGTTAACCACAGTTTGTGTTACAGTGTTCTTCACCTGGTACTGTACGAGAGGGGGAATATAAAGGGGGGTGGTTGTTAATGGCATCAAACCGATCAATTGAGCCAGTTAATATTCTGCCAGAAAAATATAATTAATCGTTGTTAACAAAATAAACCCTGACCAATAGTAAATTAAACATGCATAAGGAAAAATGTGTATATATAGTATTCACAAGGTGTGCAGTTGCATTAAATAACAATTGCTTTATGATAATTTGTGTGTAATTTGTCTGTGTATTGAGGACCGTTGAAAACAGGCCAGTGACTTGGAGTCAGTGTTAAAGGGTCACTTTTCAATTCCTTGCAAGCTATTGAAATGGGTTTGACACCGGGAGGGAAATGTAACAGGATAATACTGAAATCCATCATCTTTCAGGTGGATGCTTGAACGCTACATTTGTATTTATGTATTTAATACTTTTAAATTATGTTTTTGTTTTTTCCCTGTTTTTCATAATCTGTGTAAGCTCCAAAGTGATGGCAGGTAGGTCCAAACTCTAGTATGGCAGTACTACTGGAAGTCACTAGGGGGCGGGCGACTGTGTTCAGACAGATTACAACAACAAGGACTGAGGTTCAATCCTTAATTCTAAATTGGAATCAATTAGATTCCATAGTTCCTGTACTTGTGTTGCTATCAAACATGTTATAAACAGCAAGTAAGCCCTAATGAAAATCAGCATGTAAAGATCATTGTAGCAGAGTATACAGTCCTGGTTCATCTAGTGTTAAGGCCATTAATCAGGTAAAGACTGTTCTCTGACAAGGCACTTATCAGTGATGTGAGTTTAATTGGAAACGCTGCGAGAAGTTTGACTCGGAGGGCCTCTCAGCTTCCCAGGATGCCTGCAAAGGTGCTACTTTTAAAAATGACTCCAGGTCTTATTCCTCTTTGAAGTAAGGCATGCAGGTACTTTAATTTAACGGTTTTCGCATGGAAATTAAGAATAATGAGCTGTCCTCAGCTTCTGGAGGGTTTCGGTTTTATTTTACCTGTGAAATGTTTCACCGTGTGGTGAGAAGATGTATGGATGTGCCTTTGTCTGTTAGTAACGTGTTGCAGCTGTGTGTAAACTGGGCGCTGTGTCTTTTTTTTTTTTAACCTGTGTAAATCATTTTAAATAAATATTACCCTTTCATGTCTTACTGTATTAGAACCAGACGGAGCTCCATACATCTGATCAGAACGGCAGTGGATAAATGCAACCGGCCCTTGTGTACAATGTTATGAAAACCAACATCTCCAACTGTGCATGGGAGTTTAGTGTATTTCTGTCTTTTGAAGTATGCAGTATTATTAAGGCAACACCAGTGGTAACTAGATTCTGTAGATCAATAAAACAGACCCAAACTGGTGAAACGCTGCCGGATTTAAAGGGATGAAAGCATGTATATTGTTAAGGCCCTGTGAAAATCACAGGAAATTTTCTTTAGAATTCATGGCAGTGTCACGGGTAAAGTAGTGTATTTTGTGGAATGTGCACGGAACTATTTTATAAATTATGTGTACAGGTTATTATTATTATTTTTTAAAACATTAAATATAGAGATAAATGCACTGACATCAAAATCAACTTCAAAGTTATTCAAGCACTTTACAATAGCTTATGAAACGGTGTTGTAATTAACAGCCTACAGGTAAAGTGTATCTGCAAGGACAGCTTTCAGTTCTAGTACGTCAGGTGTTCTCCTCACGGTATCTGTGTGCATTCAAATTTCCATCAATAAAATGCAATTGTGTTCGTTGTCCGTAGCTTATGCCTGCCCATATCATAACCCCACCGCCACCTTGGGGCACTCTGTTCACAACGTTGACATCAGCAAACCGCTCGCCCACACGACGCCATACACGCTGTCTGCCATCTGCACGGTACAGTTGAAACTGGGATTCATCTGTGAAGAGCACACGTCTACAGCGTGCCAGTGGCCATCAAAGGTGAGCATTTGTCCACTGAAGTCGGTTACGACGCCGAACTGCAGTCAGGTCAGACCCTGGTGAGGACGACGAGCACGCAGATGAGCTTCCCTGAGACGGTTTCTGACAGTTTGTGCAGAAATTCTTCGGTTGTGCAAACCCACAGTTTCATCAGCTGTCCAAGTGGCTGGTCTCAGATGATCCCGCAGGTGAAGAAGCCGGATGTGGAGGTCCTGGGCTGGCGTGGTTACACGTGGTCTGCCGTTGTGAGGCCGGTTTGACGTACTGCCAAATTATCTAAAACGACGTTGGAGGCGGCTTATGGTAGAGAAATGAACATTAAGTTCTCTGGCAACAGCTCTGGTGGACATTCCTGCAGTCAGCATGCCAATAGCACGCTCCCTCAAAACTTGAGACATCTGTGGCATTGTGTTGTGTGACAAAACTGCACATTTTCTTTCTTTCTTTCTTTCTTTCTTTTTTTCTCACTGCTTTAGAAACAGCCTGCATATCATCACATTTGTCAGCAATGGAGCAGATCCTATGAAGTTCTTTTTCACATTTCTTTTTGTTTTGTAGTTTATAATAACATGGAGCTTTGCAAAAACACATGGCATGCCGCTGGTTGTGTGTGTGTGTGTGTGTGTGGGTGGGGTGAAGTGGGGGTACAAAAACAACACGGCTTTCACTGCACTTCATCTGCCATAAAGGCAGTGATGAAGTCTAAGTGTTCTGTTAAGTTACAACGCAAAGGTACGGCTCCCACACCTGGCTTTGCCATTTTCAATCAGCCAAGCCTGGCCCTGTTCGTCATGTTAACCGTTCGGGGTCAATTAAAAACAAATGCGGCGCACAATGGCTTGAAAAGTGCAGCGCCAGTAAAGGCATGCCAGCTGTCACTGTGAAATAAATAATAATTTGGATATTTTGTGTTACCTTTTTATATGTTCTCTTTGATGTAACACAAACCCTCTTTTCTTTCAAAGTGACAGGCTTGGTATATCGCAGCAGGCAAGGGTCTGGAGTGTGACTGGCAAGCCAGGTGGGAAATATATATAGTGTACAGGGGGCCCTTACAAACAAGAGCAACAGGCACTGCTAGATCAGAGAGGTTCCTTAAGATGGAATTAATTCTGCTATATTAGAACATGTGGCTTGCGCAAGGGACTGCAGAGAATTGGTGGGCTTTTCCAGTATTTGCAAACAGAATGGTGCTTAGCAACACCTATTACATAACTATTATAAAAGCAATAGTAATTTACATTGTGTTTTATGGTTGTACTTATAAATATTTTCAAATAGCTCCCTAATACCATATATATATATATATATATATATATATATATATATATATATATATATATATATATATATATATATATATATATATAATATATATATATATATATTTATTTTATTTTTTTTATGGAATGATGCGTAATTAAGAAGGGATTTGTGGTGGAAGGTATTAAAAATCCATGTGGGGAGGTGACTGGAAGTAAAGTGATGAATTTGTGTATGTAAATAGAGCCATTGATTCTCTGTTGCCTCCTTTTGAAAGTCGTATTCGAGTTTAAGTTAATAGGAATTGCCTAAGCCTTTAGCCCTTTGAGCTGAATGGTACTATGCAATTGCTTCCAGCTGTCTTGCATTTGGAAAACTGGAAAATGTAAATGTAATAGCAGTTTGGCATTGCTGGCTAGAAATAATTGTTCTGTTGTGGCTAATTTTACTAAATGGAGCTGTTTGTTTTGTAGCTGTTTTTATTGTTCCTGTTAAAGTAGCTAATCATTCAACAGCTTTAAATCTGCAATATGAATACAACACGTAACCATTAATAAAGCACCCTCCGTATACTCTGTGTAAGTAGTGGGGGCTGCTTTTTGTTCCGACCATTGAAATACAAGGGCTAGAAACATATGGTGTGTGTGTTTGTGCTATACTGCAGTGCAACTCTAGAGAAATGTATGAGAGTACTGTATAAACTGAAGTTGCACTAGTATATCCAGCAACAAAAAGTGGCAGCTGGTAGCTTAAGTAACCCCTTGACCCTGCGCGGTGTTGGATTACACAGCAATAGACGGCCAGCCGATTAGAACGCTGTGCACCAGACTAGCCAACCCTACTGTATATGCATGTGCTTTTTGAAATAAAAATGATACTAATAAACTAATCCCACTGATGAGGATGAAGATGAAGCAGCAGCAGCATGTGTGCTTAGGCTCTGATCATATGAAATTCCTGTGCCCCCTTTACCTGCTTCATAGGACCAGCGAGTGGGGTCAGAGGGCACCTTGTAGAATTCTCAGATGTCATTGTTTGGGGGTTATTCAGAATTACGTGGCATAACAAAGCTTGGCCACTACATGTTGATGAACTTCGCAGATTAAATCTTTTATACTTGAAGGACACCATTCATCAATTGAGGCTGCGGGTTCCCTGTAATAATTCTCCGTTGAAGTATTGTAATGAAGTACTGTATACCACTGCACCCCAGACCCATGTGTTTATGCATATTTTGCCAGTGTGATTGTATATGTTTGTAGCTGATTTTAATAATTGAAGTACAGTAGTTGTGCTTTGTCTTCATATGCTTCACCTTGCTGTGAACTCTTGAAGAGCAGCAAACAGGCATGGCTAAAAGCTGTAACAATTTCATACCCGACAAGATGAAACGAAAAAATGAGGCAGTCAATTGTAATTTTAGATTCATGCAAGGGATCCTGAGCTAAAGACAAGCCTTTATCGTAAAAATTGCCCTGCAGCTTCCAATAGCACTTCCCTGGTGGTGTCTAAATGTGGTTATGTATCCGGTAGAGAATTGAAGTGGGTGTAAAAAAAATTCAAAGGAAGCTATTGTTTTCACAATGTAGAGACAAAATTCAAGCACCTGAGTCCATATTTTGAGGATCCTTAAATGGCATGATCTTCATATGCTTTTAGAAAGCAAAAGAAAAATCACTTGCAAGTGAAACTCCCATTAAAACTCAGAATGATGAAACAGTTATTTTGTTAAGCATCTTAAGGATTCAAGTAAATATGACAAATCTGAAGATAGTCGAAGCTGACACTGGTCGGTGCTCAATGGGTGAAGGTAAAGGTTAGGGTTCAGTGGGTGAAGGTTTTTTTAGTTTGGTGAGACAAGTTTTCACATGAGCCCTCCAGGCACAAAACAAAACTACATACTGCAATATCACCAATGAGAGCCACATGATCTCTTTTTATTGTAATATTACTGTTGTTTTTCCTGCTGGGAATAGGTAAATAGAGGCAGGTGTATGTGCAGTACTGTAGTTAAAGTATGGTTGTCACGTTTGTGATTTCTGTCCACAGCGGTGTACTGCTATTCCATTTTTAAATAAAATGTGTTCTAGAACCTTAAGGAGCATCAAAGTTCCTAAAGTTTTCAGAACCACTTGAATGTCCAATCGGGATGAAAATGTGTTCTAGAACCTTGAGGAGCATCAAAGTTCCTAAAGTTTTCAGAACCACTTGAATGTCCAATCAGGATGAAAATGGGTATTGGGGAGATTATTTTACACAAGGTCTTCTGGGTATCCAAATCTTATTTGAATGCTGGGTGAAACTCTGCATGATCAAGTTAATCCCTATAAAATGGCAGCTGTAATGTGGTGGGGTTTTTTCTTGGTGAGGGATATAACCAGCCTAGTAGTTCTCATACGTAAACAGTAGAATTGTAAGTGGGGCATGTCATATTCTGTAAAGTGTTGTCATCCTATCAGTACAAGCCATTCTTAATTGGGGCATTCCATTACTGTTCGTGGTGTCCAGTGTAGTGGTTTAAACAGCAGAGCCCCTCAGTAATAACAGATGGGTCCAGGAATGAGAAATACTGAATAGTACTGATGCGAAACAGATGATCGCTTTAAAAAAAAAAAAAAGTCTTAACAAATACGAAACAGTGTGACACTCCACTCCACAGAACTTAATTACAGCCCATTGAATGTATCAGTGTTAAACTGGAAACTTATTTGTCACTCACAAATGCAAAACAACTGTCCAGGCGGCTCAGAGTGTTATCCGGTATATGCTTTTTCTGCTCAATAGAATGTCGGGCGCCAGTTAGGGATACTTTTCACATGTGGGTAAGAAACACCAAATGTATCTAAAAGTTCATGAAATGGAGTAGAACTAATGCGATGAATCACAGCAATTGGGTAATAATTTATACAAGTCAGTCAAACTGTGGTAATCAGTGTGAAGACTTCTAAAACCCTTATCTTTAGGATGGAAAGGTATCAATATTAGTTAGCTGATTCAAGACTATATGCCCCCAGTGCTTAATCAAATCTGCTTTAAAGCATTCTGCCGAGTCCTGTTCCTCGCCAGTGTCTCTCTCTCGAAGAAATTAAGAACCACGACTGAATAGCGCTTATTTCTGAAAGAACAAGAAGAAAAGGCCCTCTTAAGTAGTAAAGCATTCCACACCACACTTGACAGGGACCCTTTATTCCTACAGCCTTTTTAACTTTGTTCCCAAACAAGGCGGAGTGCTGCGCCCTGCTGCAATCCCTTTTGTTGAGTGCCTGTTATTCTAACCCTTTGTCTTCTCGCTGTCTCTCTTCTTCCCTGCAGTACTTTGAGGTCCCCTTTGACTCCAACATGAACAGGACCAAGAACAGGCCGCTGGTTAGAGGCCAGATCAGGTACAGTGAGCTCTTCTCTCGCACACCTGCCTCCCTGTGTAATGTGAGAATGGGGCAGACCTTCCTCTGCTCCCTTCACTGGCATATCCGTGTCACTTCCTCTTCTGTTCACATAAGAATTCTGATGAGACACATTTCCCCGGTTAATAACTTACCATAGAATGGAAGCCAGCAGTTTGTCTCTGTTCATTGGCGTTGATGAGAACTGAAAGCTTAAGCTTTAAAAGGCATTATGTGGAGAGAAAACAAAAGTCCATCACAATAATTAACTGCGGTAGTACAGACTCAAGCTGCTGTTTGTGTTTCTCTGCTGTCTGGCTGTCTGTAGGCTCTTCAAAGAGGATGACAAAGGGTCCAGGTATAGCAGGTGATATAAACTATGCAAAACAGCCTCTTTGAAATGGAAATAAGGGGTCCATTACAATCAAAACAACATCTAAAAGCCTATGACCGCCACATCTGAAGTGTTACATTTCCTCAGCTCTGTTTGGATAACAGAATATTTCTTAATGACTTCTTTTTGTGTCTGGTGATTATACTTCTCAAAGGCCAATTGTAAACATTAATTAGGTAATTACTCACAGTATTAACCCAACAAAAAGTTTTTGAAGGGAGGATTTCTTTTTTCTTTGATGTGACTCCTAGGTTTAAAAAAACAAACAAAATTTATGTTATTTCTGTTTTATATTTAGTATTTTTGAATGATTCTTTTTTAACGCTAATATTTCTCTATCGGATGAAAGCATATCCAATTTATTGCTGAAAATTTCTGAATACAAATGAAAGAAACTGACACCATCCTGGAGAGAATGAGAGGGGGTATAGAAAGCTGAATTGACTTTGTGTTTTCATTATAAAAAAGTTTTGTATAAAGTGCATATGGACAGTAAGGGACAGTGGACACATTTTTAGCTACCCCACAAGTTCCACAGATGCACCCTATAGATCAAAAAAATGCTTGTGGGCACGCAAAGGGTTCGAATGATTGCCAATACCTGTTGACTACAAGACATAGAAGAAGAGACCTGCTCCAGCAGAATCTGTAAGTAGATACTAAATGGCTAATCCTAACCTGAAGGACCTCCTCTCCACAGACCTCTCCAGAGCACTGGTGGGTTTGTGTTGCTGACTTTTGTCCACCTGAGGATTACGTAAAGAACACTATAATAATTTTACTAAGCCAGATTCGAAACAAGTGCTCCAAAGGTTTTTTTTCTATGTAAGGTGTTTTTAAAACGTCGAGTCACTGCATAATTGAGTTGGTTTCAGTTGGTGCTTCGTTTATCATTTAAAATCTGAGTCGGCCAGCTTTTTTTAAATATTTATCTGCGGCTTTCCTAACGATTTTCTCATAATCGTTTTTTGAAGTGGGAGCAGATTTCTTGTGTGACAGAGTCTAACCTGTTGTCTGATGTTTAACATCTGTGACTGAGCACACAAAGCTCTGTGTGATTTACTAACGCTCCTTTCAAGTGGCACAGATGATTTCATATTTAATTTAATTTCGTATTTAAACAAATATAATGCAGTTGGGTTTCAAACACCCTTGTCTTTTTTATTATTATTATTATTATTATTATTATTATTATTATTATTATTATTATTATTATTATTATTATTATTATTTTAAATTTACTATTTGCGAATTGTTTTTATCATTTTCTCCCCAATTTGGAATAGCCAATTATTTTTAGGCTCAACTCACTGCTACCACCGCCGCGCTGACTCGGGAGGGGCGAAGGCGAACACACTCTGTGCTCTGAAACGTGTGCCAACAGCTGACCACTTATTTTACAAACTGCAGGCCCACCATGCAGAGCTACATTGTCGGAGGACAACGCAGCTCTGGGCAACTTATAGGCAAGCCCGCAGGGGTCGCTGGTGCGCAGTGAACCGAGGACAACCTGGCCGACCTAAGCCTTCCCCCACCAACCGGGCGGCGCTCGGCCAATTGTGCGCCACCCCTTGGGAACTCCCATCCATGTTCGGCAGTGAAATAGCCTGGACTTGAACTGGTGACATCCAGGCTGTAGGGCACATCCTGCACTCCACGCGGAGCACCTTTACCGGATGCGCCACTCGGGAGCCCCCAACACCTTTGTCTTTTGATTGCACTCGGAAGCTTTAAAAAAAGAAGCGCTTTTAAGTTGTGGAATCCACCTCATAACATCAGACTGCCATGGCTAGTTATTTCAATTATACATAATCGCATATCATTTTCAGTATGTTTTGCACTGAATATTGATCATTCTCTATGTGCAAGACCTCAGAAGCAACGCAGTGACTCGTAAAATGGGAGGCACCCAGTCCCAATCAGATACAGCACTTTGATAGACCAGGGCCTTGCTATCCTCTTGATTACTCATTGCGGCCATGAACTTCAAATTAACACATTAATAGAGATACAAAGAAGGTCTGGCGATCCCATTTAACAAAGTTCCAGGGTTAACCTCCTCTGTCCTAATTCTGAATGCCTATCGCATTTCAATGGAGGAATTCCTTTGTATCAAGCACTCCATTTGTTTGATCGAAAATCCAGCACAGTCAACCCTCCCCCCCTCACATATAGACCCTGACTGCCTGTATTCATCGCAATCTTTAATTGCTTGAGAGACAGTTGATAAATTTGAGGGCTTTGTATCTCCCCGTCATGTTAGGAAGCTGTCCAGATGCTGCAGTTTAAACAGGGTGTCACGGTGCGTTGTGTTAAATGGGGACTCCATCTGCTTGCAAGAAGGACTGCAGTGAGGGAGATGCAGCTCGAAGGGAGCCGGGTCCACCCCTCCTCCAGCAGAGGTCAAACCTGGTCAGGTCACTGGAACTCCAACCACCCTTGGCGGCATGCCTGCTGATACTGACCTCTAACCTCTGTTCCCGGCGTCGTCAGCATTTGATATTCATATTTCTGTTTCTATTCTTGCTTTGTCTAAAGAAACCCCGGTGGGATGCTTTGCAACGGAAGACCTTTTCCTGTCTGAGATTGGGAGCTGGCACCTCTTTGAATAATTGAAACAGTTGTTCGCAAAGCAATAATGATAGGTCGTGGTGTATCGTGTTGGTAAGTCTATTTAGTTATATCGAGCCATTTGTAGACCAGGAACTTAAGGAAGAAAGAGCAGTATTTTAAGTTCACGCCCTGTAGTTTGACACTAATTTGGACACATAACTAAAAACACCCTTATGTTAGGTCTTGCGTCTATTGCTTTTAGGAAGCAAGGGTTTTTTTCTCTGTCTCTCTGTCTAACTAACAGTATAAACTAACAGAGCTCACAGTTACAGGCTCTATGTTTCTCAGTAAAATGATCATTGTGACAGTCAAAGGGATACCAATGATCTACTCAATCACCAGCCTTTCTACAACCAAATCCAAGGCTTTACGTCCTGCATTGTGAGAGCTTTGATGGTGGATTTTACTAATAACCAAGGATTCACATGGAGACAATGTGTATACACTGTGTCTGTTTGGCTAATACTGTGAGTGGCTCTAAAGCATGTGAAAGCACAGGCTGGGGGCGTGGGGATCACTTGCGGTCTGTAGGCTTAAAGGGGCTGCACTGTCAGGGGTATAGCATCCAACACTTGGAATGAATGAGACCATTTAATGTTAGTCCAGTAGACAGGTTGAAGGCTTCAGTGTTTTAAATACCCAGATTATACCTTTTTTTTTTTTTTTTTTTTTTTTTTTAAGGGAACACCAAATCACACGTGTGTTTTTGGAAACATATTTTTTTCCATTAATTTGTGTTTTTTTCTTTTTCTATCTGGTTGTTTGCCTCGTGGCTGAAAGGTCACTGGTTCATCTAGCCCTTGCCTAGGGGTTTGTTTATTTTGTGTTCTGAAAACTCAAGAACAGCATGCTGTCTGTTTATCAAGAGCATCTTGTGAATGTGTAAACACACTATAAAGAGACACATACACAAGTCAAATTCTGCAACCTGAAGCAGGTTTTACTTCTTCAGCTCTTCAGCACACTTTTTTTGTGTTTGTTTGTTTGTTTATTGTTATTGCTGTGTTTTCTAACTTGGATCAGTATGCAGCCAATGGATTGATTTGATCGCGTTTGATTGCTGACCTATGACCCATGGCGATATATGTAGTATTTATTATTACTGTTCTTATACTTACATTTGTCAGTTTGTCATATTGCATACTTTAGCTCATTCCACTTTAAAACTGCTGCATGCCTTCTAATTTCTTTAATGCATAACTATTAAAGAAATGCTTGCATTTCTTATAATGGGATTCTCCTGTTAATGGCAATCATATGTTCGGCAGATGGGCTATGAAGTTAACAGAAATCTGCTGCATAAGGAAGGACCCTTGGGCTAAGTGTACGACTGAAGCATATGCTATACAAATCAGTGTTTAGCATATTGTTAGGGTCACACAAGCATATGCACCAAAGAATGGGACCATACAGATGCATATTTAATGCAATAATAGCCATAATTTGAAGCAATTTTCACCGAGACCACCAGAATTGCACTCCTACCAGGTCCCACTGCAACATGCATAATATTGCTAAATTCTTTATTCGGCTGAAAACTATTGTATCAACTTTTGTATTGCTGTTCGGTAACAATGGCACTATAGGATTCTTGGGCATGGAAAGTGAGACTTTGTAGAGTACCAGTGAAGGCATGGACACTGGAGGAAGGCAAGATAAAGAATGTCTCCCGATTAGTGAGGTCTGAATATGAGCACACTGTATGGTAATGAACCAACAGTATTTACCATACAAGCAATGCAGATAGCTTGTATGGTAAATACTGTCAAGGCCTTCGTGCACAGCCTGATGTCATGAGACCCATCTGTCTGCAGGGAAGTCCCTGGGTGTTGGCTGTGGGAGAATAGGGATGCTTCCTGTCTGCCTTGGTGTCATTCACAGGTAATGCACAGGGGGTAGAAGTGTGATGTTGCTATAGCGTGAGCCACTGAGAGCATACCCTGGCGGATCTGCCATTGACACCCAGAGAGCTGATTGGCAGATGCTGGAACCTTGCTGTGCCATGGGTTCACAGAGAACTGCCTGTGCCTTTTGTGTGTGTGTGTGTACATGTGCTTGCGTATGTGTGGGTGAGTGTTTTTTTTGCTATCCAACCTGTTGGTGGAAGTGTTTTCTGAACAAACGGTGAGGTTTTTTTTTTATTGTTTGTTTTGTTTTTTTTGTAATATTGTGAAGAAACGAATCACCCAGATGTTTACCGTGCAACGTGCATGCTTTGTATTCAGAGTTTCTTTCTCTTTCCCCAGCCCTCTCCACGCAGTGAGCTTTGCTGCAGCCTGTGCGGTTCCTGGCATCACCCTGCTCGCCCTGACAGTGAACCCCCTAACGGGAGCCCTGGGTGCCCTAAACCTCTTCCTGTACACCTGCTGCTACACCCCCCTGAAGAGGCTGAGCATCACCAACACCTGGGTGGGGGCTGTCGTTGGGGCGATCCCCCCCGTTATGGGCTGGACAGCTGCCACAGGCAGCCTGGACGTGGGTGGGTACACTTAAACACTGCCCCCCCCATGTACATCTGCAGAGGAGGCAGTGTATTGTTCAGCTCTGTTCGTTTAGATTTGCTGATCGGAATCCAGTGGGTGTCCCATGGGTCCGGTACAGACACAACAGTCACGCTGCAGTTAGGCCTTTCATGAACTGTTATGCTGCTCTGAACGAGAGTGGGTGAAAATCTGATTGTATGTTACACAGCACCCTGTACTACGTATTGTGTATTTATTTATAATACATAGTTAAATAAGACACAGATTAAACAGTATAGCTCATTTTAAGGTGACGTCATTGCCATCTGATTGCCATTTCCAACAACATTTCAGACGTGTAGTCTATCAATATCAGGGTCTGCTATATATTATATGCATTTATTATCTACATAATTCCTTGTCTTTCTGTATGACCAAAATTCAGCTGTGCATTGGAAACTTTACTCATTTAAATACTTAAATTCACCGAATGTGTATCTGAATCAGTTTCTTATCAGATTTCATGCCTTTTCTGCGTTAACTTATATATAGAGCTTCGTGGCAGAGCATGCAAAGCACTTTAGAGATTAGTAAATGGCATGTGACGAAGCACATCGGAATTTTAAACAAAAACAACGCTTTTTTAAAGGAAAGCACAGAAATCAACCATTTGCCAGCATTTTTCTATAAGCAAGTTAAATGCTTTACCATAAGCCCGAACCACCCATGGAGTGGAATTTGAATAGACATACGACAGTCCTTATATCTACATGTGTGCCAGATAAGAGCATTTATTCAGGGTGGGAGGTGACTCGACTGATAGCTGAACTGACAGCACTAGGCTGTGTTGATCCCTAGTGTCCTGGGGGCCAAAGGCATAAGGTAAGGAAAATATTTATGCAACTGCTAATGGGGTGTGCAGGAGTAATTAATTGGTTAATATGGAAAAGATATTCAAATGGAACTGAGCCATTGAGATGCAAGATCTTTTTCCAAGGCTGCCCTATACCTGCTTCAAAGGGTAGGAAGATTGAATACTGCATTGGACCCAGGGGGAATTCAACCAGTAGGGAAGACACAAACCCTTAGCGCCATGAGATTTTTTTAATGTCTGCAAAGTAGACAACCTGGTTCAAGCTAATCCTCCCTCCAGCAGAACTTTGACCTCAAATGGCGACAGTGTTGTGACCCAGAGGGGAGACTGCCCTCAACTGAGCCCCCAACTCAAAGGTGCTGTAGCTGCAGGCTTGAACAAAATGTAATGTGTATCTTGTGCCGCATGTGGTCTGTTGAACTCCTTGACCATCAAGCAAAGTATAAGTGTGTGTGCGCCTATATATGACAGAGATAGAAAATGATGGCGAATGGTACAGAAACTTCTTTTGCCCACACCAGGGTATCCAGGTTCTTCTGTAAGATAGAATGTGCATAAATAAATCCCATCCCAGTCTGGCTTCATAGGAAATACTGTTTGAGGCTATGGGAAAGAGCCTTGTGCAACTAGCTCCAAATAATTATTCCGCTGCACTTATGAAGTCTGTGTTAGACAATAAAAGGTCACCTGACCCCAAAACACAGTTTAAAGATACAGACCAGAAGTTGGGAGGGGGAAGCAAACAAATTAGCCATTATCCATTCATTTTTAAGTTCTGTTTTATAAAAGTTTCAGTTCCCGCCCACCTAAAGGTAAAATACTGAGAGTATGAAGGAATAAACAGAGTTGCTGAAAGGCCCTGCTCTGTGTTTCCAGGTGCCCTGCTCCTGGGAGGGATCCTGTACTCCTGGCAGTTCCCTCATTTCAACGCTCTCAGCTGGAACCTGCGGGAGGACTACTCCAGGGGAGGCTACCGCATGATGTCCGTCACCCACCCGGCGCTCTGCCGGAGAGTGGCACTGCGGCACAGCCTGGCCCTCATCGGACTGTCTGTCCTGGCACCAGCCCTGGATGTCACCAGCTGGACCTTCCCACTCATCTCCCTCCCCATCAACCTGTACATCAGCTACCTTGGGTACAGCTTCTACAGAGACGCGGACCGCAGCAGCGCCCGCAAACTCTTCTTCTGCAGCCTCTGGCACCTGCCCATGCTGCTCCTCCTCATGCTCACCTGTAAGAAACCACGAGTGGACAAGGAAGACAGATCCGTGGCTCACAGTTAACCGTCGTTACACACGAAAACCAATGAGGCGTTTATTTTTTTTCCTCAATCCACCACTGGCCTCTTCCGCCTCTCTTGCGTCCAGTGCCTTCCCTGTTTGTTGGATTGATTACAGACATGCATCTAATAGCAAATCAATATGGGGGGTTCAAATAAAAATTTACCAAACAAATGATGATGTGTCCATGTGTTAATCAAGGAGAAAAATACCATTGATGTAATTATTGGTTGTAGATACACTGATACAGAAATTCGATTGGCAGTCTGTGTTCTCATAAACTCTGTTGACACGCCCTGCTTCCAAGCAACAGATATCAGTTTTGTGTGACTCATATGTATATATATCTCAAATACGGACTGATCCTAATAATTTAATACCAAGACAATATGTGGGTAGGGAAAGGGATTCTGAACTGGTGTTTAGAATTGCCTTGTTGATAGATCCATCCTGTATGAATAGTTTTAAGGAATTGATTATACATGCAACAATATTTATTTTTATTTATTTTATTTAAAAGGATTTTAATCTATATTTAAAGCTGCACAAAATCACATGGAAAGTATGTTGATTTGTGTATAATATGATTTTTTTTTAAAAAATATGTATATATCATATAAGAATATTAGTACAGTAGAGCATCACTAATCCGAACCAGTTGGAAGCGGGCCCTTGGTATCATGTTAAAAAAAAAAAAAAAAAAAAAAAAAAGCCTTGTCTGGTCTGTGATCACCTGCTGTGTATGATACTGTTTACAGTAATATTTTAAATTATCAGCATGCATTTCATTCTGATTGTGTGGTTCCCATTATACTGTAGGTCAGTTGGAACTACTGGGGTTCTAAATAGTGAGAGTTGACTATTGTATTTAAAATAAAGGTATCATAAGAAACATTAAGAAAATACAGATTATTTATGTATGGACCATATATGTTGACCTACACTGTCTATAGTTCACTACATAAAGCCCATTGCACTACCTGTATTCTTAGTAGCATATGTACCGTTATATATATTGTAGGGTAACATTTGTTTGTGTAACAGTTTACTGTTTCAAATAAAAAAAATCTAAAATATCTAAGAAGTCCATTGGACTTGAAAAGATTCCTCAAACTTTTAGTAGATTGTCATTTTTTTCCCAGTAGTACACTGACAGATCTAATGAACAAATAAATACAATGGAAGAGGTTTTTTAATATATCATTTGTAAATATTTAATAGTGCAATAAGTAAATATTTTGTGCCCGATAAACATGGGTAGTAGGGGAAAACTAAAACAACGTGTTGTGCAATCATGAAAGCCATCGACTCCCTGGAGGCTAATTGGCAGACACTGATCCATTTAGAACTTGAATACACTCATGAAGATTCTAAACATGGAACTAAGTACAGGAAGTTGTGTCCAATATGTGGGAGCTGGGTATACAAGGGAGAGGGGAGGGGAGGGGAAGTATTGCAATATTGCTGGGAGAAGTGATGTGCTGTAGTGTAGACGAATAAGGTTCAGTATATAAATAACTCTGGTGCAAGCTACATGGGATGTACCCTGAAGGACAATCAAGGGTTAAAGTGCATTCAAAGTACTGCTGACGCATTTAAAACCAACAGCACTTACAAAAAAGGAAAACCAAAGACTTCACTGCTTTCAACGGAGTGATCTCTAAGCCTGATGCTAAATCTCTTCGTAAAAGATTAGTGTACAGTGTGCACTTGGTTAAGGGCCAAACATTTGAAGAATGTGCTGTATTATCTTGTACTTTGGTGTATAGGCTAAGTACAGGCCCACGGTTTAGTATACTTAAAGGCGTGCATCGCAGTCTTGGAATACAGTACAAACAATGGAGTGTTGTTTTAATAATAGGATACAAAAGATTTAGCGCTTTAGAAAACAATGATTTAAGGTAATGGGAGTGTTCATACTTTATTAAGAAAGCAGAAACAATTACCCCTTATCCTTTTCTTTAATAATTGTGAGCTGCTGCATCAATCACTGTTATAAACTGTATCTAACCCTTTCCAGAATATTGCATGTAGAACGTTTTAAAACCCTGCCAAGGTCAACAGCCCCCATATGAAATATGCATGTGTACACATTTTCAACCCCCCCCCCCCCCCAGGCACACATCAAAACCAAAACCATGCTGACTTATGTCCAAGGCAGGGGAACATGTTGATTGCAAATACAGGACTAAAGTGTACAAGAAGTCTATGCTTTCACACTTACCCGTGGCCGGATACACTGCCCTGGAACGGCTTTTCAATGCAGTGATTGCATTACTATTACTACAGGCACATTGAAATTCAACCAGCATGCTTCTGGCTCACATTGCTTAACGTTTGCACAACGATACATTCCGATTTGCATCTAGTCAATTACAAGTTAATGTTAGAGAATAATATGTGTGAGTGTGTGTTTGGTTAATTCTAGTAGCCAGCTCAGGGTGTTGGGAATTGTGAGAAACCTTGAAATGAGATTTGTTGCGTTATATGTGTTGATATAATATTTTATATGTAGGAGTATCGCCATACACACTTGCAGTCCTAAGAATTTGTGTAACCTGGTGGTACTTTTGCAAGAATAATTAAGAAAAGGGTGATTTTAACACAGAAAATAATACAACTAAATAAAATAATAGTTACATGTATTTATTACTGCTAAACAAAATGAGTTTCCCCCAGATTCTTGAGCATGAAACAGCTGGTAATATATTTGAAGCACAAAGGGAGACGATTGTTTTATTGCACAACTAATACAATTTCAAATCGCATCAAATCCCGACACAAATCGTAAACTCAACAATTAACAGACAGACCGGGAATAACTCCGAGGGTTAATTATATTAACATTAACCATGTCTTAATTCCAGTGCTCTCAGACCATGCATATAGTTGCTTTCACTGCCTGAAAAGAGTAGATATGATTAATGAATATTCAGATACATACATGTTTGTTGGTTTGTTTGTTTGTTTGTTTTTAAGCAAACCTAACAGAAACTGAGCTATGCTAAAAATGTATTTTGTACCAATCCCCAAATAACTATTTGTTATTAAATGACTCCCCCCCCCCCCCCCCCCCCCCCCCCCCGACATCAATAAATGTTTCATTTTATTAAAAATGCCCTGGCCATAGCGTCCCATCTGGTTTTAACTAAGAGGCGTTACATTAAACTGAATATAGAAAGCAACAAATTGCATTATACCAAATCATCTGTCATTGAAAATTGGTTTGAAAGCGTATTTGTTAAAATTAAAAGGTCTCTGTTGGCCGCGTGGAATGGGAGGTCATTTTTTGGAACACATGCACGGGGCAGCACCTGCTTTGTAACGCCGGGGTGCCGAGTTGTGGGCGAACTGTGGGTTCAGATTTTTCTTCTGAATTTAAGTAAAACACTGTCCGTGATAAATGCAATAAGTTATAACCAAATTATTTTTCCTCTCAAGAGATCTAGGGGTCCTTCAGTGGCGTTTTCCCCTGCTCCTCCGGTTCAGGGACTGTGGCGAGTATCAGCGCACAGAAGCGAAGGTCATTCATACAACTCTCCGGGAGATGTTAACACATCTGCTGGGACCATGGCCGATTCTTTCAGCGTGGTCTTGGTGCCGGTATTCATTGTCTTTGTCTCGCCATGTAGAAGAGGGGACCTCGGCATTGTCGCCTCTCCGCATTCTCATGCTAATTCTCGGGACAGGAGAGGAGCCGCAAACAGATGTGAACCATTCGGTTTAAGTTGTAGTTCATTTGTTAGGCACTGTATAGCAAGCCGCTTAGCAGGATATTAAATATTAGCCAGGCCCATTCACCGGATTTAGCTAAGTAAGTTGGGGGTCATTGCTCTTATTATGAATATAAACTTTTTTTTTTTTTTAAATCGTGATACACAACATTTTAACTATTTACATATGCATATTTCTATTTAGAATTGTATTAATTAAAATATTATGTAATCATGGGGTTAAACTTTTTTTTTTTTATGTCGCTGTATATTAACTTATTTACTGTAACAAAAATACACAAAAACACAATTCATAAATAAAATAATAGCCAACTTTGTTAAAAGTTTGAAAAGAACGGGCAATTGTACCGGCTCAAAATACACACGTCTTCATTCGTTTGCAAATTCATACGTGATTCTGCATTGTGTTGGAGTAATGGAGTGCAAGATTAAAGTTTAATATAACCGTAGTCGTCACTGTGAAAAAGGCTGTTGTTTGTCCATCTGCTAACCGGACACGCTATAAGTGATAACACACAGGTTCTAATTTGTATAGCGTTTAGGTGGTGGCATTGCCACAAGCAACATGCATAGCAGGCCTATCACACTTTAGCAAAATTACGTGCCACAGGAAAACAGTTAAACTCGTTTAACACTCCAGCTGCACTTATGGAATATTAAAACACCCTCAATTTTGGCATTAGTGTATATAAGAAAAATAATGAAACTGCTTTTTTATTTATTTATTTATTTATTTATTTATTTATTTATTTATTTATTTATTTTTTTATTTATTTATTTATTTATTTACTAGCAAAGACCAATCACCACATTAAATATAATACATTGTAGCCATGCACTCGTGAAAGAGCATCCTTTGCTATTGACACGATTCGCAGGCACCATGTGGGGATCGGGGTGCAGGGCGCTGACGTATTTCATATGTATTCTGCTCCATGCTTATTTTAGCATAACATTGAAAGAACAACGTGTTAAATGTTTACTGCCTGAAACTATTTCAATTAGATCCCGCTTTAGTGGGAAATACAAACTAAAGCACTAATAGTATAACAACTCATAAAGCGACTCCTGTTGTAATTACTCTTCTGAGGAAACAAAGTGAAAACTCAAACTTTACACATGGAGCAAAACCTCATTCATTCTGACACATATTAGCGGGTCAGCCTGCATAGCCAATATTGTTTAAATGTTGGGCAAAGCGTTTTTTTTTTTTTTTTTTTTTTTTTTTTTTTTTTACTGTTGAAGTTTAATAATAAAAAAGACTGTTTAACTACCTGCTCAATATCGCTAGATAAAGAGATACGAATCTAAACTCCCCGTGGTTGGTTAAGGCTTAGTCGTTTTGTTCAATTTATTTTATGTTAGTAACTGTAGCCAAACTTATATCGCGGTAGATAACTCATGTTTATTCAATTTAGTTTTTTTTTTTTTTTAACCTCGCGGTTATTTCAGTCCGTAAAAACAAACAGGACTGTTTATCACTCGCCAAATATATCTTGAAATGTGTTGATTGACATAAAAACAAAAACAAAGAAATAAAAAATAACCTTTCCGACCGTTAAATTATTGTTTTCCACTTTTGTTTTTTAAAACAAATCATAATTATGTTTGATAAATATAATAATTCAAATTGATTTATCTCCATGTCACATTGAGTATTAAAATTAAGTGTAATATTACATTGACTTGAATATGGTGTAATATGATATTTAATTGATTACGGTCTAATTGAGAGAAAAATCAACGAAACTAACTAGTGTTAGCTGAATACGATTCATTTATATATGCCCATTAACACACACACACACACACACACACACACACACACACACACACACACACACACACACACACACACACATATATATATATATATATATATATATATATATATATATATATATATATATATATATATATATATATATATATGACATAACTTATTTAAAAGAAAATATACATTTTAAATGGTTTACAAAACGTCTTGGGCACAAAAGTGAAAGTGACTTTAACTGTAAGGTTAGATAAAAAAAGGATTATGGTTATTAAGGAGGAAATCGGCCCCTAGAACGGAACGAAAGTGGACTAGAAAGCGTTCGATTCGTCACGGTACGTGGGCTTAATTACAGACTGTATCGAGCGAAGTTTTACATTACACAGCTAATCGCATCGATCATATGCACCACTGAAACGAGGTTTTGTTAATTATCCAACTGTTAAACTAGTTCCACAGTGACACGGTTATGCACTATTTCTACACTATTTTAAATACTTAAATGCCTTTTTTTTTTAAAAAAAACAAAAAAAACCGAACTTCCTTTATCTAAGATCCTGCGTCAACTAACTATTTCCGGGATACAAACTGTATGTATATATAAAAATAAACACATAAATTATAAATTAATTATAAATTAATTAGCCGTTTAATTATTTAAATATGTTATTTATTTCTTAATTACGTTCATTTATCTTTTTTGCTGACGTTTACTGTAATTCATTTGCATGTACAGCTGTAGCCAAAAGTTTTGCTTCACCCTGGAATTAACTCATTTTCCTTCATAAAGTCGAATGGAACCTGCTGAATAATGTTACGTTAACATATTGAATTACATGCATAGCGGTTTGTAGTTTTCCATATACTTAACCAAAAACTTACAACAATTACTGTACTATATGGCTTCCGGTAGGCTTTTGTGATATACTTTTCTAGTTTATTTTATTACATGATGTTAAATAAAATATCTAAATTATGTTCATATAGTTTTTAAAAAAAAAAAATTGTATGTGCGTCGATCTGCAAAAGCATAGGCTTCACTAATTGTGCTACTGACTAATTTCACTTTCCATTTTAATATGCTGATTTGTATATTTATCCCTGTAAAAGCAAACCATTTAAAATGTTCTTTATATATATATAGATAGATAGATAGATAGATAGATAGAGAGAGAATACTTTTGAAAAAATATTGAGAAAAATTAATTACATTATTTCCTTCATTAACCTTTATAAGAAAACAACGTGCGACATAATTAATTCTTAAATTATTATGCTATTATTAATAATATTAATGTGAATATTAATATACCCTAAAATAAACATGTATAGTATTTAACCAGTTATTTCTTATATCATTTTTATTTAATTTTTTTGCAATACAACATTACTTTAGCTTCAATATTTTCTCGAGCTTTATCGAAAATGGTTCCAAGTCTGTGGTCCATGCACCTTCATCTTATTGATAATCTATTCTTCAAAGCTCTTCTCGTGTTTTGGGCTGCTCTCCCTCATAACTTATACGTCTTCGTTTTCGCCTGTGTTTCATTCCCTGTTCTCTGATGTACATACTTCAAGGAGCGATGGCGGATTTACTGTGCACAATATATACGGGCGAGAAAGCTGTAATTTGTGGATTCGCCTGTGTTGTTTCATCTTTCAGGCCCACACGTTCCCCTTTGATAATTCAAATTATAAGTGTCGTGTTAATACAAGCACGCGCCATATATATATATATATATATATATATATATATATATATATATATATATATATATATATATACGAACTGTTTGGGTTTGTCCACTGGAGACTTAAACAAACAATCGATAATAATAATAATTATAATAATAATAATATGCAATGCCCTTTCAACCAAAGTGAATGAGTTATAGAAGTACATCTTAAGTGTGTAAGTTTTGACGACGTGTTGTCAGAGGCAAAGCGCCCCCTGTTGGACCGTTTGAGATCTCCAGTCATCGCAAAGTAGGAAAATAAACACCTGTCTAATTTTTAAGAAAATAGCAGATTAGTGGCTGAATATATCTCACGTAAACCGATTCAGCAATTGTATTAATTACACGATTGCACTTCGGCTGTCCTGAACCAGGGAACAATGGAAGGATATTTAATTATACGAGAGACACGGCTGATTTAAAACGCACTGTAAAAATTAAGAATCTAACATAAATCTTTAGACGCAGACAAAAACAAATGTGTTACCAAATTAAATATTACAAAGTAAAGAATATAAATCGTGGAATGTTTTTTTTTTTTTTTTTAGCAGAATCATACATATTAAATGCGCAGATGCAAAATCTGCATGCTACCAGTCTACAGAGGGGCACGCATTAATAATGCATAGTTAGTTATAAGAAATCTCAATGGAATCGGTCCCTGGAGAGACCGTGCTCAGTGTGTTTGTATGTGGCAAACCAAGCTTGAAAGTACTGAAAATGAAATTTGCACCGGACGGAAATTCTTGACAGGTTTCCCACCAAAAGGATAGCTGTGTAACTCATTGCGATCACTGAATCTGTTGGTATAAAGAGAAATCCGGTTGAATGGTCTGTTAGCCAATGGAAACGTCTAATCAGTTCAAAGTGAGGGTCTCACGCGTAACCCTGCCTCCGCGCTCTCCTGATAGGACTTCTTATATCAACAAATGGCTAATTATTTCACAGAGTCCCTGTGATTGGCTGATTCTGCTGTCAGTCCAAAGCATCAGCGTCCGTAAAAGGATCATGCATTCTGCTGGAGCCTGGAAGCTCGCAGTAGCTGGCAAGCAATAACCATTGCAAGACATGCAGGATGCTCCAGTTATAAGAATAGGGTTTGAAGCAGCACTGAATACACCAGCTCTGTAACAAGGCAGCGCCGTTGTTTCATTTAATCAATTTTGTTAGAAACCTGGCACCCCGATCAAGCATCTTAATAGATGCTGCCTATAGATGTGTTATATTCTATTTGTCCTTATCTTCTTTTTTTTGGAGTTCTTCATAGCATTTGCACAAGGATTTTTGTTCTTGCCATTTCAAAGCACAGTGTGGAATGAATGACTTTGCCAGTATGTCTTGTTGGATTGTGGTGTGTACCGACAGGGCTTATGGAATATAGCCTGATTAGTCACAGTCGTTATGCACGTTCTTTCAACCAAGTGAAAAAGAAACTTGTATTACTCGCCATCATGCTTTTCCTGTGGGTGTATATGGCGTATTCCTGCGTGGGCTACTGTTCCACTATGCCCAGAATGATGGTGGACTATAGGGTAAAGGAGACTCAAACTGCCGGGAAAAGGACAGATAACAGCGGGGTAGACCTCATGTCCAAGCTGCTCTCCAAACCCCAAGGCTGGGTGGACTTGGAAACTGATTACGATGAACCTCCAATAAGGACCGCTTCCAGAGACTTGCTGAATAACGAGGTCGAGATAGACCAGACTGAGGACTGGGATGAAATTAGGGGAGAACAGAAGTCGCCAGATCAGAGTCCCATGTCGAGTTTTTCCAACGGGTCGGGCAGCAAGAAGCTTCCCCAAGCGATCATCATCGGGGTGAAGAAGGGAGGCACCCGGGCTCTGCTCGAGTTTCTCCGGGTGCACCCTGACATCAGAGCCGTGGGAGCAGAGCCGCACTTCTTCGACAGGAATTACGACAACGGTCTTGACTGGTACAGGTAAGCAAGTAAAGCGAGTTATATGGAGAAATAGCCTACAAGAAAGTGTGTTATTATTAAAAACACGATACATGACTCGTGTTTTATTATAAAACCAGAATATGGCTGTGCGTTTTCGTATCAAATCTCAAAAATCGAAAACGCATTCTAATGGATATAATGGACTAAAGTTGAAAATTCGAATATAAGGTCAATATCTTCATATGCAATACGTGCCAAGTTCCAAGTGTCTTTCTCCCAGTTTACAGTTGATCATATTACCAAGAATGTGGTATTCAATGAACACGCTTGTATCTTTCAAATAACCACACGGGGCCGATTTATCTGAATTTTCTAATTGTGATACCGTTAATATGTGTAGTTTATTTGGCATCAGATGCCAATGCGACCATCTAATCCTTCATATGAATGGGAGATAAATCTTTAGGATTTGCATGAGTCATTTTCATGAATTCTCAAGTCTCCATAATCTTCCGTGGATTCGAGTTGAAAAAAAAGGTTTAAAATTACATTTGCATACAGTGAGATTTAGAATAAGGAATCCACGACTCTTTTCTTGTTCTTTAATCTTGTTAAATTCCATTATTGTTTTTATATATGTATAGGCTAAATGAAACAGGATTCAGGGCATAATACACTTGAAACTAATCGCAAGTAACTTGCGCGTTTTTAAAAAAAAATATTATTACAAACACAATACACATCAACTGGTTTGTATTTATTATTTTATTTTATTTGTAATATTCGGCGGAATACAGCTCATAAACAGGAGACACTGTTGCATTTTAATAACTCTTTAAAAAAGAATAACAGCTACGGCGGTTACCGGATAAGCTTTAGTTTATTATATTGCCCTCGCTTTTCGATCACACTATGCCTCGGGCCAATACTCTGTCTATATGCATGTTTCATTCCTTTCACGTAGCATGAATGTATTTTAAATATTTAAATCTAATCTTTGTTTATAAAAAAAATAACTTTGTTATAAATCTTTGTTGTTGTTCTTGTTGTCTGTGGGACCTGCAGGGGGTGGTTATGCGTAAAGCAGTGATCTCTGTTGGATAAAAACGATCACTGCAGGTGAAACGTTTGACTTCATAGAATCATTTCAAAAACATTATATTCGTATTCATTTTTAACTCCAAAGAACCCCTTTATTATTATTATTATTATTATTATTATTATTATTATTATTATTATTAGTAGTAGTAGTAGTAGTAGTAGTAGTAGTAGTAGTAGCAGTAGTTTAAATGGTTGTTTTAAATATATTTACTTGTCATTAGTGTTCAATATGGGTTTATGTTTAGGCTATATTTTTCACTGGTAATGCTATACGCAAAATATATTAATAACTGATGTGTTTGTAGTGAACATTTCACGTAGCATGATTTCACGACTATACAACATTCATTATTTTTAAATGCTGCAGGAAACAAAAATCTAGTGTCTCTCTGTTTTGTATCGCTTTGTCACTTGGACACTTAGTCAAAATATTGCTGAAGCTGTTCCCGTCGCTTTTGGGAAATGTCAAAATGTAACTCTTAATAAACCTTTTTGCGGTGATTTAATCAAACGGACACCGGTGCAACACGTGACATTCTCGGCGCTTGCTTTGATGGATTTGTAGAAAAAAAATATCTTAATTTAAACAATGATCTGTAAAAGCAAAAATGAATTAGAACCGCAGTGCGATCTAAGAAAATGAAGTCAGACTCACTAACAATGTTTAGGCTACTGAGATTTTCCAAAGAACTTTTGAAACTTCAAAGTATACAATCATTCTCTTTAGTCATTTAACGAACTGCGGAGTGTTTGCTTTTTCATTAAATAGTTGTTCCCATTAAATAATCCATTAATAAATAAAGTCTTACGGGGGAAAACATATATTTTTAAAAGCAAGAAAACAGATTACATTTATAGGGAGGGTTCTTTATTAGAGAATTTTCATAATTTAATAAATAAATACAAACTCGAAATATGTGAGTAACGTGTATTATTATTATTATTATTATTATTATTATTATTATTATTATTATTATTATTATTATTATTATTATTATTAGCAGTTACAGAATAAGGATTTAAAAGTTATAGACACGATGGTGACGGATAACTTTTTAAAATCACGCTTTTCAGTTTCCTTCATGCTTGAGTTGCACTACAAGAAAAGCATAACAAAACAGACATAAAAAAAATCTTGTTTTAAAGGATCCCTTTACAAACAGGCAGATGTAAAAGGATGAAAAGGATATTCTCAACTCACTGGACTGTGTGTAACATGTGGGTGATTGAAATGTCAATAGAAGCCACGTAACTAAAAAAAAAAAAAAAAGTGTTATATTTTTAAAAGAAAAAAAATCTTATAGCACAAGGTTTTTAAACCACCCTAGAAACCACGTCACGTGATAATCACCCTTTGCATTTGGTTTATATAAGAATCACTAGCGATTAATATAAACATGTTCATGAAATGTGTAAAACGACACAGTGCGGCAGCTTACATCCTCCCTAAACCACAGCACAGTCCCGTCACGTTGATAGAACACAGTGCCTCGCTATAATCACCACTCAGTAAACTGGATTACAGGAAGAAAAGTGTATTTGATTCAATAGGAAGTCCAGTGAGACGAAAAAATAACTAAACTAAAGGCAGGTGGGGTCATATCGATTGATAGGTTATGTTTAAAGTTGTTTTGGGATTGGATCAATAACAACTGACATGTGCTCCAACGTATGCAGCATGAAGCTCTTAAAAAAGTTACTGCAGGTTTATTTCCATCCGTAACCACAAGCCTGTGATGAACAGCAGTCTCCGGAGAACGTTAGGTCGTTTGTGCTCATGTCAATGTGACTTTATGCTTTAACTAAAAGCCATATTCGTAAGAAGAGATCCTCAAAAGTAAGTGATTTCTGGTCTTTTAAACTACCTGCAAAAAACTTGTAGTTTAACATTTTGAGGATTTTATTTTGAGTGAATGCATGTTTTATATATATATTTACTGACTTTTTTTATAAAGTATAAATAAGTAGATTAACGCTTTGATTTAGACCGAATCAAATAATCGGCCTATTTTATATACAATCCAGTGTTTCAGTAATGCTCTGCTTGATTTTTTTTCTTTTTTGTCACAATCAGTTTGGTGTATCTTTGCATATAATGGATCATTAATGCTGATTGGAGATCTTTATTTTTAAGCCTGTGTTAAAATCGTTTAATCTAGTATGACTTTTACGAGTAGAGGAGATGCTCTTATCGATTCTTGAGATTAGGTGTACGTTAAGGACTTTTAATGATGTTAATTGGAAATGCAACTAACATAACAATGGAGGCACTACAGAAAAACAATAGAACAGAAAACACTTCTGGGTTCCATTAGTGTGTTGGTTTTGCGAAAATACTTTACTGGTGTTTGTAGTAAAAACAGGGAGCGACCGTGCTGCGTGTTGGCTCAGCGGCTTATGGGTGGCAAACGTAATAAACACAGTGCATCTGCTATACATTTGCGGGGCTATTTGGGGCTTGATCAAGGGCGATGTGGCTTTTATGAGAATGCCCTGGGGTTTGTTTAGATATCGTTTTTATCAGATTTCAATCCGGTCCGCTATCCCACCCCTCTTCTGCATGATAATAGAAACAATGTTAATTGCAAGAGTGCGTTTTGGTGGGACAATTCTTAACAGTTAAATACACCTAAATGGAGATAATGTATGTATTTATTTTATTATATAGATAGATAGATAGATAGATAGATAGATAGATAGATAGATGGGAAATTAAAGCTGTAGGGTTAAACAGATTTTTTAAATGTGCCTTGCATATTCTATATGCGTTTAACCACCGAGCACGTATTACTAATTACCTTCCTGGTTTTATAAAACACCACTGTTATTAATTTTTATGCAACACTAGTGCATTTTTTAACGATACGGATAAGTTTTTTTTTTTTCACCAAACAAGTGGCCTGCAATAACAGCTATATTACCCCTTTGAGACGGTAGAAAAACGTCCAATATTTCCGATCCCTTGACAGGTGTATCGCCGGCATACATGGTAGATTTTCCAGTAGACCACCTATGCTAAACCCGGCGACTACAGGGCTATACAAGTTTTGTTGATCTCTACTATAGTTTTAAAATAACTTCTGATTCGTTGGTAGGTTTCTAGTCTAGATTACGGTGAACCGCAAAGATGACTGATATTTTCAAACAGATGGCGGTGTGTGTTAGTGTTGGTGCTGCAGGAGGGACGGAGTGGGGTTGGCTCAATATACAACTTGATGTTGTTCAAGACGAGTGGCATTTTAATATCATTCACGTGATAACCTTCGCGACCCTTCACAGGCAAGTAATGCCGTGGCTAGTGATGGATTTAATTTCACCGCCTCACCTGTTCTGCAGCTGATGAAGAACTCACTGGGGGGAAAAAAAGTAACGTGTATTTGGCAGGTTAGTCATATCAGAATTATTCTGGGCTTGGGGAGGGTGGTTAGTTTAATGCCATTGAGCTCCTGTCCTTATCAGAAAGAGTTAGCAGTGGTTGTATCCCAGTTTGCAAGCTCAGAAAAAAGAGTTTGTCAATCACAATGTAGGCATTTGAAACACAACCCAGAGGGTGTCTTTACTTGAGTGACAGCTGTGCTAACAGGGAATTAAAGTTAACAGCCCAGCAATGCATAGGTTACATTCTGGCTCACTTTAATATCCAGACGCTTGGTTGACTTTTCAAGACATGCAATCTATAAACTCAGAACCTTGACCAGGGAGTGCAGAAGTGCAGTCATTTCTAAGGGGGCTGGACAGTGAAGGGAGGGGGGACCTGAAGGCTTATTATCGGCAAAAACCTCCATACTTGTCAGTGGAACTTTGCCAGCACCGTTCAACTTATTCCTTAAGGGGCTTTGACGTAATTTGATTATTTTTAGATTTTTAGAACTGAAAAGATAAGAAACAGACAGTGAACTCCCCATTCTGCACTTTAGTGTCCTTCCCTGTGCGCCCAAACTGTTGAAAGAGGACTGGAGACATTTTTGATATGGGAGAGCGGTTGCCAGTGGTGCTACAGCTTAGCTTCTCTTTTCTAAAGTTGACCATATTCTTTACCTTTATTATTTGGACATTTCCACCTCATCACTTGCATTGAGTTTGCAGTGTTGGCTGGCTAATTAAGGACTTTCCCCAACCTTTTTCTCAGTAGCAAAAGGCTATATTTAAATGCTGCTTTCAGATTTCATTATCCGACTATAGGTAATGCAGGTAATAGCTTAGTTGACCCCTAAGGCCTCTTGCCTGTCTATAGATCCTGTTATGTTTTAGTTCCGTCAGTAAAATAAATAACGTCAGGAAAAAATGACTGTTTCCATTTTGGTGTGTGTAAAGGGCTTTTAAATTAAAGTTTCTTATTACCCCCCCCCCCCCCCCCAAATAGTTTTAATTAGTAAAGTCAAACTTGGAGAGTTTTTCTTTCCCATTGCTGTCAAAGCTGGGGGACGGTTGTGTGAAACTGTGAATAGGTGCTGTTTTCTATAGCACAGCGGCACATCGCCTTCACAAAGGAACCTATTTGGAAACATGCTCAGTCTATGCAGCCTCAGAGGTTACCCTTTCAAGTTAGGTCTTGGCCGTTTGTCTGTCCCTTGACAGACCTTGAAATAAAACAGAAAATTGCAGGATTCTGGGTTGCCGTCATTACCTCTGTGTCTGTGCAACAACGTGGGAATGTCTTCAGAGCGCTGCGCTACAACTTCCCTTCTGAGATCTGTACTGTCTGCATCCCTCTCCCCTGGGATTGCAACAAGGATGTGAGTGCTGCTTATCTACGTGTGTAATTATGAGACACTGGGGCTGTTAACCCAGCTCCAAAGCCATGGCAAGCTTTGTTGAAAGGATATCGGTGCCTACAGATTGCTGTACGAGTATGAACCTGGCACGTAATCTACACCCACAGCTTACAATCCCAACCTACACTGAACATGAATTTGATGGATAATGTAAATTGATGTGGGGCCACATTATGTAACTGATATACGCTAACGGCTATTTGCATTAATACTCATTAAAAATAATGAATGCACTTTTCTTGTCATAATGGCTTATATATAGTATGGGACTTGCATCTATAGAAAAGAATGGGAGCATAATACCTAATTAAAACTAGCTTGACGTAATTGTCTTGCATGGTCTGTGATATTCCGAATGTAAACCGAACCTTTAACCAAAGGGCTTTGAAAGTCGAACCAAAAGCAGACTTTGCTCCTGATTTGACGTGCTCCATGCTTCCTGTGTGAACCACAGAACTGAGAACCGTAACTTACTTCCCCAGGTTCACACAGCTTCAATTATGCTGCTGGAACTGAAAGAAAGAGGGTCTGGCTCTGCTGCATGCATTGTTAAGACACACAGATGGGTCAGATCCATTCCACAACGTCTTATGACAGTCCACAGTAATGAGCCCTTCTGCATTTTATGAGGTGAAATGCTCCGGCTCTTTGGGAATAGGCTTCCCTCCCTAACACCACACCTTGTACCCACACAGTAGCATGAGCCAGGAGTGCCGCTTTCAAATCAGTGCAAGATATTTCTAAATGATAGGTGACCCAAACATGGATCTCAACCTCTGTCATCATGTTAAAATTTATTATACCTTTAACTGATAAATACGTAAATAGAGGTCCTTTAATTAGACGCCCTATTATAATTGGGTGTTTCGTCAGGACCTCAAAGGTAGAAAGCAGAACCCCAGGGTACGAGGTGGGCAGGTTCTCCTATTACTTTGAATCCGAGAGTTTTGATCGACGCCAGTTCAATAAAGGGCTATGTAATTAAACACAGGTTTGGTGTAGGGTGACCCGCATGTTCTTGATGTCTTTTTAATTTGTCAGTGCTGTTATCTCAGCCCCCCGGAAACCCTCTCCAACTCAAGCACAGTTAATTAGGGATGGCCTCTCTTTGTTTTCACCCTGCTGTGGAGCGCACTTTCAAGCCTATTACCTCTAAATGCATTATTATAGAATTATTTTTGTAGTATTGGTAGGTGACCCTAATGAAGGCGTTGGTTTTTTGATTGTTTTTTAACTAATAAAGCACTATTTTTTTAAATATGTGAGTTGCTGGGTTTCCTTAAATTGTGTATTAGTAACATAACACATACATAGATTAATAATAATAATAATAATAATAATAATAATAATAATAATAATAATAATAATAACCCTTTGTCAATGTAGCATCAAGGCTTATTATAAACAAGGCTTGTTATAAAAAAAGGATTAGAATGTGATAGTTTGAGTACCATTGCATTTTGAATTTTTCTTTGAAGGTAGCGCAGTGTGTAGTAGCTGTTCTTTTCATACATCAAACCCTTTTAAGATATGTTCCCTGGGATCTCTGTCGGGGCTCCAGGGTCAAGTCCCCAGCCCCTGTAAGAAGAGTCTCTGCTCTGCTACCATCTGCGATGCAGCTGAGGACCTCTGAAAGGGAGCAGCACCTAGATATACAGCATTGTTAATGAGAGGATCAGAGGCAAACACCACCTCTAATCTGTTTGTCAGTATGCCCTTCCCTTAGAGGCCTGCGAGATGCATATTACAGACAGCATTGTTTCCACTGGGCGCTGCAGATGAGATTCAGACCCATTAAATCACATTGAAATGAGGCTTTGGGGAAGAGGAACTTGCCTCTGGTTGCATATATCCAGATACCTGATAGTTGCCTTTTCACATTGACTAGGACTAGCAGGACATAAAGCTGTTCAAGACCTCAGTGCTGTAGTCATAAAACATTGCCATGCCAGAGACTTCTGTACTTCCTAGCGCAGTGTTTTATGAATAGGTCCATGTGTGTCTTGCAGGCTGTTAATGTATAGAAGGTGCTAACTTACACAGTCCGTGTGCTAATGCTGTGTGCTCCACCACGTTACTAAGTGTAATCATTGTCTCCTCATGTTTACAGTAAAATAATCTGGAATGAATTTTCCCCTTTGTGTAAATACTAGCAGCAGGAATGCCCAAAACGCATTCTGTACAGCAGCAGTGCTGTGTTGGCTGTGTTGTGTGCTGTTGTAGTATTTTATCTTCTAGAGCCCCTTGCCTCCTTTTATTGAGATACGGGAAAGTGCAGCTGACATCCCACTGTTTCACTGAGACCTTGGCAGCTTGGTGTTTTCGCTTGTTATAAAACGAGCTGTAATCTTGCATCTGCTTGAAATGGAGTATAGTAAATATGTGCCTGTGACATACTTGTGAGCAACTCCAGAACTGCTCTTCTTCCACTGTAGATAAAGGCAGGCATTTTCTTTGATGTCTCTGTCAACATCTGCACTTGAAAACCTGAAATGCGCAGTTGAATATTGCTTTGCATTTATCATTTTCATGTCTTTAATCAAGATATTAATGAAGGCACTTCATCTTGTCTTAGTTTAAAATCTTACTGATGATCTCGTCATTGTTTAAAGTTATGGATGATAAAGGAACCCACCCCCCTCCAAATGCACGAGTTGAAGTCCACTTTCGGGCATTGGAGTGCAGAGTGCATAGCGCTGTGATGCCTGAAGTGCTGTGCCCACTTCACCTTAAAAAAAAAGACAGCTAGCCAATTAAAAACATTTCCACCTGAGCAGTCGTCTGACCGACGACTGCCTGTTGACTTTTCTCTTTTAAAAAAAAAGATTAACTTGAAGGCCACTCAGCAGTGTTGGCTAAATAAAAACCCTGTGCATCCACAAATTAACAGATTAATTTCTCCCTGACCCCCCCGGCATTACCACATCCCTGTTCTCTGACCGTGCCCCTTCCCCACTAACAAGCAGAATAGGCAACAAAAAACAGGTCACATGTTCCCCGTCCCTGTGCCCAATCACGTTGTGATTCCCCTTCGCTGGCCACAAAGCATAAAAGGCATGCCTGCTGTGTTGCTGTTTCTTTTTTCTGTGGCTAAGCTGGCTTGGAAGGGGTGGAAGGGAGGGAGGATGGCTTTCATCATGAATTACCACCGGCTAATTGTAAAGAGGGGCATGGGGAGAGGGGAGTGGTACAGCTACTGGGGTGGCCTGGCCCCCACGGTCGTCCATTGAATGCTGCCCACAACAGTTGAGAAAACATGGTCAAGGGAAGGAGGAATCTCCTGCTGGAGTCTGGAACAAAAGCGAGTGAGCTCGACAGGAAGTCAGTTTCTAATGCTCATGTCTCCAGAAAGGCCTCGTGCATAGATAGAGAATCACTGATAATTGTCCATGGTCATTCACACTGCTCATAAAGAGTGTGTTTTCTTTTTTCATTCTCTCTTTTCCTTTTT
Source organism: Acipenser ruthenus (assembly GCF_902713425.1). Classification (NCBI taxonomy): domain Eukaryota; kingdom Metazoa; phylum Chordata; class Actinopteri; order Acipenseriformes; family Acipenseridae; genus Acipenser; species Acipenser ruthenus. The sequence continues at coordinate 2,939,700 of NC_081207.1, forward strand.
TTTTATTTGCAAACAGCCTGCTTCTTGGTTAGAGTTTACTTACCTCCCCCATTGATGTCAACCAAATTCAAAATAAATAGATTTCCCCCGCCCTCCTCCTCCTCCACACCCCCTTGCCAAGGACTCAACTTGAATCGAGTCTGTGATCATTTGAAAGTTGGAGCACTTGTCCCAGCAGAATCGGGCCCCTCTCCCATCCCCAGTTAATACCCATTCATTGGCTTTAAACAAACACACTGTGGCCATTACAAAAAAATAAAAAAATTCTAAACCCAGTTTAATATAAGGCTTTCCTCTATTA